>NC_137856.1:28072319-29555275 GCF_948465745.1 Chenopodium album | reverse complement strand
ACATGGATGATAAGCTAGCTGCTATTATTGGTGACATTTCCAAGCTTCTTGCAAAAGAATGGGTGGTTAACATCTTACATGTCAAACGCACCGGAAACAAAATTGCCCACGGCCTTGCAAATTTGGGAAGACGCTTACCGGAGGATAGTGATACTGTCTATCACTTCTTCTCTCCCTCTTCTCTCACTGAAGTGTACATGAAGGAGCTGACTACCTCCATGGACATGCTCAATGTCGGTTGATCCTGATGTTTTCTCTTCCAAGCCTTCTGGCTACTCTATTTATATTAACTCTGCTGTAGTTTTATTTTTTTCAGCTTTCTTTTTATTGTTGCGGAGCCTTTACAGGGCACTTAACCCCCAAGTCTGCAATTTTGCCTTTTTAAAGCTTATTGGGGTTTTATTTTGGTACTATCATCTCTTTCAGATTTGCTGGCCCTCTATGACCAGCTAATAATATATTGACTTTCCTTTCTTTGTTAAAAAAAAATTATATTGAGTTGTGGATGTCACCATAGAACTCCACTATTCATTTTTAAGTTAAGTAATTAAATATCATATGGCTAATTCATTACTAAATTGGTGCTACTAATTTTAGGAATAATTTTGAATTAAAAAAAAATAAAAATAGAAAAAGTAATGATTATGGATGTCACCATAGAGGCATAAAGCTCCACTATTCGTTTGATTAAAACTTTTAAAGTCTACGTAATTAAATATCACATGGCTAATTCATTACTAAATTGGTGCTACTAATTTTAGGAACAATTTTGAATTTAATAAAAAAAAAATAGAAAAAGTGATGGTTATGGATGTCACCATAGAGGCATAAAGCTCCACTATTCGTTTGATTAAAACTTTTAAAGTCTACATAATTAAATATCACACGGCTAATTCATTACTAAATTGGTGCTACTAATTTTAGGAATAATTTTGAATTTAATAAAATAAAAATAGAAAAAGTGATGATTATGGATGTCTCCATAGAGACATAGAGCTCCACTATTCGTTTGATTAAAACTTTTAAAGTCTGCATAATTAAATATCACACGGCTAATTCATTACGAAATTGGTGCTATTAATTTTAGAAACCATTTTAAATCATACTTATCACCTAATTAAGTATTTGTTGAGCATATTGAGCATACTACCATGGACATTTGGTCAATCCCATGGCATCATTAGCATAGTGAGCATACTTAAAGACATCAATTTTCAATAAGCTCGACATTTGGAGCATTTAACATATCTACGAAGAGGCAAATCGAGTAGCGGACTAAGCTTGGTAACGTTGATCATGAAGTTAGCAAATTGTGCCTTGCATCTTTATCTATTGGATTACCCTCGTGAGAAGGGTTTCCTAATGTATATCTTTTCCTTACCCGAGCGAGTGAACAAGCAAAATGACGAAATTACCCATCAACAAAGTTATAAAACCAAGTAACGCAAACTTGCCAATTCCTTCCCTCGTTTTGCTCCTCCCTTAAACTTCCTTTCCGTATTCTCTCCTCTCTCTCCAAGAACATGCACTGAGAATGACAACATTGTGTTGAACTAAGGCCATATTAATGGTATGAAATTGTATGATTAATTCAAAATTTTCACCCTGTTGAATGTTAAATTTTGATCATATTGTAGTTTCTTTTGAAATTTCAATACCAATTGCCTCGATAATCTGTGATTTCTTATTTTATTTTCACGTATAAACTTCTAATTTTCTGAAAATTGTCTTATTCCTGTAATTGATTTTGCAAGATTTAGGGTTAATCAAGAGTAATTATTGGGATATAAAAAGTTTATTGGGGAAAATTGAATTGTTGGGTTGTGCTTGTTTTTGGAAATTATACAGCATGCTTTCAGTGTTGCAGAACATGAGTGAAAAATTATGGTTGTGCATTGTTACCCTTTCTTTGCAAGCTTAAGGTGAATGATTTGGGTTTTATGTCCACATAATGCGAGATTATTTAGGCCTGGTTTTGTTTTCCGGGTAAGTTCAGATAAGATAAATAATCCGGAAAATATAAGTTCAAGTAAGGGTTGATGAAGGGTACCCTAATACAATTTACAACTAAAATTAGTTTTAATAAGTTTAGATGAGTGGAAATTAGACGAATCGAATGCACCCTTACTCTAACGTGGGATACTTTGGCTGGAAAGTTTGTTGTTTATTGATCACTGAATGATTTTTATTGGATGGTGGTTGTGTGTTGAATGCTCGAACATAGCTTACTTCTTCATCCTTAGTGAAATTTTTAGTGGTTTCTATATGCTGAAGGGAGCGTGTTTGGAAATTGAGTATACATTAGTTACTCTATGCCTCTTAAGAGAATGATAAGTGTAAAGAAGATCATTTCTCTAGGAGTTAGTGTGTGTGTGGATAATGGTAGCAAAACTAAATACGTTCAATTTGAAAAAAATTTAGTTTCTTTTGGAGGTTTATTTTATCAATTTGAGTGCTCTATTTTCTTTGTTTCTACTTAGTTTTTGTGGTTTAATAATTTATTGATATATGACATAGATATTCAACTATTTTGTTCATGCTGGCTGTTGAGTGAATTGTGTCATGGACTTGAACTCTTCTCCACCGCTTAAAGATGATGAAGAGTTTTTCAAAAATCATTTGGAGAAAGATGAAGCACCACAGAATATCAAAGAGACATCAGTTCAAATCCTTCGGCGGGTATGCTATATGTCATCTCAATAGCTATGCTGGATCTATGAATTGGTTTTCTTCTAAGCATCATCCTCGCAGAAGAGTATAATATCTTGATCATGTGTTTTCTATTTTATTTTTGTATGTTTTTGGAAATGGTTTGAGGAATGAACCGCCACATAATAAATGCTTGTATTGGTAGCTACGTGCCTTGAAGTTGATGCATGTTTGAAAGAAATTTATTCAGCTTTTCAATATTGAAAAGGATTTTAGAATGTTACAAGCTAATACTATCATATGACATGCTTCACTAAATGTTGTGGAATTAAGGCAGCAGGAAAATGAGAAGCTTTATTGATAGGAAATTTTTGCTCTTCCGTGTACCATTGGATACACTTGATTTATCAATTACATTGTATCCTTGCTAACATAATTTCCAAAAATTTGGCATTACAACATGTGAATTGCTGAGACAAGGTGGTTATGGGTACTTATTGCAAGGTGCCGTATAAAAGTAGGGTAAGATCAAATGGTGCCCAAAGGCATATCTATGGCATTTAATGGTGGGGTGGATATTTTATGAGACAAATTTCTGATTTGTTAATTTAAAAAATGATCCATACAACTGACGTGAAAAGGAGATCTTGTTCAATATAACTTTCCAGCTATTAGTAAAAAAAATTAAAGAGTAGGAATTTTATTTGTGTCAATAGCCAATTTGGTTTTTATTTACTATGTGATTATGGGGATTGAGGAACCGGTCTTCCTGGCTCTTAATTTAATTGTTATTGCTGCTCGTTTTTCCAAATATTGGCTATTTGGAAGGGAAGGCCTTGTAGTGTATAAATCTTGTTTTCCTTATGGCTGTCTTTAAGAATCTTAACTGGACAGGTCTGGTTGATGTATAATCCCTATTTTTGTCTGTTTCTTGAAGCTTTATACATAGTTTTCAGCTCTTTTATGTTTTGGAACTTTGTGTTCACCTTACTTTCTTTTTTTCTCTCTTCCTAACAGGGAATAATTAGAGCTTGTAGCTACATAAAATTTAAAAGTCTTTTGTAAACTTTGTCTACTCTTTGATTACAAGTATTAGCATTTTAATGGTCTTTTGTGCTTAGATAATTCCTCATGCTGCCTCGGACATTAACCAGAATTTGAAGCATGGACAGATTGTGCTAAATATAATCTGAATGTTGGATAATGCTGCATTTCTGTTTGATGTCCCTTGCAGGCGGATTGGTTTATTCAGCGCTATTGAATATTATATAATTCATTTTTTAGTTATCTTAGCACAAAAGGCCATTGAAATGCTACTACTTGGTTTTTCTGATCTCTATATTAATTGGTCTTATTATAGGAGCGTGAAGAAAGACGGGAGCGAATGAGAAAAAATCAGATCAATAGACCAGTTCTAACTGAGCCCTCTGTATGTGATGAAGGGCCTTACTCGAAGAAGTTGAAATATGATACACACAGGCTTCCCCCTGGTAGATTTCACATCGAACTTTTAGCATAGAAACTTGTTTGTACGCATACAAAAATTAACTGTTTGGAGTTTATCTATTGATAAAGTTCCAAGTTTTGCAAATTTGTTGAAGCCAATTTGTCAAATAGTGTGTCTAGTGCTGCATGTAGTCGCCATGCAGCTTGCAAAATCGGAAATGGAATGCAGTTTAAGTGAGCCTAGATCTTTTGGCTGGTGGGCTTTTCACTTTATAGTTGGAACTCTTGGAAGTAGTGTTGTTTTTTAAAAACCGTTGCTGGTTCATAACTTGGATTTTGTCATTCAAGACTAGTTGTAGATCGGCGGGCATTGGGCACAACCTTTTTTTTTTTTTTATTATTTTTTTAAAGTTATGTGACGAAATTTTAAAATCTAGGATACATCTACAGCCGATTTGACAATTTATATATTGTGAACCATTTGGCTTTTTTTTTTGTCGGATGGTTCCTTGTGACAATTCATGTTAGCCGACCTCAAATCATTTTGGGACCAAGGCTTTGTTGTTGTTGCTGTTGCTGTTGAATTGGCTGTATGTCTTGTCTAAGCTATATAGGACTACAAAACCTCTAAAGCGTGCTTTTTTTTTTTGTGTTGGAGATTGGGTTATAGATAGTAGTCCAAATGAGGATATTGAGCGTGTGTGTTTGGGTCTGTTTGGTTCATGTAGTCTGCTTTTCACTCTTAGTTTTTTTTTTTTTTTTTTTTTCCTTTCTTATTTTAACCTCATTTGAACCATGTATTTTGTGTATAGGTTGGCTGGATTGTCCGAATTTTGGTCATGAAATTGGCTTTCTTATTCCTTCGAAAGTTCCACTTAACGAATCTTTTAATGACTACATTGTTGATAAGAAACGATATTCATTTCGGAATGTGTTAAGGTTGCTTGGCCACAAGGTAAGCATTGTAAAACTATATTACATCTTTTTTGTTTTTCTTTTTTTGATGTGGATGGAAAAGGGTCTTATTTGCGTGGTTGGTGAAATATTTTACTTAGAATGGGCTATTAGTTGCATTGATTTTTGTCTTTATTTACTAGCAGGCCATGTTCCCTTGAAATTCTTTATTTTGTTGTTTTGAGGCAAAAAAGTACTATTGCACAAATATTTTTTTCTACTATAAATATCAAAATGTTTTGTCAGCTGTGATTTTGGGTCGTGATTATAGCATTGGCACTATATATAATATTTCATAGGGGAAGTTGAAGTGTGATGATATACTCTTGGGAATAATGGATTATTGAAGTGTGTAGAAGCAACAACAGTGGCCGAAATTGAAAGAAGCAAACTAAATCTGCCAAAGGTAAACTTAAAGAGCAACTGAAAAAGAGAGGCATAGTAACAATCGAACCTAAGGAACATCCCACCAGATTATTAAGTTAAACCTTTTCCATTGATGCAAAGACTTTTAGTACATGCACTTTATTAGTAGACTTTAATTGTTATTATAAGCTTTGTAGGGGCTAACACCCTCTTGCCCATGTGTAGAAGAAGGAATTACTTTGTTAACAAAGCTCTTCTATGTAAGTAGTAGAGTCAGCTAAGATTCTAAAAGAATGAGCTCCTCCTCTACGTCCATCTCATTCTCCGGCACGCAAGGGAAGCCACGTCTCTCAAAGCACCTTGCTTAGATCCAATTCTCTAGCAATAAACATTATATATTCCTTATATTAATTTATAGATCACATCCAAAGTAGTAAGAACTATAGAAAAATGAATTTAGTTATTAGATTATTATGAAATTACAAAAAAAGGCTGATTACGAAAAGAATGATAATGGACTAACTCACTTTGTTGAGAATAAATAAAGAGAAAGAATTACATGATACTTCTTCTGCTTGAACGCCTTATTCCCATAAGTGGGTTCGGCTACATGAACAACATGAGGACTTCCCAAGAGGTCACTCATCCTAATATGACTCTCAATCATTGTGGCTTATGTCAATTGATGTGACAAAGTTTTACATTGGCTGTCATTGGCCTATCGTAACCCTCCTTTATCTAGACTTGGGACTAGCAACGGGAAACCCACTAGCAGAGTTAATTGCATGATACTATTACGAAATATATTTTATTTTATGGTTTACAAACCCTAATATTGGGAAAGTATAAGGTGTGTGCGAGATGGTGGTTTGAGATGAAGTTTAAAGCGATTGGAGATGTGTGCCAATTAGAGATGGAGAAAGGGTTGGAGACTTGGAGGGATTAGGATGGGGGTTATAGAGAAGAGAATTAAAGAATAGGGTGGGGAATTTGGCAATAAAGTAATAATGGTTGTAAGGAGGTGCTCTTGACTATGAGAGTGTGGTGTGAGTTAGTGATGATGAATTGCTAAAGAGGAAGTCAGTTTGAGGTGAGGGCTTGATGTTAGGAGTTTGATTTGTGATGGCGGTGTTGTGTGAGTTGAGGTGAAGGTAGGGAGTGGACTAGTGAAGTGAAAATTATATTATGCACTTGGGGACCATATGAACAAATAGTGTAAATATATAAATATTCAGTCAAAAAATTATGAATGTTTAGTTCATATATTATGAACATATATTTAAGAGACTACTAGATATAGTATTTTATTTATTTATTTATTTTTTTACTTCAACAATTAAAATGAACATTTAGCTCAAAATCTACTACCCATGGACTTGCGTGGCCATATACCTTGCAATGCTATGGTGCTTTCGAGGGGACGATGGACTTGCGTGGCCATATGCTGGATGCTAAGGAAAGACCTTGGCTTGTAGATTGTCTACCCAAAGCTTTCCTTGGTGGAGTATTTATAGTAGGGACTCCTTGACGGTTATGCTTAGTCATCGTGGTTGCATGCGGTTGCCTTGAATCTAGGGATTGGCTAAGTAGTGGGGCTAGTGGACGGTTGAGGTAAACACCCATGTTGCACTACTCTCCCTAAATTGTCGGGACTGTTATGTTGTGGTGGCACATGGCTAAGTATGTTTCCTAAAATATTGGATTATGATGTTAGTGGGTTGATTAACGGTTATCTTGATCGTGTCTTTGACTGAAGTCGAATGGGAACGCGGTTAAGCCACTATGGGGATGGTTCGTTATTTTGAGAAAATGATTCCACGTCGTGTGAAAGTTACACCACTTACTTAGTGGCCCTAGAAAATAGGAACACTAAGGGAGTGGGCGGTTACACTAATCAGGCGGTTGAGTGCCACATATGCACACTGATGAATGCCTCCTAAAATATGGGAGCATGGTATAGTGGGGCTTGGCGGTTACCAAGCAGTTGAGAGAATAACAAGGAATGTGGATAACTCCCTTAACACGTAGACAAATCCTGATTCATCCTAGTAACCAAGCAAGTGGTGGGCAGTTACTAGATCATGGGTGTAGTGGGCATAGTGGGTAGTTATCCTATCTGAATAGGTTGTAGTCAGTGCCTATAAATAGGCCAAGGCATTCATTTGCCGAGCATCTGGGAACTCTAGAGAGAGATTCTAGAAAGAAAAACTCTTTGTAATTTGTAAGCCACAGAAATAATAAAGTGTTTACGTTGTTGGTGCTTTGTCTCTTGCTTATGTGCGTTTATTCTTTGTTGCTTGAGTGTTAGGCTGGTCTAGACTTGGTCAATGCGCTATCACGGGAACCTCTTAAGTTCCTAACTTAGAAAAAAATCCTAGTCCACAAAATATCCCGTGACAATTTGATTAGACGTGCCGGAAAGACAAGTTCTACTTAAAGCTACGCAACCAGATGAGACCTCCTCCCTCTCATTCAGGATAGCCAACATGGTCAGTAACAAATCCTACGGCGATGAAGTTGACCTTCACGAGGGATATCCCCAAAGGTGTGTCGGTCAAACCAATAGCTGCAAAACCTCATCGTGCTATTGCTGGTGAGACGAGCGGTTGTGTGCCTCCTTCAAGGACGAGCACCCCTCAGCCCACAAAGGAACTAGAAAACCTTTCAGACGAGGACCCCTTGTATTCTAAGGTGATGACGTACTTGGGGGACTTAGCCGGTGAGGTGCTGCACTCAAGTGACCCACGGTTGTCTCTTAGCTAATTAAAGTCCCTTGTAAAGGAAAACCGCGAAAAGTTTGGGTTCAACTTCGAGGATCCATGGTCCTCTTGGTGGGATCAGGTGAAAGCAAGGGAAATGTTCTCTATGGACGACCGTCAAGTGCAAGTCATGGAGAAATGGTGTAGTCGAATGTGGGATGTTAGCAACAACTTCATCTCACAAGTTCCCTCCCCGAAGCTGGAGGTGGCATCTGTGACTAACTTTGTACCTTGCAATGCTATTGTTTCCAATGCAGGTGGCTGGATTGAGGATCCACTGGTGCCCACCAGGTGATCAAGTCGAATGTTGTGCCCAATGTAAGGTCCAAAAAGTCGGTGCACTGGCTTAATCAATGTACCGATTTTAAGCCGGAGGTGGGCACGGGGTGCCACTCCACTCCATAAAAACTGACTTAAAACTATGCGAGTGTAATAATGCGAGAAGTGGGTAATAAGTCCTTAAAAGCAACAGGGTTCCTTGCGAATCATACTCAAAGGTTGGCTGTTAATCTGGGGCCGGCTTTTTGGACCTTACATTGGGTACAGCATTCGGCTTGCTCAATCCTCAATCCAGCCACCTGCATTGGAAACAATAGCATTGCAAGGTACAAAGTTAGTCACAGATGCCACCTCAGCTTCGGGGAGAGTACTTGTGAGATGAAGTTGTTGCTAACATCCCACACTCGACTACATCATTCTCCATGACTTCCGCTTGACGGTCGTCCATAGAGAACATTTCCCCTGTTTTCACCTGATCCCACCAAGAAGACCATAGATCCTCGAGGTTGAACCCAAGCTTTTCGCGGTTTTCCTTTACAAGGGACTTTAGTTGGCTAAGAGACAACCATGGGTCACTTGAGTGCAGCACCTCACCGACTAAGTCCCCCAAGTACGTCATCACCTTAGCATACAAGGGGTCCTCGTCTAGAAGGTCTTCTAGTTCCTTTGTGGGCTTAGGGGTGCTCGTCCTTGGAGGAGGCACACAACCGCTCGGCTCACCAGCAATAGCACGATGAGGTTTTGCACCTATTGGTTTGACCGACACACCTTTGGGGATATCCCTCGTGAAGGTCAACTTCATCGCCGTAGGATTTGTTACTGACCATGTTGGCTATCCTGAATGAGAGGGAGGAGGTCTCATCTGGTTGCGTAGCTTTAAGTAGAACTTGTCTTTCCGGCACGTCTAATCAAATTGTCACGGGATATTTTGTGGACTAGGATTTTTTTCTAAGTTAGGAACTTAAGAGGTTCCCGTGATGGCGCTTAGACCAAGTCTAGACCAGCCTAACACTCAAGCAACAAAGAATAAACGCACACAAGCAAGAGACAAAGCACTAACAACGTAAACACTTTATTATTTCCGTGGCTTACAAATTACAAGGAGTTTCTCTCTCTATAATCTCTCTAGAGTTCCCAAAGTTGATGCCCAACAAATGAATGCCTTGGCCTATTTATAGGCACTGACTACAATCCTGTCGGATAGGATAACTACCCACTATGGCAACAACACCCATGATCTAGTAATTGCCCACCGCTTGCTTGTTTACTTGGATGAATCAGGACTTGTCTACGTGTTAAGGGAGTTACCCACGTTCCTTGTTATTCTCTCAACTTCTTGGTAACCGCCAAGCCCCACTATACCATGCTCCTATATTTTAGGAGGCATGCATCAGTGTGCATATGTGGCAACTCAACCGCCTGATTAGTGTAACCGCCCACTCCCTTAGTGTTCTTATTTTCTAGGGCCACTAAGTGAGTGATGTAACTTCCACATGACGTGGCATCATTTTCTCAGAATAACTACCCACGTACTTGGCCAAAAATAGGAACCACCCCCATAGTGGCTTAACCGCGTTCCCGTTTGACTTCAGTCAAAGACACGATCAAGATAACCGTCAGTCAACCCACTAACATCATGGTCCAATATTTTAGGAACCATACTTAGCCACGTGCCACCTCAGCATAGCCGTCTCGACAATTTAGGGAGAGTGGTGCAACATGGGTGGTTACCTCAACCGTCCACTAGCCCCACTACTTAGCCAATCCCTAGATTTAAGGCAACCGCATGCAACAATGATGACTAAGCATAACCGTCAAGGAGTCCCTACTATAAATACTCCACCAAGGAAAGCTTTGGGTAGACAATCTATATACCTTGCAAAGCATGTAAGCTCACAATCTTTAAAATATATTCTCAATATATTAGAACTATTTTTTCATTTGAGACCACATCCTAGGTGCAAGACATAATAACTGGGGAATGGTGGTTTTAAGGTGGTGTGGAAGAGAGAAAAGGAACATTTATGAAGTGAAAGAAGGTGTTTGAGAAAGGGAGACAGAGTGCTGTGATGGCACTTAGATGGAGGGAGTGAAATGAGAGCGTAAGGTCTCATTTTGGAATGATAGAGTAATCTCAAGGTAGTCTAAGGTTATTTTGGGGGATTTGTTAGCTTTTTTATTAATTCTAATGCTTATTTCCATGCTATTTTCTAAAGTTTTCCAAAAAGTTAAATTTGCTTTCTCATACAAGATCTGCTTTCTGATTTTGCAATACAGGTTTTTCTATGGGTTTAGAAATAGTTTCCCTAATGGTCTTTGACTACTAGGGATGAGGTTGTGTACATTTGGAACTCCCCATAGATTTGGCAAGCTGGATAGAGAAACCTTCAATCCTTTGTTGGACCTAGTTGTATAATTTGGATACCATTGTAAATTGGATTTTAAGTAGGTGGGTTAGTTGAATGTTATCTTCCACAAACAGTTGTGTAAATTTAAGAGTAAAGTAAATGCTAGTACTCTTTGCGGGGTTTGAATTGTTAAGGTTATTGCCTTCTTTTTCAGCTTGGTATGGTGGTTGATTTGACAAATACAGATCGTTATTACCAAATGGCTGAGGTTAAGGGTCTTAAGTATTTGAAGGTACTTACTACCTTTTTAGTAATTTCAATCTATTTTTTCTTTTCCGAATTAATTAATATGAAGAAAATATGAGTGACTGAATGCATCCTATTCTGTCTATTTATTGTAGATTCGGTGTCAGGGACGTCATGCTATACCTGATAATGAGTCTGTTAATAAGTTTGTCTTTGAGGTAAGCATACTTTTCTGTGATTTATACAGTGTAATGCTATTGAATATGTAATTGATGAAATTTATTTCCTTCTTTTAGATTGTAGTATGAAACATGGTGGATCCGTAAACATGTGATTTGTTGCCAACTTCATTCTACTTTCTCTAAGAGTCATCTTTTTTAACATAACAAAGTGTGGTTGTGATTTTTGATGGTAGTACCAGTAAGGGTTTTTCTAATGGTTATTGGCAGTGTGAAGCTGCATGGGTAGGTGGGAGTTTGAGACTGCAGTGGTCAATGATTTTGGTGAATGCAAGGGAAGGGGGAAAGGAAGTGGTGTGAATGGAGGTCAGGGTTGTGGTGGTTTGCTAAGGATAAGAGGGAGGTGAGTTAAGATATTTATGTAATTAGATTAGTTATTATAATTATGTGGGTGTAACAAGACTTAAAGATTACAATGGGTATTTTACTTTCTTTTTCTTTTTTTTTTCTTTTTTTTAAATAGAAGTGTTGCAATTATATTGAAACATTACTTATTAAAGAAAAGTGTCGCAATTTTACCCATTTCCCCTTGCTAACTGTGAATTAAAAAGGTGAATTGTATTAGCAAATTGGTATTTTCTTTTGCCTACTTTAACAAAATAGGTAGCAAATTGTAAATCCGTACCAAGTATTAGATAAGTGATTTTGTTAATCTTGTAGTTTTTGTGGAAATTGAATTTGTTACAATGGATGTGTGGGAATACCTTGAGGGATAACATTAGGAATGTAGATATCTTAAGAAGTTAGAGTTACGGATATTGAGGATATGATTTTATGTTAATTTGAAATGGATGAAGTAATTTTTCCAAATTTAGCTCTTTTGATTGTTTGCATGTATATGACCTTGACTTAAATGATAGGTTGCACAATTTATATGTAATCAAAGTGAGAGGCAGCCCAGAAAATATGTTTTCGTTCATTGTACTCATGGCCACAACCGGACTGGTTACATGATAGTTCACTATCTGATGCGGACCCAGCAAGCCAGTTCGGTGACTGAGGTCAGTTATATTTTTGGTTTCAATTGGTCATTGCTTGTATTATGTCTTTCGATTACACTCTTAAGTTAATTCATCCCTTTGGTTCATTTGGGCAGGCTATACAATCTTTTGCAAAAAGTCGGCCTCCAGGGATCTACAAAGAAGACTATATTGATGCATTATATGATTTTTATCATGAAACTAAACCTGACTTAGTCGTGTGCCCGTCTACCCCAGAATGGAAGAGGTCCTCTGATGTCATTCAAAATAGTGACTCTCTACCAGATGATGACGATGGTGTTTCAAATGCTTCCATCATGGTAAGAGAACATTTTCCTGTTTTCTCCTTTCATGTACTCAGTAATCCTTGTTCAAGATTTGAGGGGGTCCAAAATAGCTTATATGAATTTAAATCTCATTTTCATCTTCCCCTTGGAAAAGGCTTAAATTTCCTAGTTGATTTTATAGTTAAAATTATGATAAATATGAGACACAGCTAGATAGTATGAAGTTTCAGTTGTAAATTTATTGTTGAGCTTGAGGTCAGACTTGCTGGACGGTAGATTTAGCTCATGAGTTTTTTCCTTAATCTATACCTTTGGTTTTTGAATTTTTCTTTGCTAACATGCAAGTTCCCCACTTCATCCTCGTGTTAAACATATGTAATAACACTTCAGCAGTATGGAAACTGAAATCCTACTTTACTTTCTGCTGTCTATATGTTTAATTCTGGTTTTACTGTTAATTTTTTTTTAATAGGGTTTTTATTAAGTCATATAAATTGCATTATTTTCTGCATTTCTGCTACAGGGAAAACATGAGAACACTGTAAGGATGACCAATGATGATGTCTTAGGAGATAAAATACCTGATCAACACGAATACCACTTGCGAAGGTTTTGCTATGACATGCTTAAACCCCCAGGGGTATGTGTATTTTGTTGAAGTGTCTATTAGTTGATTATGTTTGGAGGATTTTCCTGCTTATATATATTGGTGTATTATTTCTCTCGTTCCATTTTCACAACTTTCAGCCCGTTCAATTGTTTGTATCAATGGCTCAATTTTTTGCCCCTATTCTCTAAAGGGCTAATATTTTAGCTAGATAGTTTGCTATTTTTACGCAGTTAATGCAAGGTATCTTATTCTTTGTATTCTTCGTACCGATGTGTTCTCTTGATCTGAATAACCTTTCTTGTAGAATCCTTTCGGTTCATTTTACTGACGTATTTACCTTTCCTGTGCCTTTTGCTGTTTTGCCTTGTTTGTTTGGAAAGTTGAGGGTTACTAATAAGCAAGGGCTTTCAAATGGACTTCTCTGCATTACAACAAATTTGTTGCCGAGACCATGGCTTATGATTGTTAGCCTTTTTCTGTGTACTTTGTTCTTGGGTAAATGTGTAGTTCCTCATTTTCTCTTTTTTTAGAACGGTTCATATGCGATCTAGACAGAATTATCATTTCCTTTATACTTGGCAGACCTGTGCTGGCAGGATTTGCTTGTAAAATCTGTATAAACATCTTTGTCTCTTATATTATTCCTCTTTTTTAGGGAGAGATCGATTCCTTCTAGTGTATAATATGTTATTGGTAGCTGCCCTAGCTGAATCTGCTCCTTACTGCTCGTGTTCATGGTTCATCTGTAGGTTTATAAGTTTTGGACTTACTTTTCTTCTGGCCCATGAATTTGTTTGTATGATTAGTATGTTTTCCTTTTTTCCTTCACGCATAAAAGGCTTTCAGTTACATTTTCACTTTTTCTTTTGTCTTGTTATCAGTGGTATCCCATTTAGCTTGCTCTTTAGAATTCTCTTAATTATCTTCTGATATTTTCCTAATATTCTCTGCTGATTGTATAATTTAATCTTCTATTGATACTACTAACTTTTTCTGAATAGAAAAAGGAAACTAATGATTTTTGTCACAGGCAAATTCCCAATTTCCGGGGTCACATCCAGTGTCTCTCGACAGGTCCACATTCGTGCCACATCTTATTGTACAATAAAGTTTCTTTTTTTTAGTTAAAATAGAAAGTTAAGGTATAATTGTACTGTGCTAATTTGGATCGTGATAATAAATTTTAGCACACGTGCTTGTTGGATTTGCGGCATTTTTGTTTTTAGTGATCAGCATAGAGCCTTAGAGTGACTATAATGTGTTACAGACCTGACAACCTCTTTTTAATCAGTTTCCATGCATCAGAGATTCCTTATACATAACTGAGCTCTTTGAACAAGGTCCTTGCAATATCTCTTGATATAGATTTAGTGTTTGGTTTTCTCAATAGGTCAATTGACCACATTATCAAGGAAGGATAATATAGCTTGAACTTTGAATAATGCTATGAGAGCAATTCATTATTTAATTGTAGATCCCACTATTTGGACCGGAGATTTCACCAGTACGGAGATTTTTCTGGTTTTAATTCATCTCCAAATCGTAATTGTCTTATCTAGAAAAGAATCCAGAGATATTTGGGGCTTGGCAAATTTGGTACCATGGAATTTGATAGTCATGAGTTAATAAAGTAGACTAGCAGTGGATCACTCTGCCACAACTCTTCAGAGTCTGGTCCTGGCATTTACTGCAAACAATTGTGGAATGAATATTTTTCCGAAGTTGATGAGTGTTTTTTTTTTTTTTTTTTTTTTTTTTTTTTTTGTTTTGTTAATTATATAAAAAAAGGTTTGACAAGTAGCTTGATCTTTGTTGAGTGCACCTTCTCTGAAGGGTGTTACTACAGTGGAGTGTCTTCCATTTTTCGATCATTTTCTGTAAATGTCAGGGGTAGGATCTCACTGAAGCTCTCATATATTCATAGTCATTCAGGGTAATGTGCTGAAATAGGTATCAACATATGCTAGCCTGCATATACTTGCCATGGATATATTGATCAACAAAACCTTGTAAAGAACTCAAGGAAGACTTTAATGATAACCATCAAATCCTTCTTCCTGAAAATAGCTATAAAATGGACTGGACTTACTTATAAAGTTTGTTTTTTCTTCTTTTTGTTTCAAGTTGAAGTTTTGAAGCATCTTATTGCCATGTTATGTTGGAAAATCATAAGCTTTTTATGTAGCAACAGCTCTAAGTTGTAAGTTGTGTTGCTTCTTATCAATTTTGTGTATAGGGTCAAGTTACAACTGTTGAGGCAACGTTATTACTATGCTACATGGAAAGCTGATGGCACGAGATACATGATGCTCCTTTCTCCTGATGGGTGCTACCTAATTGATAGAAGGTTTAAATTTAGGAGGATGCAGATGAGACTCCCTTGCAGAAGTAGGACTAAAGTATGTGATTGAACTATGGAGAAGTTTGGACAGAATAGATTCCTTGACCTTATGGCTAAATTTTTCTTGAACAACTTTTATGATACTGTGTTTATTTATAGGCCACAATCTTACATTTATGTACTCACCCAAAAAATACATTAGGGGCCAGGAATCCTTGATTACTAACTTAATATTCAATGAATATTGATTAAATGGCATTCATTATGATCTTAAATTGCTTTGGCATATCATTTAGCTGATTTCTTTTTCCATTTTATGCAAGTCTGAATTTCATCAATATACTTTGCTTGATGGTGAAATGATCATTGATTCCATAAGCCCTCAAAAGCAAGAGAGAAGATACCTGATATATGACTTGATTGCACTCAATGGCGTGTCTATCATAGAGGTTAGATCTGTAATGCCAATTGTCACAAGTTTGTTATGTTTTACTCTCTTGCTTGTTGATTATTGTATTATTGTTATCTACTGTGATAATTTTTTTGGTAGTGAAACTAAGACAGACATTTACAGTGGTATCTTTTAATGGTATTGACAACTTCTCCATTTTAGTTTTGCTGCACCTATGCTACCAAGCTTGAAATTTATTTTTACCGAAAATGACTTGATTGGAAGGAGTTAGAAAGGATATAAAGTATATGGATTTGCATGAGAATGAGGCATTCGATCGTAAGGGATGGAGGAGGAAGACTATTGTCGATGACTACACGGAATAATCACTTTTGGTTCATGTAGCCTACCCCACTTATGGGATTAAGGCTTTGATTGATTCTTGTCCTTGTTAGTATGTGGGTAGGTTCAAAATACAAATGGATAGTCTATAGTTTTTCAGCTTTTTGCCTAATTGATATTTTTTCTACTACAAAGCTAAATATTGAACTGTGGACAATTTTTTTAACAGAAAAGATGAATTATATATATAATGTTCAGTGCAGCAGAAATGAGACGTTCCTTCAGCTTTAATTGCTTTAATTTCTACACTTTTTACTCCTGCATGCAACATACCTTTCTTATCTGATTATGTAATAATTATACAGCCTAACAGCCCACCCCCCTCCTCCTCCTCCTCCTCCCTCCCTCAAGTTGTAAAAGAGTGCCAACTGTTGATTATATTACTTCAAATGAATAATTATATGTAAATTTGTAATTGCGAGTTCCTTCCATGGTTCTGATCAGTGCATATTTGCAGAGACCCTTCTCTGAGCGTTGGATGATGATTGAGAAAGAGATAATTGAACCACGGAATCAAGATCGGAAACGGATGTTAGAATCATATTCCAAACCTTCTTACAGATATGACTTAGAGCCGTTTAGGGTATGTAGCTAACTCCTTTTTTTAGATACTGATGTCTGATGATAAAGTACTTCGTATATTATTATAAGAAATTTTCGACAAGTACCTTTGGACATTTGGAACTGTATATTTTGAAAATTTATATTACAACCTAGGGAGTTTTTGTGACCTTTATTTTCCCTTTTCTGTAGTTAATGGTACCTGATCATTTCCCAGGTTAGGAGGAAGGATTTTTGGTTGCTGTCAACTGTTGGAAAGCTTTTGAACGAATTCATTCCTAATCTTTCACATGAAGCTGATGGTCTTATATTTCAGGTGCTTGTAGCTTGTTGATAGTTATTTTATATAGTCACAAGACTCACAACTGTTCCCTGTATTGCCTAACTCCTGTCTTTAGATTGGTTTCTACTGCATACCGAAAGAGTATCTCACTAGGGATTTTGAATGTTCTATAATAATGATTTGTTAACATCTCATCCCTTTTAGAATAAATAATGTCTAAGTATTTGTGTATGAAACATAACAGGACAGAGGGGAAGAATGAAGTGCAATCTTCTAAGTAACAGAGTTTTAGTTTTTTTCGCTTCTAATCCAATATTAACATTACTTTTTCACAAAGTATTGCTGTTAGTTATCTGATCTCTAACTCACAAATTTACTGTTCTTATTGTCATATGCCTTCTTTCTTCTGGAGCTCATAAATTTTAGGATTCAAGTGCTCCACACTGTTATGATCAGTATTGATCACACTATAAACCTGGTCCCATTGCACTTGTGAGGGAAACTTGTAAAAGACACTGATACAAGAAAGCTCTAGAGATCAGCTAGCTGACCCAACTCCTTGAGCATATTTAACTTGCCAGAATTCTGAAGGCACTTGATACTCACAAGAAAATAAGCTTTTTAGGTTGTCAATTCTTTGGACTAATATTTGTGTTGAGCTTCGCACAAAGGCCCTAAATATATTAGGACCTAGTTAGAAACTGTCAATGGAACATGTGTCAATGAACAATAAGCAGAACAATCAAGTTTGGTAGTAGCAGATATGTGGTTTCTATATGGACTTTGCATCTCTGCTGCATATGATTCATTGTATCTTGGAAATCCTAAATTAACAAGAGTTCTATGTTAAATGATCTGAATTAATTTAAACATTCAATCTGAATATGACCTTCCGTATCATGTTTGATGGTGCTTCCTGCTTTTTCAAGGCATTAAAATTTCTACTGCTCTTTTTCTAGAAGGTTTAACCACGCACTCTGCTGTTTTTTTTTTTTTTTTTTACTCAAGTAGGGCTGGGATGATCCCTATGTTCCGAAAACGCATGAAGGCCTCCTAAAGTGGAAATTCCCTGAAATGAATTCAGTTGATTTTCTATTTGAGGTGCTTCCCTTAGAATCGAGTTTCATAATTTTTATCTTCTCAATTAAATATTTCATATAAAAGGCATTAATCGTTTTGTTGACGCATTGCAGATTGGAGAATCTGGTTCTGAGGATCTTTATTTGTATGACAAGGGAAAGAAGCGATTGATGGAAGGCAATAGGGTTACTTTTTCTGGTGAATTACTTTCTGTGTCTTTATTGTTTTCTTTTTTCAGCTTCCCTCTTTTCTAATTTCCTTCACCTGTACAATTATTATCATCAGAATTTTTGTTGCAAAATTGTGAAATATGCCTAGTGATGCAAGATGTGGTTGGAGTGTACTGATCTCATCTTTTGTAATAAGGCTAATGGGGTGGATGAGTATGGAATTGTGTGGCTCTTTTAGCTTCTTTGCTGTCTGGTTAATGGTGTTTTTCCTATTTTGTTTTGTTTTATTAAGGAAGATGCATCTTATTCCTGTGTGCATCTGTGGAATTTCACCTGTCTGATTTCTATGTGTTCCTTTTGTTTTTTTTTTCCTCTCAATGATAAAAACTTTGCTCACTCTTTTGCATTTTATCTGTCTTGCTATGAAAGTGCTAGTTTCTGTTTTAATGTCTCAAAACAATTTGTTAATTTGACGCACATCATTCATAATTCAATACCTGTTCTCCTAAATTATTAATATCATTATTATTGGGGGATGACTGTATCAAAGAGTTGTTTGAGAATAAATTGTCGTTTTGATAGATTGGATGTGCATATACATGTTAAACTGCAGGGTTTATTTTCATGACAAAAGATAAGAAAAACATAGGGATGTAAAATTCAGAAAAGGGTTTTATGGTGGTCACAATTGGGGTACTAGAGCAAATTATATCGGCACTTCGGATTATTGGCAACCTAATCCATATTATTATTGTTTTGGTCTATCTGTATCAGGCTGCTGGCGTATGTTAAAACTGTCATATGCCCACTCCTATATCCTAATGCTTGTTCAATTATAATACCTTACAGATGGTTCTGATTCTTCCTCGTATTCTGGTAAGATTATCGAGTGCTCTTGGGATACAAAGCAAAATGTGTGGGTCTACATGCGAACCAGGACTGATAAGTTAACTCCAAATGAATTCAGTACCTACAAGAAGGTTTACCCTTAATGATTGACTTCTCACTCAATCGTAATTATGTAATGGTTGATATGTTCTTCCTTCCAATATAGCATGTCAAGAGTTATGATCTATACTGCATTCTGCAGGTTATGAGGAGCATAAATGACAACATAACCCAGGATGTATTATTGAGTGAGATAGGTGAGATCATTCGCTTGCCTATGTATGCTAATCGGATTAAGAATGATACTATAGCTCAGAAGAAAGCGAAAGTACGACCACAAGGAAAGATCTAAGGTGAAGTGGACTATCTCTGCTGCAATTCATGTCAGTTAGGGCTCGTTGCTTGGCCGCTTGGGGCTATTGCCTGTGTAAATAGACTATTGATAATGAATATATCAGTTGTAATCTTAGGAAATTTTAAATTCTTTATAGGTAGGAAATTAAATGATATGTTGGATGTGTATATTTTCATATGCTTTATTTCTATTTCGTTTTAGATTCTTAATACACAGTATTATCTTAGTTGAGCTTTAAGATTACCGATTTAGAAGTTGTACTGTAAGATCCCTGAAGAGCATCAGGTGAAAGGTTAATCGATGTTTATATGCATGGTTGATATTTTCATGCATCAATTTTTTTTTTTTTTATTTATTTTTTTTTTCCATTCCTAGACAATAATGATCATACTATCATACTGTAGTAACATGTTGTGCCACAGACCAACCCTCAATGGGAGAAAATTTATTACAGAGTGTTTAATTAATATAGTGCTACAATTAACAATCCCACGTCATAACCCGATGAACCATTATGAGTTAAGTTAGTTCATTATGAGTTTTGTGTAACCCAAATCTCTCTGAGATTGGTCTCTACCTTTATTGCCTTATCTAATACCCTTTTTGTCTCTTTTTGTTTGTCCTAATATCTTTTTTAATCCGTCCTTTAAATATTGCTCCATACTATTAATGTATATAAGGACTACCACCTTACTCTCGCAAAAATACTTTTATACCACTATTTTTTTTCTCTCATCAATTCCACTCAACCAAAATTTAAAAAAGAGAAATATTTTTATGGGACAAACAATTGGGGATAGAGGAAGTACGAAATGAAACTTTTCGCTTGTAATCCAACTTGCTCTCTTTCCTTCCCTTCCCTTCCCTTCCCTTCCCTTATTATATCAACCTCAATCACAACCTATTGTGTACAATTTTGCCTCAGTCCAACATTTCACACGTTGTTATAAGTTGTAAGGATGTAGAGGCAAACATGAGGCAGGGCAAAAGGGCCCAAAACCTAGCAAATGAACATATGAAGATAGTCCCAAATTACAGTATATGATTGTTTTAAAGAAGTTACAGGTGTGTGAACAAGTATATGCTTAAGATTCCGAAATATGGTGCAATTTATGACACAGTCTCACTCAAAAACACACTGTCGTCCACCTCTTCTGCTAATTTTACTGTATCCTTTGATTGTTGTACGTACACCTCCTTTCATACCCAATATTGACTTTATGTGTTACTCATCTCATCATCCAAATAATACAAACAAACCTACCATTAAATTTTAGTTTTTAAACCAACCCCAATAAGATAGAAAGAGACAATATGTTTGTCTTTCCTTTTGTCAGTCCTTTCCCCCCTTATTTTCTGCTTCCTTTTTTTTATTTACTTTACTTTACTTTACTTGAACCCTTTTTTACACATAACTCCTTTTTCTTCGCAATTTGGGTTTGGGTTTTTATCATTGGGCTTGTTTACCGTATTTGAATGGCTTTTTAACCAAATTACTTGCTTCTTAGAAAAAGTAAAATCGAGATTTATAACGATCTTTTAGAAAAGATGCAGTGACACATTAATAGTAAAATCTTACAATTAAATCTAAGTTTTCAAATTGTTTTTAGACCAATGAAATGTTCAAATTATTCTAAAACAAATGAAGTAAATTCTTTAAAACTATTTTTAAAAGTCAATATGTCGTAGATGACAAATTAGTTCAAGTTTTAAATAGTGGTACTCAATGATCAAATCTTGTTCACATCATTTACTTTCGTAACTCTTTATAAGTATTAAAAATCTAATAATTGAAAAACATATGGCAAAAGAAATCATTTTTTTTACAAAGAGAGAGAAGGCTATAGCTTATACAAAGTATAGTATAGGTAGGTGTTATAGGATTATAGTCTATATGTAAGAGGACTATGAGCCTATGATAAGTTGATTACTCATTAAAGTTAAAACTATTAAAGAAAATCCACTAAAATACACCTACACTCCTACTTAGCACTTCCCTTTACTACTCCCTCTTTCCTTCTTCTTCCCACTTTCTCTCTTCATATCATAATTCCCTAATCACCTTCTTCCACTCCCACACTCACTCACTCACTCTTGAAAATGCTACCACCTTCATACCTCCTCTCCTTCCTCCTCCTCCTCCACCAATCCTCCGCCTTCTCCACCACCAACCACCGCCGTCTCCTCCACCACCCTTTCATCCCTTCCACCACAACACCCACCCTCCCCCCTTCTCCTTCCCCTTCCCCTTCCTCCCACCTCACTCACCCCTTCTCCACCTCCCTCCCTTCCCCCTCCACCACTACACCTTCCTCCTCCGACAACAATAACCCATTCTTCCCTTCATACTCCACCCCACCACCACCATCTCAACCACCCCCTTCAACAGCACTCCCCACTTTCCCCGCCAACATCTCCTCCCTCGCTCTCCCTTCCTCCACTTCCCCTCCTCATTCCCACCACTTCTCCCCTAAACTCACCCTCTTCGTCATCCTCCTCTCTCTCCTCACTCTCTCCCTCTTCATCTCCCTCTCCCTCCTCCTCCTCCGCCGCCGCCATCGCCACCACCACCGTCACAATCCCCCCTCTAAACCCTTCTCCCCTCCTCCCCTCCTCCCACCCCTCAAAATCCCCGCTACTAATCCAAACACACATACTCAATCCCACACTACCACCGACTTTCTCTACGTCGGCAACGCCTTAACCAACTCCCACGACTTCCAAACTATCCAAACCTCAGAAATCCTTCCTTCTTCAACCTCAGAAATCTACCTCAAACTCTGCAGCGATTCCCCTGAACTCCGCCCTCTTCCCCCTCTTCCCAAGCAAAACTCCCAACAACAACCCATCAATGGAGAAAGAGACACACCAGAGGATGAAGAATTCTACTCCCCGAGAACTGACGAGTATAAATATAACACTTACGGCTTGAATTTCTCTCCTGCAAGATCTTACACTGACTCGCTAGCGTCCGACTCCGATGTTTCCGTTGAGATACAGACATTAGCGGCGAGAACTTCGCATTTTCCGGCGAATGGGAAGATGGGTCCACCTGCTCCGCCGCCGCTAGTACCGCCTTCTGGGCCGGTGGTGTTTAAGAGTAGTGGGAATTTAGGAGAGAGAAAAAGTGGTGAGAGAAAGGAGGAAAATGGGAAGCCTAAATTGAAGGCATTACATTGGGATAAAGTTAGGGCTACTTCTGATCGTGCTACAGTGTGGGATCAGTTTAAACCTGGCTCTTTTCAGTAAGATTTTCATTCATTTCTTTAGATTTTCAGGTTAATTAATCATATTATTATGCTAAGTTATTCTTTCTTCATTTTGTATTTTGCTATTGTTGGTTAGTAACTTGGTTTTGATTCAGGTTTTAATTTCCAGTTTCTATTAATAAAATATTCGGACTTAATCCCGTCTTTATCATTGCCCTTTGTAGTTCGCTATACACCAAAAGAGGTTTCGGGTTGATTAAATTATTTGGTTGTGTAGAGATAATCTGGGTGTTCGAGTTTGGATATTATTTGGTTTTTAGGCATGAATTTGTGTTCAAATACCAAGTTATTCGGATTGGTTTTGAATTATGTAGGGAATAAGTCAATTTGTCAGTCACTGTCTTGCTTTAATTTAAGCTGTGCGATTACTAATTTTGTGAGTATTTTATACTCTTTGAGCATTGAATTGCCAAAATTTCCACATTCCAAGATATTGGACAAAGATTTTGCATGAGGACGTATATGTTCAGTTCATATTTAACCCGTTTGTGAAATTAAGCTAATAGGTTTACAGAACGATTAAACCGTAACCAGTTACCGGCTAGGTTGATTTCGACTTATGCATATCTCGATTGAACGAAGAAATGAACTAGTTTTTGTGTGTTGTAGATTGAACGAAGAAATGATAGAGACATTGTTTAAAGCAAATGGTCCTGGTATAGCTGCAAAAGATGGTCCACGTAGATCAATACCGCCTTTGATGGATGAAGAGTATCGAGTACTTGATCCTAAGAAATCTCAAAACATAGCCATTCTATTGAAGGCTCTCAATGTGACAGAAGGGGAGGTTTGTGAAGCACTTTTGGAAGGTATATTAATTAGCTTTCTCCAATAGATATGAATAAAACACGGTGTTTCGGTTTAGTCTTAAAATATATTTGTATATGCATGTTGGCTTATCTATTTGTCTTAGTGCAATATTATTAAAGCATGTTGTTTTGATTACTGTAATCTAAGTGCGGTTCTTTTTGACTTGCCAATAAAACATTTATCCCCACAATCCGCTTGAGCAACTTTGTCTCTCTAATAGCATTAAAATTATTAGCAACTTGCTTGTGTCCGTACGAGGTGGCTGATTTTTCTATTGCTTGTCTAGGGTTTGTACTGTCCTGTTATTTTGTAGTGCATTCTGTTCATAAATGACCACGAAAAACAATTTGTAGTAGGCTGTGAAGGTACTATCTTGGTAAAATGATTTTAAATTGTTGTTAACGTACCCATGTGAGTTAAAGAAAGAATAACGTAGTATATTCTGTACAATATTTAATCTCTTACTTCAGGTGAGCTTACTTTTGGATGATTCGGTTTTGTTACAATCGTATCCCATATATGCTTAGCTACACGATATGTTTGTCTCTTTTGCTTTATGCGGGTAATGCCCTTTCTTTGTATAACTTTGGGATATATGGGCAGTATAAGTTCCTAGTAGATGTAAGTTATAGGTATTTGTGAATAATAACAATTCTTGTAGTCAATGTATATTGTGAAGCACCCTTTTACAGTTTCCCTTTGATTAATATAATACCAAGCAGCAAAATTCAATTTTCTGAGTGTATTTTATCTAATCTCTGTATATTTCATTTCCTATGTTCAGGTAATGCAGATGGCCTTGGGTCAGAGCTTCTTGAAAGTTTACTTAAAATGGCTCCTACCCACGAGGAAGAAAGGAAACTCAGGGAGTATAATGATAGATCTCCTTTGAAGCTTGGTCCGGCAGAGAAGTTTCTCAAGGCAGTACTTGATCATGTACCTTCCGCATTTAAGAGAGTCGATGCTATGCTTTACGTAGCTACTTTTGATTCTGAAATTGAATATCTTAGGAAGTCATTTGAAACATTGGAGGTAACCTAATAATTTGTTTGTTTTATGCACTTGAGGTTCTGAATGCATATCTGAAAATCATTAACAAGGATTTCTCTTATTATAGGCTGCATGTGCTGAACTTAGAAACAGCCGAATGTTCTTGAAACTTCTAGAAGCAGTCCTCAAGACAGGGAACCGAATGAATGTTGGAACGAATCGTGGTGATGCCCAGGCAATTAAGCTCGACACACTCCTCAAGCTCATCGATGTCAAGGGAACTGATGGGAAGACCACCCTTTTGCACTTTGTTGTGCAGGAGATCACTAGATCTGAAGGTTCTCGTATTTTCAGTACCAAAAACAATCCAATGACTGAGAAACCAAGTGACCAACCATTTTTACACAATGACATTGAGTTGAGAAAGAGAGGGTTAGAAGTTGTTTCTGGCTTAGGAGGGGAGTTGACGAATGTCAAGAAGGCAGCTGCCATGGATTTCAATTCCCTTAGCATGGATGTGTCAAAGTTAACTCAGGGAATCTTAAAAGTAAATGAAGTTCTGCAGCTAAATGAAAACTCTGTAATTGTTGGGAGTCCCAATAGGTTTTCGGAGTCTATGAATGGTTTCTTAAAGAAGGCTGAGGTAGAAATCGTAAGGATTCAAGCTCAGGAGAGCTGTGCTCTATCCAGGGTTAAGGAGCTAACCGAGTATTTCCATGGTAATTTGGCCCACGAAGAGGCTCATCCACTGAGAATATTTATGGTGGTGAGGGATTTCCTTGGTGTTCTTGATCAAGTATGCAAGGAAGTTGGAAAAATAAATGAGCGGACAATTATAAGCTCAGCTCGTCCTATTTCTGTACCAGTAAATCCATCAACGCCACCACCTTTCCCGGAGTTCAGTGTGACGCATGGAGATAGTTCCTCGGACAGTGATAGCATCACTGAGAAGTAGCACTTTCATTGACAGATTGTGTTGATTCTTTTTGCTCTATCTTCATGACTTGTGAAGATAACCACAATCTGTATGCAATTACATATAATTATACAATATTATATTATATATATAGTATTTAATGTACAAATATCCTTGCAGGAGGCTAATTAGTATTAGATCATTTGTATGATTGCTGAAACTTCTGGATATGATTTTGCACATTATGTAAAAAGTATTTCTAGTATAGCTCACATATTGCATGGAGCACCAATAGTCCGTCACAATAAACTATGCTATCAACGTGACAATTAATTTTGTATCGGTTTCTAATTTGTTTTGCAAATTTATGAAAGTAGGGACATCTAAGGTGAATAGTTGGACCATTATAGCCAAGCAGAGCAGTAAACTTTTCAAAAAAATAAATAATTGAGAAATTGTAAAGTTTGAGAATAAAAAACAATGGGGGCTACCAAAGCATATGATATGGTTATAAATGGAGATGACTATGAGTCATAAGGCAGAGCATATGGGTGGGGTATTAAGGGCTGATAACCCGTGATAAGAGTACAGTATATCTATACATGTACTGATGTACATACAGAATTACAGACACAGGGAAGAAGATGTGTCTTCAGTTTTTACTATCTTCAAGGGTATCTTTATTTTCGTCTTGGTTGAGCCAAATTATTTGAAAATTCCAAAATTCGGCTTAATTACTGATTTGATTATTTTTGGATATCTAGTCCGAAATATTCAGACATAGAATGCTAACTCAAATTACTAATAGCAACGCATCATTTTGGCAAGTATTGTAATGAGATATTAAACTAGGTAAACGGACAAATAAATTGACAAAATTTTACTATCGATAAAAAGAAAGTAAATGATAAGTTAGTACTCCGTATAGTTTAAATTTTGTAGCTCAACTCGTCCCTTTACTTAGTTAGATCACTTTAAAAATAGCGTGTTAACAAGGTGTTGTAAGTAAAAATAAACAGAAGAAGTAGAATTTATTTCTTTGGAATGTCCAAAAAAAAAAAACCCTCAAATATTGAATTTGATAATTGTATTTCATTTGTTTCAATGAAAGGCATGCTTTGTTCAACTTAATTTCAGTTCAGTTTAGTTCAACTCCAACCAGTTCAGTTCAGTTTAGTTCCTAATTTCCTTATCTCATAAACAATTTATTTAAGCTCTATTCAGTTTAGTTCAGTTGTTTTCAGTAAGTCGAAATAGGTCCGAAATTGTAACATGTTTTTTTTGAAATCTGGTATATTTAACTATTGGATGCCAGTTATCCAATTTGAATTTCAAGTGTCCATTCCAAATTTTTTGTTTAATCCACACTAATTAGCTGCGAGCTGATTTAAGATCTGTTCACATTTACTGAACTGAGCTGAGCTGAACTGAAATGAACTGAAATGAATATATTATGAGAGAAGGAAATTAGGAGCTGAGCTGCACTTAACTGAATTGAACTAAATTAAACTAAACTGAACAGAGCAACAGACCCTTAAGTAGTATAAAAATTACAATTGAATTTGTGATTGCTTTAATTGTAGGAAAACCTACTAGAAGAAACATGTCTTACTATTTTGGTATTAACTAAATTTAATTGTAGGCTAGGTTTGTTTATGGTGGTTTGGTAACAAGCTAACAAAATAAGCCTGAAGGCAATTTTGAATTTGAATTATAAGAGCTTGTCTTACATATGTGCAATATTTCAACTCCTGATCATATGAAAGAAACCTTTCCATTATTTATCTACTTTTCAAGCCATATATTTATTTTTTAAATAATACCTCACTTTTCAAATCTATTGGTCCAATCATTAGTTTGTATTATTTATTTATGATTATACAATTGATAGATAAATAAATAATAACTTATAACTTATTTATTTTATTTTATTTTATTACTTGTAATAAAATATAATAACTTATAACTTATTTATTTTATTTTATTTTATTACTTGTAATAAAATAGGACAAAATAATACGAAGAACTTCATAATAATCTTCTGCCACCCAATAGAACATCAACGACTCCCACTACGATAGCTTTATTAAAGTATAGTATAACAAATACCACCGTACTAATGTGACATGTATCATGTATGTAACACACTAACACTAAATCACTAATAGCCTTTGTTTTTGTACAGTAGGTTCAATTATATTGTATAGAGATAATGATTAATGAGGTATATTGTATATATAGATTTATAATTACATATACTCATTACTCACTTTTTCCATGTTTTAAAAAATCATTTTTTTTTTTCCAAAATCATCATTTGTACAAGGGGGTTACTAAATGCCACAATAGAATTACTTAGGGCGCGGTATTAAATGACTCATCTACCCTTATAAATTCCATGTTTGACATCTTTTAATTTTTCTCACTAACCATACTCATTCCACCACCATCACTCTAAACACCATCCCTAAGGTCGCCGGAATCACCATTACCCTAAAGACCATCACCACTACCACCCTAAGGTCGCCGGAATCAACCAATTTTCTCACTATCTATCACACCATATCAACCACTTATCATACCAAATCAACCGGAAAAAGGAAGGGGTTGACGATAATGGATTCGCGGCGGGGCAAGGGGGTTCGTTTGCCGGGAAACGTGGGGAAAATGCCGGCCAATTCGTCGGTAAGTTTTTTTTTATTTTCACATAAAATGCATAGTCGCGTGCTATATGCGACTCCACCACGGCATAAACGCATATAGCATGCGACTACACCGTGGTAGAGTCGCATATAGCGTGCGACTGAGCCACGGTATAGTCGCATATAGCACGCGACTCTACCACGGCTCAGTCGCATGCTATACGCGACTCCACCACGGTGTAGTCGCATGCTATACGCGACTATGCCGTGGTGGAGTCGCATATAGCACGCGACTGTGGTTTTTTTTTTAAATTTTTTTTTTGAATTTAAATTTTGAATTATGGTTGTAATTTATGTATTTTTAATTTCGAATTCGTGATTAAATAAGTAATATAATTTGAAATTGAATTTTGAATTTGAATTTAAATTTTGAATTATGGTTGTAATTTGTGTATTTTTAATTTCAAATTTTTCGAATTCGTGATTAAATTAGTAATATAATTTGAAATGTCGTATTTTTTTTTAAATTCGAATTTAATTTTGTTTAATATGATAAGTCATAAAATTTTTATTTAGTAATAGCAATAAGTAGTTAATAATAATTACTAAATGTAAAAAACAAAAAAAAATAATTACTAAATGTAATTATTGTTATGTTCTATGCATATATAATTGTTGTTACTAATTAGGGAGTAGTAAATTTGGTTTTGGCATTGGTTTTGAATTTGTAAATATTTAGGATTATGTTATTTTAAAAAAAATAATTTCAATAGTGTTTATTGTTTAATAGTAAAATTATTAGTAATAATACTTGAAATAATAATAATTATTGTTAGAATTATGAATATAATAATTAATTTGAAATATTTTTATTATGTTAAATAGCGACAAGGTGGAAAATCGATTGCGGTGAATGATGTGTTGACTGGCTCGGGGCCACGACACACTCGAGCCCGAAACATCGATGCCTCTGTTAGGAGAGAAAGGGATGCTGTACGATTGGGAAAGTCTGTTGTTGATGGTGCTTCTGATGATGCATCTGTTCCTTTTGATGACGAGCCTGATCACGGACGAGCTAGCGAGTCTGAGGAGATGGAGATGGAGGACTTTGAGGGTAATTTTGATCAGAGCGGTGGGCATGATGACACATCAGGTGTAGTGGTAGGTAGAAGGGCTAGAGATGGTAGGTTTGTCGCCTCAGACACTGGTAGCACCACTAGTAGACGACGTACTAATAAACGTCAAAGACAAGTTGATGATGATTCTTGGATAGTGAAGGAGGACATGCCCGGTGGGCCCCTTGATGGTAGTGTTATTCCTAGTTTCGGAGGTCATGTTGCTCGTATGATATGGGATGGAAAGGAGAGAAACTTGCTAAGGTGTCAGAATAGGGAAAGAGCGTGTTATCAGCTTCAGTCATGGTTTGCCACGCTTTCACCCGAGCAGGTTACAGTGGTTGAGGGTACAGGCTTGTCACACTTGCCTCGGTGTATGTTTGGACACCTTGATATACCTCTTATTTGTGCATTTGTGGAGCGGTGGCAACCTGACACTAACACATTTCACTTCCCTTTTGGAGAGATGACTATTACTCTACATGATGTCTGGCACATTTTGCGCATCCCAGTGGATGGGCGTATAGTTTCTGCTCAGGCTACTAGTGAGGAGTTGCGCATACATGCTATGCAATTGCTTGGAGTGGATCGAGATACACTTTTGGCACCTCCTACACCGCACTATTGTAGTGGTGCGATTTCCATTGATTCCATTATCAACATTTGCTCAAAGCGTAGTCCTGAAACGCAACTTATGGGTTACATGTTACTATTGCTTGGTTCTACGTTGTTTGTAGACAAGAGTGCTAGTAGGGTACGACCAGCTGACATCCTCGAGCTTATTCATGGTGTGGATGATATCTCAGATTATGCATGGGGAGTCGCCACTTTGGCGAACTTATATCGCCAGTTAGGGATTGCGAGCAGGGGTACGTAAACCATAACTGCACAATTCCAAAAATTTGCAATTGGGTACAAATCATCAGGCAAGTCCATGTAATGGTTCGCGCCACAATGTCCACCGTTCCAAGTGATACGATCAATTGCTTGATCCAAGCCTCCATGATACAAATGTATGTACTCTGGTCGATTAGCCTTAACCTCGTTCACAATTAGATACCGAGCTTGTATCCAATTGTCTTGCCCACCTAATAAAAAATTAAACAACAAAATTGTAAGTAAAACCATTGGAATAAAATATGACACTTACTTTACGCAAAGGCTTACCTAAGAAAAAGTCTGCAACACATCGAAATCCACAATTTCCATCACCCATTACATTGTTCCAATCCTCCACAAATGGTTTGGTGATATCTGGAAGCCCATAAAGGTAAGGAAAATTTGAAATGTCTCTTGCTCCTGATGAATAATGAATTATTATTTTTGTAATTCAAATTAATATCAAAATACAGAAAAATAAACAACAAATAGAAAAACATAGAGTAGACTTACCTCGACCTCCACTACGACCACCATCACCACGTCCCCCATTACGACCACGACGCCCACGAGTACCACGTGTATACTCCCATGCACTACGATTACGCCGTGTACTATTTGTTGATGGTCTCCCTCTAGTAGTCGTGTTCCTGAGCGGCTCATTAACATCAAATTGATCGGAATGAAGATGTTCATCTATTAGGCGAGACACGGAACGCATGACTGCGGGATCACTTCTACTCACCTCACGCACAAGACTCTCAAAAAATCGACTGTCCTGTGACTGATGATCGGGGTCATCCAATGGAGTCGGAACACTACCATCCTCACCAATCACTAGTGTCCTATAAAAGGGGTGCACTTGGTCTAAGTAGAAGTATGTCCCCGAATCCATGGCACGACGTATATCACATGCACAAGGAATCTGATGAGTCATCTTATAAACGCATCCACACCGAACATTCACCTCATGACTTAACTCTCTCATTCTTTTCTTCTCATTCACCAACAACAACATACAATGGTGGGAGGTACGTCCATTAAGATGTTGTAATGGCATAACATCATATATCCGGCCATGACTGCGTCGGCTGCGCTCAAGTGATTGCTTAATCTGTGTGACTTGATCTTCAATAGCCTTATTTACCTTGGCCCATACAGAATCGAGAGAACTAGTTGAAGTTTCCAACCACCCCTTCAAAGATGAATGTGCACTTTCCACTCTACAATTGGTGACACTGCCGAAGTGAAGTACACCATTGGTCCAAAATTTCACAAATTTCTCCTTATGATTGTCTAACCAAGTCTCCTTCACATAAGAAATCACGGCAGGAAATGCTGCATAAGATTCCTCCACTTGCCGAACCGCTCTATTATAATCATCCAATGTGGTGGCATTGAGAATCGGATTCCACCTTGTCAACCTGAAAATTTTGCCTTGATCTTTATTATTCGTTATTTTCCCAACTCTATGCTCTACATCCTTGTTAATATGCCATGTGCATAGTAAATGAGCAGTGTCGGGAAATATTTCCCGAATAGGCGACATCAAACCCAACTCACAATCAGTTATAATAGCCGTAGGCGATACATCACTACCAACCAACAACTTCAACTTATCTATCACCCATGCATAGCTCACGGCGCTCTCATCCTTCATAAAAGCATACCCGATCAAGAAATTCATGTTGCAAGGAGTAACACCAACGAGCTCCAAAAAAGGCATTTTGTATCTGTTTGTCTTGTAAGTTGAATCAATGCCAATGACCCATGGATACGTGCGTAAAAGCGCTAGAGACGTAGGATGTGCCATAAATACATGGGTCAAAACATTCGTATCCGGGTCAACCAAGCTCCAATGTGTATAATGAGACTCGATACCAAGTTCAAGGAAATATGTAACAACAGCTCGACCATCAGCTTCTTCAAGTCTCAACCGATCCCTAAAGTTGTAAATATGTCTACGAGTGGGATGATCATCAGGAAACTGATTTCACACAGCCGCTAAGATATTTTGTGGCTTCACTTTTGCATCAGTCAGGTCACGAACAAGTTGCTTCGCACCCGGACTAAGCTTGCTCATTTGTCGATTACCTTCTTCATAGACAATTAGCTCATGGTTGTGTTTGCCGTATGCATCGGGACCCAAGACAATCTGCCATCCTTCATCATCAGAAACTTTATAACCCTTGATCAAAAACTTGCAACCGCAATGTTGAGTTTTTGTGTTCGGTCGTTGAGCAACACTAAGATCTCTATTTTTCCCTCTATCTCTTGCACCACGATTGCATCTCAAATACAACCATCCGTTATGATTGTAAGAAATCACAAGTTCAAATTTGAGTGTTAGTGCAATGTCTTTCGCCCATTGTGACAATTCTCGATACGTTGGAAATAATTGATCGGTCTGAAAATGTGGGTAATAATTTACCCCATCACCGCCAAAATCTTCAATAGGATCCTATTAGAAAGAAAAATACAAAGAATTTAAATTAAATTTAACTACAAAAATACATTTACTTTTTTTTTTTTTTGCCAAATTTAAACTACTAATTTTTTTTATTAAAGCCATAAATTTGCCATAAACTTTATAATTAAATTAACTGTATTTTGTTATTTTTAATAATTAACAAAAATTAATTAACACAAATTAGACGGATTTAAAAAAAAAAAAGTACCTGGTCGCTTGTTATATGCGACTGTGCCACGGCGTAGTCGCATATAGCATGCGATTGCACCGTGGCACAGTCGCATGCTATATGCGACTACGCCGTGGCACAGTCGCATATAGCATGCGACTGCACCGTGGTATAGTCGCATATAACACGCGACCGGGCACAACGGAAATTGAAAAAAAATTCCGACATGTACCTGACTCGACGGCGTCGACGGTTCGTCGTCCCCACCAAGTGCCTCCGATATGAACGCGGACCGTCGTCGACTCATTTTATATTTCGTGAGTGGTGGACCAGTCAAGGTGGAGTCATGGTGTATGATGGTCAAGGTGGAGTCGTGGTGGTGGACCAGTCAAGGTGAGTGGTGGTATGGATGGTGGAGCTAATGGTCAAGGTGGAGCAAAGACAAAGTTAGTAATGGTTGGGTTTTAATGTAATTTTCAAAATTGTAAGGGGTATGAAAGTCATTTAATACTATAGCTTGAGTAATTTCATTGTGGCAAATAGCAATTCACTTGTACAATTAAGTGGCTTAATAATAAGGTTAATGCACTTGAAAAGCCGATGATATAATGCTATATATATATACGAAGTATTTTGCATGGTGGGTAGTTGGATTCTCTTCAAATCATACAAACGATGTGACAAAAAATCATTATACTTTATTATGCCAAAATATTCAAACCAATGAAAGTGATACCTAAATAGTTAATGATTGGAGTATATAATAATAGGTGACTCATAATTTTGGCGGGAAAAAAGGTTTCTTTCTTAAAAATTTTTGGTCTTTTATTTTTGGAAAAGCACTAGTAACTTAGTAAGTAGATTAATGGGTTGCAAAAAGCCAATAAAATAGGGAGGAATCTAAATTACTAATTGCTTATCTTACGTGCATGAAAAGTGGGAAAATTTTGTGTGGTGCTACCAATAAAGGAGCACAAAACCTTTGATAAATGCAATTTTGGTGATGATGATGGCCAAATTTTATTTTTTTCATGTAATGGGGCTCATCGTCTTAGGGCCTGTTCATATTTACTTAATTTCAGTTCAGTTCAGTTCAGTTCAGCTCCAATCAGTTCAGTTCAGCTCTTAATTTCCCTCTCACATAAAATATTCATTTCAGCTCAATTCAGTTCAGTTCATTTCAGTTCAGTTCCAATCAGTTCAGTTCAGCTCCAATCAGTTCAGTTCAGTTCAGTTCAGTTCAGCTCAGTTTAGTAAATATGAACAGGCCCTTAGTCATAGCCTTCATTTTTGTCAAAAAGGTAAAGGAGCCTTGTTGTGTCCAATATTAGGTGCTGCCTAGCTGGGCCGTATACAATAGTCCTTCGTTAGGCTTCTTTTTCATATTAACTGTTCTTTTGTCTTCTGAGGTCGAGTTTTAACGATAAAAGTTTCTGAAATGATACAAATGGTGAAGAGTAAAAATTTAAATAAGAGTACATGTATATTTGGAAATACGAATATATTATTAAGTTTCATATGAATTATATCAATATTTAACGAGGTGAAATAATTAGTTCTTTTTCAAACTAAAAAGGTGGCCATTAATATTAAATGAAAGAATCTATATGCCGAGATTATATATGTATTGAAAAGTAAATGAGTTAACAGTTATATCTTGAAACATATACTCCCTCCATTTTTAAATACTTGCTCCATTTCTCCATGCGCGGAGTTTTAGTAGAAGTTGGAGATTGTAATAAAATATGGAGATAGTAGAGTAGTTAAGAAAATAAAAAATTGTTAAAAGCAAAAGTAGTGGAAGAATTGGAGGAGAGAGTATTATGTTGGATCCATTAAGTATGAGAAATGAATTAAATATTTTAAAAGCTTTCCAAAAAAGGAAATGGAGCAAGTATTTAAAAACGGCCGAAAAAGGAAAGTGGAGCAAGTATTTAAAAACGGAGGGGGTATTACACTTTATTTGGATAACAAATTACAAAGTACGGAGTAGTAATGAAAGAGGAGGAAAGGGTGGGGAAAGAAAGGCAAGGAATTAGGGAAAGACGGAGCTCTTCTAAATAGGAAGATGTTTATTCAAGAGGAATGGAAAATGAATCCTTCAGTCGCTCCGCTCCCTTTTCCTTCCCTCCATTTCCTCTAATCCGAGCAAGCAATATGTTAGTATCTCTTTAGAGTTTGAATTAAAGTGTAAACGTTGCCTAGGATTAATTGGTGATATAAAATGTACCTAAAGGTTTTTTTTTAATTTTTTTTTTTGACCTATTGTTCTCAAAGAGTGATCAATGTTTTCTATTACAAGTAGTAATTATCTTATAAATGATCTTAGGTTTGCTTCAAAAAAAATAAAATAAATGATCTTAGGTCTTAAGTACATTCTTATTTTCCCCTCAAAAAAAAAGTACATTCTTATTTAGTATTCTAAATTAACAACAAAGTTGAAGCCCAAAGTATAAGGGTGGTGGCCCAGCATATTAATGGGTTATAACTATTTTTGTAAATAAAAAAGCAAGTGTCCAATTTAATTTATTTTTTTTTAAAAAAAAAAGAATAAAAAAAACTATACCCAACGTTGAAATAAGGTCATAAAAATTTTTAATTAGGTACTAATCAACATCCGACCTTAGCTCAGTTGGTAGAGCGGAAGACTGTAGTAGTTGCAGATAATCTTTAGGTCGCTGGTTCGATTCCGGCAGGTCGGATTTTTTTCCATTTTATTTTTTCTCTCCTCTTTCCTCTTTCTACTTCCCCTCTTAGACCCCAAATTCCTGAATTATCTTACGTGCATGAAATTGGGAAATTTCTGTATTAAAAAAAAAAAAAAAAAAAAAAAATCCATTTTTACTCATTTACATAAGTTTTAATGTGGACAGTTAAAATCTCAGGGGTGGTACTCAAGACTTAAAATAAAATCACGCCTACATCAATTATCCAGGGAGGAGTAATTTGTCCAATGTCCCGTGTGAAATTCTTCTAGAGGTGGTGTAAACATGAGTTTCGACATTCCATTGATGTAGATGGCAGGATTAATTCGTTACATGTTCATCGTGTATAGACGACTACACTTCTATTGTGGCCAAAGCCTTTCTATTCATTCGTAATCTTCATGAAGAGGCCTCTCTTCTGCTGATGACTACAACAAACATCAATCTTCTTGGCAGTCAACAATGTAAGGATGTCATACAATACACGTAGACATAGGAAATGGGAATTCTGTGTAACTGTAACAAAGTTAGTAGTTTCAATGTTGGTAACTTCATTTTTTCCTAATTACTTGCCAAAAGTATTTAAATATTTGCCTTGTATTTTGATTCAATAATTCATACAAATTATAAATTGAATTTGGACTTGTGCTAGTCTTATTACACGGGTTGCTTTCATAATTTCAATCATTGTCCTCTCTGCCATCAGAAGCCGCGACAGAGAGGAGAAAGAATCTACTGAGCATTACAGACAATGTATAATACAAATACTGTCCAAATTTTGTTTTAGCTCTAGTACAATTATTGTATGTTCTTCCCATTTATCAACACAGATGACCTTAATCTCACCAGTCAGAGCTAATTACCACTTATAGTCAGCAACAGCAGAAGGGGTCAGAAGAATTAAGCTTTCCATCCAGGTAATTCACAAAGTCACTAAAATCGCTAATGGTCGTGTTGGTGTTCTGCGTCCATACGCTCAATCACCCTACGTGCTTCCTCCTCTGTCTCAGGAAAAACACTTCTTATCTTCAGCCCATTTGTTCTGGCCTCTGGACGAACAGTGAAGGTAAAGTAGAACTTATTTGAAACCTGTTGGAAATAGGAAGAAAAAAGTATCAGAAAACTACTTCCCTGAGTTTTGACTGACAGTAATTAAACTAATGTGTTGCAAATGAATCTAGTTGACATATGATTTTAGGGAATTTTTGTGTCAAGAAATAACTGAATACTGACCTCACTGATTCTAAGCTCAGGACATGTAACATGAGCAACAACTTCCACATTGATAAGTGGCCGAGCTGGGTTCTGAAGTTCCGTATAGAGTACACAGGACTTCATACGAAGAAAGTTTCCAACATCCACCTGCACAGAGAAAGCCACAATCTAATATGATGACCAAAACATTTTAGACGCAAAAATAGACTGTCTTGGTAGTCATGTGATGCTGATTTCACACATAAGATTTGGACACTTGAGAGACTGATGGGATGTCCAAGTTTCAACCTTGGGATTCAAAAGTGTACAAAGAAGTATTTACCAAGCAGAGGGCAATGCAACGACTGATGTATACTTGATGGAAGTTTCGGAAAGTTGTCATAAAAAAATGCTAATCTTAACACAAACCCCTCAGCTCACTCAGAGTTCTAGCAAAGCAGCAAAAATGTATTAAACCTTCCTAAGGTTTCTTCAGATCATACCTGATTTATTTTGTTATTATGACCAAATTGTTCAATGAATACGACTTATAATTTGTAATAGAACCTAATATCAATCTTCCAATGTCTGAAATCATCTCCAAACTAACCTCTCTGCACTTCACTTCAGCCACAGACAGTAGAACAATATCCCTTCCAGACGGAACCAATAACCAAAATGAATACTTGTCTATTCATTATATCTCTAAATGATGAGAGCAACAAGCAACCCTTACTCCAATATTTTATATCAAGCTATTAGCCATGATAAGATATCAAAGAAATAGAAATAATGTGTAATGGACTAATGGTCATCACTTACCGGTTTCACAAAGTCAACATGATCAACTTCTACAAAACGAGGTGAGGCTCCAGCAAAGGTATATGCTGTTGAAAAGGCAAGCTCAGATGCTTTGCGCATTAGATACCCACCAAAGATACGACCATGAACGTTTCGTTGCTGTGGCTGACAAATCATGGAGCTCTGTTGGCAAGTATCTCTTATAAGCATGCTGTCCCTATCAGCTAGAGCTGGCAAATCAACAAATACTCGTCCTTCAGCCAACAGCTTATCAATCCTGCTCACATCCTTGTTTTTTTCTTTATTCTGTTCAGCTCTCTTCATTTTCCGCATCTTGTTCCTTGCTTCTGCTTGCTCCCACAGCAATTTTTCTTGTGTTGTTTCTGGTGAGATGTGATTAATTGGAGATGATTTTCCAGTCTCACCATCCCGCGCAACAAATGTGAAATTTGCTACAAGAGCCACTGAATCTGACAATTGGGAACCATCTACACAAGAAGAAATTATTGTTGGGAGAGAGCAGAGAGAGATACAACAGATTCTTCATACTTCATAGCCCAATTAATCAGTCAAAAAGGTGGTTAGTTTTCAATAAATACCACAATCAACAATTTCTTCTTCCTATTACTAAGATTGATGACTACATCTGACTATATTCTTTAATGGTGTATCAGAAACCGCCTTCTTGGTTTGTCCAGACAAGATCACATGCATCAGTGCATTGAATCTTACAATACACTACTCCCCTCAACACCCCCCCCCCCCGGTCCCGTTTTGTTTGCCTTGATTTACAGGTGATCTCATCAATTTTCTATCTCAGCAAATCCATCCACCCATAAAAAGAGAAATAAAAAAATAACAAAACCTATAAAAAGGCAAACACTGGAGAAATATTTCTGATGATTAACTTTACTAGCTGTTGTGAGATACTTTAGTAGTTTAGTTATACCAAACTCTAATACGAAGATAGTTTATTCATAATCACACAAGATGTCAGCCTACTGAAATCATAGGAAACAAATTACCTTGTGGTGGTTGCAACACTTCAAGCTGCATCTCCATGGATGACCTCCCAACCCATGTAACAGCGCCAACTAGACTCAGGTCCGCATCAACGCGAATTGGCTTCTTGAGAAGAATCTTATCTACAGAAGCAGTCACCAAAAGTATTGGCCTTGTCACTCCACCAGGGTTGGAGCAGTGCTGGAAGATACCAAACAGAAAACTATGATACTGTTACTCAGCCAGGAATGAAAATGTAGAATCCTCCGCATAGGTTATTCTAAAATAATGTTTGAAGAGTAATGCTGTGTACTGAGTATAAGTTAGTCTATTGACAAATAACATTAAACAATACAAAGGGACATTAAACAATACAAAGGGTTGTGTTACTCCATATAATATGAACTAGTATGTTCTCCAGAAAGAAGAATACACACAACAGATGCTCATAAGCATCAGTTCTTCATTTAAATGCTGGAAATAAAAAAGGTGTACAGCACTGATGGACTAGAAATATAGTTATTACTTAACAGTGACCAGTTTGTCCATCATAGGCCTGGCTCAGTCAATTATTAACTACAACAATAATAGCGTTTCATAGCTAAAATTAGACAAGTATTTTTGCAACAAAATCAACCAGTAATACAGTTGACAATATCTTTAGCTAACTAATGAAATAATGAATCCTACAGCTCTTTCAACCAGCTTCATTCTAGACATTTGGAGAGGACAGAAGACTGTGTATGAGTTTGCATTTTACTTAAGTAATTTCTCAATAATGAAGCATAACTTATAACTTGCACACCATTTGAAAAACTGCATGCTTTTAGTATTGTCTATAATTTTTAAATGCTAAGTAAGTCCCCTAACTTTCTGCAGGGTAGAGATACATCATTGTACACCGCCTTACTATACCATATAGTAGTACCTTAGGCATTGTAAGATAGCAAAGAGAGCATAATGTTTATTGTATTATCTCCCATTCACTTCAAATACAAAGATAGCATCAAGGTGAAACAGCCTAGAAAAGCTATCAATTTAAGTAAATATAGCTTTTACCCCAAAATTCCTAGACAAAAAGCAAAAATTAAAAAAAAAAATGAAAAAAAAAATCATACATTTCCAACAATCTCACTCTAATAGACAAATGTCAAGCAACAATTTACTAAATACACAAACAAGCTAAAGAATCAAGATTTCAACAAATGAGAATGATCAATCAATTAATACTTCATATATAATCAATTATAATCCTTGAAATAAACCCAATAATTCAGAAACATAAATCACCAAACAGAAAAAACCCAATGCACAAAAATCATCAAAGAAAAAAAAAAAAATCAAATACATCAAAATATTTCACCTTGTAAGAAATCGTACCAGCAAGAGCATCAAGATCCTCCAACAATTTACCCATCCTAATTTCATTCCATGGATTTCTATACTGTTCTCTCAGCACATAATCCGATGAAAATTTATACTCAACACAAGTTCTACTTTGAGATGGGGTTTTTGACACCAACCCATCTTCTAATTTTCTCTCTCCTCCAACCTCAATTACACCATTTTCCAGAAATTTTGACCTTGCTTCCCACAATGCGTTTGTGACTGGGGAGTGGTAAACCCCAGGCCACAAACTTACCGGCTTACGAATTGAAGAACCTGCATCAATTGGTTCATCTTTGGGATGAATTGTGTTAATTGGGTTTGATTTTGTGGTTGAAAATGGTGTGATTTGAGTGAGTTTATGTGTGAATTGATGATCATTTGATGTGGGTTTTGATAGGATTGATGAAATTGATGGTAATTTTAGGTGGGGTTTGAATAATCTGGGAAGTTTGGAGGAGGATTTAATGAGATGATTCATGGCAACAATGGTAATGAGGACAATACGAAGATCATCCCAATTCTTAGGGACTTGGTAATTTTTGAATGTACAGTCTATATAAAGCGTATTTCCCTTTCTTATTTAAATGAATACTCCGTATATATTAAATAATTTCAGCTACAAGTATTTAAATAGTGGCTGACCCAATTAATCTCGGTGATAAACAAGTTAGGTTTATATTGCGGTTTGAGCAAAATCTAAGGCATATCGGTTTTACCCAATTTATCGCAAAAAATTATACTTTTGTCATAGTGATAAATAAAACTTATTTGTGTTTTTTTTTTTAAAAAAAAACTTATTTATCACGAACATAAACTTGTATCTCTTCATTTTAATAATTTGTCTAAAAATAAATAAATAAAATAAAGTAGGTAAAACAAGTTTCTTTAATGTCTATGGATAAATAATGTATGTTTCTCAAATGACTAAGTTGTAAATAAATACTACTCTTTTTTTTTTTTTGGTTGATATAATTGCTATCTGAAGTAGCGGTTTCATGGTAAATCTGGTACTTCAAGTATAGGCACGGTAGCCCAGGTTATACCCAAAAAATCCGCCGCTTGCATGTAATATTACAAATTTAACCTCTTGATCGATTCACGAGTTTTGTTTCTCAATATAAGAAACTAAGGCAACCTCTCATATTAATAAGTTCAAAACACTAACATTGGCTAATATGCTATTTTAAGACAAGGCTATAGTCTTAATTTGATATTTATCCCATAGTTATTTTTCGTTTTTGAAAGTGTTACAGAGTACACTTTGTCAATAGATTCTGTTTTTATATTGTAGGGCTTTTAATTTTGATATTGTAAACACCTTTTATAAATATTTTTTTCTTTTATGTTCCTCATCTTACTTATGAATTAATAACTACTAGACTTACTCTGTTTCTTTTTAGTTGAAACGTTTTTTAGCCACATTTGTCAATATACAAATTCAACCGCTAATATCTCTAATTATTGATAAGCAAAATTATAAAAAGTTGATATTTTGAAAATATATACCGTGACGAATCTAACAAGACTCCACATAATTATATTTTTCATTATGTATAAATCACAAAACACGGTCAAAGGAAAATGTATGAATAATGCTAAAGTCAAAACGTGTCAACTAATAAAAAACAGAGATAGTATATACTAAAAGACATGATACATTTCTCTTTGACCGTGTTTTGTGATTTATACATTATATTTTTCATTTGGTTGTTTGTTTTATATCTTAGGTTTTTTTTTGTGTGGGTGTTAGGGTTTATAAAAAATATAAGCATCTTTTACCCTATTATCAGTTCGTCAGTAAAGATTTATTCAGGATCGCAACGATGGTCAAATTTTCAAACACATTCAAATGAATTAGATGAAAATCATAATTATGGATACAACAATTTGTTAGACGGTCTCGCCAAAAAGGTTGTACATATTCCAACGATTTGTGCGAGAAATGTAACACAATGCAAGATCTATTCAACGATCGTAGCTTTGATGAAGAAACCCTTATTTGATTCAATATTACAATATGAATTGTTAATTTAAATTTCATTTATAGTCTTATAGACATCGAATGACTTTTTATTAATGGATTGATTTATTGTTTCAAAAAAAAATCTTAAACCTTTGAAGATAAAATTATATAAAGTGCATTTTTTTCTTAAAAATCAAATATTTTGTATGTACTAGTATTAAAAAATAGGTGTTACTTGATATATTACCTACAAACAAGTTAAGGGCTACGTACTTGAGAAGATACTCCTAAAAGGTGGGATAATTTCAAGATTTTTAAAAGGTAGGACTGATTTGAAAAACTTGCAAAAAATAGGATTATAGTTGTAAATTTTTCAAATTAAAAAAAAAAAAAGCAAATTCCCTAAACTTTGGTCTAGTTAGCATTAGAAGTCCTCAAACTTTGTTCCAGTTAGCAATCAAATATGGCAAGGTCCCTAAACTTTGCTGACTCTTTGCACTAGCCACACCACAAGAGAGCAAGCGGACGTGAGTTGTATGAATTAGAATCAACACCATGGTGATCTAATCTTGGAATTCTGACGAGCAAAGATTACAATCTTATCGATGAACTAAACCATCATTCTTCCAAGGATATATGGGATCCCTTTCTTTTAATAGTATCCAATTCCATTGCAACTTCTTTCATGGTAGGCCTCTCCTCTCCTTTTAACATCAAACACCATCTAGCTAGATTAGCCATTTGTTGTATTTCTTCAATTGTTCTCTCTTTTACTATGTTTATGTCAAGAATGTCCAACAAACGACCTTCTTTTATCTTGAGGAAGAAGTGCATAGTGAGAAGTCTCTCAGCTTCGGACCTAACATAAGAAATTATTGCCTTTTCCCTTGTCAATAGCTCCAGCAAGACAACACCAAAGCTATAAACATCGCTCTTTTCAGTTAGCTCACCAGTCTGCATATATTCGGGATCCAAATACCCTCGAGTTCCAAGCACCATCGTAGCAAATTGGGTTTTGTCGGGTGGAATCAATCTTGAAGCTCCAAAGTCAGTTACTTTAGCAGTGTAACTTTCATCCAGAAGTATGTTCATCGACTTTATATCTCTATGAATTATTGGTGTTGAGATAGTGGTGTGTAGATATGATAGGACATTGGCAACTTCAGATGCTATATTTAAGCGCACATTCCATTTCAATATTGAAGCTTTGGCTGGATCATTTAAGTGGTCATATAACGTCCCATTGTTGATAAACTCGTACACCAATAGTGGTACTTCACTCTCAAGACAACAACCTAGTAGCTTGACCACATGTCTGTTGTTGATTTGTGATAAAATTAGAATTTCATTGATGAATTGTTCTACTTGGTTTGGATCCACCTTGAGAGATTTTTTTATTGCCACAACTTGGTTATTTGGCAAAATACCTTTGTAAACAACTCCAAAACCTCCTTTTCCAATTATGTTTTCATCACTAAAATTGTTGCAGGCAGCTTCAAGTTCTTGCATAGTAAATATTTTTAATGTATCAACTTCTCGTCCCAAGAGCTTTTCATGTAAAAGCAAACCACCATTTTGTCGAAAAAAACTTTCTCGTATTTTTCTAGTTTTTGTTTCTTCCCGTTTAAAGTGCAAGAGAAACCCAAAAAGGAGCAAAGTTATGATGCCACCACCAACACCTACCAGATACAAAAATGACATTAATTATATCATAAAGTATGCAACTAACTTAGAGATACTCTGTATTTTTTTCTTTATTTTTGTTATGTGTATACGCTATAGTGGGTTCAATCCAATATAATATTATAATGCCACCCTTGTTTGTACAGTTAGCAAAATCCCTAAGTCAAAAGACCTACAACATCATATACTACGTATATATATGTACTGATGTACAAGACTACCACCAAACCAGTACAGTGATGCAATTAAGGCCGTCTCAAATAATAATGGGAGGCCGTGAATTTATGAACATTAGGCCCTCGTCAATAGCACAATCATCTAAAAAAATATACTACTGTAGTACTCCCTCCGTCCCAAAAAGAACGACCCATTTGGGTTGATTACGCGGGTATTAAGGAAGTTAAGTAAAAAGAAGTAAAAGTATATTGGAAAGATAAATTTACATGGGGTTTGTAAAAAAATAGAGAGAGAAAGTAATAAAATAACATGGAAAATCAAATTTTTATATGGAAAAGCTAATTTTGCACAAATATTGTAGCAAATTGATGGGTGTTTTAATGCAAATGGGTCATTTTTTTTGGGACAAAGTTTTGGCCAAATGGGTCGTTCTTTTTGGGAAGGAGGGAGTACATAAAAGACACATTACTGTTATTTTTGTCATTATTCAAAATCTAGAAATTAGACTCGCAAAGCCGCAATTAAGAAGAGCTTGTTTGACGTTTTTTGTTTTACATTTTATATATTATTCAAAAAAAAAAAATGTTTTCACTTTTCTGTAGTTAGGCCATGTTCACTGCACCCTAAAAAAAAATACTATACATAAAATATAATTTCAATTCAGTAAAATTAATTTTAGTTTGGTAAATATAAGTTCAGTAAAACAATTTCAGTTCAGTAAATACAATTTCAGCTCAATAAAAATCAGTAAATTAAACTTGAAGAAGAAATGTAATAGAAATCAGTAAAATAATTTTAGTTCAACAAAAATAAAATTCAGTAAAATTAATTTCAGTTCATTAAAAATAATTTCAGTTCACTAAAAATAATTTCAGCTCAGCAAAAATAAGGTGAAGTGAACGAGGCTTTAGTTTTAAAAATATTATTATTTTGATAAGTTTGACTACGAGTAATTTTTATTCATTATATGATATGTATCATATGATTTTGAAAAACAAAAAAACCACAAAATTGTCAAATTTATCTATCTATTAGTAATCACTGATATGATCTTTTTTCAAAGCTAGCCACGTGGCATTACCTCATCAAAAGTTTCCCGCTCAAATGTTAAGCCGGTCAATCTATCTACATTTTAAAACTATATTAGAGTTTTTTTTGGAATGGAATTTTTCCTTAAAACTTTTTTTTTTCCGTTTAGATTTTTGCAAATTTATTAATGTGGCTGGAAACTTTATACTTAAATTATTTATAATTATGATAGACTTAGCTTTAAGATCAATTTTTTCATGAGACCTCTATATTATTTAATTTCAATTACCATCATTAAAAACTGAGCATGGCTCCTGTTATCCAGTGAGCCTAATTAATTGGTCACCACAAACCAAAGCGAATTTTCCCAAAAAAAAAAAAAAAAACCCTTCTAATTTGACTGATCTGTAATACAAATGAAAATTATTCAAAATAGTGTCGATGTTCGTTAATCCAAGGGACTTAATTGAAATTATTTTTTCTGAACAAAAGTGAAATTAATATTACAGAACTGAAATTATTTTTACTAAATATTATATTTTTAGGTGAAGTGAACATGACCTTATAATATTCCCAAAATAATATACCTGTACATCATTATTTACTCCCAAAGTCTCAAACCCACAAATTAGCCAATAAGGCGCTAATTTGAGGGCAAAAGACATGTATAACAAAAGAGGTTATTAGACTCTACTACTTATCACCAAAAGTTATCATTACTATGCAATTATATATAACAAAAACTGGTAGAGCTTTGATCCTTACCACCAGTAGCCAAGACTGGTATGAGCCAAGGCTTTGTATTAGAAATGCAACGATCGTCTTTCGTTCCATTTCCGTGGTACCCCTTTGGACATTTGCAATAGTAGCTTCCATTTGTGTTGATACAATACTCTGCTTTCTCACAATTATTCGCTCCCTTGCACTCGTCAATATCTAATTAATGAATACGTACATTTGTTAAGTAATTAAGTAAATAAATGAAAATGGTGAAATGATAAGTACGTCAATAATATACCTGTGCATCCACGAGGATGGTAAGGGTTGCCAGAATAACCATCCGTGCAGTTACAACGATACCCAAATTCATGAACCGGATCATAACAAACCGTGTTTTCCTTACACAAGCAACTCCCATCTTTTTTCACCACAGTACAATTCTTTCGTCCAATTGTCCAATTGAGTACTACAGGAAGCCGCAAGGATTTCCAATACTCCATAGGTTGACTCAAACTCCGTCGGTAAAACGTATAAGCATCTTTTGCCACTGGAAATGCAGCATTACATGGATTAAAAGTATGCACACTACTATGGTTGTAAAAGCTGTCTAGTATAACTTGAACATTGTTTACACCACCGGGTATGGAGGCTTGACAGCACCCGACACCGGAACATTCACCATCGGTCACATCCCCTAGCTCCGCACAAGTAGTCATGCACCCCGTCTTGTACTTTTTGCCACCTCGATACCCTTTAATTCGGGCATAGGTGTCACACCCTATAGCAACTAACATGTTTTTTGTGTTAGATAGGGTAAATGTTATTAACTTGAACTTGCTCCACCAATACTCAGTATTCTTGGTCTTATTGTAACAATCGTACGAAACATATAGTTTAGTGCGGAGTTCTCCCTCTATCACTGAAATGTTAAGAACCTCGTAATCTTTACCAAATATTGGTGTACTATTATGATTACAAGTAATTTGGAAGGATGATGATGTTTCATTTTGTGGTGGTTTATAATAGCAACCTTGTTCGATACCAAAGGGGTAAGGAATGCTTAGGTTTCCACACTTATCTGAACAGTGTGGGGCGATTACGAGGGGTGACACGACTTCGACTCCGGTGATTAGTGGTGTCAACACCCAACACAGGGAAATTGTTAGTTGAAGAGCATAACTTGAATAAGTAGTCATGCCTATAAATCTATGTTAGTATTATTGTATTGAAGCTGGTTTAAATTTCAAAGGGCTAGAAAGAAGATAAGTTTGTGTAAAGTTCTTTAATGATTTGGCTAAGATTTGCATTGAAAAAAAAAAAACAGTTTGTGAGAGAGCCTTTATAGAGAGAAAGTTTACAAGGGCTTCCCGTGAAAATTAATGTGCAATTGTGCAAAAAGAAAGAAAAAAAACTCTCTTTAGACGAAAATACAGACAACACGTTTTAACATTTTGTGATGTGCGCAAAATTTTTTTTTAAAAAAAAAATTCAATAAAGTGAACCAAATTGGTTCAAAGCAAAATAAAAAATAGATAATTTCCTTCCAAATCAATAATTTAGGAGAAAATCCAAGTTTATCAATATGATAAACAAAATTTGTTCATCAAATGGCAAAATTGTAAATAAATCAACAACTTTTTAGTAAATATGGGTCTCATTGTTGTTGATATATTTACGAAAATAGCATTTATGTTGTTTTATTTACCATTTTGCCATTTGATAAACAAATTTTGTTTATCAAATTGATTAACTTGAATAAGTAGTCATGCGTATAAATCTATGTTAGTAATATTGTATTGAAGTTGGTTTAAATTTTGAAGGGCTAGAAAGAAGATAAGTTTGTGTAAAGTTTTTTAATGCTTTGGCCAACAATTGCATTGAAAAAAAAAAACCAGTTTGTGAGAGAGCCTTTATAAAGAGAAAGCTTACAAGGGCTTCCCGTGAAAATTAATGTGCAATTGTGCAAAAAGAAAGAAAAAAAAAAACTCTCTCTAGACAAAAACACAAACAACGCATTTTAACATTTTGTCATGTGTACAAATTTTTTTTTTTTTTTTAAAAAAAAAAAAATCAATAAATTGAACCAAATTAGTTCAAAGGAAAATTAAAAATAGATAATTTCCTTCCAAATTGATAATTTAGCTAATTTTAAAATTAAAATTTATAATTAGCCGTTTTAGTAAAATATCCCCATAACAAAGCTAGTAGTTTTAATCTTGGTAAATTTAAATTATCCTAATTACTTGCCAAAAACATTTAAATATTAGCGTTGTATATTGATTCAAAATTTCATACAAATTATAAATTGAATTCGACCTGGACTTGTGTTAGTTATTACACAGGTTGCTTTCATAATTTGAATTATTGTCCTCTGCCATCAGAAGCCACGACAGAGAAGAGAAAGAATCTACAGACAATGTATAATACAAATACTGTACAATCTTTGTTTTCCATCTAGGTATTTTACTTAAGTCACTACCATGTGTTGGTATTCTGCGTCCATAAGCTCAATCACCCTCCTCTGTCTCAGGAAAAACACTTGTTATCTTCAGTCCATTTGTTCTGGCCTCGGACGAGCAGTGAAGGATCGGAAAAGTAGAGCTTATTTGAAACCTGTTCATATCCCTTCCAGACGGAACCAATACCCAAACTGAATATGAGGTGAGGTGAGGTGAGGCTCCAGCAAAGGTATATGCTGTTGAAAAGGCAAGCTCAGACGCTTTGCACATGAACGTTTCATTGTTGTGGCTGACAAATCATGGAGCTCTGTTGGCAAGTATCTCTTATAAGAATGCTGTCCCTATCAGCTAGAGATGGCAAATCAATAAATACTCGTCCTTCAACCAACAGCTTATCAATCCAGTTTATTTTACATGTGATTTTACCAATTTTCTATCTCATCAAATCCATCCACCCATAAATAGATACATAGTAATTAATAAAATAATAATTAAACCTATAAAAGGTAGACAAAAGGGATAGAGGAAGAATATCACTGGAGAAATATTTCTGATGATTAACTTTACTAACTGTTATGTGATACTTAGTATTACCCCCTATTATTGCCAAGTCACCCTTTTTTCTTTAACTCTTCTCTAAGATAAAACCTTGCCTGTTCAGTATCACAATCAGCTTTCAATTTTAAGATTTAAAAATTTTATATGATGTTAGTTGTGTATAGTTGTTTATTATGAAAATTGACAACAAAAGATTGGAAACTGTATTTTTGTTACAAGTTTCAATAAACTGAAAGCAATAATAACAAACAGACCTTCATGGAATTAATGATGTGTTTGGATTGAAGGAAATATAGGGAAAGAAAGGGAAGGAAAATGAAGAGATGGGGGATCTTTCATTTGGATAACAAATGAGAAATGAAAGGAATTGAAGGAGGAGAAATGGAGGAATTACATTTTAGGAAATTGATCCTTCTAACAACGGAGAGATTTTGAAAGAAAACTCACCATTCTTCCCTCCCCTCCTCTTCTCCGCCCTCCCCTTCTTTTCCTTCCCCTTTCTTTAACCAAACATAAAGTGAAGCTTTTTCAAGTTTCGTCCATAATTATCTTTCCCAAACAAGCATAAATAAGGCCACAAACATTCTGCAGATTAGAGATACACCATAGTATACATTCTTTCTATACAAAGATAGCTATATAGCATCAAGGTGAAACCTAAACTTAAGGAGGAAGTGCATAGTGAGAAATTTCTAAAGAGTCAGTTTTGAAGGTTAAATCCCAGGCGATTTTGATGTTAAAGTGAGAATTTCTAAAGAGTCACTATAATTGAAGGTTAAATTTCTCACTATAGCAAATATTATAGCATGTATCAAAAAAAAAAAAAAAAAATGAAACCTAAACGTGAGGAGTAAGTGCATATAATATGATGTCTTAGGGCCTGTTCTCTTACGTTGAAATTCAGTTCATTTTAGTTCAGTTCAGTTCAGCTCAGCTTAATTCAGTTTAACTCAGCTCAGTTCAGTTCATTTCAGCTCCTAATTTCCTTCTCTTATAAAATATTCATTTCAGTTCAGTTCATTTCAGCTCAGTTCAGTTCAGCTCAATTCAGTCAATGAGAACAGGCCCTTAGTGTAATATACAACTACTTCCTCCATTCTTTTATTATTGCACCATAAGAGATTGGCACAAATTTTTTGATAGTGGAAAAAAGGATGAGAGAGAAAGGTAGAAATACAAAGTTGCCCATGTGATAGTATGCACAAAATAAAATGTAAGTGTTGAAAAAAGGAGTATATTAGGTATTTATAGTGTAAAACAAATAATTCTTTTCCTAAAATGGAAATGGTGCAATATTTGTGAAACTTCAAGGCAAGTGGTGCAATATTAAAAAAAACGGAGGAAGTATTAGTTTTCTAATTGATGCGTTGTTATTTATCCTAAAAATATATAATGGAGCTGTTGTAATGACATATATTAGGATCCATAAATGTGTAATACAGAGAAAATTTAATTAATTAATCTTTACAAAAACATAGCATGTATTTCTTACATGATTACATAGTATTCCACTTAAACTTATAAACGAAAGAAATATGATACTACCTCTGTTAATTTTTATGTGCAATTTTGGGGTATTATTTGTGAGATATAAAATATTTCAAAGTTGCACATAAAATTAACACATGTAGTATTTATGAATAACTCCAAGCGGCATCCACGAGAATCATATATAGTTACCTACCACTTCCCGACCAAAGAAGTGAGCAAGTGTGAGTCGTATGAATTAGAATCGACACCACTGCTACAACCACCATGGTCGTCTGATCTTGGAATTCCGATGAGCAAAGATTCACAATCTTCTTGAATTGAACCATCATCATTCCAAGGATGGGATCCCTTTCTTTTTATAGTCTCCAATTCCAATGCAACTTCTTTCATGGTAGGCCTCTCCTCTCCTTTTAACATCAAGCACCATTTAGCAAGATTAGCCATTTGTTGTATTTCTTCAATAGTTTTCTCGCTCACTATGTTTATGTCAAGAATGTCCAACAAACGACCTTCTTTCATCTTGAGAAGGAAGTGCATAGTGAGAAATTTCTCAGCTTCAGGCCTAGCATTAGAAATTGCCTTTTCCCTTAACAATAGCTCCAGCAAGACAACACCAAAACTATAAACATCACTCTTTTCAGTTAGCTCACCTGTCTGCAGATATTCGGGATCTAAATAACCTCGAGTTCCAAGCACCATCGTAGCAAATTGGCTTTCGTCCGGTGGAATCAACCTTGAAGCTCCAAAGTTGGTTACCTTAGCAGTGTAACTTTCATCCAAGAGTATGTTCATTGATTTCATATCTCTATGAATTATTGGTGTTGAGATAGTGGTATGTAGATATGATAGCACATTGGCAACTTCAGATGCTATATTTAAATGCACATGCCATTTCATTATGGAAGCTCTAGCTGCATCATTTAAGTGGACATATAACGTCCCATTGTTGATAAACTCGTACACTAATAGTGGTACTTCACTCTCAAGACAACAACCTAATAACTTGACCACATTTCTGTTGTTGATTTGTGATAGAACTAGAACTTCATTAATAAATTGTTCTACTTGGTTTGGATCCACCTTGAGAGATTTTTCTATTGCCACACCTTGGTTATTTGGCAAAATGCCCTTGTAAACAACTCCGAAACCTTCTCTTCCAATTATGTTTTCATCACTATAATTGTTGCTAGCAACTTCAAGATCCTGCATAGTAAAGATTTTTAATGTATCAACACGCCGTCCCAAGAGTTTTTCATGTAAAAGCAAACCACCATTTTGCCGAAAAAACTTTCTCGTGTTTTCCTAGTTTGTGTTTCCTCCTGTTTAAAGTGCAGGAGAAACCCAAAAAGGAGAAAAGTTATGATGCCACCACCAACACCTACGAGAACGAGGTACAAAACCGCTAAATATATTAGAAGTATGCAAATATAGGGGTGTCAATCAGGTTTGCGGTTCGGTTTATCGGTTTTCGGTTTACAACGGATCGGTTTTTAACGGGTTGGAGTTATTATCGGGTCAGTTCGGATCGGTTTTAAATAATTTTGGGTCGGTTCGGTTAGGTTTGTTATTACAGTTTCTTTTCGGGTCGGATTCTAATCGGGTCGGGTTATAATCGGTTCGGGTCATAATCGGTTCGGGTTAAAGTCGGTCGGTTTAAAAACGGTGTTTGTCAGTTTAAAGCGGGTTTTGGGTCAAAACATATCGGGTCCTAATCGGGTCGGGTTGTAATCGCTTCAGGTCATAATTGGCTCGAGTTGAACTTAGTCGGTTTGACAACTGGTTTTGCCAGTTTTAAACGGGTTATGTTAACGTATATATCCTAGTATTTCCTCAACATTCTATAATTAGTTATTCCAATAGCTTTAATTAAGTCCCATTTCTGTATAAAGATTTTCAGGATAAAAAAATAATAACAAATCTAGAGTTTGCTTTTGATTCAGATTTTTTTAATACAATATAGTGTTCGACTTTAAGTTACAAGTTGTAAACGATTTGGGTTTATCGGGTTTTTGTCGGGTTTAATCGGTTTCGGTTTACAATGGGTCAGGTTGCTATCGGGTTGGGGAAGTACTCGGTTCGGGTTGTTCTCGGTTTCGGGTTGTATCAGTTTGGCTTGATAACGGGTACGGTTCATTAACGGTTCTCAAACATTCGGATCGGTTCAGTTTCAGGTTTTAAAAAATCGGGTCGGGTCGGTTTACGGTTTTAAAATAACAGGTTCATAGCGGTTCGGTTCCTTTTCTAAACAATTCGAAACGGTTCGGATTCACCAGTTCGGATCGGTTTTTGACAGCTCTATGCAAATAACTTTGAGATACTCATGCCACTAATTATATTACGCAAACTAACTTTGAGAATTGAGATACTTGTATCTGAAATAGGGGTTATATGTTACTTGCCACCCTAGAATCCAAAACAATGCATGAACTTTTTGTCTATTTCAATTGTTGTCTATACTCGGTGGGTTCAATCCAATGCCACCCTTCTTTAATTTGTACAGTTAGCAAAATCAGAAAATCTTGTGTGGACCTAAGGTTTATACACACGTAACTGACATTATATTCAACATAGAGACCCTTAATTTTAATATAGTAACCTTATTTTTAACATGGTAACCATTTTTTAAATTTGTGTAACCTTTAATGTTATTATGAACTTAAAGTACGACATTATGTTGAATAGTGACCTAATTTTAACATACCAATCTTTATTATTCATATTGACCATTATACTAAAAATTTCATTAAAAAAATTAACCTCTGATAGCTTTTATAATTTCATACTAACTTTTATTTCAACATAATAATCTTTGTTTTAATATAGTGACCTTTATTTTTTATTAATAAAACAATCATATTGTCTCTAATATTAGTAGTCCACAATAAATTAGGGTGAACCAGGTTTATTTAAGAATTTGTATAGCAAAATAGCGTCTATGCTAATTCTACGGACAATTTATCAATAACTTAATACTAAAAGCGAAATCAGTGATGACACATGTCATTCACTGGTTAAAAATTTTCCCTCCATTTTTTCTTTCCTTTTTTTTTGTGTTTTTTATTTATTTATTTATTTATTTTGTCAATTCTTCATGAAAATTATTTGTAACCTATAATATTCACCTAATGAAATATTCTTATATGTATATATTTTTTATATTAAGTAATTTTAGTAATTTTCTCCAAGATTTCTACAATATTCTCATGCTATCAATAACTTAATACTAAAAGCGAAATCAGTGATGACACATGTCATTCACTGGTTAAAAATTTTCCCTCCATTTTTTCTTTCCTTTTTTTTTGTGTTTTTTATTTATTTATTTATTTATTTATTTTGTCAATTCTTCATGCAAATTATTTGTAACCTATAATATTCACCTAATGAAATATTCTTATATGTATATATTTTTTATATTAAGTAATTTTAGTAATTTTCTCCAAGATTTCTACAATATTCTCATGCTAATATTTCTATAATAATCTCATGCTAATATTATAATTTGGGAAAACCTTCTATATAAATCTCATGCTAATATTTTTTTATAAGAGTATTTGATGTTTCATTATTTTCCTCACCTTACTTATATATCATAATAAAAACCTATGACTCACACATTTTTAAGAATATGATTTTTACATATAGAAAACTAAAGTTAAAGTTAAGTAATAAACTTGTATAAAGCAATGTGTTTGTCAAACTACGTCAACAAAATAAGGACAGGATAGGGTATATAGCATGGGTTCTAAGTAATCAATAGACCCTAATTTTTTAATTTCATACTTATAAAGTCAAACACATCAATAGCCTTAGAAATTTACATGCATCATTGTCAAAAAAAAAAGTCAATATAGCTATTGTTTATTACGTTTATAAATGTAATTCTTTGTTTATATATAATTGTTAAATTAATGTTATAGTTTGTCAAATGATTTTATAAAATTCGTGCATTGCACGGGACTTTAACTAGTAATACTCCTAAAGATTGACATAACAATTAACAGATCTATAAGTCCAAATAGTAAAGTAGTCAAGTAACATATCCCAAAATAACATACAACACGATTTTTAGGGGTGTTGCCTCATACTGAAGGCCATGTTATGCCCTCAAAGTCAAAAACCCACAAACTAGCCAGGGCGCTAAATTGAGGGTAAGACGTAATAATAGTTTGATAATGGACTCCAGGCAAACTAGTAAGTTAAATTTAAAAACATTTGATTATAATAATCCAACTTTTGTGCGATCTTATTATTAATAATCTGACTTTCCCGTCAAAAAAAAAAAAAAAAAAAATCTGACTTTTTTTTTTTTTATTATTCTACAATAATCTCAGTTTTATACGGTTATACCCCATTTTAGGAAAATTTGTAAATTACAACCATTTAAAGTTTGTATTTTGCAAATTGCAGCCATTTAATTTTTTTTTTATTTTTTTTATTTTTTTGCAAATTGCAGCCCGGCCCAAAAGTTCGTATAAATTGTAATTGCAGTCCAATTCAACTTTTTCATCGGTTTACATGTTAAAAAATCTTCGTTTAAAGTTTTAGGGGCCATTTTAGCCCTTATGGTTCCGAATTAAACTCCGAATTAGCAAAAAAATAACGTAAGTGTCTCATTTTTACAGTTTCCCACAAATCGAAATATTTTTGTTACGCAAAACGAGATACTTATTTATTTATTTTTGCTAATTTCGAGCTCAATTCGGACCCTTAAGACTTAAAATGGTCCCTAAAACCTTAACAGAAGATTTTTCGACATATAAATCGATGTAAAAGTTGAATTGGGCTGCAATTTACAATTTATACGAACTTTTAGGCTGTAAGTTGCAAAAAAAATTTAAATGGCTGCAATTTGTAAAATACGAACTTTAAATGGCTGTAATTTACAAATTTTCCCCCATTCTAATCTATTAAGCCAAGTTGACCTTCTACTTACTGTTCAGGTAATTTTAATTTTTTTATTTAAATTTCTTTTAAATAAGGATTAAAAAAAACAAAAGTAATTCTTCCCCAGCCACCCAATCTCCCCTTCCCTGACCACCCCCACTCCCTGTCGCCCCATCCTATCTGATTTCTGATTCCAACCACCTCCCTACCTCCCACAAATCCACCTCACTCTCTCTCACACACAGTCTTACTCCCTGCAAGTCAATGGCTGCCGGGAAAGGGAGGGAAGGGGGATACTACCGGAGAAAAAGGGAGGGAAGGTGGAGGATGGAGGTGGAGGGAAAGAGGGCAGCCATTGATGAAGGTGAAAGGGAAGGATGGAGGTGGACGGAAGGGAAAAAAAATTATATTTGGACGAATTATAGCATGACACGTGGCAAGATGACTTACCAGTTACCAATTTGGACTAATAGAATAGAATAGTGTATAAAGCTTGGGTTATTGGTGAATAATCACAAAGTTGGATTAAAAAAAAAACGGTCAAAAGTTGGATTATTAGAATTAAATATAGCAGTAAAAGAAAAATAACAAATTACCCCAAAAAGTAAAGAGAAAGAAAGACAACAAATTTAATGATAGAAATCTATATAAGCAATTATAATTTGATCCTTACCGCCAGTAGCCAAGACTGGTATGACCCAAGGTTTTGTATTAGAAATGCAATTGTTTCGGATAAAAACAATGGGACCTTGCCGAAGGTCCTATGAAGTGGTGAAGACTGGGCTCGGTCCAAGTGATGTTGGGCGGAGGATTTCCTGCACAGCAAACACACGTAAACTAGCCTCGGGGGTGTTGCCGAGGAAGGCCCCTCCGATGCTAAAGTCAGTACAATATGTAGAGAGAAAGCTATGCAAGAGAATTAATTACTTGAGGCTTTTTGTGAATGAATGTACAAATGTAATATTGATGGCTTTTATACCTTTGCATATGTGGGAGAAGTGGGCCTTGGACCAATTGACTTGCCCTGTTGACTGATCTTGACTTTAGCACAATTGGAGAGTTGAACCTTGGCCTTGAGCTTTTAATTGGATCATTTAATGACTAGGCCCAATTGAACTAAATTAGACCCAAACAACTTGCCCCCCAGACCCGATTTGGAAGGATGACGGGTCGGGTTTAATTAATCAGAAAAAGGAGGGAAGTAAATGATTTAATTAATCCAAAAATTTGAATTTAAACCGCAATTAATGAGATAACGGCGGCTGGATGGATAATTTATGGAAGTTGGACGGATAATGGGCGGTTAATCATAGGAACGTGTGTTTAACGGTTACTTAGTGAGGTATTTAAGAGAAATTAAAGCGCGGACTCCTAAAATTCCCATTTCTGGAAATAAAACCAAGGACGCGCACTATCTCTCCTCACTTCTTCATAAACACGAACCCAAAACACTTAAGAAAACCCAAGAATCCGCATCAAAACTCCGCAAATTCCCCGAGCCTTGAACTTAGAAACTGAAATTCGTCACTACCAACTTGTAGATCGGCAAATTCCGCTTCAGATTAAGGTAATTTCCTTTGATTTTAGTTTACTTTTCTTCGAATTCGAACTCTTTCCCCTTTTTTCGACTTTTTCTTCGAAACTCAACAATGGTGAGAGGAGTTAGAGGTAGGGCCCGTGCCCCGAGGAGGGCAAGGCAATTTCCCGATCCTAGGAACAGGATTGGGACTTGGAATGGACAAAGAGTGGGGCCTGACCCTGCTGAGGGAATTAGGGCAACCCCAATTTCATCGGCGCCTCCTGAAGGAACGGAGGAGCCAAGTGCTTCTGGGCGGGACGAAGAAGTCCCCGCCGACCTTTGGGATGTTCTCCCTGGATTTGAAGAGTGGGAGGACGCTGAGGTTGCCTCAGCCATGATAAAGAACTGCCCCTACCCTTGGTGGGTAAAGCATGCCGATGTGTACCGGTTTGCTGAACAAATAGAGCTGCACTATGGCATAATGGAAGCTGATGGGTATTGGTGCAGAATGCCCGTTGCATCCGATAGAATCCATCGTCCACCCCCAGGGTACGTGGGGGTGTACACAAGACAGCTTCAGTATGGGCTGAGGTTTCCTCTGGACATATTCGTCCGAGACTTGCTGATCCACTATAGGGTCTCCTTGTGTCAGCTAACTCCTGTCAGCATCCGAAGGGTGATGACATATTTGTGGGTCTGCAAGTTTTTCAGATACGTGCCGAACCTTCACTGCTTCAAGAAGCTTCATCGGCTAGTGCCAAACACTCAAAGTCGGCACGGAGATCACGGTCCTGGGTGGTACCGAATTGAGTCTCGGCCCCAATATTTAACAATGTGGCCGAATGACTCCTCAGACAAGGAATGGAGGGGTCAATGGATCTGGGTTAGGGCGCCCACAGATCCTAACCACCCTTACGTCTTCAGCGCTCCCAGGTATCTGGTTGAGCCTGACCCTGAAATGGGAAGCCTGGGCCCTCCCGAAGACAGAGGCCCAGATCTGCACCTTAACCAGCAAAATATTTTCGGCCGAATGCTGAACCCTGGGGGCGCTGGAGGTCGAATGAAGTACATCCCGGAGACTTGGCTCCCGGATAACCATTATATTTTCCAAGAGCACATGTTAGCAGCTGTCGGCCTCAGCCGAAAGTTTAAGGATGGTAAGTTTCTTCGGCTGGGGCCGAGGCCTTTTTAATTTTTATTTATTTTTAGCAAATATTCTTGCTTTGCACTTTCCTGCTGAGCCAATCCAGCATTTTTTTTATTCTGCTGAACTGACCTGTGTACCCTTTTCTTATACTCAGAGCGAAACGAGACTAACGTCGGCATCGACTACAATCGTCTCGGCGTCACCCAAGAGAGAGTTATCGTCGATCGGGCCCCTTCTATCACCGATCCGAAGCACAGGGAGGTCCATCTAGATCATTCCCATCTCCAAATTGAGGCTGTTGCCCTGTATCAGAGGCAGAAGCCTTGGTGGAAGAAGAGAGATCCTTGGCTTCAACTGTTGCCTGAGGAACTCGAAGCTGCCCGTACAGCCGAGGAGGTTGCACGGGCTATTGAGGCTTGTGAAGGAGGAGAGGGGTCCTCCAGGGCTGCTGAGGAAGAAGCAGCAACAAGGGCAGCTGAGGAAGAAGACGAGGCTTTGCTGAAGACCTCGGTGAGTTATACTTAGCTTTTCAGGCTTCAGCTTCTTTTTCTTCTTTTTTTTTTACTTTTTTTTTACTCACGTTCTTCCTGCCCCCTTGTCTTTTGCAGTCTGAAGAGAGCAAAAGACGAAGAGAAAGGAAAGCCCCTGCTCGTCCCAAGACCAAGTCCAAGAAGAATCTGAAGACTCAGATATGGACGAGCAGCCCCTTCGCAAAAGAAGGAGAAGGATGGCCATCATCGGCCCTCACGACTTCCAAATAAGGCCGAGGTCTGTCGGCATCAGCATTCAGGAACCTGAGGAAGGCGGTGGATCACCGAGGGTTCCTCAGCAACCACCCCAATCTCCGCCGAAGACTCCTCCACCACCTCCTGAGATGGAGGTGGATCAGAAAACTCCCGATCCCAAGGGAGGGGTTCCAGAGGAGGAAGTCCAAGAGAGTGCTGTTGAGCACAATGCTGAAGGTGCTGTGAAGCCCGTTGCTGAGGGTTTCACAGCTGACATTGCAAGGGAGGTTGAGGCTTTCGTCCTCACCCCCGAAGAAGAGGCAGAGGTTATAATAATTGACTCTGCTGAAAAGGAAGAAGCTCCAGAAGAAGAAGCTGAGCCATCTAAGGCTCAGGAAGCTCCCGAGTCTTCCTTTCCTTCATTCCAGACGCTGCATTCTGGAGAAATGGGTTTCTCGGCCCCCCGCATTCCAATTCCAGATCACATCTGGGATCTCATATGGGGTCAGAACCGAGAAGGCGCTGCAGCCTATTTCGGCAATTTTGCTGGTCTGTCCGAAGTAGATAGGGCAAGGATCTGGTCGCTGAAGGCCACTGCTGGGATGGGCGAATCCAGCAGATCAATTCCAGACCCTGCAAGGTCAAATCAACTGCTGATGATGCAGGTAAATCTTTCTCCTTGCTTTTATTTTTCAATTCAGCTCTTCAGTTCAGTTTTTTTTTTTTTTACTGACTTGTGCCTCTATTTCCAGTTTGTGCACAATCAGACTCTCACTGTAGAGATGATAGACTCCCTGCAAGACAGGGTTGATGCCGCCAAGCATGACAAGAAGGTGGCAGATGAGGAGCTAAAGCTTGCTAGGCTGAAGCAAGCAGCAGCTGAAGAGAAGCAGCAGAAGGGCGAAGAATATGAGAAAAAGGCTGCTGAGGCCCTCCAGACCTTCTGCGCTGCAATGGAGAAGGAGGTTTTTCCCCCGCTGATAGAAGGGGAGAACTTCCTTCGGGAGCATCTGGGAGTGGACATCTCTAAATTCAAGGCTGCTATTGAGAGCAGAATTAAAGAGGGAGCTGCTGCACAGGCTGAGGTGCACCAGAAGCTGGAAGCTTTGGAAGCCAGTAGAATGGCTGCTGAAGAAATGCTCCAAGCTCGAAATGTCCAACTCTCAGAAGCTGCTACTGCTGCTGAAGCTCAGAGAGTCAAGCTTCAAGAGGCTGAGGATCAGCTAAGGGTCAAGAATGATGAGCTGACCCAAGTGAAGACTGAAGCTTCCAAAGTTCAGCAAGAGCTGAACGAGCAGAGAGATTCCTCCTCCAAGCTTACTGATGAGCTGAACAAATCCAAGAAGGACTTGGAGGAGGTACAGAAGAAGTTGGCTGATGCTGAGGCCCTACTCAAGGTCCGTATCTACACCCAAGAGGAATATGACATGGGTTTCAAGAACGGGGTTAGAGTGTGCCGAAGGGTCTGCCTTCATGCTGAGCCAAAGCTGGACTGGTCCAAATGTGCTGAATGGATCCAGGACCCCAAAGACCCTCATATGCAGTTCCCAACTCCCGTTGAAGCTGAGATCCTTGAGGCTGAAGAAGCCGAAGAGGAAGCTGAGAGAAGGGAGATAGAAGCTGAACAGAGAGAGAGGGAGGCTCAGCAGGGTGCACAGCCTGCTTCATCTGCTGCTGGGGCTGAGGCCACCATGGGACCCAGCGTTGCTGATCAGTCTGATCCTCGGGCTGAAGCATAGGAACTCGGGCAGTCGTCTTCAGAATCTTGCGGTTCATCATGTGCTCAACTTTAGACTTGTCGCTTCTGAATATTTTTTGCCTTGTTTTTTGCTTCAGCTTGCCTTGATGTACAAACTGCTTTATCTGTTTTTGTATGTACTTCGGCAGCTGTAATTTTCCGCTTGTAGGCGGCTGCCGATACTTCATTATGTCCTTTAAACATCTGAACTTGTAGCTCGTTTTCAGAGCAATTCTCTCATTTATCTGATGCATTTCCTTTAATTGCTTTGTCTTATTTTCCTCATTTTGAATGCTTTGCTGTTTCTGATTTTGAAAAATTTTCTTCAAAAATTTGCTAAGTACAAAGCTTTCAGCTTGAAGAATTCTGCTGAAGGTAAACTTGCACTGATAGTGCTTCTTGCCCCCCCCAGTAATCTGAAGACTCAAGTCTTTGGATTACTGAGCTGGGTTACTTTGATTTTCAGATGAGTTTGAATAAAAAATTTCTAACAGTTGCTATTATTCTTGACTTTATGTCTATCATTAAAAATGGATATCTGAAACACAAGGCCAACTGAAGGCAATGTTTCAAACAATGGCTTTCTGGGATACAAGGCTCAGTTAAGGCAATATCCCAGATTTGTCCATGGACTCATGTCTTTGAAGAACAAGTCTTACTGAAGTTTAACTTCAGCTGAAAGACCAGAGTTCTTTTAAAAAGACGAGTTTGTCAGCAATCTGAAACCCAGTTACCTAGAGGTGAAGGTTTCAGACGAGGCTGAATAAAAACCCTTAAAGAGTAGATAGAATAAAGAAAACTTGAAAGAATAAAAAGTTGCAAAAAATTATAGAAATGGTGGCTCTGAGGCCTTTCATTAATAATTCAAAATGTACTTACAAAGATTGTTCTGCCCCGAAGGGTTTACACATGATATTTCTTAAGTATATCAGCATTCCAGTGATTTTTCAGCTCAGTTCCATCTAACTGACGAAGCCTGTATGTCCCTGGCTGAAGCTCATCATAAATTTCATAGGGTCCCTCCCATGCGGCTGAGAGTTTCCCATGGATTCGGCCTTTCTGAACCGCAGCAGCATTCCGAAGGACAAGGTCTCCAATTTTGAGAGGCCTTGCATGGACCCTTCGGTTATAAAATTTGCTGATTCTCTGCTTGTAAGCAGTCATTCTGTCTCGGGCTGAGTCTCTTACTTCGTCGAGGAAATCGAGGGATTCCTTCATAAGTTGCTCGTTCTCAGCCGAGAAGTGGTGTACTCTCAAACTTTCAGAACCGATTTCCACTGGAAGAACGGCTTCGGCGCCATACATCAACTCAAAAGGTGAATAGCCCGTTGCCTCTTTTTCAGTTGTCCGAAGTGACCAGAGGGTTCCTGGAAGCTCCTCTATCCACTTGGACTTTTGATCTTCAACCCTTTTCTTCAAAGCGTTGAGGATTTGTTTATTTGCAGCTTCGGCTTGGCCATTACTTTGTGGATGACACACTGCTGAATACGCCAATTTGATGCCGAACTGATCTGTGTACCGCCTCAGCAGTAAATTATCAAATTGTCTCCCATGATCAAAGACAAAAACCTTCGGAATACCGAAGCGGGTGATAATGTTCTGCCAGATAAATTTCCTGACAGTTTGCTCTGTGATATTCGAAGCTGCTTCAGCCTCAATCCATTTGCTGAAATAGTCGATGCCGACTATTAACCATCTTTTTTGGTAAGGTGGATCTGGAAAGGGTCCCAAAATATCCAGCCCCCATTGGGCAAATGGAAGCGGATTAAGGATCGGCTGAAGGTCTCTAGCTGGCTGATGGATGACTGGTGCGAATTTTTGACATTTCTCGCATTTTCGGACCAGCTCCTTAGCGTCTGAGATCATGGTGGGCCAGTAATATCCGGCCCTCAATGCCTTGTGGGCTAGGGTCCTTCCCCCAATGTGGTTTCCACAGATGCCGAGGTGGATCTCCCGAAGGATGTAATCTGCATCTTTTGGTCCCACGCATTTCAGCAATAGGGCTGAGAAGGACTTTTTCAGAAGTTCTCCCCTAAAGACGATGAACCTTGAGCTAGTTCTCTTCAGTTTAGAGGCCAAAATTCTGTCTTCGGGAATTTATCCCCGAAGCTTGAAAGCTAGGATGGGGTCCATCCAGCTGGGTTCTGGGTCAGCGCAGCACACTTCAGGTGCTTCGTCGACACTTCTTTCTCGGCGCACTTCCACATATACGGATTTGTTCAGCTCAGTGAGAGTTGAACTGGCAAGTTTGGAGAGTGCGTCGGCTTGAGCATTCTGACCCCTTGGGATGAGCTGCACTTCAAAAGTCCTCAGCTTATTTGATCTTGGCAAGATAGGCTATCATGGAGGGCTCTTTGCCTCGTAGCTACCACCAATCTGATACGCAACTAGCTGAGAGTCTGTTTTTAGACAGACATGCTCGGCTTCCAAAAAGATGCACAATTCTAGGCCCGCAATTGCTGCCTCATATTCAGCTTCGTTGTTCGAAGCCTTGAAAGAAAATTTGAGTGCATACTCAAAGGATTTGCCTTCGGGAGAGGTTATCACTACCCCTGCCCCCGAACCATTTACGGTGGAGGATCCATGTAACACCCCAATAATTCTCTCTTTTTAATGGGTGATTAAACCCTCTTTATAAAACATCAAAAGTAGTACTTAGAAACTATTTCCAACACTTAAAACTTCAGTAAAAACATATATTTATGCTTAATTAACTTTAAACATAATTAATTTTATTAATCAAACTCAAGGATAATATTTTAAGTACAAAAAAATTTCGTTAAAATCAAAAACTGCCCGAAAATCATATTTAGAGGCTGAATTTGGCCACGAGAGGGTGGTTCTCACTACCAAAGGTAGTGAGTCTTTTTTAAAACGTTGTTTCCACATGGAAAACACTACTTTTTCATCAAAATCGGATGAGTTCAGAATCTGATCGGGATTAAAACGGGATTAATATTAACGAACGAAAATCTAAAAATTAAAACACGAATCTATGTGTTCAAAATAATCTGGAATTAAGTTAAACTAATCAGTAGTTATAATCACCAAAATTTCAAAACATCATTACTATAAAAGCCCTAAATCAATTGTTCATAAAAACCCTAAAATCATGATTTTCAATAAATTGAAACCCTAGGTTTATAATTCATAAAATATGAAATTTATAACATAAATATAATCTGAAATTTATAATCTTTATACCATTAAAATATAATTTGATACTAAAAATATAATCTTTATACTAAAATCAAAACCCAAAACAATTAAATTAACATTAAGCAAAATAATGAAACAAAAGAGGATGAAAATAAGACTAACCTTTTTGTGTGGGAAATTTTTGGAGATTCATGGGGTATTTATAGGAGAGAATTATTGTAGGGTAAAAAGAAAGATTGGGCCTCATAAAAATAATGGGTCGATTAAGTAAACAAATGGGTTAGGCTTGTGTGATTGGACATAAATTGTAGAATAAAGGTGCATAAAATAATTTGTTCAAATAATTTTCGACCCAGATTAATAATTTGAAACTTTTGAAATTAAATTATGAAAAATAACAAATAAATATTATAAATAAAATAAATTTTCATTTATAAAATATTTAAAAATACGGGGGATTACAATCCATCCGTAAACACGGTCCAGATTTTCTTTTCATCATCTAACGTCTCTTGGTACGAGCATTCGGCCAAGAAGTCCGCTAGAGCTTGAGTCTTGATGGCTGCTCTCGGTTGGTAGCTGATGCTGAATTCGGTGAGCTCGAAAGCCCACTTGGCCAGCCTACCAGATTTTTCCAGTTTGCCGAGAACTTTTTCCAGCGGCTGATCAGTTAAGACCGCTATCTGATGGCAATCAAAGTAGGGCCTCAACTTCCGAGCGGCCACCACTACTGCAAAGGCAACTTTTTCGAGTAGAGGGTAGCGAGTCTCGGCATCCGTCAGAGTGTGACTGACGAAGTAGATCGGTTGCTGAATTTTATTTTCTTCCCTCAGCAGCACTGCACTGATAGTGGCTGGGCTGACAGCCACGTACAGATACAAAGTTTCTCCCTCTACTGGGCTAGCCAGCGTTGGGAGTTGAGCCAGATGCTCCCGAAGCTGCTTGAAGGCTTCTTTTTGCTCTTCTTCCCAAACGAGCTCTTTTGTTTTTGGGAGTTTCAGGGCTTTGAAGAAGGGTAACCCCTTATCCGAAGCTCTGGAAATGAACCTCGAGACGGCTGCCATTCTTCTGGTGAGCCGCTGAACGTCCCTCTTTGTTTTTGGATCAGGAAGATCGAGAGCTGCTTTGACTTTGGAGGGATTGGCATCAATCCCCCTCTTGCTGACCATGAATCCAAGGAATTTCCCTGACTTCACGCCGAAGACACACTTCTTCGGATTTAGCTTCATTTGGTGCTTTCTTAAGGTGGCGAAGGTTTCAGCCAGGTCCTTAACATGGTCTTCAGATTTTTTGCTTTTGACGATTGAATCGTCAACATAAACTTCCATGCTTTTGACGATCCACCAGCCTTTGATAAGTTTCCCCCGCATTTTTCAATCCGAAGGGGATCATTTTGTAATTATACACCCCGGCGTTCGTGACGAAAGCCGTCTTTGCTCGGTCGTCGGGGTGCATGAAGATCTGATGATACCCCGAGATTGCGTCCATGAAACTTAGCAAGACATGGCCACTCGTCGAGTCGACTAGCTGATCGATCCTCGGCAAGGGATAGAAATCCTTCGGACAAGCCTTATTTAGGTCCGTGAAGTCAACGCACATTCTCCAGGTACCATTGGCCTTCTGAACCATTACCACATTTGCCAGCCATTCTGGATATTGACAAGGCTCGATGATGTAATACCCCGTATTTTTATACGTATTTTATTTAAAAGTATGTATTTTATAAAATATTTAAATAGTTATAATCATTTTAATTAAAGCATTTTAATTAATATTATTATAAAAGGAAAGTTTATTTAATTATTTTTATTTAAAGGATGAGGTTTTAATTTAAGAAAGTTTAGTTTGTAACAAGTTTTATTTGGGAAGGGATTAGGAAAACTAAAAGAGGAAAGTTTAGGGTAAAAGGGTTGGTAGAGAAGGGGTATAAAATATCCCACTTATGAGGAAAAATCAACTTTGCCCAGAGTGGAGAAAACCCAAGGTAAACTCTCCCCTTTTCTCCTTACTTTTCTTTCTTTTTTTCTTCCTCTTCCCCTTCCCCTATGCACGGCCGACCACCACCACCACCACGCACGTGGCCGGACCACCACCGCACACCACCGCAAGCCACCAGCGCACGGCCAGCAGCTGCGGCAGCAGCCCAGCCTTGCCGCGGTGGCTGCTGCTGCCGTGTTTGGCTCTCGAAAAAAAAAAAAAAAAAAAACTTAATCTTTCTTCTCTATTTTTAATCTATGCTTAGATCTAATTATAAATTATGAGTTTTTGGATTAATTTTTGATATTTGAATGATGTAATTATATTAATAAATTTTCAGATTTAGTTTTAATTAAAAAGCCCCAATTTTTGACACCCTAGGTTATTGATTTATGAAATTATGAAAGTATATGATGTATTAATGTTTAGATCTTCAATTTAAGTGCTTTAAGACTAAATTTCAGCAAGTTTTACGTAGAAAAATAGTGCAGGAATTTTATGTAGAACCCTAAATATTATGTTTTTAAAGGAAATTTAAATTACCCATTAAGGGGGACTTAATTATGGTGTTCTAAATATAATTTCAGCTTATTCTAATTAATTTATGAAGGGTTTTAAAATAGTATATATTGCTGGAAATTTGTTTAGAGTGGACTTTGATACAATATTATAATTTTAATGTGTAGGAGACTTTGAAGTAAGCAATTTTTACTAGTCGTGGCGATTTTAAGATCATATTCAAGGTACGTTCGCGTACTTAGCATATTTGATGATGTAGAATCATGCTAAGTTTGGTTTCAATCAATTACAAGTAGTATCATGCTAAGGTTTATGTATTAAATTGTGAATTATTAGTATTGGTGATTGAATTATGAAGCATGAATTTATTTGTGATGATCTATGGATTGGAAATTATATTTTTGGCATGAGTATATGGACTACATATTTATTTATGGCATGTTAGAGAGCATGTTTAATTAAACTAATTGTTTAATTATGTTTAGAATATTGAAAAGGAATTTTATTATAGTCCATATAATTTTTATTGATGCATTAAGCATGAGGAAGGAGCTATATAAGTGTCTATGTACACAAGGAATAAATAGTATGTTGGTGTCTTTGTGCACTTAAGGTGTTTTTAACACCGAGGGATATGATTGTTGGCGCTTTATGCGTTTAAGGTGTCTTTGACACTGAGGTAGTTTTAAAAAGGGTTCAACATTAAATTATATGTGGTCACCAATTATTCAAGAATTAAATTGGTATGTTTGTTTGATTGAATAATTATTGTTGATTGAATTATTATGCTTTGGGAGTCTTCACCAAGTTTAATAATCTGTAAATAACGTAAAGTGAAAGAGATTACGCACCAAAACTCTTGGAACGTATATACCTTGAGTATGAACAATGGGGGGAGTTATGGGGTTTTATATTTAACCATAACTTCTAATGGAGTACAGGACGCTGTATATTCCCTTTTATTATTATGCGCTGGAATTCCGCCACCAATGTGTGGCATAGTGATGCTGGCACGGTTAGCTCCCGTGTCAGTGAACCTCAATTTATTGGGGTAGGTTTAGTTGGAAACCCGTTCGATGCGTAATCAACGCTAAATGAATCATTTAGTGTCCAGTTAAAGAGTCCTGTTGTTTGTTGTGTGTGCTTGTAAACAGGTCAATGAGGTAAGTATGTGTGATGCTAGGGGTTGCATGTTAGTGTGTTTAAATACGCTTATGTACTCAGATTTGCTGATTGTGTGTGTTGTTTGTGTCTGGCTATGTCTTTATCTTGGCCCTACGATGATCCATTTTAATGGAGAGTAGTGGGGGCAAGTAGAGATACTCTTTCCAGGTATTGAGGCATGTTCATGATGGGGCATGAGTGAAGAGAGAATTATGCTAGTTTCCACTAGGATGTGTAATAATTATGCTTTGGATGTTTGTTTTATTATTTGTTGGACTAACACTATTATTTGATTGATCGGTTTTTGAATAAGGGCCCTAAGTGGTTCCAAGTTGTAGTGGATTTTATTTAACTTGGTTTTGTTGACTTTCAACTTTACTTTTGTTAGTTCGGTTTTTAAATTGTGTCATTTCTTAGTTTTGACTTTCAAGTCTTCCGCTGTGTATCTTTGATTGTTGCCTTAGCCGTTTTCACGGTGGCGGTAATGTCTTAGATATTCCTAAAACGTATTTTCAAGAGGGGAAAGTGTATTTTAAAGAAAAGGAATTTCTAGGGTGTTACAAAGTGGTATCTGGGAGCTTTGGTTGAGATTTTAAATTACCACCCCCCGACAGTCAGCGGCTGTGAACGTCATGTTCGGCACCGGTGACTGGGGTGGCTGAATATCAGCATGATTCACCTGATGGGTCAGAGCCCTGAGGTGACGCTTGTGCTCCCTCCGAGAGCATGCTCCTCCCGAGATAACATGGATTGGAGGGAATTTTCCTTCCGCAGTTTTACTGTTCTTTCGGGGGAAGTCAATTTCTTGCCGAGAGTCTTTTTCGGACTTCTCGGCCTCTTTTTTCTCGCGGTGATCCGCGATGTATTTTTTCAAGTATCCCTTCCGGACCATATCCTCGATTTGGTCCTTCAGCTGGATACACTCTTCAGTGTTGTGTCCCGGTGATTCATGGAACTCACACCACTGATTCTTATTCTTTCGCTGATACCACTCGGGGAGTGGTCTCGGCTTTCTGTAACTCTGCTCCTCCTTCGTCACACTGTAGATCTTAGCGCGCGAAAGAGAGAGCGGATTGCATGATTCATATCTGCCCGCAAAAGGAGCAGATTTTTCTTTCTTCGACTCATTGGCCGAAGATTGTTCTGAGGCTTTCGCCTTTCCCTTTGCCTTCTGGCCTTGGCCTTTAGACATGGGCGCTTGTTTTTGTTTCCCTCCCCCAGATTGAGGTTGGGTTTTTGTTTTGTTCCACTCTTCAGCTCGGATGAATTTATCCGAAGCATTCAATGCCTCTTCCAAGGTCCTGGGTGAATTCATGACCATGAAGTCAGAGAACGGCCCAGTTCTGAGACCGTGCTGAAGGGCGAAAACTGCCAGCCCTTGATCCAGCTGAGAAATGTTGGATGACTCGTTGCTGAAGCGAGTCAGATAGTCTCGGAGGCTCTCGGCCTCACCTTGCTGCAGACACATAAGCTCTACAGTAGTCTTCTCTCGGCGATTTGCCATGGAAAATTTGCTCTTAAACTTGGAGGACAGATCGTCCCACCTAGTGATTGAGCCTTCTTTAACTCCCTTGGAGATCCACGCTTGCGCGACCCCCTTGAGAGTGGTTGGAAAATACTTGCACCAAGTCGCTTCGGACCTGGGGCAGAGATGCATGTGAGCCTCGTAGGAGGCTATATGGTCCTTCGGATCCGAAGTTCCATCATAAGTAATGTGCGACGGGATTTTAACCGTCGGCACATGGGATTCTAGTATCCACTGCTCGAATGGAGAACTGGAGGGCAGCATTACGGCATTGCCCTTATTCCTAGCCGAAGGGACCGCGCTCCGCCCTCTCAGAGAGGTAGAAGTGGTTTTCGTCCCTGGCTGGGAGGTCTGGGCCTCGGCTACAGGGTAGGAGAGGCGGCTGTGCACGCTCCGTTCCCTATCGCCGAGACGGTCGTGAACGCTTCGGCGAGCAGTTTCTGGCCGAGAAGCAGAACTGCTGCTTTTATGGGTTCTGCTCGTAGTGAGCTAAGTGGAATACTCCCTGAAGAAGTGAGAATTCCTGTTTCTCTCCCTCTCAGTTCTCCAGGTATCCTCCTCCCATTCGCCAAGCTCCTTGAAAGAGGAGAGTTTCCCCCCCTTCTGGTCGAGGTTCCTCCGCTGGTTTCTGGTTTGCGGAGGGGTTCGGTCGCGTGGAGGCGGCATGTTTTGGGCCTTCATGGCTTCCATGAGGACCGCTAAGGCTCTCACTACCTCCTCCGAGTTGGGCCCTGTCAAGGGTGTCCTCGGCTGAGAGCGAGAGTGGATGTGAATGCTCCGGGATTGGCTCCGGGCATGAAATTGGGTCCTTTGAGTGGACCGGTTGTCCTCATTTGACCGAGGCGGGCTCGGTGGATGATTGGACTGGATGATAGGAGATTTGGATCTCTCCCTAGGCTCCTCATGAGAGTCGGGTCCCTCGGAGGGGCTCCTATCCCGAGGAGGAGATAGACTAGGAGTGGGGCGTTCTAAGGGACCCCCTCCTAGTGATTTTCGGCGTTTTCTCGGAGGAGAAGCACCGTTGCTTTTGTTCTTGCGATTCTTAGCCATTGAAACTAAGATTGAGGTAGAACGACTGAAATTGGCTTAAAGATTTTTTGAAAGTCTTCCCCACAGACGGCGCCAAATTGTTTCGGGTAAAAATAATGGGACCTTGCCGAAGGTCCTATGAAGTGGTGAAGACTGGGCTCGGTCCAAGTGATGTTGGGCCGAAGATTTCCTGCACAGCAAACACACGTAAACTAGCCTCGGAGGTGTTACCGAGGAAGGCCCCTCCGATGCTAAAGTCAGTACAATGTGTAAAGAGAAAGCTGTAGGAGTTTATAGGTACTACGCAGCGGATATAACATATATGAATCATATTCAATAAAGTACCTAATCCCAAGAATCACATGCATAACACACAAGACACATAATCATACCTTTGAAGCGTGAATTCCACGAAGCTATTCGACAGGCAAATCAGGGAGAGAATAGAGCCCCAAGTGTTGCTCCTCTACTTAGTCCACGAGATTCGAACGAGCCGTCCACCAATACTAGATTGGTCGAGTGATTGAGGAAAACCGCGATCACCACCTTTATGGACAACCGACCACCGCACGAACCACCACCACCACGAGACACCACCGTGCGCCGGGATGAGGAGAGAGCCGTGAGAGAGGGAGTATGAGAGGGGTTGGTTTCGTGTTTGCTAATTAGGGTTTGATCTAATGATCAGTTAATTCCATGTCATGCAAACCTAGGCACCTAGTCTATTTATAATCTCATTATAATTAGACTAGGGCACGAAGCCCAATAGCCTCTCAAAGCCCCCACATGGCCGGCCACCTAGAGAGATGAGGCCCATGATGGGCCTCGTCCTCTAATGCTCGATCTAGCCCCTTTGTGTGACCTTATAGGATCCGTCCAATTGGGCTTTGGCCTATTTCACTAGTCCAAAGATCGTAAGTACCTCTAGCTAAGGCAAAACGACGACCCAAATGTCCGGACTTAATTATCTCCATAATTTGATCCAATTATATATCTAGTAATTGCACACGACGAAGACATAACTCCTTCAATCTCCCACTTGTCTGAGACAGGGGTGCAATATTCAAATTCCTTAAGTCAATGTATATGTCGATTTGATAATATGATTGCATCACATGTCGAGATCATATTAATCTACAAATCGTTTCTTGAAATCTGAGTTAGAATTACAAAACCAAATGATTACTGAGTAATGCATTTGAACGCGGCCACGTATTTTCTGAATTCTCCCTCTTCAAGCGGCCATGACACATTTCCTAATTTAATAGGTAGACTCTATCCAATCTTGTGGCAACAAGCCTCCCACTCAACTTCTGAAATAACCGGGAAACATCCTTTATAATCTCCAGTTACGGGTAGACGTTTGAATGTACCACAGTTATAACATCCATTGAATGAAATCAATGTTCCACTCATGTCAAAGGAATCCACTAATATATACGGAAGCTCTATACTTGAACTTCAAAGTAGGTCAATAGTTCGATCATGCATCATTCATGCATATCCAAGTGATTGATCGAGCATCACTATGCCCCTATAGCCCATGAAACCGAGCTATCCAATCAATCTTACATGCTAGTCCATTTATTGAAATCATTTATGTCCACTTTAATGATTTCGAACTAGGAACTTAAATAATATGTGGATTTTGTTCACCTGTGGGGTTTCATACACCAGGTCTCTATCTGATAGATAACCTGATGAGCCCATCAATCCATAATTATTTTGGACATTTTATTTAATTTCAAAACCATAATTAAATAAGAGAAATAATAATTTCTGTTTTAAACATAATTCTGCAAATTGATGTATTTTCTCATGTAATATGTTTCCACAAACATACACAACTTAAAATACATAATTTGCTTCAATCCAAGACTTTAATGTGACTTTCATACCTTTGTCTATGGAAGGGGTTTAGTGATTTCTCACTTATAATAAAACTTTGCAGAACGTGACCTTCTGCCGGTCAATGATCTCATAACTGAGGCGATATCTCATATCCATTTGTTTGGATTTGTAATGTGACCCTGGCTCCTTTGTTCTTGGGCAAAGGTGATCCTTTAGTCATATTATATTTTAATCCGAACTTCCTCTAAAACTATCCGACTATAGCTTAATACACATATTCTGACATTGAGCATGCAATAGTGCTCTGCTTTGAACTTTTCAAGCTCACTGTATTTCTCCATATTGACAAAATTGTGCGTCTAGATCAAAATCTAGAGTCATCTTGCCTGTTTGGAGAGAACTTGCATTCGTAAAACTCTTGACAACTTGTTTATCTTTAACACCATAAACTAGAAAAATTCCTTTAGTGCTTCTCAAGTACTCAAGGATTTGTTCTTGGTAACTTTCTGTATGCTTATTCTGTATTTGCTTGAAACTTGCTACACATGCACAAGTCATATGTAACAACTTGTTTTGTACATTTCATGGTACATGTAATGGTCCCTTTTGCAAAAGCATTAGGTCCACTGCCTTTACAACTCAACTCAACTAGCTTTTAAGGCACTGAGTTTTACTGAGTGTAAAACCATGAAACATGGGAAAAGATCCTCTCTTAGAATCTTGCATCTTGAACTCGTCAAGAACCTTATCAACATAAGTCTCTTGATTAGGTCCAGTCATCCTTCAAGATTCACTTTGTGGATTTTGATTCCCAATATGTACTCAACATCTCCTAAGTCTCCCATATAGAAACAATCTTTCTAACCATTGCTTGACTCATTCAAGCATTGATATATCATTTCATATGAACTGTATGTCAACTACATACTAGACTAAGAAGACCAATTGCTCCCACTAAACTTCTTGTTTCTACAAGATTTCTTTTCATTCTTCCAAGGTAATCAAACTGTTTGATTTCCTAATGAATATTTCAACTCCTTAATGCTTACTTCAATCCATAAATGAATTTCTGAAGTTTGCAAAACTTTCTAGGAATTTCTGGAATTCAAAAACTTAAGTTGTATCATATACATCCCATCCATCAAGAACATTTCATGAAAGTGATTTTGATTTCCATAACTAGAAATAATCCGAATAGGCTTACATGACTAATAGGTTTGACCCTATTTGTAAGACTATCATGGACTAGCACATCTTTACAGACATGGAGTCCATTCTGGATTTCTTGGCCTTAAGCCATTTCCTGAGTTGGCACTTGTCCAAAGCTTGCTTGTAGGTATGGATTCCAACCATTCCAATAGGAAAATTTTAGAATCCACCTTTTACTAGAATTTCCAACAAACTGTTTGTTTTAATCCTAAGTAACCTACGATAGGTGTGAGCGACAATAGAATTATTCTCTTCAACTCTTTGAAGCCTTTCATTCTAGTAGGACGATAGAAGTCTCGCTACTTGAATTAGCTTGCTTCGACACACGTTTGTTCAAATTAGCTGATTTCATGCGCATTCGTCTCTAATGTAGTGTTATCTACATCCCTTTGTTGCTCGTCTCGAATCTCATCGAGATCTAACTTTACTCCCACTTGGCTTTGTAGGAAGACATTTCTTGCTATAAAGACACTATCGCGAGCAACAAACATTTTGTTTTACGCGATTGTAGGAATAATACCTCTGATTTAGGGTTTATTATGTCATCTTTGTAAACATTTTACATAAATTTCATATTCCCTCAATCCTGTTTAGAAAAGATTATTTTGGAACATTTCCATCCTTTCTATTGCTTTGGTTAAGTTTCTATTTAGTATATTCGCAATTGTTGTTGTTCTAATGCATATCCTCAAAACGATATTTGTAAATCATTAAATCTTGGATCGAACCATGGCAAGCAAAGTTTGATTCCTACTCTATACATACATTTTAATTGTAATGTTCCTGGATTGTGAACTAATTCAACAATTCCTTTAGATGATCATTTGTTTTGAGTTAAACATTTATCACAACAATCATATTGTGGTGCTAAATTGTTTATCTCAAACTTGATTTTACATTTCATTTTTTGGAATTTTGAACATTTCAATGATTCCAACTTTTATTTCATTAAGTAATTATCGACATATTTACTTAAATCGTTAATAAGAGCAATGAAATAGTTAAATCCTTTTGCTATATCTTGAACTTATGGTACACACACATCATATGTTTGTGTTCCAAAAGGTCATTTTTAGCTCTTTTACCCTTTCAACTAAAAGGTAACTTGGTCATTATACCTTATCAAGCATGACTTCTAATTCTTAAGTGATTCATAATCATATAAGAGTAAGAGTCCATCCATAACTTTGGATGTGCAAATGGTTTATGTGACCTAACTTTACTTTGTTATAAGTATGTTTGCTTTGAATCATCTAAATTTACTTTTGTGATCTACATATATCAATGTCATAAATAAAATTAACTCATATCTAGCAAAATGAAAACAATTTATTACCTTGGTCATGGATCAACATTTGTCCAAGCCAAGTAAAACAAATCAGTATTCAAAACAAGAAAACTGAAATATTGTCTCATCAAACACTGGAAATAGTTCTAAATGTCATGATAAACTAATCAGAAATTAAAACTATGAAGCTATCTATGGCCACTCAAATACTTCTAGTGCACCTTCAAGCTCCATCTCCATGCTAGCTTCACTTGCTTGCAGTTCCTGTGCAACATCATAATGTTAAGCACTGCAACTTGGTATCACATACCTTAGTGAAAGTTAAAATGAATATAACTTAATACCTGAGGTTGATGCTCCATTCTTCTTCTTGAGGAAATCAAGGTATTTCTGGCAATTGCGTTTCCAATGCCCCTTCTTCTTGCAGTAAAAGCATTCACTCTCACTTGCAACTTTGGGTTTTGGATTCGCCTTAGGCTTTTCAGGAGCCTTGGCAACTTGCTTGCCCTTGCTCTTGGCATTAGCCTTTTGCCCCTTCTTCTTGAACCCCTTTCCCTTTTGGATCATAAGAACTTCCTTCTTAGGTTCCTTAGGGATTTGTTTCTCAGCACTAACCAGCATTGCATGCAATTGACTCATAGTCTTTGCATTCGCAGTCATGTTAAAATTCATGATAAACTGGTTGAAACTTTCTGGAAGTGAATGGAGAATGATGTCTGTTGCCAAATCATCACTAATTGGGTACCCCAGTTTCTCCATACTTTGAATTAGGCCGATCATTTTGAAAACATGATCATGAACTGTGGCACCCTTCTCCATTCTACAATCCATAATCTCACGATGAAGCTCATACCTTTCAACTCTAGCTTGTTTCTTAAACAAAACTTTGAGCTCTTCCATGATTGAATAGGCATCCAGGTCCTCAAAACGCTTTTGAAGACTAGGTTCCATAGTAGCAATCATTAAGCAAGTGATAGGCATAGCTCTATCATGAGCTTCCTTGTGCTTCTTGATATCTGCCGAAGTTGGATTTTCTGGCAGAGGTCCTGGTAATGGGGTATCAATGATATCCTCCTTGCCCTCAGATTTCAGAACAAGTCTTAGCATTCTTTCCCAGTTGGAAAAGTTTTCCCCTGTCAACCTATCCTTCTCAAGGAATGGTCGCAAATTGTAAACGTTGTTGTCATTGTTATTACGGCTACTCATCTATGTCAAAATAAGGCAAAGTTTAATAATTATGTTTAATAAATTAAAGTACCATAAAAACATATTCATTTGGTAGCTTTAAAACACTTTATTCAATAATTAAATGATCCCAATTGAATTTTAAGTGATTCCAAGATCCTTTATTTGTGCAATAATTAACCAGAGTGATTCCCCGCATCAACCATTACATTTTCAAGGTGAGTAAACTCTTTACTGATTACAACTCTTGTAATTCTTGGTTGAATAATTAACCATCGCATGTTTAATTATTACTCTTAGCTTCAAGGTTCTAAACGATTTAGGTAACCTTGTTGAATATAACCAATTAAAAGTGTAGTTATGCAGTTCTACCCCCACTTCCCCAAGATATATTATGATGCTCTGCTGAGAGCTGACCCATCACAAACGATCAAGGTTTTCGTCGGGTTTTTAATTGGAAAAGCTGCATCAATATTGCTGGGATCTAGATTTATTATGCTGTGATTATATAGTGAACTCTAGCGCATCATCAAACAACATAAATAAACCTAAAACATGCATAATCTACTAATGCAATAAAACATGACATAGTATGGCCCCTTAGTCCTAAGAAAAACTAGAAATGAAAAATGCTCCCACTTGAACCATCATGGATCTTCATCCACCTTGCTCCTTTGGGCCTTCACTTCATGGGCTTCTTTTGGGCTAACACCATTTAAATAACTATTCTATTTACATTAAATAAAAGTTATGAAAATACTCAACGGTACGCAGACCGTATTTAGATTACAAAAATACATCACGATACGCAGATCGTATTTAAGAATCTATGGGCCATACTAGTCTATATATAGCAACATAATATCATATATTAGAAAAGTGCCATATAATAAATCACTCAACATGCTTGTCTAAATTACAACATCGAATGTTTATAATAAAGTCAACGCATTTCCTAAAATATCTTATATATTTTAATCATAATTAGATAATATCATATATTATTCATGACTGTTTATAAAATATCATATATTTAATTTAGTCATGAGATAGAATCAAATCATATTTTAATCTAGAAAGATAAAATCATATTTAATCTTCCATGATTATCCTAATTTAGGAGATTCTATCCTAATTACTAGCCAATCAAATAATTTTAAAATCAATTACATCCTAATCTAATTATGGGATAATCACATTATTTAAATCAATTATTATCCTTTTGGAATATGCTCAGAATATCCTCATCAATCTTATCCTTAATTAACCACTTTAATTTAGGATAATTATCAAAATAACAAACTAAATATGGATAATATCAAATATAACAACTTTTGAATATTTGATTTTATCCTAAAACAAAAAGATTTTATCCTAATAAAACCAACTTTATCTTTTAAATTAAAAGATCATATTTTGAAAATATTTTAACTTATCCAAAATAAAACCGATTTTATCCCAAAATAATTCGTAATTATCCTGAAATAAATTTTTTTAAAACAGAATTTTTTTTTTTTTTTTTTGTGTTTTAATTTAATTAAAATAACATTTATCCTAATTAAATTAAATTATTCCATAAGATTAAAATTAAATCATATTCAATTTTAAAATAGGGTTCATCATAAAATTAATCCCAATTTAATTTTAACATTTAAAATTAAATCTATGATCATACATAAAACATTTTTATGCATAAATCAATCCAATTAAAATTATGAAACATAAAACATATCGAATAAAACCAAAGTCAAGCACAAAAATCATATTTTAGGGCTTGGAATTTTCGAAATTTAGGGTTAGGGTTTTCGAAATTTTCGAAATACTAGGGCATAATTCGGTCTCTTTATGGCTATTTGAGCATAATTAAATCGCATTTAACCGATTCCAAAAGTTTAATCACATTAAAATAATAATCGAACCATAATTAAATTAATTTCTCCCCCTTAATTGATTATAAAATTAACGTGGACATCAAATAATCGTATTATTATGATCTAGCGCGTTAATGCAAGAGGCTAACTGATACCACTGTAGGAGTTTATAGGTACTACGCAGCGGATATAACATATATGAATCATATTCAATAAAGTACCTAATCCCAAGAATCACATGCATAACACACAAGACACATAATCATACCTTTGAAGCGTGAATTCCACGAAGCTATTCGACAGGCAAATCAGGGAGAGAATAGAGCCCCAAGTGTTGCTCCTCTACTTAGTCCACGAGATTCGAACGAGCCGTCCACCAATACTAGATTGGTCGAGTGATTGAGGAAAACCGCGATCACCACCTTTATGGACAACCGACCACCGCACGAACCACCACCACCACGAGACACCACCGTGCGCCGGGATGAGGAGAGAGCCGTGAGAGAGGGAGTATGAGAGGGGTTGGTTTCGTGTTTGCTAATTAGGGTTTGATCTAATGATCAGTTAATTCCATGTCATGCAAACCTAGGCACCTAGTCTATTTATAATCTCATTATAATTAGACTAGGGCACGAAGCCCAATAGCCTCTCAAAGCCCCCACATGGCCGGCCACCTAGAGAGATGAGGCCCATGATGGGCCTCGTCCTCTAATGCTCGATCTAGCCCCTTTGTGTGACCTTATAGGATCCGTCCAATTGGGTTTTGGCCTATTTCACTAGTCCAAAGATCGTAAGTACCTCTAGCTATGGCAAAACGACGACCCAAATGTCCGGACTTAATTATCTCCATAATTTGATCCAATTATATATCTAGTAATTGCACACGACGAAGACATAACTCCTTCAAAAGCTATGCAAGAGAATTAATTGCTTGAGGCTTTTTGTGAATGAATGTACAAATGTAATATTGATGGCTTTTATACCTTTGCATATGTGGGAGAAGTGGGCCTTGGACCAATTGACTTGCCCTGTTGACTGATCTTGACTTTAGCACAACTGGAGAGTTGAACCTTGGCCTTGGGCTTTTAATTGGATCATTTAATGACTAGGCCCAATTGAACTAAATTGGACCCAAACAGCAATGATCGTCTTTTGTTCCATTTCCGTGGTACCCCTTTGGACATTTGCAATGGTAGCTTCCATTTGTGTTGATACAATACTCTGCTTTCTCACAATAATTTGCTCCCTTGCACTCGTCAATATCTAATTAATGAATACATTTGTTAAGTAATTAAGTAAATAAATGAAAATGGTGAAATGATAAGTCAAAATATATACCTGTGCATCCACGAGGATGACAAGGGTTGCCAGTATAACCATCTTTACAGCTGCAACGATACCCAAATTCATGAACCGGATCATAACAAACTGCATTTTCTTTACACAAGCAACTCCCATCTTTTTTCGCCACTGAACAACTGTGCTGTCCAATAGTCCAATTGAATACTATGCTACAGGAAGTTGCAAGGATTCCCAGTACTCCACAGGTTGAGTTAAATTTTGTTGGTAAAATGTATAAGCATCTTTTGCCACCGGAAATGCAGCGTTACATGGGTTAAAAGTGTATACAGAATTATGGTTGTTATAGCTGTTTAATACCACTCGAACGTTGTTTACCCCACCGGGTATGGAAGCTTGACAACATCCAACGCCGGAACATTCACCATCGATCACATCTTCTAACTCCACGCACTTAGTCATGCATCCTGTTTCGTATTTCTTGCCACCTCGATAACCCTTAAACCAGGCATAGGTGTCACACCCTAATTTACGAGGGGTGACGCTACTTCAACACCGGTGGTTAGTGGTGTCAACACCCAACACAGGCAAATTGTTAGTAGAAGAGCATAACTTGAATAAGTCATGCTTACAAGAGTAATATTGATGCTGGTTTAGAATTGTAAGGTCTAGAAATAAAGGAGATAATATTGTGTAAAGTTTTTCAATAATTTGGTCAAGAATTGCATTGAACAAAAAACCGAGAAAGAGAGACCTTTATAAAGGAAAAGTCTACTAATGGGCTTAATGAAAGGAAAAGTCTACTAATGGGCTTAATGAAAGGAAAAGTCTTCCAGTGAAAATCAATGTACAAAAAAGAAAAATAAAAAAAAATAAAAAAAAAATAAAAAACATACACTTGCATTGGACAAAAACTACACATAAATTTCTTTTTATTATTTTAAATTTAAGATTTTTTTTTTCTTTCAATTTGTTACGTTGCATTTACATATGAGTAACATGGTTTGGTTAACATAGAAATTTAATTATGAATAGAAGATAACGAGTAATATGTCTAACATTATAACATTAATATTTAGGGCCTGTTCTCATTGACTGAACTCAGCTGAACTGAACTGAAATGAATATTTTATAAGAGAAGGAAATTGGGAGCTGAGTTGAGCTGAGCTGAACTAAACTGAACTGAGCTGAACTGAACTGAACTGAACTTCAACGTAAGAGAACACGGCCTTACATAATGAGGTTGTGAGATACAGTACTTCATAATCAATTAAAAAAAAAATACTATTAATTGAATATTGCTAGAAGGTATAGTATATGAGTAGTTGTTAATCATTGTATAGCTCCTTTATCCATCAGTGTCCCTTGAAATGTTGTGGTCCTTGTGGACAAAAAAATGTGAGAAGGTGAGCAACATTCAATCAATATAGCAAGATGCAACTCATAAAAGTATCGATTGACTGGAGAAGTATTGACGCAGTTAACCCATGATTTAAGCTTGTTTTTAATTTGTCGTAAATGACTTGGTTCTTAATTAGCTTTGGCGTTCATGCCAAGTTGAGAGCTTGTATAAATAGTGACCCATGTTATAAGCTCGATTTACCCTACATGAATTAGTCCTTCGCTTAGACAGCAGGCTCATTCCAAATTAAGAGGTTGTGAAAATAGGACATATCAACTACAAAAAGTGAATACATTCATGCCCCCATTAAACAAGTTATAGTCCTTTACCCCTTTTTTCGACGTGGTACAATCAATCAAAACCTACAAACGTGTGTAAAACGATGAGAGTGTTATTTCCTTATCCTTAACTTATAAAAAGTAGAAAATTACTCTTATCAATAGTGTAATGCCAATTATACCCTTTAAAATGTGTATTTACATATATACCCTCATTAATATGTACAAGGTTTTTTAAAGAATAGTGTTTGGACAATTATACCCCCTAAAATATTTAATTATGTACTTATTTGCTCTCATGCTTTAATGTTAGTTGTCTTAAACATTTATACTCATAAACATAGTTGTTTACATATTTTTTGGTCATTAATTATGTCAACAACTAAATTAGTGATTTTAAGACCAAGCCGAAAGAACTTCTAGATATGACTAGCTATGCGCGCGCATCGCGCGCGTTAGCTGCCCTAGTAAGTTAGAAATTTCAAAAGGGTGAAACTAGCACAACCCATAATTTATATACCTTCCAATAAGCTAAGGTGCTATTCATGGCCATACAATATCGCAAGGTACGTAGTTGACTGGTTGGAGTTGACCTTGCATTGATCCATCAATCCATCATTCATTAATACTACCTCCGTTTCTTTTTAGTTGACACATATTCCTTTTTAGGAAGTTTCTTTTTAGTTAACACGTTTCCTTTTTGGGTAAATTTTTTACCTTGCATTTACAAGCTACCCCACTTGCTTTTTCATTCTCTATCACTCTCTCTCCTCTCCTTAATATATGTGCCTAAATCAAACACGTCAACTAAATAGAAAAGGAGGAAGTATTATTTTTGGAATGTTAAGTTGTGCAACAGACAAATAGTACACAATGGAATTTAAGACGAAATGCACCATTCAATTTTGTACATTTGGGTGTTGTTTGGTTCATTTGGGAATTAGAACTTCCCATGAATTGCAAATTTATGGAAATTAAATTCCTACAATCGGATTCATGGGAATTTCAAAAGATTGTTTGGTTAACAATGAGGGAAGTAACTTCCCATGGGAATTTCTACTTACCTAGGGGGGTTAGGTAAGTAAGTTCCTACATTTTTGTGGGAACTCAAGTTCCTAAGAAGTTTCACTTCCCCCATTTCACCAAATTTTTGTCAACTAAACAACACACTTATGAGTTGTTTGGTTACACAAAGAAAATGGGGGAAGTGAAAAATCATGGGAATTTGAAAATGCATGAGTTGTTTGGTTGACAATAAAAAGTGTAAATGAGGGAATTGCAAATTCATGGGAATTGTGACTTCCCACAAAACATGGGAAGTTAATTATCTAACCCCCCCCCCCCCCCCTAGATAAGTCAAATTTCCCATGATTTGCAACTTCCCTCATGCCAACCAAACAACTTTATATAATTTCCATGATTTTGATGTAGGAATTTAATTCCCATGAAATACAAATTCCTATGGGTCCTATGGGAAGTAAATTCCCATAGCAACCTAACGACACCTTAATTGCAATTTCTAGGAAGTCTTATTTCCCATGTTTTTTTATGTCGAACAAACCAGCCCTTGTACTTCCTTGTTTTCGATAATTCTAATTGAGGTGGCAAGAATCAACATAATTTTTCTATGGCCTATGGATTTCCATATAAAAAGATAAAAATCTCTTTTGTTTTAGTGTATTGAGTGCAATAACACAATGATGTATACATTGATGTACAATAATCATCAATAACTATATACTAAAAGAGAAATCAGGAATGACAAATGTCATCTCCTAGTTAAAAAATTTCCCGCCCATTTTACTTTTCGTTTTTACGCAAATTCTTTAAGAAAATTATTTTATAATAATCTAAAGTATCTTTCTTCCAATTAAAATTCTTAACTGTAGCAATTCTCCATATCATATAAACTCAACTAATATATTTTCACATATACGTAGTATTTTATATTAGGCTTTTTTTTTTGTATAAAATGAACATGTACGTATTAGGTAAATATTATAAACAATACTACACTATGGGCCTGTCCACTTCAGCTTAATTTCAGTTCAGTTCAGCTCTAATCAGTTCATTTTAGTTCAATTCTTAATTTTTTTGTTTCATATGATTTAGCTAATGTTAATGAAAATTTAGTTTAGGTGGGCCGATCTATTTAAGTTCATCTTTATGTCTAATGATATTGCTAATGATAATTAAAGCCAAATTTTATACTTTTTAGCATATATTACAACAACAACGACAATGCTAATAATAATAATAATAATAATAATAATTGTTCAAATGGTTATATTTACAGTTGAACTCAATCATTGACAAAATGAGAGTACTACACAACAGTTACTAGTTTTCATAATCGGTAAGTTCTTCGTCTTCTTCTCCATTAAGGGCCTGTTCTCTTACGTTGAAATTCAGTTCAGTTCAGTTCAGCTGAGTTCAGTTCAGTTCAGTTCAGCTCAATTCAGTTCAGTTCAATTCAGTTCAGTTCAGCTCCTAATTTCCTTCTCTTATAAAATATTCATTTCAGTTCAGTTCAGTTCAGTTCAGTTCAGCTGAGTTCAGTTCAGTTCAGCTGAGTTAAGTTCAGTTCAGTTCAACTGAGTTCAGTCAATGAGAACAGGCCCTAAGATGCTCCATTACCTCGACATTCCTTTGAATTGACTCCCATATCTGATCAGTTATTTGATTTCGTACACTATCCATAGCTGTTTTTCTGTTATCATCGTACATAGTATGATCTTTTGTTGGTCCCATGACTTCAATTTGGTGCGTGAATGGAATCCTTACTTCATGTAAACGAACAAAATTGTGTAGAGTACAACAAGCAACGATTATATGCAACTAATAACAAAAGTTTGTCTAACACTTTTATATTTTTCCACAATCCACTATATATTATAATAATAATAATAATAATTATTATTATTATTATTAATTTTTATAAATTTTATAAATTTTTCTTATATATTTTTATGTATTTTTTTTATATATATTTATTATACTTATATATAATAATAAAAAATAACAAAAGATCATTAATCCATAGTCTAATATTTCAGTTCAGTTCAGCTCCAATCAGTTCGTTCAGTTCAGCTCAGCTTAGTAAATGTGAACATGCCCTATGTTATCTTAGTTTTCGATAATACTATTAACTTTTATTTCTTCCAATTTTTTTTATTTATTTATTTTTGCAATAATGTTAATTCAATTAAAAATAAAATCATTTTGTTAACACGCACATATATATATACACTTTATTTTCTACTCTTGTAAGTCGTATCAATAATAACGTAGCGCGGGTACTATCCTAAAATTTTATTTAAAAAAAACCTCATAATTTGTTTTTTTTTTCAAAAATCAAAAAAAGTCTAAGTGTCACCGTACATTGCGCGGGACTTAAACTAGTTTAGCAACTAAAATCATTAAATCTTTTCTTCCATGCATGATTTGGGGTGAAGGGCTATATAGTTTGGGAGAGATGTATGTGTTTGAGAAATAGTTCAATCCTACATCGTTCGTTACATTTTAGTTGACATATAGATCTTTTGTCTTAGATAGGTTTGTCAATGCATTACGCATAATTTTAGATATAAATATCTACAATTATATATAAACAAAATTATAAGTACTTGATATGATATTTGAAAAATAGACATTGAGATGAATTTAATTAATATTAAATCATTAAATTATGTCGTTGAATAATTTAAAAGTCAAAAACTATTGAATAGCCCGGACATTGCCCCAGGTTGCTACTTTTGTAGTTGTGCAATTGCTAATTTAATAAAAGACATTTAATAGTTTGTATGTGTTTTCAATACTTTTGTAATATAGTATTAATTATTTGCATTGTGTGCAAGATTAGAGCATAAGTGACAATTAGCCTAGATGGTCAAACAATGTTTTTTTTTTCTTTTTTAAGAGGTTGAGTGTTCGAACCTTTTCGTCCATATTGTTTTTTAATTTAGTTGAAACAACATACATTATTGTTGGTTGCATGGGTGGCGTGGCATATTGAAGAATTGAATGAGTAACGTGACATATTGAGGAATTGAGTATTTGATGTGGCATAATAAGGGGTCTACGTGGCACATAGACGTTGTAAGGAACACCTTTTAATATACTAGTATAGATATGTCAACTAACGAAATGCAATACGAAGTATAATATAATTTTAATTGGGATATTATCAGATATCATTTTGATTACAATAGAATAAGTGTAGATATCTCATATACAATGATAACATTAGAATTCCAATGTTTCATGGTAGAAACATAATTTATTGAAATTTCATTGTTACCAATGTCTTGATCATCTTGTTCATTTGGATACCTTTTATTGTGGATTATCATTTTTATCTTTATCCTCATCCACATTTGGTCTTTCTTAGCTTGACCTTTGGTTAGGGGAACATTATTAATCTCATTTTCTACTGCAGAGTCTTTTTAGTTTTCTTGGTCAATTAAAAATCTTTGGAAACAAGTGGCTTCCACGCTTCCAGCGTGCCAAAGTTTCATATTAAATGGCCTTATTACCAATTGAAATTTCAATCGAGTATCCCTACAAAAAAGTTACCTTTTCGTAGCGTTATTTTAATCTTTAATTTGGTATCGAATATCGATCGTATTTGTTAAAAAAGAATTCCCAGCGAATGGTTATTAAATTCAACATCTGTCGTTATCATAGTCTTTATTTAATAGTGACTTTCGATTTCGCTGAGGTTGTCTTCAATAATCAATAAGAAAAATTGTATCTAATCGTGGCGATTAATGTGGCGATTATAACACTATAATTGTTGAACTCATTACCTAAACAAAATTTTTTTTTTTTAAAAAAAAAAAAAAAAGTCTCTTACTCTACCAAATCCCCAAACAGCAACCCTAAAACCACGCATACTCCCTCTCTTTCTACCGCCGACCACAACTCTAGGGCCTCTAGCCTCTTCGATGTCCGTGAGTTTAGCGACTCCAGCCTCAGATCAGATTCCCTTTATTTGGGTTAGAAGTAAAAAGTACTCCTTATAATGAGTGCTAGTTGGGTTTAAATTAAGAGTGGGCTAAGTAATTGTACGAGGCCAACATAGTAATAGGCCTTGTTTAGTTCACCTTATTTTTACTTATTTCAGTCAGATCAGATCAGAAAACATAAGTTCAGATCAGGTCATCGTTTTATGTGCAGTTTTTTATCGCTAATTATATTTAATTTCGTAATGAAATAAAATTCTGAAAACTACATATTAATAAAGTGAACATTATTACGAATCTAACATGACCCCACTGGATATATTTTTTCGTATAGATTATCGTATATTTAAGGTCAAAGTTTGGTCAAATTTGACATTCAGATTATATTAGATCAGATCAGACCAGATTAGCTCAGATCAGATCAGACCACATCAGCAAATATAAGGCAAATTAAACAGGGCCTTAAGTCACTAATTGATTTTTAAAAAAATCGGCTAGGAAGAATAATATGGTTATAGAACCGGTTCCGGGTACCCAGCTGAAACTAGGTCTAGACTGTCAAGAAATAGAATCACATATGTGAAAATATGTTCCAAATTTTGGATCTAAAATTAGAACCGTTGGAACCGATTCCGGTTCCAAACCTAGCTGGTCGTAAGTTCGTAACCAAATTTAGGTTTGAGACCGAGTACCCTATATTTTTTTGCTCACTCTTAATTAAAATAATTTTAATTCTCTTAAATCTTATTTAAGGTGAAGGAATGTGGAGGATTTTGTTTGCCGACAGGTAACATCGTGATCGAGGGAAAGGAATTGAAGGAAGAAGGAAAAAAAATAGTGTCACGTATCAACGAGAAATTCCTATTTTTTTCTTAAACGTATAAAGTGACATTTTTGAAAATAAAATGAACTTTTATACTCCCTTCGTTTTTAAATACTTGCTCCATTTCTCCATACGCGGAGTTTTAGGAGAAATTGGAGAAAATATTAAAACATGGAGGTAGTGAGGTAATTGAGAAAATTAAAAATTGTAAAAAGCAAAAGTAGTGGAAGAATAGGAGGAGAAAGAGTATTATGTTGGGTCCACTAAGTGTGAGAAATAAATTAAATATTGTAAAAACTTTCCAAAAAAGGAAATGGAGCAAGTATTTAAAAACGGCCGGAAAAGGAAAGTGGAGCAAGTATTAAAAAACGGAGGGAGTAATAAGAAAACGGTTTTTCTAACGAGTGCCCATGGGCACAATAAAACAGATTCCTAATAAATATTTGATCACGAGGAATATTTACAAGCTTAAGACAGTAAGTCTAATACTCCGTATATTGTTTACAAAATAATAAAGTCTTCATTATTTCCTCTGTTACAAGATTTACCAAATTATTTTTCCAAATATAAACCGTTCATAATTTATTTTATCAAACTTCATAATATAAAATTTTCTAAAAACAATAAATATCAAATGTCACCCAACTCGTTAAAAAAAAATGTCACCCAACTCGATCTTACAAAACAATAAATATTGTTAGAGGAGATATACTTACAGGTAGAGGTGTCAAAAAACCGACCCGATTTAAAACCGACATGAAAAAAATCAATTCAGGTTTGACTTCTATAAACTCAATAATTGACCATGACTCAAATTTATACTCATAGTTAACCTGACCCAATCTAACTTAATCAAACCCGATGACATCCGAATTGACACCTCTATTTTATACTCCCTCCGTCCCAAAAAGAACGACCCATTTGGATTGATTACGCGGGTATTAAGGAAGTTAAGTAAAAAGAAGTAAAAGTATATTGAAAAGATAAATTTACATGGGCTTTGTAAAAAAATTGAGAGAGAAAGTAATAAAATAACATGAAAAATCAAATTTTTATATGGGGAAGCTAATTTTGCACAAATATTGTAGCAAATTGGTGGGAGTTTTAATGCAAATGGGTCATTCTTTTTGGGACAAAGTTTTGACCGAATGGATCGTTCTTTTTGAAACGAGGGATTAAGAAAACTTGGGGTTTTAAATTTGGCAAAATAGGCTTCAAGATGACTGTTAAACCCTGAACTGAGTAGGAGAAGAAAAGAGAGAATCTTTACCTTACACATTAAAATCGAAGAAATTCAATGACCATAGAAATGGAGATGGAGGAGATGCAGGAAGAGGAAACACAGCAGGCTGAGGAAAATGATGAGGAATCGACAACAACAAAATGTTACCCAGAAATGGCGGATGAAGCTGAATACCACAAACTTGTGCAAAATTCTGACCTTTTCTTGCAAAAGCTCAAAGATTTTCACTCTTCCTTCGACACCCATTTCATGTTTGTTCTATTTCTCTTTTCCTTTTTGATTTATGCATTTATTTTCCACTTTTCTTATTTTAATTTTTTTACCTCAATTTTTGCTTTCATATACTGGGTTTATTCTACTCACTTCTGGGAATTATTATACTGCTTATTTATTCTTTTGTTGAATAATAATAGTAATGCATGATTAAATTGAAGGAGCATTTGTGAAATCAAAGGGTTTATTTGTTTGATTATCAAATTATTAAAAAATTAGGAAAAAAAAAAAGAAAAAAAAAGAGGAGAAATCATGTTATTTGCTTTGTTTTAGTCAAATTTCACCCATTTGGAAGAAGAGAAAAGGGTGCAAGAGCTTTATTTAGAAGCCTCTTCTATCAATTCTGACCAATTGTTGTGAAGCAAATTCCTCTCGAGACCACCGATACCGCCTTTTCAAGCTAGGTGGAATAAGAAATGGTGTTCCATTGATGATGTTGAAACTTAATTGGATTGCTATTCATAGGATTGATTAGCTGCTAGTTGATGTTTGGGTTATTTATGTGTTTGGGTTGGTTGAAGTTTATATTTTGGTTTGGTAATTACTAATAGGGTTTCAAACTTCTTTGATTAATTTGCAGTTCTCCTTCTGTTGGAGGAGCTACTCTAGATTTACATCGCCTGTTTGTAGAGGTTACGTCTCGTGGTGGTCTTGACAAAGTAAGTAGTAATTTCAATAATGAAATTGAACAGAATCATTAGACCTTTCCATCTGTTGTATTTTTCTCTGTTTGTATTAATGTTCATAGTTGATTACTGTTATTAATATATTGTATTGTTTTGAAAACAATTTCTTAGGAATTTCTTTTTCTTCTTCCTCTGCCTATAGTTTCTCTCAATCCTGAGTATTCCATGTATCTGTTTGTCTGCAATTTTGCTGTGATTTTGTAATCTACTTTTTGAGATTAGGGGGCTGGGGAAGCAAATTTACCATTCCCTCCATTTTGTAAAAGTTGTTTCAATTTGACATTTTGCATTGATCATATGACCCACTCTGACAATAACTTTATAACCAATGTATAAAACCTAATGTTGAGTAAGTGACTGGATTTTGAAAAAGCTGGCACCATTAAAATTACTCTTTATGTTTTGTAAAAGCATATCTTCTACCTTCATCTATGTTGCTCACACCCGACTGGAAGTGTCTAAAACAGGTAGGCTAGTAGTATATTGGGTTGGTTGTTGTGTTATGCATGAGTTTGGCTGGTTTAATAGATGCCATGTTTAGGTTTGTTTTAAGACAGTGGAGGGAGTTTACAATGGGACTGGGACTTGGGAATGAGGAGGAAAGTCTTCTTTGTGGACTTATTCACCTTGAAATCTTCGTCAGAAGTTGTGATTTAGCAATATTAATGTCGTTTGGAGTTGACTTTCTTGTTTCCTTTTCATACCCGACCTGTGCAACACTGTAACCTAACATTGATATATGTAACTTCTATATTCATGCTGATTGCTGAAATTATAATATTCCTTCTACTGTCTTAGGTAATTTCAGATCGGAAATGGGAGGAGGTGGTCGCTGCCTTCAATTTTGTGACTATCAAAAGATCATTTCTCCTACGCAAGTATTATTTGTCATTGTTATATCACTTTGAGCAGGCATATTTTTTAAAGAAAAAAGCTCCAGCAGTTGCTATCACTGGTACAATAGCTTCATGCCTTCATCATTAGCTACCATGACTTCCATATGCTTTCCAATTAGCTCCCTGACAAACCTCCATTTTATTGTGCTCCTTAGATGCTGCAGAACAAATGACTGTTATTGGCTCAACTATGGAATCTACCTCAGACTTCAATGAAAAATCTACCAACACAAGCCATTTGCAAGGTACCTGGATGGCCTTCTTATATGCCGTTCAGCCAGTATTTTTTAACTTTTTATATCTACAATAATCTACTGTTCCTATTGGATGTGAATTTTATACTAGTGATTTATTTATACTAGTGATTTAAGAATAGCAGAATATATTTTTTTCAAAAAGGTGACTTTAATAGTAAATGGATCCAAGTAAATGTTGGAACGATTTTAGTTTTAGATAACACACTTTATTGATGTAGTCTGAGATGTTTCTTTGCTAGTGTTGATGAAACCACAGCTATTAGCCATCACATCTTCATAACTTTTTTCTGATTGAGATGTGTCAATGAGAAAACTAGAGTGTCATTTATTCCTCAATAATGCTTTCTTGCCAGTTCCCATCCTATATCTTATTGTGGAAAGCATAATTTGTTAGCTTTTGCATACAACCTCTGCTGCTACTGCTATGTACAAGTGCATGTTAATTGCTGCCTACTGGAAAACTAGTTATTGAACCGATGATTTGCCTCATCAATTGCCATAAATCCAGAATGCATTCTGGTATAATGAAACATCTCATATTCACGCATGCCAATGCATACTTTCACCATTAATATCTTCAATAATCAATATTTAAACACTAAAAAAAAAATCAATTTATGAAAAGTGCAAATTGAGATGAGTTTAACAAGACCCTACGTGATATGTTTTTCCTTACGAAAAAATCACCAAAAAAAAAACAATGCGTAGTGTGTGATTGTGTAAATTTCAAATTATTCAATTTGAAAAGGAACAAAGGAAGAATCATATGTTGATGAACTTCTCTAGTGGGAATTGAAGTGCAGTATAACGTTGTGTTATTATAATAGCTAGCTCAAAAATATATAAGCAAGAAATCACTTATTAATTTACTTGTATTTATTAGAACTGCTCTTCACTTCCTTTTTACCGTGGGCGTTGTCCTAACCTATTAAGGCTTTATTTCCCTCAGCTAATTCATTTAATGTTCAATAATATCTTTCAATGGAATTAAGTTAAGTTCAGCAAAAATAAGTTTTCCAATGAATAGAAATTATTAACTTTAAATAACAAAAAATAAGATAAGATAAAATAAATTAGTAAATAAGTAAATATAAGTTCTATTCAGTAAATAACAAATTTAAGTTTTGAAAAAATAAATTAAGTTCAACAACAATGATTTAATTTAAATTAAAAGTAATTGAAGTTAAACAAAAATAATGTATTTTCAGTAAAAATTATATAAGTTCAGCAAAATTAATTTAAATTCAGCAAAAATCAAGTGAAGAGAACAAGGCCTAAGTTTTCCATCATTATATTCCAATTGTTGTCAAAGCAAACCTGAAGATAACCCCAAGAGCCAAAATACCTCCTTGTTTCTATGTCATTAGACCTCAAGGTGTGATATCACTTGTATGTGCTGTACCAGTGTGAATTAGAGCGATCTGACAATTAATTTGTCTGAAACCTCATTGATATGCTTAATTCTGCATTAGACACAACCAGTTTTTTTTTTTTTCCTTTTTTTTTCTTTAAGCAATAGGCAAATTACAATTTAGCTTATGACCCAGTGTGCTTCCTAGTAGAAAAGAAGCGTGGCTGTTAGTTAGGATTTAGATTGAGCTATTCACAGCACATAATTCTTGCTCCCATGGAACCATAATTATCTATATGCATGAGTCTTGATTTTTTGTTTTTCATATGAGTTGTTTGTAATGAGAAAATGCTGCGATTATTTCATGCAGCAAGTGTCCATTTACAGCCTGGTGCATCTTTGATTGGAGTTATTGACGAAAAATTGGATCATGGGTATGTTGTGTCTGTGAATTTGGGCTCTGATACTCTGAAAGGCATCCTGTATCATATTCCTGCTACACCACCACCATTTTGGAGCCCAAATCTTACTCGGCGAAGGAAGCGGAAAAAGTCACAGTTGTCACTAGTAGAATTTTCTCCCTTGAAGCATGTATCTCAAGGTCAAGAAAAGGCCTTCAGCAACATTGGACATATGAGATTTCAATCAGCAGAACCCGAGAAGCAGGTAAAAAAATGATTACCTTCCTTTTCTAAGATTCCATGATAGTTGAAGTGCATTGGCTTATCCATTACACCTTGTCTACAGTTTTGTAATGCTTACTTGTATGCATTGAATGATGTCCGTGTAAACATGAAGCTATCAACTATACATGCGTCGGTAAAAGTTCTGATTTTATGTGTGATAACACTTTGCTGTTAGGGCATGTTGAGAAGCCTTGCGCTTGAAATTGCATCAAACCCTGAGATGATAACCCTTGTATGGAAGGATAATGGGAGAAGAATTGCCTTTGATATTTGAGTGAAAGGATATTTTATATTATTAAAAAAAATTGAATTTGATTCATTTGCCTTTTGAACAGTTAGAAAATAGGGAGGTTTTCATCTTAAACAATAAACACCCCCTAAAAAAAAAATTATTGCCCATCAGTCAAATCTGAAAACCAGCGAAATAAGAGGCCACATTAAAGAACTCTGTGGACTTGTGTTTCTTTACTCTTTTCAGATACCCTTTCCTTCATGCCGTAAGCCACTTGAAACAATTAGGAGTAAAGATTCCTGTATGAAATCTAGAAACTTTCCTCTGTTGTTTGCTAGATTGCCTGAAACTACTATTATACTCTATAATTTGTTAACTTGCACATGCTTAATTACGATTCTGTGATTTTCACCTGTGACATCTCCATATAATACGAATGTAATAATTTGCATATAATTTCTATTTTACTCTTGGTAGTTGGTTTCACCCGTTCTGTTATTGTTTGTTTTTTTTTTTTTTTTTTTAGTTCTCTTTTCATTAATTACCTAGTATATGGAATGTATTTAGCAAGTTGGAATTTATACATTTCATCTGTTGATACTTATCTTTAAATTTATTTTCTTGGCAGGAAAGTTAAAGGAAGGAAAATTAAAACCTGTGTTTTTAGCTTATTGTTGATAATTAATTATAAAAACTGCAATATTTAACTTACACTATCCCCATTGAAGTAGGATTTCTGATGCTAGAGCTCTGAGCTAAGTCAGTCAGTCAGTCAGTCCTTTTGATGCTCTCAAGTCTCAACTAGTGTTATCTGAAGTCTTAACTTTGCATTCATTGTTTGCAGTTCAATCCAGAGAAAGGAGTGATTGTTAAGGAGTCTGACCATATTGAAGTTGCCAACACAGTTGCTAATTCATGATCAGTTCTAATGACAAATTTGTACCGAAATTTCATCTGCAAACTGTTGAACTCCCAGTATCTCTTGTTGTTTGCGCCATCACCTCTTGGGTAGCAGGAGCTGAGTCAACACAGCTAGACCTACAAACTAGAATATTCTAGATGTAGCATGTTAGCTTTGGTAATTTAACTATATCTTCAAGCATCATATATATATGTATGAGAGTTGGTGATCCCTGTATAGGCAGCAGTGACGCCTGTTGTGTGATAACCTCTAATGAAGGTGTTTAGGAATATAGGACAGGTAAGTTTTATGCATATTCTATTGCAGGAGGATGTCCTATGATAATTGCTGAGTTAGGATTGTAAAACTGCACATTTTTTGAAAAGTTGTAACCTTATAACTTAGAATTCTCATCTCATTGATTTACAAGTGTTAAGGACGCTTTATTTTGCTGTATTATATAGCTTATGCACCTCATAAATCTCATGTAGAAGATTATTCCCGGGTTTCAAAATTAGCCTGAGCTTGTAATCTTGTTCAAAAGGTAATCACCAGTTTGATGGAAACTTAAAAGGTGCGATGACAAAGTGAGTGATAATTTGATGCTTTGTTACCCATAAAAAACCAAGGGGGCGGAATGAATGGAATCCCAGCCAGTAGAAGTTGCTTCCACAAGTACTGCAGATGGTCATAACCCATAAGACTCATGTCGATTCAGTCGATATGAAGTTCTTCAGTCAATAAATACATAAAGTACTTCCATCACCTGAAGACCGTCTTGAAGGTTCACACCGTGTTGAATACTGACGATAAACGAGGCCTTCCTGAAGGAGACAAGAAGAATCCTACTCTATTCCATATGCTTCGAATGAGAAAAGTAAATTGCAATTTTCATTATTACGTAAGCAAATTTCATACTTCATTAGATTGTACTATCACACATAAACTCAAGATTAGCATAGCTGATGGTAGAGATTAAAGCGAGCCCCTTCTGCAGGAGGATCTCAGGCTAGTTAATTGAGGTGCTCAAAGATGGAAAAACTGCACAGTATGTTCATGTATTGTACAGAAACTGTATAAAAAGATATAGTATAATACGTAGCACGGACATGAGTAAACATATACCATAAGCAAGAGAAGTTATAGATTTCACCAACGTTATTGTTCAAATAATTACAGCTCTACAAGAGCCGATCTGACAATTAAGTAACATCTTAAACAAATAGAAGGGCAACACTTAAAAAATCCTACAAACTCATCTAAGCTGATCAGAAACTTAACTATAAAAAGTGAAGATCACATCACTTTCATTCTCTAATTCCAAAGATGGTGAAATTGTAAACAGGCAACTGCACAAGCACCACAAAAATACTTGCACAGGAAAGGCAACAGAAACCAGAAGGTTGAAATATATAATGCAGTTGTAATCATCACCTCCTTATGTGCCAAGCAGCTCAGCAATGCCAGAATTTTCCAATAAAATAGCTCAGCAAAACTTCCAATGATTATTGCAGTTAACGCAAGTTACAAAAGTTGTCATGGGTTCATCAGCACTACGAGTTTGCATCTGGTGGTATGTGGTCTTGCGCTGCCCACATCTCCCACATCTGAACTGGTCAGTTGTGGCCTTTGGTGGACCACCACGCTCACAGTCAAAAAGAGCCCTCTTTTCAATCTCTTGATTCTCTATTCGTCTTTGCTCACTGGCCATTTCTTCGGCTGTCAAGTCGACAATCCTTTCAGGCTTGATATCCCCTAGAAGGACTTTCCTACGAAAATCTGGGTTCTTAGCATCCTTGATGTTAAATACAATGCTCCGGTATTTAAACTTGTGAGCACCATTAGAACGACCCCACTTATCAAACATTACGGACTCCACTGAAACAGCCACTCGAATTGGATCACAAGCATCAACTTGTTCTTTAATGCTTTCATCTGCCTCACTAGAAACCTTGGATAGAGCATCTAAAAGAAGCTCTCGCATCTTATCACGTATGGGATCACCAGCCTTGACCATGGAAGGCAACTTTGGGGGAGCATTAGCAGCTGGTTTTGCACTGGAGCCCAGCTTCTCTTGCTTTACCGTTCTCTCAACCTTTAATGCATTACCATTTTCAAATTTACTTTCAACAGGACCTCTTTTGGTCTTAGCAAGCTTTTGTGGTCTGGGTGAAACAACTTGTTCAACTTTTTCGACTTTCACATTTTCTCCCCGTGTGCTCTTTTCATCCTTGACTGGAATTGATTTCTTGGTACTGCCAGAATTGGCAACCTCAACTTTCATAGTATTATTACCAACCTCGCCATTTTTCTTCTGTGATGTTTCCTCAAGTATTATGTTTTTCCATATTTCAATCAAACCAGCTGCAACACTCTGAATCTTCTTTCTTGGATGTTTTGTAAGATGCCGTAAACGCTTTCCAACCTGATCATTAAATGCATATTGACTCAATAAGTAAGAATCTCAATAAAAATTATACACACTCCTTATAGACTACCATTGTAAGCAACTTTGAATGTCAAACAAAGTTCTAACAAAGGAGTAAGCCATTATATAGCTCATAGAGAAACCAATCTACATATGCATCCTAAATTGTAAACCGTACAGTGTCCCAACCCTATGAGCCTTTTCCAGTCTTCTGTTTCTATTGTAAACCCTGATCCTCGACGTGGGAAACATTTGACGGAAAAAAGCAAGCAAATTACAAACCCGCAAATGACAGTATTATCCTTTATAAACTGACCCCATCATATTCTTTCTCCAAGTCTCCATTCCTCACTATCTTTCCTCTGTCATAATTTTGTCTCTCCTCCTCACTCTCTTTTTCTCCCTCTGTTACTTCTCTCTCAGTTTTCTCCCCTTTTTTTTTATATTAATAACAGCTTTTGATATTCTAACCATAAATCTATGGTAAGGATAGATTACCAAGAATGGATTAGTAGTTGCAAGAAGTGAGGTTCATACTGAGGTTCACATAGATATTCAGCTTCCTTGTTGATTTCTTATTTAGTTGAGTAATATTTGACTCTGGTAGAGCATCTATAAAACAGTCTGGACAGTCGGTTTTTGAGTCCGGTGAATGGGAAACACTTTTATACAACAGTCTCTTCCCTTCCATTACTCACCACAATTGTTAACATATTACACAAATACTACCTTTGTTTTATATTATTTGCAACGATTAGAGTATTAGACACTTACCACTCACACTTTATGTCAAATCGTTGCAAACAATATGAAACGGAGGTGGTAATAATAGGGGAGAGAAAAAAAAAAAAAAAAAAAAATTCTCCCCACCCCATTCCTTTATTTCTCTTTCCCCACCCCCCATCCCCCACCCCCCAATTAAATTATAATCCTAGAATTCCTAACAGTGTAAATGCGTTATGAAACAACAGCAGGGCATCTCATAAAACATATAACAACGACCCTTATGCAGGTTAGCAGCAACTCTGCAGCACAACAACCCAACAGGTCTATAAGCTCGAATATAGTACTACGCCCGATTTTAACAAAGAAAAAATAAAAGGAATATCCATATTCATTTTCCAAGAAAGATTTGCCAATGATTGTCAGTCCAACAACCTTTCATGATGAACACTATCCATATTCTTTTCTAATCAACCGTCATCCTCAAAAGCATTATGCAACATAAAGTATGAAATTTCAAGCTCCAAAAAATTTTCAAAACACCAATCACGATTTGACTACTAAGTTACTTTATGCATGGATGAAAAACACAGGGGAGATATAGCTGTTAAATTATATCAACTGTCTACGTAGATTATTCTAGGCCGCACTAATTCTCTGTTTAAATTCAAACGATTAGTTAATAAAATCCTAACTGATAAAAAATATCCAAATTTCACATTTGAGGAACTTATGATACTCCCAAAACCCTTCCTTACTATCCAAAAATGGGAAAACCATAATAACAATCTCTCAAAAGGCAATGTTTCAGCCTAAACTCACAGTTAAACCAGTAGCGTATCTTAGATTTCCCAATAGGCCAACAAGAAAGATTTATCCTTTTTTTTATTCACCACTTTTAAAGTTAAGTACTCAAAGCTCAATCAACCCTAGTTAAGCATTAGGCACGTCTTTAAAAGTAATGTCTCGGTCATTCGTGTAAGAAGAGAATGTCACTAAGAGATACAAATTCAACGCCACGTGGTAACGACAAACTTCATGCCCAAGATAAAGAACATATTTAACAGTTATAATTATTAATTAATGAAACAGAAAGGAAAGAAATGTATAAAAGTAGAACAAACCTGGGTCGAAACAAGAAGCTGATAATTGACAGGGAAATCCTTTAGCTCCTTCAAGGCTGCAAGGCAATGAGCTTCCTCATCGGCAGAGCCAATGTCTTCCGCTGCTGCAGCGTCTGCCGCCTTCTTGGCGGCCTCGAACAATACCACCAGCTCACTCTCCATGATTCCTGATCAATGTGTTATTCGATTTGACTCGATAACACTCCTTTCTGTTATTCCGTCACTTTTCTTACAATCAGAACCTACCACAGAAATTCCTAAAATTTCTCAGGTGATTTTTTTTCCAAACTCAATGACTGCAAACATTCATATTACAAACATTAATATTCATACAAAAATCAATTGTCATAAATTTATCAAATTTCAAATTCCCATAAACCAATCTTTCATACCAACCAAAACACAATTTAAATTTATAATTATATTAATAATATTTCTTCAAATATTAAGACAAAATCATAAAACAGAAAATAAATTAAACCCTTTAACCTAAATGTATACGTTATCTATAGGTCGTAATGCGAAAACCCTAATTTATAAATTTCATGGCTGCGTCAACACCCAAAAAAACAATTAATAATAACCCTAGATACCAAAAAAAAATAAAAATCAAAACTTGACATTGGCCAAATTGACCCACAAATTCTTACCAATAAACCCACAAAATTAACCCAAAAAAATCACGTAATCATTAAAAAAACACCAAATTTGATGATTAATTTAAATTTGAAAAGGTAAAAATTCAACAAAAAGAATGAAGAAATTACAATAAAGGGGGTAAATTGTTAATAAAGAAAGAATAAAGGACGTACCTTGGAGAATTGGAGGAATGAGAAAGATCTAGAGAGAGAGAAAGAAAGACGAGGACTGGAAAAAAGATGAGGTGAGTTTTGCGCAGCTATTCCTTGGAGCTTCAAATCGAAGACAGCACAAAACAAAACAAGACAAATACAAGTACTTATTTTTGGGTTATATATTTACTTATCCGATTTGGCTATTTTCAACTCCAAGTAGGTTTTTGCAAAGGGTCTTTTGTTCCCGTTAGTTGGGGTTAGTTCTTTTTATCTTTTGTTGGTGGTTAGTTTGTATAAGCACAAAGCCGCAAACAAAAGGAGACAGAGGAAGTGATCGTCTAGACTTGTCACAATAGTGATTAATTGGGTGTGTTTAGATAGGGCATGATGATTTGTAAACATGTCGTGTATGATAAGACTATTATTCGCTTTTAAGCTTATCGTCTTGATATGATTTCGCTTTAGAGTTATGTAGGTTTTTGTATGGAGTTGAGTCGGGCCTTTTCCTTCTTTCTTTTCCAAATTTGTCAGAATATTGTTGGCTAATCTGTATTGTATGTGTGGCTATGTTGCATTAAGCTATTTCAACACAAAGTTAAGTTGACAGTATCATAGTAATGAAAAGAACATGTAATGAGTTTTGGAGAACTTGTGTGTATTGGTGACTTTAGTGGTGTATGTAGAGTAACATAGAAATACTATAAAAAAGAATATGTAGATATCAATTAATAGTCCCCGCTCCCCGCAACTGCTCTCAAACAGATAAGATGAAACTGCAAATTTCCCCATACTTAAAATCAAATACAGTACATAGGTATGGGAAAAGAGAATATACTATGCATAAGAGTATTTAATTATATTGTTCCCGTAACAGGTAGATTTTCATTTAATCAGCAACCTAATCACTAATCCAATCACTTTGATTTTAACATTGCCTAATTGAACTTCAACCCAAATCAAACTTTTATAGCATTTGTTTGGGTCCAAATTAGCCTAATTGGGTCAGTCCATAAATGATTCAATTATAAGCTCAAGGTCAAAGGTTCAACTCTCCGATCCATGCCAAGTCAAGTTAAGGGTCCAGTCAATGTGGCAAGCCCACTTGGCTTAAAGCCCATTTCTCCTCATGTGCAAAGGTATAAAAGTCTTCACTTCTCCCATTTTACATTCATTCACATATAGCCTCAAGCTATTAATTCTCTTTCATAGCTTTCTCTCTCTCTACGCACTGTACTGACTTCGGCATCGGAGGGGCCTTTCTCGGCACAACCCCCGAGGCCAGTTTACGCGTGTTTGTTGTGCAGGAAATCCTCGGCCCATCATCACTTGGATCGAGATCAGTCTTCAGCCCACTTGAGAGGACCTTACCGAAGGTCCCATTGTTTAACCCGAAACAGCATTGAAAGCGACTTGATTTCAACCAAACGCTACAACCCAAGTGGAGAATTAAGATTTTTACTTCGATATAAATCACACTACGATGGAAATTATTTACTCCGATATAAATCACGGACAACCATGAAAATTCAAATGATGCAATTAAAAAATAACCGATGAATATACGGCCTGGTTACTTCACTTTATTTTTGTTAAACTGAAATTATTTTCTCTGAAGTGAAATTATTTTTGCTAAACTTAAATTTTTTTTAATAAATTGAGATTATTTATTGAACTTAAATTAATTTTATTGATTGACTATAATATTGCATTACATCATTCAAGTTATTAAATTTTACTAAAATGAAGTTATTGTTTTAAGGGGAAGATGGCCTAAGTAATTGTTTAAAGGTAGTGGATTTACCACTTGAAAGTATTTTTAGGGCTTTTCGCGGGTTTTGTCTCTCTTCTCTTGGCTGTTGGCTTCACACCTTCCTTCTCTCTTTCTCTCTCCTCCGACGATTCCACAATTTCATTCTCTCACTCAGGTACTCTTTCTCCAATTCCCCCTTTTCTTCAATTTCTCCTTACTTTCATGAATTCAATCTTTTTAATCTGATAATTTTAATTAATATTTGAATTTTATGTGATTTTCCCCATTTCAAACAATTACGAACCCTAATTTTTTATTTTGATTTTGTTCTGTATGTCTTGCATTTAGCTACTTATTGTGAATTAAGATGAGTACTGGAGGAGAAAAAGCGACTGGCAATACTAAAACTCCTGCAGATTTTCTCAAATCAATTCGCGGTCGTCCTGTTGTTGTTAAGCTTAATTCTGGTGTCGATTATCGTGGTAATTTGCCCAAATTCTGTCTTCTTTTTCATTTGATTTTTCCTATATATATGAATTGCTTTGTTAGTTCAAAGTGCTTTTGTTGATTTTGTTATAGTTTATTAGAAATCTAGTAAATTGCTTTGTTAGTTCAATATCTGTTGATGATTTTATACTTTTATTGCTTTCATTTTGACTCAAGAACAAGTGTTGATTTGAGGTTTCCGTTGCGAAACCTGAATGGGTGCTCTTGTGTGTATGTAGCTGGCGGTGTGAGTGAGTGTGTAGAGATATGAATAATGAGGGATTTTAGATTATGGGCTTTTTTGCCTTCTTGTTGTCCATTTCACTTAGGGCGTTTGGTACAATTATTGGAAACGGAATGGAAAGGAAACAAATAAGGGGGCAGGGGGAGGAGGGGATATTCATTTGTTTGGTTAAACATGGAAAGATATCACTTAAACTTAACTCCTTTTATTTTTGTTTGAGGAAGGTAAGGGTATTTGTTACCTTAGGTTAAAGAGGGTAACAAATGCTACCTCCATTTCATATTTTTTGCAACTTTTGTCAAAAATGGATGCTACACATTATTTGCAACTAATGTTTTCTTTCCTTTTTAGGTTGTCATTTCTCTCTATCTCTCTCTTCATCACATGCATTCCTATTTTACTCTCTCTATCTTACACTCACAAATAAATTTTGCCTAGAAGTCCGTGCACCCTTCAAAGTTGCAAAAAATTTGTAACAGAAGGTAAATAACATTTCCCCTAGGTAATGGTTTGTTACCCAAGCCATCTAACCAAACACTTGGTGGCAATAATGGTTTAATTGATCCGTTTCCAACCAAAATAAAGTCTTACGAAACATGCTCTTAAACAATTACACTCAGTGATTGAGGATATACTTTGTCCAGCTCAGGGTACAAGTGCAAAAATGAGGGAGAACTGGGATATATGTGATGGAAGTCAAAAGTTCTTGAGTCTTCTTTTGATGTGCCTGCTTTTTTGTAGTTTCTTGTGAAGAGAGCAATATTTTATGCATATGAGCTTTTTAAGCACTTCAGTAGTCTATTACTCAGAAGTCAGATGGGATATAGCTTTGATGGTTTGTCAATGGCTCTAATGCCTTTCATCGACTGCATTTGCTTTCATAGTTCCTAAATATTTTTAACCTTCAATGTTATATTTTTCAAACAAAATAGCCCAGTACTTACATCCAGAGACCAGAGCTTTCAATTTTCCTATTGTCTACCTGATGAATAATTGAATTAGTCAGAAGGAAAGTCTGACCTTTTGGAAGAATTTCAAATTTTATTTACTAGAAAACGATAAAGCAGATATTGTGTTTTGAGATGTTTGCAACTGACTCGTGCAGAATCATTCTGTATTGAGATCAAATGCAACTATCTATTGCTTGTAATTCCCAATATTGTTGGAAATCCCTAAAGTCGTGAATTCTTTTGTGCTCCCAACTTTACCATATGCAAATTAATTTTCGGTTCAAGGGATGGTTGTTGTGGTAGATTATAAAGAAGACAAAGCCTGTTGATCTGATTTTTCAGACTTGGACTTGTAATTGATGAATCACACATGTAATTTGTAATTTTTGAAACATTTTGTGGTAGAATATCTATTTTGGTATTGCATTTTGGTATGGTTGTTTGGTGCTTGATCTGTATAGACATGGTTTTAAGCTTGCTGTGGGATTTGTGGGCAAATTTGGTGCTTGATCTGTATAGACATGGTTTGTGGGTAAATAGTGACTGTTGATGTGTTGTTGGTAGGTATTGAGTTATAGAGGTTATCATATTTAAAGGATTGCTGTTTTTGAATTTATCTTTACATGACTATGCTGGGATTCTAATTATTAGGGATTGTCCAAAGCAAAATTAATCAAAGAAGTTTTGATTTTTCTTGGTGGATTAAAAGTTAATAGCTGACTATCTATCTAATTCACATGCGGATGATCTCATATATTCATATCTCATATGCATATTTCACTTTCTATGTTACGTACACAATGTTGGGAATAAGCTAATTTAGCTTTCCCTCACTTCCCAATAATCTAGGTCTTTGAAATGGAATAGTCAGCAGATGCTTTACATCTTGAAAACTGACTGAATGGTTTCATATTTTTGTGTATATCGTTGTAGATTATTTTTATTTTTATTTCTTTTTTGTTTTTTAATTTTTTAATTTTTTTTTTTTTATAAATAATGAAGAGATTACTGGGTTCTCTCTTATAAATGTAGGAAGCTATGATGTGCATTGGGTCATGTGGGAATTGGGATCCTGACTGTAGTTTTGTGACATTTAAGGAAGGCACAACTAATATATAATCTCATAAATTTTGAAAAAGAATTAAGGAGGCTTAATGAAATCGCCAAATGTAATTCTTCTTCCTATCTTGTTTTCCAATATAATCTCAGTTGTCACTCACAGTCAGAGTTGTCAGATGCTGTAGAAAAATATCTCACTCTCACACACACACAGTTAGGCCTTGTAAGTTTACTTTATTATAGCAATGATATATCTTACGACTTGTTAGTTGTCACAAACAGAGTCAGAGCTGTCAGACATGCTGTAGATGGTGTGTGCTACCATGCCTACCAATGATTACTTCATGGCTGGAGTTTACAAAATAAGGGGAATATAGCTTTGGAGGGGGCTTATAGCACTTCTCTTTTTAGGCACCTCAAGAGTTGTTGAAAGAGAGGCTAGAAGATGAGAGGGAGTGGTGGATATATATTTGAATTTTATTTCTGAATTTGTATACTTTTCTACTCTTGTGCCAACCATTCATGTAATTTGTAATCCAGGAACTTGTTGGAATAGTTTTTATCTGGCATATCTGATTAGTGAAATCTTGTTCATGACTTTGATAAAGTCAATTTAGTGATGTAAACATAGCATTCTAAAAGAAGATTTTGCGGAAAATGACCATTTTAGCTCATTGCTTTCATTCTAAAGCTGTATGGTGTCATATTACAGTCTGTATAATAATTTTCTGAACTTTGGGACAAATTTGTGGTGTTGGCTGCTTGATGGATTGACTGTGTAGTTGGGACACAATATGGTCTTGGTTGCTTGGTTATGGCTATGAGAAGTGTGGTGTTTTTAGATGTTGTACTAGGTTCTTTAACAAGTTGAGAATCATTTAATGGTGGTCTAGACTAGTAGATTCATTGTTCCTCAAGGATTTTTCCCTTCTTTTCTTTCTTTTTTTTTTTTTTTTAATCATTATCTGTTGTGGAATAGCAAATAGGTTGATTTTTACTGTAATTCCTTTGGCTTTCCAGGTTTGAGCATTTTGGCATTTCCAGGAAGTTTTTTATGCTGAAGAACTGTCATGATATTTTGCTACAAATAATCACTGAAATTTGGGTTACTTAAGGGGTTTTATTTTGATGGGTTGAGAACAGAATTCTAGGTAGGGTAGTGATAATAATTTATCTTACTCAAGAAGGTTAGATAAGAAAAATTGTCTATAATACGCAAAAACTAAGTTCAAGTCCCTATTTCAGTATGCTGAAGAAGTACATTTGTTAAGATGTCCGATCAATTTGGGCTTTGAAACTGTCTTATTTCTAGTAATTTGAATACTCAGGTATTTTAGCATGCCTGGACGGATACATGAACATTGCAATGGAGCAAACAGAAGAGTATGTTAACGGTCAGCTGAAAAATAAATATGGTGATGCATTCATTCGTGGAAACAATGGTAATTGCTGGAATCAGCTCTGTTTTCTTCAATTTTAATTGTTAGTTGCCGCATATTTATACTCGTATTATTCTGCTGCCAACTGATCCTTTTTCCATATGCAGTGCTATATATCAGTACAACAAAGAGGACACTTGCTGATGGAGCTTAATTCTGGGCTGGAAAATTGTTGGAGCAATCTGAAATCGTGATGTTGTTATTCTGACATTGAAGTATAGACTTTAAAGATCTAGATTGGGGCTGAAGCTTTTTTACTGGCGACTGAACCTGGTTTTCTTCTCATTCTAGATAATTGTATGTAACAAGCACATCGACATGAAGAGTTAATTGTTAGCATGACATTTATAATCATCCGTTAATCCAATTTTGTTTTTGCATATTTGGACGTGGGCATGGGCTGTTCTAATCCATATGGTCATGGAAGAATATGGGACCTTATTTTGCTGCACAAGTTTTTCCTAAACAGAATTGATTTATTACTCAGCTTGAGAACAGAAGTGAGTTGTTACTTTGTTTTCAGTATATGTGAACTGGAACTTTTAGAGAAGATATTGGTGAAATTTTATCTTGAAGAAATGAAGACAAATGGAAAGACTACTATTGTCAGTTGTCTTTTTAAATTTGAATTCCAAATAATTTCCTTAGCTCTCAAGTTAAAATTTTATGCCTATTTTCTACGGAATGGAATTGCTTTTTGATGCAACTTTTCGAGGAATTTCAGAATTTGAAGTTAGCTTTGATTGGTTTTTTTTTTTTTTTTTTTTTTTTTTTTTTTTTTTTTTTTTTCCGAGTAAGTTTGGGTTGGGTTCGGTCAGGTCTATTGGATCGAGATATATTGGTCCATAAGTTATGCCATCACAGACTCAGTGTCCTTTTTCTTGCAACAATTATGCTCCTTTGAATACATCAAGTTAAGGCACCAGCAATATTTTACTATACTTTGTCATATTCTTATGCTGGACAAGTCCAAAATCACATTACCACACAAGGCTTGGCCTAGTTGAAAGAGTATCTCACAATCACGATGTTTGTGGGATCAAATAGGACCGTGTCAATTATGATGTTGTGGGATCAAATAGGACCGTGTCAATTATGATGCTATTTTGGGAGCCCCGTGGATGTTTACATTGTGATTACTAATACTATGTACAACTGACCATGAACATTAATTTCTAACTATGATTGCTTGGATAATTGAACTTGGAAGAGTGATCAAATTGATGCAATTTCATTGTTATTCTTAAAGTTAAATACAAGTATTAACAGAAGCCAAGTAGTGTTTAAAAAACAAAAATTACATGTATAAATAAAAGCCCTCTCCAATTTGAGGCCCTGTGCAGACGCACCTCTCGTACTTGCTATATTGCCAATGGGCGGTTAGGGGATCAAATCCCAATAGGGTCTCTTTGGAGGCGGGGACTCTTGTTTATTGTGGTTCCCCACTCTTAAAGGGTCTTGCTTGCTAATCCTGGCTAAGTTAACTTATACGAGATTTCAGCTTAATAGGACACTTTTTACCTTTAAAAATTATCTAAAAAATGTCCAGAAGAACATTCCTATAATCATAGCTGTGTTCTTAATAAAAATAACAGCTAATTGAGCAGCAGGTTGCTGTTTCCTCTACAGTATGATTCAACAAAGTCTGTCATACAGAGAGGGAAAAATCGAAATCTAGGTACTCTGTATTATATATATCTACATCTTTCAGAGTTTACATCAGATTATCCCTCAATTTGGAGGAATAGGATTTGTTATTCATGAGTTACTGAATAACTCTAATTTGCCTCACTACTAATACATGGAGGCGTATACATATATTGTCTTCCCAATTCACATTGAGGTTAAAATGGTCAAGAAGAACCCGAGAACCTAGCAGCGAAATGATTCGAGTTCCTTGCTTCTATCACTTTTCTTACCAATAGCTTCCACTTTGCCTCATCTTTCTTACTCTGCTGCCTCACTTTTTCCTTGAAGTGCCTGAAAAGGAGCAAGAAAAAGGCTTAGGCGAAGCTTTTCCTTAAAGATAACTCCTATGAAGTATTTCTAAGAATTCAAGACAATGCTTGCTTACCTACAGAGAGGAACATTGCAAGATTCAGGGACATCGCACATGCGCGAATGAAGTTCTAGAAGCTGCCACATACGCTTGCACTGAACACACCCACCTGGAACTCTAGTCTTGCAAATGAAAAAATGCCGGACTAACATTTCAACCCCCTTGCACGCTGGGAAACCACATGAAACTTCACCACCTTTAAGCATCTTGTCTCGAGGTCCTATTGTGCTACAACCATCCTTGCATATATGAAGCAGGGCTTCGATTGCCTTGTGCAGTCGTAAGTATACCTTTTTCTCTTCCATCTTATTCTGCCTCTCTTGCTTTCTCTACGGGTTGAAATCAGTATCATGAATAACACAATTTAAATTTCCCGAATAGAGAATGATGATTAGACAGTAGTTTAAACAAAGGAAGCAGGGGGTCTACTCACAGAATCTGCTTCGACAACAGCTTCTAAAAGCTCCTGCTCGAGTGCAGGATTAACACGCCTCATGACCTTCCATCCTTCAGTGGATGCAACAGTTTTGAAGTGTCTCACAACCATGCGGGTACATATGAAGGTTAGCCTGGGTGCATCACACTGCCTTGCTAATTGGAGCACATCTATTACATTTTCTGTGTTCAACCAGCTGTTCTCCAGATACCGCATACAGACTCGTTTCAATAAGGGAACAACAAAAGAATGTGAGAGAACCAGTAAGTGGAGTACAAACTTCTTCATATCCTCTTCTTCATAACTGCAACAAGAAAACAGAAAAAATCGTTTAGTATGTACTAGTCCAGAAAAAAGAATACTAGTCCAGTCTGAAGGATCTTTTGTCAGTATATTTTCTTAGTAGGAGAATCATTTTGAATTAAGGCTTCGATTGTTGTTTGTCAAAGTAGATGATATACCATCACAAGCAGCGTTTTCTACTGTATATATTCTGTGAAACTTACTAAATTTTCCATTTGAAATCATTAAGTGATTACCATAAGGACATAAAACAATGAGTAAAGTATGAAGACATACCGAGATGAGTACAAGAAACGGATAAAAGCACAGACAGCTCCATTAGGTACTCCAGGAATCTTGACATATCGAACACCATCCTTAAGTTTGGAATCCTGAAGGTACTTCCCCAGAACAGGTGATGCAATGCTCTACACAAAGACAAGATCAATGACTCAGTTTTAGGCCAAAAATTTGCCTGCATCACAATACAGGTAAACAGAAAAGTTCATTGCAGTTACCAGAACACAGAAATGTGCAGGAACAGTTCCATTATCTTCAGTAATGAGATAAACATCAGCTGCATAACCTTCCTCGAAGAGATTATCCCACATATCCCTTGTTTCTTTTGGAATGCCACAAAACTCCTGTGAATTCTCTCGACGAATCCTTTTTGCAACGATCAATTTTGGCAGGGGAGGTGGAGCAGGAATATTGCTTTGTGATGAAAAAGATATAGGACTTTCCAGCACTGGTACAGTTTTGGCCGGGCTTTTTTCTGATTTCCTGATATCGAAAGAGCTGTGCATATGACCATTAGAAGGCGATGTCCACGAATAATCACACAGAGCTGAAGCCATCAACTGCAACCGATGAATTGGTACAAGTCAGCTTATTATTTGCCAACTCGATCCATCCAAATTTATACTAGTATAAGCTAATAACTTCGTCGATTAATCAACCTACTCAGATAACATTTCCCATCACATTATTCTTCTAAACAAGCTAAACCAATACATTACCTTCACCTTTTCTTAGCTAATTTCTTCCAGCAAATGATTAATCGCGTTAGTAGATAAAGAATATGTACAAGTCTCTAACTAGTTATGCATACGTCCCAAAAATTAGGCCTAGTATTTTGGATTAAGATTGTAGTTTCGTCGTAAAGAAGCTAACAAGTACAATGTACTGGTATAAATTAAAGGGTCATAGACTCCTAATAAAGGTCATCCAATGGATTATAATTATGATTATATTAATACTTTTATACTATAATTGAGATTAGCAGATCCAAAGTGTTGATTATAAATTTACTGTCAACTTCAAAAACTATAGCTTGAAAGTTGAAATAGATGAACGTGCACATTAGTGGATCAGATCCAATGTTCACGAATTTAGAAAGTGCACTATTAAAGACTTGTAAAAATAAATTATTACAACAAACTAGTCCAAATAAGTCTAGACGTGTAGAATTAAGACAACTTGTTTTTTTTGATAAAAAATAATTTTAATAAAAAGGATGAGATAAAAGAGTAGTGGCTTCGCTCCCACTTGATTGATTCTCATTGGGCTTACTTAAAATAAAATCTACTTCCGATGGGTTCGTTCTCTTTATCAAAATAAAAATACAACATATTCTAGTGAGTATAATTTAATAATTTATAGTAAGTCATATTTAACGTGTGAAATTCATAAAAAAACCGTCAAATAATCATATAAGGAATCTATTGTTATTTTTTTTACTAATATTACACGATGTATTGATCGTGCATTTATAGTGCCTTTTTAATTCTCTATACATATCAATATATCGTTCAAGCTTGTCATGTGCACTTATATTTATTTGTCATTATTCTCCATACTTTCGGCTTTTTGGGTATAATTTACCAAATTCACAAGCAATAATTAAATTACAATCAAATAATTAAAAACACAGATCAAATAAAGTTAGAAAAGAGATAATGAAAAAATCTTTTCACATGAGTACATGCATAAAGAAAGACTAAAAAATTTATGCTACCATTATTTCCATCCGACACCCAACTCCTTTGTTTATTGCCCTATGCATATTATATTGCATATAATTATAATAATACAATCAAACCATATTAAACTATGAAATTTCTTATATGTGGCTGGCCACACCGTGTGGCAGGGGTTACTTTATTAGTGTAATAGGGGTTACTTGATCAGTGTTAAAGGGGTTATTTCGTCGGTGCTATAGGGTTACTCAGTAACTGTTATAGGGGTTATTCAGTTAGTATTACAGGGGTTACTTGATCAATTTTGTAGGGTTACTTTGTTCTTTTATAAGTGGCCACACGGTGTGGCTGGCCACATACAAAACGGACTGATGAAATTATTAATTCGAATTACATTATCAATGTGACTATTAACTGAAAAACGATCCAAAATTAAGACGACTAAAAACAGGAAATCATATTGATTATTGTGTACGTTAACATTAACACGATTATGAAATACCCTTTGAATTGTACTCCGTATGATTTTGCAGAAAGTTCCCAGGAAAAAGCAGCAACATGATAAAACAACTTTAAATACTCGTAAAAGTTGGGCAACATTCAATGTTTATCCGTACTAAAAAGAACATAAAAATAATCCCCTTAAAAACTTTTTCCCTTTAATCTCCCCAAAAATTAAAAATCAAAGAAAAGATTGAAAGAAAGATTCAATCTTGTAAAACGAGCCAAATAAAAGAATCAAACACAAAAAAAAATTAATTTAAAGTGTATAACACATACCTAAATAAAAATAAGTTAACGATGAAACCTTGTCGAGCTTATATGTATGTGATCAGACTCTCCTTCGATGTGGGCTCGTGTCGAGCCGAGGTGTGAATTTAAGAAGTTGACTGATAGGTAAGTTGAAGGGGGGGTTGAAGAAGGGTAGAGAGAGAAAGAAAGTGAATTGAGGAGAGAGAAAATAAGGGGAGTGGGGTGTAGTATCTTAATAGTTATAGGGTGATCTTCCTCTGTTTTTTGCACACCGAAAGAGGAGGTAGAGTCATATTGACAATGACAAAATATGGGTTGAGTAATTGGAAAATGATTTGTGAATATTTTTAATGAACACCCATTCTTTTATTTTAGAGGTTGAAGTTGATTTGTTATTGGCCTTTTGTGAATATCATTAATGGGGTGGTGACTTGGGAAGTCTTTCTACCCATTAATTAATTGTATGGATTAAATAATCAACTCTTGGATTTAAGGTGCTCCCATTCGTCGACCATTTTCAACACTTGTTCTCTTTACCTCAAACAAGGTGATGTGAGGTTTTGGAAAAAAAAAAGTAATTATTGACTTTTCATACCTCATGCTAATGGTTTATAGTTTATATCTAAGAAAATATAATTATATAGGCACTTGTAAGAATTGTTACACTAGTCAAAAAAAAAAAATGGTTTTAATTATTGTTTCCAAATATCAACTATATTTATAATTGATGCCTAAATTATTAATAACTAAATATATTATTATCAGTTTACTAAAAAAAATAAAAATAAATGTTACTTAAGATATTGTTATCAAGATATGTGTCTAGTTAAAGTGGGTCATCTATTTTGAAATTGATAGTGCAATATTACTTACACGATTTGAATCTTATTAGCGTTATCTGATAAATAATTTGGTAATAAAATTAATAATTTGGTAAATAAAATTATTTGGAAGATATGATAATAAAAAAAATTGACTACTATTTGGTCATAAATTTTGTTCACATTTCTTTCCAAATAAAAAAAGAGATTGGTTCGAACATATATATGTTATGATGGATGCAAGAAAGGTAAGTGAAATCAACAAGGAACACATAGTGACACAGATTTACGTTACATCTATTGGCAAACAAGAAGAATAGTTTTATTGCTTTTGAGGAAATACAAAATACAACAGATTGATAATGAATATCACAAGGCCAGGAATAACCCTTAGGATGGAATTTAGATAGTAACCCCTAAAATAAAACGAAATCACACAAACGCACAAACGTCCACTCAACATTAGTTGTATAGTAGGCGTGACTACCATATTCGCAAGTGGCCCACGCACGCAATCCTCAAGCACTTGTCTAGGCACGAATGTGCAGTGTTTCTAAAAACTCTAGGAAGGAACTTGCAAAACCAGTTCTGAAGGATCGATCCGGGATTATTCATATGGGGGTACGAAATTAATCAAATAATACATATGATGTGTTGCAAAACTAAGATTGACTGAACTGCGCTGAATAGATCTTATTGCAGCTGAACTGAGCTGCACTAAATTGAACTGAATATTCTATGAGAGAAGGAAATTAAAAACTGAACTGAACTGAAAATAATATGAAGAGAACAGACCCTAATTTTTTTCGACTATTTGGATAAGAAGAGATTTGTTTTGATGGAATGTTTTATGCAAACATACTCCTTTGTTTTTTTCTTAAGTGATCGAGATATAGTATTAAGAGTTGAGTTGAAAGGAGTAACAGTATTGTGTAAGGCACTATTCTCTTTAACTAATTTTATTTAACTTAAATTATTTTTACTGAACTTAGGGTATGTTCACATTTATTTAACTAAACCGAACCAATTGAAGCTAAACTAAACTGAATTGAACTGAATAGAGCTGAAATGTATATTTTATGAGAGAAGGAAATTAGGAACTGAATTAAACTGAACTGAATTAAGATGAAGTGAACAGACCCTTGTAAATTATTTTCACCGAATTTAAATCATATTTTTACTAATTGAAACATAATCCTTTTATCTAATGTATGCACTTCAAGAACTTAATGTATGTGCTTCAAGAATATCATTTATGAATTTACTATTAGAGATATCAAGAGAATGTATCTTGATATCAATATTGTTATTAAATCCTTTTATCTTTGTATAACAGGATACTATGTTATGTAATTATCTTTGATATTATTTTTTGTTATCACATATTATATTATTTGATTCTTGTGAATAATAGAGATTGTTTTAGGATTATTATTCTCTTATAACACTATAAGTAGTTGTATTCTTTCATCATATAACTAATATATAAAGCTAAACTTTTAGCCAGGTCAGGAGATAGTGACACTTGGCATTCCAACTTTTCTCAAAGTTTTGCGCCACCTTGGACAGATTTAAATAAACTTCATAAGATTAAAAAATTAGATAAGAATTCTATTTTCAATCAAATTAGGATAGAATTTTAATTTAGAATAAGATTGTTAATTTAGAGTTTTATTTTCGATAGAATACCAATTAATAAACTTATAATTAAACCACAAGACAACTTTTAGCGTTTCAACTTTTTGTCAAGTGTCGTACCACGTTGAATAGATATAAATAAACTTTGTAGCATAAAAAGTTAATTTAGAATTTTATTTTCAATCAATTTGGTTTATTGTTATTTAGATATACAAATTGAATTATAATTTTATCTTAAAAGTCCATAAACAACCCGGGCATCACATGGGCACAAAACTAGTCAATATATATATAATCAAGCATTTTCATAACGTGATTTAGAATATCAACAATCGATCAAGATCCTGTTCTTGTCTTCTTTTTAATGAATGGTAAGGACAACTACATTTACCATAGTCCCTCTATATTTTTTTAAGTGTTACAATTTGACTTTTTCTTTTTTTTTTTTTTTTTTTGGAAAGAAGTCCTAAAGGACATTAAATTTCATCAATAATAGCCATACAACATCTACAATTGACAATAAACGATAATGAAAATGAATTTTTTAGATGTTGTATGGCTATTATTGATTATCGTAACTCGAATCCGAGCCATAATCAATAGTAGCCCCGCACAACCAGAAATCAAATCAAACACAAATAAAACCTTGTCTTTCGAAGGAGGTCCAAAAAACCTTGTCTTTCGAAGGAGATAAACCATTTCTTTCGAGGGAGACATTATTATAACCTAAGAAACAAATTAAAAAACTTAAAAGAAAATAAAGATTGGGCTTTCCACCGGTGAAATCCGATGGAAGCCCCTTCAAAATTGATAATGGAGGCTAAAGTTTAGGAGAGAGAAGAGAAAGAGGAGGCTGACTTTTTCATTGTTCTTAAATTTCACATAATAGTTTTTCACATGATTATTTACTAATTTTAATAAAACAAATGTTATTGTATAATCCATGGTTGGATTCATCATGTATACTTTTATAATATCAAATTTCCTAATATTTTACTAGCATATAATTATAGTCAAAGTCATATCTCACCATGCGTATTTAGTCAAACTCAAACATATATAAATACACAGAGGGAGTATTATTATATTTAGTCAAACTTGTACTGTATGTTGGTACAATAATTGTAACAATATAAGATCTACTGTAAAAACTACCAACAAGACTATTGATATTTTTATATCTCACTAGGAATTCCAGCGCGCGTAATAATGCATGGGGTATGTCTAGTCCTTCGAGAATAATTATTACCGAATACCAATGACCTTCATTTATGCCCTGTTTGCATGACATTTTATTATAATTATTTGCATATAGCCGGTAAATGTATGTGTTGGATGTTGTATAGTTGTGCAATGTTTGAAACCTTAATTAGTAGAATTGCTTTGAATTAGCGAGTTGAGGGTACAATAAAAAATATTGAATTCTAGAAATATAAGTATCTGATATATTTTAAGTACTTATTGAGATAAATTGAGCAAATTAAACAAGACATCACACAATTATATTGTTTATGTACTTTGTAATTATTGTACTTTACATATATTAAAATTAATTTAGAATACTTTGTACTTCATAGTGTTTAAATTCCAAAAAGAAAAAACAAAAGAAATGGAGAGAGTATAAAAGATGGCTTTAAATAAATATCGAAATAAGCATAATTAACTTTTTAAATACAAATAATTGATCAATTTAAGAGATTTAAGAGACAATTTTAAAACTTTTGAAATCAAATGGGGGCTAATATGTAAAAGAACACATTTTGGGAATCTAAATATACATGCACTATTCATAAGAGCTTTGTTAAAACTTGAAACTTTGATAAGCTACTAGGGTACAATATTTTAGCATAATGAGATTTAAAAGTACTAATGGAAATCTAATATTGTTATTAATGACAAGAGTATTTATTAGCGTGACTTTCCTCGATCATCTTAATGTTACTATTAGCAATCTCACACCTTAACCTTCCAACTTAGGAGGCTACACAATCTGGGAGAGTGGGGGAAAGGTAAGGGAATCCCCCCAGATTGTCACTAGCAATGATTAAACCTTCAACCTCATGGTTGGAAACTTGGAATGTGCTCAAGCTTAGTCGTCCCAAAAGAACCCGTACATACGCACCCTGTCCTCAAAATGCGTGGCCGTGAAGAAAAGGGTTCGAACACAGGGGAAGTCAGGGTACGTGAGCGGCCGTCCCTAAAGAACCCGTACATGCGCGCCCTCTCCTACTTGATCAAGCTAGATCAAGCTAAGCTTAGCTTGGTATATATGGCACCTACTTGATGATAACTTTTAGTTTGTATAGATTTTCAGGCCCTAAAAGTCTAAAACACTACAATTAGGTACGGACTACTAAATTCTTAAAGCAAACACTTTTATTTATTGATTCACTTTATACTCATATCTAATCATCGGAGTAGGTTTCCTTGGACCATTCCAAGGATTGATAACATATTTTACTCTATGCATTTAGATTTGGATAATAGACTAATACCGGCCTTATACATTCACGTTCCCTAAATTGACATCCAAAACAAATATGATGAAAGGAGGCAAAGTTTTAGACATCTCATGCTCTTCTAAAGTCATAAAAGTCTCCAAACTACAATCAATTTCAATTTAAGAAAGAAATAAGCAAAGTTGGCCAAACAACCTACAATAGACAAGTGGATTGGACTTAACGATAAAAGAAAAAATATGGCCGACCATGCTCTATAAGGCTACAAAGCATAACAGCCGCCCCCATTGCTATTGCCCTAAATAAATTATATTTAAAGTGTATGATATGCCTCCAAATCGATCATGTCCAAGAGCCTCGACTCTTTTGTGCATGTCCACAATTAAATTATTGTACTAAAGAATAATAATAATTTAATAATTAAGTAAACATAATTATAATGAGCAACATGAAAAATTATTGTACAAGGAAAATAATTATTAGTAAACAAAATTATAATGAGTAACATGATGAAAAATTATGTAGCACGAAGTACAACTTATGTTGATATATACATATTGCCTTTTTAATTAGTACTCGTTGTACCCGTCTAAAAAAAAAGTATTGTATGGTATCTGATTCTATTCAAAAGATGTACGATAGTTAAACAGACCGCCTTTACGATTTTGAAAAATTGTTTAGGTTGATGTCAACTAAACCTGGTTATTAGGCGGGTTGCGTTAGGATCGGGGCGGGTCAGGTCAAAGAGAGTCATATTTTATAGGGTCAATTTTGGTTCAGGCCAATGCAGGTTACGGGTGAATACTGGGTTGATAATGCACGGCCCTGCAAAATACTCCCTCCGTTTTTTTTTTATATGCATCACTTTGACAATTGCACTATTCACATACTGTGGTTGACTTAATTTTTTCACCTCTAAAAAATAAATAAATATTATTATATAATATATCATGAGATTTGTCATAATGTCTAGTTTCATAATATAATTTTGTTACAATTTTTACTAATACACAATTAAAGATATTAATGGTCAAAGTAGTGTCTCGGCAAATGTACCGGTCAAACTGATGCATATAAAAAAAACAGAGGGAGTATCAATTAAAATAAAAGTTGGACAAAACCATTATTAAGTACATATGAATAATACAAATTTATCTTTAATTATTTTTACATTATTTATTTTCTTTATCAATTAAATTGAAAAAATATTTTGGCCCTATATTAACCCTACCTAATAAGGGTCCTGTCCATTAAAGGCTATGTCTATTAAAAGTCATTTAAGTTTGGCCCTGAAGCCCCTGACCCTATTATCATTGAGTTATCCGATCCAACAACCAGCTCTAATTTCAACTAAAGAGTCATATGAAAATTATCTCAATTATTAACTTTGTTAACAAACTACCCGTCAAAAACTCGTTAAACCAAAAAACACTATAAATGAGACGGGTGGTTTAAGCTCCATAATGCTACAATATGAGATACTCCCTCCGTGTTTTTTTAAGTGTTACACTTCTTATTTTCAGCCGTGTTTTTTTAAGTGTTACACTTCCTTTTTTGGCAAAAAGCTACATGAAAATATTATATCTCTCTTCTCTCATGGTCCCCATCCAAATCCACTACTACTTTTTTATTATATCTTTCCCCTCACATTCATTACTTTTCAATAAAATATTGACCCTACTATCTTTCTTTTACAATTTTTTAATACTTCAACTACCTCACTTACCTCTTATTTTATTTAAGTCAATTAAATTGCCTAAAACTTTGTGCCGATCAAACTGTAATACTTTAAAAAAACACGGAGGGAGTAGTGCTACAATTTTCTACTCCCTCTGTTCTTATTTTTTCCCCCCATTTGACTTTTCATAGCCTCCAAGGCGCGTCTTAGAACGCAAATATCTTTATTTTCATAAACGTAAAAATTATAAAAAAAAACTTGATATTATAAAATGTACAATGTGCCGAATCTAACAAGATCATTCATGACTATATTATCTCTTATAGATTAACGATAATATATGGTCAAAATTTGCAATGTTTGACCTGAAAAATAACAATGGGGCAAAAATAAAAGAATAGAGGGAGTACTATATATGTCCGTCCTCCAATTGTTTAAGTTAGTTAATTACACTTCCGGATTTCATCTATAATTTTGAATTGGTTATAGTTTTGGCCTCTTGATATAAGTTTGAAAAGTGCTAATTACTTTATAAAATTGTAATTACCCATCATTCTACTATGATAATATTTTAATGATGAATGATGGAGATTAAGTGATTAACCCATTGAATCTCCTAACCTCAATACCCAATCTCTCACTTATACCCCAAGTGTTTGAGCTATTACATTTGAGGAATTGAGGGGCTCTCTCTCAAACTTTAAAGATTTATTTCTTACCCTAATACAAGAACAAACTGTAATTATTAGAGATATCAAGCAATATGATATATCTTTTGGTATTTATGCTGTTATCATATCTTACTATCTTTGGTATGTTAGGATATATATATTTTTTTTATATTAGATGATATCTTTGTTATTATTATGTGTAATTGTTAATGTGTATATCTTTATGAAATCAGGTAGTATATTTTAGTGATTATGTTACCATACAATAGTCCTTTCTAACAATACTATAAATAGTTGTATTATTTAATCAATATAATTAAAATTTCTCTCATTCTCTCTATACTTTCTAACATTTTGTTTCTCATAATTAATCCATCAAAAATGTGTACACATAGAGAGGCATGAATTACAATCAATTAGACACGAAGCTTCCATATCACTCGATATACACTTACAACACTTCATTATATATATATCTCCTACTTTTATTTATACATAACTCAAATAGTTAATATATATGTTGAAGTATAAATTACACTTAAGTGTCCCACCATACATTGAAAAATAGGAGAGAGTTAAACAATTTATAAGGCTAAGGGCTACTCCTCCTATTGTCAACGGTTTAGGGATGAAACCTCCTTGAAGTGGACTATCTTTCTTGGTGATGATGCAGTCCAGACTCATATTTAACAATATACTTCATAATTCATACTTCGGTATTAAAAAGTGGATTAAGCAAAAAAAAAACAAAGTGAAAAAGAACAAAAGTATGACAAACAATAAAAAAAAAATAAAAAATCGAATGTACAATAAAATATTGTATATCCACTATAAAGTTACCTTAAAATGACAAAAAAAAAAAAAGTTATCCTATAATGAAAGAAAATTACCCAGGATATATAAAGTACCCTGATATAAATAAAAGTTATTTATGCTTTATTGATAATAATACTTCCTCCGTTTTTTATTTGTTGACACTATTTTACACTATTAACACACTACACTTTGACTTACTTTTGTGATTTATAAATACGATAAAATATAATCATGTGGGGTCTTGTTTAAATCGTACGTCTCAATGTGTATTTTATTAATATCCACTTTTTATAATTTTACAATGGAGTAAAATACAAAGTAATCAACAAAAATGCCTCAAAAAAAAAAAAAGAAGTAATCAACAAAAAAAGAAATTAAATACAAATACTCCAAGAGATGAAGTGTCAATTTTTGGACTACAAATTCTTAAATGGACCTGGTTCACACTAATTTATTGTGAACCACTAACATTAGAGAAACTACGATTGTTTTATTAATAAAAAAAAAAGTCACTATAATAAAATGAAGGTCACTATGTTGAAAATAAAAGTCATTTTGGTAATATATAAGCTATAAGAGGTTAAATTTTTTTAATAAAATATTTTATAAGGTCAATATTAATAATAAAGGTCACTATGTTAACATTAGGGTCATAACGTCGTACTTCAAGTTCACAATAGTAATAAACATTATACAAATTTTAATAAAGGTTACTATGTTAAAAATAAGGTTACTATATTAAAAATAAAGGTAACTATGTTCAATATAATGTCGGTTGCGTGTGTATAAACCTCGGGTCCACAATAATATTATTGTGAACCAGGTCCACGCAAGTATTTCTGTTTTTGGACATCCCCAATTTTTGGAGTATCAAAATTTTATAGCACACAGTGACACAACAAACTTATTTGACCCGGCAACTCAATAACTCATCAATCTTCGTAAGGCCCAAAAAAAATTCCGGCTTATATTGGCCACACACCAAAATTTTCTATCAATCTTTCACCATATACAAATACAACATACTAGTATTCATAAAACAAAGTAAGACAAAATTAATTTAGATAATAATGGAAAATATCACACAAAAACATAGAGCTCATATTCTAGCTGTGCCTTATCCAAGTCAAGGACATATATGTCCCATGCTACAATTTTGTAGACGTCTAGTCTCCAAAGGTGTTAAAGCATCCCTAGCCATCACTAACCACATCTCCACCACCCTAAAACCCGAACCCAATGACCATGTAAGCCTCGTAACCATCTCTGATGGCTACGATGATGGTGGATTCTCAGGAGCTGATGGTGTTGCAGCCTACCTTGCCAATCTTGAAGTTGCTGGGTCCCAATCCCTAGGGACCCTAATTGAGGAACGTGCTGGTACGTATGACTCTATAACTTGTGTAGTGTATGATGCATTTTTACCGTGGGGTCTAAATGTTGCTAAGAAGTACGGACTACTAGGGGCTCCGTTTTTTACCCAAGCATGTGGGGTGAACTATGTATATTATTTGATTTATCACGGGAAGTTATCCATGCCGGTTTCTTCACCACCGGTGGATATTCAAGGGCTGCCTCCGTTAGATGTCGGTGACTTGCCGTCGTTTGTGGGCTCACCGGAGTCTTACCCGGCTTACCTAGAGTTGGTTTTGAACCAATATACTAACTTGGGTGATGCTGATTTTGTGCTTGTCAACACTGTCTATGAGTTGGAGGATGAGGTAACAATACATACGTACACTAGTACTAATATTATTTATGCTTTAGTTTACGTGAATTACTCTTATGGTTTTTTATAAACTAAAACTTACTGGATTTTTACTTGATTTTTAATAACTAAGGTATGTGCAATATGATAAATAAATAATTGAAAGATGGAGGTGTGGGATTTCTGCATGCTATTAAAGTGTTGGTTAATTTCAGTCCTTCAAATTTTAGTTAACATTATACTTCGTACTTTTTAGTATTTTTATTTTTTTAACGTATTTTAGATTACGTCAACAAAATATTTACGTAACATTTTTGTGTTGTCATGTACTTCCTTCGTTCTTTTTTAAATGCTACATTTCTCATTTCCTACATACCAATGTGTTATTTTAATTATTAAAATATTTTATTTTTAATATAGAAAATTTTATAAACTTTAATGTTAATAGACTATAAAGAAACAAAAATATAACAATATCTCATATGACTATATTTATTCCTAAATCATCAATCAATAAAGCTAGTCAATCAGAGTATATGAATAATGTAAAAGTCAAAGTATTGCATTTAAAAGAGAACAGAGAAAGTATGATTTTTAAAATAATGCTCTGTACAATAATATACGAAGTATGTCATATGTGACCTATGCATTGGTGTACTTACATATGAGGTGATAATTATGGATCGGAGTATGTGATTATTTTTCAAAAGGAAAGGTACGTACACATAGATCAAAGGTCTTCAAAAATGGATGATAACAACATTGATTAGTATATATATGACTTTTCAAAACTATCTATGAAAGCGGAAATAATTCATAAAAAACCAAACTGAAACCACAGAGACGTGAATGAAATTTTTTTACTGTACAAGTACATATTAGATTGATTATTATATGTATGTAAGTAGTTCATTTCAACTTGAAACTAACAAATCTAAACGGTTTTAACCTATGGAATACCATTTTACTTATTAGATTAATTAAAGCTGATCGAATTTATTGGACCTTATTAGAATTTATTGAAACTTATTAAACTTGATTAAATTTGTTGAAACTTATCTAAATTTATTACAACTAATATGATATCTACACTTATTAGCCCGTAAACTTATTTTTTTTTTTTAAGGTGAAGAGAACACAACCATAATGTGAATGTTATATCTACCTTCAATTTCTTATACTTCTTACTTGCATTTACTCATAGCCTCTCTAGTTGCATTTTTGAAATCTCTCCAATCGACAAATAAATTAAGTTGTAATATATTCCGAGCTGAATTTGGACCCTTAAGGGCTAGACCAACCCCTAAAATCTTAATGAAACTTTTTTCAACACGCAAAAGAGAAAAAGAATTAATTATAACCATTAAGGCACTAATAGAACTACTTAACGTCAGGTTAACGACAAGGGCATTATGTAGATACGTTTTTTTTTTTTTTTTGGTGTTTAGAGATCCACAAGGGCGGGGTAAAAATCAATCTCAAGATATCCTGAAATCGGGAGCGAAGTTCTAACAACTTGAGCTATCCCTCACACTATGTGGATAGGTCATTTACACTTTACAATTAATATATATTAATCAATGTAAATTAGTATTTAGAGAGCCATAAGGGCAGGGTGAAATCGGGAGGGAAGCTCTAACCACTTGAGCTATCTCCCACTCTCACATTATGTAGATATGTTGTTTATAGATAGGTTGTTTATAGTTAATATATATTAATAAATGTAAATTAGTATTTGTGCCTATAAAAGTTATACAAATTCAATACTCGTACTATACAAAAATAATAATGTACAAAGTATAAAACATAAATAAGCTGATTAAATGTTCGCATTAGTGAAATTTATTTAAATTTACTATATATGACATTATGGGCCTGAGCTGAGCTGAATTTAATTGAAAATAATTTGAAGAAAACAGACTCTAAGAATCAACTCTTTTTTTTTTTTTTTTTTTTTTTTTACAAGAAAGAATCAACTTTAAAATTTCATCTTTCCTCGTTGTAAAACATACGGAGTACTTCGAATGTATTAACCATGGTCCATATATACAATCCTGACATGCATTGATGCATGTGATTTGTGCAGCATTTATTCTACACGTAAATTTATTAGCTGACGTATGACATGTTGCGGTGTTGCCCAACTGAATTGAAGGTGCATTTATCTTCATCGAATTAAAGTGAAGACTTAAAATGACCTTTCAACAATTAGTTTAAATTGGAAGGCCCATTATTTTTAGGTGACAATTACTTTTACTACCTTCGTTTCATATTATTTGCAACAATATGACATAAATTAGAGAGAAAAATATCTAATCGTTGTAAATAATATAAAACGGAGATAGTATTTCATTTCTCGAATGATAAAATCTAATTTTGTTCTCAGGTAGTTGATGTAATGTCCAAAGAATGTCCATTGCTAACAATTGGACCGACAATTCCATCCTTTTACGTAGACAAACGAATTCCACATGACAAAGATTATGGCCTAAGTCTCTACCCCATTGACCCTACTCCTATTATCACCGATTGGTTAATCACGAAGTCACCAAAGTCAGTGGTTTACGTCTCATTTGGTAGCATGGCATGCCTAAAAAAGGCTCAAATTGAAGAATTAGCATGGGGGTTGAAACAAAGCAAATACCACTTCTTGTGGGTGGTTCGAGCTTCCGAGGAGGACAAGCTTCCAAATGGCTTTGTTGATGAGGTAGCCGCGAAAGGGCTAATTGTGAGATGGAGTCCACAACTAGAGGTACTCTCTAGTGAGGCAATCGGGTGTTTCTTTACTCATTGTGGTTGGAACTCGACACTAGAGGCATTAGTTATGGGCGTCCCTATGATAGGGATGCCACAATGGACCGACCAACCTATGGATGCTAAGTTTGTAGAGGATGTTTGGAAAGTCGGAGTAAGAGTGAAGGTTAATGAGGAAGGGCTTGTAGAAAAAGAGGAAATTGTGGGACGTTTGAATGAAGTGATGGAAGAAAGAATGGGGGAGTTCATTGAAAATAGTAAGAAATGGAAGCATTTGATGAAAAAAGCCATTTCTAAAGGTGGATCTTCTGATAGGAACATTGATGAGTTCATAACCAAAATTGTAAGGTCATCATAATAGTGATTCAGTTGAATTAAATTGTTAAAACATAAAAAATTTATTTGATTGCGTAATTTTAACCAGTAGTTTTTTGTTTACGATTACAAGTAAAACTAGTTTTTGGCTCGAAAGATATTCCGAGTCATTGCTTCATTGCTTGTATTTTTATTATAGTTATTTTTTGTCAAATTCAATATTGAATTTTTAATTTGTCAATTTGAGGCCCATTAATATTAATAGTTACAAAATTACAATAGTGAGTTGAAGTTGAAATTAAAAAATGAATTTGCATTTGCTTATTAATCGAATACTAAATACGAGTAATTAAACAACAATGTATTGAGTAGTTATAGTCAAAATAGAAAGTTACAACACATACTTTAAATCATTCTATAATTATTACAATAAGTGTCAAGAGACATTTGACGATGATGGTTTGATAGTAAATGTGGTTCTAGAATTTAGTAGTTGAAAACTTCAAATTATGACTCAACCAAAATTTGCATTGAATTTTGATAAAAATGTACAACTTCCATTTCTTAATACAAAGTCTTAACCTAACATTTATTACTCACATAATAAAGAGAAAGAGACTTTTAATTTAGGGACGAAGAGAGTGTAGAATATATAACATGTCACTGCTCATGTGACACCAAATATATTAAAGGAAAGATGACACATGACGATATATATCATGTTATTTTATTGAATTTTAATAATAATATAAATATTGTTGCACCATTTAGAATTTCATGTTAGTCATTGTACTATTTGACTCTCACCAAACTAAAAAAAATAGTTGTACAATTTTTACAATTTGATATGAGGTTTTAGTTGTATATATGAGACTACCATGATTTTTGACCATCAATTGTTTGATTTAGAGTAATGATGATTAAAATCATCAGGCCGAGTAAGATCTATGTTTAAAATCTTGTGTTCAAATCAAGCATTTTGCAGTATTTTTATTTTTTTATTTTTTTAGGCTTGACTTGCATTTTGAACTAAAAATATATTATTCGGCTTGACCAAACCCTCTTTTTCTAGGCCAGGCCTAATCATGTTACTGGGCCAAGTCATTAATTATCACTTCTCATTAAGACCAGATCTAAAATAAGAATTCAACCCAAACCTCTAATTTCCATAAATTTTGAATCCCTCCTGGTAGAGTTGGTTTTTATTAAAGGGAAATTCTCATTGATAACCCCAGTTTTCTAACGATAATCCCCAATTTTTTATGTTATAAAAAATAACCCCTAATTTTTAATAAATCATTAAACATGACATTACTAAGTTAAAAAGAGTCAAATTCATGTTAAGTAAGGATTTTTTGTTAAATGATCCTAACTTAGGTTAACTAGCATAGTTAAGCTAAATCTATATAATTGTGAAAATAATAGCATAATTCAACATGGAAATAAAAAAACAAAGTATAATTAAGGATTATCAAATTTTTTTAATCAACCACTACAATTAATAGCATAAGCTAAGCAAATGCAAAGTATAATTAAGAATAATCAACCACACAAGCATCCCATTATATGATTATAATACTTGCTACCCTTAACTAAACAATGTGTTGGACTGCTAGACCAAAAGCTGACGTTGACGAAGTGTCCTTGCTAAGATGAGAGTTTAGCTTGATATTATCCCTAGAGCTATCAATTCAGGTAAACGGGTCGGGTTTGGGTTGGGTAAGTGAGGGTCGGGTCAAATAGGGTTTGGTCAATTAGAGTCAATGTAATAACATATGCAGGTCAGGTTTGGGTTGGGTCATGCTTGAGTCGGGTCATACATCATATCGGGTTTAGGTCGGGTTCAGGTCGGGTCAATAACAGGTCAAGTTACATTCAAGTTGGGTGACTAATAGGTCGGATTTAATTCGATTTTTCATGGTTTAAAATGAGTTATGGTCATTCTCAGGTTTGAGTCGAGTTCGGTTCAAAAGTCAATAATTTGCAGGTTATCATTAGGTTGGGTCATTTCCAAGTTGGATCATTCTCGAGTTTAAAGTTGGGTTTGATTCAAGTCAATAATTTACGGGTTACTATCTGGTCTAATCATTTTCAAGTCGGGTCATATTCAAGTTTGGGTACATTTTTTGGGTCAGTTTGTTAACAGTTCATTTTTGAGGTCGGTTTAGTTCAAGTCGGATTCAGTTCAAATCAATAATATATGTTTTTTCAAGTTTGACTTTTTTATACATATTTGGTTAACCCGAGTTATTTTATTTGATTAAACTTTTTTTTTTCTAAACTTATTGTGAAATCATCTAAACTTGCTTATTTTTTATAAGTTCATATCCGAGTTAATGTTTTTTTAATGGCATTATTGAACTTGTCATAGTAACTCATTTGCACAACCACATAACTACACAAGTGACAACGTAACTATAAGACTATACTTTGATCAATATTAATAAGGTGATCTAAATTGAATATAAGGTGATTCGAAATCGGATCAGGTCAATAACAGGTTAGGTTGAGTTCGAAATGAGTCATAAACAATTCAGGTTGAGTTTGGGTTGAGTCAATAACAAGTCATGTTGAATTAAGGTCGGGTTAATATAGAACAAGTTGAATTTTGGGTCGGCTAAGTAATAGATCGGGTTAAATTCGGGTCTGGTTAGTAAGGGTCGGGTTAAATTTGAGTCGATTTAGTAACAAGTTGGGTTAAATTCGGGTCAGGTTAGTGACGAGTCAGGTTAAAATGGGTTTTGGTCAATTTCGGTTCAAGTCGTGTTTGGTTCAGATTAATAGTTTATGGGTTATATTCGGGTCGGGTCATCTTCAAGCCAGTTCATGTTCGGGTTCGGGTCTCAAATACTCGGGTTAACTCAGGTCTAGGGTTGGTTACAAGTCGGGTCATATCGGGTTCGAGTCACCATATTTTCAGGTTCAAATAGGTCAGTTAATAATCAGGTTTAAGTCGGTTTTTCGGGTTGGGTCAGCTTTTAACAGCTTTAGTTATCCCCCACAAACCCCTTCAAAAAAGCAGCTTCCAGACGTTATCTTCTATATAGAAAAGGAAAAAAAAAAAAAAAAAATTTATGAAGAGAAGGCAATCTTTATATGAAAACTTGGGGGTACTGTTGAGAAAATAAAAAAGTAGATTACCATTGGAATTTCCCTTTATTTAATGAGATTAGTTAGTATAGTACGTAGGTTTTAATTAAAGAGATTCCTTAGTAGTTGGAGAGAGAGAACATTAATAGACTCATAAATTTCTTAGAAAAGTTTCTCTAATACTCCCTCCGCCCCAAAAAGAACGACCCATTTGGCCAAAACTTTGTCCCAAAAAGAATTACCCATTTGCATTAAAACACCCACCAATTTGCAACAATATTTGTGCAAAATTAGCTTCCCCATATAAAAATTTGATTTTCCATGTTATTTTATTACTTTCTCTCTCTATTTTTTTACAAACCCCATGTAAATTTATCTTTCCAATATACTTTTACTTCTTTTTACTTAACTTCCTTAATACCCGCGTAATCAACTCAAATGAGTCGTTCTTTTTGGGACGGAGGGAGTACACAAGTACGCATTTTCATAATTTCTTAGAAAAATTTCTCTAATACACAAGTACGCAGTTTCATAAATTTCTTAGAAAAATTAAACTCTATTTTAATACTTCAGACAATTACATTTAATTGAATTCTAACGTGTCTATACTTTTAAGATAAAAAGAAATACAGAGTATAACGATAGCTATTGTCAATATTCTCTTAATTGATCAGTCCTTATATACAATTAAACAAATACCAACCAACAACTATATACCGAAACGAAACCTATATACATACCATACATAGCTAATATGAATAACGTGCTAATTTAATTATATGTTAATAGAATCAAATAACAACTTTATTGTTCCCGTCAAAAAAAAAAAAAAAAAAAATAACAACTTTATTGTTACCAAATATTTTGAATATAGAAATCGAGAATAACCCAACAAATCTAGAAATAACATGTGTTTTTAAGTTTTATAAATAGGTGGCAATGTTGATATAAATTCAATAATTGCAAAAAGGTCAAAATGGTGGTCAAAATGATGCAACGTATATCTATGCCTGAAGTCAAAATGTAGGTAAAAGGGTTTTTTTTATCAGCTCAATTATAAACAACGTAACTTTACAAGAATGAAGAAATATAAAGTACTACCTCCGTTTCATATTATTTGCAACGATTTGACATAAAATAGAGAGAAAAATTATCTAATCGTTGCAAATAATATGAAACGGATGTAGTATAATATATTAATATTACAAAATAAAAAAATGTTATATGTGACTTGTATTCACTCAAAGGAGAGCAAAATTGTTCGCGCTCACTTGCTCAAGCACGCACAATTATGTTGTGGAAATAAATATCATGAATTCGAGAAACAGAAGGATTTTCACATCTGCGCAAGATGAGGGGAGCATTTGAAGGAATTGTGTCCTCGACTTGTATGCAATCACTGAATATTATTATGGAGATAATAATTATTGAGTTTATTTAATTGGGTCATTATTATACCTTTGCTAGAATAAACTGATAAAATTTAGGATTTTAATACAACCCAAAACCTAATTGAATGGATTCTATAGGTCACACTATATAAGGTATGGATTGAACAAGGGAACAAAAATCCATGTTGAGTCTTAGTCCATAGTGGTCAGCCATGATGTGTAAAGGAGGTGAGGAAAGGAGAGGAGAGTTTTGGTTAAGCCCTAATTAATGTAATATGATACTCCCTCTGTCCCTTAATACAATGCCTCTTTCTCTTTATTATGTGAGGAATAAATGCTCAAAAGAGGCATTGTATTAAGGGACGGTGGGAGTATGATTTTATAATTTGGTGCTTAGGGAATTAAACAGGTAAGCAATTAGTTGCAAACCCTAATCACCAAACATAGACCAAGCTTTCTCTCTTTTAATTTTCCTTCACACGTGTGGCCGACACAAACTCAACTCCAAGAAAGAGGAGTAGTTTGTGCATGATTTGATTTTCTCTCGTCCAACCCTTTGGTGTTCAATATGTGCTTGTGGACCGAGTAGAGGAGCAACACTTGCAACTCTAATTTCCCCTAGATTCATATTCAAGCTTTCTTGAAAATTACGCTTCAATGATATTATTATAACTATTATGTGATCTTAAAATTGTTTTCGCATTTAATTTCTTTATTATGTACAAATTAAATGAATATGATTCATGAATTGAAATTCCGCAATATGGTAACAAATTGCCTATATTGTATGCGGAATTCAATGAGGTTGCGTATCCATGCACCGGGCTTGATTGCTCGAATTTGTGACTCGTGTCTTCTTCTTTGCCGTTTGATAATGTTTTATGTAATTAGTTGTCATATACTTATGGATTTTGTATGATAGTTAAAAGCATATATATTACTTGGGGAGTCATTGAAGGGTTTTCTTATATTATAGTAAGAACCATTGGGATTTAGATTAATTAAGTCATTATGCCATTAAATTTTAAAAGGCACAACTCCTCATATACTCTTGTTTTGTCCATTATAGTGAAGGATAGCTAGCTCTTAACCCCGATATATAGAGTACAGTAGGTCTAATTGATCGAATCACGTAAATAATCCTTGTTTTTTTATTTTTAATTATTATATATATTTTTATTGTTTTCTCGACAATTATTATTTCATTGACCTTGTTTTGCACAAATCAAATAAAACACTGCCTATTTTATAACAAAAAAATCTAATACGAAATTATAGACCACGTATACCGTACCCCATGCAACAATTAATTTTAGCTTAAACGACAAGGCAAATTTCTCATCAATCTTTCAAGGAATTACACTATGCGACAACACATATACCATGCTAAACCGCTTTATATAAGTTGTATAAATCTTCCACCTTAAATTATGTATCCGATCCATCCATTACTACAAATAAAACCAAATTAAGATCTAATTAACCACATGGAAAGTATCACAAACAACCATAGCGCTCATATTCTAGCCTTGCCTTATGCAAGTCAAGGACATATATCTCCCATGCTACAATTTTGTAGACGTCTAGCCTCCAAAGGTGTCAAAGCATCCCTAGCCATCACTAAGCACATTTCCACCACCATAAACCCTAAACCCGATGATTATGTTAGCCTCGTGACCATCAGTGATGGTTACGATGATAGTGGATATGCAGGGGCAGAGAGTTCTGCCGCGTACTTTGCTAGGTTTGAGACCGTCGGGTCTCAAACCCTAGGAGACCTTATAGAGGAACATGTTCGTAAACATGACCCTATAACTTTTATAGTGTATGATCCATTTTTATCGTGGGGTCTAAATGTTGCAAAAAAATATGGACTACTTGGGGCTGCTTTTTTTACCCAACCATGTGGGGTGAATTATATTTATTACTTGATTTACCATAAGAAGTTTTCGATGCCGGTTACTTCACCAATGGTGCATATTCCAGGGTTGCCTCCATTGGAAGTTGAAGGCTTACCATCTTTTGTGAGCTCGCCGGGGTCTTATGCAGCTTACTTTGAATTGGTTTTGAACCAATACTTCAATTTAGACGAGGCTGATTTTGTGCTTGTCAACACTGTCTACGATTTGGAAGAAGAGGTGATATATATATGCTCTAGGTTATGTGAATTGTGAACGAAGTGTGGTTTTAATTGTTTATACTACGTACAACCTATTACTAGAATTTACCTAGTTTTCATACTCAACAAATAATCTACTACCTTATGTTTTTTATTAATTACAACAAAAAAAATGTTTAAGTTTTCACAAATAATATCCCTTTGTTACAAATATAAGAATCAGAGGTATCATGTAATATATATGTGGGGGAACGAGGTCTATATAGCCAATATAGGTTTATCCGAATATAACTAAAATTTTGTAGGATGGAGGTAAACGTAGTTCATGCATCTGTTACAAAAATTTCATTCAAATTATTTTACACCTTAGAAATTGGGAGGAGGTTAAAATACATAGGAGTGTCATGGATTAATATTATATTAGCGTATACAATAAAATCATTCGTCAAACACACCAACATGTGAATAATGTCAACGAACTTTAACAATCAGCTTGAATTTTACACTCAATCTTTGTACTCGACATGCATGCAATAATTAATATTGCACCAATAAGCGGATATAGAATCATTAAATGGTCTAATAGTATCATGAAACTTTCTACTAGCTACTCGTAGTATAATTTAAGTGTGTGTACTTGCATATGACACGTATGTTGGGGTAAGTCTTTATATTCATATTGTAACCGTATGTCCTAAATAGGCTCTATTAATCTATTTACTTTCACCTTACAAAAACAATCAAGAAAAATAATTTCAATTCATCAAAAATAACTTTAGTACAGTACAAATCAATAACTTTGATGAAGAAATATAATAGACAATCAATAAAAATGATTTCAATATGATAAAATAATTTCAATTTGATGAATTTAATTTCAGCACAGAACAATAATTTAAATTCAGCAAAATTAAGTTCAGCTTAGTAAAAATAATTGCAGTTTAACAACAAAAAAAAAAGGTGATTTGAACAGGATTGTACTGTACAATAGCTTACTTTATTTTTCTCCGCTTTAAAGTCAATTAAAATAATTATATAATGTGTCAAAATTTTGTACACAAATTTATCAACTTAGAATTATAATAATACTATACGATACATACATAATTTTAACTAACCTATAGAAAATAAATAATTTGCATGAAGTTCAATTTTTTTTTTCCTTCCCTACTTCAAATCTTTAATATAATAAATGTTTACAATAACCTATACAAAATTTAATTAAACAAATGTTATTATTCTAAAAAATGTTCATATACACTACTCATAAATTATTTACAAAGAAAAATAAATTAAAAAAAAAAACATACATATATATGTATATCGTACAAATACTAGCCTAAAATTTTCATTTTTGATACAAAATAGTATAAAATCTCATAGTCCATAATTTCTAATCAATAACCATGAATCATCGGCATGGATATAAATGAAAATTCAAGTCATAAATCATGTTTCCTAGCTTAAAAATTACACATTTGTTGTATTACACTGTAATTCGCTATAAAACTTAGAAAAATCATGAATGATACGGGACTTAAGCTAGTATATGTTAACTTATGTGAATCCTCTTTTAATTTTGGTTTCAGATTGTTGATGTAATGTCCAAAGAATGTCCATTGTTAACAGTCGGTCCAACGGTTCCATCATTTTACGTAGACAATCGAATTCCACACGACAAAGATTATGGGCTTAGTCTCTACCACATTGATCCTAATATCACCAATTGGTTAAGCACAAAGCCACCAAAGTCGGTGGTTTATGTCTCATTCGGTAACATGGCAAGTCTAACAAAGGCTGAAACCGAAGAATTAGCATGGGGATTGAAGCAAAGCGAACATAACTTCTTGTGGGTGGTTCGAGCTTCCGAGGAAGACAAGCTTCCAAAGGGCTTTGTTGATGAGGTGGCCGCGAAAGGCCTAATTGTAAGATGGTGTCCACAACTAGAGGTACTCTCTAGTGATGCAATTGGGTGTTTCTTTACTCATTGTGGTTGGAACTCGACACTAGAGGCATTGGTTATGGGCGTCCCTTTGATAGGGATGCCACGATGGACCGACCAACCTATGGTTGCTAAGTTTGTTGAGGATGTTTGGAAAGTAGGAGTAAGAGTGAAGGTCAACAAGGAAGTGCATGTAAGAAGAGAGGAAATTAAGGAACGGATAATTGAAGTTATGGAAGAAAAAAGGGTGGAGTTCATTGAAAATGGTAAGAAATGGAAGCATTTGATGAAAAAAGCAATGTCTAAGGGTGGATCTTCGGATAGGAACATTGATGAGTTTGTATCCAAAATCACAAGGTCGTAATAATGATTTGGTTGAGTTAATTCAAATTGCTAAAAAAATAAGTACATCTAGGGCCATTTTCACTTCACCTCAAAAATATAATATTTAGTAAAAAAATAAAAAATTTTTTTAAAAAAATCATTTTAGTAATAATAAGTTTAATTTAGTTAAAATAATGTCATTTTTGTATTAATAATTTTAGTTTATTAAAATTCAGGTTTTTTTTTTTAAGAAACATAATAGACAATCGATAAAAATAAATTCAGTTTTGCAAAAATAATTTCAGTCCATTAAAGATAAGGTGAAGTGAATATGGCTGTACTATTTATAATTTATTATCTTATCATTAGCAAATACGTTTGTAGATTAATTAAGTCACATTAATATATTTCATGTGTGTGTCAATCTATACTATGTATATGTTTCATATATATGATGATTATTTCAGGTCAAATCTCAATGGTATACAAATTCGATCACTTTATTTAATTTTTAGTTAATCTGTTTAGAAATAGTTGTACCACTGTAAATTTTATATTTGTCAATGTATATACATATTCAACCATTAAATATTATGTGGTTTCATGAGCTTTTAGTTTAACGTTATGCACCCTTTCAAAAAAAAAAAAAGCTTAACGATATGCAGCTAATTAAAGTAGTTGTTTAATTTAACTAGCCAAAAGCTATATATATGTTTGAAATGATTCAAATTAAATGTTGAATCAAGGAGTTTTTCAATCAAAGGATTGTGAACTGTGATATGGAAAGACAAATTAGGAATAGCTTTTAGAGACGAAGAAAGCAATGAACCCGACAAAATTATAAGGTAATTAGGTTAGTCCCGTGTGAAAGTTGAAAGTACAAAGCAAACAAGGGCCCAAGGCAATCTAATTACTATTTATCAATCTTTTGAACGATTTTTAACCACACATGCCAAATTGCCTTTTAAATCTTTCTCCATTTATATAATTTTAGTAGTACTTAGGCCTTGTTCTCTTCACCTTAAAAAAATAATAATAAGTAAAAATAATTTAAGTTCAGTAAAAATAAGTTCAGTTCAGTAAAATTAATTTCAGTTCAGTAAAAATAATTCCAGTTCAGTAAAAATAAGTTCAGTTTAGTAAAATTCAATTTTATCAAAGAAGAATTATAATAGAAAATCAGTAAAAATAATTTCAGTTCAGCAAAAATAATTTCAGTTCGGTAAAAAATTATTTTAGTTCGGAAAAAAATTATTTAAGTTCAGTAAAAATAATTTCAGTTCAGCAAAAATAAGGTGAAGATGAGAACGGGCCCTTACTATTCAAGTGGTCAAAATAAAATAATTTTGACCACATTTTACGAGCCATACAATATAAATGAATTAGCTTGTGAGATCTTATTAGATTCCCCTTATTATAAATAAACCAAATATCAACTTTTTATAATTTTGACTTATACACAACCCGAGTTATTCATTGTCAAAGATGTTCATAGGTGACCATAAAATTGCAAAGTGAGTCGAACTTTCAGGAACGGAGGGAGTACAACTTATTACTGGAATTTATCTAATCTACATTAGCAACAATTATTTTTTGTGTAATCTGATAAACTCATACGAAATACTCTCTTACTCTATTTCGTTATAATAATTGTAATGGTAGGGAGTGCACTAGATTAAGTACAATATAGAATAGAATAATACAAGTGGACAAATTTTTTATAATATAAAGTAAGGTAATGCTATACGCAGCCTATTAACTTTGACCACAAACCTTCAGCAATAATAAATTAACATTTATTGTGTTAAATTAGCATTTATTACACCGATTTACTAAGACAGACGAAGTATTCAATTGCTCTATTAACTTTAACTACAAACCTTCACCAATAGGAGTATTAGATAAAAAAGGGGAGGGGGTGGGGAATTCTACGTAAACCATCTTGTTAGTATTGCGTTTTCCAAGTTATGTCCCATCTTTTTAGAAGTTCGTTATTTGTTGTAACCCTATATATGGTGGAGATACTAACTATATGGTGACCTTGTCGTTATGTAGCTGCTGGTGATAGGGTTACTATTTTTTTTATCAATCATCGTTAGTGGGGCACTCTCCACCTATTAATATATATATATATATATTTTTTTTCAATTTATAAGTGCTGAAAATGTTCTATTAAAGGTTTGGGAGGCATTTTGGAACGTAAAGGGACCAAATTGAGCTCATATTTAGCAAAAAAAAAAATTGTAAACAAGGTAATTACATTTTTTTTTTCCTGATTTCAAGCTCAATTTGGATCTTAAAGAGCTAAAATGATCCCAAAACCTTACTCTATCAATTTTCGCAACTAAAAAAATAATGACACAAAACAATGCATTTACGTTACTTTTTTTGCTAAATTTGAGCTCAATTAAGGCCCTCGAGGTCAAAATGACACCCACAAGCCAAAACCTTTAACAGAACCTTTTTCAGAAACGTAAATAAAAAAAAAAATTATTAATAGGTGGAGAATAGGCCCCAATAACGGTAATTGAAAAAAAAAACGTAAACCCATTAACGACTATATTACGCGATTTACGACAAGATTACTGTATAGTTTTTTAATTGTAAGAGCAAGTTTAGCCCCAAGTCTTAAGACTTGGGATGACATCATCATTTTGAGTCTAAGATTTATACTTAAGACTTTTCCCATTTTTTTTCAAAATTCTCAAGCAAGTCTCAAGTTGAGTCTTGAAATTTCAAGACTCAACTTAAGACTTGAGATTGGGACCCACTTCACCCACTTCATTTTTATTTTTATTATCCCTTTTTTTTTTCTTTTTACACTTTTGTACATATAATATGTCAAATATTTAAGTCTTAGGGCTAAAATGATAAATTTGTGTGAGTCTTAGTGAGTTTTAATAAGAATTTGATGACATCATTTTCAATGGGGACCACCAAAAATGATGTCACATCCAAGTCTTAAGACTTGAGGCTAAACAACCTAAATTTGCTCTAACAGAGGGTTACAAATTACAATGTGTAACGAACTTAAAAACGATGGAGCACAACTTGAGATACACAGTAATAGAGGGGTCACTACATACGCGGAATTTTACTTTGTCAAAAGTTTATTAGCTTATGTCAAACCTTTTTTTTGTTTTTCCAGATAGTTGATGTAATGTCCAAAGAATGTCCATTGTTAACAACCGGCCCAAAAATTCCATCATTTTACGTGGACAAACGGATTCCACATGACAAAGAGTATGGTCTAAGTCTCTACCCCATTGACCCTACTCCTATCACCAATTGGTTAAGCACGAAATCATCGAAATCAGTGGTTTATGTCTCATTTGGTAGCATGGCATGTCTAACAAAGGCTCAAATTGAAGAATTAGCGTGGGGGTTGAAGCAAAGCAAATACCACTTCTTGTGGGTGGTTCGAGCTTCCGAGGAGGACAAGCTTCCGCATGGCTTTGCTAATGAGGTGGCCGTGAAAGGCTTAATAGTAAGATGGTGTCCACAACTAGAGGTACTCTCTAGTGAGGCAATTGGATGTTTCTTTACTTATTGTGGTTGGAACTCGACACTTAAGGCATTGACTTTGGGCGTCCCTTTAATAGGGATGCCACAATGGACTGATCAACCTATGGTTGCTAAGTTAGTTGAGGATTTGGGAAATGTAGGAGTAAGAGTGAAGGCTAACAAAGAAGGGCATGTAAGAAGAGAGGAAATTGTGAAATATATGATTGAAGTTATGGAAGAAAAAAGGGTGGAGTTCATTGAAAGTGCTAAGAAATGGTTGGATTTGATGAAAAAAGCAATGTCTAAGGTTGGATCTTCGGATAGGAACATTGATGAGTTCATATCTAAAGTCTTTGATAAACGGGTCTGGGCCACACCCGACACAACTGTCCACTTTATATGACCAAAGAGGTTCCACCTCAAAACCACATGGCAATAAGGGGAGTAGCCCCTTAGCCTTATAAATTAGACACAACTTTCTTGTTTCTTCAATGTGGGATATACATCTCAATACAAACTCTCACTTATAAACTCAACCAATGTGGGACAACACATCACTAACATGTGGGTTTACTCATGGGCTCAACACTCCACCTCATATGTGAGTTGTCTATAATTTTGACCCAGATCACAACACAACTTAAACCTGGCTCTGATTCCATGATAAACGGGCCTAGGCCACACCCGACACAACTGTCCACTTATACGACCAAGGAGGTTACACCTCAAAAAGCCATATGGCAATAAGGGGAGTAGCCCCTTAAATTAGCCTTATAAAGTGGACATAACTTTCTTGTTTCCTTAATGTGAGATACACATCTCAATACAAGCTCTCACTTATAAACTCAACCAATTCAATGTGGACAACACACCACTCACATGTGGGTTTACTCATGGGCTCAACAGTCTTAAGGTCACAATAGTAAATTTGGATTAAAAAAAATTAGTCCATGCTAATAATTATCATTTGATAACGTGTCTTGAGCAGTTACGTAAGAGTACTAATAATAAACTCAAAATAATGTATGATGATTAATTCAGCTCAAATCTAGATGTAGTTGCAAAAAAACTTGTATTTCTAAGGCACTATTTATCTATCAATTCCAAATGTTCCTATAGGAAATGACTATCACTATGCTTAATTTTGATTGACTGATTTTTTTTTTTATCATTATTTAATTCTTACTAGTCAAATTTGGTTAAAAATAATCTTTCTGAGTTTTTTAATCTCATATTATTATGTAAATAAAATAAGGTTTTCGAAAATTATAACAATTAATATTCAAAGTGAAAATAAAATCATTTTTAATTAAATTGACCAACAAAAAATAAAAAAAATTAGCCAATCAAAAGTTAAGGATGATTACCCTAGAATTTTCAATCAATTCTGCTTTTGATTACAATTACTTGCTTAGACTAAAGTAGAATTTTTATACTATACAGGTAGAGACAAAATAAGTTCATCAGTTCGTTAAGGCGATTTTTTTTTGATAAATTAAACTCTCATATAAGTTCTACTGTGCAAATCACTTCCAACAATATTAGCTTAGTAATATAATATAGATATTTGCTCTTATCATAAATGATTATATCATTCGATTCTCATCTTTCTATTTGCGTTTATTTATATTTTTAAATGTATTTTAATATCTTTTGTTTCGTAATAATTAAAAAAAAAATTATAAAGATTTTTATTTGGAAAGTTCATATTAATACAAATCTAATAGCATTTTATTTGATCAATTTTTATTTCATATATTAGTGTATAAATAAAATCAAAATTTAATGAATTCTGAGAATTAGATTAGTACATGCATATTTGATTAAATTAAATCAAAATAATTCAAATAAGATCAAATGAATTGAACATAACCTAAATTTACCTAATAACAAACTTTTGAAACAAGGGATTAATGTCATTACATGTGTATTATTTATTTACACATAATTTTGATAAATTAAATTTTGATTAATTAATAGATTGTAAAGCTACATACGTAAGGTGTATTCAAAACAATAACTCTATATAAGATTATAAGTTCAAGTTAGTCAAATTCAATAGAATAGAACTCATCTTAGATCTTCTATGGTTTAATTATGTTACCTCCATGTTAACACATTATTGTCGATCTAGCTCAATATTTAAAAAATATTTGAGATCCCCATTTCAAAAGCTAAAAGTTTATTAAAAATTTTAACAATGAAATGCAACACGACACTACAAAAAATAATGTAAGATCAGTTGCGTAAGTTTACGGCCAAGATCGCATCAATTATTGAATACCTTTTACGTATGATATTACACTGGTGGAGCGGATTTGGTCCCCTTAATTAATGGCCATAAATCTCGTTTTATTATGGAGTATTAATCTATTATCATTTTCATATGACTTTTTGGCTAAATGAAACAACTAAGCACTTACGCATTAGTAACAAAGGGGGCATTCTTCATGAAATCATGGGTCTATGTCCCTTTTTTATTTTTTTTGTCTGCCATTTGGTAAGTTAGACCTCACTTATTATGTGCTTATTAGGCTAATTTTATACTGCTTACGTTTTGAGAGTGAGGGATAGTTTAAGGGGTTAAAGTTTCCCTCTTGTTTTCAGGTAATCCTGATATCGATTTTCATCACTCGTTCTTGTGATACAAAAAAATACTACGAATATATATGTAAATACATATCATCATACTTTGATGGTGGTGTTTCAAAAATATTGTTAGGGTAGTGGACATGGGTGACTACCATGGTTACTTGGAGGATGGAGGGAGGTACTATGCCGAAAGGGGGTATGATTGAGGTGAGAGAGAAAGGGGGTAAGGACGTAAGGTAGCAAAGGTAGTATGTTAAAAATGTGAGGGTATACAAGTTAAAGTGTAGTACGGAGTATAAAATTTGCTAAAAAAAGAACCAGATCAAGTAAAAAGATACTTTTCAAAAAGGATTACAGATAAAGTAATAAAGAACGAAGGAAATATTTATTAGATATTGTAAAAGTATATGAATGAGTTGAGAAGAAGAAAGGAAAAGATAGATAGGTGGTGTGGACCCCCACCTATATTTATTTGGCTGTCATTCACTTAAAAAGAAAGAGAGAGAAAATGTGATGAGGATTGATAATATATCACACTCTAATTGTTTTATTTAAATTTTTTTAATTACTACTAAAAGTTTATTTAGTATCACTACATGCATATATAGTACCATTGAAACATCTAATGGTATTATTTAACCATCCAATAATACTACTCTAAATTCATTTACGAGATTCCAATAAAACCCCCCTAATATGCATTTGCTCATGCTTATCAGATAGCCGTTTAGAATGCCTTGCATCAATTTAGTGAGTAAAACCTAGACATCTAATTGTTCTTATTACACTTTATATTTTTTTTCCTTGGTTTTTGTTATACTTTGGCTTCTTACTCTCTCTCAAGGTAAGGAAACCATTACTCCCTCCGTATTTTTTTAAGTATTAAAGTTTGACCGGCACATAATTTTAGACAATTTAATTGACTTAAATAAAATAAAACGTAAGTGGGGTAGTTGGAGTATTAAAAAATTGTAAAAAAAATAGTGGATTAATAGTTTATTGAAAAGTAATGAATGTGAGAGAAAAGATATAATAAAAAAAAATAGTAGTGGGTTTAGGTGGGGACCATGAGAAGAGAAAGATATAATATTTTATTGTAAATTTTTGCCAAAAAAAAAAAGAAAGTTTAACACTTATAAAGTGGTTTTATACCTCCTATGTTCTCTTTCACTTGATCGAAATAATTTGACTTCTTTGACATAATCTCATCATTTGACTATATATATTTTAATTATTTACCCTTATCAAATTAAACTTTGTGAATAGTAAGGTCTTTCTCACTTTACCTTACAAAAATAATGTTAAGTAAAAATAATTTCATACCAGTAAAATTAATTTTTTGTGTAAAAAAAAAAATAAAGTTCAGCAAAAATAAGTTCGATTCAGTAAAAATAATTTCAGTTCAATTGTAAAATTCAGTAACTATAAAGAAGAACTATAAGAGAAAATTAGTAAAACTAATTTCATTTTTAGCAAAAATAATTCCAATTCAATAAAATTAATTTCAATTAGTAAAAATAATTTAAATTCAGCAAAAATTATTTCAGTTTAGTAAAAATAATTTTAGTTCGGCATAAATAAGGTGAAGTGAACAGGATCTAGCTAAGTGCATGGTAACATGTTACATGTAAAAGAAAATGGGAAATTATTTTCTTACTCAAATACAGAATAGGAAAGGAAAAGAAAATAGTATACTAAGTATCATTTATATGGTCATCTTTTTATTTTTAATCCTGGATTGTGAAACTTGTTCATTATAGACAATCATAGTTAGAAAACCTTTAAATAAGAAAACATAGAATAAATTAAAGTTTCCATTGTTGAATTACTTAACTAGAATAGCTACATTACTAATATAAGAGGGTCTGTTCTCATTAATTTATTTTCAGTTCAGTTCAGCTCTAATAAGTTCAGTTCAGTTTAGCTCCTAATTTCCTTCTCTCATAAAATATTCAGTTCAGTTCAGTTCAACTCTAATAAGTTTAGTTCAGCTCATTTCAGTCAATGAGAACATGCTCTAAGACAACTTCTTTAGTTTATTCCACACAAAATAGCTTACTTCCTTTGTTTCATATTAGTTGAAACGTTTTATTTAGACATGTTGTCAATACATACTACTTTTAGATGTAAATCTATATATATGTATTGAATAAAATTTTGATATTTGAAAAATAGAAGTGAATTGAATTGAAATGAATCAAACAAGACTTCACATATGACTATAATTTGTTTAACACACAAAACGAAATTAAACTATGTGATGTGAATAATGCACAAAGTCACGTATCAGTTAAAATAAAGAAAAGGATGAAGTATATTATATCAAATACGTATTGACCTATGAAATCTCAAAACGGGCAACCTAGTGTCCAACATTAACCAACATCCTTTATACATATATAGCTATGTATGATATGACCACCAAAAGGTATTGTTAATACAAAACACAAAATTAAAATTATGGAATCCAAAGCAAGTATGGATGATGGTGTGCATGTTATAGTATTCCCTTATCCAATTCAAGGTCACATAAATCCCATGCTACAATTCTCTAAACAACTTGCTTCAAGAGGCCTTAATGTTACATTAGCCACCACTTCTTCCTTTTCCTCTAAATTCCATGACTTAAAATCAAGCTCAATCACCATAGAAACCATATCCGATGGTAGCACCGAGGCCGCAACACCGGGAAACGTCGAAGAATACATGAAAAAATTTGATGTTGTTGCACCACGGAGCCTAACTCAACTAGTTGAACATAAAATTGGAATTGGTCATAATGTTAGGTGTCTTGTGTATGACTCTAGCACTCCATGGGCTCTAGATATAGCTAAGAAATTCGACATCGAAGGGGCGTCTTTCTTTACACAATCTTGCCTAGTTAGCTTGATATTTTATCAAGTTCATCAAGGAATTTTGAGTATACCAGTTGAAGGGCCAGAAATTTGTGTTCCTGGGATGGATTTTGATGCACGGGACGTGCCATCCTTTGTTCGTCGTGTTGGTTTGCATCCTTGTTTAGAGAAGCTTGTGATTAATCAATTTTCGAATTGTGGAGAGGCTAATTGGCGATTTTTCAACACTTTTGATGGCCTTGAGAGTAAGGTATGTATGTAATTTTGGTTCTTGCTACTTGATTTTTTTATACCTTTGTTCTTTCGTTCTGTCGGACTGTCTATGAAATGATTGTTATAACTTTATTTGTTCTTTTGTTCTGTCAAACTGTCTCTAAATAATAGGTCACATCTGAATGACAGTTATTTTAAATTTATACACTAAAACTATATGCATGAACCATATCAGTGTGGTCTTTCTTTGAAGTTTTTAGTTAAGATAGAGTATCAATTATTTAGTCTACGTGTCTAATTATATGCAAAGTAACTTTTAATCCTACCCTACTCTTATGTAGACTTTAATTAGTGAGTTAAGTAGGATGGAGATGGTATGGAGTAGTTAGGTACTGTATTTATATGATTTTCCAATTAAGTAATGACTACTCAGAATAAGGGTATGTTCTGATTGGTTGAACTAAGCTAAATTAAACTGAACTGAACTAAATTTATTGGAGCTAAAATGAACTGGATATTTTATAAAAGAAGGAAATTAAAACAGAATTGAACTGGACTGAACTGAACTTATTAAAACTGAACTGAATTGAAAATAATCTGAAAAGAACAGACCCTAATTAGAGCTATTGTAAAGATAATATTGTGTTTTAAATCTTAGTTCTATCCGGCCACAAGCCCATAATAATTGATCCACAAATTTGTTTTTTTTGGTCTTGGTTGTACATTAATTTTACTTGACTATATTTTAAGTTGGGGTAATTTTTAATCGGTTTTGGCCTTTTGGGACAACTTTAGGTAGCTATTTGGTACAACTTATTTTATCTAGAAATTATCGATATCATCTAGATTTTTCACTGTAATTAAAGTTATTAAACTACGAATAACTCATTGGAGATCCAATATTTCATTTCATTTTAAAAGTTTATGATTGATATACGAAAGTATGTTACATTTTGAGCCTCTTTCGCATCCGGCATTTATTGCATCATCACTGCATGCAAAGATCAGAACGTGCAAATGTGCAATAGAATGATGTTGCATTATTAGGCTGCACATGAATGGCTAATCTTAGAAAATAATGATAAGATTCAATAATTTTGAATTGATTGGAAATCCATGCATTAGTGGATCTTAATTTAGAGGTTTTTTTTTAGTGCGTGCTCCATATTTTTCAATATAAATATCTCAAACACAATATTAATGTCATGTTCAGTGCGTGGTACCATAAATAGCTGCGGATAATGTTTTAACAGGCCATCAAAACACTTAATGGCAGCGGTTAATAGTTTTGGTAATATTTGAGTATATATGGCATTTCTCCAATACATAGCATGTCAGTTCATCACTTGACACCCTTCCTTTATTAATTATCTCCCACGTACAATAATTAAACCTACAACCTTTAAATTGTAAATTTATTTTGGGACAAATTTGATTGTGATGCTTGAATTTAATTAAGTACAAATTAAACATCAAAACTCAAGTTGATACTAATAACTGAAAAGAGTAATACAACATGTCAGTTCATCACATGATACCCTATCTTTACTAATTATATCTCACTATAGTTAAACCTACAACCTTTTGATTGTGATTTTATGTTGGACAAATTTTTTATTGTGATGCTTGAACTTCAATATAAACATTAAAACATCAAACTTACCTTAATACTTCTAATTGAAAAGATTCAAAAGTATCGAATGAAAGACGATTGTATAATGTGGCGTTTTCACTCTTACTATACCCATCTTAAAACTCATTTTAATTCAAGTCTCCCACCCCCTATGAATTTTTCGTCTCCTTCATCTAAATTAGCTCTTTCCGTCCACTATGAAAGCTCTTGAAATAAAATTGACAATATCGGTTTGCTCATCCTTCATTATCAACAATTCAATTCAGGATTTCGTACTTAAATTAACTTTATTATCAATTTTATTCTTACACTCTTGTCGATTTATAAACATCACCACAAAAACACATATAAAACGGATGTTATAGATGTAGTAGTAAACTAACTAATGTAGATAAATTATAAAATCAATGCTATCACAAGGATTATATATTGGCAACCACTTTAATTAAGTGACTTAAAAAACTTAAAATGGCACTAAAGTAAACCTAATTCAAACCCAACATATATGTGTGGCCAAATATGATTTGTCATTATATGCTCACTCAATTTTAGCTTGTGGAGTAGTCCTTTAATTTTAATTTTAATTTTAGCAACGACAATTTCCTAATTTTTTGTCGTTCTGTTCACCTTGATATCAACTATCAAGGCTGACATCGTCCATCAATTTATTTAATAATGTCATGCGTAGCTTTCCAGTTTCCAGAATTTAAGGCCATATATGCTAAAATTGATGACTAACAAAGCATTATACGCATATTTTACTATTTAATATACAACTACTACTACAACAACAACAACAAAAAAAAAATAAAAAAAAATGGGTGAGTCGGATTCACGATGAGTTCAATATGTTTAACAATAATAATATAATATCTGACAATGATATTCTAATATATGACATGAATATTTTAATATATGACATTAATAATCTAATATTATATGTCACATATTAGAATATTATAATCAGATATTAGAATATTATTGTCAGATATATTAGCTAGGCTTACGGTGAGTCCAGTCTCACGCAAAAGCTTCTCTTTATATATGAACATGGCATTGACAATATGTGCACGATATTATGAAATGAGTGAGTATAATTTAATAAAAATGCTTACCTAGAAGAAAATTGACATGAATGGTGCATGTATAATTCAAGCATCTAATCAACTTCATGTAATGATCTTACATTCTTTACATACTTCTTATTAAATTATTTATCATAATAATCCCTACTTTTAATGTCATTTAAAATCATGATCTCATAATTCTATAGATCAAATAAAAAAGGATTTTTCATATTTAAGGAATATTGTGCTAGTTTAATATAATTAAAAGAGCATGACCCTATATTTGGATTATATATAATACTATAATGATCTACTCTAAGGGCCTGTTCTCATTGACTGAACTCAGCTGAACTGAATTGAGTTGAAATGAATATTTTATAAGAGGAGGAAATTAGGAGCTGAACTGTACTGAACTGAGTTGAGCTAAACTGAACTGAACTGAACTGAACTGAATTTCAACGTATGAGAACAGGCCCTAAATATAATAGTAATCCAAAACATAATTAAATTAAGAGTTGAACTTATTTATGATGTTGGATAAGTTTGAGTGTTTAAAAAGGGAATGGCAACAAACTTGAACAATAATGGTCCCTAACTTATCACCTATTTTCCTTACAAATTTACGTGTTACAATTTTCTCTTCTTTCTATGATATATTTCTCTAGTTACCTATTATATTAATGTCTTTATTGTAAAGTCAAGTAAGCTAGGAAAAAAAAACCGTTGTATATATGTGCAATTTGAATTTGTAATGCAAATATGTAGGGTTTCGTAATCAACATCACTATTATCTTCCCTAGTTAAATGTTATAAAGGATTCTAACTCCAAACCATGAATGTTGTTGATATTTGATTGGCATGAATACGATTGCTATGTATTGTACATACACAAAGTTTTATCGCAATTCGGGAGGTATCTAGGCCAGTGAATGCTAGAACAAGTAATTTTTAACATGAACAATAACCTTCAGGCTTCAAGACATCACTTACTAAATACGTACGTATATTGATTATTAAAGTGTCCAGTTTGTAGGCTATTAAGCTAAACCTAATTAATTATCAATATTACAGCTTAATAATTCCCAAACTAGGATTAAAGACAAAAGAAATTATTCAATCAACTTGCAAGAGCCACTGAGCTAAGTGGCTACCTATATATATTTCCATAAATTGGTGGTTTCCAAATATTTTGGGAGATTGTTACTTAGGTATACTTACTATCCTTCCACCCTTAAATTAAACGTTAGTTCTATTAGTTTTTGGCTTTTTATTCGTTTCATATAAGAACATGGCATAACTTAAACGTGCATGAAAATTGACAAATAACTATTTAGATCATGAACCAATTTACATATACATATATAAATAAGAAAGGAGAGATATATCAAAGAATTGTTATTGATAGATATTATAGGATATTATAATATTTGTCGCAGAGTAGGATATATTTGTGTACCATTGAATAATATAGTGACTTGTAGGAAACTGTTTATATGCGCCAACCTCCGGGTTTTATTGATCAGAAAGCACCCACTCATGTTTGTCGACTCCGCAAGGCTCTCTATGGTTTGAAACAAGCTCCCAGAGCTTGGTACCAACGCTTTGCAAATTTTCTCATCAAATTGGGTTTTGTCATCTCTCAGAGTGACAACTCTCTATTTATTTTTCGACAGGGTGATGATATGGCATATTTGCTTCTATATGTTGATGATATTATATTAACTACCTCTTCTGACAAGTTGCATGCAGGGATCATATCTCAGTTACAAACTGAGTTCCCTATGACTGATTTGGGTCCGTTGAGTTATTTTTTAGGGATAGCGGTAACCCGTACTCCCTCTTATTTGCTACTTTCACAGGAAAAGTATGCACATGAGATTTTAGAGCGTGCAGGTATGGGCTCATGCAAGCCTGCAGCTACTCCAGTTGACACTAAGTCAAAACTTAGTGCAGATGCAGGACCACCATTTCGGGATCCGACTTTGTATCGTAGTTTAGCAGGTGCTCTTCAGTACCTCACTTTCACTAGGCCAGATATTGCCTATGCGGTACAACAGGTGTGTCTTTTTATGCATGATCCTCGGGAACCTCACTTTGAGGCATTGAAACGCATTCTGCGTTATGTTCAGGGTACCATTGATCACGGCTTACATTTATATCCGACTGTTTCTCATCGACTTATTACTTACACTGACGCTGACTGGGGAGGTTGTCCCGATACCCGACGTTCCACATCGGGCTATTGTTGTTTCCTTGGGGACAACCTCGTGTCTTGGTCATCTAAGCGTCAGCATACTTTGTCTAAGTCGAGTGCAGAAGCAGAATATCGAGGCGTCGCGAATGTTGTCTCAGAGGCATGTTGGCTTCGTAATCTTTTACTTGAGTTACATTGTCCTCTACGGCAGGCTACTATTGTTTATTGTGATAATGTCAGTGCTATCTACCTTTCTGGCAACCCGGTTCAACACCAACGCACCAAACATGTGGAGATGGATATTCATTTTGTTCGAGAAAAGGTCGCTTTGGGACAAGTTCGGGTTTTGCATGTTCCTACTAGATATCAGTTTGCAGACATTTTCACCAAAGGCCTACCACGAGATTTATTTCTGGAATTTAGGTCCAGTCTTAGCGTTCGCCCTCCTCCCGCTACGACTGCGGGGGTGTGATAGATATTATAGGATATTATAATATTTGTCGCAGAGTAGGATATATTTGTATATATTTGTGATATAGTTTGTATTCTTATCGTACTAGGTTTCCTAACAAGATTAGGACTAGTATTGTAACACTATATATATTATTCAATGGTACACACTCCAACCCAAGGAGTTTTCCCGAAATCTAACAGTTATTACTTCATAAACATTGGTATGTGATGGAGGGTGAAGTTTATCAAAAACCAATTAAAGGAGCTCATGTTTTAGTACTCTCATACCCTTTACTAGGCCACATTAACCCTATGCTTCAATTCTCAAAACGCTTAGCTTCTAAAGGCCTCAAAGTTACCGTAATCACCACCACAAGTATCTCCAATCGATTATGCCCTCAAACCACGGGTGATTCCTCGTGTAACCTCGAGTTTGTACGTGTATTTGATGGTTACGAGGAAGAACCCGATAAAGTAGACATTGAGGCATACCTTAATTGTCTAAGGGTGTCCATTTCCCTTAGCTTGTTTAAACTCCTTGAGTATTACAAGGAAAATAGCATGAATTTTTACCCTACACCAAAAATGGTTATTTATGATGCTGTTATGCCTTGGGTGTTACAAGTGGTAAAAAAAAGTGGACTTGAAGGGGCTCCATTTTTTACACAATCTTGTGTGGTTAATTCTATTTACTACCATGCTTATAAAGGTGATTTAATCACTCCTCTAAGCGGGTCGGATCTTGTGTCTTTGCCTTCTATCGGGTCGTTGTTACGGTTTGATGATTTGCCTAGCTTTGTTTCAACTCCTGGCTTATATGCAAATGCATTGGTCATGGTTTTGTTGGATCAATTCTCAAATTTGGAAGAGGTGAATTGTTTGTTTGTTAATACCATGGATGTGTTGGAGATTAAGGTATGATTTCAGTAATGTAAAAGCATATATTAGGAGTGAAATATAAAGTTAATTTAAGAGTATGTTTTCCTTACTAACTAATTTAATGCAAAAAATTATAGTGACATTCTGTTGTGGAAATAGGATTTTCTGTCTAAATAAAGATCGAGATAAAAAGAATTGTATGAAACTTTGCTTGTCCCATTATACTACTATGCTCGCTTTGTTTCTAAGTGTTTGTTTGGAATATATGCTAAGTCAAATTAAAGTTTGAAATTATTTTATTATAAACATTCATTGATATAATTCTTAAGCGCTATTCCTAAATCTCTTTTGCTTTATGCGAGCGTAATTAGTTAGGAGGATGATTGGAAAAAATGTTGTGGGAAATTGAAATAAAGTCTCAATTTCTATAGTGTCTTAGAAAAATCGGTGCATTTTATTAGTCAAATATGGAGTTTTAGCAAAGAAAATTGAGTTGAACAAATATTCTAATTTGACATTTTATTTTACACTAATCTTTAAGATAATCTCTCAAAAAAAAAAAAAAAAATCTTCAAGATAAAGAATCATAAAGTAGATTCTCACTAATGTGTACTTTTAATTTAACTAGGGATTCTTATGCGCGCGATGCGCGCATATGGCTAGCCTTTTAAGGAGAATTATTATTGGTGATCTTTATGTCTTATGCATATTTGCATGGTATTTTATTATATCTATTTGCATAGTAATTTTTAAGTACTTATTGATGAGACGAAATAAATAAATTAAACAAGTCATCATATAATTATATATTTTTTTAAAAATGGAGAGTCTAAAAAATGCTTTGAATATTGAAATAAGCACAAATAATAATCAATGTTGGTGATTCAAGAGACATAAAGACTTTTGAATTCAATGGGGGTAAATATGTAAAAGAACATTTTTAGGGATATAAATGTCCATGCACTATTCATAAGAGTATTCTCCCATTTTTTATAAGGTAAGGATATAAAGCTTTATACATTTAACGTTTGTAATAAATAAACAAATACTCCGTATAATAATTTTCAAAATTATCATATGGTTCCGAGTTTAGACGGCTCAATTTCTTAGTAGACCCTACAAGGCCCTTAACTTGAAGTGGCATGTGGAGTGGAAAGGCCGAAAGAGTAACTGGAAAGTAGTGGACTAGTGTTGTTACTGTTGAGGACAATGAGGGATACCATTTGTTGTTCACCTTTTTTCTTAAAAGGGTTCTTTTTTTTCAAAGGGAATATAATCATATATAATTAAGGTTATGCAATTTTAAATGACTATAAATTTGAGAATTGAATCAACTTAAAGATCTACTGTTCCAATTGAATGGGATGTAGAATCTCTTGATTTAGAATTGGTCTTAATATATTATGTAGTTTGAAATAGTTATTAAGGCCGGTTTTGTTCACTTTATTAGACAGAACGATAAAATTAATCTTTTTATGTTTGTTGAACTTGTAGGTAGTAGTAGATTGGATGGCAAGTCAATGGCCTGTGAAAACAATAGGACCATGCATTCCTTCAATGTACTTGGACAAGAGGTTAGCAGATGATAAAGACTATGGTCTTAGCCTTTTTAAGGCCCAAACTGATGCTTGCATCCAATGGCTTGATGCAAGAGAAACTGCCTCTGTGGTCTACATATCAATGGGTAGTTTGGCTTCTCTTGGAGGTGAACAAATGGTTGAAATAGCAAAGGGTTTGGAAAAATGCAACAAGTATTTTCTATGGGGTGTTAGGGCTTTGGAAGAAAGTAAGCTTCCTTTGAATTTTAAGGAGAGGACATCAAATAAAGGTTTGATTGTCAATTGGTGCCCTCAACTCGAGGTCTTGGCTCACCGTGCCTTAGGTTGTTTTGTGACACATTGTGGATGGAACTCAACATTGGAGGCTGTAAGTTTAGGAGTTCCGATGGTTGCCTTCCCACAATGGACTGATCAACCTACTAATGCCAAATGTATAGTCGATTTTTGGAGGACCGGAGTTAGAGTGAGGGTAGATGATCAGGGTTTTTTGACTTATGATGAATTAGAGTTCAGCATTCGAGAGGTTATGGAAGGAGAGCGAGCAAACGAGATTACAAGTAATGCAACAAAGTGGAAGCAACTCACTAAAGAGGCAATGGAAGAAGGTGGCAGCTCTGATAGGAATATTGAAGAGTTTGTTGCAAAACTGTTAAACTACTCATAGATTCAGACTTTTATGATGTTTTATGTAAGAAAGGTCATAAGAGTATTGTTTAATTGAACTCCGTGTATTTTTGTTTGAAGATATGGTTAGCAATTTCGTTGAACTTTTAATGATATTTAAGATCAAATTGTTGATATTTACAAACTGCGGTGATGAATATATACAAAATATTAATATTTCATACCCCAAATAAAGAAAATCATCTACGAGGTTTGAAAATTATTTTAAAATAGAGGAAATTTTTCTATTTCATTTTTTGTTTCTTATTTTTTGTGAAAGATAAATAACAAATTAAATGTAGTACTCCGTATAATATATTATAATATACATAGTAATAAGCTTGACAGAAACTCCTTCAAAATAAGTATTAAAAACTCCACATATAATATTATTATTAATAACAATATTGTTTATAGAATTCAATGTTGAAAGCAATTGTAAGGGGAAAAAAAAATTGTACTTTTCTAACAATCCCAAAAAAAAGACTCGGCTATAGATTACTAAAGTGTTTTAAAACGAACTTGTTTTTGTTACTAAGCTTAAACTCTCAAGTTGTTTAGACTAAGATAAAATTTACTCTAAATCGACATTATTACCCAACCAAAAAAAATTGATTATTGTAAGAAGTTTTGCTTAAATTATTAGGATTATTAAATATTTACGACAATTTAGACACCAATCTGACACATGGCGGATGAAAATAATCCAAGAAGATCGAAGAATAAAATTTTAAGTCAAATACAAGTAGCAAATAAAATTTTTTATAAGAAAAATCCCAACCAAAAAGAATAAAATTTTAAAATACTTTCTCTGATCTTCCTAGGTTTTCAATTTAAAATCATTGTAATTCTCCCCCACCGTGTGGGTGTTTTTTCTTGTATGTATGTGAGTTTCTTTATTTCTTTGTTGTTAGTTCACAAAGTTAATTGGATAGTTGATTATGAAGTATGGTCTTAGGGCCTGTTCTGATTGATTGAACTGAGCTGAACTAGATTGAACTGAACTTATTGGAGCTAAACTGAACTAAACTGAATATTTTATGAGAGAAGGAAATTAAGCTAAGAATTGAACTGAACTGAACTTATCGGAGCTTAACTGAACTGAATATTAGCTGAAGAGAACAGGGACTTAGTTCTTCTGTTTTGTTTACTTAGTTTTCAATCATCATAATTCATTATTTAGACTTGTCTGAACTTATATAAACATATCTAATTTTTTTTTATTATTATTATGAACTGATTAGAATGTGTTTTAGCTTGGTTTAATTTGGCTATATTTCTCTTATATTATGTTTATTAAAACTTGATTAAAATTGAACGTGTCTTATTTGAACTAAACCAAAGATGCATGCATAGTCTTGAAGGTAAAAAAAAAAATCATTTATATGAATACTGAAATAATTTTTTAATATTATTTCAAGCAAGACAAGTTCAATTCAAATCCCTTCCCATCATCGGAAAGCCCAACCCCCTCCCCTTTCTCTGTCGGAAAACCCAACCCCCACCCAAAAACCTTATAGCCCACCCTTGGATCCACGCAGAGCCCTCCTCCTCGCACCTGAAACATCCCCCTATTTCCCTCGTAAAACGTCCTCCTCCCTTTCCCCAACCCTTGAAACTACCCCCCTCGTCCCTTACCCTCGAAATCCACCGAGACGATTTTGAGGATTGGGGAAGGGGAGGGGGCATTTAAGGGGCGAGGGAGGTTTCGGGGGTGAGGGAGGACAAATCGACGTTTTTCAAGGTGGGGAGAGGTTTCGAGGGGGGGGGGGCTGACTTTTCCGACGGGGAAGGGGGTGGGGGCTGGTGATTTAATTTATTTTTTTTTATTTTATTTTAAATATTGTTTTTATTTCTTGGTCCAATCAGGACTTGACACGTGTCGAGTAGCCTATTATACGAAGTAATAGGTTGTTGACTTTTGTTAATCGATCATGACATGTTAGATGAATACGCTTCCCACCCGGGCCCTATACACACCGCCCTTCACACCTTGGGACAACTGGTGGAAGGTTTGATGAAAAGAAGACGAAAGTTGGGAGTATTCCAAAGTAATCGAAAATGGGATTTTTTATAATAATTGGCCCAAAATAAAGATTATTAAAACCAAATTTTCCTAAATTATAAACACTTTCTTTGTCCCTTCGAATATTTTGAAAAGAAGACCCTCACATAGTACGTCCATTACTCCAAATAATAAGTAACATTATTTTCATGAATCAACCTTCAAAATGCACTTACAGAAATGCTTATCATTAATTTAACTATTGTTGAAAGTTGATGACATTCCCAAAAGAGACGTGAACAATCATGAGATATAAAGAATGCCAAGTATTAATTTAGCTATTTTTTACTAAGCTAAAATTCCCCTCAAGTTGTCTAAACTAAGATAAATTTACTCTACATTCCATATATTCTACACCTAATCCGACAAATTGGATTGTTGTAAGAAGATTGGCCTAAATTAGGATAATTAATACTATGCATTCCGTACAATTTAAACACTAATGACGGTCGACGGAATCATGGAATAGTGGACTCTGAAGCATCTCACATTAGACACATTCTCACCACTTTTATGAACAAAAGAAAAAATGATGGTCTATATATAGTTTTTATTATGAAAAAGTTAAATCTCTTTAGCTATTTAAACTAAGAAAATAATACCTTTAAAGGCTTTAATATTTTAGTATACATACATTGCATTTTTCTGATCTACCGAAAAATTATGATTATTACAAGATTTCCATATAACAAATAGGAAAAATTGCCCGGAATAATCCCACCTTAGGCCATCTGCTGAAAATAATCTCACCTTTGGATTATTTTTAAATAATCCGACCTTTATGCTCAATTCGCTCAGAATGGTCCCAAGTGACCTGTAACCGTTTGAATAGGTAGTTTTTTTTTATTAAGTTTAATTTACACTTGTCACTATGTGAATGGTCAAAAAAAAGTTTTAATTTTAATTTTGTTTTTAAAAATGATAATTAGTACCTTTTTTTCTTCAAAAAAAAAAATTAAATATAAAAAACTAAAACCATTCTCAGCCCCACCGCAACCCCATCCACCTCCCTGCCACTACCATCAACTCAGACGAGGCCCAAAATCGGCATCTATACCGCAACCAGACCCCAGCTCCTTCGCGTCGTTTTCCGACCCTCCCCTACCCCTTTCCGTCGCCACTAAACCACCACAACCATCACCGAAATCAAGGTGTGGGATGGGGATAGTGGCTGAAATCGAGGCGTGGGCAGGGGATTGGGGTCGAAATCAGGGCGTGGGGAAGGGGAAGTGGTCGGAATAGGGACGAGGGAGGCTGGGGTTAGGACAGAAAAGGGGATTTCGAGGGTGGGGAGAAGGATTTATACTCGTCGGTGCTTTCCGGTTGGGTTTTCGTGGGGGAGGGGGTTGGTGGTTCAAGGGATAGGAGGGGATCACGGTTGGTCGCGGCGCCGGCGCTGGGGATGGGGGTTGGCCGGCCGGAGTAATGTGGCAGGGGCCTTAGCGACTGACTCAGGCGGCCGGAGTAGTTTGGCAGCCTTGTGTGGGTGGTTTGTTTAATTATTTATTATTTTTTTAAAAAAAAATTAACTTTTTTTAAAATTGATTTTATTTTTTTACTTTTTTGACCAATCACAGGTCGCCACGTGTCCATTAACTTGTTATAACAAGTTACATGACCGGTTGGGATCATTTCGAGCGAATTGAGCATGAAGGTCGGATTATTTAAAAATAATCCAAAGGTGGGATTATTTTCAGCAGATGGCTTAAAGGTGGGATTATTTCGGGCAATTTTTCCTAACAAATATTCCTATTTAGGTGGTTTATGGGCTATTGCATGCCCAATCAATTAGTTATGAAATATTCCCTCAAAAAAAAAAGTTATGAAATTAACTCTATATGTGATTCGTTAAAAGAAAGATTTTTACCTTTTGTTGTTTTTTAAGATTTCTAAGAAGAAAATTTAATTTGTTAACCAAGAGATTCATGCTTTGGGCGTGTTCGGCGTTAGCTTTTGAGTAGCTTTTAGTGGTTTGACTAAAACAAAAAATGTGAGTGTTTGGCAAATTAGTGGTTAGGATAGTTTTTAGTGGTGGAAGTAGCTTTTATGAAAAGTTAGAAAGATTAGCTTTTGAAATTAGAGGTAGTTGTTGAAAGTTTAATCTATAGTTTTAAAAATAAAATGTTGATTTTTATATGTAACAGCTAGTCAACCGCTAATTTACCGAACACTCATATCTAAATTATTTATCTTCACATTACAATTTATTGATAGCTAATAGCTACCTACACAGCTAACAGTTACCTCCACAGCTACAACTACCTTCACAGCTATATTTTATCGAACACACCCTTTATCAAGTAATCCTTGTAAAGGTAGCATGATTATCCCTTTGAGTGAAGAAGGGAAGGACTTTGTATAGACACTCTTGAGCCATTGCACATTCGTTGTCGTAGGCTCACTATACACTATTCTTTGGAAGATTTCGATGACAGCCCCTAATTTTTGTTACACTAAAATGATCCGATAACCCTATATATTTTTCTTACTGACAAAATAACCCTGATTAAATTTTAAGTTCTACAAATGACGACATTAAAAAGGCTTATATATTTTAGTTATCACTTATAACTGTGGTTAATCTTACCCTTCATCGCATCTTTTCCTTTACCCACACCACCCTCCAACAAGCAACAACTCCCCACAAATCCCCGTAGCAGCAACCCTGGCTCATCCGATCCTACCCAAAGTAATAACCAAGGTCGCCAATATAATGTTTAGACCTCTTCCCTTATCTCTTCAACGCAAGCAACAAGCAACTCTAACATAACCCTCGTTTCCACCTTCGATCTTGCCATCAACACCTCCCAGTCTTATCCTACACCACACCTGCATTGCCCTATCTAACACCACTCCAACTTCCTCCATCTACCATCATGCACCTTCATCTCCTTACCACCGATACCCCCACCTTAGCCTTATATTAGTTGTATGCACTGACTACCTATAATGTCATCTCATTTTTCTCCTCGCCGCCAGCCTTTTATCATTCAAGTAATGAGGGGCTGCCGCATGTCATGCCAACCACTACAAGAAACTAGGTTTATATTGACGGTTTTGCACCAACGCACTGCTAATAAAACCATCGGGAAATAGGACATTTTCGACGGTATTTGTTGCCGTCAAAATCTCCCAACGATTTTTATGGTTGTTGGAATACACTGATGGCTTTGACTGCCAGTAAATTTAGCATCGACGACCTTATTTCAGGTCTAATAAGTTCAGATAAGTTCAAATCACTTTAGTATAATCCAATAAAGTAAAATTAAATAAAGTGATCTGATATGGTCTGATAAGTTCAGACTAGATCACTTTACTTATTTTTACTTTATCATCAGTAGATATTGTTTTGTTCACCTTATTTTTACTTATTTCAGGTCTAATAAGTTCAGTTCAGAAAATATAAATTCTAATTAGTTCAATTAAGGAAAAATAAGTTCTGATACGGGTTATCCAAGCTCAAATTACAACTAAAATAAGTTTTAATAAGTTCAGTTAAGTTCAAATAAGTTTAGTTTTGTTCATATAAGTGAAAATAAGGTGAATTAAACACACCATCAATACCATATTGCATAACAAAATTTATTTGTTAACATATATATTAGTTAAAGATACAAGTCAAAACCACTAAATGATGATTGTATAGTCAAGTTATTACGAGTAAAATAAAATGAATTGAAAGAAATTTTTCATATTTCATATTACTAATCACAATGCAAGGCTCATAAATATACATTGACAAACGTGTCAAATCAAAATAAACCAGCTTTAAAATATCCAAAAAAATGTTATCCCTATTTCTTATTATGTGCAACAAAGACTTATTATTTGTGTGGCATAAACTATTCTTTTGTTGTACATAATAAGAATTTAGGCTTGTTCACGGATCGAAATCCGAATCGAATATCAAAAACTGATTTCCAAATCCGATCCGAAAAATTTGGATATCCAAAATTTTTGGATTAGATGCTTCAGATACCCATTATCCAATATTAGTTAAAATTGATATGATTATTTTCTAAATTTCACTAATTTTAACACTTTTTTTTTATCTAACGCTAAGTTGTACAATATACTTTCACAAATTAGTAGTCTTTTTTTGCAATAAAAAATTATCATCAAATATATTGAGAATATTATAAGTTAATAATACATGCATGGTCATTTTTATATGAAAAATTTTAAATTTTTGTACGTAGTATATATTTTCTATTCCAGCCTTTATATTTCGAATATCCGAAAATTTTAAAATCAATTTCCAAATCCGCATCCGATATCTTCTTATCCGATTAGAAATGAAAACTCAAATTGAATCTCGTCAAAAAAAAAAAAAACTCAAATTGAATATCCAAAATTTTGGGTCAGTTATATTCTCAAATTTTTGGATCCTCGGATAGTTTTGTACATACTATAAGAAACGGAGGTAATTTAAAAACTACACATACTCCGTATTTGAGTATTACTCCCTTTGTCTCTTACTTAAGAGCTTGTATTTTTTTTTTGGAGCCCAAAAATTAAGAGCCTATTCCTATATTAAGGTTGTACTATCTGATTATATTCTTGCTTTTTGATGAGTTGTCACCCCTTTTTTGTACTAAGGGCCTGTTCATATTTACTGAACTGAACTGAGCTGAAATGAATATTTTATGAGAGAAAGAAATTAGGAGCTGAACTGAACTGAACTGAACTGATTGAAGCTGAAAAACTGAACTAAACTAAAATTAAGCTAGACCATCTCCAATTGTGAGATTTGAGGGATTTTTTTAGGAGGGAGAAAGTATTTTTTGCAAAAGATATCAATAAGTTGGTATCTAAACTTAGCAACTCCAAAAGAAAGTTGTTAAGTTTAGATACTCAACTTTGAGTCTTATTTGACAAAAATTGTGGGCCCTTTATTAATATCATAATATATTGTGTAATTTATTTAAGTTTTTTTTTTTTTTGAAAACTTACAATATAAATTTGGTGGGCCATAAATTGAAAGTGATACAGTATACTTTAGAGAGTCACACAATTGAAAAATTAGACTTCACATGAGTTGTTAAATAGAGAAGTGGGTTGGGTATCACCATTTGAGGTAAAAAAAACAAATATATATATATATATATATATATATATATATATATATATATATATATATATATATATATATATATATATATTATAACTCATGTCAAAGATTCTAATCTTGCCATGTGTTGCCAAATTTGCCACGTGTTGCCATGTCACCTACTACTAATAATTACCAATAATGTTTCCTCATAAAAATTTATTAATTGTTAGCAATAATATGTGAACGCATCGGCCATAACCTAATATTCATTTAAATTGAAACTTTGACCATCACTCCAATGACACATCTAATATGATAATAAAGTTTTTTTTGACGGGAATATGATAATAAAGTTGTATTAAAAAAAGCCATTCATGTTCATAAATTCTAAAATTATAATTGTGAATTTATATGTGGATATTTTAACAATAATATAATTACATATTTATTTTCGTTTCTTTCAGTTACTTAGCTTAACCATAATTCATATAGGTGTCAATTTAAATATGTAACCCAAAAATGCATAACAGTTTTACAAGTTTTTTCTTTTTACCACAAAATATATTTACCCGAAGGAATTTATTATGATAACGGATTAATAAGGAAAAGAAAAAACCCTTTAACAAATAAAACAAACGGATACAAAATAACATTTAGATTATTGCACATTATATAATGAATTTGATATTCAATTACATTTACAAAATTTAACAAATGATTCCAATATTTTGCACTTTGTTTTGTTATTTTTTTTTTTTTGAAACAATTTTGTTATAATTTTTTATATATAAACAATAACCCGGGGCATCGCCAGGGCTAAAAACTAGTTTTGTATTTCAATACTCAAAGTTGAGTCTCATTATTCCATTATTCACCATTGGAAATGGTTTATTGATGACTTTTTACATCAATTCCCAACATTTTCTCTCTCCCTTTCTTCAATAATTGCCAACCATTTTTTTCTTTTTTTTTTCTTCTATATACCACGGGCTTGTTTTGTTCAGCTCTAATAAATTCAGTTTAGTTTCTAATTTCTTTCTCTCATAAACAATTCATTTCAGCTTTATTTAGTTCAGCTCAGTTCAGCCCCAATTAAATCTTGATTAAAGATTTCATGTTACTTCAATTTTGTTCAAGTTAATTTAAACTATTTTTATATTTTATGCTATAAATATAAAACCGTGCATGCCATGAGATCTAAGCTACATTAGTAAATATTTAATTAAGGGACGGGAGGAGTACCTAATACCATAGGGCCGTGGACCCGGCGACCCCACTGCCCCATGTTCTAATGTTCCCTTTCTTGGTCCAACCAACCCCGTTTTGGTTTTGGCTAACCCTAACCTTCACCTTATGATTATGAACAACAAAACTGTAAATTTCAGATCTTCATTTCAAAACCTATTCAAAATCCCGCCCTTCATACTGTAAATTTCAAACCCCAAAAATTTAATCCAAATTTTTTCACTAATTTCAAATTTTTTTCACTAATTTCAAATTCAAAATCAAAATTTAACCCCAAAATCATATTTTAGCATGTGATTTCTGAACTACCGCTATCCATTACTTCCCCACTCTCTACTTGGCTACTTTTTTTCTCTGCTTTTTATTTTTGATTTATTTTTTTTGTTTTTGGTTTTCTCTCTCCTACTTTCTCCATATTCATTGACTTACAGAGCTACTAAACCCAATCATTTTGCCAAGTTTTGAAGTAAAGAAGACTCAACAATTTCAAATCTGGGTATTATTTCTCTGCCTCCCTTTTTATTTCTTATGATTCCACTATTTTTTCCTTAAAAAATTGGTTAAGATTTAGTATTTATAGCTTCAATTTCTGCCATTTTCTTTCTTAATTTTCTTGTATGCTTGCATCATTTAATCATGGGTTTATTTAATTTTGTTATAAGTTTATTTCATTTTTGGATTTTTATTCAGTTTTTGTAAATGTTTTATTTAGGGTATTGATTTTTTTTTTTTAATTCTTATTTTTTTAAATTGAAGTGAAATAATCTTTAGTCATGAGTGTGTTTTTATTTTATTTTTCTGGGTTGTTGTAAATCTTAATAAATTTTCAAATTTTTTTGGATTTCTTTTTAAAATGGGTATTTTTCCTTTCATTTTTAACTAAATTTAACTAATTTGCTCAATAACTTTAATATTTTTGGGATTTTTTCGGTTGTATTATGCTGATTTTACTCTTGTCTAAAATTAGAAAATGGGAGTTGATTTTTTTTTTTTTTCACTTTTTATGATACTCGGAATCGAAAATTCATACCAGACACATGAATGTGTCCAAGTGGCTTTTATTTTAAATTTTTTTTTAATTTTCAATGTTTTTGATTCAAAATTAATGGTCAAAGTATTCAAACCCATGTCAGAGTATCGAGAATCCAACACGGGTACTTAGGTAAATCGAAGAGTTTCAACAATTGAGTTCACATTTGTACCTTAGATTGATAGAATTGCTACAACAATAGATACATTTTTCTGGGATTTTATTTTCCTATATAGTAAGCTTAACAAGTACTTCAAACATTAATGTAGCACTTTATGTGATAAATTTGAACTTTAAACTATGTTTTAAATAGCTAAAATTAAACAATTATTTGTAACAAAATCAGTTTTCAATCACATTTTGATAGTCTAATTCAAATATTTATGTGATTTGTTTGAATTGATCAAGGTATTTGGAGCTACACATTATGCATCCATCAAGAGATAGATTGCCAAGACCTGTTGACATATCTTCATTACTGCAAAATGCTGAACGCCAAGTCGATCTCGTAGTAGACGAACCCGGGTTACGTTGGATGGGATTATCAACACAAAATGTATCAGCAGGACAAAGTAGTAGTGACAATATTAAATCAAATAAGCAAAGGGCTGGACTACAAAGAATACGACATCGTCGTCGGTATATGAATAGATCATTGGTTGGTAAAGAAAATCAAAGGCCAAGGAGTGTAAAAAAAGGCCATGGAAGCAGTATTTTGCCTTCTTGGTACCCAAGAGTACCTTTAAGGGATATTACTGCTATTGTTAGGGTAATTACTCTCATCTTTGTGATTTACTTTTGGTACATTATTGTGTTAATTTGTTTGCATTTGGTATACTTAATGACTACTAGTTAATGATTTGATGAGGTGTTTGGTTATGATTATGTTTGTTAAGCATGCTTCCTTCATCATCAGATCAGGATTAGAGTATATTCCGAATTTGTGTCAGGGAATCATGGGTTTTAATTTTTTTATTAACATGATTGTTTCTTTGTGGGTTATTTGATGGGTGAAAATGGTTTTGAATTTGTTTGTAAATTTGTGAGGATTACCTTAACTCCTTAAGCAAAAGTCTATAGTACTGGTACTGGGTACTATACTGTCTCCAAGTATATGTTTTTCTTTGTATTTTTTCATTGGGCTCGACACCATATCTAATATGGTAATGGGTGATAATGAAAATTTTACAATAGAGACTTATACTTGAGAAAAGTTGCATTTTTGTGGATATTGATATCACAAAAGTACAGTTAAATTCACTAACATTATTGATATTCATTACTCCTTCCGTCCCGCTAAGATTGCCTCATTAGATTCATGGATCAAATGAGGCAATCTTAGTGGGACGGAGGGAGTATTGCATAGCTAATGAGTCTTCACGAGTCCAAGTCTCATAAGTAGGCTGTAAACTCGCTGAAGTTACATGTGATAAATTGCAAGTTGTGTTTAAGTTATAATAATGTTGTTTAGGTTGGCTGAAATTTTGGAATATGCTTGAGTGTAATTTAGGAGGATCAAACATTGATTTGGTTCCCTCGTACGGGTATCATATCTAATGATCTGATCCTAACCGTTGACCTAAAAAAATGGCAAGTCATTCTTGTAAAAATTACAGTACCTGTGTAACATTATTTGTTTGGTGTACTTCTGTTATATTTAAATTTTAGGGGTATGATCTGTTACAAGATACTTGATAATGGATTATTTAATTCCACCCACCTCCATTGCAACAACTACTGTTTTTGTGGTTTTAACATGTATTCTCAGTCAACGTTTTTTAGTTTAGCTTATGTTGATCTTGACTGTATGGAAAAGAACCAACGCCAACGATTGGTTTCAAATATCTTTTGCTTGTGTTTCTTTTAGTTTTGTTGCATTGATTAGAGTTGGGAATTCATGTTGGACATGGGTTTGTGTCGAAGTGTTGGATTTGTGTTTTTTGTATAAAGATTTCGTTTTTTTGGAGTTCCAAGTGTTTTAAGTGCCAATATTTATGGGCAAAGCAATTGGAATGAAGTGACTTGAGAATCATGTCTTGCTTATGTTGTCTGACAGAGCATAAATGTATTCTGATGCTTACACAGGCTATTGAGAGGAAAAGGGCCGAACTACGTGATCATCAAACATTAGAAACTCCTCAACAAGAAGCTGAGGCTTCAACATCCAACAGTCAGCCTGATGAGAAGAGCACCTCAACACCCATTCCTGAAGCATGTAAAGTTAGGAATAGAAATGCTGATCATAAAGGGAAAGAAGCTGCAGACATCTTCACTCCGCGGAAGAGATTACTGGGCTCAATAGACAAGGTGAGGCACATTTGGTTGGAAGATCAGCGGAAATTAGAGAAGACACCGGCAGCTAAAAAGGCAGAGAGGCAGAAAATGGTGCGCGTTCTAATGTCAATGCGATGAAATTACAACGCGTAGGAAATTCAAGGACATGGGATGTTAGCAAGAGACTTCCGGCAATCGGTGATGATCATTGCCTGTATAAGTTATATTGTGCACAGATTTAGAGTGCAGAATTCATTGCTGCAAATAGGAGTCCTGGTTACTGGTTAGCCTCTGCTAACAATTTTGGTACATTCAGGCTCTACTTTTAACTTATCATGAGCATACGCTAATTTATGGTTGTAGTGTAGGACTATTAGCTCACTCTTCATGTACATAACTGGTAAAAACGATGCCTTTTTTAAGGCTTTTATTATATCTGCATGTATATTATTATGTTTTTGTTTAATACTGACATCTACCTAATTAAATTGGCGTTACTTCCCTTGATTAAATATAGTACTTTGCTGCAGGTCTTAACATAAATATGACTATATAAAGATGACTCGTTATTGTATGTCGTGAGACTTATATTGGAAAAGTAAGACAGCCTCGTATACAACGGCTTGACATTTGATAACAATAAATTAAATGAAGACACAAGTAGTTTTAGTTTAGCTTAGCTAGTGAGCCTGAACGTAGATTGGGCTTAGTTGGGCGTGTCCCATGAAGATTAGAAGCAAAGGGGAAGTGGCAACTCGTTCGACACTAACTTATTGGTGAATGGTGACACACTGACACTAACACGTCTATGTTGCTCTAGTTTTAGACATCTCTATATACATTACTGAATACTACTTCAGAAAGCCCTTAATAGCGTTGAACATTCACTTTGTATGATATACACATTTTCACTATAACTAAACAATCTAATGTTTAAGAAAAGTCTTGGAAGAGGTAAAGTCACTTAAAGAAAGCATTTAATGTTTGTAAATCATATGATTGCTACTAATCAATACCACTCTATGGTGCAAAGGTGGATTTTTATTCTAGTTCTTGAGTTTTCCATCATAATCTTGTCTTCCTCTTTGGGATGGTTCACTTTGTTGCCATATTGACGATTTCAAATTGTGCTGATAGCTTATCCTAAACTATCAAGATCAATTAGGTTGAGTCGCGATTTTCCTATTCTAATAACCAAACTTACCAAAGTCACGTTGGGCCATAGCGGCCACCTATAAGACTATAATCTTGTCCCTTTCAATGAAATCCCTATTCCCCAACATTCGATAAGATTTTATGTTACCGAGTAAGGGCCTGTTCTCATTGATTGAATTGAGCTGAACTGAACTGAGCTGAGCTGAACTGAGCTGAACTGAATATTTTATAAGAGAAGGAAATTAGAAGCTGAACTGAGCTGAACTGAACTGAAGTGAACTGAGCTGAACTGAACTGTACTGAACTGAGCTGAACTGAACTGTACTGAACTGAATTAAACTGAACTGAATTTCAACGTAAGAGAACAAACCCTAAGTTAGTGTTGTAATATCTCTTGTGACTAATTAAAAGTTATCAGGTTTTTGAATCTCAAAGGCTATTTTCTTGTCCTTTTTACCTACTAATCTCCTAATTCCAATCGCCCTAAACAAACACCCGAAAATGCAAGATTAATTACAAGTGAGTATTTAGTTTTTGCAAAAGAAAAAAGAAAAAAGAAAAAGGAAAATCTAGAGTGTAATTTGGCGTTTAGAGAATGCAAAACGGTACAACTATAGAAAATAGCCCTCCAAATATTATCCATTTCTAAGCAGTATTTTGCAAACCCAATTTTCTCTCTTTAGCTCCAAAGTCTGTTACAATTTGCAACAATGGCGTCTTGCTCAGCTCTTAACTTGCAGTCACAAATGGTAATTGCCCTTGTTCTTCACTTTCCAATTTCAATTTCAATTTTCTTGCCTTTTAATTTCTGCTTCCAAGAATCAATTTTGAGGGTTTACCCTATAAGATATTGTAATGTAATGTTCATCATCAATTAGTTAATTCTTGTATTGCATTTGCTATCTTTAGGTAGGATATATAATTGTTATTAATCCATTTCATCTATAAGTTTCAGCAATTTACAAATTTGGTTTACCCTTTTTTCCCATTTACCTTTCGAATTAGTAGTCATGTTGATAGTGTAATTTGAACTAGTAATGTTACGACTAACCCGGGTAGCAGGAGTAGTTTCAAGCAGTTTGAGTTAGGAGAGAGCAACAAATGTCACAAACCCCCATTGCGGAGGTTTGTTATTCTATGAAATGATGATGATAAAATTAGAAAGATTTTTTGAGTTTGAAAGATTGGTTGGAGGTAAAAATAGGTTAGACTAAGAAAAGACAATAAGGTGGGAGATGGGGTTTGGGAGCTGCTGGTTTAAGGGAGTCAGATGGGTTTAAAGAAATCTATGTTAGTTCTTAATTTCATTTTGAGAAATAAGTAGTGCAAAAATGGTGTTAATTGGTTGAATTTTCAGGGTAGCTTCTGCAAAACTCGGTTTCATGTTCAAAGATTGCCTATCGCTACTGGCATTACCAATCTGCCACAATCTCACCGTCTGCCTGCATCAGCAAGCTACTCAGAAAGTAGGTTGTCATCGACAAATCTTTCTGCATCAGCCTTTGGCTGTAAAGTTTCAAGGACATCTCCAATCCCACGTCGTAGTATACGCTGTATGAGCTCTGCAACTGATGTGAGTATCCTCTTTATTTACTTTTATGTATTAGTTGGATATTTTTGGCTGCATATGATGTGTGACTGTGGGATGTTGAAGTCAGTCATCATTATCAATTGAACTAGGGGTTTTATCGAGAAAACAAGGTCGATTGTCAGGATAATTCTCTTTGATGCAAATAAAAAAAAAAAGGGACTTTTAAGTTATGGAATGAATCTAGGTTCTTCTAGGACCCATTAAACTGGTATTAATGTAACACTTTCGTTAAAATTTACCAAATGCACGATCAAGTTATATTTAATTACAACTTGATTATGCCTATATGTAATAAATTGTTTATTTGAAAAGAGTCATTTACTCCACTATCAAACATCCTGCTACCACTGATACTTGTGTGTGAGTGTGACTATATGCATAAACTGGTTTATCTTTGTGTGAGTTTGATGGTTACTTAAATAAAGTAAATTTCCCAGTAGGTACCTATATTAGTTTGGGAAAGAGTACTGTCTCTAAAATTTGGAAATATGGGTTAAATAGCCCCATTGAGATAGGTATGTGACTTGTGAAGTTGTGAGTGTTGGTGGCCAACGATAATATTTCATGTTCCAGACATTACTTTGCTTCAAATCTTTCATAACTTTGTGCTTTATTTAATTACTTTATGTAACCCTTATTGGTATGCAGATTAAATTTTCTTTCATGATTCTTAACTTAAGATTTTTGATATAAAATTTACTTTGTGATTAGGTTCAAGACTTGCAGGCAAAAGTGACAACAAAAGTCTTCTTTGATGTAGACATTGGTGGAGAGTCCGCAGGAAGAATTGTTATGGGTTTATTTGGAGATGTGGTTCCAAAAACTGCAGAGAACTTCCGTGCCCTATGCACAGGTAATTTCTATTTGTTTTTTTGTCCCGCATCCTGTGATTCCTATCTTTCTGCTACGTGTATCTGCTCTTCTGGTCTAAGATGTAATGTGATGAAGATTACCTTCTCAACTAAGTGAAAGAACCTTTTCTGTACTTTTTTCAGCATTATTTGGTGTATTGAAAAAAGTTTGAAAGGTGTTTTAATCCAAGTAAGACAATTACAATGTATTGCTGTGGGTCCTGTGGCACTAAAGGCTTTTGTTCCACCGTGTTTTAAAGAAACAGATTGTCTAGGATAGAAAATCTTCCAAAGTAAAATTTACAACAAAACAGGAGGAAGACCATTTTGAACTTTATTCAGAAAATTCTTCTCCTTTCTTATTTTTAACAGGATTTAATAATTCTAGAAGTAAGATTGTTCTTCTGATATTTAATCTTAGCAACAAATGAGGATTAGGCTATCTTTGAAAGGTTGATGCCTGATATTTTTTTTAACAGGTGAGAAAGGTTATGGTTACAAGGGAAGCCACTTTCACCGCATAATTAAAGATTTCATGATTCAAGGAGGGGACTTCACTGAAGGAGATGTGAGTTGTTATCCCCATATTTTTTAGCTTGGTGGCTTTGTTTCAGGATCTGTAACATTAAGTGACTGAGTTTGGGTAATCCTGCTTCTTTCAGGGAACCGGAGGAATAAGCATCTACGGTGCCAAATTTGAAGATGAAAACTTTACATGTAAGTGTAGCACACAGGGAAAATGATACATTATTCAGTTAATTTGCTTAAAGTGGGTTGAGATGGTATTCTGTTACTCAGTGAGAGATTGCTCCACCCCCATTTGTAAATTATGACATCTGAAAGTTTCGTATCTCTGAATTATATATTTAATATCGCAGTGACACATGTTGGACCTGGTGTGTTGAGCATGGCAAATGCTGGTCCTGGTACCAATGGAAGCCAATTCTTCATTTGCACTGTAAAAGTGAGTTGAAAGATCTTATCTCAATTTTGTTTCAGTTTATTACAAATGAAGTTTAAAATCTGTTTAACATATACTTTTATATGTATATACTCTTTGAACTCACACCTGTAGCTACAATGTCTAGTATCAACTAGCTAGTCATGCTAGCTGTAGAGGGCCGAAACAACTTGATGATGCTGATGTTGACTTGCCCTTTACATTTGACTATTTGAGTGTTGTGGACTTATAAATCAACACTTTCTGGGTTCAAATGAGGGATGATATGATGGCTTAGAAGCTTGCATTTATTATAGAATTAAATTTGCAGTTTCTTACATCTGCTTCTCCATGTTGGGTAACCTTCCCCTAAATTCCTTGCTATGATAATGGAACTTTTGTTTCTTAATGAGGATACTAATTTGAAAGGTAGAAGACATGGGGAATTTCAAACACCCTCTCAAAAATCTGAGTTCTCAGAACAAAAATTTCAAGTAGTTTTACAAACTGCAAAAATTGCCTTGTTTTAATGGCTAGCTCTTGAGTTTCAGCTCATATCCGATTATTTTATTGTCTGAGAAATTATTTAATGTACACGAGGATAAATACGTGAAAGCAAGAAAAATTGGATTCGGAGTTTGGGACCTAATATAAACCATGCTTCCTCGTGAATTTTTATCCTCTTTTCCGCGTATTTAGCTTATTAATGTGGTAACTGGTAAAGTGGCCAATAATGTGTTTTGTAAATGGCTTTTCAATTGTCTGTAAAACTAGCTTTTTAGCTGCTGCTCAACCGGTGTTCTTAGCCAAAAATGAAAGTCAAGTCATTTCTACACTGGCAAAGTCATGTCATATTAGGCTGATACCTTAAGGATCAAAGTGAAAGCATTATCCAGATTTATGATTCCTTTGCATTCACATTTTTGCAGACCCCATGGCTGGACAACCGCCATGTTGTATTTGGACATGTTATTGATGGGATGGATGTTGTCCGAAAGCTTGAATCCACAGAAACAAGCAGATCAGATTGTCCTCGCAAGCCATGCAGAATTATCAACTGTGGAGAGCTTCCACTGGAGGCTTAATGGTTTTATTAAGACCACCACTGAGTAATTGCGTCTACTGATTGAGTCTTTTACTTCCGAGGCTTCAAGGTTTATTTTTTAGGCGATAGTACTTTTTGGTGTGGAGATATTTGTGTTGTACTCTCTGTGAAGACTGTCAGTTGTAGAAAGCTAGAAATGCTTGTGTTTTTTAAACAGACTGAAGCTCACTTAATAAAGATTATATATGATGTGATTCATGCTTATTTCAATCGCCTAATTTTGAATAGGGCTGTGTTTTACTTTAGAACATAGAAAAACATAATTCTCCTCAACTCTTGCAGGATTGGTTTTACTTCATAGTTTCCATCTTGCAGGGAATCTCTTGTCCATTCTTTCTACTCCTAAGTAGATTACGGTCCATGACCTCAAGGGGGATTATTAGAAGCAAATGATATCCATATACTCAATCCATTTCAGGTTAGTTGCCACTTTTCATATAAATAAGGTGTATTTAAAGAGTTAAGGTAGAATACGGTCCTAAACTTTGTTATTTGTGTGCTTTTAGTCCCTGAACTTCAAAGTGTGGTATTGTAGTCCTTCAACTTCAAAGTATGACATTTTAGTCCTCAACAACCATAAATAGTAAATTCAGGCAGTCATCATTAAATATTTAGCTGATTTGGCAAACTTTAGGTACTAAACAAATGACATGGCATTTTTGATTATTTTTTAAAGCGAAGTTTAGGAGCTTATACAATTAACATGGTACTTTACTACTCCATTTATTTTGTAATAACTAGTGTGCTGCCGTGGCGTTGCACCGGGTTACTACTTTGATTAAATTGTTCTTTATGAAATATGTTATCATATTTTTTGACAAAATAAAATATATTATCATCGATTATGTATGTTATGCATAAATGTTAAAAATAATGTTACTAATTGATAAAGAGTATAGATTGATAATTTTTAACACTTTATTGTTTGTGAAATGTTTTATTCCTCTTATTCTTTTTTTCAAACTGCTTATCTCGTATTTCCTTTTTAATTGATGCATGTCATTTATAGTTATATTTATATGTATAGATGACATCAATTGTTATTGGCTAAGATGGTAAGGAAGTAGTTCTTGTTTCCTTGAGGTCTAGATTATTACTTTTTAATAATTAGATATATGTAGTACTACCTCCGTTAATGGTTATATGCAACTTTGGAATATTTTGTATCTCACAAATAATACCCCAAAGTTGTAGATAACCATTAACGGAGATAATATTAATGATTAAAGTCAAATTGTTTCAAGTATAAGAGAACAAATAAAGTATAAAATTGTTCCATTCTATATTTTATGATTAAAAAGGTAATTTTCATTTTAGTTAAGGAACTACAAGAGCAAGGTTGCTGAATACTGACCTTAAATACTACTTCCTTCGGTTTTTAATAGTTGTAACACATTTTTTTCTCGATGTTTAAGAAAAGTGAGGTTCACATAATTTAATATACTTTAAAATGGGTGTGAGTGGTTGTTAGAAGTACAATGTACTTCGTACTTGTATAATTTAGTGGGCATGTACTTTAAATTAGAAGTAGTACAACTTTTTCAAATAACTTTCCAATTATAGTATATCATAAGTATTGTGGCATTTCTATTTTAGCAAATTGTTGCAAGTATTAAAAAACGGAGAAATTATGAATTACGGAGTACTATCTAAATCTATTTTTATTAAAAAAAAATAGTACCGTCTAAATAACCACATAATAGAGTTATTTGGACATCAGGTGATTCAAGTCATTAGTACATACTTTTTTTTTTCAACGGTCATTGACGTATAATATCATAACAAGGACTACACAGAAATCAGTTAATAAGGTCTCTTCTACAAGCTTACTGCCAGTTCATGAGCCTTTTGGACTTTTTCCCTACCTACTTTTGTACGTGATGACATTGCTGCAGTCCGTCTTGATGACCAGGTTCCTTGTGTCGGCCCAAACCCTGAAGATGCTAATAGGATTAATGCCTCTTAATACCTCACTTACCTTTTATTTTATTTAAGTCAATTAAATTGCCTAAAACTATTTGCCTGTCAAAATATAACACTTAAAAAAACACGGAGGGAGTACATACTTTTTTTTTTTTTCCAACAACAGTCATTGACGTATAATATCAGTTTTGTAGGCAAAGGTTATAACAAGATTACACACAAATAAGGCCTCTTCAACAAGCTATTGGTAGTTCATGAGCCTTTTGAACCTGTTTCCTACCTACTATTATGCAAACAAAGCAATCTACATTTTTTGTCATCTTAATGATTTCTAATTAAGATTATCGATTGAATGTCAACACTAGTACATTATCAATTGAATGTACGTGATGACACTGCTGCAGTCCGTCTTGATGATCAGGTTCCTTGTGTCGGCGCTGCATTGTATTATACAGTACACCACACTACATAGCATTCTGCTTGAAGTGCTGAACTTGCCCAAACCCTGGAAGATGCTAATAGGATTAATGCTGATCACATCATTCCTATGCTTCCAAATTGCCCATACAATACTCACAAATTGGTTAACCCTTTCACTGCTTGATTTATCCTCTTTAAAGAAATATTTTAAGTTCACTTAATTAAAACCTTGATACTGAAATTCTCTATTATATTAGTTCTTTAAAGTTATCAATTTTGTATAAATTGAAATTATTTTTATTGAACCGAACTTATTTTTACTAAATTGAAATTATTTTACTGAATATTACTCGCATTTTTTTAAAGTCAAGTCAATAGGGTCTTACCGTCTTATTAGCTTTAAAGTTAAAAAAAATGAATTCACAATAATTTAACTTAAATAATGAAGCTAAGCATGTCATAATTGAGCTAAAATGGCAGACAAAAATCAAAAAGGATCATAGACCCACGATTTCATGGATCATGCCGCTTTGCTGGTAGTGTTAACTGCTTAGTTGTTTCATTTAGGAAAAAAAAATTAAAGCCATGAGAACGGAAATAATGTTAATAAATGTACTCGTTCGTATAGTATAATTGATGTAAATAAAGAGGTTGGTTTGCCCTAATTTTATTTTATTTTATTTTATTTATTTATTTATTATTATTTTTTAATAATGAGTGTATAATTGATGTAATTGCTTATTTTATTGAAAACTGATGTTAGTTTAGGTCTGTGTGACATTGTTATACTTCATTCATAATTACTAATTAGTATCGATTTGTTTTTTTTTTTGGTTATGAGTACTAATTACTTCAAACTTCTAATTCAGGGCTTGTTTGACATCGTTTTTTGTTTTCAGATTCCTGTTTTTTTTTAAATTAAAAACCAAAAACAGGAAACAAGAAAAATGTGTTTCCACTTTTCTGTTGTCAGTTGTCAAAATTATCTTGATTTCAATAAGTTTAAATAATTTTTGATTCATTATATGACATATATCATATCATTTTAAAAAATAAAAAACCAAAAAACAGAAAACCGCAGTGATGCCAAACGAACCCTCAATTAGTAGTTTTATGATATATAAAAGGTTTATAATATAGGAAACTGCTGAGGAATTTTGTTTTAAACCGGGCAAAAAAATATTTTTATAATTACATTTGCCATTAAAATGCAGCGTATTGATGATTTTTTTTTTCCTCTTATAACATTATCTATGGTTTTGTCGAAAAAATAAAAACATTATCTATGAAAATCGCAGGTAAAAAAACAAATTTTGTTAGTGCAAGTCCAATGGTTGTAGTTAGGGATTAGCTTGCAATTTTAATAATTCCTAGCTACTAGCTTGACAATTGAAGCTATAAAACTCAATAAGCTTGGCTAAGCAAATTAGTTTAGCTTGACAATTAAACTTTACAAAATAAAATGCTCATTGCACCAATTAAGGTCCTTCCATGTATTTTCTAACCAACAACTATTACTAAGCTAATAGGCTAATAGCTAGCCATTGGAGCAAAAAGTAGTTAAAATGATAATTTGCTTAAAAGCTTATATGACATGACAAACTAATTGTCAAATTAGCTTGTCATTGGAGATGTTCATTAAACCATCTTATAACTTTTTTGAATTTTTTTTGGTCAGAGTACACCCTTTTTTATTATTATTATATTATTATTTTTTATTTTTTTTTTAATTTTTTTTTTATTTTGGTGGAATAGAGACTGCATGTGAATGTAGCTAAAATATTGTGCGGAGTCGTGAAGCATAGTATGAAGTAATCTGGGGGAACAAATGGAGTTGTCAAGCATCTTTTAGAAGTGATTAAAGGGTATTTTTTTTTTTTTTTTAAATTATTGGGCAATATAAATTTTAATTAAACAGCATGTGAATGTTGGGTAAAATATTGTATCATTTGTACGAAGTCGTTGAGCATCTTATGATTGAAGTGATGCAATTGACTAAGCTAAGGCTCGCTCGTTATATATAGACGATAGTACAGCTCGCATTTCTCACAAACAAAAAAGAGTTATCATCATTCTTATTGTAGTTTCATTCTTTTTCACTGCTTATTCTGTCTTACCTACAAATGGATGTCGCTTTGGCACTCACTGCTGCTCAGACATTGTTCGCAACACTGCAGTGTGCAGAAGTGCGAAAGCTATGCTCCATCTATAAGTATGAATCTGAACTTCAGAAGTTGCTTGACACTGTCAAAACCATCAAGACTTTCCTCATGGATGCCGACTTCAAGTGCCAAGAGCTCAGCAATGAAGGCCAAAACTGGGTCGAGAATCTTAAGAATGCTGTCTATGATGCGGATGATCTGTTGGATGAATTTAATACCATCACTCACAAGTCTGGTACTAAAATCTCTAAGAAGGTACGCGATTTCTTCTCTCCTAAGAATCAACTGTTATTTGCTTTTAATATGTCTCGAGAGATTAAGAAGCTTAGGGTAAAGTTGGATAGCTTAGCTGAAAACCATAGTAACTTTGGGTTTAGTGAGTTGTATAAGCCTGTCAAGTTTAAAAAGGAAACTTGTTCTTATGTGTATAAAGAGAGTATAATTGGGAGAGATGATGACAAGGAGGTTATTGTGGATCTCTTGTTACAAGATGACTCACAGAAGAAGATTTCTTTTGTGACTATTGTGGGGATTGGAGGATTAGGGAAAACAACTCTTGCCCAACTCGTGTTTAATGATCTTCGGATTAGAGAGGCATTTCATCGAAATATGTACTGGCTTTGTGTGTCTGTAAATTTTGACACGAAATATATCTTAGGTAAGATGCTTGGGGTGAATGAGGAGCTAGGATTTGAGGGCCTGCACAAAAAATTCCGAGAACAGATTGAAGGGAATAAATTTCTCCTTGTTTTAGATGATGTATGGTCTGAGAATGGTAGAGAATGGGATGAGTTGAGAGACTTCTTGAATTTAGGTGGTAAGGGAAGTAGAATTTTGGTGACTAGCCGCAGCCAAAGGGTGGCAAGAGCTATTGGGAATGGGAGTTATGCAATGTATGAGTTAAAAGGTCTCTCTGAAGAGGAATCTTGGGAATTGTTCAAGGAAATATCTCTTGGACAAAGGGAAGACAAAGTCGGTACTAGTCTACTTGAGATCGGTAAAGATATTGTTAGAAAGTGTGCAAATGTGCCTCTCTCCATAAGGGTCATAGCCAGTTTGTTGCGTAATCAAGATATAGCAACTTGGCAGTCTTTGAAAAGTATTGATTTGGCTAACATGTATGATGGTGCCGATGGTGTGGACGACATTATTCCAACATTGATGTTTAGCTATTATCATCTTGCTCCTGAGCTAAAATGTTGCTTTAGCTTTTGTTCAGTCTTTCCTGAGGACTTCCGCATTGAAAAAGAAATGCTAATTAGTCTTTGGATGGCCCAAGGATATCTTGTTCCAAGTTCTAAAACAGAGAACATGGAAGATGTAGGTGAAAGATATTTTTCAGTTTTATTGCAAGGTGTTTTTTCCAAGACGTTCTGCATAATGAATATGATGGAGTTCAGTCAGTCAAAATGCATGATCTCATACATGACCTTGCTCGGAAAGTAGCTGGAAAGGAAACCTTGATATCATCTGCTTCTAGGTCACATGAAGTTGAAGGGAAAGTTCGTCATATGTTTATTGATGATATTAATGAACATCTGACTAACTGGTTAAGTTCAAGTAATCGTCCAAGTAAGACACTGCGTACCTTTTTAAATATTAATGATAATATTTTGATGAGTATTTCCAAGTGTAGTTGTTTAAGGGCATTGGATTTGCATGGCTGTGTTTTCATTAGAAACATACCAGATACACTAGGTAAATTATTGCACTTGAGGTACCTTGATCTGTCAGATAATACTTTTTTGGAGATGCTTCCTCAATCAATCACCAATCTTTACAACCTGGAAACTTTGAAATTGTGTCGTTGTAGAAGCCTAAAGGAGTTGCCTAAGGACACAAACAGACTAGTAAATCTTAGGGTGTTGGATATAAGGAGCTGTAAGAGGTTGACTTATATGCCGGCAGAGATGGGTAAATTAACATATCTTAACACACTACCGATGTTTATAGTGGTTAGGGATGATGATGAACTGAAGCAAGATAAAAAAGGAAAGCTCATAGACTTGAAAGCACTCATCAATAACCTCAGAGGTACACTCGACGTTATCCCACTAGACTGTATGCAAAGTCGGGGTCATACGGTTGTCCTACTAGAGTCTTTGCAGCTGAAGTGTAGATATGTAGCACTTAATGTAGAGTTTCACGAGTCAGTGCTGGAGTGCCTATTCAGTAACCATCAATTTAGCACGTTATCCATGATTGATTATGATGGTACAAAAGTGCCAAGTTTGGCGTCTGGGCTTGTGAGTATTAACTTGACATTTTGTGATGAGTTGAAATATCTGCCATCATCACTGAGCCAACTTTGTCATCTCAAATATCTTAAACTTTGGAAATGTCAGAATTTAGAGTACATGGAGGGTGATGCACCATCTCCATCAGTGAAATTTTTCCCGTCTCTTGAGGATTTAGAGCTAAGTGAAATGCCTAAATTAAAGGGATGGTGGAGAGATATAAGATGGATGGAAAAGGAAACTGTTTTCATTCCATCATTTCCACGGCTCTGTAAATTGAGTGCTGAAGATTGCAAGAGATTGACATACATTCCTCCATGTCCACATGTAAAAGAATTGTATCTTCGCGAAGTCAATGAGGCACTGAAATTTTGTAAGAAAGGAGGCGGTTGTGGTGAAAGCAATCCAATCACTTTGGAGAGGTTGTCAATAGATAATTCATGCGTTCTGAATTCCGTGTTTAAGGAGTTTGTGGGAAGCGTTGTTTTTGTGAAGTTAATCAAACAAAATTTGGGGACTATTTGGGAGGGGTTTCAAGGCCGTGCCTCTTCTATTGAAAGACTCGAACTTTGTAACTGTTGGGGAGTGGAGAATCTGGGAATGGAGCAACTCACGAACCTAAAATCCCTCTCATTATCATCAATGAATTTAAAAGACACACCCTGGAAATCTCTTCACTCTCTTTCTTCATTTGGAATACTTTTTTGCCAAAGGGGATTCAGTACTTAACGTCCCTTCAATCCCTCATTCTTGAATCTTGCCCTAATTTGGAGGACTTGGGGGAAAGCGTCTTCTTCCTTAAATCTCTGCAACTTCTTCAAATTAAAGACTGCGAAAAACTGAAATCATTGCCAGAAGCAATGCGACAACTCACCTCACCCACATCTCATATCTGAAATATCAATCAAGTCTACCATCATCAACATACTACTCAACAAGTCAAGGTAACATAACATATTTTTATCTTCTTATTATTTATCACATTATCATTGTCTTTTTCAGTTCCCCTTCTTTAATAACTGTAATTGTTGTGCAAGTACGGAGTATATGATTTATGTATCTTGAATACTTTATGTTTTTATTCCCATAGAAATTAAATAAGGAGTTTATTAAATAAGGAGTTCAAAGACTTGGCATATGCAAATACTCTATATTCATTAATGAAAAAAAGTATTGACATTTTGGCTAAAATAATTTACAAAGTACATTTCACAAGTGTTATTTCATAATGTAACTCTATCATTAAAAAAAAAGTAACCCATTCATTATTAACTCGGTAATTTTTATTTAATACCAATATTTCCTGTCAAAAAAATTATTACCTCCAATTACTTTTATGTGCAACTTTAGAAAATTTTATATCTCATAAATAATACTCCAAAGTTGCATATAAAAGTAATTGAAGGTAGTCTATCAGAAGTGATTCTCGATGTTGACAGGGTAATGCACACTTCTACTCCAAATTTGAAACTAAACTTCTGTATGGACTATGGATGGCATAGCATCTGGCCAAATTTTTGTTAATCGTTACACCCATGTCTTCTCTCTATAGTATAGTCTTCAACAACAAAACCAACTCTTAAACTGGTTACAATTTTGTGATCGGGGCTAATAACAGCTAACACGGGGGCAAGTCAATCCTCCAGTTATAATATCATAAGAGTGTTTATGGTGCATATGATGTGTGACTGGAATGTTAAAGTCAGTCATAATTATCAATTGAACTAGGGATTTTTAAATGGAATAAGATTGAAAAAAAAAAAAGTCCAACTGTAATGAATATTCTCTTTAGTGCATGGAAGAAAGGACGTTTAAATTACGGAATGAATCTGTGTTCTTCTAGACCCATTAAACTGGTATTAATTTAACGCTTTGGTTAAATTTACCAAATGTACGATCAAGTAATATTTAAGTATTACTTGGTTATGCTTATATGTGATAAATTGTTTATTTGAAAAGAGTCATTTACTCTACTATCAAACATCCTGCTACTTGTGTGTGACTGTATGCATAAACTAGTTTATCTTTGTGAGAGTTTGATAGCTACTTATATGAAGTAAATTTCCCGGTTGGTAGCTATAACAGTTTGGGAAAGAATAATGTCTCTAAAATTTGGAATTTTGGTTTATATAGCCCCATTGAGATTAGGTCTGTGACTTGCGAGTGTTGGTGTCCAACAATTATATTTCATGTTTTGGATATTAATTTTCTGCATCAAATCTTCATAACTTTGTGCTTTATTAAGTTACGTTATGTAACTCTAATGGGTATGCAAATTAAATTTTCTTTCATGGTCCTTTACTTGAGATTTGTGATATTAAATTTACTTTGTGATCAGGTTCAAAATATGCTGGCAAAAGTGATGACAAAAGTCTTCTTTGATGTAAACATTGTTGGAGAGCCAGTGGGAATTTTGTACACAGGTAAATTTTACCTGTTAACTTTCGCATCCTTCTTTATGCTATGTGTATCTGCTGTAATCTGGTCTAAAGATGTAATGTGATGAAAATTACCTTCTCAACGAAGTGAAAGATAATTTAGTGTATTGAAAAATAATTGAAAGGTGTTTTAATCCAAGTAAGACAGTTATAATGTATTGATGCGGGGCTTATGGCACTAAAGGTTGTAGTTCCACCATGTTTAAAAGAAACAAATTGTCAGATAGAAGTTCATCCAAAATAAAATTTACAACAAAACAGGAGGAAGACCATTCTTGAACTTTACTCACAGAAAATTCTTTTCCTCTCTTATTTTTAACAAGACTTCTTAATTCGGGAAGTAAGATTGTTCCTCTGGTATTTAATCCTAGTTACAAATGAGAATTAGGCTATCTTAATGGTTGATGCCTTTTTTTTTTTCAAATTTACAGGTGAGAAAAACTATGGTTACAAGGGGAGCCACTTTCACCGCATAATTAAAGAATTCATGATTCAAGGAGGGGAATTCACTGAAGGAGATGTGAACTCTTATCCCCATCTTTTTACCTTGGTGGCTTTGTTTCAGGATCAGTAACATTAAGTGACTGAGTTTGAGCAATCCTGCTTCTTTCAGGGAACTGGAGGAATAAGCATCTACGGTGTGAAATTTGAAGATGAAAAATTTACCTGTAAGTGTAGCACAGAGGTAAAATGATACATTCTTCAGTTAATTTGCTTAAAGTGTGTTGAGATGGTATTTTGTTACTTCGTGAGAGATTGCTCCACCTCCATGTGTAAATTATGACTTCTGAAAGTTTCGTATCTCTCAATTATGTTTTTTTATTTTACCCTCTTTTTCCGTCTATTTAGCTTATTAATGTTGTAAAGTGGCCAATAATGTGTTTTGTAAATGGCTTTTCAATTGTCTGTAAAACTAGCTTTTTAGCTGCTGCTCAACCAGTGTTCTTAGCCAAAAATGAAAGTCAAGTCATTTTTACACTGGCAAAGTCATTTCATATTAGGCTGATACCTTAAGGATTAAAGTAAGCATTATCCAGATTTGTGATTCCTTTGCATTCACGTTTTTGCAGACCCCATGGCTGGACAACCGCCATGTTGTATTTGGACATGTTATTGATGGGATGGATGTTGTTCGAAAGCTTGAATCCACGGAAACAAGCAGATCAGATTGTCCTCGCAAGCCATGCAGAATTATCAACTGTGGAGAGCTTCCACTGGAGGCTTAATAGTTTTATAAAGACCACCTCTGAGTGATTCCGTCTACTGATCGAGTCTTTTACTTCCGAGGCTTCAACGTTTATTGTTTAGGCGATAGTACTTTTTGGTATGGAGATGTTTGTATTGTACTCTCTATGAAGGCTGTCAGTTGTAAAAAACTAGAAATGTTTGAGTTTTTTAAACAGACTGAAGCTCAGTTAATAAAGATTTTATATATGGTTGTGATACTGTGATTCACTGATTCATGCTTATTTCAATTGCCTAATTTTGAATAGGGGCTTTGTTTTACTTTAGAACATAGAAAAACAAAATTCCCGTCAATTTTTGCAGGATTGGTTTTACTTCATAGTTTCCATCTTACAGGGGATAAAGGGATCCCTTGTCCATTCATTCTACTCCTAAGTAGATTATGTTCCATGGCGACCATGGGGGATTATTAGTAGCAAATGATATCTGTATACTCAATCCATTTTAAGTAGTTGCACCACTTTTCATATATATAACTATATAAGATGTATTTAAAGAGTTAAGGTAAAACACGGTTCTAAACTTTGATATATGTGTGCTTTTAGTCCCTTATCTTCAGCAACTATGGAAGAGTAAAGGCTTCTGGGGCATTTGATAAGCCTTTAAAATAGTTCATAAAATGGTATTAATTTGAAAATACATGCAAAATCACGCGTAGACTAGTGTAATTCTTTTTTTGACACAAAGCAAACACACAGTATAAGAAAATTTTGTGGAAAAATTGTACTTCGTAAGTTCGTAGTAACCAGGTTACCACAATAACCTGGTTATCAACATTGGGTTATAGATTAAAATAATCTACTTTTTGCTTTTAATATTTGTCCTTGGTGGGGTTCATTTAAATTAGGAGAGAGAAAGAGTGAAATTGTGGGGTTGAGATTGGGTAAAAGTAGGAGAGAGAAAATAAAAAACCAAAAAGTTATGGTTAACTATGGTTAACCGTTGTGTTTGCTCTTACAAATAGCCTATATTTTCAACGGATACTCTTCAAGCCAAATACGACAATCATTAAAATTACAATTCAAATTGGCTAAGTTATGCACTGCACCGGTTCCCGACTAATGTAATTAATGTTTATATTTTATTTTAGCTATCTTGTCTAACGCTTCAGAGCATTCATAAGCCCATTTTATAATATACCTATAAAAGACAAAAAAAAAAATTGTTAAAAACCATCTCATAATTTTGGTAAATTCCTACTACTCTCCGATATCAACCTTTGGCTGCATTTCCCTCCATTCTTTCCTTTTTCTGCTTCGCATCTCTTTATCCACCCAAATTGAAGCACACAGCGACTTCAACTTCACCATTGAAGCTCAGATCTCGCACATCAAAATTCGGAATGAACGCAAACGCCAGACGCAATTCAGGCAAGTTTTTATACGAATTTCTTTATTTTGTAAAGTTTGAACAAGCAATTAAAGGTTTTCGACAATTAGGGTTTGTATACAAACGAATTCGAATTATGAAGTTGATTAGGCTTTCCTTATTATTCGAATTTGTAGTATGCGAAATTTAGGGTTTGTGTTTTTGCAATGTATAATTGATTACGAGGTGTGTTGTTAGGTAGGATAACTCTTGTTAATTCACCAAGAAGGAACAAAAATTGTTCTGTGGAATTCAACCTCCAAGAATTGATGGCAGACGAGTTGCAGGTAGGAGTAAACGAAGCGATGCGAAGCAGATAGAGGAAAGAATGGAGGGAAAATGGGGAAAAATTAGCAGATGATGGGTGTGACACCGGGGAAATGCAGTCAAAGGTAGACCTGGCAATCCTGTCCCGACCCGATTGACCCGACCCGAATAACCCGACCCGTAATCTGAAGTTGACCCGAAATCATTGATCCGAAAATGACCCGAACTCAAACTAACCCGACCCGACCTGAACTCGACCCGAAATGGAGTTGACCCGAACATGACCCGATGACCCGAAGTGACCCGACTCGAATGACCTGACCCGAAATTGACCCGAAACCCGAACTTGACCCGACCCGAAATGACCCGAAACCCGAAGTGACCCGACCCAACTTTAACCCGAATTGATTGACCCGAATCAACCCGACCCGAATTGACCCGAATAATAAGAGAATATGATGAAATGGTTAATTACTTGTTTTAAGGCTTCTTTATTTTCTAAGTAATAGGTCCTCACGATTTTTTTTTTTTTTTAAACGATTTTACTTTATTTTCCAACTATTTTTTTTAAGTGAATTTATTTTGGTGACCCAACACAAACTTGACCCGAATAGACCCGACCCGAGTTGACTCGACCGAAATTGACCCGACTCGAAATTGACCCGAAAATTGATCCTAAATATTGACCCGACCCGAAAAGACTCGACCCGAATTGACCCGACCCGAACTTGACCTGACCCGAACTTGACCCGAAGTGCTGACCTGAATTTGACCCGAAACCCGAGTCGACCCGAACCCGACCCGAACATTTGCTGACCCGAACTTGACCCGACCTGAATTGACACGACCCGAACCCGACCCGAATGACCTGTTTGCCAGGTCTAGTCAAAGGTCGGAATCCGGGAAGTGATGGAAATATATAGAAAAAATTTTAAATCAGGTGTGCTTTGACAAATATATATATATATATATATATATATATATATATATATATATATATATATATATATATATATATATTTTTTTTTTTTTTTTTTTTTTTTTTTTTTTTATGATATGGTGTTTTACAAAATTTGTCTTTTATAAGATGGTTTTTAATGAATTTTCCTTATTTCTAACGTGAAATTAATGTCATAATAATACTTGTAAGTTGGTATGTGTGAAATCTAATCACCTAATCAAATATAGCCTTCTTTAGGAACTAAGGCCGGATGGAGTACTATTTTAAGTTTTCGAGGGTATTTTTTTTTTTTTGGTGGAATAGAGACTGCATGTGAATGTAGTGTAAAATATTGTGCAGAATCGTAAAGCATATTATGAAGTAATTAACGGGAACAAATGGAGTTGTCAAGCATCTTTTGAATTGATTAAAGGGTACATTTTTTTTATTATTGGGAAATGTAAGTTTTTAATTAAACAGCATGTGAATGTAGGGTAAAATATTGTATCATATGTACGAAGTCGTTGAGCATCTTATGATTGAAGTGATGCAGTTGACTAAGCTAAGGCTAGCTCGTTATATAAAGACGATAGTACGGCTCGCATTTCTTACAAACAAAAAAGAATTAACATCATTCTTATTGTAGTTTCATCCTTTTCACTGCTTATTCTGTCTTACCTACAAATGGATGTCGCTTTGGTACTCACTGCTGCTCAGACGTTGTTTGCAACACTGCAGTGTGCAGAAGTGCGAAAGCTATGCTCCATCTATAAGTATGAATCTGAACTTCAAAAGTTGCTCGACACTGTCAAAACCATCAAGACTTTCCTCATAGATGCCGACTCCAAGTGCCAAGAGCTCAGCAACGAAGGTCAAAATTGGGTCGAGAATCTCAAGTATGCTATCTATGATGCGGATGATCTGTTGGATGAATTTAATACCATCGCTCACAAGCCTGGTACTAAAATCTCCAAGAAGGTACGCCGTTTCTTCTCTCCTAAGAATCAACTGTTATTTGCTGTTAATATGTCTCGAGAGATTAAGAAGCTTAGGGTAAAGTTGGATAGCTTAGCTGCAAATCATAGTAACTTTGGGTTTAGTGAGTTGTATAAGCCTGTCAAGAGTAAAAAGGAAACTTGTTCTTATGTGTATGAAAAGAGTATAATTGGGAGAGATGGTGACAAGGAGGCCATTGTGGATTTGTTGTTAAAACATGACTTGGAGATGAATGTTTCTTTTGTGACTATTGTGGGGATTGGCGGGTTAGGGAAAACAACTCTTGCCCAACTTGTGTTTAATGATCTGCGGATTAAAGAGGCATTTCAAGGAAATAGGTACTGGGTTTGTGTGTCTGTAAATTTTGACACAAAATATATCCTAGGTAAGATGCTTGAGGTGAATGAGGAGCTAGGATTTGAGGGCCTGCACAAAAAATTTCGAGAACAGATTGAAGGGAATAAATTTCTCCTTGTTTTAGATGATGTGTGGTCTGAGAATGGTGGAGTATGGGATGAGTTGAGAAACTTCTTGAATTTAGGTGGTAAGGGAAGTAGAATCTTGGTGACCAGCCGCAGCCAAAGGGTGGCAAGAGCTATTGGGAATGGAAATTATCCAATGTATGAGTTAAAAGGTCTCTCTAAAGAGGAATCTTGGGAATTGTTCAAGGAAATTTCTCTTGGATAAAGGGAAGACAAAGTCGTTACTAGTCTAGTTGAGGTCGGTTAAGATATTGTTAGAAAGTGTGCAAATGTGCCTCTCTCCATAAGGGTCATAGCTAGTTTGTTGCGTAATCAATATCAACTTGGCAGTCTTTAAAAAGAATTGATTTGGCTAACATGTATGATGGTGTGGACGGCATTATGCCAACATTGATGTTTAGCTATTATCATCTTGCTCCTAAGCTGAAATGTTGCTTTAGCTTTTGTTCAGTCTTTCCTGAGGACTACCGCATTCAAAAAGAAATGCTAATTAGGCTTTGGATGGCCCAAGGATATCTTGTTGTTCCAAGTTCTGAAACAGAGAACATGGAAGATGTAGGTGAAAGATATTTTTCAGTTTTATTGCATACGTGTTTTTTTCCAAGACGTTGAGCATAATGAATTTGGTGAAGTTGAGTCAGTCAAAATGCATGATCTCATACATGACCTTGCTCGAAAAGTAGCTGGGAAGGAAACTTTGACATCGACTGCTTCTAGTTCACATGAAGTTGAAGGCCGGAAAGTTCGTCATGTGTTTATTGATGATATTAATGATGAACATCTGACTAATTGGTTAAGTTCAAGTAATAGTCCAAGTAAGACACTACATACTTTTTTGAATAATGGGGATAAAATGTATAATATTCCGATGAGTGTTGTGGACGCAATTATTTCCAAGTGTAGCCGTTTGAGGGTATTTTATTTGCCGGATTTTTTTGGGACTAGAAACATATACATACCAGACAAACTAGGTAAATTATTGCACTTGAGGTACCTTGATCTGTCAGGTAATACTTATTTAGAGATGCTTCCTCAATCAATCACCAATCTTTACAATTTGGAAACTTTGAATTTGTGTGGTTGTAGCAGTCTAAAGGAGTTGCCTAAGGACACAAGTAGACTAGTAAATCTTAGGTGTTGGATATATGTGGATGTGAGAGCTTGACTTATATGCCAGCAGGGATGGGTAAATTAACAAATCTGAACAAACTACCGATGTTTATAGTGGTTAGGGATGATGATGAACTGAAGCAAGATAAAAAAGGAAAGCTTATAGACTTGAAAGCACTCATCAATAACCTCAGAGGTACACTCGACGTTATCCTTGGTAAAAAAATAGACAGTACGCAAAATCGGGATTGTGTGGTTGTAAAAGTCGAACTAGCGTCTTTGCAGCTGAAGTGTAGCTTAGAAGCACTTAATGTAGAATATCTGGAGTCAGTGCTGGAGTGCTTATTCTTTAACCATCAATTTAGCGAGTTTGGTATGTGCTTTTATGGTGGTACAAAATTGCCAAGTTTGGCGTCTGGGCTTGTGAGCATCTTCTTGATATATTGTGATGAGTTGCAGTATCTGCCACCATCACTGAGTCAGCTTTGTCATCTCAAAGATATTAAACTTGGGATGTGTAAGAATTTTGAGTACATAGAGGGTGGTGCACCATCTCCATCAATGAAATTCTTCCCGTCTCTTGAGAATTTAGAGCTATTTGAAATGCCAAAATTAAAGGGATGGTGGAGAGATATAAGATGGATGGAGGAAACTGTTTTCATTCCATCATTTCCACGGCTTGGTATGTTGGATGTTCGGTATTGCTAGAGATTGACATACATTCCTCCATGTCCACATGTAGAAGAACTGATTCTTTGGGAAGTCAATGAGGCACTTGAATTGTGTATGAAAGGAGGCGGTGGTGTTGAAAGCAATCCAATCGCTTTGGAGAGGTTGTATATAGATAATTCATGCGTTCCCAATTATGTTTTTAAGGAGTTTGCGGGAAGCATTGTTTTATTGCAGTTGATCAACATAGAAAATTTGGGAACAATTAGGGAGGGGTTTCAAGGCTGTGCCTATTCTGTTGAAAAACTCGATCTTGAAAAGTGCAGGGGATTGGAGAATCTTAGAATGGAGCATCTCACCAACCTAAAATTTCTCAAATTATCAACAATTATTTTAAAAGACATACCCTGGAAATCTCTTTACTCTCTTTCTTCCATTGAAATACTTTTTCGCCTAGAGGATGTAATACTACCAAAGGGGATTCAGTACTTGACATCCCTTCTTTCCCTCATTCTTGATTCTTGCACTAAATTGGAGGACTTAGGGGAATGCGTCACCTCCCTGAAATCTTTGCAATTTCTTCAAATTAAAGACTGCAAAAAACTGAAATCATTGCCAAAAGCAATGCGACAACTCACCTCCCTCACTACACTTAAATTAATAAACCCCAGCTCTGAACTCAGGGATAGATGCCGGAATCCAGACGGGGAAGACTGGCCTAATATATGCCACATCCCAAATCTGGGATACGAACAGTCACCACAAACATACAAAACAAGTGAAGGTAACTTGACATATTTTATCTTCTTATTTATATATTTATTCATCACTGTCTTTTTCAATTCACCCTCTTGAATAATTGTAATCTATATACTTCCTCCGTTTTCTTTTACTTGCAACACACCTTTTGGGCACGCAGTTTTAGGAGATGATTAGTGAGGGTAAACGAGTGATTTTATCAATATAATTTTTACACGAAGATTAGAATAGGGTTAAGTATCATTTGTAAAAATTATAATGAATAATTTATCCGTTTACATTACATAAACCCGACCTCAAAACACGTGCCACAAGGCTGTGTTGCAAGTAAAAAGAAACGGAGGAAGTATATATTTATATGGAAAATGCTATACATAGCCCTTAGGGCTACATATATACGCTTGAAAATCGTAAAAAGTTCGGAAATCATAAATATATACACTAATTACACTGATTTACGCGTGTTTTTGTCATGAATTCCTAATTTTATACAATTTTAAGAACTCAATGGGAAGACATGAGTTCGTAACTTTACACAATTTTCTAGTGCATATTCAATGGTGTATAAGCATTAAATACACTTGAAAATTGTATAAAATTAGAAATTTATGACAAAAAACACGCGTAAATCTGTGTAATTAGTGTTTATATTTTTATAATTTCCTAACTTTACACAATTTTCTAGTGCGTATTCAATGCTTATATGTAGCCTTAAGGGCTATGTATAACATTTTCCTATAATAATTAATAAACTTTTTACTATTATAAATTTGTCGTTTATAGATTTTAGGGGCCTAATTTTTGTCATTAGCACATGCCTCTTAATCACCGGAGACGGCTCTGACTTATGTCTGTTCTGTATAGTCTTCAACAGGACGCACAACCAAGTCTTAAAGCAGTTATAATTTTGTGCTCGGGGCTAATAACAGCTGACATGGGGTAAGTCAATCCTACAGTTATAATATCATAAGACTGTTTATGGTGCATATGATGTGTGACCGTGGAATGTTGAGGTCAGTCATATTTATCAATTGAACTAGGGGTTTCTAAATGGAATTTTAAATTATGGAATGAATCTAGGTTCTTCTAGACCCATTTAACTGGTATTAATTTAACACTTTGGTTAAATTTACCAAATGTACGATCAAGTAATATTTAAGTATAACTTGGTTATGCTTATATGTGATAAATTGTTTTTTTGAAAAGTCATTTACTCCACTATCAAACATCCTGCTACCACTGCTACTTCTGTGTGACTGTATGCATAAACTGGTTTATCTTTGTGAAAGTTTGATGGCTAATATGAAGTAAATTTCCCGCCATCTCGGTTGGTAGCTATAACAGTTTAGGAAAGAGTAATGTCTCTAAAATTTGGAAATTTGGTTTAAATAGCCCCATTGAGATTAGGTCTGTGACTTGCAAGTGTTGGTGGCCAACAATTATTATTTCATGTTTTGGACATTAATTTTCTGCGTCAAATCTTCATAACTTTGTTCTTTATTTGATTACGTTATGTAACTCTTATTGTTATGCAGATTATATTTTCTTTCATGGTCCTTTATTGATATAACATTTACTTTGTGATCAGGTTCAAGATGTGCTGTCATAAGTGACGACAAAAGTCTTCTTTGAGGTAGACATTGGTGGAGAGCCAGCGGGAAGAATTGTTATGGGCTTATTTAGAGATGTTGTCCCAAGACTGCTGCGAACTTCCGTGCCCTGTGCACAAGTAGATTTTATCTGTTATTTTGTCCTGCATCTTGTGATTCCTATCTATCTGCTATGTGTATCTGCTGTAATCTGCTCTAAGATGTAATGTGATGAAGATTACCTTTTCAACTAAGTAAACGAACCTTCTCTGAACTTTTTTCAGGATAATTTGGTGTATTGAAAAAAATTTGAAAGGCATTTTAATCCAATTAAGTCAGTTACAATGTAGTAATGCGGGCTTATGGCACAAGAGGTTGTAGTTCCACTATGTTCAAAAGAAACAGATTGTCGGATAGAAATTCATCCAAAATAAATTTTATAACAAAACAGGAGGAAGACCATTCTTGAACTTCACTCACAGAATATTCTTTTCCTTTCTTAAACAAGACTTAATAATTCTAAACGACTAGAAGTAAGATTGTTCTTCTGATATTTAATCCTTGCTACAAATGAGGGTTATGCTATCTTAATGGTTGACGCCTGATATATATTTTTTATTTCTAGGTGAGAAAGGCTATGGTTACAAGGGGGAGCCACTTTCACCTCATAATTAAAGTTTTCATGATTCAAGGAGGGGACTTCACTGAAAGAGATGTGAGTTGTTAACTTGTTATCCCCATCTTTTTACCTTGGTGGCTTTGTTTTAGGATCAGTAACATTAAGTGACTGAGTTAAAAATCCTGCTTCTTTCAGGGAACTGGAGCAATAAACATCTATGATGCCAAATTTGAAGATGAAAACTTTACATGTAAGTGTAGCACAAAGGGAATAATGAATATATGATACAATTATTCAGTTGATTTGCTTAAAGTGGGTTGAGACGTTAATGTGTTACTTGGTGTGAGATTGCTCCACCCCATTTGTAAATTATGACTTCTGAAAGTTTTGTATCTCTGAATTTGTAATCTGATTTTTTAATCTTTATTTTATATTTTGCAGTGAAACATGTTGGACTTGGTGTGTTGAGCATGGCAAATGCCGGTCCTGGTACCAATGGAACCCAATTCTTCATTTGCACTGTAAAAGTGAGTTGAAAGATCTTATCTCAATTTTGTTACAGTTTATTACAAAGGAACAGATTAAAATCTGGTTAATATATACTTTCATATGTGTAAAATTTATGAACTCACAACTGTAGCTACAATGTCTAGTATCAACTAGCTAGTCGTACTAGGCCATAACATCTTGATGATGCTGATGTTGACTTGCCCTTAGGCTTGAATGTTGTGACTTATAAGCCAATACTTTCTGTGTTCAAATGAGGGATGGAATGAAGGCTTAGAAGCTTGCATTTTTATAGAATTAAATAAATTTGCAGTCTTTTATATCTGCTCCTCCATGCTGAGAAAGTCTTCCATTCTCTCTGGTGAATAAGAGTTTTCCATTTTATTTGTTTAACAAAGGGTAACCTTCCCCTATATTATTCCTGGCTATGATAGTCGAACTTTTGTTTCTTAATGAGGATACTAACTTGAAATGTAGAAGACATGAGAAGAATTTCAAACACCCACTCAAAATCTGAGCTCTTTAAACAAAAATTTCTAGTAGTTTTACAAACTGCAAACATGGCCTTGCTTGAATTTCAGCTCATTTCCCCATTTTTATTTAATGTCTGAGAAATTTTTTTTGTAGAAAGACATTTTAAAATACACGAGGATAAATGCGTGAAAGCAAGAAAATTTTGGATTGGGACTTAAGTAGGATAAGACCATGCTTCCTATGCACAGCCCTTGTGAATTTTCACCCTTAAGGGTCAAAGTGAAAGCATTATCCAGATTTGTGATTCCTTTGCATTACTTTATTGCAGACCCCATGGCTGGACAACTGCCATGTCGTATTTGGACATGTTATTGATGGGATGGTTGTTGTTCGAAAGCTTGAATCCACAGAAGCAAGCAGATCAGATTGTCCTCGCAAGCCATGCAGAATTATCAACTGTGGAGAGCTTCCGCTGGAGGCTTAATGGTTTTATTAAGACCACCACTGAGTGATTGCATCTACTGATATGAGTCTTTTACTTCCAAGGCTTCAATGTTTATTGTTTAGGCGATAGTACTTTTTGGTATGCAGTGGCGGATCCAGGATTTGTTTAATGGGAGTACGAAAAGTTTAATAAAAAAAAATTTACAAAATACAAAGTCATATGTGGAGCGTAATAATTTTTTCTTAACTAAATTATGAGTGAATAAACCATTTAACTATTGTATTAGTATTTGCGTGTACTATACACCTTATCTTCCGACAACGAGGCTTATAATTGAGTAACGAAATATCTTTTTAAAAACAGGTTGTCTAAGCAACCTGTTATGGTAACAATAGATCTCTTTGATCAGAAGTACAAATTGGAAAAATAAAAAATATTACCTAAGAGACCTGTTATTGTAACAACATGTCTCTTTGTTCAAAAGCACTACTGTGGAATATATATCATCTAAGATACCCCTTGAGACCAGTTTTAAAATAGGCGGTCTTTTAGAATTTAGCACTTGTAAAAAAAAGCGCTGATTAGGTTGTTGTGGTGGACTGCTGATAACAGTACCTAAAAGAATGCCTATTAGATACAGGCGGTCTCTTTTTTTTTCGCGGAATGGGGGTACAGTTGTAACTCTATGTACCCCTAGATCCGCCACTGTTGGTATGGAGATATTTGTATTGTACTATCTATGAAGGCTCTCAGAGTTGTAGCAAACAAGAAATGCTTGAATTTTGTAAATAGACCGAAGCTCATTTAATAAAGATTATATACTTCCTCCGTTCTAATAATATGGCAACAATTAGACTTTTGTACTATTCATCAATCATCACTATTGTTTGACCATATAATATAATTTATATGTTAAGCAAAATATAGTCATGTAAATCTTGTTAGATTCGTCAAAACTAGATTCGTCTCGGCGCCGGCAGGTGGGGTCATGGCAAGGGGCTGGGTCGTGGTTGTGGGTGGCGGTCGTGGCAAGGGGCTAATTGGGTTTTTATTTTTTTAATTTTTTTTTATTTTTCAATTTTTAAAGTTTTTTTTTATTTTTTATTTTTTAATGATTAATTAAATTATTTAAAAAGAATCTATCATAGGTTGCCACGTGGCATAAAATAGCCTTAATGACTTACGGAGTTAATGTCGTTAGTCTTTTTGGGCATTTGGTGACATTTTCGTGAAACTCATGGCTATACGGTGCATTTGAAAATTTTAATGGGTATATGATGAATTAAGTGATAACTCAGGGGTATTTCATGAAAAAACCAAAATATTAATGCGTAGCTAATGCCAATATGAACAACTTTAATCCCTACCTTATAAAAAGTGGGAGAATACTCTTATGAATAGTGGATGGACATTTATATCCCTAAAAATGTTCTTTTACATATTTACCCCATTGAATTTAAAAGCCTTAATATTGTCTCTTAAATCACCCAATTAAATTGATTAATTAGTTGTGTTATTTCAATATTCAAAGCATTTTTTAGACTCTCCATATATACATTTACCCCTATTGAATTCAAAAGCCTTAAAATTATCTCTTGAATCACCAAAATTGATTAATTATTTGTGTTTATCTCAATATTCAAAGCATTTTTTAGACTCTCCATTTTTTAAAAAATATATAATTATATGATGACTTGTTTAATTTATGTTACTCATCTTATCAATAAGTACTTAAAAAATTACTATGCAAATATATATAATAAAATACCATGCAAATATGCATGAGACATAAAACCCACCAATAATAATTCTCCTTAAAAGGCTAGCCATCTGCGCGCATCGCGCGCGTAAGAATCCCTAGTACAAGAAAATTAAATCTTATGTTACAACGTATATAAATGATCAGTTCCTAAAACAGAGGATGTGTAATGTGGTACCCTTTGCATGTATTAGATCTTGCCACATCATCTTTCACATGTATTGTATGCCACATCATCCATATAAACATATTTTAATGGCAATAAAAATGTTTATTACAAGGTTTGAACACAAAAGTACAAGACCACTTATTAACGAATTAATGTCTTTACCATCTTTTCTATCTTTTAATAGTGTTTCATCTGTGATTAATATTAAATAATTTGTATTGAGTATCAATATGAGATCATAATTATTATTTCTTTTTTTTTTATATATATATATATATGCATCAGTTTGACCGACACATTTGTCGAGACGCTACTTTGATCATAAATATCTTTAATTGTGTGTTATTAAAAATTATAACAAAATTATATTATGAAACTAGACATTATGACGAATCTAATAGTATATAATATAATAACAATTATTCATTTTTTAGAGGTGAAAAAATTAAGTCAACCATGGTATGTGAATAGTGCAATTGTCAAAGTGATGCATATAAAAAAAAACGAAGGGAGTAGGAAATATTGGTAAAAATAATCCCAATTTTCGCCCATTTGCTGTAATAAATAATCCCAACTTTGGATTATTTTTTAATAATCCCAACTTTGAGGGTCATTTGTTTTTTTTTTCCAACCGGTCACTTAACCTATTATAACAAGTTAAGAGACACGTTTCATGACCTCATTAGTTTAATTTCTTTTTTTAAAAAAGAAAAGAAAAACTAAGGGTTCGTTTGGCATCACTGTGATTTTTTTTTTTTTTTTTTTTGGTTTTTTGTTTTCAAACTTATATGATATAAGTCATATAATAAAACAAAAATCAGTCAAACTTATTAAAAAATGATAATTTTGAAAACTAACAACAGAAAAGTAGAAACACCTTTTTCTTGTTTTCAGTTTTTGGTTTTTGTTTACAACAAAAAGAAAACTGAAAACTGAAAACTGAAAACAATGCCAAATAAGCCTTAAAAAATAAAAAGAACCCAATCCTACAAACACCACCCTTCCCTCGACCACCACCCCTCCAGTAGCTCATTCCCTTTCCAACCACCTGTTTTGCTAACCTCTCTTCCCATTCTATGCTGATCTCACTCCGCACACCCACCAAACTCCTTAGCTTCCCTTTAAACTCAGAAAACCCCATCCCTCGACCACCCGTCATCCTCCGTTTGTTTTTGTTGTTGTTTTTTTTTTCCATGCTTTTGGGTTTCTGGGAGGTGAGGTTTTAAAGGTTGTTTCGGGTTTTGGCAAGTTGGGGAATGGTGGTTTTGAGTTTTGGGATGTGCGGATCGGAAGAGGTGGTTTCGAGGAGGCGGTTTGAGGAGCAGGATGGCTGGGTGTAGCAAAAGGGTGGCAGGGGAGGGGTGCAGGGCAGCTAGGGAGGGGTAATCGTGGGTTAGGATGAATTTTTTAAATAATTTTTTTAGTTTTTCTTTTGATTTTTAAATTTTTTTTTTATATATTTTAACCAATAATGTGGAGGCACATATCTAGGGATGGCAGTGGATCTGGACCCGACCCGGATCCGTGGATCCAGATCCGTTTTTCACGGATATGGGTCCTCAAATTTTGGACCCGATAGATCCGGGTCGGATCTGGATCCTGTTGAAAAAAACGGATCTGGGTCCGGGTCTATCTCCTAGACCCGGACCCAGACCCGGATCCGTTTCATAAATTTAAAAAAAATTCTAATAGTCATAACTTTCGGCCCAACTCATATTAGAAACCAAAGATACAATTTACAAACCCTAACTTTCTCTCTCTAGTTTCCATTCTCCAATTCCCACTACTCTCCAGTCTCCACCCCGTACTCCCTGTCAAATCGGCGGCGAACGAAACGACACGGACTCACCGAGGATCTTCTCCATGTCAAAAATCAGTAGTTGTAGTTCATTTTTGTTTTTGATGTTTCTACTACCCTTGTTCACGTCGCCGACTACGGCGAGCGAAACTCCATCAATTCAGCGATCGAACCTCCATTACTAAGCACCAAGGAGCTTCTCCAAGCGCTGGCCAACCTCCATTTATTAAGTCCCTTCCCTTTCTTCTATGTTATTTTGATATAAATTATACCAAGTAATTCATTTTTTGTTTTTGATTTTTCTATACAAATTTGAAGAAATTCTAGCATAATTATATGTATGTATGCTGCAATTTTATGTTTTTGATTTAATTTGCTTTTATTTTTTTTAACTTTGTGTTGTTGTTTACTTATTGGTCCAAACAATTAGACAAGAAGTCCCACAAAAATTTTAACAGATTCAATGTCTATGTCGATTCAACTAGCCTAATCGAAAAGAACTCAACAATAAGCCTTGCCTGCATATATAATTATATACTAAAGCTATAATAAATTTATTTCATTAAAAATTAAAAGTAAAGGAACAATTTAGGCCAAAACGTATAGAATCTATTTTGGACCCGGATCCGATGGACCCGTCGGATCTGGATCTGGGTCTTCATTTTCCAGACCCGACGGATCCGGGGCGGATCTGGATCCATGTTTAAAAAACGGATCTGGATCCGGGTCCACCTGGACCCGGTCCAGATCCGACCCGTTGCCATCCCTACACATATCCCTTAAAACTTCCCCAAAAAAAAAAAATTACTGCTTTAACCGGTTAATTGAGACCAAAAAGTGCGAATGGTCCCTTAAAGCGATTGAGCGAAAGTTGGAGTTAGGGATGGCAACGGGTCGGATCTGGACCGGGTCTGGATGGACCTGGATCCAGATCCGTTTTTGTATGAAGGATCCAGATCCGACCCGGATCCGTCGGGTCTAGAAACTGAAGACCCGGATCCAGATCCGACGGGTCCAACGGATCCGGGTCCGGATCCGGGTCCAAAACGGGTCCAATATATTTTGCCTTATTTTTTGCAAAAATTTAATATTTGGGTCAAAAGATGCATTTAAAACTTCCGTCGGGGATTATTAAGTTCAACCTAAATTATAATTATACAACTAATCTAAAAACACAAAGTAACCAACTAATACACTTACATTTTGAAATAAAAATTATAAATAACGATAAAAGTTCGATTTTACAAATGAGCTAGTAAATTTGATATGAGGCATCCAAAATTCATCTCTTGAAAGGGCTTTATCAATATTAACATTGTCAACATTTTTAATAAGGAAACAAATAATTATAGATTTTTTTAAAATAGGAAAAATAAAAAAACGGGTAAACGGATCTGGATCCGGGTCTGGGGCCAGACCCGGATCCAGATCTGTTTTTTTCAGCAGGACCCGGATCAGACCCGGATCCGTCGGGTCCAAAATTTGAAGACCCAGATCCGTGAAAAATGGATCTGGATCCACGGATCCAGGCCGGGTCCAGATCCACTGCCATCCCTAGTTGGAGTATAAGATATAAAATATTCTCTGCTTTTTATTATTACTTACAAGTACTTTTTAACTTTTTCGACATCTCTAAAAATCCAGAGGAAAGCTCTAACCACTTGAGCTATCCCTTACTGACATACACTAGTTTTTATGCTTTTAGCTACTCCGTATGAAATAATTAGTACTGTACAATCCTAACCACAATAATAAGCCATATATTTATGTATGGGGGTTGTTATTTGTCGCTCCCATTTTACCGGGTAACGCTCCCCTTTTTTCTTGAAATTCCAATTTTACCCCTAATAATAATAATAATAATATTAATAATAATAATAATTAAACATATTACTAATAATCATATTAATACAACAAAATTACATTAATTATCAAATACTAAATCACAACAATAATCACAAGACATATGTTGATAAACGTACTTAACAATTTAAAAAAAAAAAAAAAAAAAAAAATTGGGACATCCGCCTAAAATTTCCGGATGTCCCTAGGTACATCCGCCTAAAATTTCCGGATGTGCCTAGGTACATCCGCCTGAAATTTCCGGATGTACCATGGAACATCCGGATTTTTTAGGCGGATCCCAACTTCCGCTTGAAATTTCCGGATGTTCCATGGTACATCCGGAAATTTTAGGCGGATGTCCTACTTACCGAAAATAAAAAAAAAAAAAATACTTACAGAATGATCCGACGCATTCTCCGGCGTACGTATGTTCCACTCGCCGTCCATGACCCAAGACCCGTCGGAAAATTTAACGATTTTTGAAAATAGAAATTTTAGGTGGTCGTGGGGACCGATTTGGTTGCAAGGTCGTGGGGACCGATTTTGGGAAGCTCGGGACAACAATGTCGTGAAGTAAGGGTACCGTTTCATGTATGGTGTCCAAATGGGGAACAAGTTCATTTTTATAACCCATATTGCATAAAGGGCATAGTGGTAATTTCAAGAAAAAAAGGAGCGTTACCTGGTAAAATGGGAGCGACAAATAGCAGTTGAGTTATGTATTGATTCAAGTATTCAACCGTCGGGCATCGGTCTCCATAAGTTAAAAATCCTGGCTGTGTCCCTGCCCCTCACGGCGTCACCTGACTTTTAATTAAGCTTTTTCCTTCATTCTTCACCCTAATTTTCCCTCCTTTGATATCCAGTTCACCTTTGTAAGCTGCTCTTCACTTTCACTTTTCCGTTGTTCGCGAACGGTGTCGCCTCGTCTCACTGACGGTTGACCCAGCCGTCTCAATTGCCGGAACCCTGGTGACGGTTTTACAATAGGTTGCAACAGTGCGGCGATTTCGTTTACATTATCAATTCCCATTATTGGTGAGATTGGTTCTTTTATTTTTTCTCCTTTAGCGCTTTATTAGACACTAGACTAGATTACCCTTAATTGATCAAAATGGGGGTAATTTTAGTTAGATTGTTTTTTATTGTTTTGATTATGAAATAGTAGAATTGCTGAATACTTTGATTTGACTGATTAAGGGTGCGTTTTGCTTATTTATTTGAGGTTCACTGAAGCTATTTTGATTGTAAATTGACAATTATATAAATGGATTATCCTGATGTGCACAACATCATAAGCTATTTTGATTGTCTTGTGAAATTGAGTTGAGTTGGTAAAGTGAAAAACGAAGGATAATTAGGGATTAGGGGGTTATAACTTATAAGGGTGAGCTGTACATCAGGGAGGAAAAATCAAGGTGAAATGCTGAAATAGGGAGGGAAAGGCTTAATTAAAAGTCACGTGAGGGGCACGTGGGGTCAACGCCGAAAAACCTTGTTCTACGTAGTCATTTATACAGGGTAACATTTACCCTTTTAATAGGTAGTTTATTACAATATTTTTTTTTATTAGGAACTTTCTAGCAAAATTATTTTTACTATCTGTAGTTTTTTAAAAAAAGTCTTTAGAAGAATTAAGTATACTCAAGAGTCAAGACTCAATGCAACTATTTTTATTTATAAAAATATTCATTTTTTTTAACCAAATACAGTTATTTCTAACGTTACATTAATGTCATAATAATAATACTTGGTAAGTTGGTATATGTGAAATTTAATCATTATTTTTTACCATCTCAAAAATAACCTAATTAAATGTAACCTTCTTTTAGGAATTCGAAGAGTATATTTCAAGGGTAATTTGGTAGAATAAAGGGACCGTTTTTATTTTTTAATCAATTGCATGTGAATGTGGAGTAAAATATGGAGTCGTTAAGCCTCTTATTAAGTGATTAAAGGTAACAAATAAAGTTAAGCATCTTTTGAAGTGATAAAAGGTACGGAGTACATTTTTTAATTTTATTGGGAAATAAAAAGAACATTTTTAATCAAACTGCATGTGAATGTAGGGTAAAATAATGTATCATTTGTACGAAGTCGTTGAGCATCTTATGAAGTGATGCAATTGACTAAGCTAAGGCTCACTCGTTATATAAAGACGATATTACAGCTCGCATTTCTCACAAACCAAAAAGAATTAACATCATACAACTAATTATAGTTTCATCTTTTCACTGCTTATTCTGTCTTACTTACAAATGGATGTTGCATTGGCACTCACTGCTGCTCAAACATTGTTCGCAACACTGCAGTGTGCAGAAGTGCGAAAGGTGTGCTCCATCTATAAGTATGAATCTGAACTTCAGAAGTTGCTTGACACTGTCAAAACCATCAAGACTTTCCTCATGGATGCCGACTCCAAGTGCCAAGAGCTCAGCAATGAAGGCCAAAACTGGGTCGAGAATCTCAAGTATGCTGTCTATGATGCAGATGATCTGTTGGATGAATTTAATACCATCGCTAACAAGCCTGGTACTAAAATCTCCAAGAAGGTACGCCGTTTCTTCTCTCCTAAAAATCAACTGATATTTGCTGTTAATATGTCTCGAGAGATTAAGAAGCTTAGGGTAAAGTTGGATAGCTTAGCTGAAAACCATAGTAACTTTGGGTTTAGCGAATTGTATAAGCCTGTCAAGAGTAAAAAGGAAACTTGTTCTTATGTGTATGAAGAGAGTATTATTGGGAGAGATGATGAGAAGGAGGCCATTGTGGATTTGTTGTTAAAAGATGACTCGGAGATGAAGATTTCTTTTGTAACTATTGTGGGGATTGGAGGATTAGGGAAAACAACTCTTGCCCAACTCGTGTTTAATGATCTTCGGATCAAAGAGGCATTTCATGGAAATATGTACTGGGTTTGTGTGTCTGTAAATTTTGACACAAAATATATCCTAGGTAAGATGCTTGGGGTGAATGAGGAGCTAGGATTTGAGGGCCTGCACAAAAAATTTCGAGAACAGATTGAAGGGAATAAATTCTTCCTTGTTTTAGATGATGTATGGTCCGAGAATGGTAGAGAATGGGATGAGTTGAGAAACTTCTTGAATTTAGGTGGTATGGGGAGTAGAATCTTGGTGACTACCCGCAGCCTAAAGGTGGCAAAAGCTATTGGAAATGATTATCCAATAGGTGAGTTAGAAGGCCTCTCTGAAGAGGAATCTTGGGAATTGTTTAAGGAAATATCTATTGGGCAAAGGGAAGACGAAGTTGTTACTAGTCTAGTTGAGATCGGTAAAGACATTGTTAGAAAGTGTGCAAATGTGCCTCTCTCCATAAGGGTCATAGCCAGTTTGTTGCGTAATCAAGATATCTCAACTTGGCAGTCTTTGAAAAGAATTGATTTGGCTAACATGTATGATGGTGCCGATGGTGCCGATGGCATTATGCCAACATTGATGTTTAGCTATTATCATCTTGAACCTGAGCTAAAATGTTGCTTTACCTTTTGTTCAGTCTTTCCTGAGGATTACCGCATTGAAAAAGAATTGCTAATTAGTCTTTGGATGGCCCAAGGATATCTTGTTCCAAGTTGTAAAACAGAGAACATGGAAGATGTAGGTGAAAGATATTTTTCAGTTTTATTGCATAGGTGTTTTTTCCAGGATCCGCTGCATAATAAATCTGGTGAAGTTGAGTCGGTTCAAATGCATGATCTCATACATGACCTTGCTCGGAAAGTAGCTGGGAAGGAGTCCTTTACTGATTCTAGTTCACATGAAGTTGAAGGGAAAGTTCGTCATATGTTTATTGATGAGATTAATAATGAACATCTGACTAAGTGGTTAAGTTCAAGTAAGACACTGCGTACCTTTTTACATAATGACTTTGATATTCCGATGAGTGTTGTTGAGGCAATTATTTCCAAGTGTAGACATTTAAGGGTATTAGATTTGCATAATATTTCTACCATTAGAAACATACCAGATGCACTAGGTAAACTTTTGCACTTGAGGTACCTTGATCTGTCAGATGATTTTGATTTGGAGATGCTTCCTCAATCAATCACCAATCTTTTCAATCTGGAAACTTTGAAATTGTGTAATTGTAGCAGTCTAAAGGAGTTGCCTAAGGACACAAGCAGACTAGTAAATCTTAGGGTGTTGGATATAGCAAACTGTGAGAGCTTGACTTATATGCCACCAGGGATGGGTAATTTAACACATCTTACCACACTACCAATATATATAGTGGTTAGGGATGATGATGAACAGAAGCAAGATAAAAAGGGAAATCCCATAGACTTGAAAGCACTCATCAAAAACCTCAGAGGTAAACTCAACGTTGTCCTTTATGAAAAAGTAGACTGTATGCAAAGTCGGGATGGTATGGTTGTCCAACTAGAGTCTTTGCTGCTGAAGTGTAGATTTGATGCACTTAATGTAGAATGTCAAGAGTCAGTGCTGGAGTGCCTATTCTTTAACCATCAATTTGGCAAGTTATACATGTGTTATTATGGTGGTACAAAATTGCCAAGTTTGGCGTCTGGGCTTGTGAGTATTCACTTGATACTTTGTGATGAGTTGCAATATCTGCCATCATCACTGAGCCAACTTTGTCATCTCAAAGATCTAAAACTTGGGAAATGTAAGAATTTAGAGTACATAGAGGGTGATGCACCATCTCCATCAGCGAAATTCTTCCCGTCTCTTGAGGAGTTAGAGCTATCTGAAATGCCAAAATTAAAGGGATGGTGGAGAGATATAAGATGTATGGAGAAGGAAACTGTTTTCATTCCATCATTTTCACGGCTCTGTATGTTGGATATTCTACTTTGCAAGAGATTGACATACATTCCTCCATGTCCACATGTAAAAGAACTGTGTCTTTGTGAAGTCAATGAGGCACTGAAATTTTGTAAGAAAGGAGGCAGTGGTGTTGAAAGCAATCCAATCACTTTGGAGAGGTTGTATATACACAATTCATGCGTTTCCAATTCCTCATTTAAGGAGTTTGCCGGAAGTGCCGTTGTTTATATGCAGTTGATTGACATAGAAAATTTGGGAACAATTAGGGAGGGGTTTCAAGGCTGTGCCTCTTCTGTTGAAAAACTCTATCTTAGAAATTGCAGGGGAATGGATAATCTGGGAATGGAGCATCTCACCAACCTAAAATCCCTCGAATTATCAAGAATTAATATAAATGAGATACCCTGGAAATCTCTTCACTCTCTTTCTTCCTTAGAAATATCTTTTTGCCGAGAGGAGGTAATACTGCCAAAGGGGATTCAGTACTTGACGTCCCTTCAATCCCTCATTATTGATTTTTTCCCTGAATTGAAGGACTTAGGTGAATGTGTCATCTCCCTTAATTCTCTGCAACTTCTTCAAATTAAAGGCTGCAAAAAACTGAAATCATTGCCAAAAGCAATGCGACAACTCACCTCCCTCACTACACTTAAATTAATAAGCCTCAGTCCTGAGCTCAGGGATAGATGCCGGAATCCGGATGGGGAAGACTGGCCCAATATATGCCACATCCCAAATCTGGAATATGAATGAAGTCTACCATATATCATCAACATACTACTCAACAAGTCAAGGTGACTTAACAATTTTTATCTTCTTATTTATTGTTTTTTCACTGTCTATTTCAAGTCACCCTCTTTAATAACTGTAATTGTTGTGCATATACGGTGTATATGATTGATGTATCTTATATTAAATACGTAATGTTTTTATTCCTGTAGAAATTAATTGTGGAGTACAAAGAATTGGCATATGCCAATACTCCATATACATCAATGAAAAAAAGTAATTATATTTCGACTAAAACAATTTACAAAGTACATTTCACAAATGTTTTTTTTCATAATGTAACTCATTCAATATCAACTCAGTATTTTTTTGTTTATTACCAATATTTCCTGTCAAAAAAATTAAATGAAAAGTGATTCTCCATGTTGATAGGGTAATGCACACTTCTACTCCGAATCTGAAACAGAACTTCTGTATGGATGGCATAGCATCTGGCAAAATTTTGTTAATCGTTACACCTATGTCTGCTCTGTATAGTCTTCAACAAACAACCAACTCTTAAAGCAGTTACAATTTTGCGCTCGGGGCTAATAACAGCTTATATGGGGGTAAGTCAATCCTCCAGTTATAATACCATAAGACTGTTATGGTGCATATGATGTGTGACTGTGGAATGTTAAAGTCAGTCATAATTATCAATCAAACTACGGGTTTTTAAATGGAATAAGATTGAGAAAAACAAGGCCGGATGTCATGAAAATTCTCTTTGATGCATGGAAGAAAAGGACTTTTAAATTATGGAATGATACTAGGTTCTTCTAGACCCATTAAACTGGTATTAATTTAACACTTTGGTGTATTGAAAAAAATTTGAAAGGTGTTTTAATCCAAGTAAGACAATTACAATGTATTGCTTTTGGGCTTATGGCACTAAGGTTGTAGTTCCACCATATTAAAAGAAACAGATTGTCAGATAGAAATTCATCCAAAATTAAATTTATAGCAAAACAGGAGGAAGACCATTCTTGAACTTTACTCACAAAAAACACTTTTCCTTTCTTATTTTTTACAAGACTTAATAATTCTGGAAGTAAGATTTTTCTTCTGATATTTAGTCCTAGCAACAAATGAGGATTAGGCTATTTTAATGTTTGATGCTTAATATTTTTATTTTTATTTTACAGGTGAGAAAGGCTATGGTTACAAGGGGAGTCACTTTCACTGCATAATTAAAGAATTCAAGATTCAAGGAGGGGACTTCACTGAAGGAGGTGTGAGTTGTTATCCCCATCTTTTTACCTTGGTGGCTTTGTTTCAGGATCAGTAACATTAAGTGACTGAGTTAAAAATCCTGCTTCTTTCAGGGAACTGGAGCAATAAACATCTATGATGCCAAATTTGAAGATGAAAACTTTACATGTAAGTGTAGCACAAAGGGAATAATGAATATATGATACAATTATTCAGTTGATCTGCTTAAAGTGGGTTGAGACGTTAATGTGTTGGTGTGAGATTGCTCCACCCCCTTTTGTAGATTATGATTTCTGAAAGTTTTTGTATCTCTGAGTTTGTAATCTGATTTTTTAAACTTTATTTTATTTTATTTTTTGCAGTGAAACATGTTGGACATGGTGGGTTGAGCATGGCAAATGCTGGTCCTTGTACCGATGGAAGCCAATTCTTCATTTGCACTGTAAAAGTGAGTTGAAAGATCTTATCTCAATTTTGTTTCAGTTTATTACAAATGTACAGATTAAAATCTGGTTATTATATACTTTCATATGTATAAACTTCTGAACTCACAACTGTAGCTACAATTTCTAGTATCAACTAGCTAGTCGTGCTAGTAGAGGGCCGTAACAACGTGATGATGACTTGCCGTTAGATTTGAATGTTGTGACTTATATACCAATACTGTGTTCAAATGAGGGCTGGAATGAGGGCTTAAAAGCTTGCATTTTTATATAATTAAATAAATTTGCAGTCTTTTACATCTGCTTCTCCATGTTGAGAAAGTCTTCCATTCTCATGGTTGAGTGAAGATTTTCCATTGTTTGTTAAACAAAGGGTAACCTTCCCCTATATTCCTGGCTATGATAGTGGAACTTTTGATTCTTAGTGAGGATACTAACTGGTAGAAGCATGAAGAATTTCAAACACCCTCTTAAAATCTGATTTTTCGGAACAAAATATTTCAAGTAGTTTTACGAACTGCAAAAATGGCCTTGTTTTATTGACTAGCTCTTGAATTCCAGCTCATATCCCAATTTTTTAACGTCTGAGAAGTTATTTTTGAAGAAAGTTGTTTTAAAGTTCTCAAAGACAAATATGTGAATGCAATAAAAATTGGATTGGGAGCTGGGACTTAAGTAGGATAAACCATGCTTCCTATGCACAACCCTTGTGAATTTTCCCTCTTTCCGTGTTTTTAGCTTATTATTGTTGTAAAGTGGCCAATAATGTGTGTTGTGTATGGCTTTTCAATTGTCCATGTTTTTAGCCAAAAATGAAAGTTAAGTCATTTCTACATTGGGAAAAGTTAAGTCATATTAGGCTAACATCTTAAGAATCAAAGTGAAAGCATTAGCTAGATTTCTGATTCCTGTGCATTCACCTTTTTGCAGATCCCATGGCTGGATTACCGCCATGTTGTATTTGGGCATGTTATCGATGGGATGGATGTTGTTCGAAAGCTTGAATCCACGGAAACAAGCAGATCAGACTATCCTCTCAAGCAATGCAGAATTATCAACAGTGGAGAGCTTCCACTGGAGGCCTAATGGTTTTGTTAAGACCACCCCTGAGTGATTGCGTCTACTAATTGAGTCTTTTACTTCCGTAGCTTCAATGTTTGTTGTTTAGGCAATACGAGTACTACTTTTTGGTATGGAGGTACTTGTATTGTACTCTCTATCAAGTACCATATGAAGGCTGTCAGTTTGTAGAAAACTAGAAATAAAGATTATATATATGGTGATTCATGCTTATTTCAATCGCCGAATATTGAAGCCAGAATTTCTCTAGTTCTTGCAGGAGTTTTTAATCTTCATAGTTTCCACCATCCATAGTAAGGTCTAAGGTCGATTCTTGTTAGTGGGTTGTGTGTTACGTCCACTAAGAAGACTATGGTCCATAAATCATGGGGGATTATTCGAAGAAAAAGAAAATTTTCAATGCCCTGTTTATTCTTATGCCGGGGAAGAGATGCCACAATTTGTGTTAAATTTTCCTTGAATACTTTTGTCGTTCACTTTCAATTGCATCCGTTTGACTAAATGTGTATGAGCTTTCTGATCAAACAGGTGCAGCTCAAAATGAACGAAAAAGTATTGCAGTTTTTTTCAATAGGATTTTGGGGAGGCAATGCCAAACCAAGATTATTGAGTGAGAAATTACGGTGAGGAGAAATGGGGAGAATATGTTATAATGCTCTCAACAAAAGAGAGTGAATATTGAAAGTTTGAAACTTGAAAGTATACATACTATAAGTATTAGTGTTAATATTAGTCCAGTACTAATTGATCTCCCAAATAAAATTAAATCTACTTGTGTGGAGATGGATTCTCTTAGAAATGATAAAATTTCTACACATGAGGATTGTAAAATTTCCCTTCATAATCGTTCGAGCTCATGTATACTTTTGACATGTGTTACTAACATTTTGACTAACTTGTATCTAGTTGCGGAGCTAAAGTTTTAGACACCGTCCATCAAAAATCGTCTTATCAGGACCCTGAATCATGTCTCCTTAAACTTGTCAATAAATAAAAAAAAAAAAAATCAAGATACAATTACGTACGCATAGCAATAATCGTGAAAAGATGTTCTTAAGGTCAAGATTCAAATTTATTTAACAATGGTATTTGTCAAACCTCAATTACAGAGTATTATTACTAGCATCGTTTTAATTATGATTATTATTGTAGTTGTTAGTTATTTGTTATTATTATTATTATCATTATTATTGTTGTTGGTTGATCATTGTATTATTTTATTATTATTATATACGAAATATAAGATATTGTGCTAATTACTTCAGTATTAATTGATTACTAATTACTAGAGCAAAGCAGTTGCCTCCTCAATAGAACATGGGTATATAGCATGAGGTTCCCAACTAAAATCGATCAATTGGTAATAATGAATGGGAATATCTTAACTTATGAAGTGATTTTTATCTAGTCTTTCTTCAATATGAGACAACTGATATGCAACTACATTTTTATCCCGTCTTTCAAGAGAGAGGCCATTGGATGACCAATGACCTGGTCATGAGGAGAGAGAATTGACTTTTGGTATTAAAAAATTAGAAGAAAGATATATATTAAAAAAAAAAAAAAAAAAAAAAAAAAAAAAAAAAAAAAAAAAGAGGAGAGAAGGGGTTGACCGGGTTATTGAAATGACCAAGATAAAACTTTGGTTATGAATATAATAATTGATAAGTGGCTTCATACTTTCTGAAAGAAATGCGAAAGAGAGAGAAACTATTACTACCTCTGTTACATATTACTTGCAACTATTAGACATTTTCGCTCTCTACTTTATGTCAAATCGTTGCAAATAATATGTAACGGAGGTAGTATTTATTATTTCCTACCATGACCAAAGTTATTTTGGGCAACCATTGGGAATTTTTGGTCATTGTTGGTAATGTGGCTTGGTCATGGATGAGTGGAAAGAGAAAGCAATTATATAATAGTCCATGACCAAGATTTTTGGATCATCCATTGGGTATAAGTGAATGATTTAGCTATAAGATTTAACATGTATTTGTCTTAAATAGGTCAATGGTATAAGATGAATAACAACTTTTTGATAAATCAATAATTAATTAATATCACTTGACCTTTTAGTAGGTCAATCCAAATAATAATAAGTAAAATAATTAAAGGTACTAATTACACTATACTAATACATTTTTGCCACCAATAATGCGTACCACAATTACAAATGATCACCTTATGACTTCCCCAATCATGCATACATGCACTACTATTTTACTCCTCAATAACCTACACCAACACCAATACACAATTCATCATAATACCAAATCTTCCCAAAGAATTGAGAATTCAACAAAAAAGGAACATTAAGCTACCTAAGAGTGAAAAAATGGAGGGAGAAGCAAAGACATCGATACCTCCTCATGTTTTGGTATTCCCGTTTCCCTTACAAGGCCACATAAACCCAATGCTCCAATTCTCAAAACGCTTAGCTTTCAAAGGCCTTAAAGTCACCTTAGTCACAACCCAATCACTATCCAAATTACTTCCCCCGCAGTCTGAGTCCAGTCTAATCCAAATCCGATCCATTAATGATGGCCTCAATGAGTGCAAAAAACTTGATCATGTGGCTTATTTGGAGCTTTTCCAAAGAGTAGTTCCTATAAGCTTAGCTAACCTCCTTGAAGAGTACAAAGTAACAAGCCACCCTATGAAGTTTATAGTGTATGATAGTGTGATCACTTGGGTCTTAGACTTGGCACAGACGGTTGGGATTGACGGGGCTCCATATTTCACTCAAACAGCAGCCGTTCATGCCATACACTACCATGTATATGAAGGAGCATTGAAGTTTCCCTTTAAAAGTTCATTCATTTCAATGCCTTCAATTCCTTTGTTAAGGGTTATTAATGAAATGCCTTCTTTGATAGTTAATCCTGGGATATATCCTTCTCTCAATGACCTTAGTATCAATCAATCTTTGAACTTTCGAGAAAATTCAAGTTTATACCCACGATAAACAAAAGTTGTTTATCTAGGCCTATATTCGTCATTTTCCAATTAAAAGTGTGGGTATAGTTGTCATTTGCTGATAGACATTTGACAGACGTTAAAATTTGCAATTAACCATGGTAATCGACCCGCAGTATTCTGTACATCATCTTCCTCATCCTTCAATCCATAATTGAAAAAACCAAAAATAGTTTTATCTCCTTTCTGCAAAATTACTATGAGGTTCAATGATGGGAAATGGAAATCTCATAGGTTCAATGGTAGAGGGTAATCAAAGCTTAATTTCAAGCTTTCAATAGAGAAAACTACGGAGGAGGGGAGCTCACTTACCCTTTGGGGTTCACCATGCCCTAAATTACTCCATTTCTCTTAGGGTTTTCGTTTTAATTTGGCGGCGAAGCCACCATCAATGTCGGTGTCGGTACGGCGGTCGATTTGCATGAAGAAGATGAAGGTGGTGGCTGAATTTCGATTGTGGATTGAAGGAGTCAAGGAGGAAGGAGATAAAAGAGGAAGATGGTGATGGTTGTGGTGGCTTTTGGTTCAGACTTGAAGAAGATTCACCATTGCTGAATGCTCTGATGAGTTCTCGATGGAACACGATAGCAAAATTAAGAAAAAAAGGAAAAAAAAATGTTAACCAGCTAGGTTAGTTCACGAAACGTCGTCAACGACCTCCGTTATTGATAGATAGGGCCCACATTTATTACTTTTTGTAAGTTTATTATATTTTATTTTTCTTCTCTTGGGATAAACTTGTTTTGTTTATCTAGGAGATTAATGGGGGTTTGCTCCCCAAACTTCCACAAGGCTACTTTGTTGTTCTTCAATACTTTTGACAAGCTGGAATCTCAGGTAATTTTCATCTTCCTACTTTTGCTTTTGTCCTTTTATGTTAAAGATATTTTCCACTTTTATCAATCCTTTCCCACTAAGCTACACATATAACTACTACTCCCTTCGTCCTATAATATAGTTCTTATTTGTGCTTTTTAACGGTATTTAAGAAATAGGAGGAAAAATTGGATAAAGTACATAGATAAAAGTGACAAGTACAACAAAAGTTAGAGAGAAAAAGTGGAAAAAGTACAAGACATGTGCAAAGTTCAAGGGCAAATTAGGAAGTACGATGGGTAAAGTTAAAAAAAGTGAGGATATAATGGTCTTTGCACACTATTCAAAAATAGAAATAGGGACAATATTTTGGTTCTCCAAAATAGAAAAATAGGAACTATATTATGGGACGGAAGGAGTATATCTGGTTTGTATATTTGCAACAAATGAGCTTGCACGAACTCTTATGCAAAATTTAATTATGAGTGTTAAATGGAAAGAAAAAGATAATGATACATGTGATGAGGAGAGAAAAGACAATTTTTTTTAAAAAAAATCACATTATATGATAATTTTTTATTGTTCTATAGAATAAATTTGTTTGAATAAACTTTTATATGTGGTCAACCATTATATGGGTTACTTTGTTAATGTTATAGTGGTTTCTCGGTTAGTGTTACATGGATTACTTTGTCAATGCTATATGGGTAAATCGATCAGTGTTATAGGGGTTACTCGGTTAGTAAGTGTTATAAGGATTACTTTTTTTTTTTTTTTTTTTTTTTTTAATAAGTGGCCACCACATGATGTAGCCAGCAGCACACACAACACACCGAACACAGTTTCATATGTCGGTCACACCTTGTGGTAAGGGTTAATGGGTCAGGGGTTACTCGGTTAGTCAGGGGTTACTTGGTCGATCAGGGGTTATTCGGTTAGTGTTTTGGTGTGTGTCATGAACCGGCCCCACGGTGTAGTTAGTCACACAAAAAACACGCTGATAAGCATAATCATATTTCATTTCACCTAAATGGAAAGTAGAATTGCACAAGTTTTAATGTAAACTTGTAGGTCTTGTTCACTTCACCTTATTTTTGCTGAAAAGAAAATATTTTTACTGAACTGAAATTATTTTTGCTAAACTTTAATTATTTTTACTGAATTGAATTGAAATTATTTTTGCTATAAACTGAATTTATTTTTACGGATTCTCTATTACATTTCTTCTTTAAAGAAACTAATTTAATTTCTACTGAACTGAAATTATTATTATAAGGTGGAGTGGACACAGCCTTACTCTATACTAAAAATAATTTTTTTTTTATTTTTTTATTTTTTTTTCAAATGAAACCGAGTAACCAATAAACTAGTTTTTTTAATGTTAGGATTAATTAGTAAATTTTTTTCAAGAGCCGTATAATAAACCAAAATTTCATAGTACCTTTGGAAATATTAGCTAATAGTGTCATAAGTTAGTATACGAACTTGCCCAACCCGAATGGATCTAATCCGTCGTGGGTTAACCCAAACTTCATCTGATTATCCGAATTGACACCCTTAGTGCCATAACACAATATTACTTGGTTTTTTGGTCTTTTGCCACTAATATTGTGTTCATCAACATACCAAGCTTACTTAGTGGTGAATAATGATCATGTGAAATTTCTATGTGACGTTGAGATCACAAGTTCAAGCTCCTAAATGTGCTTATGCTTGGATCAGAGGGATTCTCTTACCTCCTCCCATTATAATTACCTTATGCTTGAGATTAGAGGGATTGTTGTCAAAAAAAAAAAAAAAAAAAAAAAAAAAGATTAGAGAGATTCCTTTACCTTCTCTTTTTATTCTTAAACGTTGACTTGTGAGAGGGATTGATTTAGTAGCGTTTTTTTTCATTGTACATACACACAAATTATATTACTATAAATGATCAACATACTTATGTACTTCCCCAATCATACACTATTATTTTTACTCCTTAACCAACACCACACCATCCACCATATCTTATCTTCTTAAAGAATTGGGATATTCAACAACTTAAGGAGAACATTAAGCTAGTTAGGAGTAAAGAAATGGAGGAAGAAACAACAACATCAATACCACCACATATTTTGGTATTCCCATGTCCCATACAAGGCCACATAAACCCAATGCTCCAATTCTCAAAACACTTAGCTTCCAAAGGTCTTAAAATCACCTTAATTACAACCCCATCACTATCCAAATTACTTCCCTCGCAGTCCCAATCCAGTTCGATCCAAATCCAATCCATTTATGATGGCCTCAATGACGGCGAAAAACTTGACACTGAGGCCTACATAGAGCTTTTCCAAAGAGTAGTCCCTATAAGCCTAGCCAACCTTATTGAAGAGTACAAAGTAACTAGCCACCCTGTGAAGTTCATAGTGTATGATTGCTTGTTCACTTGGGTCTTAGACTTGTCACGGACGGCTGGGATCGACGTTGCCCCGTTTTTCACTCAATCAGCAGCCGTTCATTCCATACATTACCATGTATATGAAGGAGCATTAAAGTTTCCGTTTAGAGGTTCACTTATTTCAATGCCTTCAATACCTTTGTTAAGGGTTGAGGAAATGCCTTCTTTGATAGTTAATCCAAGGTGTTATCCTTCTCTAAATGACCTTAATATCAATCAGTCATTGAACTTCCACAAGGCCAGTTTATTGTTCTTCAACACTATTGACAAGTTGGAATCTAAGGTAATTTTTATTTATTTTTACGAAATTTATAATTTTATATGCTATATGCCTATATTATTAGTGTAACTAATTAGCCTAAGTATGTACTCCCTCGTTAAATTTATCCCAATTTGGCCGTTCTATTTTATTTTATTCATTTTGCTTTATTCTATTTTATTTTTATATAATGAAATGTTAATAATTTTTTTTTTTTAATAAAAAAAAGTATTATGAAACTCTATACAACACGTTTTTTGCCGACTGACAGTCTGAAACATATCAAAGCATTAATCGGGAATTTCCTGATCGATCAAGTATACCATGACCGATCGAGTAAACCCTGATTGACCGAGTAACCCTTGATTGACCGAGTAATCCATAACTGACCGAGTAACCCCTGATTAAGTAAACCCTCATCGATCGAGTAGCCCTCGGCTAAGTAACATCTGACCGATAGAGCAACCCCTGACCAAGTAACCATGTCAATAAGGAGTGACCAACCACATATGAAACTTTGTGTAATGCATATTAATACTCTTCTAACAACATATTTTATGATAAAATATGTTTATATTATTTTATTAAAAAACTAAAGTAAAAGTTAATACTTCGTAATGAAAAAAAAGTTTACTGTGTCAATTATTTTGGGACAACCGCAATAAATAAATTATTCGGTGATGACAATAAATAAATAATTTTTCTTGACCCTTTTGTAGGTCAATCCTAATCAAACTTTGAAGATACCAACTACACAATATAACTTGATTTTTGCTACCGATAGTAATGTGTCCCACAATTATAAATAACCAACCTATGACTTCCCCCAATCATGCACTTATTTCACTCCTCAGCCTACACCAAATACACCATCCATCATATCTTATCTTCTCAAAGAATTGAGAATTCAACAAAGAAGAACATTAAGCTAGCTAGGAGTGAAAAATGGAGGAAGAAACCAATACATCAATACAACCTCATGTGTTGGTATTCCCATTTCCTATACAAGGCCACATAAATCCAATGCTCCAATTCTCAAAGCGCTTAGCTTCTAAAGGCCTTAAAGTCACCTTAGTCACAACCCAATCGCTATCCAAATTACTTCCCACTCAGTCTGAGTCCAGTCTGATTCAAATCCGATCCATTTATGATGGCCTTAAAGACGGCGAAAAACTTGATCATGAGGGCTACTTAGAGCTTTTCCAAAGAGTAGTTCCTACAAGCCTAGCTAACCTAATAGAAGAGTACAAAGTAACAAGCCGCCCTGTGAAGTTCATAGTGTATGATTGTTTGATAACTTGGGTCTTAGACTTGGCACGGACGGTTGGGATCGACGGAGCCCCGTTTTTCACTCAATCAGCAACCGTTCATTCCATACACTACCATGTATATGAAGGAGCCTTAAAGTTTCCCTTTAAAAGCTCATTGGTTTCAATTCCTTCAATACCTTTGTTAAGGGTTAATGAAATGCCTTCTTTGCTAGTTAATCCTGGGATATATCCTTCTCTTAATGACCTTAATATCAATCAATCTTTGAACTTCCACAAGGCTAGTTTGTTATTCTTCAATACTTTTGACAAATTGGAATCTCAGGTAAATTTTATTTTTAAAAAATGTTTTGTTTTACTTGTATTTTTTATGACTAAGTGACTAAGTGTCCTAAAGTGTTAATATAAATATGTTTGTTGATTGGAAGCTTTTGATGTAGTTTATACTAAAGTAGTTTCAACCACATGAATCAAATTACTAGATGATAATTTGTCTTGTTTCAATATATGACCAATGGTTATTTATTTATTTTAAAAAATTTAATAAGGTATACACAAACTTATATGGTGTGGCTGGTCACATCGTGTGACCAACCACCATAGAGGTTACTTCAATAGTGTTATAAGGAGGATTATTCGGTCAGTATTATAGGGGTTACTTGGTCAATGTTACAGGGGTTACTCGGTCAGTATTATAGGGGTTAATCTGTTAGTGTTATAGTACTTTATTCTTTTACAAGTGGTCACATGGTGTAGCCAGCCACACACGAAACGAGCTGATTTAGAGTAGCTTTTTCTATAGTCATAAAATAGACCAAAGTTTCTTGATCAAATCGAATAGTAGGCCCATTTTTTTAGTTATGATCTTGTACTCCTACCAGGAAAAAAATTTGGGAACTAACTCTTTCCACAACTTTAGCTAACTTTACAACTTATTACAAGCTCTTGTCCCTATTTAATAGCCCACGTTTGATTTTGGGATCATTTTAACAGAATTTAGTTGATATCCTATAGTCCAAACTCCAAAGTTGTCCTTATCATTCATTGATTTCATTTCCATCATAACAAGCAACATAACTTTGAAAATCTTAGCAAAACATGTTTAGTATAGGGTGACCTATTATTTTGGGATAACACAGCAAAAAGTCACACAATTATTTAAGGACGAGGGGATCATCCTTTAAGTTTGAAATTATATCGACAACTGCTAACGAACATTTGTGATCAGGTTCTAGACTGGATGAGAAGCCAATGGCCTATAAAAACAATAGGACCAGCCATCCCCTCAATGTACTTGGACAAACGCTTGGAAGATGACAATGAATATGGCCTAAGTTTCTTCAAGCCCGAAACCGATGCTTGCCTCCAATGGCTTGATGCAAGAGAAACTAGTTCAGTTGTCTACATAGCAATGGGAAGCTTGGCTTCCCTTGGAGCAGAGGAAATGGAAGAAATAGCTAAGGGTGTACTAAATACCGAAAAGCATTTCTTATGGGTTGTTAGAGCTTCAGAAGAAGATAAGCTTCCTCCAAATTTCAAAGAGGAAATATCAGGGAAAGGTTTAGTTGTCAATTGGTGCCCTCAGTTAGCTGTTTTGGCTCACCGAGCAATAGGGTGTTTCGTGACACATTGTGGGTGGAACTCGACTTTAGAAGCTATAAGTATCGGGGTTCCCTTGGTGGCAATGCCTCAGTGGGTAGACCAACCCACCAATGCCAAGTACATAAACGATGTTTGGAGAAACGGTGTTAGATTAAAGGTTGATGAAAAGGGTATTGTAACAAGGGATGAGCTGAAGGCCTGCATACTAGAAGTGATGGAAGGAGAACGTGCAACCGAAATCAGAAGCAACGTTGCAAAATGGAAGAAACTGGCTCAAGAGGCTATGGATGAAGGTGGTAGTTCTGATAGGAACATTGAGGAATTTGCTGCTAAACTGAAAAACATGTAGGATTTTTTGTTAGCTCAGTAGCCTGTTTATGAATTATTATGCTGCTTGGACCTGTAGGAACTTGCTGTTTGTTACCTTCAATTGTATTTGATTCATTGTACTCCTTCCGGCCTTAAATAATACAAATATACAATGGATTTCATTTAGGGTTAGTTAGCCCTCATTTTTAGTAAACTACATATTCGTTAAACCAAAATCGACAATTTACATTATCAATTAAGATAAATTGAAAAAAATTTGAGAGGTTACAGTGATTAAAAAATTAAAAAGGTACTAATTAAGTATCGGTTATTGCTGCAATGACACCATCAGAGATTCAGAGGTACTCTCAAAAGATTGACAGACAGTAGATATATGTAGTAATAAAAAAAAATTAAAAAAAAAACCACCAACTACTAGGATATAAATTAAGGATCATATTAGAGTTGAGAGTTACAATTCTCACAAACTACTGGGATTGAAAGACCAGGTGTAGTGCCTATATAAACAGAGCAACACCAGCACCATTTTAAAACAGATGCGGGAGCTCCAATTTCTATACTAATACTTGTGGTTTAAATGTTAACCTATAGGATGGGGGAAACCTTGACATCAGTCTCGTCTGTCTAACTCAGTTGTATTGTCATCCTCAGCTCGGCGGCCCAATCTGACAATATCTTCAACGAGAATCTTTCCATCTGGTGCAACATCAGTTATACAATTTTTTTCATTAGCTTGATTATAGTTTAGCAAGTACAGATATGTAACATGAGACAGTGCATTATCCATCAGAAAAAATTCGGGGCACAAATCATCAGACACATTACGCGCCTAATAATTAAAGACGATGTGTATTAAAATAGATTGTCTTGCTTTGCTTAATAATTTACCTCTATCTTTTGCAAGGTTGCTAATTAACTCTTCAACACCCTCCTTGCCAAATCTGTGCTTCAAGTACATAGCAGCAGCAGCCACTTCCTCAGGCGTCACTTTCCCGTCAAAGTCCCTGTGCAGAAAAAGTGTTAGTTTTAGTGAAACTTGCAGACAATGGCGTCAATTTCTATCCATCTCCAAATATCAAGTTACTAGCTTGCAAAACCTTGATTTGTAATTCCGGTACTCATTTGATGAATCGTCAAACAACTTAATCAAGAAGAAGCCAACGAGACATAACATTCATCCACTTATTTCATTATGGCTTCTTAGCTTCATTTACATTCACCAGTTTTAACTTTTAAGAGACTCCAGAAGGTCATGTAAGTACATAACATAAGAGTTTATATACAATATATTATTTACATGAACTCTTTTGTTATCTACTTACAAATTAAAGGTCTCAAGATATGTTGAAGTAATATTTAAAGCATTTACTTAGCAACTAATTCACCTGTCAAGCAGCTGCCAGCGATCACCTATTTTGGCATCCACATCATCAATTTCTTTTTCCAGTTTCTGAAGCATCTCATCAACCTACCAGCATGAACAGGACAAACTAAAAAGTGAGTTAATACTAAAAGTTATCAGCATTGGATCATGAGTCTATAGAAAATCCAAACTTACCTGTTCTATGAGAGCTGATGAAGCCTTGTCCCGAACAGCTACTTCAGCAGCATGGTCACTTTCTTCTCGAGCAGCTTTATATGCTTTCAGAGCATCGGCTTCACCATCAGTACCCTCTTTCTCAACCATGGTATTATACAGATCTATCTGGAAGGATCAGCAAATACCAAACACCAAAATTGAAACAAGATCATAAAAATGAGAATTTTGCACAGAAGAGTACAATTTCTTAGAGGTGATTTTCCATATTCAGTTTGCTCAATTTCCAAGAATATGTTTCAAGTACAATTCAGCCTCAGCTACTTGGTCACACTAAGACCCAGTAATAGAACATAGAACATAGAAGCATATAATGTCATTTATTTCTAGCAATGCTCCTTTTCCTCTTTTTTTGATGGCAGATTGGGGGAAAGGGAAAGTATAGATGCCACCACCAGAGAGCATGTGTTTAGGGTAAATAAACATGCTCACAAATCAATATGCAAGCAGTATAAATCTGACCCAAATAATCTTCACGGTAGCTAGTAAAAATTAGGCAGCTAAATTCAGCTGTCAAGTTAATAACGAGATATCAAAGTTCCAACTTTGAGTAATGAAATAAATCTCAAACATAACCCATACTATGTACATGATATATACATTTGGTGATTTTAAAATACCAAAATGAAGCCAAAGAAACATAAAGAACCCCAAAGAAAAATGATTGCGGAGCTCAGTCACAAAAACATAAAATAAATAGAGAGCGAGATGTCATGGTCTGACTCATAGCCCCCATGTATCATTGGGTGTGTGGGTATAGCAACATAGGGAGCACTCATTGACTTCCTTTGATAGGGGGAAATTATATTTTGGAATTCGCATATATTTCTTCTGAACACTCAAAATGACGGTAGCATAATATTGGGCCTAGACAAGCTTCAACTGGGCTGAAACTTGAGGGTCCACCATTTTTTGGGCCAATGAGGATAATGGTTGAGCTACTATTTCGTTGAATCCCAGATAAATGACTAAGTGCATCGATGCTCTCTGTTAGGTTCTAGAGTCCTTAGGAGCCCAACTGTAAATACTAAGAGGCTAGGAATTGTATGGGGAATTCCGGAAGCATGTACCTAGGAGAGCCTAGACCAGAATCTGTAAGGAAGTGCGTAGAAACCTCTAGGAACTATAAGCATCTGAACATACATCCAAGAAAACTCACTTGTCCTTCTCTCAAGCACTACAAAGTAGTCCTTATAATGATAAGCATTGTACTCTCTTGTAATTAGCAAAACTTTATGTCTTCTGACGTGAGTGTGAAGCAAGTGGCAGGGACGAACCGAAAAGCATAGAGAGTACTATGCCATTCTTTGACCCACCCTCCCTCCACCAAAATAAATTATCAAGGACAAATAATTTTCACATAATAAAGCTAATGATAAATGAAGAAAACCCAAAATTAGAATTAGCACCTTCAGGATATATATGATCAGTGTGTATGAATACTATAGTGCATACCTCTTTGTTGACAAGCCTCAGGAACTCCTCACGTTCCCCGCTCACTGACTGCAAAGTTAATACAAATGTACTCAGTATCAACTCAGATTAGTCAATTCAACAGGTTACATGACTGAAGAAAACAAAGTTTCTAGAATTATCATACAGAAGCAGAAGCCAAAACAGCCAATGCACGACTGAGTTCACAGAGCTGTTCTTGTTTTTCGGCTGCTCTTATTCTTGCTTGTTCTTGTGATTCTCTTGCTGTTGTGATGTTCATCTCTTTCAATGCAACATCTCTGTCATCCTTTGCAGAGCCTTTGGTCTCGGCATCTTCTTCGTTCCTCTCTTCTTCATCCTGTGAGTTAATCAGATAAAGCAAAATCTATCATCGAAAACCAAGGTGAAAAGAAAGAGAACGGCCATAATCTCCACAACCCCCCACCCCCCCCCCCCCCCCAAAAAAAAAAAAATAAAATAAAATAAAAAACAGAAGTTCCTTACATACGGTTTTCAGTATAACCATAGGTCTTTAAGAAAGTTACCAGAAGTCGTACAAAGCAAATTTTTGCAAAATGATATGCAGGACTTAGAGGGAGAGGGGATTTAATGAGCATAACAGAATAGGAGTCAACACCTTAATTAGCTCCTCCTGCATCTCCAGGTATTCCAATTTCCTCCTCCTCTCCGAAACAGAATCTTCAGAGGGCAAAGATGTGATACCAATGGTATCTACAACCTCATCTGGAAGAGAAGACAAAGTTGCCTGCACGACCTCTTCAGGCTTCAGCTTTCCAGACACCATAAATGCCCTGCTAGCACCCAAAAAAATTAAAATTAAAAAGAGGATGATGATTTCATGTACCTTTAAGTTTCACAAAGCTTTCTAATCATACTTCACACACATCCATATGTTAGTGTATGCTACCTGGAAAGGATTAACAAGGAAGACGGGACAGAGTGATTGAGGGACAGATCCAGCCAGTCGCGAAGCTGCAGACAGAAGTTAATAAGCCTTTATATGCAGTACAAATCGTAGCCTCTTATTATAATCATTATTTTCATTATTTTGGGTGAGCAACATGGGATGGGAAAATGGTAAAAATCACTACCATGTAACTCCACTTAAGGCATAAATGAAATTATACCACAAGATGCTATATACCATTCCTTGATCCACAAAAAAATTACTAATGTATTTTACTTTTACCAGCTACAGTGTTTCTTTAAAATAAATAATTATAAAAAAACAAATTAAACACAATACTTAATGATTATCTGGAGCTTTAAATAGACACCCATTTGAAATATTTTGAAACAAAAACTAATCTATTGTAGGAGAGGGGAAACACAGGAAAGAGAAAGATAGGTAACTTTCTTTAATATTCCTGAGTGGGATGAAGTTTGATGCAAAGAAATCATGGGATGATATAGATGCTGTGGACGAGTCAGAAAGAAAGAGGAAGAAGGATTGTATAAAATCTTTTACCAAGGTTGGGAATGCTCTTAGAGCAACTCCAGTGGTTGGGTAATTCACATTATAGCTTGCCATGTCCATTGTATAAAAAAGAGTGCCTAAGGTACTAAGCCAAGGCGCACCTAGGTGCAGCAGGACCTGCTTTAGCACCTTGTGTTTTTTTATACATTGGCCACTGCTATGAACCGAGCCAATCAGCCACAGCAGCCACTCAAGGTGTACAAGCGAAGGCACAAAAACAGTAGCACGGGGCACAAGCAGTAGCAGCAGCGTGGTAGCAACAACAAGACAAAAGCAATTAATGACCCACTAAGAATTGTGGTGTCTGATTTTCTGTGTGAAAGCCACCTAGGCAGTACATGACAAAGCTCTTAATTGTATTTAGGGTATTTTGTAAGGGGAATGCTTGGTATAAAGGGGAGAGCAGGGTAATAGAATGTTATGTGGATTTTGATGTTAATCATAGAGTAGTAGGTAGCAGTAGAGTACTCCAAGATTCAATCTTTAAATTAGCCATCTTTTATTTAGCCTTAGCCTTGTAGCCGTTATTGCAATTTCAATCAAAAAAAGTTCCAAGCTTTTCCCTCTATTTCGTGAGTTACTGTTACATTGAATATCTTGAATACTTAGTCTATAGCAAACCGGTCACCTTCCAACCCAACAGGTTTTGACTCATTTTAAGAAAATATCATGTAAAAGTCGACTTATTTTGAGTTAATCAAAAGCATGACTTATTTTGAGAAAACCGGTTAAAGGTTGGCTTATTTTTGACAAATTTTCCTTTAAATAATATCAATTAAATTACCAACTTAGTTTGCTCCACAAAACAAATTTGTTTGCCAAAGCTTATTAACAATACGTGTAACAATAGTGTAGCTACTAGCTTAAGATTTTTATATGTTTGCAAGCAACATTTTCTCAACCATTGAGGTTGCTATTAGATGAACTTTCTGTCCTGGCTAAAAATATATGTGATGCAATGAATAATGACAAAGGTTGATTAGTGTGAAGTCAAAGAGTCACAGGTACAATATTGAGATAAAGATTAAATTTTCGAATGAAAAATATCTTCTGGTCAGCTTCTCTTCAAAAAGAGCATCACCCAAAACATCACAGCAGTACAATGGAATCTCACTAAACAAAGAAAAAGCTTTTATTTATCAAAAACCACTCCGTCAGTAAAATACTGTAAACATAACAAGAAGAATTGCTCAGATATGCCCACAGAGTGAGGCCTATTAAGGAACATTATTCATTTACAATATCAAATAATGTTATTTTCGGAGCCAAACCACCAAACAACTACATTACTCACACCAAGTCAATCACTTACAAAATGATGTTTAAAGAAACAATTGTAAGTGATATGAGAAAAATATTTGTGAGAAAAACCATACCAGCTGGCGCATTTCCTCCACTGAAACTATTCCAAGCATGCCACGTTCTCTGCATTCTTCACGAAGTTCAGCTTCTGAAAGTGACTCAATACCCTCTGCTTGAATCAACCTATCATCAGCTTTAATTCTGTGGTTTCAATTTAACCAGCAAACAATAAAAACAGAAAACATGAGTACAAGTAAAAAAACCCTTCACTACATAATACACAATGCAATCTATAATTAGACATAATCTATAAATCTGCATACTATTTTTGCACTTTTTTTTCATTCTTCAATTACATTGGACAGTGAGACTCCCTACGTTTTTTTTTTACAAATGCACCATTTGGAATTTTTCGCTTGTCAATGCACATTTCATATCCTATATTTGGATACTAGTGTCGGTCACAGCCCTCACAGGTATCTATCCAAGTGTCTGACCCGGCTAAACTGTGAAAGTTTCCATGATTTTTGCCCAAAATCAAGTGATATGTTGGTGTGTCAAGGATCCGACACGGCTACTTGAGGTAAAATGAAGAGTTCGAGTAACATAGTTCATTCCATTAATGCTATAAATTAAATAAATAGGAAAAAATATAGTTAAGTAGGGTCTTGTTTGATTCCTCTCAATGAATGATAAGATCATAAGAATGTAAATTTCTATCATTTTTACTATAACGCAATTAAAGATATCAATGGTCAAAGATATGCATTAGCAAACATGCACAATCAAAATACGAAGAAATAAAAACAGAAGTGTCTTTCATAATCTTTTAGTAAAAATTTTGATATTTTGAAAGCTTATATTGAGATGAATATAAAAAAAGGAAAATTCTGTCAAATGAAAAATGATTAAAGTTTTCCTTATGTATATATCACAAAAGATGGTCAAGGGGAATGCGTGAATGATGTAAAACCTCACATAGTGAAATCATCAAAGAATGGTTCTAATAATGTGTCTTATACTTCCAGTTATTGTATACTCGTATTTATTTTTACATTTTGCTCTTTATACTGTTATGGACTCAAGTCAACCGTTGATGGTGTATTCGAGGCGCAAGAAAGGGGCAGCAGCCACCAGAGCATAGGGAAGGCATTTCCTTACTATGAGCCAAAAACAATTAAGGAGTTTGAAGGAAAGAAGGGCAACCATCTTTTGTTATGTTCATTTATGGTTTTTCCTAATTAGCTAAGTAGTCACATGTACTCTCCTAAGGTCAGCCTTGACCATTAGCTTAAGTATGGTAGTAGAGCATTGTAATGGATTATCCAGAAATTGTAAGACAAACACTTGAGAGTGGCTACCTAAAGTGGCTTAGAGACTTGTAGCCTCAAGCTACTAATTATCCTTGTAATCCTTGAGAAATCTAATGAAAAATCTGCCCTTCTTCCATTAATTGAATCCGTAAATTACAACTACATTACAATTACATTTCAATCAACCTTAGTCTATTATAACTTGGTATCAGAGCAACCGATCATGGCGGGGGGACCATCACTTACCCAGCGTGCCGACGCGGTGGATGAGAAGATAGAAGAGGTCGAATCGCGTCTGAAATCAATTGAGCAAAAATTGACAGAACAGGGGGACTCTGTTGGACGAGCAGTGGCTGAAGCAGTAAGTACGGCTATGGTTGAGGCCCAGAAGGCGATCACTGAGAGTTTTGCGACGAAACAGAGCGCAAGAAAAGGGAGGACGACAGGGTGGAACTCGAAGGGAGAATTGATAGGTTCAGGAGAGACCAGGAGATGCAAGCCACCCTAGCTGCGCGAGAGCAGGACAGGTTTCGCGAGGAGCTGCGGGCTGCCATAGCCGCCGCCACTCAACCCCGTTAGCCGCCGTCACCGCAGCAGCTCCACCACATACCCGTGGGGGAAGCCAATAGTGAAATTCATGGAGAAAACAGAGAACGCACGCCGAGGGAACAGCCCTTTGGCATGCCGGAGTGGAGAGAACGGATTCCCAGGGGTCAAGGCGATCAATTCGACGGAGGTGGCGAAAATCGATGGAGACATAAGAAGCTTGATATGCCGGCGTTCGAAGGGAAGGACCCGGATAATTGGGTGATGAGGGCGAAGATGTATTTTGATTTCCACCACATGACAGAAGAAGATCGCGTGACGGCAGCCGTGGTTGCCATGGATGGTGCTGCCCTCCAATGGTATCACTGGGAACAGAGGAGGAGGCCGTTTGCTAGTTGGACCGACCTGCGACAGCGAATTCTCAAGGAGTTCCGACCCTCACACTCGGGCTCCCTGCACCAACAATGGTTGGCGTTGACGCAAACCACCACCGTCGAAGAATACCGGCGGAGGTTCATCGAACTCGCGTTTCCCTTGGAAGATGTGCCCGAAAGTCTCATGAAGGGGCAATTTGTGAACGGATTGAAGGAGGAGGTGAAAGCGGATCTCCGGCTTCAAAATCCAGCGACACTTGAAGAAGCAATGGAGTTAGCAGGGAGAATAGAGGAGCGAAATAGAATAAATGGGGGAAAGAAAGGAAGTTTGGGTCCATGGCGGGTCGGATCCAGCGGGTCGGGGCCCACCCACTTACCATCAACGAGCAGAAGTGGAGGGGGCTTGATTCAATCATATGGGCTACCAACAGCTCCTGTTAATTCGATGTGGCCAAGAGCTCCTGAATCTCAAGGCTCAATCAACATGGGCCGGCCCACAATGTCTCAGAGCACCCAAAGATCAGGAAATGGGCCACGACGACTCACCGAGAGTGAATTACAAGAAAAACGAGCTAAGGGACTTTGCTTTAGGTGTGATGAACGTTGGGGAATTGGGCATCGGTGTAAAAGGAAGGAGATGAGTGTGTTGATTACCGGAGTAGGTGACGAGGAGGAAGAAATTAGTGCTAGTTACTCGGAAGACATGGAGGATTGGGAGGAACCCGACAATAACGTTAAGGTGTCATTATGCTCGGTGGTGGGAATATCAAACCCGAAAACCATGAGGTTGAAGGGTGTGGTCAAGGGCAGGCAAGTAGTGGTTATGATCGATCCGGGGGCGACACATAATTTCATATCAACTTCGATAGTAGAGGAGATCAAGATACCACTCACGGAAGGAGGGGAATTTGGTGTGACACTAGGGAATGGCGAGACCGTGCGTGGCAAGGGTGTTTGTCAAGGAGTACGAGTCAAGTTGAATGGGGGAGTGACGGTAGTGGAGGATTTCCTACCCCTTGGATTGGGTAATACCGACCTTATACTAGGAGTGCAATGGTTGGAAAAATTAGGGGCGGTTACAACTAATTGGAAGACTCATGAAATGAGGTTCACGGTGGCCGGAGTGCCGGTGATCCTTACCGGCGATCCATCTCTTGAGGCAGCGCTTATTTCACTTAAAGCCATGTTTAGAACCATCACCAAACAAAGAAGTGGGCTTTGGGTTGAGATTAATCAAGTTGAAGTGGCCCAAGAAGAAAGGAAGGAAGAAGCTGGGCCTCAAATTGCAACTGGGCCGCCAGTTTTCTTGAAGGAGTTGCTGGAAAAATTTGAGAAGGTGTTCCACTTACCAAAGGGACTTCCACCTTCAAGAGGCAGAGAACACTCCATCACACTTAAAGAAGGTCGGGATCCGGTTAGTGTACGGCCGTATCGGTACCCACAAGTGCAAAAGGATAAGATCGAGAAAATGATAAGGGAGATGTTAGAGGCCGGCATCATTCAACCTTCAACAAGTCCGTTTTCAAGCCCGGTTTTGTTAGTTAAGAAAAAAGATGGGTCTTGGAGATTTTGCGTTGACTACCGAGCTCTCAACCGAGAAACCGTGCCGGACAAGTATCCAATTCCGGTGATAGATGAGTTATTAGATGAACTCCATGGCGCGGCCGTTTTCTCAAAGTTGGACTTAAAGTCCGGTTATCATCAAATTAGAGTCAAGGCCGGTGACACTCACAAGACGGCCTTTAGGACTCATGAGGGGCACTACGAGTTCCTAGTCATGCCGTTCGGTTTGACTAATGCACCGGCTACTTTTCAATCACTCATGAATGACATCTTCCGGCCATTCTTGAGGAAATTTGTACTAGTTTTCTTTGATGATATTCTTGTCTATAGCAAGAATGAAGAGGAGCATCATGATCATTTGCAACAAGTTCTCACCAAGTTGGCACAACATGAATTATACGCCAACTACAAGAAATGTGAATTTGGTAGTCAAAGAGTGGCCTACTTGGGCCATGTCATCTCCAAGCAAGGAGTAGCAATGGATAATGACAAGATTAAATCCATTCTTGATTGGGCCAGCCCACGCAATCTCAAAGAGCTAAGGGGGTTTCTAGGCTTAACGGGCTACTATCGAAAATTTGTAGCCCATTATGCCCAAATTGCAGGGCCTTTAACTGCACAACTCAAGAAGGATGCGTACGGTTGGTCGGAGGAGGCTACTCAAGCATTTGAAAGGCTTAAAGAAGCCATGACAACCGCACCGGTATTGGCCATGCCCGACTTCAAGAAGGAGTTTGTCCTTGAGACCGATGCTTCCGGGTTTGGATTGGGGGCGGTCCTAATGCAAGAGGGCCGACCCATTGCTTATTATAGCAAGTTGTTAGGGGTGAGGGCTCAAGCAAAATCCGTCTATGAGAAAGAGATGATGGCCATATGCTTGGCTATAGTCAAATGGAGACATTATTTGTTGGGACGACATTTCATAGTCCGCACCGACCAACAAAGTCTTCGATACATAACTCAACAACATGAGATTGGTAGTGAGTATCAACGATGGATGCGGAAGATTATCGGATTTGATTTTGAGGTTCAATACAAGCCGGGGGCCTCCAACCGAGTCGCCGACGCTCTATCAAGGAAGCAGTATGCGTTGAGTGCATTGGTTTGTACTCAAAATATTGACTGAGAAGAATTGGATAAGGAGCTTGAAGCTGATTCGTGGATCAGTGCAATTAAAAAAGACCTCAAGCCCAATGAAATTGGGCCCAATGGATTCATGTTGAGAAATGGGAGAGTCCAATATAAAGGAAGACTCGTTCTTCCTAAGTCTGCTAAAATTATTCCCAAGATACTGTATGAGTATCATGACTCACCCACTGGTGGCCACGACGGTGAGGTAAAAACCTACCTCCGCGTGGCGACGGAGTGGTTTTGGCCGGGAATGAGGAAAGCGGTGGCGGAATATGTCGGGTCGTGTGAGGTCTGTCAGCGCAACAAAGCATCTCAGAAAAGTCCGGCAGGGCTTCTTCAACCGTTGCCGGTGCCGACCGCCGTTTGGGAAGACATTTCGATGGACTTCATCGAAGGGTTGCCCCTGTCCAAAGGGGTGGATGTGATTCTCGTCGTCGTCGACCGTTTCTCGAAGTATGGGCATTTTTTGGGACTCAAACACCCGTTCACCGCCCTGAAGGTTGCGGAGCTGTTTGTCAGGGAGGTGGTTCGCCTACATGGGTTTCCTTCGTCCATAGTTTCCGATCGAGACAAGGTGTTTATTAGTCGGTTTTGGGGCGAATTATTTCGGTTGCAGGGGACTCAATTGAATCGGAGTACGGCGTATCACCCGCAATCCGATGGCCAGACGGAAATTGTGAATAAAAATTTGGAGGGCTATCTGCGATGCTTCGCATCGGCGCAGCCCAAAGGGTGGGCTTAGTGGCTTCCGTGGGCGGAATTCGCTTACAACACGTCCCCCCACATGGGCCACATCTCCACCAAAACGACACCATTTAAGGTGGTGTACGGCAGGGACCCACCCAAACTTCTGAGGGTCGGGCCGGGTCAGACACCGGTGGGTACGTTGGAAGAACAGCTCAGGGAGAGGGATTTCATGTTGGACGAGTTACGGGTGAATTTAATTCGGTCTCAGCAAGTGATGAAGTCTTATGCAGATCAACACCGCCGCGACGAGCATTTTGAGGTTGGTGATGAGGTGTTTCTCAAGATTCGCCCTTATCGGCAGCGTTCTCTCGCCAAACGGCCCTTTGAAAAACTCGCTGCTCGGTACTACGGCCCCTTCAAGGTCCTTCAACGGGTAGGAAAGGTTGCTTATAAATTGGAATTGCCAAGCTCCTGTAAACTCCATCCCACCTTTCATGTTTCTCAATTGAAGCGCGCTAAGGGAAGCAACATCACTAGTCAAACGATTCCGAATCAATTAACAGCAGAAATGGAACTGGTTGTCGAACCCGAGAAATTACTGGATGTCCGCAAGCGCAGGGGTGGTAACAAGGTGGTCTTAGAAGTCCTCATTCAATGGTCCGGGTTGCCACCGTTCGAGGCTACGTGGGAAGCTTATCAAGCCATGATTGATCGTTTTCCATCGTTCCACCTTGAGGACAAGGTGAAACTTTGGGGGGGGGGAGTATTGTTATGGACTCAAGTCAACCGTTGATGGTGTATTCGAGGCGCAAGAAAGAGGCAGCAGCCACTAGAGCATAGGGAAGGCATTTCCTTACTATGAGCCAAAAACAATTAAGGAGTTTGAAGGAAAGAAGGGCAACCATCTTTTGTTATGTTCATTTATGGTTTTTCCTAATTAGCTAAGTAGTCACATGTACTCTCCTAAGGTCAGCCTTGACCATTAGCTTAAGTATGGTAGTAGAGCATTGTAATGGATTATCCAGAAATTGTAAGACAAACACTTAGAGTGGCTACCTAAAGTGGCTTAGAGACTTGTAGCCTCAAGCTACTAATTATCCTTGTAATCCTTGAGAAATCTAATGAAAAATCTGCCCTTCTTCCATTAATTGAATCCGTAAATTACAACTACATTACAATTACATTTCAATCAACCTTAGTCTATTATATATACTTGGTGATGCCCTTCTCATACGTACAAAAGAGAAGATCATCAATTGTTCATGTATTTTTTTAATATGAAGTAATGTCGAGGAATTATTTTTTTTATCCTATTTTCAATAGTGTTCAACTATACTTCAAATATTTAGATATTGTTGTATAATAATTGTAACACTTCCTAATTTGGCAAGGATCCACCACTATTATATTATTTCTCTCTTCCACTAACCCCACTTGCACAAATATTTTAATACATCTCTATCCTTCTTACCCCACTTATACTACTGTTTATTATTTCTCTCTCCAACTAACAATTAAATGTATCTCCAGTTCTCCACCAACTAACTATACTTTATATTACAAAATTCACCCTATGATCCCTACTCTATAAATTCTAAAAGCTTGTGCAAGCCCTACTTTTGCGATTATTACGAAACGGATGGAGTAGCGATTTCGAAAGTTATTGTCCCCATGCAAGTCCATCTAATAGATCACTTCAGCCATGACAATGATGAATATTAAACTTACCGCTTCAGCTTATCACGAAGATTGTAACGCAAATATGCATCTGTACCAAAAGGACTAATTCCCATATATTTACACATGTTCACTAATCGTGGCCTGAAACAGAAAATCAGAAATGCATTAATAGCCTTTTTTGTATAATTGCATCAATAGTGAGGAAGGAAACGACACTAGGCAGGGGTTGCGCAAAAAATGACTGTCAATACTGATAACAGCTACACAGATTGCAGCACCAGAGGAAAGAAATGAACCTGCTGATATTATCAAGGGTGAGTTCATCATTGAATAGCTTTGCAAAGCCCAATATTTCTTCATTTGAGACACTATCACCTTTTCTAACCTGAACAGCATTTATTTGCCTCAATACAAGATGAACACCAAGAGCAAAGAAATAAAATAAAGAAACTCAAAATAATATCAACCTACTTTGTTCAAAAATTCATCAAGATCTTCAGCAGTTTTCTTCATCTCTCCACTGTGTGAATTTTGCACTTCTTTGGACATTTGCTTGACAGTGTCCTGAAGAAACTTTGCATATTCTATTCTTGCAGTTAGTCTTCGCTTTAAGGCATCCTATAAGATGGCATCCATTGTCAATGAAGATATTATGCTAGTAATAATGTTAAGTGCATTATGAGATACCACATAGATATTTACACAATCACTGTCCCTGACAAGAACACCCCAGGTATGAATAAAATAACCACCCCAGGTATGTCATCATTTGCAGAACACCACCTATCTAATATCTGGCAGCAGAATCAAGTTTTCTTGGACATGGTTTGATTAACTCAGACAAGTGTTGATTTGATAGAGATCTCTGCAATAACCATGAAACCCAAATCTTACATCAACACATCATAAATCTTCCAACAAAGATAATACTATAACAAGAACAGGACTAAATCTAATCTGCATAAGCAACACATTTCAAGTGATAGCCAGCTAAAAAGGATAGGGTTTGGTCAAGTGCATGTACCCTTTTTAAGAGATGGCCAAGTGCATAAATAAATAAATAATTATAATAATAACCCTTTCTCTACAAAAGATGAACAGGTTCATTCAATTTGCACTCCTATCCGTCAAGAGTAAAAAGCATTTGGCATCATATCAAGGACCTTATGAAATAACCTTTTTGCAAAAATGTAAATAGCAACTACAGGTGTATTGTTTATTTGATCCCTCCCCCCCATCTTCTCCTTCCAATAACCCTAAGCTGGAGACTTGTTTCCAGACATTGGGGAAATGGTATTTCATGATGTGCTGCAGAAAAAGAAGTGAAAGGTGCATGATCAAAATTTTCAAGCCTTTTTGTCCATATGGAGTTTGTATGCAGTATAGATAATGACTTCATAAATCATCACAAACATATGAAGCTCAGTTAATTTATATTAGTACATAACATGATCAAGGAAAGATATAAACCCAATAATGACTTCATAAATCATCACAAACATATGAAGAAGAGTAAATTTATATTAGTACATAACATGATCAAGGAAAGATAAAAACCCAGTACACTGACTATCCATCTTTATCAGTCATTTAAAAATCATAAGACCTAAATACAATTTCATTGTATTCAAAACATAAAAGGAAAAGTTTAATATTTAAAATTATTCTGAACAGCAAACCTGCTCTCTCATCTTGTCTTGGAAGGTGGATGGAAGCATGTTTGGAAAAAACTTCAAAAACACTGGAAGTAAAAACTCCATGAATGGGACAATGACAAAAACTGCAAGGGGAACAAGTCGAAAAATGTCTGCTGTTGTCCTTGTAAGCTGTTGTCTTTCCCTTCGAGAGAGACTTTTTCCACCAGCAAGTTTAAGGAGCAACCTTGAACTAATTCGCACATCTGCCCACAACAATTTGCAGCCCAACCAATAATGACGCGCGGTTGATTTGACAACATCATTCCAATGAACCATTTTTTTAGCCCAATCCTCTCTGCATCCAGAATCATATAGAAGATGAGCATTCATGCCATTCAATAACCATAGGGATGACCCATCAAATATCAACCAATAACATCTACAGCCCTACAGGGATGGCAAGACACCACCTAATCATTACAAAAGCCAACTAACCTGCTCATGGAAGCTATAGCTTTCATAGCAGGACCTATTCCCAAAAGTGTTGCCCAAACTCTATGCAGAACACTCTTTGCACTCTTTTGTGAATCCTGCAATTTAGATTTTACTTTTGCTTTGGCACTACTCAAGCCGACTACAGCTTGATCACATTCCTCTGGAGATGCATCCTTTCTCTTCTTAGCAGCAACTTCTTCATTTTCATCATCATCATCATACTCTGGCTGTCCAGCTGTGGCTGTGGAGGCATGACGTATGGATTGTAACTTCAATGCAATAGACGTTGGCATCCCATTTTTCTGTCTATCATATTGATAAGCAGGTGATCTAATTAAATAATATGTAGACCTGTACACTTCTTGTGCAGAAAAGTCTGTAACGTGGCTTTTAGAATTAGAAAATGAAACTGCATTTCCCTCATTCACATGATTTGTCTTTGAAGAAACATTGTTTGCAGTAGAGCTTAAACTTCGAAAATTAAAATACTGACTGGACTGGTCAGGGCTAGCATTCTGGTAAATCCGGATAGACCGTAATTGGACATCTAAATAATCTACAAGACATTTTTTCCTTCTCACTAGAATTCTAGCTGCCATTAGCAAGATATCCTGCCTTCACCCAGAAAAAAACACATTCACGCTTTCCAAGCCTGCATTCAAAGCAATCTGGTCACTATCGCCATTATGAAGGTCCAGCAAAAGTATACCAACACAGAGAGGTAAAAGAGTAATTTTGTTCACTGAAAATGAAAAGAAAGAAATTATAAAGCTCCATATGATGCATTCATTTCTAAGTTATGCTTAATAAGACATGTCCTCCACCATTTAGATTCTTTTCTTTGTTTGTCTTTCCAAAGAGATAATAACCCTTTTAAACAATCATATTTGATATATAAATACAGTTCGTGTTGTGCAGTCATCCACATAGAGTATAGAGATTATAGAAAACAGCAATAGCCAAAAAAAAAAAAAAGGGGGGGACAATTGTCAAGAATTACAGAATATATCACTTTTTGAAACCAGCAACTACAAAGATTTTGGACCTTTACTTTAGCAGATTCCACTTGGCGGAATTTTTTTTTTTTTGTCGGGCAATGGATATAGCAGGGTAAATTGTTTAATTAGGGGTAGGTTAGTTATTATACTATATACGTTAGAGAATTAGCCATTTATGCATGGGTGTGATTTAATCACAATCAGTATACACTATGTAAATAAGAAAAATCAGGGGATTGCTAAAGTAATTGGCAAAAAAAAAAAAAAAGCTTCTACCAAATGGGATTTGCAAAACCATATGGCCACTATATAATTTTCCCAAGATATTTCTTATTACATAAATTTATATTATTAGACACTACCTCTTAACTCTCTAAGCAAAAGATACTTACTTTGACCATAGAATTCACTCCATTTGTCAACCAAAGGACAAATGATGGCAATACTATCCCTCAGTGGGCAATTTAAGGACATACAATGATCGATTGAGGGTCAAACTAGAACATTTTTAGTAGAAAAGTTAATATTTCTTTACCAAACATTACTTAGAAGGAATTGTTGGCAAATATACAAAAAATTACTCCCTCCGGCCCCGAATGATAGTCACTTTTGAAGAAAAATCACGGGAATTAAGGAGAATTAAAGAAAGTACATTGAAAAAGTAAATTTACATTGGGCATGCAAAAAAGTAGAGAGAGAAAGTAATTAAAGTACATGGGAAAGTAAAATTTACATGGGAAAGTTAAATTTGCACAAATATTTTTGCAAATGTTAGAAAATTTTGGTAAAAAAAATAATATTAATGGTACTTGAAAAAAGCAAATGTGACTAACATTTTGGGTCACAAAAAATGGCAAAAGTGACTATCATTCGGGGCCGGAGGGAGTATAAAACAAGTTGTTTTCCACTATTACAGTGTTACCTCAATCCTTTATGCAATTTTCTAAGGACTTAATGGCTAATTACCCATCATGATTAGGAGTTGCTTTTGATTCAATGCACTAGATTTTAGTCGTCTTTTCCCTCATTTGCTTTCTTGAAAATATACTGTATTGTGTCAATTCAGATTTAAGTGATTGATAATCTATTTTCCAAGAGAAGGGTTAAAAGTATTGATATATAAGTGTTTTTCTCAACATAATCACTCTGAATCCCAATAAAATGTGTTGTGCTATAATATTGAATCACAATTAGTAAATTCAATAAAGTATTGCTTACTTCATTCCAAAATAATTAGTTACATTTAAATCAATAAGGAAGCGATTTTAATTCGCTTTTAATAGCTCAAACTCTTCATTTCAACTCAAGTACCCATGCCACACACTCCGATATCAATATGGACACTTCCGATAGTCCAATTACAATCTAAATCATATATTTTCATAAGTTTTTGGCAAATTCATTGAATTAAGCCGAACACCAGTAAATTACAGTTTTAGAGTACGGAGCATTAGTAACAGAGGCCACATTATTCAGTCTCAATCATTTTTCTTCAGCAAAGTTAAAAATGAATACTACTTTTTACTTCGTATTATAAATTGAAAAATCGATTGCAACTCATAATTTCATAGCCATTAATAATAATAATAAATGTTCTTTGATCAAATACATAAATTAATATAGCACTTAAATAAATTTCTCCTAAAATTACATACAAATTCATCAGAAAATTATACGACATATACAGCAAACAGGAAAATGATTTGTTAAACAAAATTATCGAAAAATTAGCAAATTAAAAATCAAATAATCAAAATTAACAAATAACATAAACAAATTAAGAAGAACTTACAGGATTAGAAATGAATATAGTGAGATGAACTGCACAAAAAATGAGAAAGTGATAGTAAAAAAAAATGGAGAGAAAAAGAAAGGAAGATTGAGAAGAGAGAGAATATAGTGTAGTTGAGTATGAAGCGTGGAGTTTGGAGAGTGGAGAGAAAGAGAGGGAGGGTTTTAGTTTAATTTTATTAAATAAATAAATTTGTAAAAAAAAGAGGGTTTAAGTTTTGAGTTTAGACCGTCACTGTCCTCACTGAGATCGCTGCGTGTGAAAAGGTTCAATGTAAAACTAGTATTTGGATCTGGATAATGCCCCGAGACATTACATAAGGATCCGGATAATGCCCCGAGACATGCGTGTGAAAAGGTTCAATGTAAAACCCAACAAACCCAGAAGCAAAAAAGATGAGAGAGAATTTAGAGAGAGAGAGAGAAACCCTGCCACCCCTTCCACATCTATTCCACCTTATCTGCCTGATCCACCGCCGTCGCATCCCCCCACTACCTCCACCCAAAACAACAGCTTCATCCAACCAAACAAATCTTTCCTCCAATCGCTTTCCAGTTCTCCCTCTCCCTCCATACCACCAAACATCATCTCAGCCATAGTTTCTCCTCTTTCCCCCCTGCTTCTTATGATCCAACCTCCCATTTATCCATCAACATTTCCCCTTCTGAAGCCCCCACTCCTCTTTCTCCTTGGCTTCACTCTGTAACCTTCAAAATCATTGGGAAAACCCTGTCTTTTGATTTTCTGAAGCAAAAAATCACCGCTTTATGGAACTTACCAGTCTCAACTAAGTTCACCACCCTTGGAAAGGGTTTCTACAACATCAACACCCCATCACTGCAGGAACAGCAGCGAATCCTGAGTGGAGGACCTTGGTTCATAGGCAAACTGCTAGTACATGTCCAACCATGGACACCGGGTTTTCGAGCATCGGAAGCCAAAATCACCACCGCCCCTGTTTGGGTTGCCCTCCCAGAATTGCCAATTGAATTCCACAACAAGGACATTCTCCGGAAAATTGGAAATCGAATTGGTACTTTTATCAAGTCGGACCCATACCCTCTATCTTCTAACAAATACTTGGTTGCGAGAATCATGGTTTTGTTAGACCTAGCACTCACCAAAAAGTCGTCGATTTGGATTGGCAATTACAAGCAGAGTATAGTCTACGAAAACCCCCTCCCAATCTGTTCAAATTGTAAATCGATTGGCCACTCCGACAATCAATGCCCTAAATTAGCCAGTTCATCCTCCCAACCACCCAACCAAAGTGCGTCTGATCAGCAGGCGGCGGCGGAAGAGGGCGAGTGGATTCAGGTTCAAAGAAACAGAGGCAAAAATTCAAACAATATGAAAGGTCGAAAAGGCCCTTTTACCCCTATTCTGAACAAGGCGCCAAAAGAAATTTCTGTTCTTGGGGAGCAAGGCAAATTTATGTTGCCAAAAGAAAATCAAAGCCACGTGGCTTCACCCCAACCCTCAGATGATGGTACGTCATTACAGATCCCTACCGTTGATCTAGTGGTCCATAATCAAATCTCAGCGGTCCCCTCTTTAAACCCTATTTCTTTATCCAAACCACCACAAGTCAAACCTCAGCAGCCATCTGTGTCCTCTTTTCTCCCTTCTCTAACTCATCTGGAAAATCCATCTCCTTCCAACAATGGTCTCGTCAAACGGGTCGGATCCCTTCTCGGAGAGCGACGATCCTTTCCAATTCGGAAGCGCCTCCGAAGAAGAATCAGTCCACTTCACCCCTCCTCCACTAAAAATTCTCCAACTGAGAAACTCTCTGCCAAACCCTCGCTTCTCCCTCCCGTTCCAACCTCTCCCAATCAGACTTCCTCTTCCAATTTTTACCCCCAAAGCTCACCGTGCACCCCTGGAACTCAAATTCATGGACCCCCCTCTCCCTCAATATCCGGAATGCAACATCAACGACAAAAAAATTCTTCTGAAAACCCCTTCCAAGTGGACGCGCGTGTCTCTCAACTACCTGAGAATGTTCATTCTGGACAACAACCTTGTTTCACCACCCTACCAAGAGTTGATGATGGTAGGAAAAGAAGGCGGAAGTCTATATCCAGCTCACCTACCGGATATGAGAGATCTAAAAAGTCTTTGTCCTGTCCTGGAAGCCCTTCTACGATGGTGGATGCAGAAAGCTCAAAAGGAGAACCTCCCTTGGGCCATTCACCCACAGCTGGCCTTCTTAGTAGATCCAACACCGGTGCTGCCACAAACAAGAGAGACTTATGTGCTGTCAAGCGAGACAACAAAGCTGGTGTGTGCCTCGTTTGCAAATGCTCTGACCATCCTCCAAACCCAGAGGGAATTTCGGCAGATGGAAGTCAAAGCACAATTCCTGTACGATGTAGACCTGGATGTAGATTTTATGGAGGCGGAGCTCACCCCCCTGATAAAGAAGCTGCACAGCAGGACGCTAGGGAAATTTGTGGAGCCAGGGATTTCAACTCCACAGGAAGTAAGGAAGGAATTCTTCAAGGACGAACCAATCCCTGAACCCATGATCATAGTAGCTTGGAATGCAAGGGGAATAGCCAGGGATGGCTTCCAAACAAACATCCACCACATCATTGCTGAGCACCAACCTGATCTTCTTTTTCTCTCTGAAATCAAAACCAGCAGGGCTCACACTCAACACATCATCAAGGGTTTACCATATGACAGCTATGAATTGGCTGAACCAAGGGGTTTCTCTAGGGGCGTCCTATTGCTATGGAACAGGGAAGTACTGCACTTCCAATCTCTGAGCCGTGACATACATGCTATCCATGGTGTTGTCAAGGTAATAGAGTCAAATTTAACCTTTTTCCTTTCGGCTATTTATGCTAGTCCTAGATATAGAGAAAGAATTGCTATGTGGGCTGAAATTGTAAACCTCTCTAAAAATATTAATATGCCTTGGACCTGTATTGGTGATTTCAATGGAATTACTTGTGCTACTGAGAAATTAGGAGGTACCATGCTTCGACAAAATAGGGCTACTAAATTCCTTGATTTCATTCACTCTGCTGGCCTTGTTGATTTGGATTTGTAGGCAATAAATTCACCTGGTCTAATAAAAGAAAAAGGAGACCTGTAATGCAAAGACTTGATAGAGCTCTTATCAATCTAAACTGGCTCTCCACTTTTCCTGATTCAACATTAACCCATCTTCCTAGAGACTCTTCTGATCACTGCCCTATAAAACTGTGTTGTTTCAAACCCCCTTCACTCATTCAGACCCCCAAAAAATTCAAAATGGAACCTCACTGGTATTTCCAACCAAGTTTCAAAGCCTTTGTTGAGAGTTCATGGTCCCCTGTTCTGGGTGAACTACAACCCAAACTGAGTCAACTTTCAAACAAAATCTCTGATTGGGTCAAAGTGAATGTTCATGACCCAAACAAATGCATCTCTAGACTCCTCAGGAGGATAAATGGAATTCAAAAAGCTAGGGAAAGAGAACCAAACAATGCCTAATTATTCAACTTGGAGGAATCCCTTCACTCTGATCTTTCTCAACTGTACAGTCAGGAACAAGCTTTTTGGGCTATTAGAGCCAGGACTAACTGGGTAACTCAAGGGGACAGAAATACCTCCTTCTTTCACCAATCTGTTTTGACTAGGAGAAGAAGAAATAAGATTCAAAACCTGAGAAATGAAGTTGGTGAACCTGTTCCTGAATCTCTCATTTTAGATCATGCTGCTAGTTACTTTTCAAATCTTTTCACCTCTGAAATCCTCTCCCCCCAGTCCATGACCCTGTCTTACTCTTCTATCATCTGTATCTCCTCCCCCCCTAGCCTTGCTGAAATCCATCAAGCCATATTTTCCATGGGTAGATTCAAAGCCCCTGGGCCTGATGGCTACCACCCCTTCTTCTTCCAGGATCACTGGCACCTCATTTGGCCTGATATCCAAGATTTCACCAACAAGATCTTCTCAGAAAAACACCTTCCCCCTAATATCAACCAAACTTCTATCTACCTCATCCCCAAAGTTGCCCTCCCTGAGACCATGAAGCAATATAGACCTATTAGTATATGTAACACTTCTTATAAAATTGTCACCAAAATTCTGGTGCAAAGATTAAGACCCCTCCTCAATGGAATTATCTCCCCTGCTCAGGGGAGTTTCCTGCCAGGCAGGGGCTGCCAGAACAACTTCATAGCTGCATCTGAGATATTGCACTCTATGAAGTTGAAATCTGGAAACAGATCTTGGTTTGCCTTTAAGATTGATCTTGAGAAAGCCTATGATAGGCTTGAGTGGAGCTTCATTAGACAATGTTTGGCTAGGAATGGGTTTGATAAGGATACCTGTGATCTAATCATGGACTGTGTAACAACCCCCTCCTTCCAAGTCACTGTAAATGGAAGCCCTTCTTCCACTTTCCATGCTTCTAGAGGAATAAGGCAAGGAGACCCCCTCTCCCCTTACCTTTTCATCATCTGCATGGAGTATCTGTCCTCTTTGATTCAGGATTCCTGTGATGAGGGCTCATGGATACCATTTCAGTTCAAGAGAAATTCTGTGGCTGTCTCTCACTTAATGTTTGCTGATGACCTGATCCTCTTTGGTGAGGCCTCCCAACAGACCCTGGATTCTGTATCTGATGTTCTGGACACCTTCTTCTCAATATCTGGTCAGAAAATGAACAACTCCAAGAGCCAGCTCTACTTTTCAAAAAATGCCACCCAAGCTACCATCAACCTCTTCACATCTCAATTCAATGTCCCGCCTAGCTCTGACCTAGGTACCTACCTGGGTTTCCCCCTCACAGACAAGAGACCCTCTCCCAACCAAGTCAGCTACATAGCTAGGAACATGGCTTCTAAACTCTCAGCCTGGAAAGCTAAATCCTTGTCCAAAGCTGGAAGAGCTGTCCTAATCAAATCCACCCTTGCTAGCATCCCTCAATATGCTATGCAAACCATCTACCTCCATTCTACTGTTTGCAAAAAAATTGACCAAATCTGTAGTAGGTTCTTCTGGGGATCTTCTGAAGACCAGAAGAAGTGCCATTTGATAAGTTGGGATTGCATCTGCATGTCAAAAGATCTGGGGGGGTTGGGTTTTAGATCCTCTGAACTTCAAAACAAGACCCAACTAGCCAAGTTGTGCTGGAACATGTGCCACTCAAACTCCTTAGCTGCACAAATTATAAAAACAAAGTACTGCTCTAGACCCCATCTAAACTCCTTCAAGTATGGCTTCCATATTTGGAAGGGCATGGGTAAAGGGTGGGATGTCTTTCAATCCTTCACTCAATGGTCCATTGGGAGTGGGAATCACTGTTTACTTTGGGATCATAATTGGACAGGCCTTGGCCCCCTTAGAATCTTAATCCAAGGCCCTCTGAACAAGCATGAGGAATCCCTAACTGTGAGTTCTATCATTACTGAAGGAGGTTGGAACCTCCAGAATTTAAGTGTTAACCTTCCACCAAACATTCAAATGTTAATCACCTCCACTCCTATCACAGGAGAAGGAGATGATCTCCCCTTTTGCTCATTGTCCAAAGGAAAATTTTTTGATGCCTCTCAAGCCTACTCCTTCCTATGGCATAGCTCAAAAACTACATCAGCCCCTATCATCAAATGGGACACTCTTTGGAACTCTAACCTCCCACCTCAATCAAGAATGTTCCTCTAGCAGTGCCTCTGGGACAGACTTCCTACCTGTAAAAATCTCTTTATTAAGCACATCACTCCAACCCAGTTTTGTTGTTTCTGCCCTGGTTCTATTGAAGATGGTATCCATGTCCTGAGAGACTGCACCAGAGCAAAGGAAGTCTGGGCTCTAGCTAATCCCTCAACAAATTCTGACCAACCAAATGTCCAGTCTTGGATTCTCCAAAATTTGGATTACACCTCCCCCCATCTATTTAACATACCATGGCAGTTCTCTTTCCCAATTATCTTAAGGAGCATTTGGATGAGAAGGAACACTTGGGTTTTTTCAAAAACATCTAAACCTTTACCAAGTTTCTGGGCATCTGTCATCTCCACCATGAAAGAACTTTTCTACTTCTCCTCCTCCCCTTCTATCCACTCCCCCCAAAATGCTCTCACTCCTAGTTCCCCTAGTACCTCCTTCCAGATCAAGATTACTGTGGATGCCTCCTTCTCTGCTTCTACTCTTTCTTCTGGCATAGCTTGCATCTGTAGAACAACTTCTGGAGAGTGGATTCAAGGCCTTGCAGGGCACTGCTTTGCTCCCAACTCCTACATGGCTGAATTATTTGCAATCCTAGCTGCTATACATTGGGCTAAGGATAATAGCTGGACAGACTTTAGTATTATGTCTGACTGTCACCGTGCTGTTAACAGTATTTGTGAGTGTGATGCTCCCCCTGATGAAGGTTATCTATTCTCTAAATGGTGCAGGGACCTAATGCTACTTTCAGGGAACAGCGCTATTGTGAAAGTTCTGAGGAGGCAAGTCGAGGAAGCAGATTTCCAGGCCAGACAAGCCAGGTTACATCTAATGCCTACTCGGATTAAGAGAAAGGAAGACAGCTGCTGGATCTCAGAATTTAACTTTTGTAACCCCCCTCCCTCTACTACTGAACTTGTATCAAGTGCTAACTGTAGTTCTTTTGGCCAGAAATGGCAGGCTTATTTGGGTGCTGTATCACCATCTTAACTCTAGTTGTATGCTTTTGACTCTGTATACTTTACTCCTACCTTGGAGGGGTAGTTTCTTAATTAATTAAATTCTGATCCGTTTAACCAAAAAAAAAAAAGGTTGTCACTAAAATAATACGGACTATGTTTTAATTAGTGACTCAATTTTTTGGAATTAAATTTGTTATTTATATTTTCATTCACTACATATTAATATTCTGCATTTAAAAACACAACATAAAGTGTGACATAGCATAGTAGCAGGACACTAAATTTTACATTTAGAGGTTGTACAATATGAATATTTGTGTGGAGGAGAGCAATGATTAAATGTCACATATGTAATGTATTAAAGCATTTTAATTAACTTTCATGTAAATAGGAATTGTGAGATCGAATATTGTGATATTAATGGTTGTAAAATAATTGAACTATGAAAAAAAAAAAAAAAAAAAAAAAAAAAAATTGATAGTGATATTAATGGTCAAGCCATTCAATAAACAATCTATACTTATATATTAAAAAGTGTTCCTAAAACAGAATATGTTCCACGTATCACCTTTTTTAAGTTCAACATGTCAGCAATATATGCCACATGTCACTATAAACATTGATAGATATTATATTTAGGATAATATTTGTCGCAGATTAGGATATATTAAATGTATATTTTGTATGTTTATCGTATCTAGGATTCCTAACGTAATTAGGCCTAGCGTTGTAAACTCTATATATTTGATCAATGGTACACACTCCAGATTGAGGAGTTTTCCCGAAATCTAACATGGTATCACAGCTTTAGGTTTCGATCCCAAAAGAATTTTTTTAATTTTTTAGGAACCTGTGAACAATTGTTCAGCACCTACCTTCCACATAATTTTCTTTTTCCATCAATTTCCTCCATTAGCAATTTTTGTCTTTCATCATGTCCCAGGATAATCAAAATAATGATTCTGTTCCTCCTCCACCACCTGAATATCATCCAGCCCTTTCCGTGACAAATATAAAGAATTGTATTCCTATAATTCTTGATCGAAATTCCGCCAAATACTCAAATTGGGAGGAACTCTTCGAGGTTCATGCTCACGCATATAGTGTGCTCGATCACATTAGTACCAAGACGACTCGACCAACCGGGATCTCTGACTCCCTATGGCAGCGCCTTGACTCCATTGTCAAGCAGTGGATCTACGGCACAATCTCGACCGATCTTCTTGACACGGTTCTTACCAAGGGTGATACAGCTCAACAGGTGTGGAACAAAATCAAGGCGATATTTCAAGACAATAAAGCGACTCGGGCTCTTTATCTTGAAAAGCAATTCACAGATTGTCATCTTTCATCCTTCCCGGATATTTCATCCTACTGCAAACAGTTAAAAAGTCTCAAAGATCAACTTGCAAGTGTTGATCACCCGGTCACTGAGCAGATGTTTGTGATGCGTCTCATAGCCAGACTTCGCAATACCGACTTTGACACTGTGGCTGCGATTTTGGCTCAAACCGAACCACTACCAAGCTTCGAAACAGCGAGGTCTCGTCTTCTTCTTGAGGAGACGAGGTGCTCCAATGATCAAGCAAATTTGGCACAATCTTTTGTTGCACAACAATCAGATTCGGCATCCCAAACTCAATCGCACCAACCTGGCAGCAGCTCCGGCGGAGGCGGCGGCGGCTCCGGTGGTCGTGGCTCTGGACGAGGCTCAGGCCGCGGCCCTAAAGGCGGCTCAGGCCGTGGTCGTGGCAAAGGCAGGGGACAGCCTTCGGCAAAGCAGAATAATAACACTTCGCAACAGTGGACTTCACAAGGGACTCAACAAGGGGCCCCTCAATGGGCCGGCCCACAACAAGCCCAATATGCTTGGCCACCTCCCTGGTACTTTACTCAAAGGTGGGCTGCTCCCCCCTTTCCTCACCCTCACTTTGGGCAGCAGGCCCCCATTGGTCAAGCCCAACAGAACTCGGCTCCTCAGGCCCAACAGCAAGCATACGTTGCTCCTAATGGTTATGGTCCTCTCATGACTCCAACGGATCTCGGGAACGCCTTCTCCACCATGACCTTGGCAACCCCGAATGATGGATGGTATATGGACTCGGGCGCATCTTCTCACATGACCAACAACACCGGTAATCTCTTGCCCTTGTTTAATTTAAGCACTAATAATTATATTTTAGTTGGCAATGGTCATCGTATTCCAATAACTGGTTATGGTCACACAACCCTTCCCCAAACTAATTTAGCTCTTCGAAATGTCCTTTTAGCACCTCAAATTATCAAGAACCTTATTTCTGTTCGAAAATTTACCTCTGATAATTCGGTGTCTATTGAGTTTGACCCTTTTGGTTTTTCTGTGAAGGATCTTCGAACGGGGAACATAATAACGAGATGCAATAGTTCGGGGGATCTTTATCCTATCACCAACACACATCCATCTGCATGCTTAGCCACTTCCCTCACGGCCGTTTCACCAACCACTTGGCACAACCGTCTAGGCCACCCTGGGGCTTCCTCTTTAAGCTTTCTTAGGAGTAGATATTTAATTCATTGTAATAAGGAGCTTAACTCCACCTTTTGCAATTCTTGTCAAATTGGGAAACATACTAGACTTCCTTTCTTTAATTCTAATAATACTACAAATTGTGCTTTTGATATTATTCATGCCGATTTATGGACATCCCCCATTCGTAGTATTGATGGTCATAAATATTATTTGATTTTGCTTGATGATTATACTCATTATGTTTGGACCATCCCCTTGTCATATAAATCTCAAGCTTATAAAACCTTTTTGGATTTTCGACAATATATTCAAACTCAATTTGAACGGCCTATAAAGTCTTTTCAAAGTGACCATGGACGTGAATTTGACAATGATCCATTCAAACTCTTTTGTGTTAAAAATGGCATGGTTTTTAGATTCTCTTGTCCTCACACGTCTTCCCAAAATGGTAAAGCTGAAAGAATGATCCGAACCATAAACAATGTTAAGCGCACCCTATTATTCCATGCTTCTCTACCACCGCCTTATTGGGTCTATGCTCTTGAAACCGCAACTTATCTTATCAATATTTTGCCCACAAAAACTCTCAATAGCATAACCCCAGCACAGGCTCTTTTTGGGATAATTCCATCTTATGATCATCTTAGAACCTTTGGTTGTCTATGCTTCCCAAATTTATCTGCCACTACTCCACACAAGCTTGCTCCAAAATCAACTCCGTGTGTGTTTCTAGGTTACCCGCCAAACCATCGTGGTTATAGATGCCTTGATCTCTCTACAAATAAGGTCATAATATCTCGTCACGTCACTTTTGACGAAACCACGTTTCCTTATCACAGTTTGGGTCAATACACTCTTAAGGATTATGAGTTCTTAGGTGACAGTGACATATCACCACTTCTCACTCACCACCTTATGCGCCTAGCCCAACCTAACACACAACACATTACAAGCCCAGCAGCGCAAGGCCCAATTGCGCGGCCCACCCAAGTACCCGCTGGAAACCCAGCGTCCCAAACAGTAACACCGACTTCCCAGGCTGCCCAAACCTTCAGCCCAGCCCAATCTGCCACGAGCCACTCCAGCTCTCAGCAGCCCACTTCCCCATCTTCCCAAACGGCCCACAACCCTCCTCACCTCAACGCTGACCCAAATCCTGTTAACATATCTTCCCCCCAAATGCGAACCCGCTTAAGCCACGGCATCATAAAACCCAACCCCAAATACGCCATGACCACTCAAACCACTAAACCATTCACTCATAAATCACCTCTTCCAAAATCATATAAACAGGCTTTAAATGACCATAATTGGAATGCGGCGATGAATGATGAGTATAGTGGTTTAATTAAAACAGGGACATGGGAATTGGTGCCTAGACCTGCGGGGGTGAATATTGTTAATTGTATGTGGTTGTTTAAGCATAAATACAAGTCTAATGGTGACCTTGAAAGGCACAAAGCTCGTCTTGTATGTGATGGCAGGTCGTAGGAAATCGGTGTGGACTGTGATGAGACTTTCAGTCCGGTAGTTAAACCGGTCACTATTCGCACTGTTCTCAGTTTGGCTTTGGCTAAAAAGTGGTCGATACATCAGCTAGATGTCAAAAATGCCTTTTTACATGGTGATTTGCAGGAAACTGTTTATATGCATCAACCTCTGGGTTTTGTTGATCGGAGGGCCCCTACTCATGTTTGTCGGCTTCGTATGGCTCTCTATGGTTTGAAACAAGCTCCCAGAGCTTGGTACCAACGCTTTGCAAATTTTCTCGTCAAATTGGGTTTTGTCATTTCCAAGAGTGACAACTCTCTTTTTACTTTCCGGCAGGGTGATGATATGGCATATTTGCTTTTATATGTTGATGATATTATTTTAGCTACCTCTTCTGACAAGTTGCGTACAGGAATTATTTCTCAGTTGCAAACTGAGTTCCCTATGACTGACTTGGGTCCTTTGAGTTATTTTTTGGGGATTGCGGTGACCCGCAAACCCTCTTATATGCTACTTTCACAGGAAAAGTATGCACAGGAGATTTTAGAGCGTGCAGGTATGGCCTCTTGTAAGCCTGCAGCTACTCCAGTTGACACTAAGTCCAAACTTAGTGCAGATGCAGGACCACCTTTTCGGGATCCTACTTTGTATCGCAGTTTAGCAGGTGCTCTTCAGTATCTCACATTTACCAGGCCAGATATTTCTTATGCGGTACAACAGGTGTGTCTATTTATGCATGATCCCCGGGAACCTCATTATGAGGCATTGAAACGCATTTTGCGTTATGTTCAGGGTACCATTGATCACGGCTTACATTTATATCCTATTGTTTCTCATCGATTGATTACTTACACTGACGCTGACTGGGGAGGTTGTCCCGATACCCGGCGTTCCACTTCAGGCTATTGTTGTTTCCTTGGGGACAACCTCGTGTCTTGGTCATCTAAGCGTCAGCATACTTTGTCTAAGTCGAGTGCGGAAGCAGAATATCGAGGCGTCGCAAATGTTGTCTCTGAGGCGTGTTGGCTTCGTAATTTATTACTTGAGTTACATTTTCCTCTAAGGCAGGCTACTATAGTTTATTGTGATAATGTCAGTGCTATCTACCTTTCTGGCAACCCGGTTCAACACCAACGCACCAAACATGTGGAGATGGATATTCATTTTGTTCGAGAAAAGGTTGCTTTGGGGGAAGTACGGGTTCTGCATGTTCCTACTAGATATCAGTTTGCAGACATTTTCACTAGAGGCCTACCACGAGATTTATTTCTGGAATTTAGGTCCAGTCTTAGCGTACGACCTCCTCCCGCTACGACTGCGGGGGTGTGATAGATATTATATTTAGGATAATATTTGTCGCAAATTAGGATATATTAAATGTATATTTTGTATGTTTATCGTATCTAGGATTCCTAACGTAATTAGGCCTAGCGTTGTAAACTCTATATATTTGATCAATGGTACACACTCCAGATTGAGGAGTTTTCCCGAAATCTAACAAACATGACATGTCACATTCACAACATGTATTAGGTTTGCATCTAAAAAATGCTTATAATTTAACAAAAATTGAACTCAAGACCAACAAGTTTAAGTTACAAATCTTACCATCTTAGCCGTTTATCAATTGGTTTTTTTTTTTATCTAACAAAATTATAGTTAACTTAGATACGTTAATTGATATTTTATTATACTATTTGTTTCCAATATGTAATGATTGAGTTTGGCAACTAATTAAAAAATGTTTATAGCAAGATTTAAACTCGAAACCAACAAGTACAAACTAGCAACCCGGGGCATCGCCCGGGCCACACACTAGTTGAGTTTGTTAAAACAAGTGAGTGTGTTGAGCTGGACAAGCTTTGAACCTCGTTTCATAAATAAGGTTGAACATGAACGTAGGTATACTCCATATTTCTTCTATATACTGTTTTTGAAACCATTTTGTAAATACTCAATAAAGATGATTCGTTTGGTGTCATTAGAAATATAATTCATCAAGTCAAAATAATCGAATTAGGGAAATGTGGAACAAATTAAAATAAGGAATTAATTTGTTTCCCAACACTTTTAAACTCCAAGTAATGCAACAAGCAAGTTACCTCACTTAAAAAAAATAATATTAAGTAAAAATAATTTCAGTTCAGTAAAAATAAGTTCAGTTCAGTAAAATTAAATTCAGTTCAGTAAAAATAATTTCATTTCAGTAAATCTTGGTAGGATTAAATTTGTTGTCCACTAATGATTTTGACATAGAATTACATAATTATTTAAAAATAAAAACTCAAATTCGAGGTTTTGCTTAAAGGGTTTTACGTGAAAGGGTGAGAACCTATCTTTTTGGACCTAAAATTAGACTTTTGATTTTTTGAATAGGGCTTGAATCCAAACTTAAAATCAAAACATTTAATTTATCTGATCCATTCCAAACCAAATTATAACCTAAAACATCTTCAATTACTAATTCTGTTTGTTTTTCAATTTGGTTCGATTCAGAATTATTTTTACCTCTATAAATAAGAAAATCGATTAGTCATTGGATATTCATTATTCCCACTCGAAATTAGGGCACAATACTCATAATATTGCATGAATCTTAATTTATATGTAAAATTAAAACCAAGAATGACACGTGTCAATTCTTAGCACATTGTTATTTTCCTCTAAAATTCCCCATTGAATTACCAAATTTTTTTAGAATATTGGTATACTATAAAATTATTTCAAATTAAAGGTATAAACTAATTGAAAACCTAATTTAAAAACTATTTCAAATACTTGTAAGCAACTTTTATTTACCCTATACATTTAAGGTTTATGTATAAAAATGACAATAAGTTACTGAGAATTCACTGCGTATATGTTATCACAAATTAAGAATACGACTATATAAAATAAAATTATGTTCGACAACAACTCTAAGGGCATGTTCTCATTGACTGAACTCAACTGAACTGAACTGAACTGAACTGAATTGAACTGAACTGAACTGAACTGAATTCAGCTGAACTGAACTGAACTGAACTGAACTCAAATCAGCTGAACTGAACTGAAATGAATATTTTATAAGAGAAGGAAATTAGGAGCTGAACTGAACTGAACTGAACTGAACTGAATTTCAACGTAAGAGAATAGGCCCTAACAAGTTTAATTATAAGGAAAGGTATATTTACATTAAAAACAAACTTGGCATAGTTACAAGTGGCATTTCTCAATGCATCTTTAATTTTTTTATTTTATTTTTTTAAAAAAAATATCTACTTATAAACTTTTAATGCAATAATAAAAAAATGATCATTTGTATAAAAAATAAATAAATAAATAAATTAAATGATCATACCACAATTATTGAATGGATATCTTCCGACACAATTTTTTTAATAATAAAAAGCAACGATGTCATATATGTATATTAAACATCAACCTATAAACAAAAATTACGTAGTATTTAGAATTCTTAATTGAAGTAGTTTTGTTGGATGTAAAGGTGCTTTTGTCTTATTATTTGTAATTAATATATTTACACGTATTGTAATTAGTATATGTTGTTTGATTAAAATCCAAGAGTAACTTTTTACAATAGCCTGAAAAGGTAAAGTGTAACTGACGAAACTCTTCAAAATGAAAATCCGAAATTATAGTGATCCTTGTTCGATAGCTGGGACTTTGTCTGTCTGCCAATGTAGTTTGGGAATTGGGAAAGCTGAGGCCTTTTTTTTCATCTCTGTTGAAGGTTGGAAGTAATGCTGCAAGTCATATAGATACTGTATTGAAGTCGGTGTACACCCAATGCATTAAGCCTGGTTTGCTAATTCGTTGACAATCTCATCCATGATAATTTTGTGAACATTTTCTGTGTATTCCATATTGTTTAATTTGTCGAAAGCCTGATTTATTAATGTCGGAAAAACTCATCCTCAATATGGTTTAATGTTTCACACTGACGACAAACAACTGAATTTTGTTTAGCATAATGAAATTTCTTGTCTTCTGAATGTCTGATGTCATGATCCTATGAGCCTAAAAATAAAGAACGAAAAGAGGGGGGAGGGCGTAATAAATACATTTTACTGCTTATTAATGAGTAAAAACAATATGGATATATGTATTTTTGCACACAATATACATGGAAACAAGCTGTTCCAGTCCTTTCCAGAAAAAGAAAAACAGATGAAAGGAGCAACAGAACTACAGACTGAAGTGATCATGTCGTGATCTATACGATCATAATATAGATCAATTCTCTCTGTTTCATATAGGTCTCTCAACCAAAACCTATCACAGAAAGTACAATGTAAAAATTGTTCTTGTGGGATTAATCTGGGCTTCAACAAAGTATCCGTAGTTCTAAACAGGTTCTTTTGTTTCCTGCAAAGACACAAAATTTCCTTGTTTAAGACCACAAATGAATTGTTTTCTTTCTCCAATATAGTTACAATCAATAAATATATGGCAGATGTCTATTTTGCTACTGAAATTATGAAATTACTATGGGAATTGCTCTCCGAATTGCAAGCATCTCTAGGATAGATATTAATCCAGAGAAAATAAGCAACAAAAAGACTAAAGTCTTTACCAGTCCAGGTCTTCTGATACAAACAGTCTATTCTTGAACAAAGTAGCCAACCATCCGAACAAGAAACCAAACCAATAGAGATCTTTGTTCTAATATCTAAGTGGCCACGTGTTTCATATAAATATCTAAGTGACCATGTGTTTCATATAAAGGCTAGATAACAATGGTTGCACCGTTGTAAGTGTAGTGTAATTTAAGAAGACATGGCCGAAAAGAAAGCATTATTGAGGAAAGAATTTAAAAGAACAAGTATTCTGCATAATAAGGAACACAGAAGATGCATACCAAATCATATTTTGTGTCCTTAACATCTTCCTACAACCATGGAAGCTTGAAGGTGTCTTTCCACCATCCCTGTTTACAACCATTGGCAACCACACTGTCCAACCGCAAAATGATCTCAGCAAAGCTCGGTCTAACAGTAGGAATTCCACTCCAACATAATTCGATCAATCTGTAATTGCATTCTGTTCAGATTAGTTTGCACATATGAAGTGGGTATTGGAGTAGAAATTCTGTAGAACAATATAGCCAATCACAATGCCAAGAGGTTGGTCATGGTCTCAACACAATGATATACTTTTAATATATTTGAAAAGAAGAAAGTCCAACACCATTACACCATCTTAAGTTCTACGGGTATCCAGAAAGTAATATGAGAAATCATATACTTAAACCAGAAAGGCAAGAGGTAAAAATGTAAAAGTAGCCTTCACAAGAGTGGGTATGATACCCAAATCCCCACCATAAATTCAGCAGTCAAAGGAACTTTATGCAAGGGGAAAGTAATACTACAATGTCAGTTTTCATTTTGGCCTCTCAGCTCCGTAAATACCCAGTAACTAATAAGCAACGATATAATTATAAGAATACTTAGAGGCATTTCTAGGTCAATTATAAATATTCTCAACAAGCAACAAGCAAGGACCAAAAAAAATTCCACCAAAAACCATAGAAGTTTCGCTGCATAAAAAGATAAAAAAAAAAAAAAAAAAAAAAAAAAAAAAAAAAAAAAAAGAAGAAGAAGAAGTGGGATAAGTGGATAACTATAGAACATTTATTAGCTTTCTCAATAATATCATTAAGGGAGAAGAGGCAACAAAATTCAACAGCAAGTATGGGGATAGCAACCATGTATAAAAAAGTTGACATCGTCTTTCTTTGAAAATTTAGGTGACTAAAATTCCTAAGAGATCATGGCAGCAATAATCAAATTGAAAATATAATAGACTAACAAAGAGACATATAAAGTTCCTTAGCTCAGAATGTTCATATTTCACCACTCCAGCACTTCAGAAAATTCAGCCCTTTGAAAGAGAAAACTAGCTCAACAATCAAGTCTCAAATTTTGCATGAAATAAACTTACTCTTTTAATTCTGTTGGATAATTTTTCAACTTCTTAAACGGTGGTCTTTTCCCCTCCAAACACATATGTTGGATGGCTTCTTCTGCAGGCTTTGGGTGGAAAGGATGAACACCTTCAATCATCTAATAGGAAGGGAGAAATGATATGAATGAGCCAACAAGCAGTTTCAGATCAATTTACAAAAGCAGATAAGATAATATCAGATTATCTTGTTTCCTCTTAGAACATTCAGTCAGCTTCAAATTAAAATAAAGACATTAAGATATTGAGATCAACTAATCAACACATATGGGGTTTGGTAAAGCCATCCTGTTACTAAATTGGAACCAAGTTCTTGGTCCCCACAAACTAACGAATATTGGTAAATTGTAAATTTTAACTATCAATAACATTTTTTTTTCCCTTGTAAAAAAAATAATAATAATAAAACATTTTTCTTTTGGCTTTAGAATATCCGAACTATCAGATACAGACGCGCAAGGTGCAATGAAATAACAAGCACACTCCAAGTGCAAGAAGAGGCTAATTTGCAAGAACATGAAACACAATTAGCACCTGCATGGCCCACTTTTTAACTACAAAAAAACCTCTGATGTATTCATTGCAATTCAAGATAGGTACCAGATTTATTAACTCACTTGATTCTACCGCAGGAAATAATAGGCTACCTAGGGGACAAAATGACAAGCAAGTAGTATTTACATGAACATTGATGTATACTAACTTTGCAATAGCACCTAAGGCTGGGGACATTGCATCTGACCCACTTCAACTTGTTGCAAGAGGAGGTCAAAAGTAGCTCAACAATGTGAGATTGTGAGTGTGTGACCATAAGCTGGTGTAAAATTAAAAAGTTTCAAAGTACCTCGTAAAGAATAATGGCAAAGGAGTATGCATCCACTCTCTTGTCAAAAATTTCATCTTTGTAGAGCTCAGGAGCTGTATATACACCTAAGATTACAGAAGAAATAGTGGCATAATGAGATAATAACCAGAAATTTCATTATTTCAGTCAAATTACTGAAAATGAGCATCTCATAAAAAATAATAAAAAATAAAATAAATTAAAATAAAAAATATATGTAAAAAAACAATAACCTAAGTTGTAGACAAGAAAATTTTCTATTTTGAATCATATAGCAAGCTACTGTAAAAACTAAAATGGCCTTCTCAAACTCAAGAGAAGCTTTTATAGTTTCTGTCTTTTACTGCATAATAAAAAATTGCAAGTGTTGACCTAATTTGCTAGGAAGTTGGTCTTAATGCTACTACTTACTTGCATTACGAGTGGATGCTCTGGGGTCTGCCAATTTAAATTTATCAGCTGATATTTTTGATAATCGTACCAAACCAAATCCAGCTACCTTCAATTGCCCTCCACTATCGAGCAAAATATTTCTGGCACCTTATCATAATTTCAAATATTAAAAAATAAAATATCATCTTAGTGAATAATAGTAAGGGATCTTTTGCATTTGGTTGTCTTACTTGGGCATTAGTTCACAATGAACAACAGGATCAGGTTTGCACTCATGAAGATAATTCATCCCCCTGATAAGGTACACCACAATGAGGAGAGAAAATAATGAAACTCTAGCAACATGCAAGTTGCAAACGCATCTTAAAATCTCAGCTTTTCAAAATTGTTGTTTCTTGGAATGAGGTATACCTTGCAATGTCAAGCGCAAATTTTAATGATTTAGATGGTGATAAACGTCCTTTCTTTTGAAGATAGCATCCTAAATCACCCTGAAAAAAAAAAAAAAAAGAACATACACATATATCAATTTACAATAAATACAAGGAAAATTGAAGAGAAAATATCAAGCCAATAAAGTCAATTCTCAAGAATCTCATCATTAAGTTGACATTGAATCTCAAGAATCTCATTGCAGTTCTTGACATTGAATCTCAAGAATCTCATTGCATGGCCTGCATCCCTGTGCCAACTCTATCTAGTTTATGAGCAGGCATTTATAATATAAACACAGAAGGGAACGCATATTTACTGGGATGCACTGTTGGTAATCTGTCTTTCTGCATTTCTTTTATTTTCCTGTCCAGCCTTAATCCTCCCCCTCTCCCAAGCCCATGGACGAATATAAGTAGAAAAGTTAAACAATAAAGTTCAAATCTTGAAAACTATCTCAATCATGAAAAAAACAACTGCTGCACTCTCTTTACAGTTTCTGGTACAAAATGATGAGAAAACTTTTGTTTCCATTTTAACTCAATTAGTCATTAATTTTAAAACAAGTTTGCCTTAAAAGTACATGGGTCACTCTGCTCTGCTTCTGCAAAAACATGTACTTTAAGGCAAACTTCTTTCCCCCCCCCCCCCCCCCTTTAGTGAATCTGTGTCATTTGTGTCTACACAAAGACATTTGTGTCCTTCCCAAAGATCATCAATACTTGACAACATTATTTATTACTGTGCAGTAAATCATACAAAGAAGTGCAAGCCCATGACATAAATCATAATTGGTTAATAATTATTTTTTCTTTTTTTTTTTTTTAACATTAGGACTGTGAAATCCAATTCCACAAAGATCCAAAATGCACTAACTGATTTTCTTATTTTAGAGCACACAGGAGATATTATTGATTATAACTCTTCATAGCATAGGGCTTGGAATTTTTGAGACTGTAAAAGTGTAAATAAACCAAGTTTCTGAGCCATGTAATCCATGTTATGGAAAATCAACATTTAACGCGACAAAGCCATATATACAAATTAACAAGCGATTCAATTTTATTCAAGCCAACAGGTAACTTCAATCCCCTGTGAATTTGTAGACTGCTTTCTACTACGTATTATTAATAACAATCAAGGAGACATATTGCTTTATATAGGTATAGAGTCTCTACAGTCAAAAACTATAATTCCATCCAAATTACTCATTAATTTGGGGGAGAGATCAAAGATACCTTTGGATGGAATTCCACAACAATCATCATTGGGATATTTTGGGTAACAGCTCCAACGAACTGAATGATGTTAGGATGCCGCACCTTTTCCAATAATGTCAACTCATTTTTAAAAGCATTTCTGCAAGGAATTTAACAAGAATAGAACACGGTCAGACATTAAATAGAACTGCAATGAGATTCCTATCTAAACCTAGCATAAAATGCAGATATATAACTCATGAAGCAGCACAGAAGCAAAGTATAAGTGCACCAAAATTCAATACAGTAGCTAATCTAGGATTTAAGCTGATAAAGGATAAAAGAGGAAGGTGTATGAGCAACTCAGCAACGCTGTCTAATTACCTGAGCATGACAAAGCAATTCATGGTAGACTTGTATAATGGTGGTAGACTTAATATTAAGCATCCATGGCAAATTACATTTATTCAGTAAAAAGATAATTAAGATAATGTTTCAGAAAAATACATGCTTTCTGGATCAGAATAGCTCTCTTTATCAAGTATTTTTACAGCAACCTTGGTACCATTCCACTTAGCAATTTGATATACTCCCTGCAAAGTAACATACAAGCACAAAGCATCAATAAAATTGAGAAAAAAGCAACAGGAGAAGAAACAAGAAAACACACAAGCTTATTGGATATGATCAAATGAAAGAGGTTGAATTGTTTGATAAAACACTTCAAAACAGCAAGAAATATATTAAGAGTTAACACTGAGGCTACCCCAATGAGACATAGGCTCTGTTTTTAAGTATCTATCAGATTAAATGTATAAAAAGCAGACATCTCAAGACCATAAAACAAGAAATGAGTAAACTAACACCAACATGTAAATGCTTAGTAGGAAATATAAACAGACAATGAAGGAAAAAGACCATACCTTTGCAATACCATCAGATCTACGAACTTGAAGCTCAAGTGGGTTAAGTTCGTATTCTGGGACTTCTTTAGAATTTGTAACTGCCATTGGTGTTTTCCTAGTTTTCTGTGACAACAAAGGGGGAAAATTAGCAAGTCAAATTATAATTGATACAGTGACAAAAATAGAAAGAAGATTGGAAAACATGGGAAAGAGACTGGAATCATACTGGAACTTTTGCACCCCGAGCCTTCAGAATATTGTAAACATCCATATTTCCATAATACTTTGCATCAGCTGCTGCCTGTGGAGTTACAAACTCATTATGAGGACAAAATTATTTATATGATGGACTTGAAGAAAAAGCAAGAAACGAAGTTCAGAGAGCATTAAGGCACTAAAAATAACCACAGAAGAACTAGCAAAAATTAACACACAGAAGTTTCTTCAACATTCAAAGGCCCAAATATAACGCAACTAAGGCATCCAAAAAATTATATAAATTGGCAGTCTGCTGAAGTATGAAAAAAAAAAAAAAAAGGTAAACAAGGGATAACCATATTGACCCCATATGCAGTTTCAGAGCAGAGAGAATATGCAGCTCAAACATTAATGAAGCTTCTTAAGGTAGCCTACATGTTGCAACAAAAAAAGGGTTGTGTCCAACTCTCTGATTTAGTAAGCATTGAATCAGCACTACAATAAGTTATAGGCTTAAAGCTGAATGCTCCACCCAAAACCTCAGCAATGACACCCACCAAAATATTAGTCCATCTTTTATCACCCAACTTTACTAGAGACCAAGAGAAAAATTGATCACTTGACAAATGTTAAGTTTTTGACTGGTAGATCCTTTTAAAAATAAAAATGATTCCAGCAACTAATCCTATAACAGTGTAGCATATACGGAGTATTAAACTACCAGCAGCGACGCCTAAGGATATATTTTCATTTCTTCTTTCTTTCTGCGGATTAAAACAAACAATACGGATATAATTAACAAATTGTGTGTGCTCCTTGGGTGTTCATATGGTCCTAACACTATTTGTTACAAGAGATCCTTAGACATTCACATTGTATTAAAAACTCAAGTCCTATATATGAACACAAATTTTCTTCCAGTTCTATATTCATCGGTGAGTATATATGAAAAAAATGTGAAAATTTGTTAGATCAGTCTCAATGTGTAATTTTAATACTCCCTCTTTTTTTTTATATGCATCAGTTTGACCGGCACATTTGCCGAGACGCTATTTTGACCATAAATATCTTTGTATTAGTAAAGATTATAACAAAATTATATTATGAAGTTACACATTATGACGAATCTAATGATATATAATATAACAACATTTATTTACTTTTTTAAAGGTGAAAAAATTAAGTCAACCATGGTATGTGAGTAGTGTAATTGTCAAAGTGATGCATATAAAAAAAAACGGAGGGAGTAGCTTAGTCTATGACGCTCTTCTTTGCATCCCAACATCATAAAAAAAAAATGTTTCGTAATATACTCCGTAACCTAACAGGAGTGTAGGACACTAGTCATTTACTTACCCATGTTAAGCATGAGCACATGATCCGAGTAACGAAGATGATACTCACTTTCTTCATCACTTTATATAAGTGGTAAGTGGGGCATACACTCATAAAAAATAAATATTCCTATCGCCACTCATCTTCACACTTCCCTAATACGAGTACTATAAATGTCCCATATTGTATTTCACATTTTCTATTCAAGTTAAATTCCCAACCTTCATTTATTTTTTCCCTCATCCATTTTTTAATATTCCAACTTTATGGAAGGAGTGATAACTTATTAGTTATAAACTAATAATACTTCGTACTCATATAATAAAATATGATACACAAATAAATTAATAAGATTGTACAAGCTATACCATCCAAATTATTTTATAATACTAGTAATTGTTACTTAGCATATTTTTAATCATTTCAATCAAAAACACTGTCTAGTTTCTTTCAAACTTCCTAATTTATCGGTATCTTAAATCTAATGTAATAAAGCAGGTACATTATTTCGTGACATTCACGACAAAAGCTAACCATTTTACCAAATTAGACCATACCACATTGATCAGGCAATATCATAACAACCGCCATTAGTATTTACAAGCACGTGCATCATATTCGTCGGTAAGTAAATCAATATACAGAAAACGAAAGGGAAAGAGCGAATACCGTACTACCCCAACGATCACGAGCATCAATATTCGCGCTCCGACTCAACAACAACTTAACAACCTCAACATTTCCTTCACAAGCAGCAATATGCAAAGCAGTCCTTCCATCCAAATCAATGCTATTAACATCAGTACCTCCATCCAACAAATCCTCAAGTCCTTTCAAATCTCCTGTACAAGCCATAAACAACAACTGCATCGTAGCGTCCAGATTATCCGGCACCGTCAACGGCTCCTCCTTCACCGTGCTTCGGCGAATCGGATCGAGCGACGATTGTCGCCCGAAACTAAACCTCATTGTGTTTCTTTGAGGATCCATTGATGATTGCCTCTTGAAGCTGAACCTCCCTGATTTTCTCAACGATCCTGTTGAGAATTGCCTCGATATTCCTCGCTTCAATTGCGCTGCCATCTCCATTTTCACTTCTCTATCTCCGATTATTTAACCTAATTTCTCGCCGATTGATTATCCCTCTATTAACCTTCAAAAAAAGTCAAAAAAAAAAATCAGAATCATTGAATTTATTCCAGAAATGTCATAATCATAATCAAACGCAATTGAAATTCTGAAAAATAACAATAATTCAATTACAACAACAAAAAAGGATGAATTAATGCGTACATTTTTGCAGAAGATTATTGATGATGATGATGATGATGATTGGAAGAGAGAGAGAAGGAGAGGTGGATCGAGAGCTCGAGCTCGGAGCAAGAGCTCTCGAAAAGGAGCATAGAAAGGGAGAAATGGGGAAGAAAAGAGAGGAAGAAGATGAACCGAAGGAGACGGAGAAAGAAGAGAGAGAGAAAGAGAAAGAGAAAGAGAAAGAGGTGTGAAAATGGCGGAAAAAGGAAGGAAATGGAGGGAGGGAAGAGAAAAGAGGGGACAGATGAAAAAAGAAGATGGTTTCCAACTTGCTTCTCCGAAAAGACCGTTATTTTTCTATGGTTTTAGATAAGTGCTGTTCACTCGTACTCCGTATCATATTTTTATACTAGTACTACTCGTCTACTCTTACTATAGCCACAAAGGGCGAAAATGGGATGATCAAGAGAGAAGCTCTAACTACTTGAACTATCCCACACTCTAACTTCGGATTTTATTTAATACTCACTGAATAATTTATAAATTTATTGTTCATATATTATACTCTTTATCTTCATAACTTTTTGATCTAGTATTTACAGGTTAGCCATTCTTGAGAGTTTATGGAAAGATAAGGAAATCACAACCTCAACCAGCCTTATTTGGTAGTTTCAAACTCCAAATCTCTAGGTCTAAGATATGAGGTAAATAGCTCACCAAGTGAGCCAACATTTTGAAATAACTAAGGCTCTGTTCTTTTGAGCTTCTGGGCAGAGTAGAACAGGCAGAGCAGAACAGAACAAAGTAGAGCAAATTTCAGCAAAGCTGAGCAGGGCAGAGTTGAGCTGAGCAGGACAGAGCAGAGAAGAAATAGAGCAAAGCAGCTCTAAAGAACAGGGCCTAATATGTATAACTAATAGGGTTATCCTATAAATTAATTTATATCATTTCTCTTTTTTATGTATTGTATTTCAGTATATGACTATATGAGTGCATTTATATTATTTTTTCTTGTTCATCTAAAAATTTCTTATTTACATATGTTCAAACAAATTTCAAATATTGATGTACATCAAAGTACAATATTTTTATTTTGTACATCCAATAATACTCTTTATGTATGTTAGCATGTATTCACCTTTTCTTATGTCTATGCAAAAAATTCTTGTTACACTAATGTCTATTATGTTCCCCTCTTGAGGAAAGCTCCTAATATTTCATTTTTCTTACATTTTCTAAAATAAAAAATAGCTAATGTTCATACTTCCGAGATTTTCTTTATTAAAGCATCCAAAAAATTGCTTTATACATCCACTTTGTTTATTATACGGTGTATTAGTACCAATCTAGTGATAAAAGTTTAGTATTGAATAGTACTCTAAACGGTCATAGTTAAAAATTACATAAAACACATACTCCGTATATTAAAATATGATACGAAGTAATTGATACATCAAATATAATACAAAGTAATTGAAACATATAATACTTCGTACCCTAGTTTGCTCACTTTGTTATATTAAGCCACCTCAATTTAAAATATTTATTTTAAGAAAATGACATGGACTTCTATCTTTCGAAATTTAAGTTGGTTAATTATTCTTATGGTTTGGTTAAGATTTGTCAACCATGTTTGTCTTTACGTAATTCTACAATTCTACGACCTAATGGGCCTATACACATGTGAAGATGTGATTAGTCAATTAGTACAAGTCAGTTAGTACAACTGTGTATGTGTATCTTTGCTATAAGCATAACCAAATTAGGTAATTAGCATATTTAACAACATTATCAACCTATTATGACATATGAAATGAAATCATTATATTGTTTAATTACGTAGTATTGTAGTTATATACTTATATGGGGACTATGCTAACTAAGTGACTAGAACTTCCATGTATAGCACATAAATTTTGAAAGTGGTGAAGGCATGGGACAAGATGTGGATAATGTTGTTATATTTGTGTGATGGAAATAATTAATGGCGGCATGTACACAAATTATTGTTGTACAATTGTATATATATTATAGGTTTCCTTATTATAATCTTGTTAATTATTCTTTTCAATAAGCTTTTATTTATTTAGGGTGCGTTCGATTCACTTGATTTTTACTTATCTGAACTGATCATGATTTTATCTGAAATTATTAGTTCTTATTAGAACTTATTTTGGTTATAAATTAAATTTTGAGTATCTCTAATTAACCCTTATCACAGATTATCTAAACTTATCTTTAGAACTTAATTTTTCCTAAAGTTATCTTATTTGAACTTATATGAATTTATTAACTTTTATCATAATTTATCTGAACTTATTTTTCCTGAAATAAGTGGAAAGGGTTTTAAGAATGTATCATTTTACGCATAATAATACAGCAAAATCAATTACATTTTTTGAAGTTTATGCTTATCCATAATTTAAACTCCATATCTTACAACTTTAAATGGTAGTGCTAAGAAAGGAGGCTAACAATTGGCTAATTCTCCAACTTTCATGCATATGGTCATAATGCAAGGGAAGGAGCTGCTAACATTCGCGAGAGACTTGATAGGGCTTTGGCGAACCCAAGCTGGCTCAATACTTTCCCAAACACTCAGGTTGAGGCAACTTCTTCAAGCTCCAACCCTTCTCCAAGAACTTGGGCTCCTCCCCCAGTTGGCTTCTACAAAATCAACACGGATGGATCATGGATTGACATCAATAATGCTGGTGCTGGTGGAGTCATTCGATGCCACAAAGGGAAATGGCAAATTGGTTTCTCTATGCGCCTTAACACTGTTGGGGCAGCTTCTGCTGAGTTACTTGCCATCAGGTAAGGGCTTTCTACTGCCTGGGAAAGACAGATCAGATTTGTTCAGTTGGAGATTGATGCCAAGGCTCTAAAGTATATGCTAGAAAACCCGACAAGATACATGGATGATAAGCTAGCTGCTATTATTGGTGACATTTCCAAGCTTCTTGCAAAAGAATGGGTGGTTAACATCTTGCATGTCAAACGCACCGGAAACAAAATTGCCCACGGCCTTGCAAATTTGGGAAGACGCTTGCCGGAGGATAGTGATACTGTCTATCACTTCTTCTCTCCCTCTTCTCTCACTGAAGTGTACATGAAGGAGCTGACTACCTCCATGGACATGCTCAATGTCGGCTGATCCTGATGTTTTCTCTTCCAAGCCTTCTGGCTACTCTATTTATATTAATTCTGCTATAGTTTTATTTTTTTCAGCTTTCTTTTTATTGTTGCGGAGCCTTTACAGGGCACTTAACCCCCAAGTCTGCAATTTTGCCTTTTTAAAGCTTCTTGGGGTTTTATTTTGGTACTATGAACTCTTTCAGATTTGCTGGGCCTCTATGACCAGCTAGTAATATATTGACTTTCCTTTCTTTGTTATAAAAAAAAGGTCAGGGGTCAAATCTCACCGAACTCATTTTAGGAGGAATTTTCCTAAAATTCCCCTTCATAGCCTCAAAGATGAACCTTCTCCTTAACATGTACAAGTACACCGCACACGTATTAAGAATGGTAGTGCTTAGAAGGCTTTGTACGTACTCGTAAACAAGGACACTACGGTCTACGGATGCTAATAAGCTAGTAGGGCATGACCGCATGAGTATGAGCCAAGCCGCCAAGGTCCAATATAAATTCTTAATTAGTTAATTATCGTTTTGCAACTTATTTTATCATTTTTTTTAAACATTATTTTATTATTTTTTCTTATGTAATCTACCCAAATACCCAATAAAACTAATACATAATCAATGATCAATTTGATTGATGCAATTAAAGTGATGGCTAGTAGAGTAGTAATTGCACAATACATCCTTGTCCATAAGCATATTACAATTCAACATCTCACATAAATGCATATGTATAAGCGATTTCATCATCAATATCCCCTTAAATTTGGACAAATCTAGGAAGGCTCAAGTAGGAATGACTCGAATGAGTATAGTGGGTTCCTTAGTTAAATATGAGTCAGAATACTTGGACAGTTGGACCCTTACCCTACTCTATACCACATATGCATACCATATTATACAAACTCGTAGAGTCTAAAAAGACATAATGAGCCTCATACCGACATACCCTTATTTTAAAATAGGGTTCTACACCTATAGTCATTTCCAGTCCTTATCATAGACAAATTTAAATTATATTTACATTGTTTTTTTTTTTTCTTAACTTTTCGTCTCACAAGTACACAACAGAGCTTTAAATTCAAACTAAACTTATGAATGAAAGAATTGAACAATGCAATAGTGCTAAACATAGTTTAATAATTACTATATTATATGTATCACTTACCATTATCTTTATAATGGCCAACAAGATCCTTAAATTATTTGAGTTTTTAGAAAGGAAGAAAAAGCCAAACCTTGAACTATTAATTACATATATTTGATTGAACATGAATTGTCTTGATCACACTAGTGTAGACACACAACACCCCCCCATGGGCCCATACCATAGAAACAAAAATAGTTGGTGGCACGTAAACATTGGAAGATTGAAAACGTGAGTTTTGTATTATTAGCCCTAATATAATAGCCTCACTTTTGATTACTCGTTTAATGGCTTATAATTTAGATAGGCAGCTTTACGTCTTGTTCATCGTCCCGTGACTATTTAGTGACTTAATTGACTTTAGGGACCCATTAATTAAAGTTTTTTTTTATAACTTTAATGATAAGCTTTATGATAAATAATGCAATATTATTGACCAAGTGGCCCCATATTAGTCGTTGACTTGATTTGGCTAATTGGCTTTATATTGTATATCATTTTTATATTATGCGGATGCTAAGTTGCCAACTGTAGCTGGTAGAGTAGAATCTAGTGGTATCTTATCTAATTCTTATGTTATTATTCTTCAAGTGAAGAAAAGGTATTTTCTTAGATTAGAACCTTTCACAGATTGATCCTTTGTTAACCTTTAACTAATTTATTAACTCTTGATTTACCTTAATTGACTCATACTTAACCCATCGTATACAAATGGAGCATGGAGGCATTTCTTAGCTTTGACTCTTAGGGACTAAAATGATCCCAAAACTTTAATTGTGTAATTTACTATACTTGAAAATAGAGACACTCAAAGTGAGACATCGCATAACATGCAAACCAAAGCATTTTTTTTAGGTAACTTTTGCCTTTATTTGACCTCGAGGACTAAAATGATCCCTCAAAATCTTAACTAATCATTTTTTCATCGAATCACGTTATTAGAATCGTTTTTTAGCACCTAATCGAGGCATATAGGATAATTTTTGCCAAATTTGACCTCAATTGGTCATAAGGATCAAAATGACCTCTCAAAATCCAATCTCAGTGCACCTGTATAGAAAATTTTCGAGCACGCACACGCCTAAAAAATGACTCAATATTTTTCCATGGTTTAAGCATGTATGGGTTACATAGGTTAATCAAGGGTCAATAAAAGTTAGTTATAAGCTTCCCTCAAAAAAAAAAAAAAAAGTTAGTTATAAGCTAATGAAAGGTTACTAAGGTTAATGAAATGGAAAAATAGGGGAAAAAAAAAACTCTCTTCGTCCCTTTTTAGTAGACACACTTTTTTTATAAGGTCACTCTTGTTAGTTGACACAATTCTATGCTTTCCCTTCAAAGAAGATGGTCCCACAATTTTTTTTTTATTTTATTTTTTTAATATATATATGGGTCTCACTCTTATTTTCCCAACTTATATGATTTAATAATTAAATTTCAACCCCCCGCTCCCATAACACAAGTAATGGTCCCGCACACCAAATCATTCCGCTACTAATTTTTACATAATAAAATATTAATGTCAATATAGAGTAAAAAAAAAAAAAAAAAAAAAAAAACCTAGAATTAGGCGCTGTTAAACTATGTCAACTATATAGGGACGGAGAGAGTATTAAAGAAACTTCGTCTCTGCTGGAATAAGTAGCCAACAACATCATTAATGACACACATCGCACCCCAGTGAGTTTGGTGGTGTGCTAATTGTTAGTCAAAGTTGAGGGCGGTATTGACTCAAGTAGGGTTGAGCAAAACTATGTGATGATCTGATTATTTGTAGATCCGATCAGCATCTGATTTGATATTATTTTCGTATCGGATATCCGATCCTAATATTAGGTGACAGATACCCATTTGGATATTAGCTTTCGGATATTCAAAAATATATAAATTCCAAAGAAAAATGTTTGATTTCGCATACTGGATATCCAATCCAAATATCCAAAATTTGGGTATTATTTACATTTTAAAAAAATAAATCCTACATCTATTTCATATTATGTGCAACAAATGCATTGACATGTGTTGAGGAGAGAGATAGAGAGAAATGACGATTTAGAAAGGAAAGAAAACATTTGTTGCACATACTATGTAGCATTTGTTTTAATCCATTTTTTATAAACGTTGCACGTAATCTGAAACGAAAGTAGTATAAAATATCTAAAATTTAAAAGCAATTATATTGTATTTCGGATATTGGACATTTGATAAATTCGATTAACAAATCTTCAAAAATCAGATAACAAGTATCTAATACTTATCCAATTTTGTTTAAGATCGATTGAAAAAAGGGTTGGGTTTTTCTATTTTTGGATAATTGGGCTTAATTACACAACAATCCAGCCAAAAAAATTCAACTTCAATGGTCCAAAATGGCAAAACCCCTACAAAACAATAAACTTTCCAAAACCCCTTAAAAAAAAACCACTTTTCTTCGAAAACTTTGAACTTTCCACCATAAACGTCACGTATAAACTGTCCTCAAACCAATATAGCTGAGCTTCAAGCTTTTAATCATGGCGGCCTTGTCAACTCACCCTTCAACCAGTTTATTTTGCTCTTTAAAAGATGGGTTTAAGCAGGATTTCCATGCTTTCTCTTTCAAATCCCAGAATTTGAATTTGGGGTTTAATCCAAGAAAATGGAAGAACTTGGATTTTGATAAAATGGTGGTATCTGCTTCCAATGTTGATCAAAAGGGCAGTGATAGTAATTTGTCCTTCAATGGATCTTCTCCCTCCTCTCTATCAAAGTATGATAATTATTAAAATATTGATATGTTTTAATTTCTTCTCATATGAGCTTGCCCTTTTGCTTTGAGTTTTATTAATCAATGTTTGAATTTGAATATGCCGTATAATTCTTGTATAATTGCTTTGTAATTGGTAAATTAGTTGATCATTAATCTGGGAACTTTTTTGATTTGGGTATTTTGCTGCAAGTGAAGTGAGCTTAAGAGACTATAAGAAATTTGACATGATTGAGTTTGTTATTAAAATATTAGTCCATCTTTTGTTTTCGATCAAGTTCGTGTCGGATACTCTACACTCGGACATGGGTATGACACTTAAATAATTCATTTTGGAATGAATTCGTACAAACTTTTGTAAGGTGGTGGCTTCTGACCCTTGGACATGTACTTGTGTTATAACCTTTCTAGCCAAATTGAACTAACATAGGTTGAGATTCAATTTGATCATTGCTTGTATACTGTTAAGTTACTTAATAGCATCAAGGAAATCTAGGGATTATAGACTTAAAAATGAAGGGCAACTTGGTTTAAGATTTGGAGCTTTTGGCACATGAAGATTAAGGGAATGTTACTTTCATAATCCTGTTATTATTGAGCAGAATTGTTTAGCTCTATGGCTTTGAGGCTTTCTGCAATAGAAGTTATCTGTTTGCAACTATTGTGGTTTTTTGATAATTATATAATATATAGTCTTGATTTTGATGTGTGGAAATGAACTTAAAGGTGATTTAGAGTGCATATATTAACTGCATTTTGATCAACATTGACATAGTTGATCATTAGTATTCTTGTTCTGTTCCCTCAAGGATTCAAAAGCTTTGTTTGTTTTTAAAGTCTAATGCTTGCATGTAGAAATACTATATAATCAGATTTTGGTATGTGAGTAATATGACTTTTATACGTTACATGAGTAATTGTATTTTGACTGACTTGTTTCAAGAGTGATGAACAATAAATTATGTTTTTGTGTATTTCAAAGGTCGAGGAGGCACACAATATCAGTATTTGTTGGGGATGAAAGTGGAATGATAAATCGAATTGCAGGGGTCTTTGCTAGAAGGGGTTATAATATTGAATCTCTTGCTGTTGGGTTGAACAAAGACAAAGCTCTTTTCACTGTTGTTGTCACTGGAACTGATAAGGTGTTGCAGCAAGTGATGGAACAACTTCAGAAGCTTGTAAATGTTTTGAAGGTTGTCTTTCTTTTAGATAATGAGTAATGACTACTGTGAATTGATTCACGTCACCAACTTTCTTTTGGAATATATTCTGAAGTCCTTTTACATGTAGGTTGAAGATATATCCAAGGAGCCACAAGTAGAACGTGAATTAATGCTTGTAAAAGTCAGAGCCAATCAGAATAACCGAGCTGAGGTACTTAATTTGTATATGTTTCAGTACCCAACTTTGGAGAGTAGTGAATTTTGTTAGACTACCAGGTGGCTGTGATTAGTTCTTGCTAAATTTTTTGGGACAATTTCCTGCTACAGGCTTATCTGCTGTCCGTCTTTCTTCTCAGTTAACTGTGCTGTATAATTCTAGTTGCTTTTAATAATTTATCTAATTAATTAAATTTTGTTGTTTCCTTGTTTTATTGCAGCTGATGTGGTTGGTGGACATCTTCCGTGCCAAAATTGTGGACATATCGGAAGAAAATCTGACAATGGAGGTGATAATTTGAAATATTGTGCTAGCAATATTAATTTTATGATAATTGAAATTATGGTTATTGTACTTGTACAGATGTTCAAAGATTTTACATGGATCAAATGCTTATTTGCATTTTTCACTGGCTACTTCATTTGTCTAATGATGACGTCCTATGCACCTACATAAAAATAAATTATCGGGGAAGAAGAGCATTTTAATCAATAATCACGACTGTTCTACTTGTTCTGATCCTTTTTTTTGAAAAGAGTTCTACTTGTTCTGATCATTACTGTTAGTTCCAATCATTTTTATTTTACTCTTAATTTTAGATTGAAGGAATGTATATTTAATCATTCTTATGTACTTTGTATGTTCGAATAACAGCCTGAGCCTCGGAGAGGTAATATGTTGGAAAAATAAAAAGATTATCCAAGAATTGTGGTGCCTTTTGAGGTTTCATTACCAAATTCAGCATTCGGTAAATGACCATATGTGGTGCGAAGACTGCATACACTGTTGGTTTTTTTGACTGAATGTGGTGTCATAGCTTGGAGAAATAAGAAATTACACCTGATGCCCAGTATTGTTTGCACATCCTGTTATCCATTTACAATTGTGTGATAATTCCTTGTATGGAAATCATCAGAACATAGTCGTTTCACTAGCTCTTGACATTCTGACCTTTGAGCTGTATTTTTTGGATCATATGTTCAACGAATCAGTTACTAAGCAAGTGGAAAATGCAGGTCACTGGAGACCCAGGCAAGTTGGTTGCAGTGCTAAGAAATCTTGCCAAGTTCGGAATTAAAGAGATTGCTCGTACTGGAAAGGTCTATATTAATTCTTTCAAATTTCACGTTGTACAACATAATCTTTTCCTCGGATTATGCTTTAAACATTTTTTATTTTGTTGTGAATTCCCTTTAAAATAGATCGCTCTTAGAAGGGAAAAATTGGGAGAGTCTGCTCCTTTCTGGCGATTTTCTGCTGCTTCTTATCCTGATCTTGAAGAAACTGTGTCTGTGGATGCTCTTTCTGGAGTTTCAACACAAACGCCTGATGATGGATCGTCAAATTCAACTGTGGAGGTGTGTTTCTTGACTGTTCACTGCTCGCACTTCTCATATCAGGCAACTGAATACTATTCATTTATATGTGGTCATAATTTTTAGTTTTCAGCCTATCTACAGTTGTAATCCCAGTAGCTGCGCTCTCTTTTAACAAATGTGTCTAAATCATACAATGAGCAGTTGCCTGCTGCTTTTGAAGGCCTCATTTATTTTCACTTACGAGCGTTGTTATATAGAACAAAGTATCCAATCCCAGGAATGAAATTCCAAGAGGAAACAGTAATCCTTCTAAATGAGAGTGTTAAACCTAGTTGACTACATGACTTTCACCTTATTAATTAAAGAATAAAAGAACTAACAAGAATATATATTAGCAGAATTGTGCATTCAACTATTGAACTCATAGAAAGGGTGAGTAACTAGGGCACTCATTTTGAAATATCCCTAAAAATAAAATGAGGACAAACTGATAACCACTTTGAAATGGAGTGAGTAAGAAAGATTGAAGGAACACGTAGTATGGAGGATTTCGCCCTCTTACCATGGTGAAATTTCAATATCTTCAACTTTCTCGCTCTGAAAGGAAAACCTAAAATTTGAATTTTCTAGATAATTGAAGTGGATCTGTCCTTATATCTCTTTATCTGGGATCACAGGTTAGACCAATTTGTTTAATGGCATGGGTGCATTAAGTGACGGAAGTCCTAGAACCTAAGCATAACGTGTGAAAATGAAGATACATACGTATGCGAAGCAAAGAAGAGACTTTTTAGAATATATATTCATCATGAAACTTATTTACTCCATAACAAGTACCAACTGAATCATAGTAACATATCATACATAGTTAAAAAAAATAAAAAAATAAAAAATACTATTCAAAATTATAATTTTCTTAAAAATCTAAATAGATAATATTTTAGGCAGGCTTCCAGATTCCAGAGGCGTGCCTCTAATGTTTAAGGGACTCGAGATGACTATTCTAGTGTCTAGTAGTGTTCATCCTTTGAGCCTTGCACTGTAGTTCATGGGGTGAGCTTTTTGGTACAAAAATGATGGCATGATTTGGCTAATGTGATTAAAATAACAGGGAGTGTCATAAAATTTTATAAACTTTGAACGTTGCCAAATTATCATCTGAGATGAGGGATTATGTTGAAAACTTAATAAATCCATCCTTCTTTCATACTGGACCACCTTATTCATAAAAAGAAAAAAAAAAAAAAGAAAAGAAAAAAAGAAAACATTTCCTGAAGAAAATAATAAATCATGTAGAAGAAAATAATAAATCATGTAGAGAATTATTGAGTCTTGTTGGACTGTCAGATTGTAGGGTGCGCTGATGCAACTGATGAATAGTCCTGTTGTTGCTTTGCACGTGTTAATTCAAATCCTTATTCTTAATTACAAATCTACATGTTGCAAATCTTAAGTGTACCTTAGTAACTGCTAGATTAGTGTGGTGGTGCATGTTGGGATTGACTTATTGAATTATGTTGAAATAAAATGGCCACCAGGATCATGATAAATCTGTTTTGTGTAAAAAAAACATATTATCCAGTTACACATTGGACTTTTTCGTCTCTTCTCGACTTAAACCTTTCTGAATGTAATGTGTAATTCCAAAAGTTATAGACACCATCGATTGCTGCAGGATGATGTGTATCCTATGAAAATTATGTTTGTTGTATAACAGTACATTCCTCTTCTTGTCCAAATATCTTACTTTACTTTGAGTTTTGAGTATTTTGACTGCTAGGATTACTATGGTTAGATCTTCTCCTTGTACTGTTCTCCCCTTGAATATGTTTCACTGCAGACTACATGTCTTGACCTCTAGTTCTTCTGATGATAGAATTATATGTGGGCATTGCTGTGGTTGTGTTGTAATGACAAAATTTCCTGTCTGCTTTTCTCATTGATTATCAAAAAAATACTACTAATGAAGTCCATTGTCTTGATGTGTTTTATCTTCTCTATATCCAGGGTGATGTTTATCCTGTAGAACCTTTTGATGGCTTTGCAATTCCTCAAGTCCTTGATGCTCACTGGGGTGTTTTGAATGATGAAGATGTAAGCAACCTCCTTTCTATTTCCTAGAAAGATTACTGGCCATTTATATTACTTCATTTCAGGGGTTACTGGTCACTTGAGTTGCATTAGTTATGTAGTTGTCATGATGCCTTACAGCTTGAGAACAACCTCCTCCTTAAGGATTTGCTTCACTCTAAGCTAATATGGCATTTATTGTAACTTGCAGGAAGTGAATAGTATCCTAAACTAGATATAATGAAATGGGTAAAATGGATATGTAACTAAATAAAATTATATGGAGGTGAATTTGTATTAGCTGAAGGTTGGGTCTATAAAAGTAAAGGACCACCAGCATTTGACTAGAATGGTATATTAGAAAAGGAAAATATTTTGAAAATGTGATTAAGCTCCTTTTGTTGTGAAAATGCTGCAATAATTCTATAAAATGTCTAAGTAAGAATCTGTTAGAAGACTTAGAACTATAGGGGTTATAGATGTAATAGTTTCTTTGCTCCATTGTAAATAATAAGATGGAACTGCAGTTAGCATAATATAATTAAGTGTAGTGGTGCAATATGTAACAGTGTTTGGATAGGGGAATAGTGAGGGAAGAGAAAGTTAGGGGATTCATTTCCCTTGCCTAAATATAGGGTGGAATTGGTGGGATCTGTATTTTTCCCCCTTGAAAAAAAACCAATTCTTACAATGTTGGAAAGATTTAAAAGAAGATGCAAGCTTATGCCTTTTCTCCCTCCATCTCCCTTTCCTTCCATGATAGCTATCCAAATATTCTGTAAAAGACAGTGACTCTTCTCATGATTTGATTCCATTTAAGCCTTTTAGCGATCACCCCATGTTTGTACATATGCTCTATGGTTTATCGAACTCTATTTTACATATATGATAGATTATGGTGGATGATGCAATCTCATGTGTCATTCTATGCTTAGTGCTATGAAATAGTAAATGAATAATCATCTAATGATCTAAAAGATATGAAAGCAGAAAAGAGTGGAAAAGTACTGCTGGTTATCTCTTTGAGTGGGTTGTGAAGTATTATTATATTATCTCAATAATGATGCTACTTGGAGTCACCTTATGTTTGGCTATATGTACTCAGACGAGTGGGATGCGGTCACACACTCTATCGATGCTTGTGAATGACAAACCCGGGGTCCTTAATGTTGTTACAGGGGTTTTTGCTCGAAGGGGTTATAACATTCAGGTTTGTTGTCAGTTCTTGCTCTCTATTTAAAAGATAAAACTTTTGTAATTGATGATCAAGCTACTAGCGTATTTGATTGCCTTTTGGTCATTGTTATCAGAGTTTAGCTGTGGGTCGTGCGGAAGGTGAGGGTCTGTCTCGCATTACTACTGTTGTACCTGGTACAGACGAATCAATCAGCAAACTGGTGCAGCAAATTTACAAGCTGGTTGATATACATGAGGTGAGGGTGCTTATTTACTTGGCCTGCTTTTTTCGGTTGGTGGTTGTAACATTTGTAACTTTAATTTATTGGTGTTTTCTATTATATGCAGTTGATAACATGAACTGAATTTGTTGGGTTTTCATTGTGAATTGTTTTATCATGGGTGTTATAGTTCTTGTTGTTACTGTAACTCATACAAATAGTTGGTGTAGAAAAGTTCAATAATAAGAATAGTTGGTGGAGAAATGTATATTATAGATAGTATGCTGGTGTTTGTTAAACTTTGATCTCAAGCTATAAACACGATTGTTTGATTCATCATCTATGACAGGAAACTTTTTTCCGTTGATAGGAGAAAGATCATTCTGTGTCACCTTTCTAATAAGAAGTTGAGAACAAAAAAATTTAGGGAGACGATACATTAGTTCACTACAATCGTTATTATATCTTCTCCATCTTAAAGGCCCGTAAAGTAATGAAAGGTTAAAGGAAAGAATAAGACATGTTTTAGCAGGGAGATGGGGCTAATCTTTTTTTAACTGCTTTAAATCAAAAGCTGGAAACTATAACTGTTATATGGTATTTGGATCACTCCTACATGTATGAGTTAATTACCAATTTTTGTTTCACTGTCTCATTCTGTCGTGAAGTAATGAAATCCTGAGGTGTATTGCTTTAACTGTGAGTCATTAATTGGGATCTGGTTTCTGGTTCAGGTTAGAGATTTCACCCATTTACCTTTTGCTGAGCGGGAGTTGATGTTGATAAAGGTAGCGGTGAATACTGCTGCACGTCGTGAGGTCCTTGACATTGCCAGCATTTTTAGAGCCAAAGCTGTTGATGTATCTAGTCATACCATAACACTTGAGGTAACTGTTGGGGAGATAGCTTAGTGCATATCCCATTATTTTTCCTAAATAATTTGTGCTTATAAAGACAACTAATAGAAGTAAGCTCAGAGGCATCTGTAACTCTAAATCTGTGGGATAGATGCACTGCATTCTTTTTTACCTCTTATATTATGATAGCTTATGCACTGATATAAATATCTTGCGGTTTTCATATTTCATGTACGTTATACTAATATTCACTTTACTAAGTCTGATTCTAACTGTTGGGCTTCTGACTCCTAGCTCACTGGAGATATAAACAAGATGGTTGCACTTCAGAGATTGTTGGAACCCTTTGGTATCTGTGAGGTAGGATTTACACATATATACAAGTATTGAATAATGAGTCGTTTGCTTGTTTTCTTATATTTGGTTTCAACAATACCATTACATCAAGGCATCAAGCCTCTAAAGAGGCCCTCGCCAAAGGTAGGATAAGAGGTACTGAAAGTGTGCATTGTTACCTGATCCAATAAGATATGACCATCTGCTGCTTGCATGAAAAATACATAGTGCGAGAAACTGAAGTCATTTTATTCAGCTCACTGTAATCCAGAGTTGAGAGTAGTGAATCTATTGGCTACGCTAGAAATAGGCAATCTCTATTTATTTTTTTTTTTTTTCCTAATTCACCATTCATTCTGAGTTTGGTATATATATGAATGTCAACCATCCCAAAATGTTGTTGCCATACCTGTCTTAACATATTATTCCTTCTTTAAAACCTGCAACATTGCTGATTTGCTGTCAAACCTGTGAAAAAGTTTCTTCTAGATTGTAGCTACTGTCATCATTAGATTCATTATACATCTGATCAGTCAATAACAATATGTGACTTGCATCTCATATTCTGTAATGGTACAGGTTGCACGAACAGGACGGGTGGCCTTGGTTCGAGAGTCTGGTGTGGACTCAAAATATCTCCGTGGATACTCTTTTCCATTGTAAGATTTCTGTCAACTGTCAAGACTACATCATAGAAAGCCGGGTGGATAAAGAATGTCTTGTTTCTGCTTGCAAAAAGTTTTGTAAGGTACTTTTCTTTAAAAATTAAAATCACATATCATTTGAACTTTTGTTTCTCTAGTTAGAGCCGAACTTGTGTTTCTCTAGTTAGAGCTGTAGAGGATAGTGCTTAAATTGCTAAACAACTATAAATCACCTTAAGTACAGTAACAATCTTTCGTGAAACTTTCGAATTTTTCTAGATTGCTAAAAAATTGTGTTTATGATTTTAATATTGCAATATTTGCAATTTTGACACTAATAACCTCTTGCATAACCTAATGTACTACTACTTTATAAGTTAAAGAAAAACATAGTAAATCTTGTTAGATTTGTCTCAATATATGTAATACTTTCTCTGTTTCGAAAAATTAAATTTGCAAAAAAGTGTGAGAGTTTTGGTCTGAGTGTTTCAATTTTTATGAAAGGTAAGTATACTTTAACAATATCAGTTTTTACACAAATTTTTGTATGTACCATGTGGCCAGCCACAATTTTACTAGTATTAAAAAATACATAAGTCTTCTTTCCTTTATCTCTCTCTTCTTTTTTTAGCTTCTTCTCCAAGCCAAACCACACATCACCAATAACCATATTTCTACTCCACCCATTTTCTCTCTCCTCTTTTCTTAGTTTCTTCTTCAAATTAGACCACACATCACCAACAAGCATATCTCTACTCAACCCATTTTCTCTCTCCTCTTTGCCAAATTGATGCAATTAAAGCCCGAAATTGTAGAATTTGAGTGTTAAATTGCTGTGAAAATTGCGATTAATTAAGTTTAAAATCATCAACAACATTTGAAGTAGTGAAATCAATGAGAACCGGAGAAATTTGAGCTCGTTTTCTTCGTGGAATCTTCGATCGAACATTCTTCGTCAAAAAATCAGCAACATAAACAACAATAGTAGTATGAGCATATTATAGAGTGTTACTTGTCAAAAAAAAAAGTGTTACGTGTAGGGTGTTACCGGTTTAGTTAGGGGTTACTTGTACGGTGTTACTAGTTTTGTCAGGGATTACTTGTAGGTGTTCTTGGTTTGGTCAGGGGTTACTAGTATGGTGTTACTGGTTTTGGTCAGGGGTTACTTGTAGGGTGTTACTGGTTTTGGTCGGGGGTTACTTGTAGGGTGTTACTGGTTTGGTATGGGGCCTATAAGCAACTCTTGAATAAGTAACTCATACAAGTAACCTCTAAAGTAACACATACAAGTAACCCTTGAATAAGTAATCATACAAGTAACCCTTTAATTAACCCATTCAAGTAACCTCTGAATAAACAATCCATACAAGTAACCCCTGAAGAAGAAGAAGAAAAAGAAGAAAAAAAAAAAGTAACCCCTGAAAAATACAAGTAACCCCTAAATAAGTAATCCATAAAAGTAGCCCTTGAAAAATAAAATTAAAACAAGTAACCCCTGAAAAATATAAGTAATCCCTGAATAAGTAATTTTTTTTTTTTTTGAAAACACCCTGAATAAATAATTTATACAACTTTTGAAAAAAAAAATACAAGTAACCCCTAAATAAGTAATCATATAAGTAACTCCTGAAAAAAAAAAAAAAAAAAAAAAAAAAAAAAAAAAAAAAAAAACCCTGAAAAATACAAGTAACCCTGACAATACCAGTAACTCCTACATGCGCGTGAATAGTAACCTCCAGGTCAGTTATTTTGCTGACTTGGCAGCAGGCCACATGGTGTGGCCTGCTGCCATGTGGCCTGCTGCACCAAAAAGACACCGCAATTTTTAAATATCGTCCCGTATTGCAATATTAAATTAAATGGCATTGTTTTGATCCCAATTTTACCTTAAAAAAAAATATTTTCTAAGATAGTACGGAGTAAATTTTATTCACCTCCAAATATGAGGGTATATGGAAAGATCGTTCATACTTCCTTCATTAATTTCAGTCATTCATGCGCAACTGTAATAACGTGTTTTCCAACGTTACGACCAGTGAAAAGACCAATTAAAGCTCCAGGAGCAGCCTCTAGACCTTCAGCAATGTCTTCCACATATGAAATCTTGCCTGCCTTGATAAGAGGAAGGATCATCTGGGAAATACAACAAATATATTGGCCTAGATTATTTTTTTAAAATATTTTCAAATTTAGATTTCAATTATAATATAAAAGTAACAATAAACACATCATTTTATGAGAAAGTAGAGATGATATTTCCAGAAAAGCTAAACGCCGCCCTCGAATATCTAACTAACGCCCGCAAAATAAACTAAATTACAAATTTACCCTCTTTTATCAAAAAAAATTACCCTCTCAATTTACCCCATCTTCATACTATCCTCCACCACCACCTCTTCATACTACCCACCACCACCTCCTCCTCCTCTTTTAACCACCAACTCCTTACCTCCTGTTTCACGATCTACACAGCCGCGGTAATGGTAATGACAAGTAAGGACAAAGAAAAGTCGGTCGCCGGCGGAGAAAATGTGTTTTTCTTTTTACAATACAAAAGGTACCCATCGACACATTAACCGCGACAACTAATACAAAAGGTACCCATCGACACATTAAATGCACCCATTTCTACAATGACTAAACACACAAAAAACAAAATTCATTCTTAAAGAAAAACTCACTATGTTTTACACTCAAACCTCATGACTTTTTTACTCACAACAAACACGACTGATATATTTTGTTTCATTGACGATTTTTTTTTTTTTTTTTTTTTTTTTGGCATCATTTCTCTCTTTCCGGATCTAAGTTGAAGCTCTTGATACCATGTTTGATATTTTTAAGAGGAATGTTTGAGTCGAGTTTAAGGTCGTGTTCAAGTCAAAGTCCATCGTCACAATATGGTTGTTGAGGTTTAAACATTTGCGTGTGAGTTTGAATCAAGGGGGTGTGTTGGGATATTGATTCAAACATTAGTTTGTTAGTCAATGTATGGCACACTAAGTGTAAAAATTCTACAATGTCATTCTTCAAAAGAGGCACTACAATATGGTGACATGGCAAAATTTAATTGGCTTATATTTAGTAATTTGAATTTCATTTTGAATTATTTTTAAGTCCCTAATGTATTAAAATTGTATTTATATTAAGTATGATTTTAATACATATATTTTTTTTAGAAATACATACATAATTATATATTATGAAAATCTATTTTATAATATTAATTAATCTTCAAAATTATACTTATAATTAAAAATCACAAAATTAAAATCGTTCATCATTGTTCCTCACAATTTAAAATTTGTCGGATTGGGATTTTGGGTTGCGATTATTGGCTGGCTGCCGGAGTTTGCGGGTGAAGAGGGAGCGGTCAATTAGGGCTGCTACGGTGGTGCGATGATCGAGGTTGTTGCGGTGTATTTTGGAATTCGGGCTCCTAGGGTTGGTTGGGCACCAAGGTTGTTGTTGTTGTTGGCTGCGAAATTGACTGCAGTGTGGGGTTTCTGGTGGTCGGAAATTGCGAAGGTGTAATTTAGAAAAATTGGTTGCGCTTTGGGGTTTGTTTGAATGGGTATACAGTATACTTGTCATTTGTCAATCAATATAGAATTTGTGCTGGAGAATTCGAGTTTCACTTTTGAAATTTAGAAAAAATTCTTTCAGTAACTTTATTTTTTTTGATGCGTAAGGACGTAAGGTGCTAAATTATGATGAATTTTTTATTTTCTAAAATTTAATTATTATTTAGTTTTCGAAAATAATTTTTAAAAATAAAAATAGATCTACAAATACTATAATTATGTATGTATTTACGATTATACATACATTAGAGTACATTAGATGAAGCCCGTGCGATGCACGGTTTGTTTAAATTTTTTAAAATATATATATATTTTTTTGTATTTATGTGATAAAATTTGTTGCATATTTAGATAAAATTCCTAATATCGATCAAAAGATAAAATTTTATATTTAACTAAGTTAAACTTTAAACTTTAATAATCTCTTATTTAATTGGCTACAACAAAAATTCATAATCCTACATGGCGCGCTGAGAAAATTAAATCATACGTGGCTCTTTAAAAACTCGGGAAAAAACTCCATATATATATATATATATATATATATATATATATATATATATATATATATATATATATATATATATATATATATATATATATATTAGATTTTGCCTTTTTTAAAAATAAATGAAAAATTGACCAACCAAGAATTATTTGTGGGTCAAAGTACGTGATTTTGGTTAGTAGAGTTTGTTAGTGGGATTGTATTAGTGGCCCTTGATTTATAGATCATGGGTTAAATAGATCCTAGTTTTAAGGCATTATTGTTATCTTTTCTAGCTATATATTCAACCATATGTGTGTGAGTGTGTGACATATTAATAACAACTAGCCTTCTGGCCCGTGCAATGCACGGATTATTCATATAAAATTGTATTAAGAGATAAGTGAGGAAATATCAGTAAGCCATTATAGGGTATAATAAGTAATCGAAAACATGATTAAGATTTTGGAACTTTAATTGAAAAAGAGGCTTAAATAGAAGGTGGAAGGGCTAAAATTAAAGAAAGAATAGGAAAAAGGTTGAATTAAAGGGGAGAGATGAAGATGAAGAGATGAAGTATAAGTTTAATGAAAGAATTAAAAAAAAAATAGTGTAATAAAAAATTAATAGTGTAAGATGACATGTAGTACTATGGTTAGAGAAGTGTAATAGAATGGATAGGGACATGTGTCTTTCTTAATTTCTTGGTTATAGTTTTTAAATACTAAGTATAGATTTGTGAGTATGTCGATTACTTGTTTGCTTCATGTTGTCGTTTTCTCTTTTTAAGTAATAGCTTCAACAAAAATTGCATAGCCACGGAAATTTAAGACTTGTGCCACGTTTTTCATGACTACTAGTGATTCTACAATAGTACACTATGTCAAGTGGTCCTAACTGACTATAGTTAATGGCTGCTATTGATTCTACAATAGTACACTGACTTCCCCATGTTAGTTGTTGCTATGTACGTAGTACTTACTGCATTACTCCTATAAATCTTCATGAACTATACTATACTATTTGCCAAAAAATAAAAACTACTTATACTATTACTATATCATCCTTTTTACATATATCAAACCAAAAATCTACCAAAATGAGTGAAAATCAAGGGAATGAGGAAATTCAACAAGTGAGTGAGCAAGAAGTTCAACAACTTATTCAAAACCTTCCTAAGGTAACTATTCTGAGTAACAAACTTGAACAAGTAAACTATAAGGGGTTTTGGCTAAACAAAACAGCACACCACCTAAAGGGCACCCTTATGTTTCAACGAAACTTTCGACCTCAAAACACCGATCTTATCATAGCTAGCTTCCCTAAAACCGGGACCACTTGGTTACAATCTTTACTCTTTTCGGTTGTTAATCGTTTTCATTACCCTAAAGATCAAAGCCCTTTGCTCAAACATCATCCGCATGAACTTGTACGTCGCCTAGAGGTTAATGTTTATGGTAATGCTGTGGAGCATCCTCGGCCTCAACATCTAGATGAGCATCCTTCGCCAAGGCTTTTCAGTACCCACTTGCCTTACACTCTTCTCCCCGAGTCTATCATGGCTTCGGGGTGTCGGGTTTTGTACATTGGTCGAAATCCCTTGGACGCGCTTGTTTCTTACTATTACTTCTTAACAAAAATGTTGAGAAAGCTGGAAGGTGATGAAGATCTTCAAGTTAGTATGGAGGACTATTTTGAGGATTTTTATGCCGGGAGGATAACATATGGGCCATTTTTTGAACACGTGGTTGGATACTGGAAGCAGAGTTTAGAACGGCCTGATAAGGTATTATTTTTCAAGTACGAAGAATTGAAGGAAGATGTGAAATTTTATGTGAAGAGGTTGGCTGAGTTTGTAGGTTTACCATTTTCTTCAAAAGAAGAAAGCGAAGGTGTAATAGAAGATATAATAGAGATGTGTAGTATAAACAATCTAAGAGAATTAGATGTTAACAAAAGTGGGGTGATTAACAAGTACTTTGAGAAAAGTAGCTTTTTTAGGAAGGGGGAAGTTGGGGATTGGACTAATCATTTAACACCTTCAATGGTAGAAAGGATGAATAATCTCATGCACGAAAAACTTGAGGGTACTGGTTTATCATTCAATATGGTTTCTTTAGAGTAGACCTGGCAAACGGGTTATTCGGATCGAGTCAATTCGGGTCGAGTTAATTTTAGGTCAGCAAATATTCATGTTAGGTCGGGTCAATTCGGGTTTCAAGTCAAATTCAGTTCATCATTTCACGTTAAGTTCAGTTCGGGTCGGGTAAATTTTTAGGACCAATGTTCGGGTCAATTTCGGGTCGAGTCAATTTGGGTTGGGTTAATTTCAGGTTGGGTCGTTTCGAGCATGGGATCAATTCGGGTCAACTCCATTTCGAGTCGGGTCGGGTTAATTTATTTGGGTTATTTTCAGATTAATGGTTTTGGGTCACGGGTCGGGTCATTCGAGACGGTTCAAGATTGCGTGGTCTAGAATGCATGGAGTGAAGTCTACTTGGCTGGTTGGGCCATCCGTTGAGAACCGGAGTACGTATATTTGGTTGTATTGGATCACCCTGCTGGTTAGGTTGAACCTTAGCTTAACGGGTTAACCTATTTTGTTTTTTAATAACCATAAACAATAAATTTATTAAATAAATAATTTTAAAATGTAGAAAATTTTGCCCAATATTGTTGAGCAAAAATATTATGGTTGAGCTGAGTATCCCTTCTGTATCATTTTGTTGTTCTTTAATGAAATCTTGCAACTATTTACAAATTGAGTTTTGTAAATATTTACAATATACTCTATCCGTTTTTATTTATTTGACACACATTAATTGACAAATAATTTTAGACAAGTTTAATAGACTTCTTATATTTTTTTACTTTATTGTATGATTCATAATTGTTGGTACGTAGTGATTAGAGTACTATTTATTTATTTATTTATTTACTACTCCATGTAATTTATTAGTATAGTTAGTAAGTAGTTATTTTATTTTTTTGTTTTTGTTTTTGTTGTACTAAATTTGGATTAAAATGAGAAATGTATGTAGTCCTGTCTACTTAATATTTTATATCTTCATAAGAAAAGTTTGTCAATTAAAAGTAAGTAAATACTAAATGGAGACGGAGTAATTAATTCTAAGTTGCTATGCACTGGTGTTAGAGTTTTACTAAAATAAAAGGAGGGAGTGCAAATATAAACTTACTTGGATGTAAGTAGAGAAGATAATGTGGTCATTAGTCAATGCTGAAACGCTCGGTTAATGCTGGAAAAAGGAGGAGGTTTCATTTAACAAAAATGAGTGAGTAATGGGTTGACCTTTTGTCTATCGACCACATACTTTCTCCGTTTTTTTAGTTGGCACGTATTCCTTTTTGGAAGGTTTTTTTTTTGTTGACACAGTTCTATTTTAGGTAGGTTTTGTATTGTTAATTGACAATTTTACCCACACTTTTTCTCCTCCCAAGAAAGACCCCACTTTCTTTCCTCTCTCCTCCATACCACCTCTGTCCTCTGCTGAAATGAAATTAGCAAAGACCTCAATCTCTCCTCTATCCTCAGTCCTCACTCTCTCTCCTCTTGATCTTATCACTAGATCATTTTATTTTTTTTTTCCAAAATTATCAAACACCATTATTAATTGATGAACTACTAGAGCTAGTCATCTTACCTATACATATAAATGGAAACAATTTTGCACTAATCTGTACATATGCATCTTAAATTTTCGATCTTCATCTTAAATTTTTACTCGCCATTATCAATTGAAGTATCTTGTTATGAAGATTAATGGAGCAAAAATATCAGTGACAAAAAGTTTCAATTTCATACAACTACTTGAAATTTTTTGAGATAAAGATGCCACCATTGTTGCATGATCATTCTATTCTTTTTCTCTCTCCAATAATGTAAATGGGTCTTTACCTTAACAATTGAAATATTTGACTTGTTGATTATTTTAGAGCTCATAGATCAAAGGAAATTTTGACTTTTACCACCAAAAAAAATCAAAAAATTGTTTTTTACCACCAAACTTCTAAAACTTTTATTATACCACCAAAAAAAGATTTCTAAAAATTGTTTTTGCCACCTAACGTCCAGAAAACTGTTAAATCTAACGGTTTTAAAAAGAACTTTTTTGAATTCCGTGCGCAAAAGATATTCTTCATAGGTTTATGGGGCATTTTAATTCTTTGGGACCAATTTGAGGTAAGAATTGACAAAAAATGATTGGAAATGCCTAGTTTTGCGTGTTTACACCAATCGAGGTATTTTCAAACACGCAAAACGAGGCATTTCGGATCATTTTTTGTCCATTGTGACCTCAAATTGGATCTAACGGACTAAAATGCCCCCCAAAACCCCTATAGAACATGTGTTTGACTTGAAAATTGAAGAATTTAAAAAATTATGTTAGGTTTTTGACGACAGATGATAAAAATCAATTTTTAATTTTTTATTTAGTGGTAAAATAAAAGTTGTAGAAGTTTTGGTGGTAAAAACATTTTTTTATTTTTTGGTGGTAAAAGTCAAAATTTCCTAAATTAAATGTATTAATTCAAACGTAGTACTTCTATTTTCTTGTTATTTTTGGGATCTTTTACCAAAATGGCTATTTTGACAAAAGTATTTACCCAAACGGCTAATTATTAAATTTAATTCCCAAACTAGCTAAATTTAATGATTTGAAAGGATATTATTTTTTTTATATACCTTTGAGCCTGTTCGGTTCACTTTATATTTTTTTTTGAATTTATTTAAAATGATGAATTAGTTTTTTTTATATATAAAAAATGTTGGTTTTATTAAAATTCTAATGCCATAGTTTAAGATATCCCGTTAATTCAAACAATAACAATCAACATAATATATATGCAGCAATTCTCAAATTTTAAAAAAGTTGCACAACATAAACAACCACTCCAAAAAAATGATCCAAACTTCCAATCAACAAAAGAAAAAAAAATACAACTATTTTTTTTAACACATAAAGATAGAAATAGATATATGTAAGTTTAACACATTAAACAAAAAAAGATATTCATACTAGTCGACATAAACAAAGAGTATACAATTAAATTAATAGATATGAAAAAGATGAACAATACATTAAAATCCCTTATCGACGTATAAATTTGCGGTAATCTTGATAGAACAATAATACTTGAAATTCCAAATTTTTCGTGACTGATATGATCAAGATGAAAAATGAGGGCTTTTAATTTTTTTTTTTTTTTTTTTAGGGATCTGCGAGTCTGAGACTGTTTACGTTCTTTGTAATTTTGTATACTACTTAAATTTTCCAACCTAAAAAAATCTTTAAGGAAATAAAATAAACCAAATTAAAAAAAATTGGTTCAAAAGAAATAAGAAATAGATAAATTCCTTCCAAATTAATAAATTAGCTAGTTTGGGAATTAAATTTTATAATTAGCCGTTTTGGTAAATACTTTTGTCAAACTAGCCATTTTGGTAAAAGATCCTAATTTTTGTCTATTCAATTTGTGAAGTTTAATATAATGGATGTTATTTTAATTGAAGAGGAGAGAGAGTGAGGTCTTTTTTTTGTGTGAAAATTTTACAGTAGCCTTTTGAAAAGTGAATACCACAAACTTTATTATGTGGCATAATTTGATTGGATATACTTTGTTATGTAATCATAGACTTTTCAAGGTAAGTTTAATCTAAATTCGTTTTTGTAATTTATGAATTATTTTTATTTGGAAAAATTGCGGAAAATAATACAACATTTGGATTAATTTTTAATAATACAACCTTTTAGAGGTGTCAATTTTAAACAAGACAAAAAACTTGTAACCTTTAAAACCGGTTACCCAGGACACGTGTCATAATGTAATTGGTCTAAAATTATATTTTTTAAAAAAATTAATATGTAATTAATTTCAGAATTTTAATTTGTGATACAATTTTTTTTTATGTCATTAGATTAAAATTTTTAACAAATAATAAAAAACCACCCACCCACCATTTTTCTACCACGCAGCCACCACTTCCCTCGCCACACAGCCACCTCCTCTCCCCCTTCCCCACACGCAACCCTCCCCGGCGCCCAACTCGTCCCCCACCGCATCATCGTCGTTTATCGCCATCAATCAACACCAACATCAACAAGAATCAAGAAATCACGACCCTTGGATATTTGAATCAATGGAATTGGAGCATCTCGCGGCCGCTGCTGTTCAATTTGGAGCGTTTGATGTGTTTGGTTGTTCGAATTGGAGTGGGGATATGTGGGGATGTTCGAATTCGAGTAGTGTTTGAAGAGCAGGGGAGTTTGTTGGTGCGGTGGCTGCAGTAGATGAAGTGGGCAGGGTAATGGTGTTTACAATTGCTGCTGGTGGTCGAACTTTTGGTTGTTGGTTGAGAATCGGTGAATGCGGGCTGCAGAGGTGTGAATTGGTGGTGTTGTTGCGTGTGCTGCTGAAGGTGTGGTTCTGGTTGTGGCGGAGTTGGTTGCGCGATGGGGTGATGGGGGTTTCGCTGGCAGGGGTAGCATGATAGGGTAAAAGGGAAAGGGAGAGGGTAGGTCGGCCGACGGCGGTGGGGAAGCTGGGCACCAGCGCTGGGAGTACTGCGTGTGGGACTGCGGAGGAGGTGGCTGCAAAGTGGGGGAGGGGGTGGGTGGGTTTTTTTTTTTTTTTATAATTTTGTTAATAATAATAATAATAAATTAATAATTAATTAATTAAATTGACAAAACCAATAAAACAATGACACGTGTCATGGTGACCTACAAAAACAAGTTACCAACAGGTTATGTCTTGTTTAAAATTGACACCCCCTCAAAGGTTGTATTAGTAAAAATTAATTCAAAGGTTGTATTAATATAAAAAAACCGGCCAAATGTTGTATTATTTTTCGCAATTTTTCCTTTTTATTTTCAAAAATTATATTTATAATTATGAAATTATATTTACTTTCTTAATTAGCCAATCAAAAGTTAAGGATGACTACTCTAGAATTTTCAATCAATTATGTTTTTCATTACAATTAGTTGCTTAGACTTAAGTTAAATTTTTAAACTATAGAGGTAGAGACAAAATAAGTTCATCAGTTCGTTAAGGCAATTTTTTTTTTTTTTTTTTTTTTTTTTTTTTTTTGGGATAAATTAAACTCCCATATAAGTTCTATTGTGCAAATCACTTTCAATAATATTAGCTTACTAATATAATAAAGATATTTGCTTTTATCATAAATGATTATATCATTCGGTTCTCATATTTCTATTTGCGTTTATTTATATTTTTAAATATATTATAATATCTTTAGTTTTGTAATAATTAAAAAGAGAATTATACAGATTTTTATTTGGAAAGTTCATATTAATACAAATCTAATAGCATTTTATTTGATCAATTTTTATTTCATATATTCGTGTATAAATAAAATCAAAATTTAATGAATTCTGAAAATTAGATTAATACATGCATATTTGATAAATTAAATCAAAATAATTCAAATCTGATCAAATGAATTGAACATATATAACCTAAATTCACCTAACAAACTGATGAAACAAGGGATTAATGTCATTACATGTGTATTATTTATCTACACATAATATTGATAAATTAAATTTTGATTAATTAATAGATTGTAAAGCTACATACGTAAGGTATATTCAAAACAATAACTCCATATAAGTTCAAGTTAGTCAAATTCAATAGAATAGAACTCATCTTAGATTTTCTATGGTTTACGTATGTTAATTCCATGTTAACACATTATTGTCGATCTAGCTCAATATTTAAAAAATATTTTGGATCCCCATTTCAAAAGCTAAAAGTTTTTATAAAATTTTAACAATGAAATGCAACACTACACTACAAAAAATAATGTAAGATCAGTAGCGTAAGTTTACGGCCAAAATCGCATCAATTATTGAATACCTTTTACATATGATATTACACTGGTGGAGCGGATTTGGTCCCCTTAATCATTGGGTTTTCAAGGCATGTTTTAATTAAAATTCATTTTTCTAATTTGTGAAGTATTATTATTTTCAAAAATTATACTTCATATGTTTCTTTTTAGTTGACACGTTTCTTTAGTCACGTTTGCCAATCCACTTATTCAATCATTAATATCTGTAATTATCGATAAGCAAAAATTATGAAAAGTTGATATTTTGAAAGTGTATAACGTGACGAATCTAACAAGATCCCACATGACTATATTTTTCATTACGTATAAAGCACAAAACACGCGCGGTCAAAGGGAGGTGTGTGAACAGTGCTACAGTCAAAACGTGTCAACTAAATAAAAACGGAGATAGTATTTTATAATTCTGAATATTTTTTTTTTAACTTTCTTAATTAGCCAAGCAAAAGTTAAGGATGACTACCCTACCAAACTCCTAGCCACTACCTCTTATGCTATAGGAATAATTTTTTTTTTTTTTTGAAACAATGCTATAGGAATAAATGACTACTAGTGATTCTACAATAGTACACTACGTTGGCAGTGGGCATAAACCTTTTGGAAAAGTGGTACTCTAGTTAATGGCAGCTAGTGGTACTCTGTTCACTTCCCAACGTAGTACTTAGTACATTGCTCCTATATATCTTCATCAACTATACTACTCAATATTTGCCAAAAAAATAAAAACTACTTATACTATATAATCCTTTTTTCATATATCAAACAAAAGATCTACCAAAATGAGTGAAAATCAAGGGAATGAGGAAATTCAACAAGTGAGTGAGCAAGAAGTTCAACAACTTATTCAAAGCCTTCCTAAGGTAACTATTCTGAGTAAAAAACTTGAACTAGTAAACTATAAGGGTTTTTGGCTACCCAAAATAGCAAACCTCCTAAAGGGTACCCTTATGTTTCAGCGAAACTTTCGACCTCAAAACACCGATCTTATCATAGCTAGCTTCCCTAAAACCGGCACCACTTGGTTACAATCTTTACTTTTTTCAGTTGTTAATCGTTTTCATTACCCTAAAGATCAAAGCCCTTTGCTCAAACATCATCCGCATGAACTTGTACGTCGCCTAGAGTTTAATGTTTATGAAAATGTTGTGGAGCATCCTCGGCCTCAACATCTAGATGAGCATCCTTCGCCGAGGCTTTTAAGCACCCACTTGCATTACACTCTTCTCCCCGAGTCTATCATGGCTTCGGGGTGTCGGGTTTTGTACATTAGTCGAAATCCCTTGGACACGCTTGTTTCTTTCTATTACTTCTTAACAAAAATGTTGAGAAAAAGGGAAGGTGATGAAGATCTTCAAGTTAGTATGGAGGACTATTTTAAGGATTTTTATGCCGGGAGGATGCCAGATGGGCCATTTTTTGAACACGCGGTTGGATACTGGAAGCAGAGTTTAGAACGGCCTGATAAGGTATTATTTTTCAAGTACGAGGATTTGAAGGAGGATCCGAAGCTTTATGTGAAGAGGTTGGCAGAGTTTGTAGGTGTACCATTTTCTATAAAAGAAGAAAGTGAAGGTGTAATAGAAGATATAATAGAGATGTGTAGTATTAATAATCTAAGAGAATTAGACGGTAACAAAAATGGGTTTATTAACAAGTTCTTTGAGAAAAGTAGCTACTTTAGGAAGGGGGAAGTTGGGGATTGGACTAATCATTTAACACCTTCAATGGTAGAAAGGATGAATAACCTCATGCACGAAAAATTTGAGGGTACTGGTTTAACATTCAATATGGTTTAAGACCTGGCAAACGGGTCATTCGGATCAATAAGTCAATTCGGGTCGGGTTAATTTCGGGTCACCAAATATTCGGATTACGTCGGTTCAATTCGGGTTTCAGGTAAAATTCGGGTCATCATTTCACGTTAAGTTCATGTTGGGTCAAGTTCGGGTCGGGTAAATTTTTATGACCAATCTTCGGGTCAATTTCTGGTTCAGACAATTCAGGTCGGGTCATTTCGGGCATGGGATCAGTTCGGATCAACTCCATTTCGAGTCGGGTCGGGTTAATTTGGGTTATTTTCAGATCAATGGTTTCGAGTCACGGGTCGGGGGGTCATTCAAGACGGGCCAAGATTGAGTGGTCCACCTTGGAGTAAAGTCTACTTGGCTGGTTGGGCCATCCATTGAGAACCGGAGTAATTAAGTAAATTTGGTTGTATTGGATCACCCTGCCGGGTTAGGTTGAACCTAGCTTAATGGGTTAACCTATTTTGTTTTTTAATAGGCATAAGTAATAAAGTTAAATAAATAATTTTAAAATGCAAAAAAGTTTGCTCAATATTGTTGAGCAAAAATGTTATGGTTGAGTATTCCTTCTGTATCATTTTGTTTTTCTTTGATGAAATCTTGCAACTATTTACAAATTGAGTTTTGTTAATGTTTACAATATACTCTATCCGTTTTTATTTATTTGAAACACCTAAACTGACAGATAATTTAAGACACCTTAAAAGCCATTTAAAATATTTAGCCACGTGAATACTTTAAATGCTAAAACAAAACTTATAACTATTGAATTTGGTTGGTATTATTAGCTTTGTTTGAATGTGTTTGACTTTCATTTGATTCAATTAGCTTTGTTGAATGCATTTGACTTTCATTTGATTCTAAAAGCTTTGTTGAATGTGTTTGATTTTCATTTGACTCATTTAGCTTTGTTGAATGCCTTTGACTTTCATTTGATTCAAAAAGCTTTGTTTGAAAGTGTTTAACTTTCATTTGACTCAATTAGCTTTGTTGAATGAATTTGACTTTCATTTGATTCAAAAATCTTTGTTTAAATGTGTCTGATTTTCATTAAATTTTAAAAGCTTTTTTGAATGTGCTTGACTTTCAATTGACTCAAATAGCTTTGTTGAATGCATTTGACTTTCATTTGATTCAAAAAGCTTTGTTTGAATGTGTTTGACTTTCATTTGATTCAATTAGTTCTGTTGAATGCATTTGACTTTGATTTGATTCAATTAGCGTTGTTGATTGCATTTGACTTTCTACTGATTCAAAAAGCCTTGTTTGAATGTGTTTGACTTTCATTTGACGAAATTAGCTTTGCTGAATGCATTTGACTTTCATTTGATTCAAAAAGCTTTGTTTGAATGTGTTTGACTTTCATTTGACTCAATTAGCTTTGTTGAATGCATTTGACTTTCATTTGATTAAAAAAGCTTTGTTAAATGCGTGAATCCAAATCCTCCCTCTATAGATATTCTGAATGAACAAGGAGGAGAGAAAGATGTTGCAATTTTTTTTCGCACACTAGTTCGTTTGATCCATAAAACAAATTGTGATTTTCGTAATATGTTTGTGTTTTAGGCATTCACCTATGTATACTTTGGTCATTACTTGTTAACTGGAGTTTATTGTTTTTTGCGAACATCTATATATAATATTGGACATTTTGCCAAAATTATATTTCTACTTTAGATTATGTTGCATTTCTTTTTCTTTATTTTCTTAAGAGAAAGCAAGTAAAGTCAAAAGGATTAAACACAAAAATCCCAGGCCATTACTTATCTGTTGTATATATGTGCTAAGATTTTTATATTAATTTGAAATTAAATCAAAATCTCTATTAAACTTCATTAGATTTTTATATTATTTGCTAGATTATATGTATATGACGCATAAGATTTATAGCTCAGTATATTTGTATCTATTATTCGCCCCATTAGTAGTTTGTTATTAAAATGAACATCAATTACTTAATGTTAATTAAAATGTTTGTAATAAATTTAATACTTCCTCCGTTCTATTAATATTGCAACAAGGAGGAAATTACGCATCCCAAAGCACATTTTATAAAAAGTTGATATCGTGAAAGTATTTTATGCGACGAATCCAACAAGATCCCACATGACTATATTTTGCTTAACGTCTAAATCATATTATATGGTCAAACAAGAGTAATGAATAGTGCGTCCATTGTTGCAATATTAATAGAACGGAGGAAGTATATAATTAGGTAAAAAGAATCCCAGATTCACACATGAATCTAAATTTCGAATGAACTCAAACTTCACATATAATATGTAGATCGATGCATATTTTCAATTTTCATTGATGTGAGAGTGTATTTGTGGGACAATGAATGCCATAATGGTGGTTAATTTCATCCATGGATGAGGAACCTTGAAGAACGTTGAAGAACAATTTTTTAATTTTGATTTATTTAATTTTTTCTTATTTTGGATTTAATTAATAACTTATTTTAATTAAATAATTTTAAAAATTAAAAAAGGATTTTTGAAAAATAAAAAATTAATTTTTGAAAAATAAAAAATTAATTTTTGAAAAAATGAAAAAAAAAATTAAAAATTATAATGGAAAATTCTAAATATAAGGTTTAACCAAGATTGTAAGAAAAAGCTAAAATCAACCAATCATAATTAAGTATAGCCATACTAGAAGTGAGAGTAACCATACTAGAATTTTTATAATTAAAGATATCTAAGGTTCATTAATCGTGATTTGGGACGGAATTCCTCCCAGCATGTTACGATAATAAAAAAAAAAAAGACATTGTTTTAACCTCAATTTTTCCTTCAACATTCCCCACGTTTAAACTTTAAAGGCTTGTTTTTATTGATACATGATTTTTTACCGACCTAAGCGGCACCAAGAAAACATAACGAACACATATTTTTCAATTTAGCACGAAGAATATATTTTCAAAGATATATAGTACGGAGTAAATTTTATTCACCTCCAAATATCAAAGGATATACTCCCTTCATCTGAAATTAATAGTCACTCACGAGCAACTGCAATAACTTGTTTCCCAACATTACGACTAGTGAAAAGACCAATTAAAGCTCCAGGAGAAGCCTCTAGACCTTGAGCAATGTCTTCCACATATGAAATCTTGCCTGCCTTGATAAGAGGAAGGATCATCTCAAGGTACTTGGGATAAAGGTGATAGAAATCGGAAACTACAAATCCTTGCATTCGAATTCGTTTGCTCACGATCACACTCAAGTTGTGAACACCATCAGATTGCTCTAGATTATACTGTGAAATCATCCCGCAAACGACGATTCTACCATGGAGTCTCATGTTAAGGAGGACTGCATCAAGCATCTTCCCTCCTACATTTTCGTAGTAGATGTCTATACCCTCTGGAAAATACCTGATTGGTTTTAGAAGGGAGCAAAGTTGGTTAAGAATTTCTCCTTTTTAATCAAATTTTGTAAGGAAAATCTCTTAAATCTCTATCATCTCAACCTCTATGTGTGACTAATAAATACAACCGAAGTGAATACAAATTCTTTGTTGATTTATAACTTTATACTTACCAAAAAAAAAAAAAAAAAAATAAAATAAATAAATATAAAAATAATAATAATAATAATAATAATAATAATAATAATAATAATAATAATAATAATAATTTGGAAATTTTGACAATTACCACCTTCTGTTATGTCCATTTTAGCAATTACCACCTTTTATTTTTTTATTTTTTTTTGAAAATTACCACCTTCTATTTTCAAAAAAATCAAAAGTTACCACCTTCTTGCCCCCCAACTACCACGTGACGTCATTTTGGACCCATTATTTCCCTTCCCTCACTATTTCCCTCACATTTCTCATTCCTATTTGGATTCTCATCTCCCCTTTCACTTTTTTTTCCCCAAACCACCAATAATTGTTCGTCAATTATGATTTGGAGGAGTGAATTGAAGAGTTAGTTTCTGAATTTTTGGGGGAAAATAAGTGAATGAGAAGGTAAGAATCAAGTTATGGAAGAGAAATGGGAGGGAAACAGGGAGGAAAGGGAAAGAATGAGCCCAAAATGACGTCATGTGGTAGTTGGGAGCAGGACCGTCTTAAGCAAATTAGAGACCCTGTTCTATTTTTAAAAATTTGGCGTAATAATAAAATTTTGATTTCAAAATCATATTAATCTAATTCTAATTCCGTAAAGTACCAAAAACCTAAATTGCATTACATTATAGAGTCACAAGGTGATTTTGAATCTAAAACTTCAAACTAATACTGTAAGTAAAACTAATTAATTAAAAAAAGGACCAAATTAAAACACATTTAACTTTGATCAGTTTGGTATGGCTAGACATTTTTTTTGAGGAAAATATGTCTAGACATATTTTAGTACTCCTTTTTAATATATAGCTAAAAAAAAAAAATCAACAATAACCTAGCTAACAGCCCACTACCCCACTACCAAAAATTGAAGATAAGAAGTCAAACACAAACTCAATGAGAAGAAACAAAATTGTTTTCTTCCATAGATTATGGTTCAATGACCAAAAATATTACTACCTCCGTTTCATGTTTTTTGCAACTTTGGGCATTATTTGTGAGATATAAAATATTGCAAAGTTGCAAAAAACATGAAACGGAGGTAGTATATAATTCAAAATTGTTTTCTTCCATAGATTATGGTTCAATGACCAAAAATATTATATAATTCCATTGTTGATTTATACGAAAAATGTTGAGAGGAGAAGATGAGTGTTTGATGGATTTTTTTTATTTTAAACAACCCAGTTAATGATAAATGAATGAATTGAATATGAAAGGTTTAACATTTATGCCTTTGGGAATTGCAATATTAATGGGAAGAGAGATTAGAGGATGGGTCTTGACAAACTGCTGGTATAATGGAGGTGAGAAAGATTAGAATAATTAGCGTTTTTTCAAGAAAAAAAAAATCAATTGGGCTCATATTTTGGGGCCCTAACAAATTGGAGGCCCTGTGCTGAGGGGCTGTTTGCACAGCCTCTTAGCTGGCCTTGGTTGGGAGGCAAAAAGGTGGTAAATTTTGATGTTTTTGAAAATAGAAGGTGGTAATTTTCAAAAAAAAAAAAATAGAAGGTGGTAATTGCTAAAATGGATATAACAGAAGGTGGTAATTGTCAAATTTCCTAATAATTTATACTTTATCATTAATCATGGAAAGAGGAAGTGTAGCATTATACTTAGGCACTTAGCATTATTATTCTATGATAGATAAGGAATTGCATGATATTTATGTATGCTAACCTCTTCAAGGCAACATCCAAGTCTTTTTCTTCCTTGTAATTGAAAGCCTCGTCAAAACCTAAATCATTCTTTAAAAGATGAACCTTTTGATTGGTGCTAGCAGTACCAACAACATAGCAACCAGCTAACTTAGCGAATTGGCCAACTAGTTGACCAACAGCACCAGATGCTGCTGAAATGAATACGCGATCTCCCTTCTTTGGAGATCCTACTTCATAAAACCCTGCATAAGCTGTCATACCAGGCATACCTATATTTTTCACATGAATCTATTAGTAATATTCTAATTACTAAGCTAGTATGAAGTACGTAGTATGTGATAAAGATTAATTACATGTACAAAACATATTAAGATGAAGTGTAAATCGACACTTGACTATATTATCTCTTATATTTAATCGAGTACTTAGCATTTTACATAGAAGCAAGATAAAAACTTACCAAGAATTCCAGTGTAGTAGGACAAAGGAACATCAACATGGTGGATTTTAAAGAGGTTGTTAGGTGATGTAAGAAGACTATATTCTTCCCACCTTGTAATTCCCCATACTAGATCGCCTTTCTTGTAGTTGTTGTGCTTCGATTCCAATACTTTGGCCACTCCATATCCAGTCAAAGGCTACAATATGTGTTTTTCAAACAAATTACTCGACAATTTTTTAACAAAGCTACAAAGCAATTAAACAAGTCCGCTACAAAACTTTGAACAATCTCACTTAGAGATCCATACAAAGTAAATATGTCACGCTATAAAACTCTTTTCACTCCAATAGTGACTCTCTTTTCAATTTTCACAAGTATACATATTTAACATATAGACAAAGTGGCCATATACAATCGAGAAACTTTTAGTTGATCTCTGATACCATGCATCAATCATCTAGCAATAATATTAAAATTTAAACCAAGCTAAGTTTGGTCTAGTAGTAAAGATTGTAGCTTCCAACCTTAAGGTTGATGGTTCAATTCCCACTAGTGGTCTTTTCACCTTTGAGGGTGGGGAATTGGGGCTCCCTTACCCTTCCTCCTCACTTTCAAAGTGTCTGACTCGTAAATATCAGATCAAAAAAACTATGAGGGTTGAAGTTCGGTCAGGCTATTATTCCTTACCAAAGAAAAAAAAATAAAAAATAAAATCGAGAAAATAAAAAAACTCGAAAGGTAATAATAAGAAAAACAATAGTAAGTGATGATAGTCTATGGGCAAACAATATATGGTGAAACGTTACATACCGATCCAACAAGAGTCCTATGGGCAGCAGGCATGTTGTTGTCGTCGTTGATAAGATTTCGAATGTAAGGATCACAAGAGATGTAGAGATTCTTCACAAGTATATCATTGTTACAACACGATTCTGGAAGTTTTAGCTCAATCTTATTAGTCTTCACTTCCATGTCTGATTCTTTTGGAAAACGTTTGATTACATAATTCTTCAATATTACTTGCTTATTTCTTGCTTCATGATTTTCTTCCTCCATAATTTCTTGTTTTGCTAATTAATTTAATTTGTGTTTTGAACAAGATTTGGTCTTTCTACCTTTGATCAATATATATAGGCCAATTGTATCCCTATTTTGAATTTAATTTTATCATAACTTCAAACTACTTTTCATAATTTTTTCTTTAAAAAACAAAGGGTGTTCAAACTAATTCTCTTTGTATACATAAATGACAATGACCCCTCCTTTACTTTTTTTTTATTTTTATAAATATCGCCCACAAATATCTAACTAACGCCCGCAAAATAAAATAAAATAACGTATTTATCCTTATAATAACGATTATAAAAATAATTAATTTTACCTCAATTTCACACTTTTACTGTACACAAGACTTTTTACTGTTCTCTCTAGTGGTCAACGGCCACCAACGCTCATCGAACAACCACCCCAACTACCGTGAGTTTCAAAATCAAACAAATTTTTAAAATTTTGCAAAATCAATTTCATTAGATCTCTTGGACAACGACGAAATACAAGAAACACAACCTTAGACACTCGTAGAAGGCTCGTCGAACCGTATGGAATCGGTACATCGCGATAAATTTTTTTTAAAAAATCGAAACCCAGGAAACGCCTAGTTTTTTGGAATACCCTAGGCCGAAACGCCTAGTTTTTTCGAATAGCGTTTCAACCTAGGATATTCTAAAAAACTAGGCGTTTCAGCCTAGGGTATTCGAAAAAACTAGGCATTTCAGCCTAGGGTATTTAAAAAACTAGGTGTTTCACCTCAAACGCCCAGATTTTTCATACAACCACACGGTTGTTCACAAGAACTAGGCGTTTGAGGCTAGGACTTGCGAAAAATCTAGGCGTTTGCCGCGAATTCAGAAAATAAATTAAAAAAAACATTTTCTCCATCGGCGACTGACTTCCGTTTGTCCTTACTTGTCATTAGTGCGGCTGTGTAGATCTGAAACCGAAGGTAAGGAGTTGGTGGTTAAAAGAGGAGGAGGAGGTGGAGGAGGTGGTGGTGGTGGTGGGTGGTATGAAGAGGGGGGTAAATTGAGGGGGTAATTTTTTGATACAAAAGGGTAAATTTGTAATTTTAGTTTATTTTGCGGGCGTTAGTTAGATATTTGAGGGCGACGTTTAGCTTTCCACTAACAAATTGGTTGAAATAATTATTTGGCCTTTTTTTGACTGCCTCTTGACAAATTAAAACATTTAGTAATAAAAAAAATTTAAGTAGTTTTCTTTTAGGTCGTCAAGCTTTTCCCTATTTATAAGTTGTCAATAATAAAAAATTAAATTACGTAGCAGCTATACCCTATGTAATTTATTTAGGATATTGAAATACGACTAAAATGAGGTATTTAGGTGCAACTTTATTATGATTCCTTGATTAGGCCAAATTGTCTTTGCATGCTTTGATTTTATTATCTGTTGAAACTTTCTTCACCTTTGTAACTTTTGATCGATAACGCCAACTCCACTACCTGATCAGATTTTCATAGTCTACGCCACTGCGTCATTGATGACTTCATCTCGCTAAAACATTCATTTGATATTATAGGGAAAACGCTTATCTTAAATAGGCGCTCTGTATTATTCTATAGATCGCCTATACAACTTAACAGTTGTGTACTATGTGTTGTTCATTCCACATTTTATGGTAGTGTATTGTTAGAGAAATAGATTCCATACACTGTTATTAAAAGTTGAATAAAAAGGTTTCCTTATGAGGCTTGGATGATGATGGTTATGATTGAGCAAACTTCCATCTAATAAGGATTTTCTAGTATTATGGTGATGATTACAGGTTTAGTAAACTCTGGGAGTTGAAGTAGGAAACTGAAACAGAGGAACTTTAGAAGATCCAGGATGACAAGTAAAATCAGAAGAAGAGTTCTAGAAATGAAACTTCAAGGTGCACTAGTAGAAAAAACGTAATGGGAAGCCCCAAATGGCAAGCGATTTTAAAAATCCGCTTGCCATTTACCCAATTTTTTTTAAAAAAACCTTTAATATTAAATGGCAAGCGATTTTAAAAATCCGCTTGCCATTTACCCAATTTTTTTTTTAAAACCTTTAATATTAAATAGCAAGCGGTTTTGGCGCGAACCGTTTGCCTGATAAGTGGTTTAGGGTTAAACCGCTTGCCAATAGTTGCCATTTAAAAAAAAAAAAAAAAAAAAAAAAACCTAAAACTAATACTACTTGTAGCAGCCCACCCCCTTCATTTCCTGATTCTCTCTCCTCTTTCTTTACTCTCATTTTCGCTGCTCTCTCTCTCTCTACCTCCTCTTCCATATCTCTCGTTCTCCCTCTCTCTCCTCTTCTCTTCCCTTTTCACCTTCGATCTATCTCCTTCTCTCTTCTCTATCCTTCGCTCCTCTCTTCTTTCACTTTCTCTTTTTCTTTGTTCTTTCTCATCACCACAAATTCGAACCACAAAAGGATTATTTCGAGCAAATTCGACCCAAACCCCAAGTACAATTTCGAGCAAATTCAAGGACAATTTCGAGCAAATTCCTGCATGCGTGTGGGTGTTCAAGTTTTTAGGTCAAATTCGACCATGAAAACTCTAGATCTAGAGTTTTACGGTCGAATTTGACCTTTAAAACCATAAATTCAAGCCAAAATCGGCGTTTTCATGGTCGCAGGGCTGGTTTGGGTGGAGGTCGTGGTTTTGGTGAGGGTTTTGGTGGGTGGGGATCTGATTTTGGTGGGTGGGGTCGTGGTTTGGGTGGGAAGTCGTGGTGGGTGAGGTGGGTGGGGGGTCGTAGTGGGTAAAATTTACTGTTTTTTTAACGAAAATCAGAAATTGTAGTATTAATAATTTATTAATGAAAATGTTTATATTTTTCATATGCTTAGTGTTTGTTTATCAATTAAAGTGAAAAAAAAAACCAAATTTTTTTTTTATAGCTACAATGAGCAGCGGTTTGGCGCCAAAACCGCTGCCCTTTTACTACAAATGGCAAGAGGTTTTGAACCGCTTGCCCTTTAAATGGCCAATGGCAAGCCTCAAAAGGATATGCGGTTCTAAACCACTTTCCATTAGGGGGTTTAGCCACTTGCCATTAAGTATTTTCTACTAGTGGTGTTCCCTGACATGAAAATATCAACAGGTTGTAATGACCTGGTTCCGGTGTAATGTTGGGGCAAGACCCCAATGACCAAGGATTAGAGCAGAGCTCGAGATATCAACCGAAAAAGATGGACTTCGTAACTTAGGTTGTATAAAAGATAAGTTTGTTTTCTAGGTTGATGTAAACATATATTTGGTTGTTATGCATGGGACTTATTAGAAATCTAATAAAGCTTGGCAAACTTATTAATTCGTAAAAGATAATCACAAGTTTATGAAAAAGTATTTATTTGATTTTATCTTCTAAAATCTAGTTTACTCGGTTTTATCTTTTTCATAAAACTTTATCTTTAAATAAAACGAATTTGACTGAAAAAAGGTTTTCTAAAAAACGAGATTAAGTTGTTTTAATTTCGGTTTTGAAGTGATAAGAATGGATTTCTATGAACTTATCATTTCTACGAAAACCCTAGTTTGTGAACTGAGGAACCTCTATAGATATAGAAGTGATACAGTGAAGCAAAGTGAGAGTTTTAAGCGTGAAAACCACTTAGTGCTTAAGAGTAAGTTTGCTAAAGGTTTAAGCTTTATCATTTTGATTCCGGGTTTCATGTGTAGCTTTCCATTTATTTGTTAGAGTGAGTATTTGGCCTCGTTCTTTAAAGCTGATTTGCTCTGCTCTGCTGAGCCCTGCTCTACTCTGCTCGGCTCTATATTCAAATAATAATTAATAATAACAACAATAATAATTAATATTCAATAAAAATCATTAATATTGTATTGATGATAATAATTTATTATTTTGAATAATTATAATAATTATTAATATTAATAATAATAAATATTTATTAATAATAATAATTATCAATAATAATATTTAATAATTCAAACTATTAAGAATTAATATTAATAATATTATTAATTAATAATTTCTAATAATCATAAATAATTCTTTCAAAAAAATGAATAATAATAATAACAATTAATAACAAAATATTTTATAAACATTTGATATTAGAATCACAATGTGTAGAAACATTTTATGTGGGTATTGGTTGTTAGTTCATTGAGTTGAATTATTTTTCAAATCTTTCAATACATTTTAAGATTTTTTTTTTTAAAAAAAGAGGTTGTTTTCAAGTAGTACTTTGTATAATATTATTATTTTTAGGGTTAAAAATATATGATTAAGACAAATTTATAAGTAAAATCATTATTACTCATTAAATTATTTTATTTTAAAATTTTTGTGAAATAAATATTTGTAAACTGTTGTCTTCTATCTTTCTACATTAACATATGTTAAATATGGTACACATATATATATTTTCACTCACCTAAATCGTACAACAACAACATTAATAATAATAATATTTATAACAAAATGTTGAAATTTGCTCTACTCGGCTTTGCTCTGCTATTTTGAAATCTGCTCTACTCTGCTGAAATTTAATCTGCTCTGCTCTGCTGACCCCTGCTCTGCTCTGCCTAGAAGCTCAAAAGAACAGGGCCTTTGTGTTGTAATTGGTTTTGGGGTGTTTGTGGATTATTAACAATTCACATTTGAGTGTAGGAGTTTGAATTATCTAAAATTCAAGTGGTAGCTGTGAGAGTATAGTGAGTGAGCTTCAGGGAGGAAGATGTGTGTATGCACTCGGGGAGTGCTAAGTGAACCTAAATGGACTTAGGTTGGGTAAGATAGGTTCTTATCAGGTAGCAAGTGTCCTTGGTGGAACTTGTGAAAAAGGTATGTAATAATATGTTGTACTAGGAGAGTTGCCTATATATTATAGTGGAGTTTGTTTGAAGATCCCGAGAAGGACCGAGGTTTTACTTCCAATTAGGCCCTGGAAGGTTTCCTCGTAAAATCTTGTTGTGTTCTTTAAGTACCTTTTATGTTTTATTTTTAATTTCTGCATAAGTTTAACAATTGGAACCTAATACTATTCACCCCCCCCTCTTGTAGTAGTTTATCTAAACTAACAATTGTTAACAATTCTGAGGGCAAATATTTATAAACATTTTAGAGGGTATAATTGTCCAAACACTGTTCATAAGAGTTATCATTAAATCACACAAGGAAAAATTTAGAGGCAATTAAAATCATATTACTTGCTCCACTTTTCATTTTCGGCCATTTCAAAGACTTGCTTCATTTCCTTATTTGAAAAGCCTTTACAATATTTAATTCATTTATCTAACTTAGTAGACCCAACATAAATCATATTTTATTAATTTCATATTCTCACTCCTCTAATTATCTCAACTACTTTTATTTTTTTTATAATTTTTTATTCTCCAAACTACCCCACTACCTTTACATTTTATTAGTTTCTCCAATTTCTTCTAAAACACCGAGTACAGAGAAATGGAGCAAGTATTAATAAACGTAGGGAGTAACCAAACAGAAGAAGTTTACAACAAATGTATTGGCTTACGAGTGCAAACTAGTGACAAATAGCTTATCAAAGGTGATTAATGATAAGAACTATAGATAAAAGTGGAGACAAGCTGTATTATGTAGGCGCAGTAGGCCCAAGTTTAGCACCAATATATTTCATGTTCTCGTAAGTGGTGCTTTAACAGGCCAAGAAATAGAGTGGTGTGACGGGTGTCATGCTTGTGACGATCTTTCACAATCGCCCATGCACGACCCTAGCTACCCATGTGTCATGTCGTGCCCACTTCCCTTCTTAATTGGGTTTTATTTTTATTTTTTTTCACTTTTTTTTTTTTATGTTTTATTTTTTTTTACAAAGACAAAAAACAAAGGTGAAAAAAAAATAAAATAAAGGCATTGAGACAGTCCGTCATGGTCCTATTGGTAGATGAGTTTGTGGCAAAATGGGATCATTTTAGTTACTTTGAACTCCAATAGCTAGCTATTAGCTTACTATGTAAATGAACCCTACCTCCTTAATTTACGTCTTTATATTTCATATTATTTATCCTTTTTTTTTTTGGCAAGATTTTTTCCAAGCAAATTTGCTTGGCCAAGCTAATTGCATTTTCCTGCTCCAATGGTCAAACTAATAGCTAGTGATTATATAATATTGCAAGCAATTCCCTAGGTACAACCAATAGAGTTGCTCTAAATGCACGGCCTATGGCCAGATAGCCTACTGACAAGCTCTAATGCCCTGCCGAGTTTGTGATGTATCATTGTATCCGATCTAATCATGCATTTTGGTGTTGCTGTGTCTAGCTAGGCTTTGTGCTGACCCGACCCGACCCATGAACATTTCTAAGTGAAGCCTTGGGAGATACAACAAAAGTATTGATGGTGGAATTTTAATTTAAGCGAACAAAACTTGGAGGAGTGTTATTATGCTATTAGTAAACATTACCCTTCATGCTCAGTGTTAGTGTGTTACACTCATCAACTCCTCTTAATTGACAGTTGTATCATTACAAAAGTATACACCAAATCAAAGATCAATATGTCGGCATACCTACCTTTTGGACAAGTGGAACCAACTTTAATTATATATTTTTTTTTGAAACAACTTTAATTATATATGGCTAGTAATATTACAATAAAAATACACTAACTTCATGTTGGTGCTATATATTACATCAACTTCATCAAAATTTATACTATACCATCCCTTTTTTTTTTTGGGTTTTTTTTCATATATCAAACCAAAAATCCATCAAGATGAATGAAAATCAAGGGAAGGAGGAAACACAAGCAGTAGTGAGTGAACAAGAAGTTGAACAACTTGTGCAAAACCTTCCTAAGGTAACAATAATGAGTAACAAATTTGAACTAGTAAACTATCAAGGTTTTTGGCATCCCAGTATGATAAACTACCTTAAGAGCACCCTTATGTTTCAACGACACTTTCAACCTCGAAACACCGATATTATCATAGCTAGCTTCCCTAAAACCGGCACCACTTGGTTAAAATCGTTACTCTTTTCTGTTGTTAATCGTTTTCGTTATCCTAAAGATCAAACCCCTTTGCTCAAATATCATCCACATGAGCTTGTGTATCGCTTAGAGGTTGATGTTTATGGTAATGCTTTCGAGTATCCTCGGCCTCAACATCTTGATGAGCTTCCTTCGCCTAGGCTTTTCCACACCCACTTGCCTTACACTTCTCTTCCGGAGTCTATTATGGCTTCGGGGTGTCGGGTTTTGTACATTGGTCGGAATCCCTTGGACACGCTCGTTTCGTTGTATTACTTCTCTATAAAAATGATGAAAAAGTTGGAAGGTGAAGATTTTCATCTTAGTATGGAGGACTATTTTGAGGATTTCTATGCCGGGAGGATGCCACATGGGCCGTTTTTTGAACATGTGGTTGGATACTGGAAGCAGAGTTTAGAGCGGCCTGATAAGGTGTTATTTTTAAAGTATGAGGATTTGAAGGAGGATCCAAAATTTTATGTGAAGAGGCTGGCTGAGTTTGTAGGTGTACCATTTTCTTCAAAAGAAGAAAGTGATGGTGTAGTAGAAGATATAATAGAGATGTGTAGTATAAGTAATCTAAGAGAATTAGAGGGTAACAAAAGTGGGGTGATTAACAAGTACTTTGAGAAAAATAGCTATTTTAGGAAGGGGGAAGTTGGTGATTGGACCCATCATTTAACACCTTTAATGGTAGAAAGGATGAATAATCTTATGCACCAAAAACTTGAGGGTACTGGTCTATCCTTCAAAATGGTCCATCCTACTTAGTTAGCAAAATAGGTTACTTCTTAATGTGTATTAAAGTAGGCCGAGTTAGGTTGAACCTTAACGGGTTAAGTGGTTAACCACATGTGCCCATAAAGGTCTATGCAATAAATTTGAATAAAAATGTTTAAAATTTTGCTCAAAATTGTTGAGCAAAAAAGAAGTTATATCTTTTGTTTCATTTTGATGTTTTTTTGTTGAAAATTTGTAACATTTCACAATTTGAGACTTGTAAATTACAGTATTCACAATATATTCATTCCGTCTCTATTCATTTGATAACTTTGACCAAAATAAGTGTGTAAATCAAATAGGTACGTCTTTATAAGGAAAGTTTGTCAACTAAATAGAGATGGAGATCAGAAATCATGCGAAAAACATAGGTAATTAAGGTATTGTTCGATTTGTCTCACTAAGTATTCCAAGAATTTTATACATTTTTACTATTGTTAAGGAATAAGGAATGCACAGTCAAATCAAAAACACACACACACACAGATTCATTCAAGTAACAAAATACATGTAAAATGAAAAAGTGCATAAATAAGCTCCGTACACATCTTAAATAACCCATAAAACAAACGTCTTTCAAGAATATAGACATAATCATGCTCAACACGACATACTCATGTCTCATATAACGCTAGTCACGAGCCACAACGACGAGTTGCTTCCCAACATTACGGCCAGAGAAGATACCAATCAAGGCAGAAGGAGCATTCTCTAGGCCTTCAGCAACATCTTCAACGTATGAAATTTTGCCTTCCCTAATGTATGGTAGGATCATTTCCAAGTATTTAGGGAAAAGATGATAATGATCGAAAGCTATAAATCCTTCCATACGAAGGCGTTTAGTTATAATATTGGACAAATTGTAAACTCCCTCCGGCTGTTGGAGATTGTACTGTGAGATCAATCCACAGACTGGGATTCGGCCATGAGGTCTCATGTTCAATAGAACTGCGTCAAGCATCTTCCCTCCAACGTTCTCGAAATAGATATCAATGCCTTCCGGAAAATACCTAAACAAACCAAGATATCAGACTACCAGCTAGTATTATGAATGTTTAACCGGCTGAAACATTACTGGCAATGGCCATTTAGGGTCTGTTCTGATTGACTGAGCTGAGCTTAACTGAATTGAATATTTTATGAGAGTAGGAAATTAAGATAAGAACTGAACTGAACTAAAAATGATCTGAAGAGAAGGCCCTTAGACATTCATTTTAGCACAATGTTAAAACATTTTGCCTAAAGAATCATACATGTTTACAGTACGTATATATACTAACCTTTTTAAGGTTGCATCCAAGTCTTCCTCTTCCTTGTAATTGAAGGCTTCATCAAATCCAAATTTGTTTTTCAATAAATCAACCTAACATGACAGGAAGTTATGAGAGCAAGTTAGAACCAGAGAATTTCAAAATCGGAAACAGAGTTTTAATTGCAAAGGTATATGAACACCGCCTTTGTAGATAAGCCCGAACAGGCAAACACAGAGCAGTAAGAAAATCACCTTCTCTTTGCTACCAGCACTTCCCACAACATAGCAACCAGATAATTTTGCGAGTTGTCCAACTAATTGACCAACAGCACCAGATGCCGCAGACACAAATACACGATCTCCCTTCTTAGCAGATCCAATTTCATACAAGCCTGCATAGGCTGTGATCCCAGGCATGCCTACATATTGATAGAAGACAAACATATCAAATGATAAAGAGAATAGAACTATAGAAGGCTGCAACATTGATGAATCAAGAACGAAGCTTACCAAGAATCCCAGTATAGTAGGAAAGCGGAACATCTGTATGCTCGATTTTAAAGGAAAGCTGTGGTGATGTAACAAGACTGTATTCTTCCCAACCAGTAAATCCCCATACAAGGTCCCCTGCCTCGAAGTTAGGATGCCGAGAATCTAGTACTTTGGACACTCCATATCCGATGATGGGCTGCATATATTCAGCATCTTAGTTAATAGACCAACATTCATGTCAAACTAACAAATCTCATCTATCACTACTTTCTCAACCTAGAATATCATAAGTATCAAAATCTGTTTCTGTAGCCCAGTAGGTATGCTAACATGGTTTGAAAAGAACATGAAAGCTAAGCTTATTACTTCCCTCCCCGGCCAAACTTTAAAAACTTTGACCAACGATCACAAATTCTCTTTAATATGTACAAAATACATAGTCATGTCTATGGATACATCTCAAACTCTCAATGTGTAATTTAATAATATCTTTTTATAATTTTTACTTACAGAATTTGATGGTCAAACCGTCAAAGGCATGTCTTGAACAAGCAAAATGAATGTAGACATTATATTATGGGATGGAGGGAATAACAAATTGTCTCACATCATTTGATTTGATTCAAGCATTCAACACTCCAAATGCATGTTTAGGACTTTTATAAATCCAATTAATGCAATAGCACATGCCACTTATTTTAACAAAATATTCTAGACAATAAACCAACAATAATCAATACTTTTTTTAAAAAAAAAACCAACCAACAATAATCAATACTTTAGCATACAATAATATGCGTAGTAATCAAAACTTTAGCATACAATAATATAATCAAATTACATAAACACTAAAAATAAAAAAAAATTAAAAAAAATAAAAAAAAAAAATAAAAAACTACGAATACTAATAATTTATTTCCATTCTTGTCTTCTTCCTTTAATAGAGTTTAAAAATACATTACCCTACCACAAATAATTACATATAAGAAATCAACTCATAAACTCCAAAACAACATCACTAAACAACTAAATAAACAGATAATTAATCAACAATTATCAAACTAATCAAAACATTAATCAATAAAAAAAATAGAAAAGAGAATTAATCAAAATGAATTATACCGATCCAGGTGCGAAAGAATCAACATAAGAAGCGCGATCATGGTTGGTCATACGACTTCTCATATAAGGGTCACAAGACAAGTAGAGATTCTTAAGAAGAATTCCATTAGAATCTTCTGGAAGTTTAAGGTTAATCTTGGAAGTTTTGAGCTCCATGTCCGATTCTTTAGGAAACCCAACAACGTAATCCTTTAAGACTACTTGGTTGTTGCTCACTTCTTCTTCCGCCATTGTTGCTCTGTTTTGCTCTGTTTTTCTCTGTTTTCTTTTCTAGAAGTTTCTGAATGTGGGTATTAATGAAAAAGCTTAATTTGGGTTGAAAATGGAGGATGAATTAATAAGAGAGAGAAAAAGTGTGAAAGTTGAACGTGGGTGTGTTTGATTGAGATTGTGAGGTGTAGTCATTCTTTTCATTGCTGTTGTTGACTGTTCATGTTCACGTTGAAGCTGTGATTATTTAAATACTAATGATGATTTAGGAATCATTATAATATTTGATTATGAAAATTGTTGATTTGGAGAATTATGGTTTGAATGAGAATAAAATTATTATTCATAGTATCTATTATTGTGCCACATAGTGTGATCAACCAAATAGATGACATACTAGCCCAAATTTAACAAATTAGTTGAAATAGACTGCCGACTTCCACTATTAATCTTAATATCCCTCCGTTCCTAAATAATTGACACAATCAAATGGACACACATGCCAATGTAACTTTAGATATATATGATTAAATATAGTAAAAAAAAAATAAAATAAGTTGATATTATGAAACTTATTAGTTAAGGCAAGAGCCAAGGATCACCGGATCAGGTAAGAAAACCGATCCCAAATATGCATAGGCAAATCCGTGAACCCAAAAGGCGAAGACATATTAGTCGTCATATGCAGTTTTTGTTTAAACAGAAATGCACAAATGTATGCTCTAGATTGTTGAATTAACCAAGAGATCTCAACTAGTATTATCAAGTAAGAATATACCAAGACATGCAAAATGCACTAGTACCATACATATTTATTTTAATTACTACTATAACATAATCTTTCAAGGATAGAAATCTCCCGATTCTCCTGTCAAAAAAAAAAAAAAAGAAATCTCCCGATTCTACTCCCCACAAATATCATCACTTAAAAGCTCAACACAGCATTTGTTTACATTTCATTTGATAGAATTTAGTCACGAGACACCACAACGAGTTGCTTCCCAACATTACGGCCAGAGTAGATCCCAATCAAGGCTGCAGGAGCGCTCTCTAAGCCTTCAGCAACGTCTTCAACATATGAAACCTTGCCCTCCCTGATGTGTGGTAGGATCATTTCCAGGTATTTAGGGTAGAGATGATAGTAATCGAAAACTATAAATCCTTCCATACGAATACGTTTGGCTATAATTTCAAACAAATTGTGGACTCCCTCTGGCTGTTCGAGATTATACTGTGAGATCATTCCGCAGGCTGGGATTCGGCCATGGAGTCTCATGTTCGATAGAACAGCCTCAAGCATCTTCCCTCCAACATTCTCAAAATAAATGTCAATTCCCTCTGGAAAATACCTAAACAAAGCAAGATATCAGGATTTGAGGACCGCAGTCTTAGTAAAATCTTCAAGATTTGTGTCTTTGTAAATAACAATTCCCACAATTGCACCCCCCACCCCCCCCCCCCCCCCCCCCCCCGCCCCCCCAAAAAAAAAAAATAAAAAATAAAAAGTAAATATGCTCATGTAATAAATTTTCCCCTTGTGTTGTGAATGTTTAACTGTAGCAATGGTCACTTAGACATACCTTCTTGCACAAAGTTAAGGATTTGGCATAATACATTAAATGAAATTATGAAGTACATATTGGCAGTCAGTACATGTATATACTATATACGCACCTCCTCAAGGCCGCATCTAAGTCTTTCTCTTCCTTGTAATTGAAGGCTTCATCAAATCCAAATTTGTTTTTCAATAAATCAACCTAACATGCAGGAAGTTGTGAGAGCAGGTGAGAACCAGAAATATATTTCAAAAATGGCAAAAAGTTGCAAAGTTGTATGAACATAAAGTAACCAAAAAAGGTGTTATCAAAAAAAAAAAAAAGTAACCAAAAAAGGGATTGAGCAGCTGAGTTTCATAAATCATCCTTCAAAATCAAGTGATATTTGATGGTATGAAACTAGCATTCAAGAACTCTCTACCGAGTGCAAATTACATCAAGAATGATATGTTTGTCAATAATAATTTTTGATGCTAATATTAGAAATCATAAAAGGATGTCATCCACAAGTAACAGTCAAACACGAAGAATCAAAAAAAAATCACCTTCTCTTTGCTACCAGCACTTCCAACAACATAGCAACCATTCAATTTTGCAAGTTGTCCAACTAGTTGACCAACAGCACCAGACGCTGCTGAGACAAAAACACGATCTCCCTTCTTAGGAGATCCAACCTCATAGAAACCAGCATAGGCTGTCATGCCAGGCATACCTACAAATTGATAGAAGCCAAATATATCAAATGATTTGAATTATTGTATGTTGATAGCTGAGAAGAGATTAGAAGGCTGCAAGATTCCTAGCAGGAACCACCTCCTATTGGAAAAAAGATTCTTATGGTATTCCTCAAGGTCCCAGTAATGCATCATTTCATTTACTTCTTAAAGCCAAAGTTTGGAAAACAGTTTATATATTGATACATGAGAGCATACAGATAAGTCATCCTAACTTATGTACGATTTCCTCCCCTTCTCCTCGTGGCCTGTAGGTAGTGGGGTTGTGAGTTGCAATCCTGATCCCACAAACCTCAATTATCCTGGATTGGAGTGACGAGTCTGCCTTTTTTATTGCCCTCATCAGCAATCAGCAGTGATTTACAAATCTATTTCTCCCTCCCCACAATCAAAACCTCAAATTACGTTAAATCTATTCACATGCAATAGTTTTCATCCCATTCGGACACCTAACCCTGTAGAATTTTATCTATTTTTAGTATCTTCTACAAATGCTCCAAACTACTACATATTTTCTCAACTATCACATTATCTTATTCTTCTGCAACTCTACTTTCGGCAAAATGCTGATAATTTAAACTGAAGCTATTGCTTTATTCAATGCTTGTAAGTTTTTGAAGCTCTACCCACAAATAGCATTTCCAGAGAACATTCAATGGTTTTTCCAAGCAAACAGAAGAAAAACTGAAATGAAATACTCAGAATTTTTTTTATCTACTTTTCAATCATTTAATTTACCCTTCCACCCCTCTTATGAAAAGATACTACAGTTCAACTAGGCCACATTTTAAAGAGTTCCTAAAATTAAAAATTAAAGGAAAACACAAAAGCTTACCAAGAATCCCAGTATAGTAGGAAAGAGGCACATCAGTATGCTCAATTTTAAAGAATAACTGTGGAGATGAAATAAGACTATATTCTTCCCATCCAGTTATTCCCCATACAAGGTCACCTGCCTTGTAATCTGGATGCCGAGAATCCAGCACTTTGGACACTCCATACCCCATAATGGGCTGCAAGAAAATCAGCATTTTAGTTAACAGAAGTTTCACGTCACACTAAAAAACCTCTATCACTAGCTTTTTTTGGTGGGGGGGAATAAAATAAATAAATAAATAACAGAAGTATCATATTTTGCTCTTAATTTCTGTAGGACTGATGATACATGTACAATTTTCATGTTTAGCATGCCATAATTCTTATCAATTTGAAGGCCAACCAAATTCTATATAATGGGTCAAGGAGAACGTTGGCAGGACAAGGTATTAAACTGTGGCAAAGCCACAAAACAAAGCTCACCTCCCTAACTCTAGCTTTAGCAAATCTCCTAATCATTCTATTTTACTCGATAGATAACAAGTTAACAAGGAAGCAGGCCAATTATGGGTTACAGACAATAAAGTTTAACCATCTTTCATAATTCATACCGTGCACATAGGCAGTCAGAAATAATCACCTAAAGATCTCGTGAAACAGAAGAATAAACAAACATATTGAACATAAAACCTTAAATGAAAGGTGTAAAAGAATGATCATATCCATAATAGGTGGAAATGAACTTGTAAATCTTTTGTGCAATTGTATGATAGGCAATTACATCCATTATGAGGGATCAGATCCATAGTATTGCCACATACTGCTTTAACATGAGCTGCTATTAGCACACAAAACATTTTAAGCCAGAGATTATTTAGTACAAGACTATAATCTTCTACGTTGTACCCCTTTTATCGAATTTACAGTATGTTTGGAGGGAAAAGAAAGCATAGCATTCATTTTATTATTCGGATATGATTTCACTGGGTGAAGGGAAGAGAATCAGAGGGATCCAGTTCCCATCCCCTTCAACACTATGTTCAGTCAACTATTTTGGAAGGAAAGGGAGGGGTCGGAAGGGAAGAGATGAGCTTGCATTTTCCTTCCAAATTTTCAAACACTTGAAGTATTTAACTTATAAAAAGAAAATGAAAACGGATTCCTCCAATCCCCTTCGTCCCTCAGCCCTCACATCATATCCAAACAAGGGAAGATTGATACCTCACTTTCTATTCCTTCACTAACTCTAAAATGGTTTATATAAACCAAATTTGTGAGGAGATATAAGTTGAGGGAAAAGGAAGGAAACGAAGGCGAAGAAAATGGATTCTTCCTATTCTCTTCCATTCCTTTCTCCCATGTCATGTTCAAACAAATGAAGATGAATCCTTCACTTTTTCTTCTCTCCCTTTCTCTCCAAGATTCCCCCCTATTAAAACACACTCGTGAAGTCGTGATACCGGACGATAGACTATGAAATCGGTGATCCATATGCATAATTTCATAACAAATTTGCTCACTTCATTCAAAAATGCTTCCCCAAAACCACTTATGCTAAACGTCTCCAAAAGCAATACCCATGTAGCCATATATCAATGTAACAAATCTACTAAACCAACATTAGCTTTTATTTTAACACACCAAAAGCCTACTTTAATACTTATAAATACAAAGAGTGCAAATTATCTGCCAAATAACACATGCAACAAAAATTATTAGATTATAACAAGACCCTTATTAATACTTTAGCATGCGAAATATCCAAATTGCATACAAACCCAATTACCCAAATGATTAGATACAAATATATTTCATTTTAACACTGTCCCATTCCTTAAATTAGAGTTTATAGCATCACCCTAAAGTACAAAATATGTAATGAACTAATGATGAAAAGAAAAGGTAACACATTTACAAATTAATTAACCCAAAAAGTATTAATTAATTAACTAATTAGTCAATCAGCAAATATTAAAATAATCACAAGAGGTTGAAAATCAAACAATTAATTAATCAAACAATCAATAAAAAATTGAAATGGGTATTAATTAAAATTAAAAAAATACCGATCCAGGTACGAAAGATTCGACATAAGTAGGTCGATCATGCTTGGTCATACGACTCCTCATATAAGGATCACAAGACAAGTAGAGATTCTTAAGAAGAATCCCACTAGAATCTTCTGGAAGTTTAAGGTTAATCTTTGAAGTTTTGAACTCCATGTCTGATTCTTTGGGAAACCCAACAACGTAATCCTTTAAGACTACTTGTTTGTTGCTCACTTCTTGTTCCGCCATTGTTGCTCTGGTTTTTTTTCTGGAAGTTTCTGAATGTGGGTAGAAATGAAGAGTTTTTTCTGGGTTAAAGATGGGTGAAAGGTTGGGGTTTTATAGGCGAGAGAAAAAGTGTGAAAATTGCAGAATTTTGCACCGATTTTTGTGAATGAAATTATGAATGAATGAGATTGTGAGGTGTAGTGTAGATACACTTTTTTTTTTTTTTTTTTGCTATGTTTGACTGTTTAATGTTCACATTACACATTGAAATCGTTATCAATTTTGCAATTGTACCTTGTAAACTTCTAGTCACTCATTTTGCCTATTTTTCAATAGTTGTTAATTTGTTATCGTACACTGTTTTGGATTTTAATACAAACTCCGTGCACAAGAGATATGGACCATATGGTAGACAAAATACTCCCTCCGTCCCAAAAAAAACGACCCTTTTGGTCAAAACTTTATCCCAAAAAGAATGACCCACTTGCATTATAACACCCACCAATTTGATACAATATTTGTGCAGAATTAACTTCCCCATATAAAAATTTGAGTTTTCATGTTATTTTATTACTTTCTCTCTCTATTTTTTTTACAAACCCCATGTAAATTTATCTTTCCAATATACTTTTACTTCTTTTTACTTAACTTCCTTAATACCCGCGTAATCAACCCAAATGGGTCGTTCTTTTTGAGACGGAGGGAGTAAGAATAATGGAAATAAGATTTGGCCATTTGGGTATCAATTACTCCATAGTACTCCGTATGTAATTGGCCTAGCGATAAAAGGATTTTTTACCTTGTTAAGTTTGGTTTAGGGGAAAAGATTGCACCTTCCAACCTTGAGGTTGACGTTTCAATACCCATTAGAGAAACTTTGAGGTAGGGATCCCCTCACACTCAAAGTGTTTGACCCGCAATGTGGTTATGATATTACTTTTGTTTTCTTTTAACGTGAAAAACTAGGTTAAACCCTGTACAATGCACGGATTTTGAATGATTATGAAAACAGTATAATTAAATAAAATAATAATAAATTAATTCACCCGGTATTAAAAAGAGTGAAATATATTAAAACGATAAAAAACAAGTGAGAAAAAATATTTAAATATGTTATAATTTTAATATGCATGTTGGTATTTTAGGAAGTTTACTTTAGATTTTATATAAAACAAAAGTCATAATCTAGCTGCAAACTTTAGTTTAATATAATGATTTTTTTTTATAAAGTAATTTTGCCGGGAAATTGTTAGATAATACATTGCCAAATGTCCCCTTAGATTTTCTTTTAGTACCCGTGCAAATTGCACGGTTTTGAAAGTTGATTCATTATACTAGGTTAGAACCTGTGCAATGCACGGTTTAAATAAAGCCTATTTTAATTTGTAAATTTTAAAAAAAAAAATCGCTATTATACATGAATATAAATAAGAATAACGTATATTTTGTAATTTTAAAATTTTTTATTTTAATCAAAATTATGATATAATATCGGTTCAACGTTGTCTAATTCATAATTATGATAGAATTTTATTAGTGTGCTATTTAAAATTGTTTCAATTTCCTACGATAAATTGATATACTTTAGTTGTGATGTAGAAGCTCCAATATTTAAATTTCAAAAATGTTAAATATAGTAGATTTCCAAAAAAAAAAAAAAGAAAAAAAAAGAAGAAAAATTAAGATGACATCATCATTGCATTTAGGCGGGAAATTCATTATTGAGAAAGCGATACATGGGCAATGATGATGTCAGCAACTTCTATTTTAGTAATAGTTAATAGATATGCTGAAATTTGAAACTAAAATGAGCTTAATATTAGTTTCATGTTAGTACCCTTGCAAATTCACATTGATATGTACCCATTTTATCATAGTATTGTGTATCATAATTTTAATTAAATGTTGCATTAAAAAAAATTACATTTGGAGTTATAAAAAAGTTTATGGCTTTTACATATTTTACCTTTTAAGGGTCTGTTCACATTTACTGAACTAAGCTGAACTAAACTGAACTGAATTGAACTGATTGGAGCTGAACTGAACTGAGCAGAAATGAATATTTTATGAGAGAGGGAAATTAAGAGCTGAATTAAACTGAACTGATCTGAACTGATTGGAGCTGAACTGAACTGAACTGAACTGATTGGAGCTGAATTGAACTGAAATTAAGTAAATATGAACGGGCCTTAAATACGGATGACTCATGCTCATTTATATATAGTATATATTACCTTTCAGCAATTTTTGTAAGTGACCAACTAACACACAATGACACAAGTAAACCCTGACCACGACCGAGTAACCCTTGATTGAGTAATCTATGACTAACCAATGAGAAACCCCCTAGTCTACCGAGTAACCCCTGACTAAGTAATCCATGACTAACCGATGAGTAACCCCAGACTGACCGAGTAACCCCTAGCCGAGTGAGTAATCCCGACCAATTTTTTTTTTTAAATATGTGGCTTAACTGATTTTGTAGCACCTAACATATGAAATTTTATGATACCTTTAAGTTCAATCAACATTATAACACTTTCTCGCTATCCCAGGCCACAATATGGTCACAAAATTATATACAATCATTTATCTCATCGTTTCTAATATATCTAATAAAATTTTTGCGGTTTTAGAAAAATAAATTGCACTGTTTTAAAAATTCTTATACTTTATATATTTTAAAAATACATCATCAATAACACAAAGTTTCGTATACGGCAACAGTTTGACCTTTTTCGTACGTTGACTTTTTTTTTTTGAAAAACCCGTACGCTGACTTTTAGTTTATTACTAATACGAGTATATAAAGTTAAATTTTATCATGTAAAATATTTTTAAATTAATATTACTGCATATTTTCATAATAAATATTGAATCTATATGAGTTAATTGATATTTAGTTACAAATATCAACGATTAATGGTTTATTTGTTTCTTCTTATTATATTTTATTCCAAACCAAATAAGTTAACATAGGATAAGTTTAAACAAAATAAATAGAAAAAAAAATAAGCAATGACAAAATAAGTTTAGGTAAAAGAAATTCAAACAAAAATTTTTAGAAAATTTTAGACAAAACTTCGTATTATTTTATATAATTTTAGATAAGTTCAAGCAAATCCAACAAAACATTATAGGTTCACACAAGTTCATATACAATAATATAAGGCTATGTCCATTTTCTTCAACTTATATTTGCTTATTTTCACCCAATTGATGGAAATTTTTTAGTTTTTAATTTTTTCCTGCATTTAAAGTATCTTTGCTGAATCGAAACTATGGATTTATATTGAACTTAAATTATTTCATTGTTTCTCCATTAAGCTTGTTTTTAACGTTATTGATTTTTATTGATTAAATTAAAACTTATTAATTTTCATTTAATTTAAACTTTTTTCACTAAATTAAAATTAATTTTACTGAACTTTAATTAATTAGTTTTAAAGAATGGCATTAGAATAGGGTGAACAGAATATGGTCTAAGGGCCTGTTCTCATTGACTGAACTCAGCTGAACTGAACTGAACTGAACTCAGCTGAACTGAACTGAACTGAACTGAACTGAACTCAGCTGAACTGAACTGAACTGAAATTAATATTTTATAAGAGAAGGAAATTAGGAGCTGAACTGAACTGAACTGAATTGAGCTGAACTGAACTGAACTGAACTGAACTGAACTGAATTTCAACGTAAGAGAACAGGCCCTAAATTCAGATAAAATAAAATGAAGTATAAGTTTAGATAACATTATTTTAGACTAATTCTAATGAATTAAACATAGCCTAAATTCGTGTAATGGCTAGTACCCTAGTTAAAATAATATTTCAATAATTTTAAAACAAAAGGGAGTAAAGCTTATTGTTTAGGCAAGCGTTTATTGAATTCAGGTAGTGCACAATGTTTCGTCTATAACTAAAAAGTAGTGCATAAAGCGATACATATGAGTATATGACTATAGTACGTCAAAGCAAGCAACTCTTGCATATACGGATATAACAACTTTTTTATATGGTAAAGAGAAGTGGAATAATTTGAGGGAAGAGATAAAGAGAAATTTCTCAAATAACTCAAATAATTTTGATAAGATTTAATTTCTAGGCGCCTAGATAGGATATGAAGTGGAAACGATGCGTTTCTTAATACAAGCTAGTAATGCATACAACATATTCCTTATTGGAGTATAAGTTTCACCACATATATTTTTTTTTCTATTGTTGAGATTACTTCATTACCCATTATATAAGTGGGAATCAATTCATTGTTATCACTTTGTAATACTTTATCTCTCTTCCATTTTATTCGTAAAGAGGGCTTCTTAATGACCATTTTTCTTACCTTATTATTAAAAAATTTACAACAGTGACAATGTTGTCAAAATTTTTTTCCTACTCGATTGAATTTGTTAGACATAATATAATATGTATATATTATTTGTCCATATTACCCTTGTAATATATTAGGGTATTGTGTGTAAATCTTGAGGGACCCCAATTTAACTTCATGATAAATAAAATTTGTTTATCTAGTGGCATTATTTATGTACTTATTGTATATAAATCAACAAAATATCTCGATAGCATGATATTTTCGTAAATAAATCAATATTATTGGGACTTTTATTGACTTTTTACAAAAATTTCACTAAATAAACACTTTTTTTATTTTTTATTTTTTTATTTATCATAGAGATGAACTTGTATTTTCTAGTAAACCCTTAGTATGCGATGCATATATACTATGTAAATTTTGCCTCCGAGGAGTATTATCCTATCTTACATAATTGGTTTGCATGTGAAAAAAAATGATGTGTGTATTAAGACATGGAGGTAGTATAAGAATAAAGTCAAGAGATAAAGATATGAATTTGATACCTCATTATTGATTTTTCTCATGTATGAAGATACAGACGACTACACTCAATATACACTTTTAAATACATTACGAAAGTACATATAATTTATATATATATATATATATATATATATATATATATATATATATATATATATATATATATATATATATATATATATATATATATATATATATATATATATATATATATATATAAATTCTTTGTATGATAACCTACCAATTTAATTCAATCATAAATAAGCACCATTTCGGTTAAATTGTTATTCTCGTAAAGTAAGCTTTTGATACGACATGTCAAATTAAAGAAATAGCTAATTTGTTCCTTCAATTGAAAGTGATTCCAATTGAAATAATTTTTTTAAAAATATTACGGCAAAATAGTTAACAATCAAAGCCCCATTTAATTTATTTAATTGCTTGCACTTTAGATACATACAAGCTAAATCATAACAAACCATTCTTGATGCGTATTGTTAGATAGATGCATGTGTAAAGCTTTTGAATTAGCTTCAAATACTCTATGTTATATTTGACCCGATATCTTAGGATACTACTTGTATTAATTAAATCATGCAACATTCACTTCCTTACACATCTATAAAAGCACTTGTTTTGTTTAGTATTTGGATATAACTCAACAAATTCAATCCTCCCATACTATAGCAATGGCTCCATCCAAGATGTTTTATCTCGGGTGCTTAGTTTTGGTGTTGGCCATTGCGGTAGAGGCAGCTAGTACTCCTCCAGGAATTGCTAAAAATCCTTCAAGAGCATCATGTAACAAAAAAGAGTACAAGATGTGCTATAACCTAGAGCATGTTTGCCCTAAATTTTGTCCTGATAGTTGTGAAGTTGATTGTGCATCTTGCAAGCCTATTTGTTCTTCTAGTCCATCAAGTGATGAGCATAAATCATCTTCTGGATCATCATCTTCTTCTTCATCTTCATCCTCCTCTTCATCCTCATCATCATCTTCATCTGCATCTGCGGCTGCAGCTGCTGCTGCAGCAGCTGCCGCCGCTGCATCATCATCAGCCTCTTCATCAGCTTCCTCTGCTGCCTCATCAGCCTCTTCATCAGCTTCCTCTGCTGCCTCATCTGCCGCCGGAGGGTCCTCTTCATCTTCATCCTCCCCCTCGTCATCAGGAGGATCAACACAAAACTCTCATCATTCGTCCTCTCACAATTCATCATCAACCCCATCAAACTATTACCCAAAACCTTCAACACCATCTCCTAAGCCATCAACCCCACCGACTCCAAAACCATCAACTCCAACAAAACCATCTCCTTTTACCCCAACTACTCCTTCAACACCTTCGTCTCCTCCTACTTCTAATGTTGACTCTAGAAAGAGAGCTAAGTGTAGAAACAAGAACTATGGACAATGTTATAATCAAGTACACGTCTGCCCAGCTAACTGCCCTACTTCATGTCAAGTTGATTGTGTCACTTGCAAGCCCGTTTGCAGTAAGTCTTACTTTCTATATATATTTTACTAAAATGGTAACACTTAGCATTGCCTAGCCTTTTGCGATAACATTTAATTTTAATCTTTGACTAAATATTGTCACTCGTACAAACTACAAATTTTTATCACATAGAGGTCCTTTTTTGATTTGTATCATATCGTGTAAATCAAAATATCAAAATATTTAAAATTTCACTGATACATAATTAATAATATAGATCATCAAAGTTAATGTGCATTAATAATCGTGAAAAAAAAATGTGACTATTTATTTTTAATAAAATGAAGATAGTAGTGCTTGGAGTAATTTGGTAAATATATATTGGCACAATTAACACAAAGATTTATGTTAAAGCTCATATGTCATATCTATATACAAGTATATGTTACATACATTATTATTGTCCTTAATTTGTATCAATTATCAAATATTAAATTAGTTTAATTTTAAATTGAGAATTGATGTTAAATTAGAATGGCCACTAATTCTTAGTTTTTCTATATGTTGTAGATTGTGATTATCCTGGAGCAGTTTGTCAAGACCCTCGATTCATAGGAGGAGATGGTATCACCTTCTACTTCCACGGCAAGAAGGATCAACAATTTTGCCTTGTGAGCGACCCTAACCTCCACATCAACGCACACTTCATAGGAAAAAGAAATGAAAACATGGGTCGCGATTTTACTTGGGTTCAATCCATTGGAATCATGTTTGATAACCACCGTCTCTTCTTAGGTGCAAGGAAAACCTCTACATGGGACGATGCCATTGACCGCCTTTCATTAGACTTTGATGGAGAACCAATATACCTAGAAGAAACTCTAGGGTCTCAATGGTCATCCATCTCTACACCACAAGTTACCATAACTAGGGCAAGTGAAACCAATGACATTGTCGTCGAAATCCAAGGTAAACTCAAGATCATGGCTAAGGTTGTACCTATTACTGATGATGAATCTAGGGTTCACAACTATGGTATTACTAATGAGGATCGATTTGCTCATCTTGATCTCGGGTTTAAGTTTTACTCTTTGACCGGAAAGGTTGATGGTGTACTAGGAAAAACTTATAGGGATGATTATGTGAGTCGAGTGAATATGAGAGCATCCATGCCGGTTATGGGAGGCGAAAGAGAGTTTGCAAGTAGTAGCATCTTTGCCACGGATTGTTTGGCTTCGAGGTTCGTTGGTAGTCAAGAAGAGACTTCATTAGAGACCATGAATCTTGCTAGCATGAATTGTGCTAGTGGGATGAATGGACGTGGTGTAGTTTGCAAGAGGTAATTAACTCCAAAAGAATTTATTTCACGGGAATTTATAAGTAAAACTTTTATTGACTTATACAAATCAATAAATTTTATGTACAAGGTTAATAGCCATAAAGATTATTCAATTTTTTTTAATGTTACTTTGTATTATTTATTTGTAACAAGAATCTTCAAGTTGCATTGTAAGATGACTATACAAGTAATAAAAGCACTAATTTTTAAGCTTTATTTTCCCTTAATTATGCTTCATTCTATTCCTTTTTGTTTTGTCTTAAGTGGGTTTTTGCACAATTTCAATGCTCACATATAGTATATATTTTCTATCATCAATATATCTTCAACTACTATATATATGCATTACAAGTAATATTAATTACAAAATTAAATAAAATGATAAATCTAACAAGATCTCATATACAATATATTTTTTCTTATATTTATCAAAGAATCTGCATTGTAACTCTACTTGATCAAATTGAAGATTTTAAATTATTAGACAAACAAAAGAGTTAAGGAAGCAAGGTTAGCGAGGGACTAGATGACCATGTATGTTGTTTGTAGATCTTGACTATTAATCAACAATTTTCTTCTCAAAATATTGCATGTATATGCCATCCACGATGAGTTCTTAAAAGATTTAAACATGTCAACTTTGTAAACAACTAATATGTTAAGTTACTCAGCTCAGTAGCTCACATAATCAGCAATTTAATGTAGTATAATAATGGGTATGATTGTGTGTATCAAAATTATTATATATCCTTAATTATGTATGAAGTATATCAATATATCATCCTCAACATGTGTGATTTCCTGCCATAAGATATGATTCAAGTTTAATTAATTGGATCAAGTTATTGTAATTTCCTTGTTATAATAGGATTAATATTTCAATAATAGTCATAAATTTCGTGATAGGTTGGATTAATTTAAGATAATCCCTCTGTCCTTAAATTACATTCCTACTTCTCTCTATTATGTGAGGAATAAATGCTAGAAGTAAATAAGAATGTAATTTAGGGACGGAGGGAGTATAAGATTACAAATTGGATTAAAATTATACAATCACATACACTATCGTGTCAGGTTGGATTATGTCAATAGATAACCACACCATTTCAAATGAATTCTACTAATTACAAGTATATCTTCATGTCCATATGAACAAATCTACAAAAAAGAGAGTTGAGATGCAATAAGAGAATGATGACATATATAAAACCTTAAAAAAGGAAAATTGGCTGGAGATTTTGGGAGAATTAAGCCTTTTTCCGAGGCTTATGTTCTAAATATTTTCTATGTTCTAAATTATTTTTTTCAGATTATGTTATTAATTTTTACCTATGCTACGATTATTTTTTTCAACTTATGTTCTAAATTATTTTTCTTATGTTCTAACTTTTTTGGTTGTTTACATTCTAAATTTTTGCTATCTACTAAATTATTTTTCTTATGTTCTAAAATTTTCTGCTTATGTTCTAAATTTTTTCTACTTATGTTCTAAATTTTTTTCTATGTTCTAAATTTTTTTTTCTATGTTCTAAATACGAAATTCTCAAAATTACAGAAATGCCATTACTAAAGGATCATTTTAGATGGTTAGATAAAAACTAATAAAGGGATGAGATTGGTTCTTATATAAGATTGGGTTCTTATATAGAGGAGGGTTCTTACATGAGCCTCTCTCTCTCTCTCTCTCTCTCTCTCTATATATATATATATATACATATATATATACACACACGTCACCTTAATTGAAATATATACATATATATATACACACACGTCACCTTAATTGAAATAAAGATATACAATTACAAGTTTGTTGTACACATCTGTCACATCATGTTTTTAAGATCCTGTTTTGGGTATGTAATTCCTTCTTTAATTTGTGCATGCAGAAATCGTACATGGTTGTAAATCATATATTTTGTATTTTAATTTGTTTATTTTATTAGTCGTTTATATTTAGGCTCCATTCACTTTACCTTATTTTTGCTGATCTGAAATCATTTTTACTAATTCTCTATTACTGAACTGAACCGATTTTTAGTACACTAAAATAATTTTTATTAAATATTATTTTTGTAAGGTGATGTAAATAGGGTCTTACTCTATTATTATTTACTTTTGTCAATACTTGATTAAGTGGCGTAAATTAAGGTATAAATAAACAAAGATACACCAAAACATGAGCCATAACAAATTAGCAACACGAACTCTTGCCAATATCAATTTATAAAGATACAAATCATATAATCTTATTCAATCACTATCATCACAAAGATAAATAATTACTAAATTTTCAACTATATTATTGATTGTGCTGGATATGAAAAACAAATTATGTAATAACTATAATTGAAAGATAGTCTATAGATTACATGTATCAACCCGAACTTAAAAACAACTATTAGGCTGAATTAAACCAAGGTTACTTCCAACAGTATTAGTACAAGATGACCTAGCTGGCTTGTTTTTATAGGTGAGATGCACATCATTGAGTTTAATATTTGCGCAATGGTATTCTGAACTACAATCAAATTTCACGCCAATAGGTGTACCAGATGTTCCGTGAATATCTTGATACGTTATATCACTTATTCTCACTCCTGAAACCTGATTAATTTTAAATATATAATATAACAATTAATATTAATTAATAACAAATGTGAATGGTTAGTTAATTTTTAACGATCATATAAAGTGAAGAAAAAAAAAAAGGAAAGTATATGGTTGTTTTCTTACCTTTCCTGGGCAACCCCTCTTTTTTGGACAATAGTTTTGGTTAATGATGATTGGATTATGAGCATTCACCATTGTAAGATGTTGAAAGAGAACATTTCTTACAAATCCATTGCTTGGCCTTCCCCATGATTTTATCCTTACTCCATTTTCGGTGCCAACAAATGTACAACTCTTGACTGTTACATTCATTACTCCAGGTTCATTCAACTCCTTTCCTAAACTTCCAATGCTGAAATTCAATATGACATATGCATGTTAAAGCTTTGCACGTAATTTAATTTTATTAGCACACTATTGCTCTTGGAATATACTCGTATATTATTTGGACAACAAAATCACTATAACATTAATTATAACATGATAGGAACGTATGAGCAAAATCATTATAGTTAGAAATGACTCTTAATAAATACCTAATTCCATGTCCAGGACCACAAGCAATATTTTCAATCCACAAGTTACTAGTCCCAGCTCCAATTGATACACAATCATCTCCAGTACCTATTTTTGAGTTCATGATTGTCACTCCAGACGAGTGTTGAACATGAATTCCGTCGGTGTTAGGGCTTGTACTAGAGGCCAAGACTTGCACACCTTCAACTTTTACTTCCTTACAACCATCAAAATCAATATGATACAATTGGCTATTTAATGACATTAATCTATTCACCACGATATTCATTGAATTTGAAAATCGAATTGTCTGCACAAAAATAGAAGTAATTAGATGATAAATTATTGTCTAACCTTAATAACATACTATAACAAATAATATAACATCCGTGATACATTAGTTACAACAACAGTAAGTTAATAACATGTTCACATCATCTTAATATAGTGGTTCACATGTGTACATAATTTCTTAATGCTTTGATGTAATTCAAGCTATTTAATTAACAATAGTTTTCAATATATTGTATTTTCATTTTGGTTTTGAAAAATTATGAATGACATAAGATAATTATTAATAAGGTTGGAAAATTGAATTTACTCACGGTAGCTCCCGGAGGACAAGTCTTCCCGGATCTCTTACAAGCCCACAAGCCAGCGCCTTGTCCATCAAAAACCCCGCCGAATATAGATACTCCGGTAACATCATCAAAAGAGATCCAAGTACCGGCATTTCCGAGCACTCGAAAGTCAGCCGGGGCCACCAAGGTACCTCTAATGACAAAGCTAATAGCCTTGTTCTTGCAATTCCTCCCATTAAATAGTAAGGCTTTGTTAACTAAGTACCTTCCTTGTGGTATAAAAATTGTAGTAGGGTTTCTTGACTTACACGCAATGTTCCATGCAGACGTAAATGCCCTTGATGAATCTGTTAACCCATCTGATTTTGCACCTAGGCTCACCAGGTTAATATTGTTAGCTTCTACGAGTTGTCGATTTACGACGAATATTAAGTTAAAGAGAACAACTATGAGTATATGTGTTAAGGATGATGTTACTTTGGTTTCCATTTCTTTTTCTAATTAACTAAGCTAGAAAAAGATGTATGAAAATGTTTTATGTGGAAAAGAGAAGGATGTTAGGTTGTTGAAGATGAAAGATATTAGGAAAGGTGGAGGGTATTTATAGGATTTAATTTGTACAATATACGAAGTATTGTTCATAAATTTATACTTCATTTGTACGTAACATGCAAATACAATAAAGTGGAATTATTGTTAATAAATTAAAATTACAAATGGGAATACATTAGACATATTATATCCTCTTCCAATGAACCCTCGCATGGTTCCCTATGCCATGATTGGTTCTTTTTTTTTGAGAACCCCATGATTGGTTCTTAGTTAACTAATTTCCTAATTTGTGGTAGAGATATCAGATATGCATGGCTAGCTATTGGTTCTTTAAAAAATTAATATTGTATATGTTATACTCCCTCTTGTTTTTTAAAATGCATTACTTGGATTTGTACATTCGAGTTCTAACTTTGACTATTAATATCTTTAATTAGATAGGAGCTAATAAAAATTATATAAAAAAATACTCCATATTAAATTATGATGTGACTAACCATATAACATATTTGTATATTTTACAATGGTCATTTGAAAAATGACTGCATTCCACAATGTTTTAATGATTTTGCTGTTCATAATTGACTTATTTTTCTCGAATAATATAATTAAGTATATTTCTTTGTTTTTGGTATACATTTTTATTATTTATCTAATTTTTAGTTTCATTTTTGTAATTTTTATTTTTATTTTATAATTTCTCGAAAACTTTTATGTTGCATAAGGATTTTCAAAAATTATATTTGCATTGTAGATATTAAAAGACTAAATAATTGTGTTCTTATTATAATGTAAAAAATAAATTGATCATATTGTTTTATCATTGAAATATTATGGTATGAGTAGTCTACATATAAACAAAACATTTTTTATAATTGAAATTTCTATCCTCACCCTAAAGATTTCAACAGGGAGAGGGAGGTGGTTGGAAGTTTTTTCAAAAAGTTTTTTAATTTTTATTTTTTTTAATAAATTAAATTATTATTTAATGACATAAAGGGTCCTACTTAATGGAATCTGGCCTAACGAATTCCGTTAAGTGGTAGCAATATCTATAATTTTGGGCTTTAGGTGGTAGTAAAATAAAATAAAAAATTAAAGCGGTAGTTTATGTGAAACAGATGCTTTTGCTGGTAGCAAATGTCAAATTTTCCACAAAATTATTGACACTTCAATGAGATTGGTGTATATATGGGTCCATAATTGAGTTAAGGCATCGAGATATATCTCAGGTTTGCCCTAGCTAGTTATAGTTTTAAAGATTGTAATTTTGATAGATGGTAAGAGTGGTAAGACCCTCTTTTATGTAAGAGTGTTTGAGAGCTTAGCTGTGTCCAAGATATGATCTTACTAGCTAGGCCATAGTACTTTGCAGATTAAAGGATACCGATTCAATTAATTATTGATTTTTATTTATACCGTACTTTGTACTTGTATATATATCTCTACCGTAACAAATACAAGAAATAATTAATAATAAAAACAACAAGAACAAATAACACACTGTACAGATTTGCAAGGTCTACTAATGAAGTAATGATGTATTAGCTACGCCCATATAACATATACCATTGCATGATGAGTCATTTGTATAGCGCTAACTGCATATTTTATGTATATTCTAACACATTATAGTCTCAAACTGATGAAAATTCTACAGTAGTCATTTATAAAAAGACTACCATAATTTTTTAAATTATACAATTGTGACTTAATAATTTTGAATATTTTTAAATGCTAAAATTAATTAGAATCCATTTTCCCCATTGTAATGATTTATTTTAAAATTTTTGAAAATAAAATATTCAAATTTTTTATTTTTTTCAAATTAATTTATGAAATTCAGTTTTAATTATTAATAAAATTAAAAATCAGTCAAATAAATTAAACTTTTTTCAGAAAAAATAATTGATTTTTAATTAATATTAACATTTAAAAATAAATAAAAAAAATTAATAAATCTAAACCGTTCATTTATAAATATCATGGTTGTCATTTTTTAAACGACAAGTCGACAACCATAGAATCATCCAAAAAATTGAACTTATTAGAACTAAACCCTTGAATTATCCAACCTAAAATATCTAACTTTTTTTGTTCTAGCTCACGTGAGCTAGTTAAGCACATCTATCACCATTTATCATTGATTTAGAGTGAATTGTACTTCTCACGGTTGCAACAATACACTGCAAGATATTGAGTGAATAACACAAAAGATCGAATATATTACAAAAAAACCAAAACCTAAACAAAAACAAGTTGATCAAATCGCCCATACTAGCAAATTGAAACAAAAGGAATTTGAGATGCAACATACAATAAGAATGATTACATAAAAGTACCACAAAAAAGGAAAAAGGGTTGGAGGTTTTGAGGGTGATAAATCTCAATAGACGTCATATTAATGGTTCAACCCCCCTAAAATAAAGATTTAATTTGAACACATCAATTTTAGCTGCCTAATAGTTCTAGATATGTAAGATCCTGTTTCCTTATCCATTCATGCAAGTACGTATGCACATTGTTCAACATGGTAGTTATTGAACCGTACTCTAAGCACGACTTCTGAGCAAATTAAGGACTAAGGAGCATATGCTTCTTGGTGTGAGATTTTTTTGTAACTACATCGCTTGTGCAGAAAAATTGGTGGAAATTAAAAGTCAATGCTAGGAAAAGAGACATGAACATACGGTATATACCTTACATCATACATTTATCGCGTTTTTAAATAATATTGTACTAAAAAAGGATGAAATACTAAAATATTATTACGTATAAATTTATGGAAGCCGCAAGCCTTAGGATAGGGGCTTTGTTGCCCCCAAAATCTCTACCTTTTTATTTTTCCTTTTTTCATGGTGTTTAATTGTCATCATATCTTTTGTTGTATCTCAAACTTCATTTGTTTTTATTTGCTCCTCATATATCCATATCTACTAGCTAGCTATATGATCAACTTGAATTGTTTGGTTTTGGTTGAAATTCTCATCTCTTTCGTGCATTTCACTCAAAACATAGTGTACGGTTGCAACAGAAAGAAATATAGTACAAGTTTACTCTCAACGAATGATGGAAATAAGCCATGCAAACTAGCTAGCTAACTTGACACCATGTTATGCAGTTTAATTGGCTCAATTTAAGAGCACCGTACTTCTGATGATAAGCTAAATTTTGAGACAATGATATAGAGATAAGACAAGCTTGTCAAGAAACCTATATACTCGAATGTATAAAATAAATATGTCTGCATTAGATAGATTATATATTGTTATAGTTAATTATGTTGAATGTGTTCTTATTAAATAAAAGTTTCATTTGTTGAATATAAAGAATGATTGGAGGGAAGTCAGTAGCACAATTTTACAAGATAATTTCACTCTAAATTGATCTCACTAAGTGAGTTGTAACATGGTTATGATTAGATAGACCTCGCTAACAAGTGCTATGACCAGGGGCGGATCTAGGGGGGTTCAAGGGAGTTCATTGAACCCACAGATTTTTTGAAAAAATAAATAATAAGTTTTAATTTTTTTAAAAAAAAGAAAGAAAAAAAAAGGGTTAAGTGAAATTTTTGTGAGGTAAATAATCAAATGTGTAAGTTTGGCGCATTGGTAAGAGAGTGACTGTTAGAGCAGTGAGACTCCTCTTAGGTCATAAGAGAATGCTATTTAGTTTTTTTTATATATATATAATTATTGTGTAATTTATCCATTTGTAATAAAAAATTTGAACTTAATCATCGTTTTTTTTTTAAGATTCCTAACCCACAGTTCGGAATTCCTGGATACGCCACGACTGGCTATGACCTAGCTAACAATTAAGATCATATATTGATCATTCTTTAGCTATGATTTGAAAATATATATGGGTTAATTCCAGATACTGTAATCTAATTTTAATTTCAAAATTTGTTGATTCAATTAAATTATAGCATAAAAATCATTTGTGAAATATATGAAAAAAAATTATATCCCAATACAGATGAACAAAAATGATTAAAGGAAGTATAATAGGCTACTAGCTAGTACTTCCTCCATCCTTTTATTAGAGTCTCATTTCTCTTTATTATGTGAATAATAAATGTTAGAAATGAGACTCTAATGAAAGGACGGAGGGAGTATAACATATGCTGCAGCAATAATTAAAAAACAAAGTAACCAATAATCAGGCATTTATCTGCCACAAATTAGGAAACTAGTTAGCATATATAGACCAATCATAGTATGGGTCATGGGGAAAATAAGAGGGTTTAAGGGAATTACATGTCTTGTATTTTTGATATAATAATTCCAATTTATTGTTATATATTTGCATGTAACGTACAAATTAAGTATACATTTATGAACTATCATACAAATTAAATCCTATAAATACCCTCCACCTTTCCTTAATATCTTCCATCCTCAACCTCTAACTTCCTTCACTTTATCACTTACAACATTTCTATCCTTTTTTTTTTTAGTTAATTTAAGCAAAAGAAAATGGAAACCAAAGTAACATCATCTTTAACACATATACTTATAGTTGTTCTCTTTAGCTTAATATTCGTCGTAAATCGACAACTCGTAGGAGCTAATGATATTAACTTGGTGAGCCTAGGTGCAAAATCAGACGGGTTAACAGACTCATCAAGTGCATTTACGTCTGCATGGAACATTGCATGTGAGTCACTAAACCCTTCCACAATTCTTGTACCACAAGGAAGGTACTTGGTTAACTCAGCTTTAGTATTTAATGGGAGGAATTGCAAGAACAAGGCTATAAGCTTTGTCATTAGTGGTACCTTAGTGGCTCCGGCTGACTTTCAAGTGCTCGGAAATGCCGGTACTTGGTTTTCTTTTGATGATGTCAACGGAGTTTCTATCTCCGGTGGGGTCTTTGATGGACAGGGCGCTGGCTTGTGGGCTTGTAAGAGGTCCGGGATGACTTGTCCCCCGGGAGCTACAGTAAGTGAATCTTTTTTTATCTTATGAAAATAAATAATTATATACACTCAGGTGCAAGGTGTAAGCTAAGGTTTATTTTTTTTGCTCACTTAGCTTGATGATTAAATGAGCAATAATAATAATAGTCAAAATGAGAAAACAAATAAATAAAATATTCTTCGATGCACTTTACATCCGATTGTGTATAAGAATCTCTTCTTCTATCCTTATCAGATCTATGTTGCATATAGTAACTACTTGAAAGTTGGTTGAGGACCTATGTCATCATTCTTAACTATTCAAAATAGGAAATTTTGACAATTACCACCTTCTGTTATGTCCATTTTAGCAATTACCACCTTCTTTTTTTTTTTTTGAAAATTACCACCTTCTATTTTCAAAAACATCAAAAGTTACCACCTTCTTGCCCCCCAACTACCACGTGACGTAATTTTGGGCTCATTCTTTCCCTTTCCTCCCTATTTCCCTCACATTTCTCATTCCTATTTGGATTCTCATCTCCCCTTTCACTTTTTTTTCCCCCAAACCACCAATAATTGTTCGTCAATTTTAATTTGGAGGAGTGAATTGAATTGTTTTTGATTGTTTGGGGGAATAGAAGTGAAAGGGGGGATGATAATCGAGTTAGGAATGAGAAATGTGAGGAAAATAGGGAGGAAAGGGAAAGAATGAGCCCAAAATGACGTCACGTGGTAGTAGAGGGGCAAGAAGGTGGTAACTTTTGATGTTTTTTAAAATAGAAGGTGGTAATATTTTCAAAAAAAAAAAAAAATAGAAGGTGGTAATTGCTAAAATGGACATAACAGAAGGTGGTAATTGTCAAATTTTCCTTCAAAATAAAAATATAAATACAATTAATTTAATCGAAATGTGTTAAAATATAATAGCTTGAATTGCATCAAAGTATTAATGAATTTTGTGGCCAATACTAGTTAATTGAACTAATATATATAATTTAATAAATTTTTATATATGTCTAATTACTTATTAAAATGATGTTATAATCTTATTGTTGTTGTTGTTACTAATGTATCACAAATGATATATTATTGATTTATTGTTAGCTAGAGTTGACAAGGTTGGATAATAATCTAGCTTATGATCTAATTATTTCTATATTTGTGCAGACAATTCGATTTTCAAATTCGATGAACATCAGGGTGAATGGATTAACGTCATTGAATAGTCAATTGTATCACATTGATTTTGATGGTTGTAAGGAAGTAAAAGTTGAAGGTGTGAAGGTCTCGGCATTAGGTGCAAGTCCTAACACCGACGGAATTCATGTTCAACAATCGACCGGAGTAACAATCATGAACTCAAAAATAGGCACAGGAGATGATTGTGTATCAATTGGAGCCGGGACTAGTAACTTGTGGATTGAAAATATTGATTGTGGTCCTGGTCATGGAATCAGGTATGAAATTGAAATTGAATTCAATCTAGAATAAAAAATGTTCATACTATTCTACTACGTATTTGATTTTATTTAAAATGTGTTATTTTGTAGTGATTGTCATCGAAATAAGTCATTTACATTTTTCAAATGCAATAATGTCTTAAAATCAAATGACAAAGTAGGAATTTAACAAATTTTACATTGGATTTCAGCATCGGGAGTTTAGGAAAGGAGGTAAATGAGCCCGGAGTAGTGAATGTGACAGTCAAGAGTTGTACTTTTGTCGGGACTGAAAATGGAGTAAGGATTAAATCATGGGGAAGGCCAAGCAATGGATTTGTAAGAAATGTTCTCTTTCAACATCTCACAATGGTTAATGCTCAAAATCCCATTATCATCAACCAAAACTATTGTCCAAAGGAGAAAGGTTGCCCTGGACAAGTAAGAAAACAACACTTTTTATGATTTTTGATTGATTATGAAAAACTACTCATTCATTTATTCTACTATACTAACTTTTGTATTGCCTAAATAATTGATTAGGTTTCAGGAGTAAGAATCAGTGATGTAACGTATCAAGATATTCATGGAACTTCGGGGACACCAATTGCTGTGAAATTTGATTGTAGCTCAGAATATCATTGCACGAATATCAAAGTTGAAGACGTGGTTCTCACCTATAGAAACAAACCAGCTGGATCATCTTGTATTAATACTGTGGAAAGCACACTTGGTTCTATTGAGCCTAATAGCTGTATCAGGGGTTGATATATATTCTGTCATCTTATATTAATACATAATTACATGATACGTAATTAAAAGTACTTTTTCACATTAAGCACCATCAAACTATTGTGCTTAAAATGATAATTATCAACCTTGTACTAGTATAAATACATAAATACATAATACGTTATTTTAATTTTGTGATGATATGGAATAAAAAAAGGCTTTTTTGATTTATATCTTTATATATATGTTGATATAATGATATTGGATAGAGTATTATTCTATTATGGTTCATGTATCACGCTTGGTGCACCATAGAGTTGGAACTTGGAAGTATGGACAACATTTGGATTCATCACAGGTGCTCTCCTTGGGGTAGAGACTTCATGTTGACTTTTACGCTTAGACTGCATCTACCATTAAACATTTTTGGAAAGGGAGGGTTACTGTATATGAATTGCATATAATTCTTTAATAAAGTACAAGTTCATATCCTTCAATGTGTAGATTAGCATCCAAACTCCAATAATCGGGTTTGGCATAATTACATTAATGTAGATTAACTTACATGTAAAGTAAACAATAATGTGCTTATATGATACATACAAAGATAGCACACTTAGCTTGTGCAAATCATACTATATATAGGCACACTTGTGCACACTTGCTTGTAGCTACAAACAACCCGTTGGCACTATCATACCTTTTGTAGATCCATCGGCATAAGTACATGATGAAATTGATGGTTGGTCTTTGTAGGTGAGCTTTACATTATCTAATTTTATGTTTTTACAAGGATGTTTTGAACTACAATCAAATTTTACGGCGATTTCTGTTGATGATGATCCATGAATATCTTGATATACAATATCACTAATTTTCACCCCAGAAACCTGTCATATAAACAAAACATGTAAAAAACAAATTAATATATACAAGAAATGAAACTATTAATGCCCTTATATTAACATGGTATTTTTAAATATATTTTCCTCTTCACTTAAATAAAGACATAAAAACTATAACCATAAATCCCTAAATTTATTAACCGTGTTGTTTCAAAAAGAAAAAAAAAATTTATTAACCGTGACATTTTTTTCGAATATTATAAATTTGTACTTTCTCCATTCACTTTAATTAGCTGTAATAGTTTTATTAAAAGTGTGAAAATTTTTTAGTCAAATTGTCGTAATTAAAAGTGTAGTATATGTTGCTCGGAATCCCATGTACGAAGGAGATATACTATAAACAAGATTTGTTAAAGTCAAGGGATTAAGGGTAAATGGCTCACCTTTCCTGGACAACCTATCTTACTGGGACAGTAGTTTTGGTCAATTAATATAGGATTTTGTACATTAATCATGTTACATTGTTGGAAGACAACATTCTTCACAAATCCATTGCTAGGCCTTGCCCAAGACTTGATCCTTACACCATTTTGGGTGCCAACAAATGTAACATCTTTAACGGTCACATTTTGTACACCCGCCTCGTTCATTTCTTTTGCTAAGCTCCCAATGCTGCATCAAAAAACACGTCAAATACGCCTATTAGCACTTATTCAAACTTATCTAAATTGGATGGACAACACCTATAGCAATATGATGTAATATTCGTAAACATATATGGGTTTGAATTCTTGTAAATTACCTTATTCCATGACCAGGACCACACAAGACATTCTCGATCCAAAGAGCTGATGTACCGGCGCCCACCGAAACACAATCATCGCCGGTGCTAATCTTGGAATTCAATATGGTTACACCATTTGAGCTTTGTACATGAATGCCGTCTGTGTTAGGGCTGTTATTAGGAGCAAGTATTTTCACACTTTGTACTTTCACATTATTGCAACCAATAAACGCAATGTGGAATAATTGACTGTTTAATGAGGTCAACCCTCTTATAACAATATTATTGGAGTTTGAGAACGCCAAAGTCTGCAAAAGAGCCACAATATGTAAATGTTTAGCTAATCTTATAAACTTTTATTCAGCTTATTTATGGATTATAAAAAAAATAAAAAATAAAAAAGCAAGAATGCGTATACTTCATCTGTTTCATAATGTTTTTATTAACACTTTCCGCTCTCATTCGTCTATAATGTTTTCAATATTTTTAATTTTTTTTTACTTTTGGCAAATCCTGATGACCCCTTTACCACATTATCCCGGCCCCTCTAGCTTACCTCACAATATTTACTACTCTTCACTCGCTTTCTTTTAACTTAAATAATTTACATTTTTCTTACACTCACCAACTATTTCACGTATTCTCGATCACTTTATCTAGTTTTTGTTTAAACTTACTAGACGTTGACCATATACAACCAAAGAAAGACTAAATTAATTAAATCATATAGCTTACCGTAGCACCTCCTGGACAACCACCCTTTTCGGACATCTTGCAACTCCACAAATCAGCACCTTTTCCATCAACCTTCCCACCAGTAATAGTAACTCCATTCACTGACTCAAACGATAGCCAAATCGCGGAGTCCTTAAGAGCTTGATAATCAGATGGTGCGACAATACTACCCTTAATATCGATATCAATAGTCGTACTTCTACACTTCCTTCCATCGAATTTAATGGCACTTTGGATCAAGTACCTACCTTTAGGCACTAGGATTTTCGATTTTCCTAACGAATTACAAGCTTCATTCCATGCCTTAACAAAAGCCTTAGTTGCATCCGTTTTCCCATCGGATTTCGCCCCTAGGCTCTTCACATTGTACGTTGGTAATCCAATTATGAATGTAGGGAAAAATGTTAAGAGTACAAAAAATTTCAACATTATGGTTATCATTATACAATAATATTGACTTTTGTATGTAGTTTGTATTCTTGGTATTATTGTAAAAATGTTGTACGTTATATATGGAGTTGAATGATGGAAAAGATGTTAAGTTAGTTAAGTTTATCTAGTATTTAATGTTAATTAGTTTCTTGTTACAACAAAAGCAAGTTAAGATCACAAGAAATTGTCTATAGATTTAACTGCCACAAACTAATTAAAAATAACTAAAGTAAGATACTATAATTAAGATGGAGTAACAAGTTTAGTTTCCTTTGATTAGCAGAAAGTGTAAAGGTTATTATGTGACATATTTAAATGTTGAGAAACAACATTTACGTAATTATGTAAACACTGCAGATATTAATGCAAAAGACTTGTCAAAAATGATATGCATGGTAACTCCATGTGACCAAGTAGAATTGATAAGGCAATGCAACCTCACAATAAGCTCAAAAACGATACAAAGAATATGATTTTTTTTTTTTTTTTTCCTAACGTGTGTCCATACTCCATAGTCATAATAATAAACAACAAATTTATAGTGTCAAAAATATTAACGTAAAAAAGAAAGATTTCAATCTGTACATATCATGAGAGAGGAAAAAAAAGTTATTATGCGCTCTATAATTATAATTCTTCGAGTTTCATCCTTTCCTTTTTTATTTACACAGTACATACCCTTATTTATTATTTTTTTGAAATACACCTACGGTACCCTTTTTATTATAATAGGGTTATTCATTTTGACAATAATATCAACTGAAAAAAAAGTGTAACATACGAAATATGAAGTATGTTTTAATATGTGTCCATGGATACGTAAAAGAATAACAATGTTACATTTAATAATAATACTCCATGAGTTAAGCAGGAAGGAGGGATGAATCGAATCAAGAAACTAGGTGATAGATGAAAAGTTGACTTTTAACGTAGATGACAAGAAGAAGAAGAAGATTTGAAATAACTCAGGTTAATTTTTATTTGGGTGTTACGCTGTTTAAAGTCAATGCACATGTTATACATTAAAAATTATGCTTTAAGCTTACGTTTTGGTTCCTGCATATGGTAATTTCACCAATTGGATTGACAATTTGTATTCTGTTTTTTTTTTTTTAAACAGACAATTTGTATTCTGTTAGGCTTTAATTTAGTATTGGTTTTTTGTTACAAGTTTGTTGGGATATTCGTTTTTTATGCATCTGCAATGACATAAGAAGTATGTCATATACTTCGTATATAGTTGTATGCAATTTACGGATTCATACATTGAATAATTGTTACTTGTATCATTTTTTTCTGTAAGCGTGTATGTAAGATATAGTACGACTGTAATACTATGAGTACAATCATAGGAGTAATAAATAAGTATATATATAACTTTTGATGAGAACTTGTCGAGCAAAAAAATTAATAGGGAATTTTAATTGCTAAGTGATAAAAGATTTGAACTTACTGAATGTATAATACATTCAATCACCAATTCAACTTAGTTATCGTTGCAATTAATTGATTATATACAATAAATTTTGTTGTATAATAACCTCATTTATGAGTACACATGCACCACACACTTCCGTACATCGAGTTGACCCAACAAAGCCAATGAGAATTAAGATTATGTTCTTGTCCTTTGTTATTTTCATACCTTTGATATTATGTGACTATGTTCAAATAATCAAATGATTCTGGTATTCTTGTATTGATCCTAGGTAGATAGTGATTGTTATTTTTTGTCTGCTTGTAATCTGTCCTTTGTAGTTTGTACAGTTAAATTCCGTGAAAGTTGATCTCTGATTATGCTCCTTGAGTCCTTGTCACCTTTATTTGAAAAAGAAAATAACAAAGCCAAAAGCTCGAGGATTCAAATGGTTCTTAATGCTACTTACCAGTTCGTATTAGAGCTGTTAATCGAACGATCATGAGCCTTAAGAGTGTTCATAGGCTCTGTGTAATCAAATATCAAACACGAAGAACGTGGGGGGGGGGGGGGGGGGAGCCAAAAAAAAAGATAGCCACTATCTTCCTAGGATCACAAGATTACCGAAAACATGTGAAGATTGTGAACGTAGTCACAGGAATTCATGATATCAAATCATGGAAAACAACATATCCTAAAGACACAGCACAATGAGCATGATACTCCTGGGTGTAAATATACGATTGACTTCGCATAATAAGTTACATAACCAAGATGAACTTCATGTTTTGTGTTTATAATTATTGCAAGTAATTGATTCTATTTACATATACTGTGGGCATTGCAGACATCACAGCAGGATCCTCTATACCTGTACAAAAGCTAAAATTGTGTAATCACAAACCAAACTCTCAGAAACTAAACAGTAGTTTCATCATAATCTGTAGCTTTATCTAGCCGTTTTTTGAGCTAATATATTTGCAATTGCAAGTTCAGAGAACGAAGGGAACTACTTTAGAGAGGAAAGGCTTCTGAACAAAAGAACTCCTAAACTTCCAAGAGCTACAGTAGCGACAACAGGGATGGCAATTGATACAGAATCAAATGTGCTGCCTGTTCTGTCTGTTCTGTCATGGCGGGATTTCTCTCCAAAATATTCATGAAGAAGACTGCTCAGAGTATCTAACTGATGCATGATTTGGCGCTGCCCTCTTGACACAAGCATCACCTGTTAAAAAGAAAGCATTAAAAAAGAAGATTACATTAATGGCAAAACCGAAGCAACACGTTATTCTTTGCATATTCCATCAGGTGAAGTGATTTTTGCTAGCAAAAATACTGTGAGAAAAGAAAGTAATTGTTCTTTGATCCCCCCAACTTTTACTTTTAGGGTAGACGAAGCATTTAAAACTGCCAGTTGCAAAATTGACAGACACAAGCTACTGGGTACATCTTATGGTAGAGGACTGGAGACAAATTAAGCTACCAAGTCATAATATGATGTAGATATATGCATAAATCCAGGTGAATCACAATGGAAGCCATTACTAAACTCCATTACAATGTGATAATCTGACATTCTATTTTCAGTCAGTCTAAACTGATTGTCAGAAATGTCCACTATCCTTAATGATAATGGTTTATTTCTACCCAAAAATTTTGCACAAACTGAAGAAGGGCATCGGTTCTGAATTTAAGAAATCTCATGACATGCTTTAAAGCTATAGCTGAGGCATGAGAACCAGAGAACCTTACACTTTCCCTCCACTTAATTACTCTTACTACAATCTTCAGACCCATTCGTTGGACTCGTCCAATATATAATAGTTACTAACACTACAAATACGTCACTTTTCTGAAATGATAATTAATTATGCTATTTCATTCCCAATTATATCTTCCCTTGTCTCTTGAGTTCTTTGCAAAATCCCCTGCCTTTTAATGGGTGGCTTTTGACAAAGATAGCAAGACATCAAACATGTTGTGCAAGGGATATTGGCACCTATCCAGAAGCAATTGAAGAATGCAGGTATCTTAGTAATAAATAGGAGTTATTAACTCACAATATATTTCCGAAAATAACATATCATAGTGCAGAGGCTGCCAGGATACTTCATTGAAGAATTTCACCAATAATAAACATCTGTGCCTTCAGATTTGAGCAAGCTCTAATAAGGACAATTTCTTAAATTCTGGTGGCTTGAACAATGTAAAGTATATGGTCAAACCACATTAAACCTTAATTACAAGTGGATTAACCATGTGACTCTTTAGGCTTTAGCAGACGGAGGGACTTATAACACAAGAGTGCAAGTTAACTTCAACGAAAAGACTGAGATTATAAGAGGATAAAAAATCAAACAAATACCTCTTCAATAACTTGAGAATCCTTGGCCAATTGAGAAGAAGATGAGGAATGAGCTAATGGTCCACCAGTCATTGGACCATTGCTTAATCCACCAGCCATAAGAAGTTGAGGTGTTGAGCCATTACAGGCCTCAGACTGTAGAGCCAAGTTTTGTTGACTAGCAGATACCTTCCCAAGGGAAAAATTTGAGTTCAGTGCTTCAATACTAGATTTTAGCTCATCCATTCTCTCATTCAGCGTGGATATCTGCTCTGAGAGATGAGTCACAGCTCCCTGATTGGAAACAATCCATAAGTTCATGAATTTATGTAAGGACAGTCTTAAGCAATTGTAAAGGCATAGAAAACACATGATCAGACAGTTCTTATGATATAATGATTACTCTCAATGATGATAAGTTCATTAAAGCACAAGCCTAAAGGTAAAGTGGAAAAATAAGCAAACAAATGTGTAAGCTTTCTTTTCGTTACTCCATCATATATCTGTAATTTAAACAACTAGTCAACATAACTATATGATATTAGTGCATTAAAGTTATTAGAAGCAGGTTATACTAACTTGGTTTGCAACGCCAGCGGGTGACTGGGGGACATTTCCATTAAAACTTCTTTCAGCCACATTAAGCCTTGTCATTTTGGACAAATGCTTCTCTCGGTGTGTTGAAAATGAACGTGAAACATTCCTGTCAAATTATAACAAAGAGATGTTTCCCATAAAGCCATAAGCCCCAAAAACAAATAAAAACAATGAAAATGAAAAGAAAGATGTGATAGAACCTTGACTTGTGATGGGATGGACTATTAGATTCGTTCAGATATTTGACCTTCCAGTCTGCTGAAGCTCGAGAAAGTGCCTCTTTAGGACTGGAAGCTACTTCATCGTCTATGCTGAGCCTTGTCTTCAAATCATCTGGCAAAGCCTGTAGAGAGTTGATGAGTTAAGTAGAGAAATACAAGTTCAAGCAATAACACATATGAAGTAAGTAATAAGACGTAATACCATGACATCATTTACAAGTTTCTCCAGCTGGATTTGTTCAATGTAAGTACGCGAGACATACGAACCATCCAAACCCAGCTGCTCCGCTACAAACTTAATATATGAACGATCTTTTCCTTGAACCTTGAAAAAAAAAAAAATCAAGTTCTGAAACACAACTAGAAGCCCCCAAATCAACTAAAAGGTACATGTGCATGGATTCTTGTCTCACGACGTTTTACCAGTCGGGTCAAGTAACTAAAGATAACATCGCATTGTAGTATGACTAGTATCAAAAGTTTTTGACTTCTAAATGTGACATTGATTAGCAGGCCAGTCATCCTTTAATAACTGAAGTCTGAAAGTACACAACAGAAAAATGGAAGCAAAAGAGGATATAGCTAGCAAAAAGTTTATTTACGAGCTCACATATTGATATGAGATGTCCCCCAAAAATATTATTACTCCCTCCATCCTATATTTAAGGGCTTTTTTTTTGGTTGACAAGACATCCTATATTTAAGTTAACAGACGAAGATGGCACCAAAACACGGCAAGTTTTATTTAAAGTAGAGAGATAATTTTAACTGATTAGGGTATGCTAACTTATAACGTTGGACAGCAATAAATAGTATGTGATGAAGGGACTAAGACATTGTAATTGGATCTCTCTTGATAATCGATACGCATGATTATACTGTTATTGCAAAAGTATTTTTGTATGATCATGCTAAATTCTTTATTATGCAGCAATGGGATGATTCAAATATTATATCCATACACATAAGCATTAAAATCGTAGCTAATGAAAGGATAGCTAAAATGGTAATACCTGGATGTACTTGCGGTTTAGCTGTTCTAGCCAATCAATTTTCACAATAACCTTATCATCAGAGAAAACATGGCTTCTTCTTTTCAGGATGGCCGCAATAGTGTAACCCAAAGCCATCAAACCACCAAGAAGACGGACACTGACTTCAAAACTAATTCTTGGCGATATAATGAAGGGAGTGTCCGTAACCCATTCCTGAAATCAGCAAGTAGAACTACTTGAAGAAGAGACTCATCTTCACATGCAAACCTCCTACACTCCAAAATTTCCCATAACAGATATAAATAGGTATAGTCATAGTTATCTACCAGTAAGTATTATAATCATTAATTACATTCACATGTAATGTTGTGCAAATCACATCCTAATTGCTTCTAAGAATCTACTCCAAGCCATTGTTAATGGTTTTAACTCTGAAGTGGCCCAGGAAAAGGTCACTTTTGGTTCTTTCTTTGTGTTGTTATAGAAACTACAAGTATTGGCAACTAGCTTCATTGCAGCAGAATTTCCAGAACATGGGCCTTAGAATGCATAGATCAACTTGACTGGGATAACTGGTTTTGGGTTAAGGGTAGTAAAGATTAACAAAGCGCGCACACAGTGTGCGCGCGCGCGCACACACAGCCATTGTTTATAATGCGTATTTAATTCCCAAGTGGCCCAGGAAAAGGTCACTTTTGGTTCTTTGTGTTGTTATAGAAACTACAAGTTATGGCAACTAGCTTCATCACAGCAAAAAATTCCAGAACATGGGCCTTAGAAATTAGAATGCATAGATCAACTCAACTGGGATAACTGGTTTTGGGTAAAGAGTAACCAAACACACACACACACATGCACAAACACACGCACGCGCGCTCGCACACACACACATAACCAAACACCCGCACACACGCGCGTGCGACCAATTTTTACTTAACTATGTTTTTTTTTTTAAAGATTTGTCATAGTAAGCCTTAAACTCACAGCACAGTCAGGACTCTCAGGAGACCTACAAAGAAAATGCATCTGAAATGAATTTAAAAGCAGTCAAGGGACAAGAAAGTGAGTAAAAGAAGGCCCAAAACCTCAAACATGAGATTGTATTTTCCATCCCTGTTCCTCATTCTCAGGTATGACTGGCAAGCTTCTGGATCTTCACCAGGTGGTAGAAGGTAAATATCATACGTTTCCTCCTTAGTTTCTTTGTATTCCTCTGACATCACTAATTTGATTTGCTCATCCTCCACAATCTTTGTTGACTACAGCAAGAGAAATCTCTCAGTACTAAAGATAGAGATGAAACATCAATGTAATGTATTTGAAAATAATCAACATTGTAACTGGACCAAAAATGAAGAGGACAACGAGCAGTCAACCTTCAAAATATATGTGGGGTTCTGAAATCCAGTAAAAGGATTAAATTTGTTAACAATCTTTATATGAGCTGTTTGAAGATCGGGCTCAATAAACGCCTTATACATAGGATACACCTGCCATAGTGAACCACGATCAACTTTCACAGTACATAAAAATGTGTCAAAACAAATATGTAGTATTCACACCAAAGCTTTAATATCAAACAAAAGGAACAATAACAAACTGTTTCAGAGATCTGATGAATTATTTCTTCAGGATCCTGCCCAGCACGCTGAATGTCCCGTAAAACACGTTTCACTAAGTCAAAATGTACTCCGCCAGTAATAGACACACGAAGATCCAGGAAAGGCCTCAACTTTTCACTTAATGCATAAATACCCTCGATGATTACTATACGAGAGCTGGGTACTTCAACTGTTCTGCAAATTGACCAAATGTTAAGCAAAGAGACCTAGAAGAAAACGTAATTTATAAATCATGACAAATCAAATCAGTGCAAGTTGCCAAGAAGTATGATTTGAAAGTTTTCACTATACACATCCCAGAAAAAATAAGCCAAAGTAAGAGAAGGAATGAAGCCAAAATCTGAATCATGCAGTACTTCACTTCGTTAGGTTTTAAGTTTTTATTGTTACAAGATAAGATGAAGGTGGAACAGCAACAGAGCTTTGAAAGTACCTCTAGATGTGTGACAGTGCTTACAAAAAAACGACTACAATTTTCTGGTGATATTCTTAAGTTTGCAAAGATGCCACCAGTATTATAGATACTCGGCATATAGATCCACAGGATAAAGGTGATCTAAGTTACAATTATAGAGGTAGCACACAACTCACCCTCACAAACCATAGATCATGGGAATGGATGATTGAGACAAGAATGAGGGGACACATCTATCTCAGCACCTTAAATAGTGCTACAGAATAATCTATCTCTATTCTGAAAAGGCTTGTGATAGAGCACTTAGATTTTATAGAGGTATTCCCAGGCTAGAGAGAATACGAAGTCAGGATATCGAATAAGTGAATAACTCTTTTGGTGCCGGCCACATCAAGGATCAACATTGTCTCCTTTCCTATTTCTACAACTTTAAGAGAATTCTTTTCCATCAGTCTTTTGAAGAAATTTAAGCATATGTACAAATATTTATGTTCTATACATATATTTACACAAAATGATTCATACATCTAAACCTCCCAAGACTTTTCATGCAGTTTGCAAGGAAGACTGTGCAATCCCCTAAAGCAGAAGCATATTGTTGTGTCTCCCAAAAAGGTCATAATTGACACAACACAGATCTATAAAAGTTTGATGCAGAATAGCTCCTTGCAAAATGTCAGTTCAGTGAGCCAAGAAACTGATGTGTCTCATCCAATGGCCCAATAATTGCACATGACATATGGTTACTATTGTTCTTAACTTTGTGTATGCAGTATTTGAACATTTTCTTAGCTGCAGAGCATTAATGTTAACACAAAGAAGGACCATGCACTGTTGTAGAAAACGGCAGCTATGGGAAATATGTGACAGGCTTCCTCATCCTTTCAACTTTCAATCTAATCAAATGGAAGATGGCTATACAGTAGAAATGTTAGCAGAGAAGAAAATAACAGGATGCTAACCTGTAGCCCGTGCGAGAGCTAGACTTAAAATCATATATTGGAACCTCAATAGGCTGTCCTGCTCTCAGATCTTGTATATTTTGAAGCAGTGTGTCATAATCAGTCAACCGTGGATCTGGTTCAGGATAGAAATATTTTTAGCACCAGATTTCATAGGTATAAGTGAGATATATCAAGATTTACTACAGATGAATTTTTTCACAAAGTACCAACAGCCAGGGAAACAAGTGTAGCAAAAGAAAAAAGGGTCTGATTACTCAATTCTGTTCAAAGGAAGTCCAAAGACAGCTTATTAATCCATGAGCTTCTAGGTTCAAATAAAAACTTCAATTCTTACAGCAAATTGACTATTGAGAAATTAAAGTTTCATCTTGATAATAAGCATGCAAGTATTCAAAGGTTTGAAATTTGTGACGAGACATCAAAAAGTGGATGATAAATGCAAGAGCCATACTGAAACTTTTTGTTCACTAGAATTTCATTTTGTTGCCCATAGAAATGCTCAACGCAGATATACATAAGCATGGCATGAAAGTATAGCTTCAAAAGCAGTGAAAATCTCCAAAAGAAGCCAAGTTTAATACTCTAAACGTGTCAGCAATATGCATTGTGCATATAGTTTTGACAAATCCTTGCTCTCAAGTAGAATAAAACAATGCACATGAAAATTATTCTATTAGCCAACATGGAGTGCTCAAAAATCAGGTCAAGAGAGGATAGATTTGAGGCCAGACCATCAAAATTCCCATCAATGATTCGGCTGGAGTCATTATAGTTGTCCATTGATATAACAGCAATACTAGGCATAAAGTTGAGCATCTTTTCAGTAAACACAGTCTTCCCTGCACCTGAAGGACCAGCAACTCCAACTAATATTATTCCTTCATTATTCTGGGCTAACAACTGACAAGCACGGATCACAACAAAAAATCCCTTCTCAAATTTTAAATGGGCATCAATTGGGACAATCTCATAGCGATCGGAGTCCTTTCTCTTCACTAACTGGACTTGATCCCTCAAGAGGTTAGACCGCGGCCGAGGTGATTCAAACCCATTTGCAGCATTTTCACCCATATGGGCTGTGAACAAACTGCAAAAATCATAGAGATTAGAATGGCAATGAAATTATTTGCAATGCTCTTAGTCAACTTAATGCCTCCCAAAAAATTTAAGTTATTAAAAACTTCTGACAGAAATCTCAGAATTGAGTTCATATGCTGCCACCTTGTATCTAGTCAGTAACAACAAAGTTCATATATAAATTCATCTTTAAATATAGCATAAGAAATGCTACGAAGTATTTGTGTTCAAGTTTCAAATTGCAAGATATGATATAGCAATATAATGGACAATGACACTGCATGTTTTAGTATTACAAGTTAGCTCTTCTGAGTTAGAATCAATAAAAAGAAGCATCATATTATATCTCCTGGAAATTACACTACTCCGTATAACACATTTCGCAAGAATACCAATCATTTAAACAGCCTACATGAAATCAAAAAAAGTCTCCTTGTGAACAGATTGAACACATCAGCCACCCATTCCCCCCCCCCCCCCCCACAAAAAAAAAAAAAAAAAAAAAAAAAAGCAAAACAAAAAAAAAAAAACAAAAGAATTTCTACATATTGCTCCCACAATTTTTAGTTCTCTAGTAGGACTTCCCTTTTTTGGTACGCTCTATAGTCTATACAATCCCCTGAAAATCGAACTACATTAAAACAATCAACTCTTTCATCTCTACACTAGCCATTACAATGAGATAACAATGCTCCATGGCATCGAAATTTAACTCTACTTTTTTTTAATTATATTATATTCAAATTACCCACTCCAATCCCCCTTTACTGGTGTAGCCTATCAACCTCTATTCTAAGTTCATCCACCCCTTTTCCCTAAAGTCTCCTCCCCTTGCAACTCTTCCCTCTCTCGTCTACCTTAAATCGTCTCCTTCCGCCATGAACTTTGCCCTATCTCATCTAACACCATAAGTCCATAACCCTCTTCCTCGTTTTTCATATCCCCACTTCATCTTTGTCCCTCATTCTATGGATGGTCTCAATCACATAAATTCCAAGATTTCGCCCAAAAGTTGCAAAATTTTCGCCTCCTAACATAGCTTAAGCAAGTTTTTATTATCATCATAAACTAGAAACAGCATAATTTAATCTAATTCAATCCAGTACTCTTACAATTACCATCAAAAAGAAACAAATTAATCAAATAGTAACCCAACAGAATCAAAATTGAAGTAACAAAAACCGATAACAAGTACCCAATAATCTTAATAATGAAATAATCGCAAATTTATATTACAAAAATTAAAATAAGCAATGAAAAATTAAATGAATTGCAGGACACCATAAACTTAGAACACACCCAGAAAACAAAACACCTAAATAAGAGATAATGATCATGAAACGCTCAAAAAAATCAAACATTTAAAGATTATTGAACTGGGGTTGTGATCATGAGCGTACCTTGGAATTAAGAAGAAGATGATTGAATTGAAGAAATTTTGCGTGAAGGGAGTTGAAAAGCTTTTGGAGTTAATAAAGATGTTCTAGATTATATGAATAATCGTCCACAGCACAGGTCAATAGTGGTCTACGTGCTTTAGACCTTCAGTGATGGTGGACCGTAACGATATAAGATACTCCATCATGTATTCATATTCTCACCAAAATAAAATCATGTATTCATATTCCTCCGTTCTCCTAATATTGTATTTTGGGTTAAACCTATTTTTAAATATACTTTGTTAAAATATTAAGTAAAATAATTTCAATTCAGTTTAAATAAGTTCAGCTCAGTAAAAATAATTTCAGTTCAGTAAAATTTAGTTTTCTTAAAGAAGAATTATAATAGAAAATCAGTAAAAATAATTTTACTTCAGCAAAAATAATTTCAATTCAATAAAATTAATTTAAGTTCAGTAAAAATAATTTAAGTTAAGCAAAAATAATTTCAGTTCAGTAAAAATAATTTCAGTTCAGCAAAATTAAGGTGAATAGAACGGGGCCTTATTAAAAAAAATAATAAATGTACTTCGTATGTTGAAAACCCTTGACACTAACTCAATTTTTTTTAGGTTTGATTTGTATTGTGTTGTTGTTTGAGAGATTGTTATATATACTTTGGTATATCGTACACCGATGAGTATTTTATTTTCAATTTAATAATTATTTTTCATTTAATTATCAAATGAAACCACAAAGTAACCTTAGGCGTACGGTACAGTGCACCCAGATATATAAATATAACAAATTCCATTGTTCCATGTCAGCTTTTGCAAGCTCAATATTACATGAATTCAAGTTATCATGGGGTGGCGCAGATATATTGGTAAAGAAAAAAAGAATTAAATCAATAACACTATCAAGATTCCAAATACTCATTTCCCCCTCAAATTACTACTTTGTTGATAATAAGAGCACATGACCATCTTTGATAGTAAGCTACAAATATGAAAAATCAAGCAACGTAGCTTATTTGAGCAGGGTTGCTCAATCTAGCTATATATATATATATTCATTCTAGTGGTAAGCTACATGCTTGTAATTTTATTTAATTTACAATCAAGCAAGTCTCCTTTGTATATCATTGGAGATGCTCTTATACTTCCTTTGAATTTTTATATTCATCACTTTCTATAAAAGAAAAGTTTCAATTTGGATGTATCACTTTTTCTTTTAGTCAATAATATTTCTCTATCTCTATTCTATTACATGGGCCTAGACCTGTCAATTTGGGTCAATGGGTCGTATTTGAGTAAAAATTCAGGTCGCTTGGTTTGTGTGGTTTAGATCGTTTGGATAATTTCAAAATATGGTAATCGGACCAAATTGGGTCGATATTGGGTCATTTGGCTTAGGTCGGTTGGGTTCGGATTCTTTCTCAGCAACTCAGGTTAGGTCGAATTGTGTCAAGAATTCAAGTTTGATTGGAGGATGAAAAATAAAAATGGAGGAGAAGTTTATATTTCGGGTGTGTTCTATTCACCTAATTTTCACTTATCTGAACTTATTTGAACTTAACTTAACTTATGTGAACTTATTATAACTTATTTTAGTTGTAATTTGAAGTTGGGTAACCGTTATCAAAACTTATTTTTCCTGAACTGAATTTATCTGAACTTATCTTATCTAAACTTATTAAACTTGAAATAAGTGAAAATAAGGTGAACAGAACAGACCCTTCGTTCAAAAGCATTATAAACCCCAGCCCGCTTGAGTGATGGTATAAGACCCAACCCATTATTTATTGGACGGATCTGACCCATTTATAACTGGGGCAGGTTAGGGCTTTAAATAACGGGTCTCCCCTCTCTCTCTCAGTTCTCTTCTCCATTGAAACGCACTCAACATCGCACATTCGCACTTGACGTTCTCCATTACAAACTACAGTATTTGTTCTAAGCAGCTTCCAAGGTAAAATGTTGTTTTTTTAGTAAAAATCACATCAATTTCACAATCTAGGGTTCAATCTAGGGTTTAGTTTTACCCTATTGTTGATTTAATTGCCAGTTTAGTCAATCTAGGGTTCTTCTAAGGTAGATTTTTCAACTGTTTGTTTATAATTTCTCATTTTATGATATAATTACAACAATCAAATTTTCTGCTTTGCGCAATTTTCGTTGATATTCATAAGCGAGAAGCATTTTGTACCAAGTATGGTTTTTGTAGCTGAATTTGATAAATTGAGTCTAATTTGTCTGCTAATTTGTTAAATATGTAGGTAAATATGAGGCCAATTTTGATGAAGGGGCATGAAAGGCCTCTAACATTCTTGAAGTACAATCGAGACGGCGACCTTCTATTCTCATGCGCAAAGGACCATAATCCTACAGTATGGTTCGCCGACAACGGAGAACGCCTCGGTACCTATCGGGGACACAATGGCGCGGTCTGGTCCTGCGACGTCTCGTGTATTCCTCTATGCCTTTATATTGTCTAAATTCTTTTACTTTTGAGCTCAATTTAGTGTTTATTTGATTGAATTGTATTGGGTTTCTTTTGTTTTGATGATAATTAGGGTATGTTGATGCTGTCTTTATAAAAAAATTAAGTTCATAGCTATCCTGGTTTTGTTGATTATTGATATTTTGTGTAAACTGAAAGCAGCTGCTTTTGGGCGATTAAGATATAAAGATTGAATTTTTTTAGCATATTGATAGTTTTGTAACTTTCGTTATGAAGTTGTTATTGGGGTGATTTGGATGATTGTTATTATGTAGGTAACTTTAAGTTTGTTAATACTACATGGAAGTATAGAGAAGGATATGGTTGATGGCGATGTTTGCTTATCCATTAATTGAAGGAGAAAGAGGAGAGTCCAGAGAAGACAAAGGAAGATAAGTGGTATAGGGAGGATTCGAGGAAGGTTCTGACTTGTTCTCTTTTAAAGTGGTATAGAGAGGTGTTTTGCAGTTGAAACTTGTTTCATTCACTGCATTATTGCAAGTTTGCTGCTGGATAAATTCAATTTGTTGTTAATTCTGAATTCTCTTGGTTTAACCCTGGTCACTTTAGTTTCTTTGAAGTTGTAATTGTTCTGAGATAAGTATCATGGATGAACATTTGAGAACAAGTTTACGAGCTATTTTTTTTTTTTTTTTGAGGGGGGGTTGTATATGGACTGTAGTTATGCAAACCTTAAAGTTAGAATAAGGAAGGGCAAAACATAGTGCAGAGAAAGGGTTCCATGCGGAAAAGAGGATGAAGACAGGGGATGAAATGTATTTATAAATAAGGAGAGGGGGGGGGGGGGGTTAGTTTGTTTAATTGCTGAGTTGGAAGGAGGAAGATGGAATGGATAGTTAGGAATTTTTCATTTAAACCTTATAATAATTCTGTTTCATAGATATGGTATTATTATAGATAACCCTTTTAAGGTTGTTGTTAAACTTCGTATTGTCTTGGTATAACTGAAACTTGGGGCTGTTTACTGAATGTTGAGCAACCTTGCAATGATCCTAAATTATTCTTTAAAGAGCTATCATAAAATGTGGATTTAATTTCATTATGAATATATCTTAAGTACTTACACTTGTTTAAAGTTGTGAATTTGTGCCTTAAACTGATGATTTCTCTTCTTTCAGGGGATTCTTCCCGCCTAATTACTGGAAGTGCAGATCAGACTGTAAAGCTCTGGGATGTCAAAAGGGGAGAGGAATTGCATACTTTCAAGTTTGACTCTCCTGCGAGGTCAGTGGACTTTTCAATTGGTGATAAACTAGTCGTTATCACTACTGACCCTTTCATGGAGAAGACATCTGCGATTCATGTATATCGCATTGCAGAAGACGATGATGAACGTAAGTCTGTCTTTACATATTTGATTTTCTGGACTTCTTGGCCATCATTTCTGGCTTTGCAATGTTTTTTGGTGTGTTTATTTTTAACTACCATTTATTTCACTCGCAAGCTTTATTTTGTATACTGTTTGTCTGAAACTCTGAACCCATTCCACCCTTCTTTGGAAGGAAAGAAACTAAGGTTGTGTTTGGAAGCAATTTTATCTGTAGATTTTCAAGTTTTAGGGGCTGGTATTGTAGAGTTGGAGGTACCTTCTACAAACACTGCTTTGGAATAGTTAGAATTTGTAGCTTTAAAGCTTTGAATTGGTAGCTGTTGCTTTTAGAGGTAGAAATTAGTGTTTCTTTCTCTTTTTTCTTTTTTGTTTATTCCTAACAATTGGGAAGCTAATTTTACCCCACACTAATATTTGAACTGTTGATCTAACATCTCAACATCTTACATCTACTTTTGCATTTAATACATTTAATTGCTAGTAACAACTACTAAGACAACTACTATTCTTAAGGGTGTTAATAGGCCGTAGGGCGTAGGCGTCTTTTGTTTATGAGATATGTAATCTTGGCAGATGATGCTTTGGGGGATTATCTACTTTTAGCAAGCATGTAATTATCTTTTTGATTTACATTTTTTTATTTACGAGGCTTGGGATACTTTTTTTCAGCTGAACAGAATTATCTTCACGTTGAATGGTACTTTGATTTTCTTAATAACTAGATTAGCTCAACTTGTCAAGCTGAAGTCTCGGAACTAATGTACAAACAAGCCCCCAAATGTTTTGCAGTCCTTCAGGTGTCGCTAAGTTTTGCCCTATTTTGTGCGGTCTCAAATTCACTAAGGATAAATGCAACTGTCAATCTGTAATATATGTGACTAACTGACTACTGATACTTGAAGGAATTTAGGAGTTACAATATATCATCCTGAAATGCATAATTGAACTTGGATATGAAAAGATGCACTTATTTCATGCTCTTTCTTTCTTGCTGGCATGCGAGATGGTTGTTCTGCAATTTTATGTTTGATTTTATTTCTCCACTTGCTATTCCTTGGCTGGAATACACTATGGAATCGTTGTATTTCATCACACATTTAGCGATGTCTTTTGCATGCAGGTCACATTTGTTTTCTTCACTATCAAAAGGTTGATATAGGATAGCTTGTGGCCTCACATTGTACGATGCTGCTTGTTTCAAAAGCAGCATCCTGTTCCCATTTCAGATGATCATGTTTGCTTGCTATGTAGAGAATGTGAGAGGCAGCCATAAGTTCAGTTTAGCCTTTTAAACCCCAACCTTTTTTTAATAAGCAACATGTAGGCTTTCTGTTTTTCAGTAAACATTACTTCTCATATCATGTGAGGAATCCATTAAATAGGCTTTAGCCTTTTGGGCTCTTGTCACCCCACACCTTCTCTTATTTTGTGGGCTTTTGGTTTTTGCTTCTCTATCTATATCTTATTTGTGGGCGTATAGTCATACGCTTTTAATCCCTTCACTTTATTTCTTGAAATCTGCTTCTGAAGATGACATCATTGTTCATATTGATTTGCAGAGAGTGATGAACCTGTTCTTGTCATGAGGGGCCCAAATGGAAGAATTAATAGAGCTGTTTGGGGGCCTCTGAACAAGACTATTATTAGCTGTGGTGAGGATGCTATCATCCGTGTATGGGATCCTACGGTAAGTAGCAGTACCAATTATATCATTTCATTTTGTTGTAGTTTGTTATATACTTGTATACAGATAGCCTGGAGTCTTGGAATTTCATGAAAAAACAGTGCACTTTTTAATCCTGTTATATGTTTTACATATGCTTGGGGTTCTTTTTTCTGCTTTTGCCATGTTTGGTGGTTTAATTTTAATCCTTCAATTTGCAGACAGGCCAAGAGATAATGTCAACAAAGGACCATGAAAATGGTCACAAAAAACCAATAACATCACTTTGTCTATCTGCAGACAAGTCGCATTTCCTCACTGGTTCGCTGGATAAATCAGCTAAGGTTGTATATCTCATGATTATTGAATGAATAAGTAGTGTTGATTTGTGGTTCCTTTTGTACTAACATGGTTTGTTTTCTTTCTCAGCTCTGGGACACAAGAACTTTAACTCTTATTAAAACCTATGGTACAGAGCAACCTGTGAATGCTGTTACCATGTCTCCCCTTCTGGACCACGTATGTTACTTGATTTTTAATTTTATTTTTTACTTTTTTAAATTTGTTGTTTATTTGCTGTGTGGTTTCTATATCTGTGCTGCTCCAGTTTTCCCATGGAAATTTTCCTTTGGTAACAAATTTGGTATTTGAATGTTTTTCACTATAGGCTGTTTGATGAGTTTTAAGCTCAACTGGATCAACATCTATGTCTCTTTCTTCCTGTATATCCCCAAACCAATTATTCTACTCTTCATTTTTTTAATGTTAACAGCAGTCAGCTGTCATCACGAATCATGATTAGTGAGAGATTTGTGTGATATCAAGGGTGGGATGACATAATGTGATTGATGTATTTAGTTTTTGTTGTGATGGGACATATTAAAGTGACTCAGTTATGTGCAATTATTATTTATTGTGAAGTGGTAGATAGATTATGACTGCTTATATCTGACTTTAATTATCCTGCTTGAGGTTGGAACCTTTTTAGAAGAGGTATTAGGGGTGATGATGATAATAAAGGATACCTCTAAATTGTGCGTGTGGTGCAGCAGAGCTTTATGTTTGTCTGTGTATTCTATAATATTCTCATATATTCCTACTGATAGACTACTTCAGATTGCTTGAACTGTGTTTTTTTTCTATAGGTTGTGCTTGGAGGTGGTCAGGAGGCATCACATGTGACAACTACAGATCATCGTGCAGGAAAGTTTGAGGCAAAATTCTATGATAAGGTAAGTTACAAAAATAATTTTATGTGAATGAAATATTGATTTTGCTATTAGTATGAATGGTTTAACATGGGACTGAAAGGACTTATCAGCTTACTGATACTTTGAATTGCATTCTGTCCATAAATAGTATAAACTGTTTCTTCGTAAAGATTTATTCCATTTTTATGTCGATTTCTTCATGTAATGCATAACTGGTCAAAGAAAGAGCATGTAATCTCCCCAATGCTCATGGCTGTGGTATAAATGTGCTTTATTTTACATATATTCCATAGTCAATCAAGATTACATGATATATGACTATGTTATCAGCTTAAGCATTGCACTTCATATATATTTGAACTGGCACCTAACACCTTTCAGTAGAGTTGTAGCTAACATGTGTCAAGGCTTTTGCAAAACAAACACCTAAAACTCGAAGTTTTCTATTATAGAGCTTTTTTTGCCTAGTAAATTTAGCAATGCACATCATATTTCTTTTGAACTGGTATCTAACACCTCTCAGCAGTTTTTTTAGCAAACATGGCTCAAGGCTTTTTGCAAACCAAAAACTTAAACACCTAATTTTTTTATTTTAGAGGTTTTTTTTTGCCTAGTAAATTTAGCAATTACTTTATGGTATTGGTTGCAAAGAAAAATTCAATATCCACTGTAACTTGCTGAATTTAAGAATTTTCTTCGTTATTAATTTGTATTATTTTGATTGTAGATCCTCACGGCAGAAATTGGAGGTGTTAAGGGGCATTTTGGGCCTATAAATGCCTTGGCGTTCAATCCTGATGGTAAAAGGTAAATAATCTCGCTAGATTACATCTATATTTAGTGCTATTTATTTATCAGTGTTTCTTTATTTTTTTTCCTTTGGAAGTTATCATAATTCATAAGGGTTCATGGAAGATTTTCTCAAGTATTTCTGTTGTGTTATGCAGCTTTGCAAGTGGAGGTGAAGATGGTTATGTGAGGTTACACCACTTTGACCCAGATTATTTCCATATCAAGCTCTAACCATCTTGAATTAGCCTTATTATCAAGTGTGGTTTGCAACGAAACAAGAAAATTTTCCAGAGTAATTATGAAGACACGCTACTGTTTTTCGTAGAATAGCCTATACAGTAGCTTATAGCGCTAATGCTGTCCAGAAGCAGCTTATTGTATCTTAGCCTGGTTTGAGCTGACCTTTGTTTGCTTCCTGTGGCTTTGTTCTACTGGTGTTCTTCTGTCTTTTGGTAACAAATCTTGTTTTATTTGCCCAAAAATTAGTCCTTTTTATTTTTGGTTCACTACAAGATTAGTCTGTAGGCTTTCTTCTATTAAGTCGCAAAAACAGCCTTGTACTTTTATTATTACGGAGTTGTATTGTTACTATAAATTCACTGGTCTTCAGCAATACAAGTTTTTGGTTGTATCAGTTTTCAATCTTCTCTTCTCTTCTTGCCTTGTACTCCTATATATAGAAGTGGTAAACCAATCTTTTAGAGCTACTTACTCAACTTTTACATATTGCATTAATATAGCCAATTGACACAAAATTTTCCTACCAATTACACAATCCTCTTTCCCCTTTAGTTTTATACTATCACATTAGCAAGATCATAATATTAAAAGTGAAGACACTCGCCTCTTAAATTTTCAAACAACAACAAAGCCTTGGTTTTAAAATTACTCAGGGTAAAACCTACCCTATCATAATAGGACACAACCCCTGTCGAAGTGTCCGAATAAATAAAAAATAACGGACATGATATTGAGGTGTGTATGAGACGTATTACTGCCTCACTATTGGTTTTCGATATGGACATGACTGTTAGGTGAAGTGTCCATATATCGTATCGTAGGTGATATGTATGTTAGTCAGTCAAAGGGAGTGTGTAATTAATTGGATTATTTGGCCATGCACGGTGCATAAGTACTTAACCCTAGTGTTGTACCTATACCCAAATAGTTTCCTCACCCTCACTCATCATTCCACCAGCAACGACGACGACAGTGACAACCAAATTTTGCGACTACCTTCCGATCTCTCTGATTTTCAAGGTTTGAAGTCATTTTATTTGTTCTTGTAATTTATACGCTGTTTTCCGTTTTCTTATGTATTCTATTATTTCTGATTATGGGTTTATGAGTTTTGTATGGGTAATTAATTATTAGGTTAATATAATTAGCAATTATAACCAACTTGGATTTATTTATCGTTCTTCATGCTGTGAATGTATGTTTAGTTTCTATCTTAGTTCACCTATTTTCAAGATTTGTTCTTTAGATTATTAATCTTGTGAGTATATCTTTATTTAGGAGGATTTAGTACTATGGTGTAATATTATTATTGATGTTTGACCTAGAGGCTAGAATCTTATTATTTCGACTGATTAATTAGTTTCCTATAAAAAATATTAACATGGATGTTTAATTTGGCGTGGCAAAGTTTTCTTTAGCTAATCCTATTTTTTTTTTTTTTTTTTACTACAGTTTGAGTCTTATATAAACATTGTTAGTTTTTGGATAAATAGCGAGTTGAGGACTTGAGTTATTTGCTCAATATTTAGTTTTTAGGGAGGGAAGCTTAGACGAGTGCGATTAAGATGGCACGCAAAGGATTGATGGAGCAAGACTTGAACACATTAGACGTGACAAAATTACATCCTCTATCGCCTGAAGTTATTTCTAGACAAGCTACGATTAACATTGGTATTTTTACGAATTATTCACAAATGTAAACAGAATTAAATTGGGATCATTGTTTTTCTTAGATATTTGAAATTTATACTCTCTTGATTATATTTCGTAGGAACTATTGGTCATGTGGCACACGGAAAATCTACAGTTGTGAAGGCTATATCGGGTGTTCAGGTGATTTTTGCCAAATTTCTCTGTACTTGCACACTTTATGTTTTTGACTTCTTTTGAGATACGAATATTTGAGAAGGGATCTAACGAAAACTAGATGGTGGAAGCGACTAGTTCTTAGTTCAACTCGTTGGTGCATATCTCTTTAGTCCTTGAATTCATGTGGTTTAGGAACAGATGATTATTCGTGTTTGGTTTGGGAAGACATTTTTTTTATTGTATGTGTTTTATTATACTTCAAGAGATCTCTTATATTAAATATACTTCGTATTTCTTTTATGCAGACTGTACGCTTTAAGAATGAACTAGAGCGAAACATCACTATCAAACTTGGCTATGCAAATGCCAAGATTTATAAGTGTGAAGATGATCAGTGCCCACGGCCAATGTGCTACAAGTATGTTATTGATCTGTTATGGCCTAATGATCTACTGAGTTGAGCTCATTAATTCGACAAGTATGCTTATGCTAGATTCTTGTACTAGTACCTGTAGAATTGCTCATTGAAGATAAATATTTCCTGAAGTTCAGCTCTTGTGTTGCAATTTCGTATTTTGTGTTGACAAATTGTTCAAACTTTTTCTTTTTCAGGGCATATGGAAGTGGAAAGGAAGATACCCCTCTGTGTGATGTACCTGGATTTGAGAATGCTAGGATGAAGCTTCTGAGACATGTTTCCTTTGTCGATTGCCCGGTAATCTACTGCTGTAACTAACAGCCCATGATTTTTATAATACCTTATTTAGCTGTATGCTTTTTATATTGTTAATTTGATCATTATTTGTGTTGGAGTAATCAAGCTATATTCATCTTCCCCAACTTAGCTTGGCCGCTTAGGTAGTTTGTGTTTTCTTTGCCTGTTTTCACACAATTTTCATCTGTAAACTCTGTTTTTTTTGGTTATTGACCCTGCTGATACATTTCATCTAGTAAAAGGGGTTGTGTTTAAGGTACGACTTCTGTGAGTTCTTGTTGGATTTGTCATGTTTTGTCATAATGCATACGTTCCAAATTCTGTATGACAGGGTCATGATATTCTTATGGCTACTATGCTTAATGGAGCTGCTATTATGGATGGAGCTTTGCTTCTTATTGCCGCTAATGAGAGCTGCCCCCAACCTCAGACTTCTGAGCATCTTGCTGCAATTGATATCATGCAACTTAAGCATATCATCATCCTCCAAAATAAGGTTGATCTCATCCAAGAAAATGCTGCTCTAAACCAACATGAATCTGTTCAGAAAGTTATTCAGGTACTTGTTTCGAATGTTGAACCAGCTGACAATGCAATTGTCCAAATTCCTTTGATGAGAAGCTGAAGCATGTTTCTGACAAGCCCCTTGTTTTCTTCAGGGAACTGCTGCTGATGGAGCTCCTGTGATTCCGGTTTCTGCCCAATTGAAGTACAACATCGATGTTGTTTGTGAATACATTGTCAAAAAGATTCCTATTCCTGAGAAAAATTTTGTCTCACCACCAACTATGATCTTGATCCGGTCTTTTGATGTTAACAAGCCAGGGTACGAGGTTGATGATATACATGGTGGTGTTGCTGGTGGAAGTATCTTAAAGGTTCCTGTCTTTGTTTTAATCATAACAAATTTCATGGGGTTTGCTGTATTGTCACCTTTTAGAGTTTCTACTTCTGCATTACTATTTGTTTGGTAAATGTTATACTCCCAGAAATGTTCTCATTATGTTTAGTTATAAATGCAGGGTGTCTTGAGGGTAAACCAAGAAATCGAGGTACGACCTGGAATTGTAGTGAAGGATGAAAGTGGCAACATTACGTGCACACCCATATACTCGAGGATTGTTTCTTTATATGCAGAGCAGAATCGGTTACAATTTGCTGTCCCAGGAGGTCTGATTGGGGTTGGAACAAACATGGATCCGACTTTAACCCGAGCTGATAGATTGGTAGGTCAGGTACTCGGAGAGGTTGGATCTCTTCCAGATGTTTACATCGAGCTAGAGGTAATATTTGTACTAATTTTTATCAGTATGCTAAGAGTTATTTTGGTTTCTGAGCTCCCTACTGATGGTACATGTTACACTAATAAGCAATAAAACAGAAATAACTTATCTCTTGATGCGTGAACCAAACTGACAATAGCCGCGTCGTGGAGAACCACTGACCTAAAAGACGATTCCGCGCTACCTCCCGGTGCAGTAGACAATTGCGGTCGCCCTCCAGGATAAGCACGGCGCCGGAGTTTATGTGCACTCACAAACCCGACTGGAACTCAGAATACTTGCCCAGAAAACAGAACAGAAAGAACATGTGTTTAGATAAGTTTAGAGAAGAGAGAAGACTGATTGTGTTGTGTATTTTGGCTAAGAAAACCACCGAATATTTATAGGGTGAAGAGGAAAAACGGAAAGCATGAAAGGTGGGAAGAATCTGGCCAAGAAAATGACCAGATTAATCTAGTCAGTCAACAAACGAGGCAAGAAACAAGGGAGTGAATTAATCAGCTAAAATCAAGGGATTAATGGCTGATTAATTCCCACAACAGTCAGAAAATCCCAACAGTCAAAAAACGGATACTTGGGAATATTCTGTTAACAAGAAAAAGGAAATAAAATTTCTCCAAAAAGATAACAAAGACCCACGCCCGCGCATCGCATTCCCCAAGACCCAAGTCCCGAGGCCCGAGCCCGACCCAACCCGGCTCGGCTCGGCGCGCGCGCGCGCGTGTGTGTGTGTGTGGAGTAACACACACCTCCAACTCACTCAACTGAGTAGTGCTAAAGCACTACATTATAAAAACAAGGAAAAACCTTCCTCCCCAATCAATGTGGGACTTTTCCCCTTTCATTTATTTTTCTCTCTCTCTCTCATTTTTCCCAACACTCTTGTTTTATATCAAGAACTTCCAACAATCCCCCACAGGTTCGAAGATATGAAAAAGAATGAAAAAAATGAATTTTGGGCAAAACAAAACAATTGCATAAGTGTCAATGTCTCGCGACTTGAATTAACACATAGTGGACATCAAGCTATGATCCCTCACCTACCAAGTGACCTTCGTCTTGAACTCAATAGGGAGTTAGGGACCCGTCACTTTGAGCCACACAATTGAACATGTATAATATTCTGAAATTCCGCGAATAAAGGTGACGCATTATACTGGCCATACGTCCAGCCTGGATGCTCATAGGTGCTCTAGAGTATAAGCCCACGAAATACTCATAGGAAGCGGCCACACTTCCACACCTAAGTAGGTGAACTCCATCAAGTGTGAGCTACAACACACCTCCAAAAATATGGATATGGGTTCATTAAGAGCCGTATGCTCAACCTCCTTCTCATATGTAGCTAAGCACAAAACAAACATCTAGAGATGGACAAAAATAAAAATGTGCTTCCGAATTATTACATAACGTTCCCCTTTGAACTCATAGTGAGTAGGAGTTCATTATTTCACAATTCATACAACGGGCTTTAGCCCCATCTCTTCCGATGTTTCCAAAACTAGTTTTTTACATAGGCCTTTAGTTAACGGATCCGCAATGTTCTTTTCGGACTTAACATAGTCCAGTGATATCACCCCTTCAGACAACAAATTTCTGACGGCTTTATGCCTCAGACGGATGTGTCTCTTCTTCCCATTATAGGCATGGTTGTGTGCAACAGCAATAGCAGCTTGCGAATCACAATGAAGTGCAACTGAAGGAGCTGGCTTCCCCCACAGTGGAATATCTGCAAGCATGTTCCTCAACCATTCTGCCTCATGACCTGCCAATTCAAGAGCAATAAACTCAGATTCCATAGTAGACATAGCAGTACAAGATTGCTTACAAGATTTCCAGGATACGGCTCCACCCCCAAGGGTGAAGACATAGCCACTAGTGGAGTTAACTTCATCATTATCGGATACCCAGTTGGCATCACAAAAACCCTCCAAAACTCCAGGAAATTTGGAGTAATGCAAACCCCAATCCATAGTACCCTTAAGGTACCTAAGCAACCTCCTTAGAGCAATCCAATGATCACTGCTTGGATTATGAGTGTACCTGCTCAACCTACTAACAGAATAAGCAATGTCAGGTCTAGTGTAGTTCATAAGAAACATAACACTACCAATAATTCTAGCATATTCAGACTGATTAACTGGATTACCATTATTTTTCTTTAAGTGGAAACTTGGGTCATAGGGAGTCTTAACTGGATCGACATTAAATGATTCAAACTTTTTAAGAAGTTTTTCAACATAGTGTGACTGATTAAGACAGATGCCATTTGGAGTCCTCTTGATTTTTACTCCCAAAATCACATCTGCCTCACCCATGTCTTTCATTTCAAAATTCGAACTCAAAAACTGTTTTGTCTCATTTACACGATCCAAGTTAGTCCCAAAAATCAACATATCATCCACATAAAGACAAATAATTACACAACCATGACTATCATGCTTAAAATAAACACAAGAGTCACCTTCATTAACATGAAAACCATTACCAGTCATAGTCTTATCGAATTTGTCATGCCATTGCTTTGGAGCTTGTTTAAGCCCATACAATGACTTGACTAACTTACAAACCTTCTCCTCTTGTCCTGGAACAACGAACCCTTCAGGTTGGACCATGTAAATCTCCTCATCCAAGTCACCATTCAAAAAAGCAGTTTTGACATCCATTTGATGAACAACAAGACCAAAAATGCAAGCAAGAGCAATTAAAGTCCTAATGGTTGCAATTTTAGTAACGGGGGAGTAAGTATCAAAATAATCAATGCCAAACTTTTGAGTAAAACCCCTTACCACTATCCTTGCCTTATACTTGTCTATGGATCCATCGGCCTTTAATTTTTTCCGAAAGATCCATTTACAAGTAATGGGCTTACAACCTCTAGGAAGTTCAACCAATTCCCAAGTGTTATTATTGAGAATTGATTGTAATTCACTATCAATTGCTTCTTTCCAAAAAACAGCATCAACTGACCCCATTGCCTCATCATAGGTTCTTGGATCATCTTCCAAAACAAAAATATGCACAAAATCATCATCAATTAAGGAAGATTCAGATAAATAAGAAGTAATAAAATCAGGACCAAAACTATTTTCCTTTCTTGCCCTTTTGCTTCTCCTTGGCTCCAAAACAGAATCATCGTTAGTAATAGGAGCATTAGCAATAGGTAAACTAACAGAACTACTAGCATGCAATTCACTATCATTAGAAGGAGACATTTTCAAAGGGAAAATGTTCTCAAAGAACTCAGCATCTCTTGCTTCAATGATATGACCACCTGCATAAGAATTGTTAGCACCTTTAACAAAGAAACGATAAGCTGCACTTTGATAAGCATAGCCAATAAAAATAGCATCAACAGTTTTGGGACCAATCTTATCCCTCTTGAAGCTAGGTAGCCTACTTTTGCTAGGCACCCCCACACTTTCAAGTATTTTAGGTTTGGCGCTCGACCTTTCCATATTTCGTATGGAGTCTTGTCAAGCTTCTTGTGAGGAACCCTGTTCAAAACATGACAAGCAGAAAGAATAGCTTCCCCCCACATGTTATTAGGAAGCCCAGAACTAATAAGCATAGAATTCATCATATTCTTTAAAGTTCTATTTTTCCTTTCAGCTATACCGTTTTGTTCGGGTGAATAGGGAGCCGTCGTCTCATGAACAATGCCAAGTTGCTCACAAAATGCCTTAAGAGTGTCAGGGCTGTACTCACCACCCCTGTCACTCCTAACCCTCTTGATCTTTTTGTCTAACTGGTTTTCTACCTCAGCTTTATATTTGAGGAACATTTCCTCAGCTTCGTCCTTAGACCTGAGAAGATAAACCATGCAAAAACGTGAACAATCATCAACAAAAGTAATATAATACTTTTTACCCCCTCTACTTTCGTGATTATTAAAATCACCTAAGTCACTATGAACAAGTTCTAGTACTTCAGTCTGTCTATCTACTGATTTAAATGGCTTCTTAGTAAATTTGGCTTCAACACAAACTTGACATTTCGAAAAATCAGTTTTAGAAAAACTTGGAATCAAATTTAAGTGTTTAAGCCTTTTAACAGAATCAAAATTAACGTGACCTAATCTAGCATGCCATAAATCAATAGACTCAGCAATATAAGCAGAAGAAGTACTAGCATTCTTATTCATAGTGTCAATTTTAACATCAAGAGTAAAAAGCCCCCCATTACAAAAGCCCTTCCCCACAAATTCCCCATTGCGAGTAAGAACTAATCTATCAGAATCAAAGGAGAGCTTCAGTCCAGCTTTCATGAGCAAACTGCCAGAAATTAAATTCCTGCGCATTTCTGGAACATGCAAAACATTAGTGAGAGTAAGCAATTTTCCAGAAGTGAGAGCGAGAACGATCTTCCCTTTGCCTTGGATAGAAGCAGAAGCTGAGTTGCCCATGAAGACATTTTCACCTTCAACCTTGTCATAGGTAGTGAACATGTCCTTGTTGGCGCAGATGTGCCTGGTAGCTCCAGTGTCAACAATCCACTCAGCAGCATTACCTGTAAAGTTAGCTTCTAAAACAACAGCAACAATAACGTCAGAATCCTCAATAAGGTTTGCTTGACTTTGCCCATTCTTCTTCTTGACCCTGCAATCTCTAGCCCTGTGACCAGTCAAACCACACTCATAACAGATTCCCTTAAACTTGTACTTCTGAATTTTCCCATTAGGCTTAAGGTTACTGTTTTTGGCTTTGGACTGGTTGTTTGATTTGGGTTCAACAAGTTTGGCTTTGGCAGAAGAAGAGGAAGGAAAAACAGAAGGGGTTTTGTCTTTGATACGGTTTTCCTCCTCAATTTTGAGGTGGGCAGCAAGTTCCTCTAAGGTTAGGTCTTTCTTTTTGTGCATGAGTTGGTTACGAAAATCCTTCCAAGAGGGAGGGAGTTTCTCAATAAGAACAATAGCAAGGGTAGTATCACAAATAGACAGACCTTCAGCAGCCATATTAATACAAATACTCTCATAAGCATGAATCTGATCAATAATAGGCTTATCATCAACAACTTGAAAACTTAACCACTTACTAACACAATAACGTTTAGTACCAGCATCATCAGCTCCATATTTTTTCTCTAAAGCATCCCAAATATCCTTAGCATGATAAAAACCCATATAAATATCCAACAGACTATTCGACATATAATGCAACAACATGCCCTTACAAGTTCTATCATCCTTAGAAAACTTAATCTCAGATTCAGACAAATCATCTTTATCAACAGGTTGAACAATATCATCAAGAACATATGCAACATCAATCTGCTCCAAATAAAAATGCATCCTAACAGCCCAACGTTTATAATTCTTTCCATCAAGAGGTTCTAGTTTAGACATATCAGGAACAAGGAATTTGGAAGCCATAATCGTCTTTTAGATTGTTACACTAATAAGCAATAAAACAGAAATAACTTATCTCTTGATGCGTGAACCAAACTGACAATAGCCGCGTCGTGGAGAACCACTGACCTAAAAGACGATTCCGCGCTACCTCCCGGTGCAGTAGACAATTGCGGTCGCCCTCCAGGATAAGCACGGCGCCGGAGTTTATGTGCACTCACAAACCCGACTGGAACTCAGAATACTTGCCCAGAAAACAGAACAGAAAGAACATGTGTTTAGATAAGTTTAGAGAAGAGAGAAGACTGATTGTGTTGTGTATTTTGGCTAAGAAAACCACCGAATATTTATAGGGTGAAGAGGAAAAACGGAAAGCATGAAAGGTGGGAAGAATCTGGCCAAGAAAATGACCAGATTAATCTAGTCAGTCAACAAACGAGGCAAGAAACAAGGGAGTGAATTAATCAGCTAAAATCAAGGGATTAATGGCTGATTAATTCCCACAACAGTCAGAAAATCCCAACAGTCAAAAAACGGATACTTGGGAATATTCTGTTAACAAGAAAAAGGAAATAAAATTTCTCCAAAAAGATAACAAAGACCCACGCCCGCGCATCGCATTCCCCAAGACCCAAGTCCCGAGGCCCGAGCCCGACCCAACCCGGCTCGGCTCGGCGCGCGCGCGCGCGTGTGTGTGTGTTTGGAGTAACACACACCTCCAACTCACTCAACTGAGTAGTGCTAAAGCACTACATTATAAAAACAAGGAAAAACCTTCCTCCCCAATCAATGTGGGACTTTTCCCCTTTCATTTATTTTTCTCTCTCTCTCTCATTTTTCCCAACACTCTTGTTTTATATCAAGAACTTCCAACAGTACATACATACAAACAGGTGAATTTCTTCTTGCTATGGCGGCTGATTGGTGCGAAAACAAAGGGGACTGAGAAACAGGAAAGGGTATCGAAACTGAGCAGAGGAGAGGTTCTTATGTTAAACATTGGCTCCATGTCGACTGGTGCTCGTGTAATTGCTGTCAAACAAGAAGTGCATTTGGCGAAGTTGCAACTTACATCTCCGGTTTGCACAAGTAAAGGAGAGAAAATTGCCGTGAGTCGCCGGGTTGAAAAGCATTGGAGACTTATCGGTTGGGGACAGATTCAAGCTGGTGTTACTCTTGAGATCCCACCAAGAGCAGTCTGAGTGTCAAGTTAACAAGTGAGTGAAAGAGACTAGATAAGAGAAAAAAGAAATGTGGGTTGGGAGAGAACTTTTAGGTACAATTTTTTTGAGATGGAGGAGAAAACTGATTCTTATGTTTGATTTTAGTACATGTTTCAAGATAATATTTGCATATGATGTTATTAATAATTTCTTTTTTGGGTTGTTCTTTCATTTTCTCCTCATGCATTAAAATCTGTAATCATCTCATATTAACTAGTTCACTACAACATGTAACATGTAAGATCAAGGAGGACAATTATTTTCGCGGCTAGTTGATTCGGGGACTTCATGGGTTGTTTTCTTTGATGTAACATAAGGTTTTCTACATAACAGTCAGACTAGTAGGCTAGTAGCACAATCCATATCCATTATACATGCTACTCAATCAACAGTCTTGACACAGCTGAATTGAATCTAGAACAACAGCAAAGTTTTTTATTTCCTTGCAGTAAGCAATAGGTGAAACATTTTATGATCTTTCATTAGGATTTCAATCTATTTTGATGATTTTTGTATTTTTTTTAAAAAAATTTTTTTGTGGGAATTTAATAGTCTTATGCATGCAAGGAAATGGAAGAAAACGGAGAGAAGAGAAAAAAAGGGGGATCGTTTCCCTTATTTAGATAAAGGATTGGGGGAAGGAAGGGTAGGGGGAGGGAAAGAACAAGGGATCCATTTTCAAGCATAATCCCTCTAAAATTGGAGAGATTTAAAAAGGAAAATAAAACTCACATTTCCCCTCCCTTTCTCTCCCCTCCTCTTCCTTCTCTTTCCCTCCCTCCTTCCCCTTCCCTTCTAGGTCTTCCTTGGGAGGGTTTGTTCTAGAACAAATAAATTATACTCCGATCCATATGAAATATGTTAAAATTGTACATTGATGTTCGGAGTTTATGCTATACTACGGTTACCAATTGGATAATCCGTTCATTGAAATTAAATGAATAATAAAATTTAATACTTCCTCCGTTTCTTTATAGTTGCAGCACATACTTTATTGCGGTATTTAAGAAAAGTGGACTTCACATGATATAATACACTTAAAAAGGGGTTAAGAGGTTGTTAGTAGTATAATCAAGTGGGCCATGAGTTTTAAACAAAAGTAGTAAAATTTTTACCATTAAAATCTTCCTTTTATAGTGTGTTGCAACTATTATGACGTTTCCATTTTATGTAAGTATTGCAACTATAAACAAACGGAGGATTCTTTCAAAAAAAAAAAAAAAAAAAAAAAACGGAGGAAGTATATATTATCGAATCAAATTCCATTTATGATATATGTCAATATGTGTATCTCATGTGGGTTGATTATCCACTACATAGACAAAGTTTTGTTCAGACACACATCTTCCTTGTTCAATTAAGGGATTGGATCACGGAGGGAAAAAATATTTCTTGGAGATACCAATTAATTAGATTAGTAATTAGTTATTTCAAATCTTTTGCTTAACAATCGGAAAAGATGATTAGAAATGGTTGATCATGTGAGATGGTAATCATTGGAAGGCTTAGAGATTAATTAACCAATAATTGAGAATAACATAATCATTAAATCCCATGTGAGTTCCGTAATGAAAGAAAAAAAACAAGGGAATGTAGTATCCTTATGTACGGGCAGCTTGTGCGACTTTGCTATTAATTTTTTAAATATATAATTAAGCCTTATTATTATTATTAGATTAGATCCCTACCTTATAAAAAGTAGAAACATACTCTTATGAATAGTGTAATGTCAATTATACCCTTCAAAATGTGTATTTACATACATACCTTCATTAATATGTAGATGCTATTTTAATGAATAGTGTTTAGACAACTATACCCTCTAAAATATTTATGTACTTTTATGCTTTCATAAATGTTAGTTGTCTTGAACATTTATACCACCTAAATATAGTTGATTACATATTTTCTCTTATTGTTAATTAATTTAACTAATTTTGTGATTTAAAAGCCAAACCAAAAAAACTTTCAAGATATGGCTAGCTATGACGCGCGCATCACGCGCGTTAGCTGCCCTAGTTATAATAAAAGTATTACTTGACCCCTTTAATTTTTATATTTTCTCTATTATCAAATATTTAAATTAAAATAGAATCATAAACAAATTCATCGTGCTCTTCCATAAATTTCGGTGTTGGTTTACAGTTACATTCACACTTTGAATCCTCCTTGGCTTTCTTAAATCTATAATATGTAATTGTACATCAATTATTGTTAAAAGTCGTTAAGAAAAAGGAATGAAGCCGAAATCGTATGAATGCAAAAACAAAATAGTGTTTATTGTATGGTACGGTGTACAACATACATTATTAGAATTTAGAAATTTATACAAGATGACTAATGCTTATGTGTTATGTCTGATATTGGAGTCCTATCTGAAAGTGGTTATATTACATGAATCAGATGCAGTGTACTATCATCCTTATAAACAATAGTGGATGGCGTAATTTTAGGCTTGAATGTTTACATTTACTTTAATTACCAAGATAGTCCCATACTCCCATTTTGACTATTTACTTACAATTTGACCAAAAACTAACATTAATATACATCAAAAAAATAAAAAAAGATAATAAAAAAGGGAAATTTTGTCAAGAATTATCAATTAAAGCGCGTGTTTTGAAAACAACTACCTATTAAAAAACAATTTTAAAAGAACTACCACAAAGTTGTAAAAAGTTTAAGTAGCACTACCACTCTAATAATTCCAAGTAGAATATTTGGCATGTAGTTTCCACTTTTTACCTTTACCTCATAAAATCATCATCTAAATTAACTAAATTACCTTTATAAAGGTAAAAAGTGATAAAAAATGAGACTCAAATACCAGAGATTCTAGTCAAAATTGTTAGAGTGGTAGTGCTTCTTAAACTTTTTACAACTTTATGGTAGTTCTTTTAAAAAACTTTTTTAATAGGTAGTTGTTTTCAAAACACGTGATTTAATTGGTAGTTATTGACAAAATTTCCTAAAAAAAGTCATATGAAATATTGTTGAATTTGTCTGTAATTTTATGATATCAAATCTTTATAATTTTTGCTAATGTATGATATTTAAGATATTGATGGTCAAAGGTACATTTAGAAGACCGAACAAGATAAAACAGAGAAGACCGAACAAAGGCTCCGTTCTCTTCACCTTAATTTTGCTGAACTGAAATTATCTGAACTGAAATTATTTTTGTTGAACTAAAATTAATTTTACTGAACTGAAATTATTTTTGCTGAACTGAATTTTTTTTTACTAATTTTCTATTATAATTATTCTTTAAGAAAACTAAATTTTACTGAACTGAACTTAACTTATTTTTATTGAACTGAAATTAATTTTACTGAATTGAAATTGTTTTTACTTAATATTATTTTTTTAAGCTGAAGACAACATGGTCAAAGTCAAAATGAGACTATTACATGTAATGAAGGAAGTATAATATTGGAAATAAGTCAACTGTATGAGAGATAATCATGGAGTAAATTTATATTCTGTCACTATCGTCAAAATTTTGCTTTTTTTATTAATTTAATTTTTTTTTCCTCCCTTTAATTTTCATTATACCTCACTACCAAATTACTAAATGACGGAAAGTATGATGAATTGGAAACTGTCATTTCATAGCAAACCAACTGACTTGATTTCTATATGTAGCAAACCAATTGGAAAGTATGAGGTATTTATCTTAATTTTTTTTGTAAATTATGATCTCAAATTGATTACTCAGGAACCAAAATGACCCTTAAACATTTAAATCGAGTAATTTTCTCGGCTTTCATCCAATCTTTTAACTATCATTCTCCAAGATTTCTATATGTAGTAACAAGACTATATTAACTTGATTTTTACTTATCTGAATTTATTAACCCTTATCTGAACTTATTTTTCCTAAAATAAGTGAAAATTAGGTGACAGAACAGGACTTAAATTAGCTTTGTCATTTATTACTATTTACTAGCTCAGTTTCTTATGATGGTGTAACAAAGGCCTTGGCATAGATTTTCATACAAAATTTGTTTGTGAGGGCTAAATAGATCAAGAAAATACAAAAATACAGATCCATGTGAGAAGAAGAGAGATGAAAAGGAATAATAACTTTAAAAGCAAAGAAAATATTTGTTAGACATAATATGTAGCAACTATTTTCCCTCTTAAAAAAAAAAAATTTAGCAACTATTTTTAGTAAACGTTACACATTAGTATTTTTTTAAAAAAAAAAATTAAAAAAAGATTTGGTAGTTTAACTTCTAATTACCCGTCAAAAAAAAAAACTTCTAATTAGGGCATAAGTCAAGTGGGGCAGCCTATTTCCTATTGACTATATATATATATTTTTAATAGTTATTGACTATATACATAAACTAGGCTACCAATGGCATGTCATCATCTTTGTAAATTGTAATCATGAAGGTCATGTTTTGAATACTAATGTATCAAAAAATTTATTTTTAAAAAAGAAACCTTAAAAGTGAAATTTAAAATAGATTTACGAATCAACTGTTTCACTAAAAAGTTGACACATAATTAGGCCAATAATAATGAAATAACCTTACAAAAAACTTTATGTTACAACATAATTAGGGAGGGTCAACAAAAATCACATGGGAGGCTTATCCCCAGAATACAATCAATTTAGCGTAGAACAAGGCAACGTGATTACATGATTAAACAAGTAAGATCCCTGACATTTTCACGATCAATTATTAAATGCATCAAGGGTTTATGAACCAAATTATCCAGACCAATCTTTGCTTAGTTAATTGTTTCCATCTAATTAGCAATGTTGTTTGATTATTAGAGATAACGTATTATCATACCCTATTAGGATATATATGGCATGCTTTTTAAATGGTCTAATCGTGTCTTCCTAATTTAATTAAGGTTCAATGTATTGGAAAGTGTGTTAACAGATTATTAGCTTATACTCCGTACTAATTGATGTGCGTTATGCCGTTAATGGAGATTAAGTTTGTACTAAATGATGTGCGTTGATGGAGTACATGTTAATACTCATTGTGAAATGCTTTCATTGTTAGCATCACAATTTTTTAGAATAGGGGTTTTAGCAGTGTTCCACCAAATCACTACCCATACCATGTAGTAGATTAAATGGTAAGGATAACAGAATTCGTAGCCCAAATTCATACCTTGTTTTCGATAATTGTTTGATTGAATTGTCTCATGTGGTTAATTAGGTAGAAGTACGCATATTTGAACACTTCCTCCATTTTTTTTAATCACAACGTTTGCATTTTACACTATTTACAAACACTCCTTTAATAGTGTTTTGTGATTTATATGTTGGAGAAAATATAATCATGCAAGATCTTGTTAAATTTGTTCTGAAATATGCTTTTATAATATCATCTTTATATAATTTTGCTACAATATAATTTAAGATATTGAAGTTATAAAATATAAATTGACAAACGTTAAATCATCAACATTATGATTGTAAAAAAAAGTATTTCACTATTTCATAATAAGCCCAAAAAAAAAAAGAACAACTAGTTATAATGTTATATTAATATTTGGGGATTAGGTCCAAAAACATTTGGTTAAATCCCTTTGTTTTCTTACCAAGTTCTTTTTATCAAGCCACTAGCCACATATATCACGACCCTAGTTGTTGCGTGAGCTAGAATATTTTGTGAATCATAACAAATGGCAAGATTGGCAACTAGGCTGTTGGTTACCACACTTGCCCCATAATATATTTAAGAAATCTTTTCATCATCCTTTCCTACTAAACTAACCTCAAGTCAAGAAGAGATTTACATAACACAAAACAAAATCCAAAACTAAGGCTAAAACATTAGTATCCGAGTATTTAATGGTTGAATGGGGACATGTGAAAATATTTTATATACAATCGGGTGTACATAGAGGTAGGTAGGTGCACCCAAATGTGTGAACCTTTTACAATGTGTGTTTTTTTGTTCATTTGATTTACGTTTGCTCATTTTAGATTTTAACATGAGCAAAAAAAATATATCAAATGACCAGAATATACTTGGGTGCACCTTGCACTCAGATATATCATATATATAACAATTTTCAAGGACATGTTATATTGCAATAGCAACAAAATAAATAATACTCGTACTCATATACTCAAAATGATTAATGATCCTCATATGTGATTTGATCATTGGTTAAATTCTAAAATCTTGTTAAACATTAATTCCTACTATTTCCCTCTAATAAAATTTAGGGCCTGTTCACATTTACTTAATTTCAGTTCAGTTCAGTTCAGTTCAGCTCCAATCAGTTCAGTTCAGTTCAGTTCCAATCAGTTCAGTTCAGTTCAGCTCTTAATTTCCCTCTCACATAAAATATTCATTTCAGCTCAATTCAGTTCAGTTCAGTTCAGTTCCAATCAGTTCAGTTCAGTTTAGTTCAGCTCCAATCAGTTCAGTTCAGTTCAGTTCAGCTCAGTTCAGTAAATATGAACAGGCCCTTAGTAACAAACCGTGTTCAAAAAAAAAAAAAAAAAAATTAGTAACAAACTAACAAACTCAAGTTCAACCAATTTCTAATTGGATCAAGCAACTAGACAATACTTCCATAAATGAAAAATTGTTATACGGAGTATTAATTAATTAGCACAATAACCCAAAAAACTGAAAGGTTGCTTTACGGCGCTCTACGTTATGGCCTTTTTCGTCAATATGTAACGGTAATTCGGTAATGATCCTCTCTACTCTTTCCCACCATCTTCTCATCTTCCTTTAACTAACTTTTCAACTCCCACCAAGGCTATTATCGTCATTTCACCCCTTCAAATTCTCTCTCCTTAGAAAATAAAATAAAATTATTCCTATGTTGTAATTTGAACTACCTTCAAATTCCTATAAATACCCTTTTATATGCATGTAATGCTCCTCAACACACACAAACTCATAAACTAGCTAGCTCTAATTAAAAATTTCTCCCTCTAGAAAGTTCTAAATTAAAATGGGGAGAACATTCACATTTATTTTCCTTACACTTTCTCTCTTAAATTGTGCTCTTATTATAGCAGCTAAAGGAGTAGGGGGCACCTTGTACAATGTTGCCACATTCGGGGCGAAACCCGATGGCAAAACGGACTCTACCAAGGCGTTTGTGGATGCATGGGCCGCCGCTTGTGGATCCACAGGGCGGCCCACAATTCAAGTGCCCCCGGGCCGGTTTTTTATTGGTAATGCCATTACTTTCAACGGGGCTAGATGTAAGAACAAGGGTGTTAATTTTAATATTCAAGGTACCCTTGTTGCACCCTCGAATTATCGAGTTCTTGGCAACAAGGGTACTTGGCTAGCTTTTCAATATGTCACCGGAGTGTCGATCTCCGGTGGGGTATTGGATGGTCAAGGTGATGGTTTGTGGGCTTGTAAGGTGGCCGGCAAAGGCGGTTGCCCAAGTGGACTCACGGTGAGTTTATATTAATCTACTTATTACATTGTCATTCATTCTATAAGTCATTAGTCCACGTTACATGAATTTGGTCACCAAATTAACGAAGAAAAACAAATGTAAATTGGTCAATGAAGTCTCAATTAGTACATTTATAATAAGAAAAAAAATCAAAGGTCTTTTAGTTCGATAAATTACATGACTTCAATAAGAAAGTAGCTAAACAATGAAAATTTTCTACAAAAAATTATGCAAAATTTGGTGATTACCCATAAGCAAACACAACCTCAATTTTTATAAAAAATAATGTGATTTTATTTGATTAAATTTAAAAGTGGTCATATAAGTCATTTCCAAAAATTATTATCAATTCCTTAATAATTATGTCCCCTTTAAGACTAAGACGTTTTAATACAACCGTTTAAGTGGGAGTAGCTAACATGTGACTTGATCCAGATTGCACGGGGTTATAACACGGAATTAAGTATAGAATAACTTTGCATCAAAAAAAAATTAAGTATAGAATAACATAATTAACATTATTGTTATTGTTGTAGCATAACAAATTAACAACCCATAAAATAATGGTAAAGTAACTCACATTATACACCTGAAATTCCATGTGGTTGAGTGTAAACTATAGTAAAAACATTCAGAATCTCAGAGATTATATAACACATGGTTTTGATTTGGTTTGTTTAAGTACGGAGTATATACTAACTTCGTTTCTAAATTTTCGTATACAAGCTAGGATAATAATTAGGACTTGTACAATGTACTTGTCGTACTTGTAAATTATGGTTATTCCATTTGCGGATAGCTCTATTTTTTTTAGAGTTAACTTATTGAACATTATTGTTCGTTGTTTTATGGTACGTGCAGAATATTGGGTTCACAAGCTCCAAAAATATTGCGGTTAAAGGATTAACCTCACTAAACAGCCAATTATACCACATTGTATTTGTTGGTTGCCAGAATGTGAAAGTTCAAGGCGTGAAAGTTTCAGCCTCTGGGTCAAGTCCTAACACTGATGGAATTCACGTACAATCTTCGACTGGTGTAACAATTCGAAGTACTACTATTGGTACCGGAGATGATTGCATCTCAATTGGCGCCGGAACCATGAATATGTGGATGGAGAACATCAAGTGTGGACCTGGTCATGGTATCAGGTATATATTCCTCAATTTTCACTTGGAATAATTGTCAATACACAACCTAAAACACGTCGATAACATGATAATTTTTCTATAATTTGCTTACCAAAAAATACTTTTAATTATGCAGTATAGGAAGTCTAGGCAAAGAGATGAATGAGCCCGGAGTACAAAACATAACAGTGAAGACGGCAACATTTACTGGTACTCAAAATGGTGTTCGAATCAAGTCTTGGGGAAGACCTAGCAATGGCTTTGTAAAGGATGTATTGTTCCAACATATTACTATGGTCAATGCTCAAAATCCAATCATTATTGATCAAAATTATTGCCCTGGAAACAAAGGTTGTCCAGGAAAGGTAACACACCTTACAATTTTCGACTTTTAAAAATTATATACTATTACAATATATGTGCACAACAGCACATGTGCACTTTTTAATAATGTGTAGTGTTAGCTAATCTTCGTCTATGTTTTCACAGGTCTCAGGAGTAAAAATCGATGGCATAACATACCAAGATATACACGGGTCATCAGCTTCTCCGGTTGCTATACATTTTGATTGTAGCGCGAAAAACCATTGTACAGGGCTAAGATTGGAGAACGTAAAGCTTACCTACAATAACAACAAACCAGCCTCCTCAATGTGTGCCTATGCTGGTGGATCAAGCTATGGATTAGTTCAACCTGAAGGGTGTTTGTAGAGCTATATTTCGAAATTTTTTGAGTTCTTTACGTTAATTTTTCCCCCATTTTTTTTGTGTGAGGGAAGAGTGTACGTTCCACTAATTGATATTTCAAGGAAGTAGAGTATTGGAAGTGCATGTAATGTTGATAGTACATGCCTCCAACTCTTTAAGCTTGAGTTTATGTTATTATCATATTTGTAAAAAGGTGTTGTTTTGATGAGTGCTTAATTTGTATGGTTGATTTCCAAGAATGTAATTGAAATTGCATTATAATTATTGATTGTGAAATTTTAATTTCAATGGGAATGTTTCAGTTTTTTTTTTTTTTTTTTTTTTTTTTTTTTTTTTTGCCAAAGTTTTATGGTGATACAACATACTACCACCATTTCATATTAATTGCAACTTTGGGTATTATTTATGAGATATAAAATATTTTAAAGTTGCAACTTATATGAAACAGACGTGGTATAATTTATGTTTATCTAATATCTACTACAGTGGTATTTTTTTTTTTTAATTATTATATATATGTCATGCATACATTGTTAAATATAAAAACTTACCTATGGCTTTTTTTTTTGCCTACACAAATTCTTTTTTTTTTTTTTACAATACCTACACAGATTCTTGATTATGCATGGTCCCGTCAAAAATAAATAAATAAATAAATAAAAACAAAAAAAACTTGATTAAGGGCCTGTTCACATTTATTGAAGTGAGCTGAATTGAATTGATTAGAGTTGAACTAAACTGATTGAAGGTGAACTAAACTGAACTGAGCTGAAGTGAATATTTTATGAGAGAAGGAAATTAGGAGCTAAACTGAATTGAACTGATTGGAGCTGAGCTGAACTGAACTGAAATTAAGCTGAAGTGAACAAACCCTAAGGTCGACTTTAATTAAGTTATTGTAAGATAAGTTAAAATTACCGTAAACGTATTTAAAATTACCCTTATATATTACAAAGTTTATCATTTAAGCCATGAAAAAGAGCATTTATACATGGACAAAGATTATTATCGGTTATTAATAATGTAGTACCTATGTTTTATTTTGCCTACACAATTTTTTTTTTAAGACCTATACAAATTTTTTATTATGCATGGTCCCGTAAAAAAAAATAAAATAAAAAAACAAAAAAAAAACTTAATTAAGGTCGACTTTAATCTATACTAATATATTAAAAGAAGCTTATAAAAACGTCCATGTGTCACGTACGTAAATCCCCCCACTACGCCACGTCACTCATTCAACTACTCATTACACCAAATAACTCTCCCTTCTATTTGATTTTTCATTGCATGTCATGCACTTATAATTTTTTTATAAAAAAAAGTTATCCACAAGATTTGACCAGTACAACCTCTTATTCTACAATTAAGTATATTACCACCAAACTATATGAATTTTTATGCAATCTTTTAAATACAAAATATTAAAAGGTAGCAAATGACAATACGAACAACAAATTTAATTACAAAGAAATTGAATCATAAATTACAACATATATTAATGATCGGTTCCATGTAATAATTCGGGGCATCACCTGGACCCAAAAACTAAGTTATTGTAAGACGAGTTATGCTTACCGTTAAAATTTTAAATTACCCAATATATATTACAAAACTTATCATTTTCCTAACATCGTATTAGATTAATCATATTAGCATTAGAAATTTAGAAATTACATATTTAAATACAATTATAAATTAGAAGTTACCTCGCCCTCACAAAAATTAGAGTTACCATAAAAGTTGTTAAAGTACCTCAAATCGTCTCACAATATAATTAGCATAAGTCCGCCTTATACAAGACTTACTTAGTACAAACTACAAAGTTTATTTTTTGAGACTAAACTATATTATATAGAGTCCACACTCTAAATAATTTCTAAATAGAAAAATCTAGTATAGATAATTGTCTAGATCAAAATAGAAAAATGTAAATGTAAGTAGACAATTCTAGAACTAACTAGAGGTACAAGCAAGAATACTGGAGTAATGAACCGACATCTATAAATACATGATCGATTTGTGTATGTATAATTGAGTTTGTAAGTATTCCAACAAAGTTTGGGTAAGTTAAGAGCTCCCAAGTTAGAATGAGATGTTCTACTTTATAATTTTAAACTAAAAATCAATAATAATAACATATAATGTAGTATATGTTTTTTGAATGGTAACCTATAATGTATAATAAAATATTTGACTATAAATTAATACAAAAATATACTCGTATAAAAAAGTATAACTAAACTATTGAATCACTCGAAACAACTTTTAGGTTGAACATCTCCAAAAGTTGATCCCTCACAATTGCTACAGAAAGAAGAAGCTTGTTTGTTCTTGTAAGTCAAATTTATATTCTTCAACTTTATGCCCGAGCAACGATGCTTTGGGCTACAATCAAATTTCACAGCAATTGATGAGGCTGATGACCCATGAATATCATCATATGTCACGTCACTTATTTTCACCCCGAAAACCTATTCACAAAATAAAGATAAGAAAAATCGTTAAAAAATTATACAAATATTTGAGTTTAGTATACCTCTCCTGGACCATTCTTGTTATTGGGGCAATATTTTTGATCAATAATGATTGGATTTCGAGCATTCTCCATCGTGAGATGTTGAAAGACGACATTGCTAACAAATCCATCACTTGGCCTTCCCCATGTCTTGATTCTCACCCCATTTTCCGTATTAGTGAAAGTCGACTTTTGTACTGTGACATTGTGCACTTTTGCCTCATGTAAAGTTTTTCCTAAGCTCCCAATACTTATGCCATGACCGGGACCGCAGGCAATATCTTGAATCCACAAATTTTTAGTTCCCGGGCCAATTGATATACAATCATCACCGGTAGCAACGTTTGAGCTCGATATTGTAACATCAGTTGACGATTGTACGTGAATGCCATCAGTATTTGGGCTATGACCTGAGGCGGAAATCGTAACCCCTTGCACTTTCACGTTTCGACAACCATTAATAACAATATGATATAATTGACTATCGAGTGACGTTATACCATTTATGTCAATGTTTTGGGAATTTAGAAAAACTAAATTCTGCAATTTTTTTTTTTAAAAAAAATTAATAATTATCAATTACTAGATATATTAAATGTACGGTAAATTTTATTTGAATTTGCGGAAAAAAAATATTAGCTCTTTATAATTAATAATATTAATTAATTTTAAATATCATTAAAGTAGAATTCCCTAGTGTAAAACTTGAGTCTAACAGTAATTAAATATAGATACTAATTTTTATTTTTTTTTGAGGGCAATATAGATACTAATTAGAATACTGCTTTATTATACTATGTATGGAATTTGCATGTCAATGTATAAATCGCATATTAAAATTTACACATAGAAAATAAATAACTTACTTCGACACCACGAGGGCATCCTTCCCCAGATCGCTTACAATTCCATAATTTAGCTCCTGCACCGTTAAACACTCCACCAGAAAGCGTAACACCATTAACATGGTCGAATAACACCCATGTCTTCGAATTTTGAAGCACCCGAAAATCACTAGGGGCTACAATGGTGCCGTTTACAACAAAATTAATCTTACTACTTTGACATCCCTTTCCAGAAAATACGAGGGATTTTTTAACAAAGAATTCTCCTTCGGGAATATGTATGGTAGACTTGCCTGATGAATCACAAGCTAAATTCCAAGCCGCCTTCAACGCCTTGGAAGAGTCAGAATTCGAGTCGGGTTTAGCCCCAAGTTTTACTACATCATAGTAGTTGTAGGTTGCGCTAACAGAGTTTAGGTTGAGGATCACCAAAATTATTAACAATGTTGCAATTATGATCTTCATGGTTTTTATTATGTAACAAAAAGCAACAACTGTAATTATTAAGAGAAAAATTACGTGAAATATTGATGCGACTAATTATTTTTAAGAGAAAGAATACGTGAAATTTTGGTGTTAGGGTCTTTAATTTATAGATGTTGGATTTGGATACTACTAGCTACTTTCATAAGCATACAAACACAAGATATGATTATGGCCTGTTTGTCAAAAAAAAAAAATGATTATGGCCTGGATAAATTTTAGTCTACATGAATTGATAAAATTTTATTAGATTATCACTTTTTTATCTTATTTTTTTCCATGTACAATGGAATTTAACGTGTAAACAAGTTTTTCTATATATGAATAAGGTAAGATAAAATTTATTAAAAAAATTAAACCAATTTATCTCTAGAGCTATGATTATTTCCGAGGGGCTTAATACAAGTGATGAATCTGATGATTATTTTTTTAATTTTAATTATTGTGTATGCAAATATTGGAGATTTATTTATTTTTTTTCACCATATGATATAATTTAGACCACAAAAAAAATTCAATATTCTTTACGGGTTACTATTTTTTATTTTATTTTTTAAAAAAGTTGCGGTTTAACGTGCATTGATACTAATTATTTTTGACAATAGTTACGTAATAAACTTTATGCTATATTGCTGCCTTCAAGAGTTCCTGCTTACTGACTTTTAATTAACATCTTACGCTGTTTATCGACTAAAACACATTTTGTAAAAGGTTTTTACGCTGTTTAAAGGGAGTTTTTTCCCGAGTTTGAAGATAGCCACGTAGGATTTAATTTTCTTAGCGCGTCAGGTAGAATTATACATTTTAGTTTTAGCCAATCAAATAAGAGATTATTATTTTCTTTTATACTTAAGTAGTTTAAATGCCACGTAAAGAAAATTGGCGAATGAGATTTTTAAGTTAAATTAAATACATGTGAAAGGTGGTGTTATTCTGGAATAATCAAAAGGTGGTGTTATTACTGGAAGACCGGCCAAAGGTGGTGTTATTTTTGACAAATTTTCCAACAAATTTTTTTTTTTATGATTTAGGTAGCTTAATCAAGTCATCGAATTAACTTAATTTTTATTTTTAATTACATGGTGGTTGTGTTCATGCCTCAATTAAAGCCAAGTTTGTACAATTTCAATTCGTCCAAAATTAATTAAAAGAAAAGTTTACTCCATTAGATACTTTTCAATCGTTATAAATAAGAAGCAATATCGCACGCATTGTCAGTGACAATAAAATAATGATTTTATTTTTCAAAATACTATTGTTTAGGGCAATTGGGGACGATGAGAAAATTTCAATGCATAGATTTGATTTTGTACAATTAAATTGTTTAAGATTAATTTCACAACAAATTTTCACTTCCGGTAAATATATATTGATTTATTTTATATGACTATAAAGATTAAATTTATGTAAATTTTATTTTTGCTAACATGTTTTATTTATCCATTTTGATTAGATGGAAGAGATATGGGTGTGAACGAAGTTGGTGATTTTATCGAAATAGAAGATAAATAGTATACATGTTTTAATTTTTTTTTTAATATTTTTATTTTTTAAAAAACAGCGGATAATGATTTAGGATTTAAATTATTTTTTTTAAAAAAACCATATTTTCAAATGAAAGATTTTATCCTAATATGTAACCCATAAAATATCATATTTACAATTTTTTTTTTTTAATTTTTTTTATGAAAGTGGTGCAAAATGTTGCATGAAAAGAATTGTGAATTATCTCCCGATTTAAATTATACAGATAAGTTTTTAGAATTAACCTCGATGTATAACATTAGCGTTGAAATAGTCATATTACTGTGATGCTAAAGTCTTGCTATTGTGATTACTAAATCCCATAAGACTATAAGAGTGAAGGAAATTTTAATACGGAGTAGTATTGTAAAGTGCATATTTACTAGTACTACCAAATATACCAAATCATTAATACTATATACTAAAAGACACACCAGCAATGACACATGTCATTTTCTGGTGTGTCCATTATCTTTTTATTATATTTTATTTTTATTTATTTATTTATTTTATTTTTATTTTTTTTGTAAAAAAAGTTATATAAAGAAAAAATCTTTCTACATATAAGTAATAATTACATATGAAATATACTATAGTAGAAGATTTGATTTAGCTTTCTAAAAAAAAATATTGACAACTAATAAGTTAAGCAAAAAAATTAAAAATAATATTCTTAACGTACAAGTAATTTGTGACATGTGGATGTGGACAATTTTTTTAAGGAAAGAAAGACATATTATAAATTATACGAAGTATATGTTTATTACAAAAAAAAATAAATAAATTATATATTAAGTTCTTGATTTTTTAACCATGTAATAGAAGCTACGGGCTTAAATAATAAAATGTGAATATTAGATCAACAAAAAATCATTTTATCATTTTTTATTTTGTCATATTTTTAAAATCAATTATTGAAAGTACTGTGCATGGCACGGAAACTAACCTAGTACGGTATAATTTTAGAGTTTCAAGAAAATTAAGCAAGTTTAGGTTGAAGGTTGAACTACACCGAAAGTTGACCACATAGAATTGGTACAAAATGGAAATCCAATTTGGTTGACGAGCTAATAAGTTTTGGAAAAATTGGAACAACTCCAACCCCAATATTTGGGTGAAAAAATTGCACCAAATTACTGGTAGACTTTGCTTAGTCAACGCCTCACTTCATAGTCCTTGATATATAGAAGTGGTAAGCAATCTACTTTAATTACTTGACTTCCCCGGCCCTGTTTTTAATTGGGTTTTTACCAATTCGTCCAATTGGATGTGTAGTCATTGCTTTATTGGCAGACATGAGTTATACTACTTGATGACATTTGTAGAGTATAATCTTTATTTTCCGATATAAATATAAATATATATTGCTATATTAAGGTCACGAGTTCGTGTTCCACCAACTACAAAATGATTGGAAGTGGGGGGGGGGGGATTTCCTTACCTCTCTTCTCTACTCTCAAGCGTTGACTTACGGAGCTGGACTGGCTTGACCTATGCATGAGAGGTGTCGGTTCAATAGAGTCCTTCATCCGTCTTAAAAAAAAAACATGACCTCAACCATAACCTTAAGTTTTGCTGAAATGGTCCTTTAATATGGTATCAGAGCCAGCGTAGCACAAAAATCACAGGTTCAAATCTCATCCACCTTTCACTCTCAAATGGAATATTAAACACTTTGTATGAGAAAGGCCCATACTGCATCTATATTTCAAATCCAAATGACTCTCAAGTGATGGGGCGTAACTGCGTAATAGAATTTTATATTTCAAACACATAATGTTGTTGATTGTATGGTACGGTGTACAACATACCAGTGGCGGATCCAATTTGGGGAATGGAGGTACGAAACTACGCTTAGTAATACAAATTACAAATTAAAAAGTAACATGTGGAGCGTAATAATTTTTCCTAACTATATTTTGAGTTAATAAATCATATCACTATTGTATTAATATTTGTGTGTACACGGATACACCCTATCTTCCGACAATAAGGCTTAAAAATGTGAGGAATTTTTTTTTTTATCTAAGATACTTGTTATTTGTAACGGTAGGTCTCTTTGATAAAAAGTGCTAATCTTCCAAAAAACAAACATTATCACTTTAAGAGATTCGTTTTTGTAATAGTAGCTCTCTTTGATCAAAAGTACTATTCTGAAACTTATGGGCTTCTGGCGTGGAAGGTATTAAAAAAATTACCTAAGAGACCAGAGTTTTACATAGCCATAGGCGATCTCTTTAAATTAAACATTAAAAGGCGGGCTGATTGGGTGTTGCGGCATGCTATATAACAATACCTAAGAGACCGCCTGTTACATATAGGCGGCCTCTTTTGTTAACAACTTTTTTTTTTTTTTTTTTTTTTTTGGCCGGAATGGGGGTACAGTTGTAACTCTATGTACCCCTAGATCCGCCACTGCAACATACATTATTAGAATTTTATACAAGATATTAAATGAGTAATCCTAAAAATGTTAACATTAAATGATTTTCCTGAGTTTTTAAAGAGCCACATAGGATTTAATTTTCTTAGCGCCTCATGTAGGATTATAATTTTTAGTTGTAGCCAATCAAATAAGAAATTATTAAATTCTTTTAGAATTTTATAATTCAAATGCCACATAAACAAAATTGGCAAATGAGATTTTTAAGTTTAAACTAATTAAATATATATTATTATTTTTTGATATTAGAAATTTAATCAAAATATATATGTAACAAATTTTAGCAAATAAATAAAAAAAAAATTAAAAAATTCAAACAAATCGTGCATTGCACGAGTTTCATCTAGTTTATTTTATTTTTAGGTCCCCTAGTAAGTAATATCATTGTGAGGTCGCAATTCTAAATAATATAAAAAAAAAACAAAATTATCCTTTTTCTAAAAGCAATTTAATCAAGATGTTATAAGTGTTTATACAAAATAAGAATTAATCATTAATTATAAACCTAAGACAATAAATAATAAGATAACTTTTTCAGAGATTTATGTAAATGTAAGAAAAAATAGAGTATTAAAATTACTTTTTTTTTTAACAAAAATAATATAAAAATAAAAGTGGTCCAAATGTTGCATTAAAAGAATTGTGAATTATCTACAAGTTTAAATTATACAGATAAGTTTTTAGGATTAACCTCAATGTATAACATTAGCATTTTGCTTTTGTCAAAAAAAAAAAAACATTAGCATTAAAATAGTCATATTATTGTGATGCTAAAAGCCTTATTATTGTAATTACTTTTTTTTTGACAGGTAATTATTGTAATTACTAAATCCCGTAAGAGTGAAGGAAGTTTTAATACGGAGTAGTATTGTACGAGTGCCAATTTACTAGTACTACTAAATACGGTATAATTTTAGAGTTTCAAGAAAATTAAGCAAGTTTAGGTTGAAGGTTGAACTACACCAAAAGTTGACCACATAGAATTGGTACAAAATGGAAATCCAATATGGTTGACGAGCTAATAAGTTTTGGAAAAATTGGAACTCCAATCCCAATATCTGGGTGAAAAAATTGCACCAGCAAATTATTGGTAGACTTTGCTTTAGTCAACGCCTCACTTCATAGTCTAGATATATAGAAGTGGTAAGAAATTTACTTTAATTACAGTACTTGACTTCCCCGGCCCTGTTTTTAGTTGGGTTTTTTCCAATTCAATTCGTCCAATTGGATTTGTAGTCATTGCTTTATTGACAGACATTACTAATGATTTTAGCCTTTGATTTTGGACATAGAGTTATACTACTTGTTGACATTTGTAGAGTATAATCTTTATTTTCTGATATAAATACAGATATATGTTGATATATTGAGGTTACAAGTTCGAGTCCCACCAACTACAAAATAATTAGAAGTGGGGGGATTTCCTTACCTTTCTTCTCTACTCTCAAGCATTGACCTACAGTGCTAGACTAGCTTGACCGGTGAGTGGTGCCGGTTCAATAGAGTCCTTCATTCGTCTTTTAAAAAAAACATGACCTCAACCATAAGCTTAAGTTTTGTTGAGATGGTCCTTTAATATTGTACCAGAGCCAGCGTAACACAAAGATCACAGATTCAAATCTCAACCAATTTCACTCTCAAGTGGAATATTAAATGTTGTGTATAAGGAAGGCCCATGCTGCATCCATATCTCAAATCCAAATGGCTCAAACCCTTGTGCACCTTAAATAGGTGTAACAGTGGCTCAGAAACCCAATTACACACGCCTTGATTAAAAAAGGCCCTAAAACTAAAAACACGAAAAATTCTATACCCCCACCCACAGTCCCACACCCAATTAAAGTAACATCACTTCCAAAATTAAATCAAACGGGTACCTTATATTCACATTCTGAAATACATATGTTCATATTTTGAATACTTATGTTCACTTTCTGAAATGCATATGTTCATATTTTTTATGCATATGTTTACTTTCTTAAATGCTTATGTTCATATTTTGAATCCTTTTGTTAACTTTCTGAATGCAAATATTCACTTTCTAAATCCATATGTTCTTATTTTTTATGTATATATTCACCTTCTGAAATGCTTAATTATGTTCATACGCATTCAAAAATGAACCAATGCATGTGTTCATATTTTAAAAACTTATAATAAATATGTTTCATAATCATATTATTTTTTATTTGTTCAATTTTTTATGTTCATAATAATTAAATGCCTTATATTCATAATAAGATTTTATATGTTCATAATGTAAATATTCATAGTAAAAATTTGTTGTTCATGAAATATTCTCATTAAGTCTGTTTATGCATATGTTCTCTTTCTTAAATGCATATGTTCACCTTTTAAATGCTTATATTCGGTTCAAGGAAACCAATGCTTACGTTCATATTTTGAATTGTTATGTTTACTTTCTGAAATGCATATATTCATATTTTTTATGCCTATGTTCACTTTCTAAAAAGCTAATGTTCACATTTAAGGGAACCTATGCATATGTTCATATTTTGCATGATTATATTCGTTGATAAAAAGATGCAGAAAATCAATTTATACACAGATGAAATTGATCGAAGCTAAAAAAATTCAATTCATATGAATTCAAAAAAATCAGATAAATTTAATCAATCGAAATTAAGCACAAATTCACCACGTTATAAATTAAATCAAAAAATTGAAACAAAAGAGAAAAAAAAAACAGAGGAGAGAGAAATTAAAGAAGGATGGAGAACAAACAGAGGAAAAGAAAATCATAATGAAAATTTTGATCGAAAATTTTGATGAGAATTAGGAAAGAAAAGAGGAGAGAGAATTGGGAAGAAGGAGACCAAAATTTTTTTTAAAAAAAGAAAAAAAAATAACGTGGGAAGAACGTTAGAGCTGATATGCGTTTCATGCAGGATGTTGTGCGTTTCAGGTTGTTGCACCTATTTCTACATGCATGACTGTGCACCTAAAAATATGCATAAATGGCTCTCAAGTGATGGGCATAACCACGTAATAGAATATAAATCGATCATGGGCTTCGACGACTTTGTTCGACCCTTATGATTAAGACCTAAAAATATGTTTTATACTTTTTTTCTTTTTTGTATATATATATATATATATATATATATATATATATATATATATATATATATATATATATATATATATATATATATGACAAAGTTATAATAAGAACCAAGACTAAAATAAGAACTAGGAACTAATCTAGGCCCTTAGATCATGTTAATCGGATGACTCACATACTTCCCGTGTCATTATTGACATTTTTGTAATATTTTAACTTTACAAAGTAGTTTCCAATTTAATTTCTCAAAAGTAGATGAAAATTTAGTAAAAGTAAATGAAATCAGTCTTAAAGTAGATGAAATTGCCTTAAAAGTTAAAAAAACTGGATTTTTTTTTTTTGAAAATAACGAAATTACGAGAATGTCATACATTAATGAAAGCGGGTGCAATATGAGCCATTAGATGGAGTGTCATCAATGGCTGAGATTAGTTCCTAGTTCCTCATTATTCACCTTGGTTCTCATGTGATCTCAATTCTTTATACTAAGCCAATGACACAAAAGTGATAAGTACAATTTCCCATCACTCTTATGGGATCAAAGACAATACTTGTTCCTCTGTTTTTAACCCTTTTTTTTTTTTTCTTTTTTTGGTGAGATATATAATCACTGTCAAATGAAGAAGATCCATGACTGATCAAGTTAAACTGAGTAATTTATCTAACCTAGTAAAAATACGATAATAACAATCTCGTTGATATTAGGCTATACTATTATTATTATTATTATTATTATTATTATTATTATTATTATTATTATTATTAATAATATGCATAAACTTAAGAAAAACTTTATACATAGGCAGTTATTAATTTATTACAACTGATAAGAAAAACTTTTTTTTTTTTTTGAAACATAAGAAAAACTTTATACATAGGCAGTTGATTAATTTTATTGCAACTTATAGCATTGAGCTCCAATTGATGCATCATGTGTAAGATCCATACCAAATTTATTCTTTATACTAAGCCAATGGCAATCATCAAACAAGCATTTACGTTCGTCAGTTGGTTGGGCCACATCTACTGGGCTCAAAAACTTGGGGCCCCATGCAGGAGTTCCATCCTCAAATGAATTATGGGTCAACCTCCGAATATTCGACCCATCCACATTTGCAATGAAGATCTCCCCATAAGGCTGGTAATGATGTGGGTTTGAGATGGGCTCAGCTGATACCGCAGCATAATCTGAAGTAAACACAATGCTCTTCCCATCTGGACTAAACCATGGGTGATTCGCACGCCCGCCCGATCCACTTTGGATCACCTTATGGAGCCCCGTTCCATTCGGGTGGATCATGAATATTTCGAAGCTTCCACTACCCGGATTCTCACGATCGGTTGCAAACGCGATCCATTCCCCATCGGGTGACCAATTGCACATGGTGTCGGTCCAAGGACCCTCTGTTAGCCTATGGATACCACCCGTCTCACCTTCCTCGGCGTCCATGATGTAAAGATTCTTATAACCCGATCTACCTGACCTAAACACGATCCATTTTCCATCAGGTGATGGTGATGGGAATGCATTATTTTCACCTCCATGGGTTAACTTTTTATAGCTCAAATCATCATCATCCACGTTGATTGAAATTATATCAACTTTAGTCCTTTCGGATGCAAAGTTTGGACCAACACTTGTATAAACCACACCTTTTTTTACCGGGTCCCAAGCAGTTGTAAAAGCCATTCCTTTGTGAACCAACCTTTTATTCGACCCATCATGGTTCACAACATAGAGAAACCCATCATCCAAATCAGCCAAATAAGCAATTCGGTCACCCGTGGGCGAGAAAGACGGAAATGACCCGTCAACCCGAAATATAGAGACATCGGGTACCGAATGCTTAATATTTTCAAGTAGAAGTATTTGATCCCCACCCGTTTCCTTCTCTGTGTTGCCCCCACTCTTACACTTATGGTACCCAACTCGGGTTCCATCAGGCGATAAAAACGGGTTAAAGTGGTGGTTTTTGGGCGAAACGGGCCGGGTCACATCCTTAAACACCTTATTCTTAAGATCAAACACCTCAATATGTCTAAAATTAGATTGAGGCCTTCTAGTAGCTACAACAATAAACTCATCATTACCCGGTGAAGTAGCCGGAGTGAAAGCATGCAAACCCGGTGGTGTGACCCGTTCAACCACCACCGACTCGACCCCAACTTCGCCAACTCGTGGAAGACTCGCCTTGTAAACACTCCACCACCCATCATTCTCATCCCTCCGATGAAAAAACATCGTATGATCATCGACCCAACACGGCCACCCGCCGTGCTCAACAACCTTGACCCGGCCCGACCCGTCTCGAGTCAAAAACACATATATATCTGTCCCAAGCTCCTCCACCTCCCCACCCCACCCTTTCTCACCGAACGAAGCCACAGCCGTGTAAATCCCCGAAGGTGACACTGCGGGGCTAAAATCCGCTACCCCAACCGGTGTCAACCTTCGAGTTTCACCACTAAATATATCCATGGAGTACACCGCTGCCCAACTAGTCCTAGGCACACCCGAATCCTCATGAGTCGACACGTAAACCAACTCTTTCCCTACTAAACTCGGGCTATCCTTCATCGAAACCTTCGACTTCGTTCCGTCTAGTAAATCAACTCGTACTCGATCTCGATCACCGGACTCAAGGGCGAACCTAAACCCGGGTCGACTCCCTGAATCATCAGCAAAATAAACAGAGTCGAGGAAGATACTGGAGGTCCCATTTCGTTCGGTGACGTAAATGATCTGGAGAGTAGAAGATGAAGTGGGTTGATTTAGGAGAGAGAAAACAGAGGATGAATTAATGGGGAAATGGCCATTAAAATTGACTGAAACTCCATCAGTGAGTTTGAGTTCTTGATGATTGGAAGAAATTGAAGATTGAGATTGAGTTATGCTAATTGGTAAAGTATAGATGTCGAATTTGTACCTTGATCTTCCTAGTGTTGTAAAAATTATCGATGATTTTGAGGAAGATGATGATGAAAATTTGCAGAAATTGATGAGATATAATAATATGATGAAATTAAAAATTGGGTATTTCATATTTTATGCAAATTTTGCAAATTTGAAGGTTAATAATTTGGTAGTTGTTGAGTTTATTGTACTGAGATAGTTGATAAATTAATAACTTCAATAGAATGTTTGGGTTTTACAGAAAAGAGGTGATTTTCAGGGTTTTTTTTGTTGTTTTTTTCCCCCAAATTTATGATAGAATAGTGTAAAAATATGTGGATATCATGTAAATTTGTTGATAAGGTTGGTTTTTTTATTAGTGAACATTAGTATGACACTTAGAACCTTAGATAATGATGTATCTTTTATTTTTGTGATTCTAGTACTAGAGTTTTCTTGTAATGGAGATTGATTTGATTAATAATTTAATTTAACAATTATCTTATACACACGTAGGAGAGTATTTCGTAGTTCGTAGAAGATATGGACTTTGGGCAAGAGGCCGAGGATGATAATGTTAATTCAATGGTTATATACTTATATTCCTTTTGAATTTTAATGTTTGCCTTCGTCTGTTTGTTGTTTAAGTTCATTCGACATTCACACTTTAACTAGATTTTGTGATTTATACCTATGATAAAACTTAACATAGTGGGATTTTATCTAAATAGGGTGTTGTCAAGTGTGTTAAAAGAAAAGTGTCAACTAAATAAAAACGAAGAAAGTAGTACATAATAACATTATTGATTATTCTTATAAAGCAAACAAAAAGGGACAAAATTAAGGTGGGTTAGGGTATAGTATGTAGGATATGGCCACATCCATTCATCCATTATGATTCAATTTAAAAATTAATTTTTGCTTATACGGAGTAAATATTACTCTCTCCGTTTCATTTTAATTAAAGCGTTTTTTTTATTTTTTATTTTTTTATTTTTTTTTAAAGCTTTGACCATCATTTTCTGCTGTTACATAATACAAAATGTTAATAAGCAATATGTTATTGGATTTGTTAATGTTTACATTAGAATTTCAAGTTATTATGATTTTTACTAATTCGTAATTTAAAAAAAATTAGGTATTAACTTACGAAAAAAAGTCAAAACGTATCAATTATTTTGGAAATGAAGGTTCATCGATAGCTTAATTGTTTTAACAAGTGAGGTACCAAGATATTGTCTTTTGCAGTGTCTTGCTAAGTGGCAATTTTAAACCTACCACCAATTGTACCTTACTAGGATCAGCCATATACGAGTAACATATTTCCTTATTTAGATGAAGTGAGCTATGTTTTTCGTTCCCTGGGAGTGGAATCGGGTCAAAGGTCTTTTTTACAGCAACAAATGCATTCAACTTTGGGTTGTTATTTCATCTCTCCACTTCTTCCATTGCAAATGGGCCTCTGGGTCATTGCAAGTTTCGGTTTTCTTCACAGGTTTCAACCTGCGGTCTACGTCCATTCCGAGGTTTTCAGTTCATTTGGCAATTCTTGGTCCACAATAAGGTTTTGGTAGGGTTCGTATGATTGTCAAGGCTCCTGAGTAATTGGTATGCGGCGAGGCGTTCTGGTTCTATCATACACTTCGTTCTTTCTCTACAGGGTGTTCGTTTCTTGTTAGTGTTTAGGTTGGTGTGTGTTAGTTTTTTTGTTTAGCTCCTAGGTTGTAATTTGTCTTTGTTATTTAATTATGAGTTCTCTTTTTCAAAAAAAAAAAAAAAAAAAAAAAGAAGATGAAATTAGCAATTTTTTTGTTTACTCATTTTTACAACAGAGCAAATTTTGCCATCCTCTTCTTCTCATTTTCCTACTGTAATTCCTACAAACTTTTCTTTTTCTCTCAATGTACAAATTACAATACATATGAGACTCTGTTTTTCAGAGCCGCTCTACTCTGTCCTACTTTGCTGTGCTCTGCTCTTCTGAAATATACTTTGCTCTGCTCTTCTGAAATATACTTTGCTCTGCTCTACTCTGCTAAAATCTACTCTAATCTGCTCCGCAGTATGTAGAAGGTTTGCCCTGCTCTGCTCAGCTCTGCACTGCTCTATTCTGCTTTGTTGAAATCTGATCTGCTCCACTCTGCCCTGCTCCACTCTGCCCTGCTCAGAAACTCAAAAGGCCTCTTTTGTAAGATTTTACCTCTAATCAGACCCGTTCAGACAATTAATTATAGTTGTATTACTTGTATAGCTTTGATTAAATAGTCGTCCTATTTATTTTGTCAAATGAGAAATTCAAAATAGGTACTATGGTTTTTTTTTTTTTTTTTATTTTTTTTTATTTACAAATTTTGTATTTCTCATTTGACAAAACAAATGGAACTATTGTAATACAAATAAAATAGATGAGTTGTCCGCAAAATAAACTTGAAAAGTATAGAAAAAACACAACGTATTATTTATTATATCAAAAAGGTCAAAACAATCATCCATTGCAATCCTAAATGTGTTGTTATGATGATTTTGGTGCCCTTTTTATAATTTGTTAATCATTATACTTCCTCCATTCTTTTTTACATGACACACTTTGACTTTTACACTATTCATCACCCTTTTTTTGACCGTGTTTTGTGATAATATGTAAAGAAAAACATATTCATGTTGGATCATTTTGAATTCATCTCAATAAGTACTATCATATTTACAACTTTTATATTTTTTAATCATGGAGAATTTAAGTTGTTGATCGTTAAAATTTTGCACTGACAAGCGTGATAAAAGAAACATGTCAAGTAAAAAAAAATAGAGGAAGTATAAGACTAGAGAGGAGAGAAATAAATGAAGCGGCACAACATTCATTTTTTTTTATATAAGGGTTAGATATGAAGGAAAAGGGGGTTGTGCTAAGTAAACCAATTAAGTTGATTGGGTTACATTGTGCTGTCCAATATATTGTTTGAACCACGTTCCTAATACCCTGTCAAAATTCAAAATAACAATATACTTTGAACTCCTTATGTTCAAATCTCATACATTAATTAGAGTTCAAATCTTGTTAAATGATGATGCTTTAGGGGTAGAGATTCTATTACCTTTTTCCTTACACCTTAATGTTTGGTCGCCAAATAATAAACCAGAAAAAAGAACAAACCTAAATGTGCTTAGATATGATCGGTGTCCTTCTCCAATTCATTAACATTGTAAAAAATTGTTTTGTACACTATTTTGACTCACTTACTTATATACATGGACAACACCAAGATATGCCCTTTTGAAATAAAAATAAGTAAGGAATTTTTGGTAAGGATTCTAGTTTAATTTTGCTCTAAAGTACAGGTTTATTTATTTATTATTCTTTCTTTACCCTTTTTTTTTAATAATTTTTTTTTTTTTTTTTTTTTTTTTTTTTTTTTTTTTTTTTTTTTTTTTTTTATAATTAAGATGCTCTAGACTAGTGTAGTTTATCTTCTTTTTCTTTCGAACCTTAGATTCTTAGCAAGTTAGTGAGAGTTCGTCGTTGAAAAAGTTAGTGAGAGTTCTATGAACTTTGAAACTATTGTTTCCCAAATTTCAAGTACATATATACAATTGAGGTGAAAAGTTGGATAATTTAGGACGTATTAGACTAAGACCCTGTTTGATTCACCTTAAAAAAATAATATTAAGTAAAAATAATTTCAGTTCAGTAAAATTAATTTCAGTTCAGTAAAAATAATTTCAGTTCAGTAAATTTAGTTTTTTAAAGAAGAATTATAATAGAAAATCAGTAAAAATAATTTCAGTTTAGTAAAAATGATTTCAGTTCAGTAAAATTAAGTTCAGTTCAGTAAAAATAAGTTTAGTTCAGTAAAAATAATTTCAGTTCAGCAAAATTAAGGTGAATCAAACATGATCTAATTCACAATAAGTCAATAATACTAGCGAAAAAAAGTTGGTACTCTGTATATGTTGCAAGTAACATAGTACAAGTCTGGAGTCCCTCATTTAAATTCATGAACTAAATTCATGCATTCCAAAACATGAACCTATTGTGACATAGTTAAACAAGCATATGCTTTTATGACCTTATTGATATTGAAGGACATATATTTTCATTTAATTTCCAAAATCGATCATCCTATATTCGATCATTTCAAGAATTATACATTTCTTGTTTTCATACTACGGTCCAATGCACGAATCATATTACATTGACAATATTGCATACTCCTTCCTTCGATCACTTTATGTTTATCTCATAATCCTTTTCGAGGTGTCCATTTGATATTGCTCCATTGTCTTTTACTCTTATTTCATTTGGTCCTACTAGGCCACTAATCTCTTTTCATCAATCCCGGCCGCTTGCAACCCCATATACACAAATTTTGCTTCACTTCTTTTCAAATTAAACTTTACTCTATAGGTACACCGTACACTCGAAACTATATGTAATAAATTGATTCTTTCTCTACTAGAACAGGTACACATTTGTACTTTCTAGCACTGAAAAGGTACAACAAGAAAGAGAGAATTCATAATACGGCAATCACAAATAAATTGAGTAGAAATCTCCAATAGGATCCAATGGCCAACTGTTACGGCAACAAGTACTCCGGCATCTCTCCACGTTTCACGTGGCAAGAGTTAATTCGTCCATACCTAAGACGGCTCGATATACACACATATTTATGTTCATTGGATCACCCATTTTTTTTTTTATATTTTCTAAAATTCCATATTACATTTGTACGATTGTTTCTCCTACTAACTCACATGCAACGTGCATGTTATTCTTTCCCCTTAATTGCGCCTTTAACTTTGCACTTCTAACTACACCACCTAAAAACTAAGTTCCTACTTTGTCATTCTACATTATTTTTGCAATTTACTAGTTCTTCATGCATAATTTATGCAATATTATAATGATAATTGACATTAATCTTGGTCATTTGTGGCTTAATTATACAATGGCTAATCACCGATGATAATATGTGTAGGTGATAGCTTTATAGGTCTTGTATGTATACATTATTTACCCTAATTAGTTAACTCTAGTTTATGACAACAACATAAACTAGAATTAACTAATTAGGGTAAATAATGTATACATAATTTTTAAGTATGTGTATTCTCAAATAGATGGTTCAATTGTTTACAACCAATTCTGAATGCATGTTTACAACCTCTTCTAAGTCGATGATGACAATTGGATTGATATAATGACAATATATTACAAGCATGAAGTTAACTTTGTGGGTAGAAAGTTGATTGATATGAATGAATCTTACATCATTAACACTCCCTTCAATTCATTAACATTCTACTGTATCCGTTCCATATTATCTGCAACGATTTGACATAAAGTAGAGAGAAAAAATGTCTAAACGTTGTAAATAATGTGTAACGGAGGTAGTACTCATTATCTATATTGCATGAGCCGTATTTCAAAAACCTTAGCTTATTACTTTTAATTTATTCCATTTTGACATGCAAAGCCTTTTCATTTGTACACCCGCTTTCCTTTTACTTTGTATCTCTTACTTTATCCACAATTTTTTTACATCTACCCACCAGTGTAGTGTAGAAGCTAAGTTATATTAATATCAATAGAAATGTATGGACACATATCCTAAACATAATTCAAATATTGAGCTAGGAAGCTATTGATATGATAACTAGAGACTCACTAATCTTGTCAATCCTTTAGTACAAATCCATTTTAATAATTCTTCAAATGTTTGATACCTAGTATAAAGTAGACTAGGGTTTGTCTCAATTATTTTATGGAGGTAATATAAATATATAATTACCTATAGATTAAACAATATGAAGCAGAAAAGTAGGCTATATTCTTTCTTGCATTGTCTAAAAGGGAGACAATACTAATAAGATCCTCATTAACATTAATCAAATAATTAATTATACATCTTCACATGCTCATAAAGATTACTCGAACATAAGCAATGACACCATACGTACTAAAGGACATAAAAGACTTAAATAAACATGATTTATCTTGATTAGTTGACTAATAATCATTCATAAGATCTACAATCAACATTATACATATTACACTTATGATAACTCAAAAGCCACAATTATAACACTTATCCTTCTTTCCCTAAAACTTGCAAAGGGAAGATGGTTAAGTTATTTCCTCTTAACAATATTACTAAGCTCTTTATCATCTCTTTCTTAGTACTTGTTTTAGCAAAGCCAAATGCAGCCAAGAGTGTAGTAAATTTCGGGGCAAGGCCCGATGGCCGGACCGACTCAACCCAAGCCTTCCAAAAGGCATGGTCTTGGGCTTGTAGATCGACTAGGCCCGTCACACTCATTATACCACATGGAAGATTTGTGGTCCGACCCATGTTCTTCAACGGTCCATGTAGGAAACAAGTCACCTTAAGGATTAAGGGTACAATAATCGGTCCATCGGATTACCGGGTTTTGGCCCGGTCAAGTGTGTGGCTAATGTTTTACAATATTAATGGTCTTGTTATTAATGGTGGTACCCTTGATGCTAGGGGTCACGACTTTTGGTCATGCAGACATCGTATAGGGTATTGTAACAATGGAGCACAGGTACAAACATAATGCATTACTAATTTTAATTAGTTAAATGGATATATAATTAATTTTCTTTGTTTGTGGTAATTTTGTTCACTATTTTAGGGAATTATATATGTTTATAGAAAGCTGTTAATAAGTTGATAGTATAGCACAAGTAGTGTAACTAATTATAGTTTTTAAAAAAAAATTAATTTTTGTAAAAATTATCTAACACCTCATAATTTATATTAATAAGTTGATCGATTTTGTTTAAGAAATAGTATTTGGTCATGCAAGGCAAAAGCCTAGCATAGTAGCATGTAAGGTAGTATACGTGCATGTCACACCTTGTTTGAATGTACGACTGTACGTATGTATTTTTAGATGAGGAGCAATTCTAGATGAAGAACAAGTATATTTAAGTTAAATTGAGGCCGTAACACACATGATTCCTATAAAGTATTAAATTTAATTAATATTATATACGAAGAAGCTAAGTATTTCTTATTAATAACTATATAATTGGCTTATTACATACCTTTTTAGTCTTGCTCTTTTAGCTATATTGTTTTTATTTATTTATTTTTATTTATCTATATTATTCTCATAATTTCTTGTATTTTTGTTTAATTTGGAGCAGTCTATATCATTTGTATCATGCAAAAACGTAGTGTTGAATGGACTGAAGTCACTAAACAGCCAAAAGAGCCACATGAGTATAAAGAACTGCAACAAAATAAACCTCAATCACTTGACACTAAGAGCTCCGAGTGGTAGTCCTAACACCGATGGCATTAACGTTCAACACACTAATCACTTTACCATTTATGGTTCGGTGATTAAGACGGGAGATGATTGTATTGCCCTTGGACCTGGCACCCAAAACGCCGAGATTAATAATATTGCTTGCGGTCCTGGCCATGGTATTAGGTATGTCTCCTTTTGTTTTCTCTTATTGTGCTGCGTAATACAAAACCGGACTATTCTATTGTTTATATTTTATTGTCATGTTAGTAGTTTAAATAGACTAATGAAATTAAATATACGTGTCATAATTAATTTCAAACGGAAGGAAGGTATTACCTTTTCATATGAGGGGAAAGTAATTAGATACGAGTACTTGATTAGCATATAATGTGGATCCAATGCCTGATATATTAAGTATATAATTGTTGCAACTACTGCCTTCAATTAAGGAAGCCTGTTGCAACAATTATATCTAATAGTAGTATTTACAATGTGAAGCAATTAAGGGTGTGATTATCTACGTTAACTCTTATGTTTGCTTTTTAAAATCTTGCTATTTTATTTTTAATAGTTATTTAAGTCTGGCTTCAAGCAAGAATTTAGGTCCATATTGAATCTAACATGGTGTAGGACAGTAGGAGTTAGAGTTCGATATTAAGCAATAATAATAATAAATTCCTTTTGTTTTCGGTAGTCATTTTAAGGATGACTACCATAGAAACATCTTTTTATTTGTGGGAGGGAGAAAATAGTCTCATTCTATATCCAAGACTCCCATTTGCCCATATTTTTTCTAGTTGCACCACATATTCGTGTTGGTGCAATACAAGTTATACAAGCATGCATGTCGTTACATGTTATATAATATAGGGTAAAAAAAAAAAAGGAAAACAACTCATAATTATGTTAAATTATACAAGTATGCAACCAGCTCATATCACATCCTAATTCTAATTGTTGTAGCAAGGTTTGTTAAATTATGTTGCACTTTTTTTTAGTCCGTCTCTATGCATGCCCTTTACCCCTCTCCCCCAAAATTATTCTAAAAGAGTATCATATTTATGTATAAAGGTTATGATATCTTAAATAAGAAGTATATATGAAAATTGATGCATGTAAATTTAAAGTATATATTATCTGTTTTGCAGCATTGGTAGCATGGGAAACAGCCTACGAGAAGCTGGAGTAGAAAATGTAGTAGTGTCAAACGTAGGGTTTTGGAAGACAACAAATGGTGTAAGAATCAAGTCATGGGCTAGACCTAGCAACAGTTTTGTCCGTGGCATCACGTTTCGAAATCTCAACATGTACAATGTTTATAATCCTATCATTATTGACCAAAAATATTGTCCAAATAACCAATGCCCTCATCAGGTAATATTTTATTCTGTAAATCTTTCAAAATAAATCGACCTCCTTAATGAATAATGAAAAAAAAAACCTACGATGTGACATGTATATGTAGTCGTGTAGACATATAGTTCAAAAGCCACCTTATATGCTTTCAAGTAGGGTTAATAACAACAACTGGAAGCCGGTGTTTACTTTAATTTATACGATGCATAAGCTTTTTTTTTTTTTTTTTTTTTGAGAAAATACATCAATTTTCTATTACTAACCTAGATTGTGTTTTTTCTTTTTTCCTTGACAGAATTCCGGAGTGAAGATTAGTAATATAAAGTACATAAATGTAAAAGGTGTATCAAAAAACAAAGAGGCAATAATATTTACTTGTAGTCCAAGTAATCCATGCACAGGGATCAAATTGAAAGATGTAAGGTTAAGTTTTGGAAAAAAACCAGCAATTTCAAAGTGCAGCTATGCTCGTGGAAGTAGTCGAGGCAAAGTTACCCCTCGAAGTTGCTTATAATAGAACTCATTTCTTATGAGTTGATTATAAACTGATATAAATTAAAGAAGCTATTTTAATTTTTTAGCTTCTTGATTAAACTTAGCTTAATTGTATGTATAAACTTCAATGATTGATGGCTTATATATAAAAGGATGGTTTTATTATTACATTACATTAGGGCTCTTTTTGTTTTAAGTGTAAACAATTTTTGGTACGGAAAACAGTTTTCATTGTAACGTTATTAATTAAGGGACAACATAATTGTAAAAATGATTTTTCTTGTTTGTATAATAACAGGAAAACTTAGAAGAATATGAAATTGTATAAGAGGAGATGGATGAGACTTATCTAACAGTTTGTTGTAGTCATAGGATGATTTTCATCAAATTAATATGATGTATTCTAAAAGTTGATAAATTTTGCGATCCCACATAATTTTTCACCAATGAAACAATTTCAACAAAGCAAAAAAGCAAATCTTCCCTCAAAAGAAGAGAAGAAAAATCGTAGCTTGTATTTTGAAGAACAACATATCCTTTCAGTCTTTCAGAGATTTAAAGAAAAACCATGTCGTTTTAAGAATAGAAAGTTTCTCTTAGAAGAGGAAGAGTTATGAAAAACAAACAAGAATACAAAGAAAAGTACACAAGAAACAAAGATATAAACTTTCCATCGATAAAAACTGACGAAAGATGATGGAGGAAAAGGAGAATAAGGTTTTTACCTTTTTTTTAAAAAAAAAAAAAAAATCCAATCACAACATAAGATGATAATTAAAACTAAAGCATATAAACAGTTTTAAGCATATTTGAGTAGGCTAAAACAATAAGCATCTACCAAGAAACTTAGAAATTGAAAATTTGTGGAAAATGAAGAAGAGACTAGAGAATGATTTAGGGCATATTCAGCAGTAGCTTATTAGCATTTTGATGACCAAGTCAAAATACTTCTTAATAAAAAAAAAATTAAGTGCTAGGCAATGTATTGGCGTATTAGCTTTTAAAAATTAGAGGTATTTGGATTTTTTTTTCTCTATATATTTAATATTATTCAATATTGTTGTTTGGTTGCATTGCAATTAAATTCATACAAAGTTTTACATAAAATAGGAAGTAACTTTTTTCATTTTCCTAGGAATTTGTTATTTGTCTGGTTGATATAAGGGAATTTGTGTATCATGTAGTAGATGTAAATTTTAAAAGACTAATGGAAGGTGAGGTAGCAACTTCCTATGATATGGTGTGTGAGAAGTTAAAATTCTTAGCTAATTGCAATTCTTTAATTTTGCAAATTTCATGTTAACCAACACAATAAGGGATCTAAGCATATCTTAAGAATTTTTATTGCCTATGTCTTATAAGGGCCTGTTCTCTTCAACTTAATTTCAGTTCATTTCAATTCAGTTTAGCTCCTATCAACTCAGTTCAGTTCAGTTCAGCTCCTAATTTCTTTCTCTCATAAAATATTCATTTCAGCTCAGTTCAGTTTTATTCAGTTCTTAATTTCCTTCTCTCATAATATATATATTCATTTCAGTTCAGTTCAGTTCAGCTCCAATCAGTTCAGTTCAGTAAATCAGAACAGGTCCTAAGTGTAACCAAACAAGCACATAGAGGTAGCAACTATTCAATCATTACCTTATCAAATACATATACTCAAGGGGTGTTTGACTGTTTGGTTCAATAACTTGGAATGGAATGGTACGAGAATAGGCACCCCAATCGTATGGAATTATGGATTAAATTCATTTAGTTTTTAAAGTTAGTTTGGATCAATTAAAAGTATAGATTTGTGATAATATTAATGAGAGAGGGAGGTATGCTGGTATGGGTCAGAGACTCAGAGTGTTGTGGGTTTATATTCCTTTTCTATTGGGCCTTTAATTATCCTCTTATCAATCGGTCCAGATTGAAGATACTCTTTGGGCCCCCAAACACCGTCAATATCCGCCTATTACACACTAAACTCAATTTTTGAGGGGAACATACTAAAATCAATTAATGACAATCAGTAATAATTTAACAAAAATTCTACCAATAAAATTCAAAGGAAAATATTGCTCAAAAAAAAAAAAAAAAAAATTTCAAAGGAAAATATATGTAACAAGCGGAGAGTATTACTAGAAATACTAGTATCAGCAAAAAATTGTCCCAAAAAATTAAAAATCCTTCGCTATTATCTATAACTTTGGGATCATGGGTGTTAAGTAGTTTCAACTCTCACATTTGTGATTGCATAAGTTATTTTTATTTTTATTTGCAATCGAGTGGATATTTGCAATCGAGTGGATGCAATACTATAAAATCTGAACAATTATCACCTAGACCTTTAATGTCTATATTCTATATCTGAAATCGTTGAATACAAATGGTTCAATAATTAGTGAAAACAATATGAAACGGCGAAACGCCAAACATCTTCGCGCATCACATTGCGACATTTGCGAGAGTTAACTTATGGTTTACCTTAGAGCCTTTGACGGCTTGACAATACACATGTTTTTATGTCTTACTTGGATTTCTTAAATTCAACTAATATGTACTTTTTTTATTTATTTTTTTTTATTTTTTTTTGACAAAGGTTATAGAAAACCTAATATGTACTATTAGTACTTGTTATTATGACCTGTACTTGCTCTCAATTATCACATGACAATATTCACTTACTTCCCCCTTAAATGCGGCTTTAAGTTTGCAAAGCCAGCTTCTACATTTGATTTGCTGAGTACAATTTCTATATGAATGAATCCCAAAATAATTTTCCCTTTAAAATGAAGCTAAGCTAAATTTTAAAAGGGATAAGATCATAAGATGCCAGATTTATGTACATGCATACGTGAGATATGTGTATATATACATCACATCTTTTAAGTTATAACTTGACATAATTGTACGTAGTCATATACTTGTATAGTTTTAAGCTATCTATTAAACATTTAACATGGTCCAAGTAAATAAAATGCATTACATTGGACCAATCTTATTCAAAAAGGTTAATTTAAGTTTTTTTAATTAATATTTTTTCATATGGATCATGTATTCAAGTACAACATTGTTTTTGGACAATAGACAGTATCAACAATTATGTACAACATATGTTATCATTAAGGACATTAACTATCTTGTCTTTCAGATGCGGGCTAACCACATTTTTTCTTACACTTATTCATCACATAAAAACTCGCTTTTCTTTTTATTAAAATTTGTACATGTAGTGATTAGTAAGTGTATGTTTAGATCAAATAGGAAGGTAGTATTTATAGTGTCTATATAGTTTTACCCTTCTCACGTTTTCAAGAGGTGTTAATTCAGGTACTTGAGTGGGGTTCGGTGAGGTCATATCAAGTTAGTGGGTTGGATCTATTTTAAAATTAAGTCATGCTATATTATTTTGTCCATATGAGTCAAATTTGAATTGGTTTTTTTTTAGGTCGAATCGAATCAGGCTGGTAAAATTAGAGGTAAACCTAGATTGACGCTATCAAGTGGCAGTTCCCAATTATTGGTTTAAATGAACTACAAATGAGTTTAAAAACATAAAATCCTTCAACAAGTAACTTATTAACGACAAATCAACAATGAGGACGTACAGACATTGTTAAGTACAAGGATAATCAATATGTATAAAATCAATCAATACATGAAAATATTCCTAGCTTATATTGTAGACTTCAAAGATTGCAAGTTGAGGATACGATTGTAGGTCATAATTGGCTCATTACCCAAATTAATGACTATACATTGGTTAAAAATTAAATTATGCTATTGCATTATTGTTTCTTAGGAACTCTATAAGATTCTCATGATAAATCACTAATTAAGTATGCATCTTCACATGCTTAGTACGTATTTGATAACGTAATTTTCTAACATGCATGATCTAGCTAGATTAGTTGACTTACAATCATTTATAATAAGATTTACACGTACTCTACACCCACATTTTCATTATATATAAGTCAAGTTACTTATCAATTATCATAACAAAAGTAATTAAACAAGAGCCTCAAACTTAATTAAACATCTTCCTCTCAAACATAATTGTAAAGGGAAGATGGTTAAGGTTTATTTCTTTGTTATTTCTCTCTTATTACTTGTTCTTGTAAAGCCAAATGAAGCATATAGTGTGGTGGCTTTTGGGGCAAGGGGTGATGGCCGGACCGACTCAACCCAAGCCTTCCAAAAGGCGTGGGCTTGGGCATGTGGATCGGTTAAGCAAGTTATACTTGATGTACCATCGGGTAGATTTGTGGTCCGGCCTATGTCCTTTAACGGACCGTGTAGAAATCATGTAACCTTAAGGATGAGGGGTACAATTATTGGCCCATCGGATTACCGTGTGTTGGCACGTTCAAATGTGTGGCTTATGTTTTACAATATTTTTGGTCTAACTATTGATGGTGGTACAATTGATGCTAGAGGTCATTCCTTTTGGTCATGTAGGAAACATAATGGATATTGTTACAATGGAGCTCAGGTATACACTTTCTTCTTTGTTCGTTCATAGTTTCATAGTTATATATCACGTCATGTGTTGGCGCGTGTATGTCACACACTCATGCTTTGCGCATTGAGTATGTACTGTGTAGTAGCCAGCTAACAGCTAGCCATTTAGTCTCACTCGTTTTACATTCCTACTTACTAGCATTGTTATTATGACTAATTATCCTAAACTTTCTCATAGTTACATTTGTGTTTGTTTGGGGCAGTCCATATCATTTGTATCATGTGGTGGCATAGTGTTACGTGGGCTAAAATCAATGAACAGCCAAAAGAGTCACATGAGCATAAAGAACTGCAATAATATGGCTATTAGTTACTTGACACTAAGAGCTCCGAGCGGCAGCCCCAACACGGATGGCATGAATATTCAAAACTCTAATCGTATTTCCGTTTACAACTCCGTAATTAAAACAGGAGATGATTGTATCGCCATTGGACCTGGAACCAAAAACATGGTTGTTAATAAAATTGCTTGTGGTCCTGGCCATGGTATAAGGTATTAACTTCTATATACTTTAATTTAACCCCTTTCCTCCCATCCATCATCTTATAATAAATTTTCACGCAATTGTTTTTTATGCGCTGATATCAAATTGACAAGTAATAATATAGTTAACTGTCAATACTGAATACCTAATGGGTCAAATAATAATGCAGAGCAAATATTATGAGGGGACAGAGCAAATTTAAATGGTCATAGAAGGAGTAATTAACATGTATCACATATGGATCCAATGTCTGATAATATAATATATAATTTTATATTCTTAATTTTACAAGTAAACTCCTGCCAAATATTAATATTTTTGGTGTTTTAAGAATACATCATTCAGGTTTTAAGCAAATATTTAAGGTTCAATATGAATCTATCGAGACTTTAAGCAATTAATTTTATGTCTAATCTTTTCACTTTTAACTCCTTATATGTTGCCCGGTCTAAGGGCTGCATAAATTTTTTTCCATAATATATATCAGTTTTATGCGTTAATAGACTTCCAACTTTCACAAATAATAATTTTGCATACGTTTTAGAATTATTTTTAAAATAAATTTAAAACTTGGGTGTAAATTTTCATAAAATATTTTACTTGTATTTACTGAATAATATTTTGTAAAACAAATTTAAAACTTGGGTGTAAATTTTCATAAAAGTATTTTACTTGTAATTTCTGAATAATAAAATATAATGTTGAGAATTGACCAGAAAATTTATAAGAGCAATCAAATTATTAGAAGATGTTTAAGTGAAATAAGTTGATTAAATATAATTGTCTTTCATGACTTCATGAGTACTACTACGTACGTATAGTAGCAACTTGAGGGAAACCTCGATAGATTTAAAAAAAAAAATGTACGTAGCAACTTAATTAAATAATTAATTAGAAAAAAGATATATGCAGTAGGGCTACATATAATGAGTTAAAACTGAAAAGAATAAACATAAAATTAACATTTATTACACCAATGTACTCGTGAATTGTTGATATATTCCCAATTTAATACAAAAAAAGAAAGTATATTCAATGCTTATATGCAACCCTTAGGGCTGCATATAGCATTACCCATATATTATTATTAAACGTCACAATATTGAGGTACATATTTGCTTTATGCAGTATTGGAAGCATGGGCAACAGCTTACATGAAGATGGTGTACAAAACATAATTGTATCGAATGTAGTATTTTATAAGACAACATTCGGCGTTAGAATCAAATCATGGGCAAGACCAAGCGACAGCTTTGTCCGTAATGTTATATTTCGCAACATCATCATGGAAAATGTCTTTTATCCCATACTCATTGATCAAATATATTGTCCTAATAACCAATGTCCTCGACAGGTAATTTCTTTCATCAATTGGCCAAGTACTAGTACTCCGTAAGTACAATATATGCTATGTTTTGTTCACATATAGTATTTTTTTTCATGGCAGAATTCAGGAGTGAAGATAAAAAATGTGAGTTACATAAACATAAAGGGTACATCGTTACGCAAAGAAGCAATACAATTTACTTGTAGCCCAACTAATCCATGCAAAGGGATTAAGCTGCAAGATATCAGGTTAACTTTTGGGAGTAAACCAGCAGTTTCAACTTGTAGCTATGCTCGCGGATTTACTCAAGGAAAGGTTTCCCCTCGAAGTTGTTTTTAGATTTTGTTTCTTCCTTTATCCGGGTGCATATAACACTCTCACATATTGTCCTCTACACGGTCATGCTCATATGTCAAGCACAAGTACAGGGGTCACTAATCGAACTTGAAGGCTTATTAAGCAATTAAGCCTTTAATTTCATGTATACACTTCAAAGAATGATGGCTTACAATACGTTTGTTGATTTACTTTCATGTAAACAAAAAACGAATTGAAATAGCCTGACATTGTGGTGTATTATTATATCTTGATGATACTACTTGTATCAGAGTAGTATCATTATTCATGCTTTTAACTTTTGGTGTTTGTTATGTTGTATTTTAAACGTGTACTTCAATTGAAAGTCTTAATAAAGTTTCCTTTCGAAAAATGATTATTGATTGACCATGAGGATTCATAACCTTCATACACGTGATAAATTTCTAACTGGTCACTCTCACATCAACAACTCGATCTATAAAGACTTTACACGTCTATTATAGTAATTGATTATGATAAAAACTCCTCAAATGTGACTACTAGGATTAAAGGATCGAGATCACATATAATTCATCCCTTAGCTTATATTATATCCCGATCCAAAACAAAATGTTTAGCACTAATAATCATGCTCTCATCAAAAATGAATGAGAATTCTTGGCCAAATCCAAGGTTTAGTCACATCTCATGTAAATAGTGAACCAAAAAAAATTTTGGCTACACTTTTAATCGCAATGTGCTGCATGATGAGCTTATGCAGACGAACCATTAACCTGTGTACAATAAAAACAGGTTGTACTAGCAGCTCAATTAGACAGCCAATGGCTTTGCTTGATACGATCAGAGGCACTTTCACTCACAGCATAATGAATGAACAACCTGATAACGATGAGTGGTACATAGAATATAATGTCGTAGAGCCAAATGACACCAGCCCAACCCCATCCGATCCCTTGGATTATGCTCCAATCGGCATAAACAGCAATGACAGTTGCAAGCTGCCAAGAATGGGAAGCGAGTTAAGCTTATTGTCCAAGCACAAATAAGGAAACACAATGCAATTAACATGTCATAATCAGGAAAATTAATAAAGTGATTACCAGGTGAACACACAGACACATCAGAAGAAAGCAAGTGTCAATAACCGGATTTGACCATCTTCGCGATTGAGTCACAAGTACTAGGCCGTGAATACTGATGCTAACTTGAAGGTATATTGCAGATGCAAGTTTTCTGTAGTCACTGCTATGAGCTACTTCCATGAGGCTTGTCACTCCAAAAATACGCTACCAAAATCAAGAAAGCGAAAATACATATATTATTTCATCTGCTTCTAAATAATATGCTACATTTCTATTTAAGACCATTTAAAAAAAAAAAAAAAAAAAAAAAAAAAAAAAAAAAACAGAACAAAATGATCTTTGTACCTGAAAGAAATCCTTCTCGAATGCTATCCAGAAGAAAAAGATGGTCATGAAAGCCAAATAACCACCTAGAGCTACTCCAGTTTTAACTATCTTAGGAAGCCCCCAATGATCAGGCACCATAAGAGAATGTCTCGTCCGATACACTCCATAGGTACAGCTTAGAACTGCAATGCAATGATTTCTGTTACATATAAGAGTTCTTTCAAAATCGACTGCATCACTATAGATACATCTCAGTAGTCCAAAGACCAAGGCCTCGTTGTGCAACGAAATAATTATTGATAAACATGTAAGCACAGGATACATGAGACACACACCCTCATTGAAGACAACAATTTGAACCATCATTATGGGTGGGAAATTAAATTTCCATATGAAAGCCAGCAGCATGAAACCAAGCTGTAACACGATAACATGAGGAAAAAGAGTTAAGCGGAGTCAATTGAAACTTTTATCAGGTTTGATGTTTCAAAGTTGAAGGATTAGTTACTTACAGTGGTGTAGACAGTGATTGAAACGATGTGAATCTGTAAGCAGAAGGAAATTTTTTTAAGAAAAAATTAGATGTAATGAATGAGTCATGTGTTGACAGTATTACAATGAAGTTGAGCACATCGGTGACAAAATCATGTATTAGGCCCTGTTCTTTTCACCTGATTTTTACGCCTCTTTAGTGTAATTGTAATAAGTTGATATTGATTTTTATTGATAATATGGAAGAGGACATAGCCTATGTAAGATAGTAGACTGGAATCGTAATGGTAAATAGCTTACGCAGTAATCTTTAATCTTCTGTGAGATCTGACGACATATTTGCACAGCTCTGATGATGACATTAAGACCAGGTTCTGAGAGGACAAGATCTGAAGCTTTACGAGCTGCATCTGTTGCATCTGCGACAGCTATGCCAATATCAGCCTTCTTAAGGGCAGGGACATCAGTTACACCACTACCTGTTACTCCACATACGCGTTTCCTGACTTGCAATTGTTTGATAATTTCATACTTAGCCCCTGAAGCAAAATAGACATCATGAACCATCAGAGAAACAAATAGTTAAACATGTCTACATAAGAGAAACAGTATGAATATACCTGATGTAACATCTGTGAATCCGTCAGCTTTTTCAATCAGATCATGAAATAATGAGGCAGAAATTTTCTTGTCCTTGCTTTCCCCGAGCAAAGACGACACAGGATACATATTGGTTCCCATACCCAAATGACGACCACCTTCCTTTGCCATTGCTAGTTGGTCACCTGAAATACACGAACATATCAGGAAGTATCAGGTTCAGAACAAAATAAAAGGCAAAACTCTGTCTATATACTAAGCCCGTAGTACAGAGGAGCGAGATTACTATCACAATCTGAATACAGCTAACCTGTTAGCATTTTGATGCTAATACCAAGATCAAAAGCCTTTGCTATTGCGTCAGCACTGTCACACCTAGGAGTATTGAAAAGTGGAATGATACCAATCAATGTCCAGGCATCCTCAGAAATTTTTTTCGTCCCATTAGTAACTTCCTGTATGAATTTCATGGACATCAACCAAACTGCTGTCACAAGTCTCAACAGAAGGACAAGGCCTGAATATTACCTGATATGCTACAGCTTGCAAATGCCACCCTCGCTGTGTGAACTTGTCAATCACTGCATGAACTCTTATCTCTATATCGCTCTTGTTACGTGCCAGATTTAACACCTAAGAGCCAACTGAGAGCATTAAATAAGATGAGAAGATGAAAGACATTATTACCACTAGGTCGCGAAGCAGTACCTGCTGAGGAGCACCTATGCAAACTTTGTGAAATTTTCCATCACCATCTGAGTAAGTTACTGCTCTGACTTCATCATTCGGAGTTTGATCAAATGAGAAGTAAGTTCCTTTCTGAACGCGAGCCAAAGCCTGAATGGAAAAGGGATATAACATAAACTGATGTGGCATAGTAACCCCTAAAAAACGAACAGAAATTTATGTCATATTATTCATTATTTACCTCTTTTGAGTTGAAGAACATTTCAAGAATGGCAGCATCTACTTCATCATTGGTTTTAGTTTGACATACTTTTGCTGCCATTGAAATAACGGTATCTGCATTTACTCCCTTGTCGAATACCTGAGAAAGATTTACAGATTTTCAAAGCAAATCCTGGAATTTCTAATGAGATTTGCAGTTACAGCATCCATCAAAAACTGTAGTTTACAAGAAAATAAATTATACCTCAATCATTGTCATGTCAACTGTGAGCTTGTTCATTACCAAGGTTCCTATTGTATCACAGCAAAGTACATCCATGACAGCTATATCCTTTATCGCAGTCAATCTCATTAAGATAGCGCCCTGTAAATAGTTTCGATAAGTTAATTTCTCTAGGAGACAATGATAACATGTAGTCTATTCTACCTAATTGATTCTAGCCATCATGCCACAGTGTTCATAGACTTATAAGCAAAGATGATTATTGAACTTTAAATAAGAAATAGAAAAGACGAGATAGAATAACTATCAAGCACAAACCTTCAGGCCATTTAAGTTCTTGTAAATCACAAACAAAACATTGGTGTGAAGAGCAATGGGAATTCCACCAATGAGGAGAACAAGCAGATTATCAATTCCGTGCCAAAATGATATGTGCTGGAAAAGGTACATGAAAACAATCTCTACCAACAAACCAACAGCAACCAAGCACAAGCATACATTCCTAATGCCAACCAAAACCTAAAAACGAAAGAAAAAAAGCAAAATAAATACATGGGGTTAAGAAGATAGAACAAGTAGCTATATATTTTTAGTGTTGAAATCCACTAGAACTTTTTACCTTATCCCAGCAGTTGACTTCATTGGTGCTGTAATCCAGGCAATCTTTTTTCCTAAAGGAGGTTCGAGCACCGGTGGCAATGACCACAGCTTCAGATCCTCCTAGTTCACAAATACAGCCAGAGTATACTGCATCCCCTGCTCTCTTATTTACTCTAGACGAAACTCCTGTTAAAACATACTGCAAAGCACAGGAAATCAAATTTTCAGCAATAACAGATACACAAAAGTAATTATATTGATCACTAACATCACAACTAACCTCATCAATTATCACAGCATTGTCTCCTTCCAGTAGACGCACATCAGCTGGAATGATGTCTCCAGCATTAATTCTGATTACATCCCCAGGGACCAACTGTGAACTATACTCCTCAGTCCACCAACCATCACGCAGAACCTGATGAAATAGCCTTAACTTTAGAAACAGCCTCACAAATACAAGTGTATAGTCGCGACTCTCAAGTGATACTGTGATACAGATAGACCAAGCATTGAAAGCAATCAAGCATGCATACCTTTACTTTCCTTGCTAAGGGTGCCATGACAGAGGTTTGCTGATTATAGATATCTTTCTCTGTAATAAGACTCATAAGTGGAGCAATTAAAAGCACAAGAAAGACCGAAACAACCACTGGCCAATGTAGGTTCTTGCCCTGCATCAATCACATAAATCTATTGAGTCGAATTGCACAAGCAGTACTTCATAGAGAAACAAGTATAATTAGAAACCCGATGCTCACCCAAGCAATGGCAATGGCAATGATTGCAGCTGCCATTCGAAGAGTCCACATTGAGCATACAGTCTTCAGGAGAAAACTCTTCTGCAATGCACGAGGTTATGAACTAGCAGCGTAAGATTTTACAGTATCTAACAGCAAACGTAATATATTTATATATATACAGTGTAAAACCGCGGAAAATGATGGTTTATATACAAGGAGAGAAAATCCAAGCAGTAAAAAGAACGCCTTTCCCTTCAATTTACACCTTTTATTTTCATGTTATAATATTGATATCAACAAATCAACTCGATCTCGTGAAAGAACAGAACCATCAGTATATTTCAGGGACTAGCAGTTGAATTATCTGAGGCTAAAATGGGTTCACATGCCATAATCATAAGCTGAAAATATCTGGCATTCATATCTTAAACACATTTTGATCAATCCGATAAATTATTAAAAGTGTTTACTAAATCTCAAAGGCGCCTTTCTGATTATAAATTTATATAATCTGGAACTAGGAATCAATAATGAATCAAAGACAAATGAGTATAAAAAATGCAACCACTAAAAAATCATATACCTTTTTATGTTCATATTTATTGATGCCAAAAATGGCTAATCTTTCAGTAACAGCCTCAGAAGTGAGGCCAACTCTGCTACACCCAAGTTTTTCAAAGACTTGATCAACTGGTACATTGTACTGTAACCACAAACAAAGATCAAAACAATTATACATGCTATATAATCAATGTAAAACCAATCTGTATAAAACCATAATGTATTCGAAATGATCAAATACCCAATCAATGCCATCCGAAACTCGAGACTTGGTCATTCTAACTCCTTGTTGAATTGTTGTTAGAAACTCCGATCCAAGCAGTACTAAGCGAGTGAAGTCCTCTAGTCAAAAGCCCTTACTGATTATACTGATTAATAATATTATGCATAACTAAAATCATGTTATATTTGTGAGTATATAAATAGCTTTTTTTTTTTCAAAAAATAACAAATACTCGTAAATAAATATCATGTATGCTTAATGCCTTATAAGGCATACCTTGAAAGACCCATATAAATTATAAAGTTCAATCCAATCCAATTCAAATTGGTAATTCGCTATACTCCCATACTCTTTTAGCAATAGCTTTGATTTGCTTATAAGCCTCCCTACCATAAACCAGTGACAGAAGGAGGATAAATACAGTAATAATTTTGTTGAATTTGTTTTTAAGTGATAGAAATGATACTTTGTATACCATAAAACCCTAGAATTTTCTTTAAGAAAATATCTTTTTATCCTTTTAACAATTTTTTATCCAAAGTACTAGTGATAATACCGGATTGTTAAAATATCAATATATATCCATGGAAAAGAAATGGTTTTTTATTATTAATATATTTTTAAAAAAAAACTTAACTTCAAAATAACTCCTCGAGTAGGAAAATTATGGTTGTTTAATACTTTTTCCGAGGTGCAATTCACCATTTATAAGGTATTTGTAGGGTATTTATAGTACTGTAGTTTTTATAAATAAATGACTCATGCAAAATGTCAATGCAATTAAAGGAGTATCTATTATGAGAGGGAAGAAGTATAAATATAGTAAAAATAATACTAAATAAAATAAAATAATTAAAATATAATTCATGTTTTATGAGATTGGTTTTCCACTGCTTTAATAAAAGATTAAAAGTACAAGGCAAGGCAAGAAAGCATTGAAAACAGGTAGCCAAGAACTTGTATTGCTGACGTACCTCTGAATTTATAATAATGATAACTAACACATTTCATCCGTTCTATTTTATAATAGATATTCAAAAAAATAAGCTGATTCAAGATATTTGAGATATTTAAAGCTTGATATGTAAATAATCAGGATTAGGACTTAGGTGTAACCTCAAAATATCCAAGCTCTAAAAGATTGATTGATAAAAAGATTGATTCATAACTTGCAGAATTTACAGTAAATATACTAATAAATAATAGTACCAGGGATCCATTGCTTATGCAATACTCGTAGGAGAAAGAAGACTAATTTTTTGGGGGAAAAAAAAGGCTATCTCAAGATATTTACAACTTGTGCATGCCAACTATTTTCGTAGGTTAGTCTTGGGGGCGGTACCCAAAATCTGGGATTGAATCATGTCAACATTGTTGCCCTTGATGCTCTTCTCTCGACATAATTAAAAAACATGATTAGAGCTTGATATTGAAATAGTCCGAGTCCAAGTGATGCAACCTCACGTAACCATCTTCACCCCCACTGGCAAAACTGCACAATACAGAAAAAAAAACTTGAGAAAATTTTCCATAGAGCTTTGACACAACCTTATAAAGATAACTTCCAATAAAGAGTAGACAGCACTAAACACAGATTAATCTAGCGTGATTATTTACCTTTTCCCATCAGGATTGAAGGCCAAGGCATTCATAGGCCCAAAATGTCCCTTGACACCTCCAATTTCTGCCATGAGGATCTGCAAGCAAAATAACATAAATTAATTATGTTACTGTGAATGTTGGTTTTGAATTCACAACCATCAAGTAATGGGTTAATTAACTAGGCAGAAAACCTCTAATATAGAGTTGTTAGATGTTTTAGTTTTTTGGTTTGCAAAAGCCTCGATACATGTTTGCTGCAAGTCTACTGAGAGGTGTCGAATACCAATTCAAAAGAAATATGATGTTCAATGCTTAAGCTTATAACATACTGATATATCATGTAATCTGATTTATCAATAGAGCAATATGTAAAAAGAGCAAATTATTACTGCAGGCATGAGCATGGAGTCTTACATGTAGGAATTTACATGAAAATGCAACACGTCTTCAAGAAGAGACACAGTTATACTATTGGTGGGCAGTGCAACTCAAAAGTATCAGTAAGCTGAAAAGTCATTCAGCCCCCTTTCATACTAATAACAAATGCAATCTTTCATTCACATATAGTTTGTGTGATTTACCTTATCAAAGAATTTTGCTTCGAACTTTCCTGCACGACCATCTGTAGTCACAGATGATGCATCAATACCTCCTCCAAGCACAACCTGTAGGAAACACAGTTCAAGCAATGTCTAATGCTGTAGGCTTATATAACAAAGGTTTTCATGAGAATATTACAGATTGTACGGGAAAACAAAAGGCTCTGCTGCACCACATGCACATTAAAAAGGTATTCCTACATAACATCATTACCCTCAATAACTCATATATAGGTTCCCACCTCAAGCAGGATAACTGTGAGTCGGATATAAGGAGTCATGATCCAGGCCGTATACCAGTTCACAATCAATAAAAATTGTACATAACTATGAGTCACTTTAATTTCTCCCATCACTAAACTAGATGTTAATAACAAATTGAAGCATATCATTAGGGTATGCAATATATCACTATGCTAACTGCAGTTTAACATAACTATGGTGATACAAGTACAAAGTGAGATATATGATTATCCAGCTGAGGCTTAAGACTCATCAAGTCATCAAACATCCTGTAGTGAAAACCTTTCAAATACCAAATTTCTTGCCCTAAGGAAATATTCCGTGGGAAAACTGGACCAGTACAAATATAGACACCACACAGCTAGTAAAACTGGTAACAAGTTAGAAGGAAAAAAAAAAGAAAATGAAAATTCAAGTAACATACATGGTCCAGTAAAGGAGACATGGCAACAGCATTCACAGGTCGCTCTGTACTGTAGGATTTAAGGAGAGTTAAAGTCCTTGTGTCCCAGAGCTGAAGAAAGAAAACAAACCATGTTAGCACAAAAACAAACAAAAATCAACACAGCAACTTAATTCGTTCAAATATCATGAGATATACAACCTTTGCTTGATTATCCAGAGAGCCAGTAAGGAAATGTGACTTGTCTGCAGATAGACAAAGTGATTTAATAGCTTTCGTGTGACCATTTTTATGGTCCTTTGTAGACATCTTCTCCTGGCCAGTCTGCAATTTGAAGCACTAAAAATCAAACCAACAAACATGGCAAAAGAAGCAAAAAAGAACTCAAGCACACGTAAATCATATAACAGAATTTTAAGGCGCACTGTTCTTTCATGAAGTTCCAAGACTCAAGGCTATGTGGATACAAGTATATAAAAAAACAGAAATGATACAATTGGTAGTTCTACTTACCACAGGATCCCAGACACGGATGATACCATCTTCACCACAGCTGATTATAGTGCTGTTTAGAGGCCCCCAAACAGCTCTATTGATTCTTCCAGTTGGGCCCCTAATGACAAGAACAGGCCTATCACTCTCTGCAAATCAATGTAAACAATAATGTCATCTTTAGGAGCAGATTTCAAGGGAAAAAAGTGAGAAGGAATAAAATTTAATGGATATACACACAAATACATAGACAAGTAATGTTAGCGAAAAGCAAAAAACCTACATGTTGCTCATAAAAAAGAGTTGGTTATTATTTTCAGCTAAAAAAGTAACCTAAGCCTCAAATAAAAACATGTATATCATAAAACAATTACCATGCTAAATGATTAGAAAATGCCCCCAAAGTATCATATGATAAGATCACAAATCTCTTAACAAAAAAAAGCACACATAGCATCATCATACTTATTAAGACCCTTATGGAAAAGTAATTGTTCTTAGTAGATGTTAGTGATTGCACAACCAATTAATTAGATAGATTAAATGTACGAGTAGAAGTAAGTTTTTGAAAAATTACCCCTCTAGATCAACAGTTTATAAATTGTGGTGATTCTAATTGTTAGGAAAAAAAAATATATATATATAATAATAATAATAATAATAATAATAATAATAATAATAATAATAATAATAATAATAATAATAATAATAAATAAATAAATAAATATGAAAGCAAAACTAATTTTAAGCATTCCAATTCCAAAGCACTGTTGTTAGAGTAGAAGCTACCTCCATGGCTCCATCTCTACAAACTAAGCCTTAAAACTCTAAAGGCTACAATTAAAATAACAGTTCAGAGTCTTCAAACATACAGTATACAAAACCAAAAGCCAAGCTTGCAAGGGAAAGAATTGGTCAGTTATAAATAAATGTACAAAACAATATATAATTCCTAGGCCGAAAATGATGTAAACAGTCAGGAAGTCCAGAAAAGTGAAAAACATATGCCACACTTACGTTCATCAATGTCTTCTGCAATACAATACACGTGAATTGCAGAAGTCTTTTCCATAAATGGATCAGTGGTGATAACAGCAAGTTTATCACCAGTTGAAAAATCCACCGACCTTGCAGGAGAGTCAAAATAGAAGGTATACAATTCCTCTCCGGTTTTAAGGTTCCACAACTTTACTGTCTGATCCGCACTGGCAGTAATTAGACGGGAAGAATCCCCTAAAATAAAAGATATCATCAATAACGGGCACAAATTCACAACTTTAAACAAGTGTAGAAACTTTAAACATATTCATGGTGAAATTTAACCAACGTTTAATTTGCTCAAAATTCAGTTAACAGTCCAAAGTTTAAAATACACCAAAATAATATGAAGTTTCATAATAGTCTTCAAGTGGTTTGACTATAATAATGTCATATCGATGAAACAAAACAATTTTATAAGATTTAAATGAAATCAAACCCAAGGCACCCTTATTCAGCATTATTTTTACTCCACTTCCTTCTTCTACAGTTCTAACTTTAACCTTTGCATCACTGCAGCCAATATGACACCCCAAAACACCTCATATACTTGTCCTCAAATGTTCATACATAATACATATTGGAACAAATACCAAGAAACAAAAGTATAAGCAGGATTAAACCAAACTCGAGACAATTTCGAATTTACAAACACTCGAATTGCAAGTAGCAATAATACGTATTGGGTTGGTTTAGAAGTAATCATCTAACCATCTTCTAAGGTCTCTTGTAATCTACCATTTCCATCAACCATATCCTTAGAGTAATAAGTAAGAATATCCAAACCAACCTAAAACCTTAACTTCATATCATAACAAAAATTGTCAAACATGCTCAAATTATTTGATTTTAAAATAGTGGCTGTTTTCACCAATACACAATATATCAATAATCAAAAATTTAAAAAAATTAAAAAATAAAAAAGCTTTATCTGTTACTTGAGATGATTAGTTAAGGTAAACGAACTATTTTATCAAAATAATTTTAACAATAGGAGCAAAGTAGGTTTAGGTATTACGTGTAAAAATTATTTTGAATAGTAAAAGCACGGTATTACGTGTAAAAATTATTTTGAATAATATGTCTGTTTAAGTTATATGATCTCGACCTAAAAGCACGTGTTACAAGTTTATGTTGCAAGTAAATAAAAACGAAGAAAGTAAATCAAGAGTAATAGAGAATTACAAGAGACGTCGCACGAATAAACGGCGCCGTTGTGACCGGAATAGGTACCGAGGCGTTCTCCATTGTCGGCGTACCAAACAGTCGGGTTGTGATCCTTTGCGCAAGAGAAGAGAAGGTCGCCGTCTCGATTGTACTTCAAGAATGTTAGAGGCCTTTCATGCCCCTTCATCAAAATTGGCCTCATATTAACCTAAATTTTAACACTTTATCACACAAATAAGACTCTTATCAACCGAATTTATCAAATCTTGCTGATAAATATCAGTGTAAATTGCGCAATAAAATTATAGCAACAGTATGAATCGTTAAAATTGATTACATTGACAATCGAATATTCAAATTAAACCCTAAATTGTGAAATTGGGTTTCTAAGATTACAACAAAAATCTTACCTTAGAAGATGATTTAATGGAGGAGAGAGAAAGCTTAGAAGATTTTTTAATGGAGGAGAGAGAAAGCTCAGATTCCGCTTCAATGGAGGAGAGAGTGAGAGAACGTACAGCGTATACAGAAGCTCTAAAGGGAGGTAATGTTAGTACAATATGGGAGATTGGGAGGTATTTAAATGTTACGGACGTGATATAAACCGTCGGATCTAAATAATATCAACCGTCAGATTTAAATCATTAAATTAAATTTATTTTTTAGAAAAGGTAAGATAAAAAGACTCTACATGCTCCGTGATTCCGTATGAAACTAAGAAAACCCTGGCCTTTTAGGAGTCAATCCAACTCGAGTTAAGTGAATTAAAAATTTTGGAAAGTAGGGATTAGTATAAGTCATTAAGGCCATAAGTAAAAGGTAGGGATGTTAGTGGGCCCGCCCCATCTCACCCAATGGAGCGAGTATGAAAACTGGTTTAGGGTCTTAATTGTTCACCTTATTTTCACTTATTATAGGTCGGTGTAACAAGGGATCGGGTTTAACTAGTTTTGAGGATTACCCAAGTACAAATCTAATCTAATATATATAAATAAAGTAGGCATTTTTGGAGAGCATTCGGCACGCCACATAAGAAAAGGTATTATTTTGACCAATGAAATTTTAGATTAATAATTTGTTTTAGAATTAAAAAATTCACTCGCCACCTAAGAAAAAGTGACGAATAAGATTTAAGAATTTTGCCACCTAGGTAAAAATAACGAATAGTGAACAATAAAATATAAATTATTTAAAAAACTAATAATTATCTCCCTAGCAATTATTATAAAAATTAGATACTAATAATGTACTTATCGAAACGAATAAAACTAAATCTCATATCACTATGTTTTTCCTTATATATAGAGAGAAATTTAGAAGATTCCCCTTAATTTTTTTAATAGTTCAAAGATTTTAGATGAGACTAACGTTTTTGAAACAGAACAAGTATATAAAAACACGCATTTGCAAAGGACTTATTTTAACCAATAAATAAAATGATTTGCCATATATTTTTTAAAAAAAAAATTAAATTGTCACTTAAGAAAAATTAAAGAATGAGGTTTGAGATTTTAAATTCAAGCGCCACATAAAATAAATAAACCTACGAAAGATAACTTTAGTGTTAAAATTAAAAAAAAAATATCTTATGATATTAGTAATTTTATCCAAATATCCAATGAATGATCTTCATATAAAAAAAATCTTAAATTAATAAAAAGATTTACTAGAACCGTGCATCGCACGGGCTTATATCTAGTTACAACAAAAATAAGTTTTAATGTGTTCAGATAAGTTCATGTAAGTTTAGATTAATTCAAATAAGTTTAAATAAGTTCTGATAAGTGAAAATCAGGTGAATCGAACGCATCCATAGTAAGTGGTGGGCCAGGGATAAGGATAACACTTTGTACTCTCCCTATGACATCCCCCTATAGTCCTATACCTAGATCTATATACTTGCATTACTTTTGAAATTGCAGACTTTTAGGTAGTTTTTAGAGTATAAAGTTTTAGAGGGGAAAAAAAAACAGAGCGCATGTGATATAAGTTAGATAGGGTGAATTGATTGACTAAAAAAAATGATGCATCTAAATTGAAATTTCCATATATATATAAAGTGATACATTTAATTAAAACTAACTTAAAACTTGTGTCATGCATGATAATAAATCCTTTTTTTTTTTTGTAAAATATCTGTAATGTAATTCTTTAATATCAATAATATGAATCAATTTTATTATTACTACTTTTTATAGCAACATCTAGCTAATGCTATTTTGTTTATCTAGAAAATTAAAAAAGAGTCGAAATAATATTTTAGGTAAATGTATATTGAAGAATTATGAACACGAAATAAAAACGAATATATTTGTCATATGTATTATAAAATATTTGGAATGATATTATTATATTTGTATAAGACATTTACAAAAAAAATGAAAAAAGGATATAAAAAAAAAAGGAAGGGAAGTTTTGGAGGAAAAAAGAGCACCAGGATGTGACACGTGTCACTCTCGATGTCTGTTTTGATATCAAGTTATTGATTATTGATGGATGAAGTATTAAAAAATACACCCAAAAAAAAAATTACATTAATAACCACCTCTCAAATCACCCTATTTTGAAATAACTACCCTTTTTTGAATATTTAAAATAACCACCCATTAAAATAAATAAAGTTAGAATTCACAACTCATTGCCTGAGTCCGACCAATTTTCCGTCAAGTAGGCCATTTTATATACTCAGAGCTTGATTAATTTTTCCTCACTTCATTTTTTCATTTTCATAAACCTTGGTTCTCAATTTTGGGTGAAATTCACTGTCGCATACAACAATTAAACAATTGATTCAATAATTGAACATATAATTAGCATTTTAGCAACAATTACTCAAAGCAACAGCTAGATTGATGCTCATTAATAAGGTGATAACTTGTAATTTGGTATGGTTTTAGGGTATCTTTGAACCTTGTTTACTTGATAAAATTGATGTTTTGGTTCACTTTTGCTCTATTACTATGCAATTTTTGTGTAGCCTATGCTTCACGGGTTGCTAGTGTTTTTTGTTGAGTTGTTAGGCCTAAAGACAACCAAGTGAAGCCTATAAATGATGAACCAAGTTGGAAAGCAAGAAAATGATGGAAAGAAGCCAAGGCAAGGGAGCCAAGTCAAGAAAAAGAAGAGACTACAGTGGAGCGACCTCTCAAAAGAGTGGTGTGGCCTCTCCTAAGACGCGGCCTCTCCAGGTCAGTGGAGAGGCCTCTCCACCCCGCTGCTGTAGCTACTGCCTTCCTTGGCAGTTTCAAGGAATTTTGTGAGGAGAAGCCTCTCCAACATCTCTCCAACTGGAGCGGCCTCTCCACATATTTAAAGAGGTCTCTTGATTGCCTCGTTGCTGAACTTCCTGCCTCACTTGGCAGATTTGAAAGAAGAAATGCGGAAAGGCCTCTCCAACATTGTGTCGCGGCCTCTCCACCTTTTTGGAGAGCCCTATGATCTCCACCCTGCTACGGAGCATTCTTCCCTTTTTTCCCCAGTTTGGAGCGGCCTCTCCAAGACATGGAGCGGCCTCTCCAGGCCTTGGAGAGGCCGCGCCCGATAGGTTCTGCGAGCTTTCTATTGCGGAGTTTATTATGTAATTGGGGGTTATAAATAGCTTTTGGGGGCTGATTTTTCTGGGTCTTCTTCCCTCTTAACTCCTTTAGACTTATTCTCTTAATTAGTTCATAGTTTTCCTCTCCCTTGATTTAGTTTCTCAAAATCTCAATCATTTATAAGAATTATTGGAAGTTTGTTCCATCAATTTCAACAATTTCTCAACTTTGAAGTTTATTAAGTAATCTCTTTCCTCTATCTCTTGCTCTTAATTTTCAGTTTTAATTGTCTTGAGCTGATAATTTCTCCCTTAATCTTGTTTATTTGTTCTTGCATGTTTAATCCATTCTTGTTCTATCTCTTTCCTACCTTATTTGAATTCATGAAAACCCTAGATTTAATTGTTAGAGTAATTTTCACCATGTTTGGTGAGTAGCCTCTTAGTTAGGGGTTGGGTGAAAACCCAAGCAAGCTATGTTGGTTGACTTGGATTTATTCATGTTCTACCTTGGATTGATGGTTGTTTGTGCTTGAATTTATTATTGCATGTGTATTTTGATGGCCACAATATGCTCATGTGTTCATCCTTCTTCTCACATCGAAAGATGGGGTTTTGGAGTGAGTCCTTTCTTGTTCAATTGGATTATGCTACTTTCATGATTGTGGATGTTTGGTTTCATTGAGTAGGATGCTCTAGTGTGGTAATTAGGTGAGAAATCCCAATTATTTGTGCCTCATACTAGTTCGGAAAGATCGAGAGACAAACTCGACCTAGAAACCCACTTCCTATCCTTGAGACTTAATCCTTGTCATGTTAGTGCTTAATCTAGAGATTTTCAGTGATTTTCGATTTTTTTTTTGTGACTGTTGTTGGTGAAAACGAATTGAGGAAAAAAAGAATCGAGGCTATGAGTATATAAAATGAAAAAAATAGCCAGGTGGGCCCAATTGATGGAAAATTGTTTGGACTCAGGCAATGGATGGTAAATTCTAACTTTATTTTTCTTTTATGGAGTTGTTATTTTAAATATTCGAAATAAGAGGTGGCTATTTCAAAATAGGGTGGTTTAATTTGAGGGGTGGTTATTTCAAAAAAACAAAAAACAAAAAAAAAAATATTAAATAAATAAAATATAATACTTGGTAGTATGTAGTAAATATAATACTTTGTATTCCGTCAATATATATATATATATATATATATATATATATATATATATATATATATATATATATATATATATATATATATATATACACATATACATATAATAATAATAATAATAATAATAATAATAATAATATCGTAATAGACTTATTGTACCGTAAAGAAAAAACAATTATTTAGACTGAAGCATTAATTTAGTTAGTGTTCTTTCAACGTTGGTAATCATAATACAGAATATGTGTAGTATTGTTGTATAATACTTCGTAGTAAATAAAAATAAAATCAAACAATTGACTATAAAATTTTATAATATTTATTTGACAAAATATTTTAAGAAAAAAATTTAGTGGTTTATAAGTTACTAAAAACAATGATCAAAGTTAGTAATCCGAGAAGTTTTTGCGTAGAACAGACTCACGTGAGTCCGATTTATAATGCACACATTCATTCCCCGCGCAATGCCACTGCCTAGTCCCCTGTCGGCGGTCAGTGACCCTCACCCTCCCATACCCCACCCAATGGATCGTGGAATGACATAGTCCACTTCTGTGAATGGCATGGTATTACATGTCATCGAGGCTAGAGAGTGAAGAAGTTGAAGCAACTCTCTTCGAAGCTCACATGTTTCCTCTCTCCATCACTAGGGAAATTTGAGCTTCTTGAATGAGTTGTCCCTATATAATAATACTTTTGGTGTAACAATTCCTCCAGAAATAGGCCGCTTAAGTCAACTGCGACGTCTCTGGCTTGGGAACAATATCATTAAATGCCACATTCCACCAAATATATCAGCTTACTCAAGGCTCACGGAACTCCAAATCGGCTCTAATAGCTTGGTAGGAAAAATCTTTCAAGAAACTTCAACAACAGTATATATGCCTGACGAATATTGACCAATATTATCTAATACTTGACCAATATTATCTAATTTCTGATACTTATTAGCTAATATCTGACCAAAATTATCTAATTTTCGACACTTGTTATCTATTTTCTGATACTTATTTTCTAATATCTTACTATTTTTTTTTTTGACAAATCTAATATCTTACTATTATTATCTAATGTCTAATAATTTTTTTTTCCTGGTATCATTGGACTCACATGAATTCGTTCTACATAATACTTTTCCTAGTATTCCATATATGAATAATGAAAAAAAGAAGTCAAATATGATAATTAATCTAATATGTATGAATAAAGTAAGCATTTTTGGAGAGCATTTGGAGCACCACATAAGAAAGATAAATATTTCGACCAATAAGAAAAAAAAACTTGTATTTTATTTTTGAATAAAAAATGATATCGCCACATAGATAAAAGTAACGAATTAGATTTGACATATCTAAAATTTTAATGCCATGTAGATTATAATCCACGAATTAAATTATTTTAATGGAAAAAGAATTAAATTAAAAATATAGAAAAGATAAATTTATTAAATTATTTCAATCAATAAAAATAAGATTTGCATTTTATTTTTGAATTAAAAAATTAGATTGCCACATAGATAAAAGTAACGAATTATATTTGACATATCTAAAATTTAATGCTACGTAAATTATAATCCACAAATTAAATTATTTTAATGAAAAAAACTTAAGTAAAAATATAGAAAAAGATACAATTATTAAATCAATACTCAGAGTATAAGAAATCCAAAAAAAAAAAAAAATAGGAAAAGATAAATTTCCAAAAAGATATTTAAATGAATTGAAATTGTTAAAATATCCTACTATTCAAAAATTATCATATTTACAATTTATTTGTATTTAATAAATTCAATTGTACTAAATAAAGTCATATTATAAATTACAGTAAAAAAAATTAAAATTAAACTTTTGTAATTTTGTCTGATATTATTAAATACAATAATAAATTAAATAATTAAAACCTTAGATAAAAAAACCGTGCATCGCACGGGCTTTCATCTTATATATATATTCATGTAATTTGTTAATTTATAAATTGGACTCACGTGAGTCTGTTCTACGCAAAAACTTCAGATTGTATATTCATGGTTCATAGTTCAATTTATTTTGTATCAACTTAATTTGGTAATCTATATGTCATTTACTCTCGCTTTGTACACAGAGGTTTCACTGCACAACCTGAAATTCCTTTTGAGGTTTTTGATACAAAAATTGGTGAATGGGGAACCCTTCCAGTTCCTCCTTTATTCGTTGCTGGTTCGGATACGGTACTGTTATTTATGCACATGCTGTATTTGGTCATTGTTTTGCAATTGAAACATCTAAATAATGTTTTTATTTTGATTCAAAGAAGAATGGTATTGTTCGAGCAACATGATCTCTCATTTAATCAATATTCTCCCTATGACTATACCCTCGGGTCTACCCTGCTTAGAACTCAACGAGCATGGTAGACAACTGTATGTTGGCATTAATCTTCTCATTGAGTCATGTGCGTACCTAGCCGCCCCCGATGGAACCGTTTATGCAAGGCAATATTTGTATCATGTTATTTTTAAAGACATTTTCTCCTTTATCCTTATCCACCCATGCTTAGAAATGTGTTTATTCCTTTGAAGTCGATTCAAGAAAATGTCATTAGAATGTGGGTTTGTTCCATTGTCTCACACAAATGACTTTCCAACTTAAGATACTACTTGTATCATTTTTCTCTGCCAAGATATTTCGTTTCTCAACAACTTATATATAAGATGATTTCTGGAGAATTGCTTGATATCCATGATCATCCTACATACTCCACCTTCTTGGATGTCTTGGCCATTTTTTCAATAGGCCTGCTTTGTTACTTTGAGACATATTTGCTTTATTATTAATTATTTTAAATATTATTGCTATCTTTCCTTTTCGTATATTGATACCTAAGTTTTGATATTGATAAATGCTTTATTGTTATTTCATCTTACACTTTGTTTGTGCATTATTAGTAATTTTGTTGGACATTGTCTCTTTTACAAGTTTAACCCTTTTTCAAAAAAACGTGAAAAAATGCAAGAAAAGAATGGATTGAAAATATTAAAACAGTGAAATAATTAAAGCTAATAAAATAATACCAAATCATACCATTTTCAACTAGAATCTCTAAAGATTGTTGGTTTTTTTTGTTCCAACAACTTACCTACCAAGTTCTTCCTTGAACTTACATATCAAAAAGTTTTGTACAATCTGAAATATTACATAAAACAAAGCTATAAAGTTTGTATGTCATTCTTGTATAAATCACAATTTCTCAGTGACGAATCTAGCATTTTATACGAGTGAGTTCAAATTAAAACAAAATAAAATAAATTATATTATAATTATTTATAAATTAACAAATTACATGAATATATATTTAAGATGAAATTGATACAAAATAAATTGAACTATGAACCTTGAAATTAAATTCATGGTGAGTCCGATTCATGTAATTTGTTAATTTATAAATCGGACTCGCGTGAGTCTATTCAATGATCAAATTTCTCCTCCGTCTTTTTCAAATTGATACAAAATAAATTGAACTATGAATCTTGAAATTAAAACCTCTATTCTTCGATTTTTCCCTCCATCGTCTTTTTTCTCCATGGTTATGTTATACCCATTGTTACCAATAATATAATACTAAAACAGACACTAGGAATGACACATATCACTTTCTAGTTTAGGATTAGAGGAAGTATTTGGTAATCTAATTTTATTTAGCTATTGTATAATATTATATGAAAATTCTCGATTGCATAGAGGTTATACTACTTTACATGAGTTATATTAGAAGTACTGTATTCGATTTGATTTTATTCTCCTACTAGGTTAAACCTCGTGCAATGTACGGATGTTGAATAATTATAAAAACAATATAATTATATAAAAAATAATGAATTGATCCACCTGGTATTAAAACGCGTGAAATATATTAGAACGATTAAAACATGTGAGAAAAAATATTTAAATATGTTTAGTTATAATGTGCAAGTTGGTATGTTAGGAAGTTTACTTTAGATTTTATCTATTACATATTACTAAAGGATAACCTAAAATGACACTTGGCAACATTGTATTGAGTATTTTCCCTCCAAAAATATTTACTTCCTAATGAAGGATCATTGTATCTACATAATGAGATTTGCTTGACATAAAATCTAAACTAAACTTTCTAAAATATTAGATTATTAATTATAATGATTGTATGTGGTTATTTTTATTAATATACTCACTTTCTAATAAGGTTTTATGTCGTTTTATAATTTTGTTGTATTATAATTCCTCCGTATTAAACAATTGTGCATCTATTGCACGGGATTAATGTTGTATTTCACTATATAATCTAGCATCATCCGTGCATTGCACGGGAATTAAACTAGTATATTATTAAAGTCATAATCTAGATGCAAACTTTATTTTAATATAACAAAGTTTTTTTTAGAAAGTAATTTTGGCGGGAAATTGTTTAATAATACATTGTCAAGTGTCCCTTAGATTTGATTTTAGTAGTATGTAATTGATTGATTGATTGATGCTTTTTATTTTTGGAATAACGCAAAATATGGTGACTAGTATTTTATATACAAGGTAAGATCCCGTGTCATGCACGGTTTTTCACTCTTTTTTACGGAGCATCAATTTAAAACTATATTTAAATACGTAGTATAAAAAATAAGTTGGTCCATAATCTATTTCTTATTATTTTATCCCAAATCAAACAACTTAAAATATTATTTTTTTTATGACCGCATATATTCAAACTTTCTTCTATTTTGAACATATATACGTAGTATATTTTTTTATTTCACATTTCAAAAAATTTCATTCACTAATTATATTAGGATGAAAGTATATATATTCATGATTTCTTTACTATAAATTATATTTATATACATTAAAAAATAATTACTTATATAGGAATTTATAAAAAGATATGGTTAGATATCTAAGTTGGTAAATATATTATTTTATGATTTTTTTTTTCCTAAAGTTTGGAAAAAATTATTTGATGTATATTCTGTATCATTTTTTTTTTTCTAAAGCTTTATAATTTTTTAAAAATATACTAAGGACACACTAGAAGATGACGCATGTCATTACTAGTGTGTCTTTTAGTATATAGTATGATGATTGATTGATTTCAAATTTAAAAATCTTTTGAGTTTCCATGTAGTACTTTTTTTTCTATTTTTTTTTTTTTTGGAAAGTATTAAATTGTGGTAAAATATAGGAAATTCACATTATTAATATAGATTATTACAATTTTTTTAAAAATTAAATTTTAAGTTTTTAGGGGTGATTTGGGTAGTTCAAAAATTGTACACCAACTTTTACTTTCCTTCTCCTTAGCTTACATAATAGGGATACATAAAACTATAAAAGACATCATTGACATTTCAGGTTTCACATAAAATGACCATTATACCCCGATATCTATTACTCTATAATATTTGGAGTTTTTACTCTATATATATATACTAGGTTAGGGTGTGTTCTATTCACCTGATTTTCACTGATCTGAACTTATCTTATTTTATCTAAACTTATTAGACCTTATTAATTTTTTATATTTTAGTTGTAATTTGTACTTAGGTAACCATTATTAGAACTTATCAAACCTGATATGAACTTATCTGAACTTTTGAATTTATCTGAACCTATTATACCTTAAATAAGTGAAAATAAGGTGAACATAACATACCCTTAGGGCCTGTTCTCATTGACTGAACTCAGCTGAACTGAACTGAATTGAACTGACTATTTTATAAGAGAAGGAAATTAGGAGCTGAACTGAATTGAACTGAATTGAATTTCAACGTATGAGAACAGGCCCTTAGTCCTTTGCTATGCATTGTTTTAAAAATATATTACTTATAAGTGTGTAATTTAAATATCTTAACCAAAATATAATAAATTGTGATAACTCTGGTAAGATTAATAGAGCCAAAATGAAGGATATACTAATTAACTTCATAAATGTAATAAATTTTTGTTACCATTCGTTTTTGATTCATTTTTATAGAAAAGTTGAAGAATTAAAAAAGAGTAGGAAATCCATATTCTTCAGTCACTAATAAAATGTAGGAGATTATTGTTTTTTTTTTTTTTTTTGCTAACTTTATGGTGGAGGAAATAAAAGGTGGAGAGACCAACCATCCATTATTTTTATCCATAAAAATTTGTATAGTTAGTCAATTTAGACATAAAAGCTTTTAGAAAAATGTACTTCTTCCGTCTCATAATATAGTTCATATTTTCCTATTTTAAAGATTCAAAATAATGTTTCCGTTTCTATTTTTGGATAGTATGTAAAGTCCATTATATCTTCACTTTTTTTTTTTAACTTTATTCATTATACTTCCTAATTTACCCTTGAATTTTACACATGCTTTGTGCTTTTTTCCACTTTCTCACTCTACCTTTTGTCTATGATTGTACTTTTCACTTTTATTAATGTACTTCATCCACTTTCTTCTCTTATTTGTTAAATATCGTAAAAATACACAAATAAGAACTATATTATTGGACGGAGGGAGTATAATTTATCAATCATTTCTAAACATTAGCTCTACTTTGAAAAGAAAAACAAAAGATGCTAATAATAGTTTTGAAGGGAGATTCTTTTTATAAGAAAAAGGTAATTGCGTTAGTAATAGTTAAATTATAGATAGATTATAATATAGTAATTATTTTAAAGACTATTATTAGTATTGTCGTTATATATTTTTTTAAAAACTTCTATATTTCAACTATTAATAATTTTTAAAACCGAACATAGCTCGGGAATTATCTAGTGATTGTAGAAAGATGCTTTGTAAGCGAGACTACCTCCACATTATGGTCTCATTCACTTCACCTTATTTTGCTGAATCGAAATTAACTTTAATGAACTGAAAATATTTTTGCTGAATTGATTTTTTTTGTAAACTGATTTTCTGTTATATTTCTTCTTTAAATTTACTGATTTTTACTAAACTAAACTTTTTTTTTTTTACTGAACTCAGCTTATTTTTGCTGAACTAAAATTGTTTTTATCGAATTAACTTATTTTTACTAATTTTTTTTTAACTTAAAATTATTCTTTTAAACTGGAGTGAACATGGCTTATATGTCCCTACAAAATTTTAGAATTTGTTATATACACCCGGGTGCATCGTACACCCAACCAACTCAAGGTTAGTTTTTGTTTTTTATTTTATTTTATGAAAAAGAATCATCAACATGAGAACAAAACACTCATAGATATATGGTACATCTGGGTGTATATAACCACCTCTCCAAAATTTATTTGGTTTAACCTCATTGTTAGCGGTCTTCACGATTAGCACGTTTAGCAGCCATCATTATATGGATAATTGGATACATGATAGTCACTCTCTAGGAGTCAAAGTCCCACTTTTTTTCTTTTCTTTTTTTTTTTGTAAAAAAAAAAATTATTTAATTATATATTTATTTTCATTAAACTTTAAATTTTCTTCACTTGTACCCTAATACCTTTTTTTTTTGTTTTATTTATCATTATATATTTTTTTATTGCCATGACGTCCCTTTGAGACTACCTTATTTGGTGCAGTTTTCCCCCAGCAACCTCTCTCTCACTTCTAACCAACCCCACTTAGGCCCCGTTCACTTCACCTTATTTTTGCTGAACTGAAATTATTTTTACTGAAACAAAATTATATTTGTGTACTTAAATTATTTTTACTGAATTTAAATTAATTTTACTGATCTGAAATTAATTTTGTTGAACTGAAAAAATGTTTACCGATTTTCTATTATGATTTTTCTTTAAAAAAAAACAGAACTTATTGTTACTAAACTAAAATTATTTTTACTGAACCGAAATTAATATTACTGAATTGAACTTATTTTTAATGAAATGAATCTGTTTTTACTTGATATTATTCTTTTAAGGTGAAATGAATAGGGTCTTAGTAAGTATGTTTAGTATTTTTTTTTTTTTTTTAAAAATTTTAGCACACTTAAGTATGTTTAATTCATTCTATTTAAATATTAAGTATCTTATTTGCGATATCATAAAAAATAAGTTCAGATTAGATTTTATCGCTTTATCTGCTATAATTTATAGATAAATCTTTTTGATTTCGTACAGGAAAAAAAATTATGAAAATCATATATTTTGAAATCACACATCAATACGAAATACAAATTTAATAAGACCTCTTGTATTCATGTACAATAGGTACATAATAGTTCAATGACTCAAGGTTAAATTAAGTCAAACAATCAAATTAGATTAAAGAAATCCAGTTCAAATTTAGAAAAAAAAGAAATATATTAGATGTATCCTTTTTTTATAAGGGAAAATAATGGTTGATCTTCATGATCAACATAATTTGTCAATCATAGGGGTGATGGTGTCTTTTAATTCATTAAGTGAAGGATAGTAATGTCATTGCATATGTGCTGACATGTTCATATTGCCAGCTATGCAATATTGTGTTAGTTCAGGTTTGATGGTGTCAACAACAAAGCTAGGGTCAAAGCCCCAAATCCCCACCCTCCTCCTCTCTCCTCTCATCAAAGTCTCAACAATGGCAGGTGTGTAGTACCGGTAGGTGTAGCGGTGACAATAAAACTGAAATTAGTGCTGGGCGAGGACTAGCTATGACTTCGGCAACAAGGGGTGGTGGTGTCTGAACTTAAATCGATCTCACATCCGCCAATGTCGGCAAGAATTATGTCCAAACAAAGCTCCCTAGGCTAGTAAATTCAAGGAAAAATGATCACCCTTATCCTTTGGGGTTGATTAAGCCCTTAATTTCACTTTTTCTCCCAGGGATTTCGTTTGATTCGGCAGCGAAGCCGCCGAAAATGGCGGTGTTGATGGTGTCGGTGGTCGGTTTATTGGATGAAGCTTGGACATGATGAAGATCAGATGGTGGTGTGGTAGCTTCAATGGAGGAAGCAGCTTGAACACCACTATTGTCACCGTTAGTAAACGGAGTTAGGATAGGCTTGTGTTCTTGGTGATTAAGCGGCTGACGAAGCATTAGTATGAGCTGGCTAGTATGAGTAAGCACTAGATTGACAAAATATGTTAATCATGAAGATCAACTGGGCAAATCCCCCTTTTTATAACTAGCAATGGAATTAAATATAACAACTCAATGTACGCAATTTGACCTCAACTCAAGTAAAATTGCTCAACGAAACAATGATAAAAAAAAATAAAAAATATGGAGGGAATTAGTTATGTAAATTACTAAAGTGTTTAGACAAACCTAATTTTTTAAATTTTTTTTTTTTTTTTTTTTTTTTTTTTTTTTTTTAATGAAACATTGTTGACAACCCAATTTTAGACATTTTAGTAATGTAAAAAAATAAAAATACATAACGGAATCCATCATCAATTTTGTCATATATAATCAAAAAGAAAAAGCATGTGGGAGCAACACAACACTACAAAAACTGTCACCTCTCAAACAAATTAAATCGTGTATTCACTATTCAGTATTCATAAACCTAGTAATAATCATTTTCCACATTAATTTTCGTACTTTATTTTAAGGGAATTTAATGGAGAGTAGTAGATATAATTGTTAGGAGCTTGATTTCTCAACATCAATTTCAACATCAATTTCAACAGGATGATTTTGGTCTCTGCCTAACTGCGCTATATTTTGACTGAAATCCTGGGTTTGGTGATTGCTTTTTCCTGGACTGTTTGAGCTGAAAGGTTAGATTTTTCTCCTTGATACAGTAATTTGAATTGTGTAATTGATTATTGAATTTGTGGGTTTTTCTGGGATTTTGTTGAATTTGAGTTTCTGCAAATTTGATTGCCAGTTTTTTAGTATGATTTAATATCTTAAATGGGCACTTTTCAATTTGATAGGAGATGAATTCTTGAAATTAAAATTGGGGTTTTGAGCAGATTTAAAGGGAGTATTTAGGAACAAAATTGGAGCTTAATTATGGAGAAAGTGGGAAATTTGGGAGGTAAAACAATGGAGAAACAATCGAGTATGAGACGGGTGATAGAGAAACAAGTAAGCTTTCGAAATGTTGGGGAGAAACCTGAGAGTTCCGGCAAAACTATGGAGAAAAATGGGAGTTTTCGAGGCGGTGTAATGGAGAAACAGAAGAGTTTTCGTGGGTTGTTGGAGAAACAGAAGAGTTTTCATTTGAAGATGGAGAGGCAATTTAGCTTTGGTGGCAATGAGAAAAGGAAAAGCAAAGAATCCCCTGGTAAACGAGGCGATTCACCCCTTCATTTGTTTGCTAGAGCTGGTAATTTGGGTAAAATCAAAGAGATGTTTCAAAATTGTGAGAACAGTGATTGTAGGAAGATGCTTTGTAAGCAAAATCAAGAAGGAGAAACTCCTCTTTATGTTGCTGCTGAGAATGGGCATGCTATGGTGGTTGCCGAATTTTTGAAGCATTTGGACTTGGATACAGCATCAATAGGAGCTAGGAGTGGTTATGATCCTTTTCATATTGCTGCTAGACAAGGTCATATTGGTAAGGCTTTCGATTCCTTTGGCGAAACATTGTTCTTGTATAAGTTCATACTCAACAGTAATGTTTTGGTTTGGCTTCGACTTATGTTGTTGTATGTCCGTCTAATTATTAACCATGTCAAAGTGTGTATTTCCTTTTTAACATGTTAATCAACCTTGTTTTGTGATTACTATATACTTGTAATCTTGTATTTACTGGCAGCATCCTTATCAACTGAGATTATCATTCTGTCTCTTAATGATACTTTTAATTATGTTTGGACAGCAGCTTCAGAAGGCTATCAGGGGGTAGCAGTTGTAGCATAATCAAATTAGAAATTTTTGTTGTGGAAAGGAATCCCTTTACTAGTTTTGACTAATTAGTGTCAAGTGTTCTGGTGTGACGCTTTGTACATTTAGATGGTCCCATAGTGATACTTTGTTCTTGTTGTAATTAATGGACAAGGGAATGAAAAAACAAAATGTATAAGCAGATCCACAAATATGCCTAAACTATGTATTCTATTTAGCTATTTGCCCAATGTTCTGCAATTTGGCTTTGGTATACAGCAATTAGGGCTTTTTAGCTAGTGTACTTGAAAGGGATGATTTAACATCTATGATTAAAATTTTGAATGGCCTGTAACTTATATGCCATGAAGTTCTAGTTCTTGGGTTTATTATTTATATTTTTTGTTATTCTTATGAATCCTTTGAGCTGGGATCAGTTGATGGTTTTTTTGATTTGAGGATGAAGTCTGCCTTTGGAAATTGTTTTGTTATGTAGATTTGACAGATTTGTTCTGTACTTGCTAAGCATATGTTCTTATGGTGTCCAAGTTGATGATTGCCTGTGACTTGTTGCAGTAGTTGAATTACATATTGAATGTTTGGTTAGTGCTGCTTAATCTCTTACTGATGCGGCTGTTAATTACGCAGAGGTGCTTAAGGAACTTCTCAGTACTTTCCCAAACTTGGCCATGACAACCGACCCATCTAACACAACAGCATTACACACAGCTGCTACTCAAGGAAATATTGATGTCGTTAATCTTCTCTTAGAAACTGATTCAAACCTTGCTAAAATAGCCAGAAATAATGGTAAGACAGTCCTCCATTCTGCTGCAAGAATGGGATATTTGGAAGTGGTCAAGGCCCTTTTACAAAAGGATCCAAGTATTGGCTTCAGGGCTGATAGAAAGGGTCAAGCAGCACTTCATATGGCCGTGAAAGGCCAAAATCAAGACATTGTTGTTGAGTTGCTTAAACCTGATCCTTCCATCTTGAGTCTGGAAGATAACAAGGGAAACACAGCGTTACACATTGCAGCAAAGAAGGGACGTGCCCAGGTTATTTCTTCATCCTTACAATTCCCATCTCCCACAGTAGTTCCTGACTTCCTAGGTAAAATTTGTGCATTGTTATCAACATGGTATATAGGCCAAATCATAGCATGGCTGTGTCGATTTGTGTGATCATTTAGCAAGTGATGCACCTGGATTTTGTTGCATCGTATATTAGGTGATACCTGAGTTCTGTAATGTCTGGACTGAACAGCCTTAAATATGTGAACCATTTTAAATTGCAGATTGTCAGTTGCCTTCTACAGTTTGAAGGCATAAACATCAATGCAATCAATAAAGCAGGGGAAACTGTGCTTGATATTGCTGAAAAAGTTGGACCACCAGAGCTAGTTACAGTATTAAGAGAGGCTGGAGCACTCAGTGCAAAAGAACTTGGGAAGCCTCCAAGCACAGAGAAGCAACTTAAGCAAACTGTGAGTGACATCAAACACAACGTGAAGTCGCAGCTGCAACAAACCCATCAAACTGATGTTAGGGTCCAAAAGATTGCAAAGAAGCTCAAGAAACTCCATACCAACGGTCTGAACAATGCGATAAACAATGCTACGGTTGTCGCTGTTCTCATAGCAACTGTTGCTTTTGCGGCTATTTTCCAAGTTCCTGGCCAATATTTGGAGACAAAGGAGCCTGGGGAATCTGTTGGTCAAGCTTATATTGCCAATAATAAGGCATTCATCATATTCTTTGTGTTTGACAGTGTGGCATTGTTCATCTCACTTGCTGTTGTTGTAGTCCAGACATCTGTGGTTGTCATTGAGCAGAAAGCAAAAAGGCAGCTCATGTTTGTGATAAACAAACTAATGTGGGTGGCTTGTGTCTGCATCTCAGTTGCATTCATTGCTCTCTCTTATGTGGTGGTTGGCCGGCATAATAAGTGGCTTGCTATATGGGCAACAGTCATTGGAGCTGTGATTATGATTCCAATCCTTGGCTCCATGTTCTACTGTGTGATTGTGCATAGGTTGAGTGAATCAAAATCCAGACGGTTAAAGAAAGCTGAGAGCAAGTCACATTCCTATTCTATGTCAGTGGCTGAATCAGATCCAGAATTCTTGAGCACTGAGTATAAGAAAATGTATGTACTGTAATAAATTCAGAAGTTCAAATCCAGGAAAAATAGCTATGTATAATTTTGTGTAATTATGCCTGATCGCCTTGTATTAAGAAATGATCCATACCATTAGCCTGACTAGGACTGTCTTTCAGGACAGCAGTGGATCAATTTTCTAGCTGTAATGTAATCTCTCTATTGCAATTAAACCTATTGCTTGTCATCTTTATGATGGCGCTTATTGTCAATATATTCTTGATTTTTGGTGAACCAGTTATAGTTCTCGATTTCAGTTTGTCAAATTTCAGTTTTTGCAGCAGCTGCTGTAAGATAAAGATGTGTTAAAACTAGAGAGTTAACTAAACCCGATCCAAAAATGAAAGTGAATTTGATTGATCAAATCTAATTGGCTAGTACTAGTAAACAACACCAGAGTGCAACAAAATGCACAACTGGAGGAAGCAATAATGAATTTTTACTATTTCAGGGTTAATTAAGTGCAACATTTTACCACCTACATATTTTGTTTACTACACTTCTTTACACCGAAACAATTAGATCTTCAACATTACAGTGTTTTCATGATAAATGAAAAAAGAAACTCCTGCGGCTAAATAAAGAATAAAGAATCAAATGAATAGGTGAAGATACGAATCCTACAACCGATGCATGAGGATTGAAGCTCTTCCAAGTGAAGGTACCGCGACTGGTTCCATGTATTTACAGTCAGATGTTAGGTCATTCTAAGTAAGAATTGCAAACACATTTCCAATTCCACCCCAGTGGATAAAAGAAGGCTTCCGGAAAATCTAGTTCTTTAATTACGAGGGACTTCTTTTAGGACTACCCTTGACATCAACCACGATCAACCATGTCAGGGTTATTATCACGACGTTGGCTCTCTGTTCGGTAGTGGTAACTGTTATTTCCCCTTCTAGAAGAGCTGTTTGTTCTTGAGTCAAATCGCACTGTCCTTGCTGAGTAGCAATGGCGTACACGGATTCTGTGTGTTCTAAACTCCATTAAGCTACTGCATCGAACTCTAACTGTCAAAACGGCTTCCTTATCTCTGGTGTCTTCAGACCACCAGTTTTGAGGAACACCTTCAACTAAATCTCCCAATGTGTGAAACTCTGTATGTCGCACTGTGACATCCATGCTTTGCTCCGGGTAAATCAAACCACATGCAGGCGTTATCTGCAAAAATTAAGCAACCATTTTAATGCACATAGATTTAAAATATGAAAGAAGATAATGCTTCTATAAAACTGTAAGCAACTATTTTATGTCAATCTTAACCATGATATGCCTGATGAATTCCCTGCCCATCAACAATACCTACTTAAAAGTTACAAAGTTAAAAAAAATGGCGGTGTTCCTGTAATAGTTGTTTATTAGCCATCACACTAACTATGTGAAACATTACCTCAAGCCAAGAAGGAAAGCCAAAGGAAGCTCTGGGACGAAGTTCAGTGGGTTCCCCAGTGACATTGATAGTGCATTGACCCTCGCATTGGATATCAAACACTACCTTTTCGTCTTTGCTCTTGTTAGTAATCTGAAGGACAGAACTTTCCTGGTTTTGAAGAGTTATGCTGCCTGTGCTAACTATTGTTTCAGGTATCTCAGAATATTCTTTTAGCAGAGTCTTAACTTCGTCACTGGTATTCATAACCTCACCAAACTCTTTCCTCCTAACTGATCTTTCTACCCTTGCTAGACGAACACTGAATTTACATCGGACAGGTTTATGATCACTGTCATTAACATCCATGCAGGCTTCATACCTGTTATAGGAAGAGTGAGTGTGAGTTTGTTGAAGGGGAGCACAGTAATTATAAGAAATTTAGCTTTTGGTTTCAGGCCTTTGTAGAGTATAGTTCCAAATACACATACATTTGAATTGAGGCAAGTATTGGGCAGTTCAAATTGCACTCTGATACAGGACCATTACGACAATCACGGTATATTACTCTGTCACACCAAGCAGGAATACGTTTCTTCTCACCAGAATCATAGCCTGAAAACAGATATAAGATTGTGAAATGAGATGAAAGAGTGGAACTTAAGAACAACAACAATGATGTGGTCATCAACCGGAAGAAAGTTTACCTCCTAACCCAGGTACATTCCTTTCGAATTTGTAAGTTGGAGGAAATTTAATCATGGCCTCGCGCATTCCTTGGAAAACTTTGCCAGCTTTCATTTCAGCTCGAAGCTGATCCTTTTCTCTTAGCCAGTCGAAACTTCTTTGGGAAACAAAATCTCTTGCTTCATCGTATGATATTCCAAAGAGTCTGTAATTAAAATCACCGAGAAACACTACCATGTCTGCTTCAGACAAATCAGTCCTCGCCTCTTCAGAATTCCCATTAGCACCCTGCAAGCACAGGCACTTAGAGCTTAATCAAAGATGCACCAGGTTAAAGAAGCTAAAAACTTCTACTATATGGAATCAATTTGAACAAATAGTAGTAATCACATTGTCACATACATTAGCAGTTCGAATCACTTGAGATGCAGAAGAAGCTCCAGCTGCAAGACAGAGGAGCAATGGGAAGCCAGAACGATAAAGTAGCCAAAATAAATATATGCATAAGGCAAGAAGGCAATACAAAAGCAGACATCGCATACCAGCAGCAACGTTAAGCAAGTGAGATTGCCGAGAAAAGACCATTGATCGGAAGATATGGTCAAAATCTGCATTACGACGATTCACTGCCTCCAAATGCGCAGCTAAGTGACAGTTCACGAAACATATTATTCTATCATGGATTCTCAACCTTAATCCAACTCCTCCCTGCAAGTAATGTATAACATCAATGTATAAGATTAGAGGCTTGCCAATTTTCCATATTATACTAATAAATTCAATTATAATCAGATTCACTTACAAATAGATACCAACACCTTATCTTAATATGAACTATAAATGCAAGGTATGCTTGAATAAAATATGTAAGGCTATTGCGTAAAGAGGTACATGAGCAATACTGAAAAACAAAGGTCTATACCTTGTTACCAATTGTTCGGCCAAAACCACAAGCAACTGCTGCAACATCAAGGTCTCCAGCATGCATCCTCAAATTCTTTCTTACCCTGAAACGTAGAATAAAGATCATCATACATACACGGAAGATGGGATGCCAATCAAAGTAGCATAGTTGGTTAAGTATTGGGTCTTAGTCTAGGATCAAATCCCGTCTACATGATTGCCCTTTGTGGCTCTTTACACACCAAAAAGCAGACAGCCACCATGAATCTATCATGGCAGCAATGAGTTATTTCCATTAAAATCTGGTAGAAGGGTTAAGAATGTAAGCTGCTGATACTAGGAGGTTAACATCAGGATTAAACAGTCAAGCATAATTACCAGATAGCTATGAGCAAACCAGCGAGCTGTCGTGAACCTACACGTTCAAAAGCAATTCCTTCATCTAAGATCTTACCAATAGCTTCTTGCCAGTGTTGCCCAATGGCACTCCCTTCTAGTCCTACCTGTATGTACAAGAAAAGTTAAAAAAACATCCAAAGAGGCTTCTGACTTTCTTACTTTAAGCATTGAAAATTTTCATTCCAACTACCTTCATGTAACAGTAGAACATACTGATAAGCATTATATTAGACTGTATAGACTTCATATCTAGTTGGTTACCATAGACGAAGTATATATATAATACTTTGATATGTTTATGTTTTGTAAGTAGTTTATTAGTTGCATAATTTATAATGCTATAACTATCTTGCACTCATACTCGGAAATAGAACAATCATACTTACCTCACCATGTTTGAGGTTTTGAAACACCTGATTATTCTTCAAGTAAGAAATAATTTAATAGAAATGTCAGAAAATATAAAGAACAAAGAGGGATTCTCACAGTTTCTTTTGCTGCAGACATGGCAAGGAAGCCAGCTCCCATTTCCACTTCTTGCAACCCAACCACAACAATTCCAACATCTGATACTACAGAACCTAGCCATGTTCTGAGTGCTTCAGGGTTGGCTTTCCCCTGACCAACATTCCATGATCCAACTAACATCTTTATACTTTCTCCTCTCGTGTATGTCAACTCTTTTGAAGACAATGCAGAGCGTATTATATTGTCGATTGGCCCAGGGGACATCAGATGCCATCCACGTATACCACCATGAATAGCCATGCTGAAGACGTAACCTCCACCTATTGCCATCTTTATAACCGGACTGCTATGAGCAACCCACCCTGCTAAAAGATTTCCTTCAAGGTCCAACAACTGAACCACACCACTAGCATAACCTACCCATATCCTTGGACCATGGGTGCAAAAGCATAGAACAGCAGAAGGATGATGATTAAAATCTTGGACACGGTTTCCATTTGAATCCCATTGCAAAATCAAGCCATGTGAACCTCCACTCCAAATCGTTCCATCAGTAGTTAACACTAGTGCCTCAGTCTTCTTGTTATCTTCATTAAATGCCCCTGTACCTCTTGTAGCTACTCGGCGTACAGCATCTGCTGCACCCATTAAAGCATTACGCGACCTCTGCAAAAACCCCTGGGGCTTTTCTTTCTTTGACTGAGAAACAAACTTTACTTTCATCTCATCCTCTACCAGTGGTTGATCCTGTGGCACTGGCATCTCAGCTCGATTTTCAATTTGGCCATCAATATTAAACACTTTAATAAGTTCCTTGGTACGAGCATCCCTACATAAGAAACGGATTATTAGGCTTATAACTTGTATATTGCCACAATTTTCATAGTTAAATGCGAATTAACTTCCACAAAAACTTTGTAATACAACTCATCTTATATCAAAGAGAAAAAAGACAAGGTACTTGTTAAATTAGAAGATCTGCAAGCTAGAAATTAGAAGAAGGCGAGGGCATACCATAATGAGAATGATAGAGAAGTGGCACACCACACCCTTCCTCTAGCATGATCAGACAGCATAGCCTTAATATCCGAAGAAGAGATGTTGCATACACCATTCACAGTAACTTGGCTTCTCAAGTCCACATTCGCCCTCTCAACTAGCAAGGCAGCCATGTGCTTTTCCTCTGCTGATAGAGACAGCGATTTCTCTATCGAGTCCCATGGCCAAACTTTGATCACACCACCTTCTCCACCAGACCATAGGTCGCCTGCAGAACCAGAAAAGTCAAAGTTTATACAACTTTGAACCCATAATGTTAACATTACGGCAATTCTAAATTCAACAAACTAATGTTGTCCCATTTTATTATTTCTTCAATCAAAAGATTGAAGACAAGAAATTAACTTGCAACCAAAAATGTTGACAACAACCTCAATCAAGATTATTATCTCCATCCACTATAAGTTTATCAACAATTCCTTCAAATAGAACAAATGACATTGGAGCAATCTATATCATCAATTACATTCTATAATTGAAAATATGAAATTATTGCTCCACTAAAATCATTCTTTCAACCACTTCAATTCAATTTTCAATCCTACAAAAATTGTTCAAAATTTCATCATAAATTCTTTGAAAAATTCCCAAAATAAAAATTGAGGTGATCATAATTTGCCTAAGAAATTCACCCATCAAACATAAAATTAAGAACTTATTCAAAACAAAACCTGATAAATCAAATTCAACAACCCATTTTAATCATTACCAAACCCAAAACATCAAAATTCAGAATAATTTAATACCGTAATCAACCATTTCCCATAAAAAAATAATAAAATAAATCCAGTTCATAATCACCCAACAATAATATAAGAATGATCCAATTGTTTAATTAAATTACCATAGCAAGACATGATCATGGCAAGAACAGGTCCCTTATGAGCTTGCCAAGCAAGACCTTCACGAAACGGTGGCGACGACGAATCATCAGAACCATTCTCAATCGGATCCATCTTCCATGACCGAATCTTACCATCCTTATGTCCAGTCCAAACCAGCCTATTCCCATGATCAACAACCATACACATTGTAGGCGAAGTCACAGCCGATTCATAAAACGGCGACGTATCCTCATCCCCTCTTTTACCTTTCCCGCCAAAACCGGCACCGGCCTCGTAAGCGTCCCGAAAATACCAGAATCTCACCCCATTCTCCTGCCCTGCCCACAGCTGACTCTCTGTACACCCTATGGTACGCAAGAACCTCCCCACCTGAGTCTCCCTCAAGGGGTGAGGACGGAGCTCCAATGCTGGGGGCCGTGTCGGGTGCACAGCGGACCTCGTCGGAGCCTTAAAAATCCCGGTCCCGCCACTGGCGGTGAACTCCGCCATTGCGGAGGGCTGATCATCTTCATCAGTATTGTTTGAACAGGTGGATGACATGGTGGTAGAAGGGAGCGAGAAGGAGTGATCATACCTCGGGTTCGAACCGGGGCACGAGATGGAAGCGTAAGGGAAGAAATCACCGTCGTCGTCGGAGTCATTGTAGAACGGCCCACCAAGGTGGCGTTGGTGGTGGTGGTTTGACATTGCATTGGAGATTCGAGCTTCGTCGAGGGAATGGTTACGGAGCTGGTTCGCCCGCTTCGAGGAAGTGTCGTTAGCGGCGGCGGTTGCGGTGGCGCCGGCGGTGGCGGCGGTGGTGCCGTGGCGGTGTTGGGAGCTGAGAGAATGGGCTTTTCGATTGGCGGGGCCGCCATTGTTAGGGAGAGATAATAACACGTCGCGGTCTTCGTCGTCCATTAATGGCGGGAAGTTATTGACTTTTGGTAACTTGATCACAGAAAAAATTAAAAAGTATTAAAAGTAAAAATAAAAATAACGATAATAATAATTAATAAAAGGATGAATAAGTGAAAATGGAAGAAGGTGGGAGAATTAGGAGGAGAGAGAGAGGGTGGAAATGAGGAAGAATGGTAAGAGAGAGAGGAGAGGAAGAGGAAAGGTTTGAAAGGAAGGAGTGGAATAGCGGGAAAAAAGGGGGTGTAAATGGACTACATTGTTTTTAGTTATTGTTCGTTGTAATGTCATGTAAGATTAGAGAGAGAGAAACTAAATTATTTTTATGAGATAAGAATGTTTTTACTTTTTATTTTTATTTTTATCATCCCTTTAATTAATTTGTTGATTTTGGAGATGTACCTAGTCACCTTAAATTACATAAAAATACATTTTATGACGCTAAAAATGTGAATTGAGTGTAGGCTTGTGAGTAGTTTGAACAACACCTTAGAAAGCTTTACTCGATTAATAAATATCAAGAATATTAATGAATGTAAAACATGACGAATAACAAGTTGAATTGACCTTAAGCAGAATGCTCGCTTGATTAGCACCACTAATCGGATGCACGCAAATCTTAGTTATACGTGCAAAATGAAATTTTACTTGTACTCATATATGATTTGGGATGATTAATTGTAAACATATCACGTACATTTCAAGGTACAAATTCAGTCATTGTATATAACTAATATAAGCTTGCATTTCTATTTTCTAATTTCAAAAATTGTTAGTACTTTGTAATTAGAGTTGCAATTATAACATTAAGCATCTAAAATTACATCTTAATTAGTGGATCCAAAAAAAAAAAAAAAGGGTTAGCGTTATTGAGTATCATTTTTAATTGTTTTCAAATACTAAAGTAAAGACAACATAATTTGTATAAATACTCAACAAATTAAGAAAATGAAATCCATATAAAACTAAGCTCCAATAAATGGAATGTTTTGGTTACAAAAACAGGATCCTAAAATAAAACAGCCAAGTCAATGAAGGTTTTATAATGAAGAAAGTTGGCATGTTATGAACATACCAACCAGATTATCATAAAGTGAAGATTATAAAAATGTTTGACTTATGCTAAAATGTTGGAAGTGTTGGATTTGTGGGCGGCCATAAACTTATTGATCTTATTAATGCCAACGTTTCAACTAACAGTATCTCTGATAGGTCCATGACTAATTTGGAATCAATATATAGTAAACTTTGAATATGAGCAACCATTTGTCAAAAAAAAAAAAAAAAAAAAGGATATGAGCAACCAATATTCATATGTTTATAGTTTACTAATTGGTTTCAATTGACACCACTCTTCGACTCCTGCCGTCCTAATGTCTCATTATGTCACTTATTTTCAACCTACTACGTATTTCGTCACGTATGCTTGTACGGTTTATTCTCTCCATTTGAAAAATTAATAGTCCAACATTGATTTCGATGGAATTATAATGTAATAAGTAAAACGAATATTGTATTAGGGATTTAGGGGTTTTTAAAAATAGTGATGGCTGTTTTTGTTATTATTATTTTCTATGATTGGATTTATCATTAGTGCATCACCACTAAGAAGAATATGATAAAATCAATGCATCTATTATATATAAAGGGCACTCATATAAAATCATGTCATTACACTAATGTGGTCACGTGAAAAATCAACTAATTTAGTTGATTCACCAAAAAAAAAAAAAAAAACTAATTTAGTTGATTAAAGTTTTGAGGGATAAAACTTAAAAACATGAGATCGAATCCCTTCACCATTATAAAGACATCTAGAGAGGTATTTAATAATAACTTGAATGCTTTTACCTCAAAAATAGAAAAAATAGAAAAAAAAACACAACAACAACAACTTGAATGCGACATTTTCTTATCTAATTGCCCTTATACTCTGTATATGTCTGACCTTTGAAAGGAAAAAAATATTTCTTATATCCAATTCAACTACACTCATTGAAATAGGTTCAGTGATCGTTGGACCACAATCATTGTAATAGGGATGTTGCAAAACACAAGTGATCAAAATATAGAGCAATTATAATGAGGCACACACATTTGACACATATATGTCCCTCATGGCTCATGGCTCATGCTACAGCCAGGAAGGAACGCTGGTACAGAGTCATAGAGAGACCTGGATGGAGCATCGGCCGGATTCATCTTTAAAGTTCTATCTCTAGGTGTATTCCTTACAAGGTTCATGAAATTGAAACTATGTGAATAACAACTTAACTGATTAACTGATTCTGTCTATCATCTAAATAAAATGACCAAGATTAGTTAAAATGCAACTGGTGCAACAGGAATACAGGATCGTCGCACAATGGGATCGGGATGCTGTATGGGCCAAGGAGTGATGTTACGTTAGACACAGTAGTTAAGTTGCTGGGTAGTAAAGGTGGATAAAAGAAGGTAGGACAATGTCTGATTTGATAGTACTAAATACTAATACTCGTACTATAACTCTTGAAACAACATAGATATAGGAGGACCAACGACAGAATAGCCTCATACAGTTGTACTCCATAGTACACAAAGATCACAGAAAATGATTTTGGCACACCCTAAATTGATTTTGGCACACCCCTATGTGAGAAGAGCATAGAAAACTGTGCTCACACATAGGGGTGTGCCAAAATCAATTTAGGGTGTGCCAAAATCAGTTTCCAAAGATCACAAGTTGCAAGAATAATAATGGCTGTTTGGTACACTTATTAAATAATGAGCTTTATTGTGTGGGGAGAATTTATGCAGTAGTTGCTACAAAACCCCAGTGTGACAATGTTGAAAGGGAAATGAAAAAGAGGGTGGGAATTGGGAATGGGGGCAAACACTTCTGAATCCTACATGTATTAATCTATTTTGGGCCGTTTCCTTTGAACAAAGAAATCCTCTGCATTACTTGTTCAATAATAGAGAAAAAATGGTGACTTTTATTAATATACCTGAGGTACACAGAAATACAGTTTTTAACCGACATTTAAAGCATTCTGAAACACAAGGTCGTACTAAATGTTCCTATTATCTTCTTTTTAATGAAACATAAATGAACCATTGTTAATCTTCAATTGCATAAATATATGGCCAATATTCTCCAGATAATATGGTGGACTAGCTTCTCTATGTATGGAGTGCTTTCAGGCTTCAACTTTGGTTAGACATGTACATGAAAGCACTTCTTCATTGACCTTTATAAACATCCAAATTAAAACTTTCAATAGGAATGATAGAGCAGCAGGGGCACCTTTGAATACTTTGCAAAGTCTTTGGGCATTTTCAAAGCGATGAAGCTGTCTTCGTCCTTCGCCACCTCCCAAGCTTCTCTCTTCCCTACAAAGAAAGCTTTGTCTTAGAAGGTCTAGCAGATCAACCAATTCCTACCCCCACATATGGGAAAGAAAAAAAAAATATGACCATACAGACCTTTCGTCTTAAAACCCTTCAACTATGATCAATAACTACTGTTGTAACATTATAGCAAACACTATAAGATGATACAGAACGGATATTACAAAGATACGGAGTACTTCTTAAGATTGATCTATAAAAGTAAATTTAGACCATCAACTCAATACAAATTTAAGTAATTATGGTCAAAGTTTGTGAGTTTTGACCAACGGTCATAGATGTGGCCTATTACTTGCTAACTATGACAGAGGTACCACGAAATACTTGTATTATTGTATTCAACAATACAGAACAGAGTGAAGTGCAAAGTAACTTCAACATGCATATGAACACCCATACATTAAATTATTGAGCCTAAAATGCATCAAACATTTCATCAAAAGTTAGCACATTAACCCTGAAAACACCAACTTCAGCAACTTACCTTACGAGGTTCCACTGCTAGCTCATTTTCGACAATAGATATGGCTTGGAATCCTAGGGGATGCAAAACCTCTTCATAGCTGCATGGAAGAAATAGATCAGCTTAATCCACATAATGCAAGATGACAACTCATAACTAGATCAATAAGTCAGCAAGGTACAAGAGAAACAATTCAAAACCAAAAGTCGACTGAGTGAAAGGGAAAGGAATTACTCGGTGACAGATGTTTTGTACGGAGGTCCACCTTCATGGTCATCAATCTGCCAAATTTTAAACAAGTTATGAAATCATTTTCCAGAAACTGGCCCTTATAAGATAAGCATTATAAAGAGTTACAACAGCAAAATCTCTGGGTTTTCTTCAATCTGACACTGACAATATAATTCATTTCACTCAAAGGGTCTAATGTAAAAAAATTAATGAAGTTGCTAGGGCAAAGATGATGGCTGTGGTTTCCTTAGTTTTTACCATTTGAAAATCTTTACAGAGTATATTTATAAAATGAAATTAATAACTGATGCATTTGTCAAGTAATAAATAGAACATAACCAGAATTTTTGAAACAAAGCATAAAAGATGTTGAGAACAACCGGAAACATTAAGGTTATAAGCTCTCCATCCGGTTTTAAGAGATCTGCCATACGAGTTGCCCAAGCTGGCCGCATATTTGGAACAATAGCACAAAAGAATCTGCGATTTCAGACCAGATTGTTAACATAAATTATGTAGGAGTTGAACAAAAGGTATTAATAAATCACTCACGTGTAATCAAATATGAGGTCAAACAACTCAGTAGGCTCCCAATTGAAAAAATCTGCTTGCAAAAAGGAAATATAGTTTGCATTTGGGGTTGATGAAGCCAGCTGATTAGACAAGATGTCAGAGGACGAAGTTAGAAGCAATTTAGAACAACCCAAATTACAGGATGAGCCAAAGCTGATCCCCAGAAATAAAGAGTTTGGTGTTGATATAAGCTATTATCTTTGCATAGATTTTGGTGTTGTTTAACAACAAAATTTATTGTTTTTGGCAGTCAAGATTAGAGAAAAATAGAAATAATTTGAAACTAAAGCCACAAGAAAACAGGGAAGGTATATCACCTCTCTTGCTTTTTCTACGGCAGCCTCTGATATGTCCAATCCAATAACGTAACGCTCAGGAGATGCAAGTGTCATCACATCATAACCCTAAAATAGAAAAATATTCATATAATGCATTTGACAAAAGGAAGTCAGGAACTTATGAATAGAGATTTTATGCAGCAGCCAGCAAATCAATCACTCTTTAAGTCTTCCAAAAAGAGGATTATAGTGACCTAAATTAATCCCACATAATAATAGAGTGAACCATGAGCAGGTTTCTAAGCACACAGCTAAGTCACTTACGTGATAATGGGACCAAAAGGATCTTTGTAGGGTGTAGTTAGTTATATCGCCAAAAGGGAAAGGCCAAATGCTTGTGATAGAAATCACAAAAGAATCCTAAATTAACAAGGCGTGTAATAAGATGGAAGTGGTTCAAAAGATGTGAGCAAGGAATAGCTAGCCGGATATCACATTATGAGAACAGAAGTCATAATTCCAAGTGCCAGATGACAGACATTGTACTGCTTGTATACGGCAATTCAAACAAAAACTTGAGAGAAAATATCTAACTCAAGGAGACATGTAGCAATGGGAAAATCATGAACGTGATCAAAATTAAATACCATAAGTCCATAATAGTATCAACGAAACTTACACTACCACATCCAGGGACAAGAGCTCTTCCCTTAGGAAGAGAATCTGTTTGAAGAAGGTGTTGAAGAACTGGTGTTGGTTTCCCCAAATGCCATGGTGTTACTCTTTCCTCCCAACATCTTTCCCACCCATCTGATAATTAACATAAAACTCAACAATCCATAGTCTATCCAGAAGGGAAAAAAAATCAATAAAATGTGAAAACGCAGAAGAAAGACAATAAAAATCAAAAAGCCACTTTCTAAAACCATGCTAAATAGAGTGGGAAAAACCATTGCAAAACTGGGCTGACTTCTACGTATTCTAGAGATTACTTTTTAGTTCTTTTTTTTTTTTTTTTGGGAGGGGGGGGGGGGTAATATCTATTGGAACGCAATCAATTAGTGCAAGAGACAGTGTCACACCATCACCGAAGGTGGGCTAAGACATGCTGAACTAAACAAAAGGTCCCAAACTTATTATTTACCTAGATTGTAATCCCAATTATGATTATTATTTTCATACACTGAGACCCCTTTTGTCCATTTTTAATACTCAATAATAATAGAGGGAATTTTTACATAATCTCATATCCTTAGGATAAAGGAGGAGGGTTACGGTAGGCCAATGACAGCGAGTGTAAAACTTTGTCACATCGCTTGGCATGAGCCACAATGATTGAGAGTAGTACTAGGATGGGTGACCTCCTGTGAATTCCTCATATTGGTTCATGTAGTGAACCCACTAATGGGATTAAGGCGTTCAAAGCGAAGAAGAAGATCTCGTATCCTTAGGACAAAGGAATTAGCATAATTTCACGAAAACCCCTCACAAACAATTCTGTCTTCTCCATCCATTCTCCATTTATAATCTACTCCTTAAGTGAAGGGGTTTGAGATTTCCAATCATAAACTACCTTTTCTTTTCTTCTTTTTTTGTCAGAAAAATTGGCTAATTGCCTAATACTTTTCATCACTAAGCTAAAACATGGCAATGAAGGTACTAGAATCCGGAAAATTTTCATCACGGCATCCGAAACAAGACACAATAACATCAATCCAATTCAATTAAGCATGTATAATTTCCAAATAAGCTTCCATTACAAAAATAATCAAAATCAAACTGATCAGCTTAGCTCATTCGTTATAGATTTCAATCACACCACAACCTAACAATTTCTTAAATTAAATCAATAAACTCACCAGTGTATACATTTTCATTCCAACTTTTCAAGAAACTACGTTAATCAATTAAATTCATTAATTTTCCCAAAAAAAACTAATAATGTCTCTTAATCCAAACAATAATGGCAGGTAATTAAGATGAGAAAATAAATTGAGCAGGAAAAAATAGATAAATAAATTTGTAGATGAATTCAGAAATTGAGGGTTACCAGTGGGATTGGAGTGAAGGAATTCTTGCAATTTGTCAACGGAAGGGCTGAACTGAACAGGTTCGCCGGGATTTTTATGCGCCGCCATGAGTGGTGGTGCTGTGCGGTGGAAAAACCGAGGAAGAGAGCGAATTCTGGTCACCCACGACGGCGCAGGTTTAGCGAGTAGAGGTGAGAAGGCCGACAGTTGTGTATACATTGAGTCAAATTTGAATAATTATAGGCCTTGGTCAACTCCCTTAAGGCCATAGGCACACAACATCGTCATGTATTACAATCTGTGTATCGAACACTTGGTTTATGATGGGTGAGTCGTAAGTGTTAAAACAGAATATGGTGGGATGGACTTGAAGACACATGGGACGTAATAAAACCAAGGTCACTTCTAAAGATTCAAAACCATGGCTAGATTAGGCCATGGGCTTAGATCATATACCAATGATATATGCGCCATGAGCTAAAAAAATAATGTTGGTAATAGTGATGATGGATTTTAGAGGGTTTAATTTGCACGAACATGGTCGTATAGTCATATAGAAGATGGAGGCAAGAGTGAGGGATGACGCAGTGGTTAAAGCTTTAGCTTTTCTCATCATTTGCTCTTGTGGCTCTCCCAAAAAAAAAAAAAGAAGATGAAGGCCTAGAGGGTTTGCTTTGTGAATATGTAGAGAATGGGTTGCTAAGCCAATTGCTTACTTGCTTTGTAAACGAGGAAGGGCATGATGTTTGAATGAGATCAATGTTTATGATCGAAATAGGGTTACTGTTTCTTTGGAAATAAAAAGGCAATACATATACTTAGGGGCCGTTTGATTCGAGTAGAGGAATCGGAATGGAATGAACGAAGGGAATGTAGGAGAATGGAATGAAACCCTTTCCAAGTAGTTTGTTGTTTACTTTCAGAAAACAAAGGGAATCACCACCACCACCGCACAACCCCCTTTCTTCACTTTTCCAACCACCACGAGCCACCCCACCGCCCAGCCACAACCTCGACGGGAATCTTCAGCCCTCGGCGCACCTCCTCCTCCCCTCGCCGGAAAATCGTCCACCACCCACGCAAAAACCGAGGAGAATCGTCCACCACCCACGCAAAAACCCTAGAAACACAGGAGAAACCCTAGCCGCTAGGGTTTCGAGGGTGGGGGGAAGGTCGGCCGACGTTTTACGGGGGAGGGATAGTGTTTCTAGGGTTTTCGCGTGGGCGGTGGACGATTTTCCGGGGAGGGGAGGTATTTTCGAGGGGAGAGGTGGGGGAGGTGTGCAGGCTCCGGCGAGATGTGGGGGGAAGTGCGGCGGGCTCCGGCGACGTGACTAGGTCCGCGGGGGGAGGTGGTTGGGCAACTTCCGACAAGTAGTCGGTGGTGGGTAGGGTGGCTAGGGAAAGGGAATGGGAAAGTCTAGGGGGGGGATCAATGTAGACTAAAAATGGGTGAAGTCAAAAATAAAAATGGGTAAAGGGAATCAAAAAGTGACAAACCAACAACAACAAAGGGAATGATATCAGTTCATTCCGATTCCCTTTGATTATTAATCCCAACCAAGCGGCCCTTTAATATAATGCTTAAAGATATACCCCTTCTATTTTTTTTAACACAACACTTTAATCAGATATGTTGCAGTACACAATTTTGACCATTAATATCTTTTATTATTGTTAATAAATATAAATGGTTGATACATTATTAAATATACTTTGTTACTAAACTAACATATATGTATCGCCCAATTTTAATGAGTATTTTGAGCACACAAAATATAAGTAGTATGTATTTCTTGCTATATCACAAACAAAAACCATCCATATATAGCACAAATAATTATCAACTTACAATTACATAGGTCTTAGGATAGCATATTACCCCTATGACAAACATAGTTGTTGCACACTACATGCAAATTACACTGTCTACACATCATGACAATCAATTCGGATTGATGATCTTATTACATTGTGTAATACAAGTATAAGAAAGAGCATACAACATTATTATCAATGACTTTTTTTTTTTTTTTTTTTGAAAGCTTATTATCAATGACTTCAAAAAGACAGAAACATTGAAATTACTTTAAAATACAAACAAAGCATATATAGACTACATGGCCAGGCCATTTACTGATTCAGCTTCTGATCTCATCAAGCAGCACAAAAGGAAAATGGGCTTAGTTTGATGTCCTCTTCCACCTACCAAGTTTTTCATAACCCTGAAACATATAATCAAATAATATTGTAGTCATTCTTCAAATTTCCATAGTCATATTATTCAATAAATTAAGGAATTTCTATATAGCTTTAAGTTTAATCATCGTCTTCAAGATTCGTATCATACTTCTGGTTGTACGTCTATATATATTATGAAAATGTTACACCTGGCTACCTTTTTTTTTACTTCGTGTATATGATAGAGTGTACTAATAATACACATACACCCGAGTATATGATAAAAATCGTCCCTTGATCTATAGAATGAATATAATGATTAAGGATATATGATTACTATAGAAGTTGAGTAAAGGTACCTTGCGAAATTCAATTGCATGTTCGTTGTCTGTTATGGAAATAGCCTTAAATCCAAAAGGAGCAAGCACTTCTTCATAGCTGCATGCAACATCATCATAATTTTAATTTGTTTTAAAAAAGTCACAAAATATAATTTACTAACTAGTAGTTTAGAGGAACAACTGAATAATGGATAGATGAAATAATTTAATTATTTTTTCATTTTTATAATTATTGTAAAAACTCCAAATAAGTATTAATAACAATGTTAAATTGTAATATTGTAATAGAAAATTACTCTGAAACAGATACTTTATAAGGTGGTCCACAAACATGGTCACTTATCTGCCATAAAAAGTTGAAAGAAAAGTCAGTGATTAATTACCAAAACTAAATGGTTTATAATTGACTATAAATCATAATGATATAATAATAAATAAAAGAATAATTAAAGAGAGAAGGTTAATCATTTTTCAGAGTGAAAAAAGTTCAAAATTGCACCGGAAACATGAGGATCAGAAGCTCTCCATCTGGTTTAAGTAGCTCAGCCATGCGACTAGCCCACGCCGGCCTCGTCTTCGGGTCAATAGCACAAAAAAAACTGCACACATACATCCGATAGATTGAGGTTACTACGACCTAGCAATTGTACTTTGTACGTTAAGTTATTCTTTTTTTTTTTTTTCCGAATTGCCTAAAATTTTGATCGGATTTGTATGCAACTACTTACGTGTAGTCAAAAATGAGATCGAAGGGCTCATTTGGTTGCCAAGTGAAGAAGTTGTCGACGATGAAAGTCGTGGAGTTGGCATTTGCTGATGAAGCCGCAAGCTAAATTGATGTTGTAGTGAAAGCCAATTAGACTTAACTTATGTGTTCAAACTAGCTAGCTTTTCTAACATTTGACTAGCTAATTGACTTCAAAAGGGCTAACAATATAATTAATTAAATTGATTGCATAAATATTACACGTAGTACCTTTTTGGCTTTGGCAATGGCAGCTTCTGATAAATCGAGTCCAACAACATTGCGCTCGGGGCTGGCCATTGCTATCACATCATAACCCTGTCGATTTTCATGCATGATCCATGCCAGTATGCATGTAGAAATATTGTTATTTTTGGCTACAAATTTAAGATAGGACATTTTGTGAAAAACTACCTTATAAAACACTTTTTTTTGCGAGAAACCACCTAATAAAAAAAATGTTGTAAAAAACTACCTTATAAAAGAATAAATGTTGTAAAAGACTACCCTTGGTCGAAAAATCATCGTTGACTTTTATTTTCCGGCGTTGATCATGTCACGTGCCAATTAAGAAAAAAGGAGGGAAAGGGTGAATTAAAAGTCACGTGATTGGCACGTGATGTGGTCAACACCGGAATTTGAAAGTCAACGGCGACTTTCCGAACAATGGTAGTCTCTTACAACATTTACCCTTTTATAAGGTAGTTTCTTACAACATTTTTTTTATTAGGTAGTTTCTCGCAAAAAAAGTGTTTTATAAGGTAGTTTTTTACAAAATGTCCTTTAAGATATTAACTTTAATTTATACTACTCTACTCTACTATATTTCAAAGTGTTCATCAACTTTAGTCGTATGTCATGTCATTCATTTAATCATATTGTCATATTATTAGTAAAGCTTAACGAACGCCGGTGATATTAAAACTCACCCTGCCACATCCGGGGACTAGGATCCTGCCCTTATTAAGAAGGGCATCAGTCTGAACAAGGTGTTGGATTACAGGAGTTACATGCCCTAAATCCCATGGAGTGCGGTCTTCCTCCCAACATTTTTGCCACCCACCTGAATTAAGTATTTATTAGCCAAATTAATACACTAATCAGTATTGCAATTTTAGGGACATATATAACTTGTATGTACAATGCTTTAATAGATGATATAAATTGTTCATTTCACTCATATCATCATGCATGTGAATATATATATGATTTGTGGTTTCGACTTTCATCCATGAAAAATAATTGCTACTTCTAGTCGATCTTAGACTCTTAGCCATGTTTATTATATATCGAATAATATAGTGCAATATAAGATCAAGATTTAGTACGAGTTTTAGCTAGCTAGCTTAGTAGTAATAATTATACATATGAATTGAATAAAATGATGTATGTATGTAACTAATGTAATGCACCACAAAAAGGCAGCTCTTATGTTTGTTCCAGTTTTAGATTGTGTTATTGTGTATAAACTCAAGATAGATGAACATGTCTATACAGGAAGAAAAACATCATATCAATGAACTATGAAAAAGATTAATTATAAATAAACATATACTTGTACTTTGTATATATTTTGATTTGTGAAATACATGAAATATAAGGAGTGTGATCGAAGAGGTAACACACTAACACATACCTGTGGTTTGAGAATGAAGGAATTGTCTCATTGACTCCCATTGTTGATTCATATGATCAACAATCACACCTCCATTATTATTCATGCTAGCACTCTCCATCTTATGACTTTTTTTTTTGTATAATTGTTATTTTTTGTGATTGTATTTGTGAAAGACTTGGGCATAAATTAGTGCTATTTATAGCTAAGCTATCGTTCTAATGGAGGGTAATATTTTATTACATACACCTGCCCTAGTGTATAGTATATTATATCTAATTTTGTGTTACTCTTAAGTTTAATTTCCGACAATCTATCAATTAACAAGTCTTGTAGTTCGATATTAGCATTTCAACAATTTTGAGATTGAGGGGGTGGAGTATCATAGGCATTGCTTTCCACCTCAGATCCAAAAGTTTAGGAAGATCGAATATTTGAATTAAACCTTGTTGAGCCCATGAGTAATTAAACCCACATGTGAGTGCCTAAAAGTGTGTGGAAGTTTTCCCACATTGAAGAAACAAGAAAGTTGTGTCCAGCTGCAGCAGGTGTGGCCCAGGCCCGTTTTATATATCAAACCTTATAATTCCCCTATTTTGTCATAACTAGCACATTATTAACGTATGTGAAAGGTTAGCTTCGTCCCAAAAACTCACATCTTCATTGACATTGTGTGCACTTTACCTTGCAAGGTATATATAGAAGAACAACCAATGAACCAATTGCTTTCTTTGTGCATTTGTATGAATGAGCAAATTAGTAATTATATGTTCATTTGCACGAATGAGAAAACAGGGCAGCTTTGTTCTTATCTTACATTACTTGACAAACTTCTTTATTTTGTGCAAGCATGACAATCGGATAATCAATTTTACATTGAAGGTTGTATAAAAAATATTGACCATAAGCTATCCATATTGAGTAATAAAAATACAATTAACCGCCCCTTGATAGCAAATTAGCATACAAGTCATCATCATTAACTTCTAGTAACCCCTAATTAACCCTTAATCTCTAGCCACGTATAACCTCAATTATTTTTGGTGCAAATTTAGTTGAAATAAGACAATCAACTACAAATTATAATAGTTCATTTATTGACCATATACTCGTAGAAGTCTTTGTTTATTTAGCCTGTGCGTTGGCATATCCGCATATGCTTTAATGCTATGATTTCTAGAAAAATAAGTCTACAAAATCGAAAAGTAGGAAAAGGGAAAACCGTCCTTACTATTAAAATAAAACACATATTCCTTATTTTGGCATCCTTTTGTTATGGAGTATCTTTGTTGATTAAGTAAATTATTTATTTGATAAATTATAAGTGTGGAGTACAGTTATAGGGACACTTGTTCAAAGTATTTTGTCACTATTACTTCAAATAGCAATTTTTAAACAGAACCATGAAACTTCGTTACAGTACGTAGGGCCCTAGGGGGACCAAATTTAGTTAAAATCGATTTAAAATTTTAAACTGACTCAAGCCATTTTTAGTTAATCCGAAACCGAACAGAATTACAAAACCGAGTAATATTAATCTGTATATGAACCATAAGCTGATAATGATCTAAACCGTTAGAATTTGACCACAACCGAACCAAATACTTGCGTGTTTTAAACATTTATTGACGCAAATTGTTTCTATCCCAAACACGTTTGAAGCTCAAATAAAAATGGTTAAACCGAATTACTTCACCCGTAAACTAATTTTATAGACTCATTTAGCCGGTTAGCCCAAATTGGAACATAACAAGACACAAAATCGACGATAAATCCACATATAATCTTATACTTCAAAATAATCTGACTCGTTTAAATCCCGGTCTGTTGGGGTGTCATCCCAAGTCCCACATGGAAGGAGAAAGGAGGAGAAGAGCTCCTTATAAGTGAGTGCACACTCCAAATAGTATGAGGCCTTTTGGGAAAGTGCCCAAAAACAAATCCGTGCGGACTAGGCCCAAAGCGGACAATATCATACTAACGTGGAGTGGAGTGTGCGTGCGACCCGTCAAGGTGGGTGACCTGGGCCCAACACGGTCAACTCGATATAGGAAACCAAACCCGCTTTATCTCAACAAAATCAGTTTAGAACCCGATTACAACCAAAATTTCACTGAATCGAATCGACATAAATATTATTAACCCACCAAAAATCTTTATATGTGCTGACAGTAATTCTGTCATACAAAAACAAAAGGCAGGGTAGCAAGACCTCAGATAGCTATGACATTACAAAACAATGCTCATTAATTACCAAATACACACCTATAAACATATTACTAGTATTAAATAATCTAAACATTCTAATTAATTAATCTACTATCTTATTGTTTTCTAGCTAACAAATCAGGTATGTTTTCATTAATAGGCAATTAGTTAACATCTGGGAATGTCTTTTCAGAGACCTAAGAGTTGTACACTAGAAGACCAATGTTATTTCCACATTTGTACAAGCTTTATTAATAAAAAAAACAATCAAAGTGAAGCTTATACCATGAATGACATCAATCGAATCAGAATAATATGCCCTCATATAATTGGGGAAAAGAAAGGAATAAGCACTTAATAAGTGGTCTCAATGGTAAAAAATTTTAGGCCATTCAATTGATCAAATTTGGGATCAAATCTTGTCTTCATTATTGTCCTTTACGACTCTCTATACACCAAGAATTAAAATTAAAAAAGGAAAGATAATTAGTAGGTGTAATCCTCGTCACTTTGAAAATATGAATACTAGTCTAGTTTAAGTCACTTTTACCTTCTTATATTATAAAGTGTCAAGTTTGAGAGAATACTTGAATCTAGATCCTTAGATTACATTTTTAGTGACATGGATCTAATACATCCGAGTTGGATCAAAGAGTTAACTGCGAATGGAGCAGCAGACTTAAAGGAACAAAATGCAAGGAGTGGCAACAACTCAACATAATGCAGCCATGGAGCTAGGCAGACTTAATTGCGATCGGGGCAGCAGACTCACAGAAACAGCCTGCGAGGAGCAGCAGCAAAACATAATGCAGCCACGAACGGTTGCTAACAACACGTTTCTGAAATAAATGTTTTTACTGAAACTAATAGGACAACTGTAGATAATCCCACCTACAATATTCAAGCAGGGTTTTGTTGGGTGAATTCTAAAATATGACAAATGTCTCACACAAAGTGTATTATACTTATAAAGTTCAGAAGTTTGAAACAAGTTACTACCATCAGCAATCGTTATTCAATACACTGCCAACATATTAGAAGTACTAGCAAGTAAACTAGTTCATTCCAAAAATCTGAGTACCTCCACTCTAGCATTCACTATCTTTTTCGAAGCCCCATGATAGGATGCTCGAAACATCACATCCGGCCTCTTAGCTGATAAATCAGGCACCTGCAATTCCCCTTTTAGCATCTTAAGTACTTCCTTAATAATAAGTCTTTTCTTGTTATCTAAGTGCACACAGCACAGACCAACCTTGAGCATCCTTTCCATGTCTTCCTTACTATACCGCCCCATCATTCTCCAATCAACCGCCTCAACCAACTACCCTTCTCCCGCAGGTTCCATATCCAATCAATGAGAAAACCTTGTTTGTTCTCGACTGCCCTTCCTGTTACCACCTCCAAAACCACTACTCGGAAACAGTAAACATCAGACTTAATAGTAGGAACACAAAAGTGAAGATACTCCGGAGCTAAGTACCCCATTGTCTCAGCTAGAATAGTCAGTTTCCTCAATCTAGAATCTCGGTCATAGACCTCAACCAATCCAAAATCCGAATCAAGCATCACATTACAAGCCATTCCCATTGAAAATAATCAAGTATTAGCAGAAAGGGAAATTCCCTGTTTCTCATGGTGAGAAACGAAATTTGTTTCTCATGGGAGCATTTTTGTGAATAAATCAACAACTTTTTCATTATTGTGAGCTCCACAAGGAAATTCCAAGCAGAGACTAAGGAATCAACAAAAAAAATCACTTATAACAGAAATAAAACAGATCAGATAAAAGTTCAAAAACCATAATTCCCATTGAAAATAATCAAGTCATCATAATCATTCACATGTTTCTTTCTTCTAAAGTCAAGGTTCCAAAAGGTTCCAATAAAAGGTCTCCTTTATTAAGTAGTAATTCAGGAGGTATATCAACAACAATTGGTTTAAAATAGGTGAGTGCACTTCGCTTGATACGAATCATTTCTCTCATTGTATCTTCACACCCAAATTGTTCTTCAAACTCGAGCCATTGAGTCCAAAAATCAGGGTCTGTTTCAGGATTAATATACATGGAGACATACACGTAAATTGCCCGAGCACGATCTAGTTCTCGTAAGCTCGTCTCAAGTGCAGCATATTTCAAACACAATGTCTTAATAATTCTATCATCGGATTCATTAGCTTTAAATGCATCTTCGTACAAACTTCTCGTCTTTGCAACTCCAAGTATTTCAACCACTTTTAAAGGATCATCATTAATAACCTTCAAACACAAATCAAAATTTAATTACTAGTGTTAGCATAATATAAAAAAAAAACACGGGAAAAGTATCTACTGCAAATCATCAAATCAGAAACAACTTACGGAAGAACTTCAAACCTTATTAAATCATAAATTAGATGCATTAAATATAATTAATACTGACTAACAATTCACTTAGACGCTAAAGAAAAAAAAAAAAACAAACAAACAAACAAACAAGCAAACAAAAAAAGAAGGAGATGTAACGAGTAATTCAATTGAAAACAAATTCAACATTGATTTAGAGAGCTTACATCTATTGCTTGCTTTCGTGAATCATCCATATTATTGATTGATTGTTTTCGACAAATCCTCAATCAAAATTTTCTGACAGATGGAGATGAAATTATAAAGTTGCCTATCTATATATAATTTGAGAGAAACCACGGTTGCCTATTTCAATATTTCCAAACCGACATAGATGATTTTTTTTAAGAGGGATAAACGATCTTAAATTAGGGTTTATATGGGGGAATTTACAGAAAAGTCCCTAACTAAACTAGGGTTTATATTGGGGGTTATTTTTTTTTCCTCATGAGCATTTAAAGAGAAAAGTCTCTAATCTATACCTATACTTTATTAGTATTTAAAAACTATAACCAAGAAACTAAGGGTTTGTTTGGCCAAGCTTCCGAAAAACAACTTCTGTTTCCCAGAAGTAGTTTTCCAAAAACTATTTCTAGGGAAACACTTGTAAGAAACAAATTTGTTTGGCCCATCAAAAATTAGAAGTGATTCTTAGATTGAGAAACTATTTTACCTTGTTTGGCCCATATCAGGTTTTTTTTAAAAAAAAAAATTATTTGGGAGAATAAACTAGTATTAAGTTCTTGTACATTGTTGTTAATAGTAGTTTTTTTATTATTATTATTTTTTTAATTTTGGTTAGCAAATTGTTTATAATTGCTTGTAAGATAAAATTTTAATTTAAAATTTTGAACATTTCATAAGTCTAAATACTTAGATCTTTAAATTTCATATTAATAATTCATATCCAAAAGTTTCATACGTTCATAATTACAAACATAATGTCTAATATAATTATTCCTAATAAAAGATCCAATAATGTTACAATCAACGACTCATTAGAGAAGTTGCAATATTGTAGCGAATAGACTCCATACTAAAATCATCCATTGATCCATCATGTTCTTCAAGAGTAGTTACCGGGTTGCCTCCAATATCCACATCCCCTTCAACTTCAGGTATATAATAAGGATCTGCATCACATTTATCAAATTCCAAATCTTCAAGCGCGTGTCTTCTTATATAGTTATGCATAGCCATAGTAGTTGCAACAAGTTTCTTTTGAGTTTCCAACGGAAAGCTGGGCATAATTGATAATATCCTCCATCTTTTTTTCCAGACACCAAATGTTCTCTCTATAACGTTTCTCAACGACGAATGTGAATAATTAAAGACTTCATAGAAACCATTTGGAGGTTGTGTTGAACGACGAAAATCAGGAACATGGTATCGTTCACCTTTGAAAGGAGCCAAAAATCCTTTCATATTCGGATAGCCTGCGTCAACAACATAATATTTTCATGTACATTGTATAATATTAGATAATGACACCATAGTATATAATAATGGTAACGATTATACGCATAATAATTTCATAAATATATACCTTCGGTTGGATGAGGGAAATATTTCTTGGGGTCTTCCATTGCATCCTTTAAGATTCGATTATCATGAACAGATCCCGGCCATCCAGCAACAAAATATGTAAATAACATGTCAAAGTCACAAATTGCTAACACATTTTGTGTAGGGATACCTTTGCGCCCTATGTAAGGGATTTTATCCTCCTCCGAAACAACACATGGAATATGAGTTCCGTCAATGGCACCAATACAATCCTTGAAATGTGGCCAATATTTATAATTATTTCGTATCTTGGTTGGAACCTCCTTGAAGTTTGGATCAGAAGGTCTTACAATATCTTTAGAAAATCTTGTCATTGCTTCAAGAACTTCATTGAATTTTCTACTTATCGTTTCACCAGAATGTTTAAAGCGATTTTGCATATTACGATTGGATTGAAATTGTGCACATAAATATATGAATATTCCGAGTGCTTCTTCAGCAGGCATGGTTCTAGTTGACTTTAATCCATATTTATCCACTAATAATTTTGCAAGACTATAAAACACATGGGGTTCCATTCTTAATATCCTATAACTTTCACCTGGTGTAGATAAAACCTCTTGCAACCATTGCCATCCAGAACATAACGAAATCCTAGTAGGTTGTTTACATAAATATTTAAGATAGTATTTGGTAAGTATTGTTACCCCTGTGGCAGCATATAACATCATTTGTTTACCCCTCAGTTGTTCTTGAAGTACTAACTCTTCATCGTCTTCTTCTTCGGAGGAGGATTCATCCATTACATCATCATAAGCACTTCCATTTGAACTAATATGATTATAAAAAAAAACAAGGAACCAATTAAAATTGTTTACTTTAAAGTAAACCTTATATAACAAAGCAACTATAAAAAGCTAATATTACTCAAGAAAGTATAATGATAATGATATATAACAAATACTAAGAAAATCAAAATAACTGATATAAATAAGAAAGTTAGTCTGTTACAACACGGTAATTAAAGAGAGTAGCAATAAAAGCATAAATACAATGTTTCATAACAAATAAAAAAAAAATAACGTTGAGAAGCTTTTTTCTCCCTTTCCAATTCTTGCTCAAGCCAAACACTCCGTATATTTTCATCAGGAATACCAACAAACATCTCTCTATATTCTCGTTTCACAAATAAACGAGTTCCTAACATATAAAGCTCACTTCCTAATTCAACCCCTGGTGTTGTAGCAAGCAATGTTAGACACTCTCCAATGCTACAACCAGGAAGGTCAGTTCTTTTTGAAGTTACAGTAGCACTAGATTGAGAAAAATTCTCCATCGCACCAACAATACGTTTTAGCTCATTTTGCATGAGCTTAGCTGTGCTAACTTTAGATTTCTTTCCTTTTTGTGTTTTTTTCCTCTTTCTTCCGATGTTGTATTGACTTTGGTCTTGTCAATGCTTTCACTTTCAAGTTGTTGAGATACTGTTTCATTAATACTACCATCCATAGTAATATCCACTTGCTCCTCATCTTCTATTTCTTCGTTGCCTATGGTAGACGAGTCTTCTATTTCAGTATCATCTTGTGAATAAGGGTTCCATGAAGTTGTAGCAGAAACGATTATTTTAGCAAACATGATCTGTAAATCTGTTAAATTTTGGATTCTAGCTTCACGAAATTTAGCAACACCCGGACTGGCCTATACAAATAAATAAATGTAATTAGTTACAACTAACTACTTGAAAAAGGAAATGTAGAAATCAGATTATTGTTATGCTCACCTGTTCTTTGAGTGCCCACCACTGATCGGATGCAACAATTGTATTTTTCTCATGATCCCATCCTAACCCTGTCTCCTTTTCTATGAGATTCTTCCATGTAGTGTACTCCGTTTTTAATTTCTCCCACTTGTTTTTTAATTGTTTCTGGTCATACATTTTACCAGACCTTTGTTGGAACTTTATAACCACATTATTCCAACCAATTTTGCTAAAATGAGTGTGTGGTATATTCCCTGCATGGACCTCTTCAGCACAAACCTCACAAAAAATCTTAGTTGTTTCATCAGACCAAGTTGCTTTTGACCTCTTTACTTGTTCGTTAATCTAAAGACAAACAAAGCCATGAAATGTTGTGCATTACGCATAAGCTTCACCAACCATACACACAACATAACAATGCAATCTGCCTCCCAATGTCACGCTTTATAAATTCTACTAGCATTATATTGACAAACCTTACAACATACAAGCATTTATCATAAAACAATAATACATAATATGATCCTTTATAATCCGTGTATCATTATTTATCTTTGGTATAGATGTTGTATAACGAGTTATTCATTTTAAAAATTTAATTCCTGATAATTGAAAATAGTTTCAATCAAATCCAAAGATTACTGCTTTACACCATTGTACCAAAATAACGTACCATCAACTTTTTCATGAACTTTTTTTTTTTTGGCAATGATCCCTATATATCTATACTGGCCAAATTATTCCACTTCTTTATTGGTTTCTACCAAATGTGTATGTAAACATGTGTTCAAAAGTTCAACTTTTTTTTATTTTTGTCCTCTAGCTATATATACCTTAGCTTCTATGTTCATGAAGTGTGTAAAGAATTGTAATAAAACAAAAGTGCCTAAAGAATTAGATTCTACAGAGTAGTTTATAATCTCAGTAATAAAATCTTCTTTAATTCATTTGATTTTGATAGAATCTCAACAAATTTATCATTAATCTCAGCTTTTTTAGCCTACTAATTTAAATGATTTGGAATATGATTTACTATATACAATATACTACAATCAAGACCACAAATCATGTAAATTAAATATGCTAGTGTAACTAGTATGAAATCAAAGCTAGTTGTGACAAGTGACTTAATTAGTATGTGTACACCAAAATATGTAAATTTGAAAGATCGAACACTACTTTCCCCCCCTAATCCGTTAGTTGACAAGAATAAAACTCATAAGTTGATATCAGAGTTTTGACAAAATTTGGATGATCTTAAACATTATAAAGTTTGCTCATTTCTGTCATCACGAGTCTAATCCTCCAAAGGATTATCAAGACAACAACACCGTCAATTATTAATAAAGTATTGATATGCATTTTCAATATATACTCTATCAAGATCTACAAGAAGGATAAGTTCTCATTAAACAATTGACAAGAGTAATTTATTTACGTTTACACAAACATTAATAATTAGTAGAGGTTCTAATAAGATTTAGGACTATTCTTGAGGTTATTATATGTCTATACATACTCAAGAGATAAAACAAAACATACTTACATGATTACATAGTATAAATCATACTTATTATTAAGAGTTGATCATGTCCATTGTCCAGCAGCCTTAGCTTTGTGGGGCAAAATGTGCATGTGTGGTATTAAGAGATATCTCACCAGAATTTGCCTTTTGAAATTAAGAGAATACAAACCTTACAACATACAACATACTCCTAATTAATTTATCCTCACAGAAAATGGACCCTTCAACAACAACTAGCCATAATTGGTTTGAATCAATCATCCAACAAAACCATGTCATTTGAAATTCACTACAGCACTACCCAAACACTTGTCATATTAATCCTAGTTCATCCAACTCAATTGAATCAAAATTGAAAATACAGAATTTGAAATGAAACGCCTAAATTGAATCAAAATTGAAAATTTCAATATCTAAATTTTGGACCAAATTCACTAACCTCATTGGCAGAACTTCTGGTTCGTGACATATTGGGATGATTTGGATGAGGAGAACCACTGAGATTTATATCTTTCTCCTATTTCAAAATCAATGCAAAGAAATTAGGGTTCTACCCACAAAAGAGAAGAAATTTCCATAAATAAAAAAAATTAATACCTTATTATTGCTTGGTTGTGTCCTCTTGGGTGGACGAAATGGTGGCGCCGGTGGTCTAGGAGGACCAGATTGCATGTCGTCGGTGATGATTTTTGGCCTTGAGGGTTGAGGGGTTTGTGTTTCAGGAGAGAGAAAGAGCTGATGTTTATGAGAGAGGAGAAGAGAGAAGAGGGGTTTCTTTTTTTAATGGGATATAAGAGGTCTTTTTGTGAAATGTTAAGGATATTTTTGTCCAACAAAAAGTTTCATTAAATGGGAAAATAGCTCCCCGAGAAACTGATGTAGAGAAGCTCAAAATTGGTGCTTCTCATTTTGCCCACTCTAGAAGCTGTTTTGGGCTTCTTGAAAAAGTGTTTCTGTTTTTTAAAAATCCTTGTTTGGCCCAATTTCTATTTCTTAGATAAAGAAACCCTTGTAGAAACTAGGCCAAACAGTTACTAAGAAAGACACATGTCCCCATTCATTCAACTACACTTCTTTAACCATAGTGCCACATGTCATCTTATACTATTAACTTTTTATTACACCACTTTTTTTAATTCTTTCATTAAACTTATACTTCATCTTTCATACACACTTCATCTCTTCATCTTCATCTCTCCCCTTTAATTCAACCATTTCCTATTCTCTCTTTAATTTTAGCCCTTCCACCTTCTATTTAAGCCTCTATTTCGATTAGAGTTCCAAAATTTTAATTTCTTTAATCATGTTTCCGATTACATATTATACCCTATAATAACTTACTGATATTTCCTCACTTATTTCTCAATATAATTTTATATGAATAACCCGTGCATTGCACGGGCCAGAAGGCTTGTTAAATTTAAAGTAGGGTTTATATTGGGGGTATTTATTTTCCTTAAAAAATTATGTTTTTTTAAAGGAATTATTTAAACAAAGAAATCAATACCAAACCATATTAATTCGATTTTGGATTTTTCAACCGTACCTGCCATATAATTCAACCCAAACCAAACCACACCATCTTTAATTCGATTTTCAAAACAAAAACCAAACCGCTGTGCAATTTTTTGGGCATAGTATTTTGAGGTTTAGTGGTTTATGACTCTATGTATATTAAGTTATTAACTGCCCTAACTTAACCATTTCTACTTCTAGCTTTCACCCAAAAAAAAAAAAAAAAAAAAAAAAAACCTTAATAATCATTTCTTTTTTTTTTCGTAATCTTTCTCCACCGTATCAGCTGGTTTGTTATACCAATTACCAAATTACCAAGTCGATTTATTTGGGATTTGATCGACTCTCTGAATCGTCTGATTTCTTATTCTACTTCTCCAAATGGACCCTTACAGAGTCTTCATTAAGGATGTCAAGCGTATCGTCGTCAAGGTCAATTTCATTGCATTGTCGTTCCTTTTTTTTTTTTTTTTTTGATGAAATTGCATGCTAATTCTTGTTTTTGACGAAGGTTTTAATTCATTTGTGATCATTGAATTTGACGATGTTTTTAATAATGTGCCGATTCGAGATTTTAAGAAATTTTTCATTCACTATAATTCTTTAGTTGTATTTTAGCATTTATTGACTAACATTGTTATTTTTGGCTAATTTTGACACGAGTTAATATCCTTGATATATATTTTAATTATATACTCCCTCCGTCTCAAAAAGAACGACACATTTGGGTTGATTACGCGGGTATTAAGGAAGTTAAGTAAAAAGAAGTAAAAGTATATTGAAAAGATAAATTTACATGGGGTTTGTAAAAAAAATAGAGAGAGAAAATAATAAAATAACATGAAAAATCAAATTTTTATATGGGGAAGCTAATTTTGCACAAATATTGTAGCAAATTTGGTGGGTGTTTTATTGCAAATGGGTCATTCTTTTTGGGACAAAGTTTTGGCCAAATGGGTCGTTCTTTTTGGGACGGAGGGAGTACTATTTTAAATTACAATTTCATTATTTTGGTGTGGTATCTATTGATGAAAAGTTGCAAATGGGATATTTAGGCACAACACCACATGTTTCACATTAAGGTTGTTTTCAATTATATTGAGACATAGTTTCATGATTTTGTTGCAATGAATAACTTATTGATATTGTTCGGAACTTTTGAGAGATGATATCTGTCATCTGATTAGTTATTTTGTTGTAGCTGCTTGTAGTTGAAAATAGAAAATTGAAATTGACATCTATTGTTGATTTCCATCTCCACTTTGCTTCATCCTCCAAAAATCTCATAACGGAGCTAACCATTATTCTTGGAGTGGAGTGCATACAAAATTATTGGGTGCTAAATATTGATATAGGAAGTATGTAAGAAATTTTGTCACAAACCTCTTCAAAAACCAATTTTTTTTTGCGAGCAAAGTCATACCTTATGCCGAAAAATAGGGTTTGACCTTATTTTCTAGCATAGAATTAATCACATGTTTTTTCTTTCATGATCTCCATTTTACATTTATTATAACATTCCCAAGTGATACATTTAAAAAAAAAAATGGAGGGAGTATTACTAATTACTTTGTAATAGATATGTTCAATAAACGATGGGATAATTGAAGGGTGAGAGGCTCAAGCGTACCCAAACTACTCTAAACAAGCAATATAATGATCATGGAGCTAGAATTTGAGTTTAGTTTAACAGCTAATGAATATATACTCTGTAACTCAATGTACTGCATGCTTCAGCTAGGCTGCTAGGGCCGAGTATCAGTAGATGATCTGATCATGATTCTGTTTCTCATATTGAGAAATGAAATTTGTTATAGAACGATTTGAATTCAATCCATTATCCATAAGCAGGTTGGAACTGCCGTTGTTACTAGTGGTGAAGATGGGAGAATAGCACTTGGAAGACTAGTAGCACTTTGTGAGCAGGTCAAGTAACTTCTATTATTCCTTTTATAATTTCACCTCGATTGATCGATCGAGTATTTATAGAAATCCTTCACTTTTCTCATATTTGGTGTATCTTATTCAAACTGAACTGCTTCACATTTTTTTCGATGCAGATCAAGAAGTTACACATCAATGGATATGAAGTCATTATAGTGACTTCAGGTGCTGTCAGTGTTGGTCGTCAGAAACTTCAATTCAGGTGAAATGTCTATAGAAGTTATGTATTGAAATGTCTCATGTGAAATGTATAGTTAATACTTTGTCAAGCTATTTTTCAATTCTTACATTATTTCAATGCTTTTTGTGCAAACTACAACAGAAAATTTGTTTATAAACCAAATAAACATTGACTATCACTTGGTAATCTTGAGTTATTTGTCAATATTGCAGTGAACTTGATGACAAAGTATGTGCTGCTGTTGGACAGAATGGTCTCATGGATCTTTATGACGCGTTGTTTAGTCAGGTCACCATTCGAGCAACTTATTACGTAATTGTGAAATATATACTCATGATTGTGAAATAAACTGATTGCATAGTGCATAATGTATTTTTGCAGTTGGATCTAACGTGTGCTCAGCTACTTATTACGGACAACGACTTCAGGAATCCAAATTTTAGAACACAGCTTTCTGAAACTGTAAACCAGTTACTGGATTTGAAAATTATACCTGTAGTAAATGAAAATCATGCAGTAACTACCAGGAAAGCGCCTTACGAGGTATGTATGGTTTATTTACTTAATTTAACAACTACTCAAAAGTTATAACTTTTTGGCAAAAGCTACGACCTGTTTTGATTGACTGAACTGAGTTTAATTGAATTGAGTTCAACTGAACTGAATATTTTATGAGAGAAGAAAATTAAGAACATAATTGAACTGAACTGAAAATAATCTGAAGAGAACAAGCCCTTACTTTCACCACTGTTGTGCCAAACACACAAATTGTTTATGTAGCTACCTAAACACTGTTGTCGAACACGCCCACGTAATTTAATTTAAGCTGAACCCAGAAGTAACATACTAATAGATGCAGAGTGAATAATTTCTTAATTAAAATAACTAATGGTTCGTTTTTTCTGCAAGCTTTGACAAATCTAATTGTAAGAACTTTGAGCAGGATTCATCAGGAATATTCTGGGATAATGATAGTTTAGCAGCTTTGGTTGCTGTGGTACTAAAGGCAGATCTCCTCATTTTGTTGAGTGATATGAACGGTCTTTATAATGGTGCACCAGATGATCAACAATCAAAGCTTATACACACTTTTATTGAAAACAAGGATCGAGAAGGAGTCAGTCTTAGATTTAAGACTAGAATGTGCGAAGGGGGTTTCACAATCAAAGTAAAATCTGCTCTTGCTGCTTCCCGTGATGGAATTCCCGTAATCATAGCTAGGTATGGCTCTATGTATGGACGGAAATTGTTAATGAGCAGTGCTATTCAAATTTTGAAGGTTTTTTTAGTAGTTTTTTTTTAATAATTAATAATAAAAAATTTGCTTTAAAAGTGTTGTTTTAATAGATACTCCGTAGTTTCTCACAAAAAAAATAAATATTTTTTTTAAAAAAAAAGGTACATTTATGATGGGTAAAACGTATGTATTGATTGAGCACCTTAAACTACCTTGTCGTCTTTGTACGTGTAATCATCAAATTTAACCTCTTTTTTTTTTTTTGGACTTGTTTGAAGTGGCATAGAAACAGACACTATTATCAAAATAATTGAAGGCCAGCGTGTTGGGACTCTATTTCACAAGGATGCTCATTTGTTTGCTCCAACTAGGACACCTATGAGTCCAATTTTAAGGAATATTGAGGTATGGGAGGTTTGATCTATAATCTAATCGATATTTTACCTTTAAAAGTTGTTTTTATGTGCAAAAGGCTAGATTATGGGATGGTGAAGGAATTTATCTTTGCTATTTTTCTCTAAGCTTATAATTAACTCCTACTTAACGAGGCTATCTGTTACTTAATTTTTGATGATTGTTTTTTCAGGTGTTCGTGAACCTAGCATGGTATATAAAGTGTTTTTTATTCGATTGAGTACTTTCTATATCAATCATAAATTTGCTTTAACATTTTTGGATTTGGACAAGATCAAAATTTTGTTTTATAATTTTCTAAGTGACCGAGACGCTAACAAATTCTCACAACTTTATGTCTTTTTGCTTTTATGTTTTTGTAATGCAAGCATAGCTATAAGTTCAATGATCTACTACAGCTTGACATAATCCCGCATCAACAAAAAAAAAAAAAAAAAAGTTTTAAAATAGGTTCTTTATGATATTGCGAAGCAACTAAATTTTATTTACCAAATATTGATCTTTAAAAAAAAATTACTTTGCAATTCAACCAAAACTAGAATTAAAAATTGGTTAAGACAACTAAAAATATTAAGTAATTAATAAATCATGAAAATCTTTACCTATTCTCCTTATTGATTAATGTATATGAATATGTAACATCACAGATCGGCGTGTATACCCGTATTATATATATACCCAATAGTTATTTTTTTCTCCTAAAAGCAAATGAAAAAAATGAAAACATTTGAGTATGGAGGGAGTAAAATCAAAAGCAATTAGTTTGAAATAAAATAAAATAAAAAAGGGTGCATATTAATGTAAATATGTAATCTATAATGGCATAATGTTACTTGCTAACTATTTCCCCTTGGTCTTTTGCACGCGGCCAACTAGAATCACCACCTATTAGACTCTAGTTAAGGCTCTCCAACTCCCCAAGGTACTTAGCAGAGCAAAGTGATATGATGATAAGTGTGGGAAATTTAAAGGCACAAGTAGAAATCAAGTATGAATATATTTAAGAGAGAGGATTATGAAAGATGCTTGTAAGAATGCTTGAGAAGTTGAGAAAGTTTATAATTGTGTGCATGATTCAAAAAATGAGGGGCTCTATTTTATATACAATCTAAATCCCTCCTATCTAGAGTGTTCTTAAACTCGTCAATAATGGCCAGGTCAAAATCACCTTTCTTTGTCCTCATCATTTTTAATGAATAGAATAAGAAAATTAGGGTTAGATCGTGTAAAAAGAACCATAATCAAAACGTGGATTATAAATTAAATACAAAAGTGTGCTCTAGCTCAATTTTACCATGTATCATTGTGCCAATCTAATATATATATATAAAGGGGAGTTTTTTCCCGAGATTTTAGAGCGCCACGTAGGATTTTTATTTTTTAAAAATTATTAGAGCGCCACATAGGATTAATATTTTTAAAACACTACGATAGGATTATGCCACCCAAGATAAGTTAACGTGCCACGTAGGATTATAAATTATAGTTATATCTAATAAATAATTCAAGTGCCACATAAGCATAATTGACCAATGAGATTTTAATAGTTACATTAATTAAATACGGAATATTATCTTTTGAGATTATGAATTTTATTTAATATTTTAAAATAAATACGGAGAAAATGATATATTACGTAAAACTAATAAAATAACAAATGTAATCACATAAATATGAAAAATATTTTTTTTTTTTAAAAAAAAAAAATAGATCAACCCGTTCATCGCACGGGCTTCATCCACTACAAAAATTCGGCTAAATTGCGACCGTCTCTAACGGTCGTAAAAAGAGCAAAAACGGTCGCAAAAAGTGATTGCGACCGTCAACGGTCGTAATGTGGTAGTCGTTATTCACGTGGTCGCAAAAACTCAAAATTGCGACTGGTTGACGGTCGCAATTTATTTGCGACCGTTTCCGTTATTTTCAACGACTGTTACATTAACGGTCGTAATGTATAATATTTGCGACTGGTATAGTAACGGTCGCAAAAATGATCATTTGCGACGGCCTAAAGCGGTCGCTAAAATTTGAAAAAAAAATAAAATAAAAAATCTAAAACAAACGAAACCAAAATCTAGAAATCAATGCAAACAAAAAATAAAAATAAATCAAATTCAAGCAAAAACAAACCACAAAATCCAAATTACAAGCAGCAACCACAAAAATCAATTAATAAAATGAAACCCAGCAGAAAATAAATCAATTTTACAAGCAAAAAACCGCAAATATCAAACAAAAAATCAAAAAAATTACCAAAAATCATAGACAAATTCAAAATGAAAATTAACAAAAATCAAACCGATAAAAATGAAGAACAATTCAACCTAAAATATCAACATACGTTTGTATTTCAAAAAAAAAATAAAAAAAATCAACATACGTTTAACAAAAATAAAACCAAAATTAATGAAAAAGCACCAAACCCAGAATGAAGAACAATTCAACCAAAAAATCGACCAAAAATCAAATCCAAGAAATTCGGCCAAGAAATCGAACAAAAAAAGAATTAAAACCCACATAAATTGAAAAAAACCAAAAACAAACAAAAAAATTAAACCCACATAAATAATATCACAAATATTATACCCACATTCAAATTTGAACAAGTATCAAAATCACATAAATAAAATCGAATGAAATAAAACCCATATAAATTAAATCGCAAAGAAAATTAAATGGGCATAAATTACACCGAATTCGACCAAAAAATCGAACAAAAAATGAATTAAACCCACAAAAATCGAAAATAAATAAAAACAAACAAAATTTCAAGAAAAAACAACATACCTTTTACAATATTTCTTCCTCTTTGGGTTTATATGGTCAAATTTGACCATGAAAACTCCAGATCTGGAATTTTTATGGTCGAATTTGACCATTAACACCATAAATTGTTTGTAGCTCGATGAATATCGCAAAATTCGTTTGTTGCTCGGTGAATAACGCAAGAAAAGAAAAAAATTAGGGTGAGGAGGATAGACGAGCTAGCAGTATCAAAGAGGAGGAGCAGAAGAGAAGGAAAGAGAAGAGAGAGATAGGAAAGAGGAGAAGAGAGAGTAAGCGTGAGAACATAGAGAATAGAAAGAGGAGAGAGAAAAGAGAGAAGCGGCGTGAGAAGAGAAAATTAGGGTTAAGTTAGCTGACCACCCTTTTATACCCTTATTTAATTAAAAAAAAAAAGTTCTTTTTACGACCGCTTTTAGCGGTCGCAAATTTGCGACCGGCAAATAATCGGTCGCAATTATTGACTTTTGCGACCGTTAAAAGCGGTCGCAACTGGGTTATTTATATTTTGAATTATTTTACACGCTTTTTTTATTTTTAAAAAAAGTTAAAATACCATTGCGACGGTTTTGTAGCTAAATGACGGTCGCAAATCTGCGACCGCTTTGAAAACGGTCGCAAATTTCATAAATTGCGACCGTTTTAATGACGGTCGTAGAAAAACGGTCGCAATTTGACCAAATTTTAGTAGTGATCTAGTACTTTAGTATTAGGGCACCAAATCTAATATATATATATATAAAGGGAAGTTTTTTCCCGAGTTTTTAGAGAGCCACGTAGGATTTAATTTTCTTAGCACGCCACGTATGATTATAAAGTTTAGTTGTAGCCAATTAAATAAGAGATTATTAATTTATTTTACAATTAAATAATTCAAATGCCACGTAAGCAAAATTGACAAATGATATTTTTAAGTTTAAATTAATTAAATATAAAATATTATCTTTTGATATTAAGAATTTTATCTAAATATGCAACAAATTTTAGCACATAAATACAAAAAAATATGTTTTAGAAAATTCAAACAAACCGTGCATCGCACGGGCTTCATCTAATAACATATTAATTATGAAGTATTATATGCTAGAATAACATAATTAAAGCAGAATATTATACGAGCGTATAAAAAAAGTTGATAGAAATATATGAAGTCAAGTTATCTTTATCAAATAATCACACAAGAAAATAACGATTCATCTTACAAGATTTTTCATGACTTTCTTGGAAAGATGATCATGGTAACGTTGAAAGGAAACTCCACCGGGCACCGGCACATATTCTCACCTCCAATCAATCACGACAAACGACGAATAACCATAATTCAAAAATACAAATGATACACAAATACGAAAGGTACCTTAATTACATAATTAACATTTATTTTATGGCTCCTTAGACACCTAGTGGTGTTAATTTTATGGCTCCTTAGACACCTAGTGGCATAGAACGTAGGAATAGTGCAGGGGCGAAGCCAAGAATTAAATTCTATAGGGGCCGAGACTTATATTAATTAAGATAATATTATACATAGATTAAGAATATGGAGAAAATTATTATAAGAAGGATTGGAAAAGTAAAATAAACAAAACTAATACTCCCTCCGTCCACTTTTGATAGTCCCTTATGGACAAATTTTAGTCCCAAAATGTTAGATTTCGGGAAAACTCCTCAATATGGAGTGTGTACCATTGATCAAATATATAGAGTTTACAACGCTAGGCCTAAACACGTTAGGAATCCTAGATCCGATAAACATACAAAATATACATTTAATATATCCTAATCTGTGACAAATATTATCCTAAATATAATATCTATCACACCCCCGCAGTCGTAGCGGGAGGAGGTCGTACGCTAAGACTGGACCTAAATTCCAGAAATAAATCTCGTAATAGGCCTTTAGTGAAAATGTCCGCAAACTGATATCTAGTAGGAACATGTAGAACCCGTACTTCCCCCAAAGCAACCTTTTCTCGAACAAAATGAATATCCATCTCCACATGTTTGGTGCGTTGGTGTTGTATCGGGTTGCCAGAAAGGTAGATAGCACTGACATTATCACAATAAACTATAGTAGCCTGCCGTAGAGGACAATGTAACTCAAGTAATAAATTACGAAGCCAACATGCCTCAGAGACAACATTTGCGACGCCTCGATATTCTGCTTCTGCACTCGATTTAGACAAAGTATGTTGACGCTTAGATGACCAAGACACGAGGTTGTCCCCAAGGAAACAACAATAGCCCGAAGTAGAACGCCGGGTATCGGGACAACCTCCCCAGTCAGCGTCAGTGTAAGTAATCAATCGATGAGAAACAGTAGGATATAAATGTAAGCCGTGATCAATGGTACCCTGAACATAACGCAGAATGCGTTTCAATGCCTCATAATGAGGTTCCCGGGGATCATGCATAAATAGACACACCTGTTGTACCGCATAAGAAATATCTGGCCTGGTAAATGTGAGATACTGAAGAGCACCTGCTAAACTGCGATACAAAGTAGGATCCCGAAAAGGTGGTCCGGCATCTGCACTAAGTTTGGACTTAGTGTCAACTGGAGTAGCTGCAGGCTTACAAGAGGCCATACCTGCACGCTCTAAAATCTCCTGTGCGTACTTTTCCTGTGAAAGTAGCATATAAGAGGGTTTGCGGGTCACCGCAATCCCCAAAAAATAACTCAAAGTCAGTCATAGGGAACTCAGTTTGCAACTGAGAAATAATTCATGTACGCAACCTGTCAGATGAGGTAGCTAAAATAATATCATCAACATATAAAAGCAAATATGCCATATCATCACCCTGCCGGAAAGTAAAAAGAGAGTTGTCACTCTTGGAAATGACAAAACCCAATTTGACGAGAAAATTTGCAAAGCGTTGGTACCAAGCTCTAGGAGCTTGTTTCAAACCATAGAGAGCCCTGCGGAGCCGACAAACATGAGTAGGAGCCCTCCGATCAACAAAACCCGGAGGTTGATGCATATAAACAGTTTCCTGCAAATCACCATGTAAAAAGGCATTTTTGACATCTAGTTGATGTATCGACCACTTTTTAGCCAAAGCTAAACTGAGAACAGTGCGAATAGTGGCCGGTTTAACTATCGGACTGAAATTCTCATCACAATCCACACCAATTTCCTGTGACCAGCCATCACATACAAGACGAGCTTTGTGCCTTTCAAGGTCACCATTAGACTTGTATTTATGCTTAAAAAGCCACATACAATTTACAACATTCACCCCCGCAGGCCTAGGCACCAATTCCCATGTCCCTGTTTTAATTAAAGCACTATACTCATCATTCATCGCCGCATTCCAATTTTGGTCATTTAAGGCTTGTTTATATGATTTTGGAAGGGGTGATTTGATGTGAGAAGGACCCGATTGTTGAACGGTTAGGTTGCAATATTTCGGGTTTGGCTTAAAGATACCCCGTTGACTACGGGTGACTCGGGGAGAGGGGGGTGGTGGCCGAGTAGGTTGGAGAGGGGGGATGCCACGCATCAGTGGGGGGGAGTATGTAGACGAGGCTGGGTTGTGTGGCAGTGGGGTCCACGGTGATGTTGCGGGAGGAGTGGGTGTGCCGCAATTGTGTTGCGGAGTGGTCTGACAGGAAGTAGGCCCAGTCCGTGAAAAGGGTGAAGAGAAGGACTGGGTTGCTGCAGGGGCTGGCCCATTAGACGCTGGCCCAGCTGGAGTAGTGTAGGGGTGGGCTGGCGAAGGTGGGCCTGGTGTGTGGGCCTGGGGTGTGGGCTGCCGAGTTTGAGGAGCTGGGTTTGAGTGAGTGAGTTGATTCCGTAAATAAGAATGAGTGAGCAATGGAGATTGTTCATCAAAGCCTAAAAAATTATAATCTGACAATCTGAAATTAGCCAAATTTTTGTAAGGGAAAACCGACTCATCAAACACAACGTGTCTAGAAAGAATAATTTTGTTTGTGGTGAGATCAAAGCACTTATAGCCACGGTGATTGGAAGGATAGCCTAGGAAGACACAAGGAGTAGACTTCGGGGCAAGCTTATGTGGAGCGGTAGAGGCTAAATTTGGGTAACAAAGACAACCAAAAACTCTAAGATGATCATAAGAAGGGTTTTTGCGAAAGAGAGCTTGAGCCGGAGTTAAGTTCTCTAGGGACTTAGTCGGTAAGATGTTAAGAAGATAAGTAGCGGTCTCTAAAGCATGGGCCCAAAAAATCGGAGGAAGGGATGCATGGAATAGTAAAGTGCGTTTGATATTATTTATAGTGCGAATCATACGTTCAGCTTTGCCGTTTTGGGAAGAAGTGTGAGGGCATGAAAATCTGAAAACCATTCCATTATCTAGACAAAATTTCTTGAAAGGATCATTGTCGAATTCACGACCATGGTCACTTTGAAAGCATTTAACGGGTCTTTCAAATTGAGTTTGCACATATTGTCTAAAATTGAGAAAAGATTGGAATGCTTGAGATTTAGAAGCTTATAAAACACGTTAAGATTAAGAAACACATGCATACACGAGTATTTAGAAAAGATTGAATGCACATATTAGGGCGTGAAATGTTTACCTTATTTGCTTTTTCCAACAACCATAAATATTACTCCAATTTGCAACAATACTTGTGCAAATTTATATTTCCCAGGTAAATTTTGTTTTCGCATTCACTTAAGTTGCATGCATAAAAACAAAGCACTAAGTCTCGATTTCGGTACCTCTTTGCTAATGGGCTGAATCACATGTCCACTCCTACCACTGAACAATGGATTATTACAAGACAATTCTAATATGTAAATTCATTGTTTATAATAATATTTTAAGGGGGCCAGCTTTTGATGTTAATGAAACTTGCAATTGGGCCACGGGGGCAGGGCCTCCACCAGCCCCCCTAACTCCGCCCCTGGAAGGAGTCCGTACATACATAACTTCAACAATATAAAGAGAACAAACATAACATTAAACTTGACCATCAATTTATTTGGGGTAATCATTTTGGCACTTCAACATTAATTTTTCGCATAATTCCTTAAAAAGTAATTAAGGAAATAATTTTTGTGCCATTATATTGGGGGATACCTTACGACACCGGTAACGGGTCGGGTGCAGTGATAGGGATCACAACATTGGTAAAAAAAACCCGTCACACCACTCCCCAAAGCCTACACAACCAAGATTATTAGGAATCATGATTCTCTCAAGCTGCAACAAGATGTTTTTTGATGGAAGAGACATAATCTTTCTATTAATATTATTGTGATTACCATTGGCAGAAGTGACAACAATCAACATAAACCCAACCATAATAACTAGCATAATATTTTTCATTACCTTACTCTTTCCCTTCATATTCATCTCTAAGTGATCAATTTCTGTTTTGTAGGGTGTTTTGATTGTTGTTGGTGTAATTCAAAAACTAGAAAAGTAACCTACCTTTTATGAAGTTCTTCGAGTGATAAGGAATTAGGGAGTGGAGTGTTGGGCCAGGGTCACCCACTTTGACGGGTTGCACGCACACTCCACTCCACATTAGTATGATATTGTCCGCTTTGGGCCTAGCCCGCACGGATTTATTTTTGAGCACTTTCCCAAAAGCCCTCATACTATTTGGAGTGTGCAATCACTTATAAGGAAATCATCCTTTCCTTATTTCTTCCATGTGGGACTTGGGATGAACTATCCCAACAAACCTCCCCTCAGACCAAGGACCACATAACTCATGGTCTCCCCTCCAACGAAACTATCTTGCACCGCCGCTATATCCACGGGACACGCGCGCCTGAGCCACAATGTCAGGAGGACTTTCGACACAAGGCACCAAATCGTGAGGTCACACATTTGAGGGAACCGTCCCATGCACACGTAACGCCCATATTGTCCCAGCCGAACCGTCGGCTCTGATACCAATTGCTGGGCCCAGGTCACTCACCTTAACGGGTCGCATGCACACTCCACTCCACATTAGTATGATATTGTCCGCTTTGAGCCTAGCCCGCACAGATTTGTTTTTGGACACCTTGCCAAAAGGCCTCATACTATTTGGAGTGTGCAATTACTTATAAGGAAGTCATCCTTTCCTTATTTCTTCCATATGGGACTTGGGATGCATATTCCCAACAATCCTCCCCTCGAACGATAGCCCCAATCTGCTACTAGCCCATCTCAGTACCGCCGTTACTACCACGGGACCCGCCGCTTGATTACACAAGCAGCTACCACGATTCACTCTCCACCACGCACCGGACCATGCCCATTGGACAACAAGCCCACACGCTCCGCCAACGAATTACAGGACAACCACGACAAATCTTAGTGCAACCTCCAGACTACACAGCTGAACACACACAAGAGGACTTTCGATACATAGGCTCACCAGATCACCAAACTTCGATGACACATGAGAGATAGGTTCTCTCTCCACCACACATTGGACCATGCCCATTGGACAACATGCCCACACGCTCCGCCAACGAATTATAGGACAACCACGACCAATCTCAAAGCAACCTCTAGACTACACAGCTGAACACACACGAGGACTTTCGATACATAGGCTCACCAGTCATAATCAACTATTTCGATGCATACATGCATTATTGCTTATTGCTATTGTACATGGTTGGTGGCCCTTAGGTTTTTTCATTTTCTATCAAGTGGATTTTTTTTCAATAACCATATTATGAAGTGACATCCTAATTTTTCTATAATGTAATCATTGTGCTAATTATCATTTAAACAAACTTTTCTCCCTCGAAAGATATAGTTTTATCATCATCACCTTCTAAAGATAGGGTACTTTGAGTGGCGGATCCAGAATTTCTAATAACGAACTATTAGCAAACCGTAAATAACTAGAACTCATAAAGTCATAATAAACTATTTAGATTGTCACAGTATACAACATTCAACTGAACGAATTGGATTAACTTTATATACTCCCTCCGTGTTTTAATAAGTGTTACATATTAACCAAACACACATTTCGAGACACTACTTTGAACATTAATTTATCTAATTAATTATATGTTAGTATAATCATAGGAAATTTTATAATATTAAAGTATGCGTTATAACAAATCCAACAATGTATTATTCAATAACATTTGTTTTTTATATATAGGTAAATTAATCAAGTCAAAACATTATGTGAATAGTGAAAAAAGTCAAACTGTAACACTTATTAAAATACGGAGGGAATAATGTGTTATCTAAAAATTATACCCCTCCCTATTTTTGTAAGTGCATGCACAATTTTGACCTTTTTACTATACATGTACCACTTTGACTTGTTAAAACAAAACCCCATATTTACTAATATTAGTGTTTTTTTTTTTAATTTGTCCATAATATATACTCCATATATAACTATATAAGTGTTATCAAATTAAAAAGCAGTCCCTTAAATGCTCCATGAATTATACACTACAAAGTATGTATTAGTATTATTATCAATCAATCGGTTAAAGTTTTATACGACATGATGCATTGAATATAAGAAGAACAAAAAACTATAACATGCGATATTTTTTATATACATTTCTATGTAAATTTTCATAAATACTGTTACTTATATAAAGCTAAATAATTTGATGATCAAGTATGAGCTTTAATTTGGAAAAAAAGATATGCATGAAAATGGGAAGAATTACTATGGATGGAGAGAGTATATTCTAAATTAGAAAGCTATTTCTACATGGTAATTCATATAAAAATGGGAAGCTTTCTTTTAATATATACTCCCTCCATGTTTTAATTTTAATAAGTGTTACACTTATCAAATCCGGCCGTGTTTTAATAAGTGTTACACTTCCTTTTTTGGCAAAACTACATTAAAATATTATATTTGTCTCCTCTCATGAGCCCACTACTACTTTTTTTATTATTATTATATCTTTCCTCTCACATTCATTACTTTTCAATAAACTACTAAGGCCCCGTTCTTTAGAGCTGCTTTGCTCTACTCGGCTCTGCTGAAATCTGCTCTGCTCTGCTTTCCTGAAATATGCTCTGCTCTGCCCTGCTCTGCTCTACTTAAAATTAATACTTAATATTGAATTATTATAATAATAAATAATATTTAATAATAATAATAAATAATAATTAATATTTAATAATAATAATAATTAAATAATTAATACTTAATAATAATACTACTACTAATAATAATAATTAATTAATGATATTTAATAAAAAAAAAAATAATAATTAATTATTAATATTTAATAAAAATAATAATTAATTAATAATAATAATTAATATTTAATAATAATAATAGTAATAATACTACTCGTAGTAATAGTAATAATAATACTTATAACTAATAATATTAATTATAATAACAATAATTGATTTTTATAATAACAATTAATATTAAGATAATAACTAATATTTAAAGATAATACTAATTATTAATTTTTAATAGTAATAATAATAAATTAATATAATAATAATGGAAAATACAAGTTAATCTGCCAGATAAACGAATTTTTGTTAATCTGATGGCGTTTTTGTAAATATATTGAAAAAGCAGGGTCATTTATTAAGTACTGTTCAATTACTGTTTGCCTTTTGCTTAAACTGTTTAGTGAGGAAATTACACATGTACCCCTCAACTAATACATGGAAAGATGCATATACCCCTCCATTGCTACTTGAAAAGATAATTATACCCCTAGATAAACAAATTCGTTAATCTGGGGAATGGACTGGGGTCGGCTCTAATAATAATAATTAATATTTAACTTTAAAAATTTAATGTTTATAATAATAATGCGATAATATTAGTAGTAGTAGTAGTAGTAGTAGTAGTAATAATAATAATAATAATAATAGTAATAATAATAATAATATTTTCAGTGACCTTTATCTCCTTTACACCTTTATAAAAATAATAAAAATAATAATACTCTCTTTCATGGTCCCATCATACTTTTATTATAATAATACTCTCTTTCATAAAAATAAAATGTTACTCGCATGCCGCTGCCTATTACATTTTATAAGTGGACTATATGTAAAACTAGAAATTAAATTTGATCATATTAATAAAGCAGAAGTAGGAAAATGAAAAAGAATACATACACGGAGTACTTAGGAGGTCAAAAATAATAATACTCTCTTTCATGGTCCCATCATACTTTTATTATAATAATTTATTCATTCACTCACAATATTATATTTATCTCTTAAAACTATGTGCATTCCCAAGTGATGTATATAAAAATAAAACGGAGGGAGTATAACGTATAGAGTAAGGTAGGTAGGGGTTAGGTACGCAAGGTGCATCAGGTACGCAAGGTGCATCAGTTGGCACAGTGGCGAAACCAGAATTTTTTAGTGAGGGGGGCTAGATCTATCATATCTATGTATGTGTTATTTCGCAACTATTATTGAGTTCGTTGAATTACATTTACTGTTTAAAAAAAAATATTAGTTGCAAGATTTTAATTCTTGACCTCTTGTTCGTTTAATATCACATGGCCAAAACCAACTTCTCTACACTAAAGCTTATATAAATTATATACAAAATTTAATATTTTTTTTTAGCCAAGGGGGAGGCCATGGCCCACCCTAGCCCCCCTTCCCCTTAGCTCCACCCCTGAGTTGACAACCTTTATATTAAAGCTATAAAATATAGTATGAAGTAACCAAATATAGAAATGATACATTTTAAAAAGAACACCTATGAAAAGGGAAGTGATGCAAAATAAAATAAAAAAAAAATATTGGATTTTTTTGTAAATAACCACCCCAAAATGTACCCTACATTGAATTAACCACTCGTTTTTTTCGAAATTAAAAAATACCACCCATTAATGTCAAAACCAGTAGATTTCACCACCCTTCTTCAATTCTGACCGGTTTTCCGACTTAGGCTACATGTGTCACCATGTAATTGCTCAAAATTATTTTTTTTTTAAAAAAAATCCCCTTAAAGCTCCTCCATCTCCTATCACCCCACCAAAATCAACCACTATTACCGGACTACCCTCACCCCAGCACCATTACTCCTGCCGGCGAACCTCACCAAGCTAAGCCCCAACCCTTGCTCGCAAAACCCCACCTAGCCCCTACCCCAAACCCCTACCCATGTCTCTGCTTCCTCATGAAACCCCACCCACTTCGCCGCTTTCCCACAAAACCCCTACCACGTCGCCGCTACCTCTGCTCACAAGGTTGCACTTGCACTCTTCAATTTTTTTTTTTTTTAAATTAATTTTATGTTTTTTAGGGTTTTGATTTGTTGGTTTGATAAGAATGTCGATTTAATTCAAGTAACAATGGATTTGAATCATGTACAAAACTTCTGAAATTTTCAAGTGATTTTGTAATTGATTGAAGATGAGAAAGAAAGTGGAAAAAGAGGAGATTTAGAGAGTTGCTATTTTCTCTGGAAATATGGGTTGACAGTTGTGACAATGTGACGGTAGTTGTGACGGTGATGATGAGATTGAGGAGTGGATGAGATTGCTGGAACGGGGGTGGGAAATGGAAGGGGTGCCGGGAACGAAAACGGTGAAGGGAATGGGTTGCCGGAGGTCAGTGGCAGCGATGGGCTTGGATTTTTATGATTTAATCTTTATTTTATATTTTGTGGGCCCCTGAGTCGGAAAACAAGTCGGATTAAGTTGGAAAACTGGCCGGAATTGGAGAAGGGTGGTGAAATCTACTGATTTTGACATTAATGGGTGGTATTTTTTAATTTCGAAAAAAAGGTGGTTAATTCAATACAGAGTACATTTTGGGGTAGTTATTTACAAAAAATCCAAAAAAATTTAAGGGAGTACATTTTACTTGAAACAAGTTTAGAGGCGCATGCATACAATGCGTGCACGACTATCCCCCTCTTTATACTTCGTACATAAAGTTATATACTTTACTTATTTGCATATACGGTATATTGAAATAATTTATTACTCTATATTATTTATATTTAGTAGATGTAAAAATTCATTTAAGGGATGAGTTATAAAAGAAAACCACGCAAAAAAAAAAAAAAAAAAAAAAAAAAAAAAAAAATTCTAGATTTACTTTTACACGGGCTTAAATATTTTTTATTTTAAGCACTGCACGATATAAATATTCATACTATTATTATTTTTTTTTTGAGAAAAATGCATAAATCAGTATGATTGGTTATATATATATAGGGGAAGGCTCTCGTGAGAATTTTTCTTATGTAAGAATGTTTCTTATGTGAGAACACTCTTTATGTTCTAATTTTTTACTCGTATGTTCTAAATTTTAAATCTGATGTTCTAAACTTTTCCTTAGGTGTTCTAAATTAAATCAAATGTTCTAATTTAGTATTCAGATGTTCTAAACCATAAATTAGTTAAGTTTGATGTCATAAATTTTAAATAACTTGTTCCAAAATTTCAACTTATATGTTCTAAATTTTAAAACGTGTGTTCTAAGATTTTTAATTATATGTTCCAGATTTTAAAGCGTATGTTCTATTTTTTTACACGTATGTTCTAAATTCTTTACTCACACTTTCTATATTCTATATCAGTTTGTTCTAAATTTTTATTCACATGTTCATAATCTTAAATCAAATGTTCTAAATTTTACTCATATGTTTAAAATTTCATAAAGCTAATTTTATAAATTTTTAATCACTTGTTCAAATTCTTAAATTAGATGTTCTAAACATATTACTCACACAAATGTTCTAAATTATTACTCATATGTTTAGAATTTTAGTTTGAGTCATATGTTCTAAATTTTAACTCGCATGTTCTAAATTTTTACTTACATGTTCTAAATTTTTACTCATATATGTTCAGAATTTTAGTTTGAGTCACATGTTCTAAATTTTTACTCACATGTTCTAAATTTTTACTCATATGTTCTAAATTTTAAATCAGTTCTCATATAAGTATGAATTCTCACATATGGACCTATTCTCACCGGATCCCTCCCCTATATATATATATATATATATTTCCTTAAAATTTCTAAATGTACCCCTTGTGTTACTTTTATCATTTTCCAATTAAAATATACTACAAATCTACTCTCATGCCTCACATTTTTGGATTGGCTGTCGGGCAATAAGCCAATAATAATACATATGACATGATTCATGTGCATCCAATTTAATAACTATTGTTTGACTTTAAGTGAAATCATTTAGAAAGAATTTGCTTTAGGATAATCATTCATGATTTAACACATACAGAAAGTCACTTAAGGCGTTGTTTTGCACTTATTTTTCAAAATTTTAGGTGTTTTTTTTTTTAAATTTTGTTTAAGCAACCTGCTAAACAGGTTAAGTTAAACATGTGGGGTGGGGCTCACTTTTATTGGAATATTAGAAACAAGGAAATACATAATTGAATATCAAGGAGAGAAAAAAAAATGGAAATTTATAATATTTGATGACAAAATTTGAAGATGAAAGGTCATACATGTGAAATTGATTTTTGATGAAGGAACTTTCATGGAGGAAACCCCTCATAAAAGGCACGATTGGTACATTAGTTTTTGCCTTTTTGGTAAATGAGAGAGAAAGAGTAAGGGCTTGTTCACATTTACTAAATTTCAGTTTAGTTCAGTTCAGCGCCTAATTTCTTTCTCTCATAAATTATTCATTTCATCTCAGTTTAATTCAGTTCAGTTCAGTTCAGTTCAACTCCAATCAGTTCAGTTCAGTCCAGTTCAACTCCAATCAGTTCAGTTCAGTTCATTAAATGTGAACAGGCCCTAAATGCAATTAAAAAAAAAATTAAAAGCAGGCCCCACATGTCTAATATGAGCAACTCCTCCCTCCTATACGTTCGTTTATTCTGAGTTAAAGAGTAGTTTGGATTAAAATGACAAGATGTTCAATAGTTCAGATTATTTTTGTTAATTTTTCTTAGATAACATAATATACTAGTATAAAGTAATCATATACGAAGTATTAAAAAAGAATGCATTTAGAAAAAATAACACTCATAAAAAAAAAAAAAAAGTGATGCATTAAAAAAAAAAAAAAATAAAACCGAAGATTGTATACTGAAAACAATATTAGCATTTTAGGACACTTGAAAACACGGACCACCATTGGGCCCTGACGGTCCACGGATGGAGTAATATTATCATTAACATATTGTCAAATAATAAAAAAGGAGATCTCTACAGTTCTTTCCACAATAAAAATAAAAAAATGGAGATCTGTTGAACTTCTCTTTCTATCACTGTATTTAAAAATTTATTTATTCAATTTCCTTGAATTTCAAGAAACAAAATGAATTTGAAATTTGTAACTCATCTAATTTCAGTATTAACGATGAGTTTGGTATCATTTGGGTTGTCTAACAATAATCATACCACTTCAAATTCAATTTCAAATATTGTTCGATTTCTACCTGGCTTCCCTGGAATTCTCCCTTTCAATCTTCAAACTGGGTATGTATTTATATACGTCGATTACTTCCTCTGTTTTTTTAATTGTACTCGTATCATTTTGTTGTTTATGCTTGTTATATCACAATTATGCTACAAAATTTAGGAAAAAAAGCTGTTGATTTCATGGTTCTTTTACACTAAGGTCGCTTACCATATTCAAAAGTACTACTTTGAATTATACAGCATTTATACTCTTCTGCATCATCGATTAATTCTTTTTTTTTTTTTTTTTTTTTTTTGTTTTGGGGGGGGGGGGGGGGGGGGGGGGATTATATATTGAAATGGTGAGTTTAAATTTTGAATTACAAATTGTACATCGAATTACAAAGTAGATGTATAATTTGGAGGGGAAAAAACCTAACACATTTGATTGATAATAATATGTAAAACATTACGACGCGAGTAGATTTACGTTTTGTTTATAGCGCTACTTATCTTACAAAGTTTTATGTATGACTTGTTCTGTCTCTAGAAAAATACTTCGTTCGTATATGATTCGAGTTAATAATGAAAAATTAAACATAATTTGATAATAAAAAGTTGTTAAGCAAATACAAGAACACATTTGAGCAGTAAATGTTAAACATTTAATTATAAGAATGCATGCCTACATCTTATATACGAAGTAATTGTTTAATAATCAAGAGTCAGGGCCTGAACTGAACTGATTGGAGCTGAACTAAACTGAATAGAGCTGAAATGAAGGGCCTGTTCTGATTGACTGAAATCAACTGAACTGAACTGAGCTGAACTGAACTGAACTGAACTGAACTGAACTGAACTTATTAATTAGTGATTTTTAACTACGGATTAATGGTCTTTGATTATATATTACTATACCTATACCTATGTGTATATACAAATGTACTATTTCATATGACATAATTATAAAATTTATAATATAATTATAAATTTATGGAAAATATATTAAAAACTTGAAACCTCTAAATATTTTAAACACATATACTATTTAATTTTAAAATAAAATAATATTATGACAAAAGAACACAAAACACTTACATGTAGCAGAAAAGCAGCTATGGATATTGTCCGACAAGAAATAACTGATCAGATATGGGAGTCAGTTCAGAGGAATGCCGAGGTAATGGAGGAGCTTGGTGGACAAGAAGAAGACGAAGAACTAACTGACTATGAAAATTAGTTTAAGTTGTGTAGTACTCTAATTTTCTCAATAAGATTAACAATAGAAATGTGTATCAAAAAAATAGAACCATTTGAACAATGAATTGTATCGATATTATTATTATTATTATTATTATTAATATTAATTATTGTTATTATTATTATAATTAATTATTGATTATTATTATTAGTATTATTGTTATTATTATTATTATTTATTCATGATTATTATTATTATTTATTGATAATAATAATAATAATAATAATTATTATTATTATTATTTGTTGCGTCGTTGTAATAAGAGCTTAAAAGAATGAAATTTGGCTTTATATCATTAGCAATATCATTAGACATAAGAGCTGAACTGAACTGAACTGAACTGAATTTCAACGGAAGAGAACAGGCCCGAATTGTTTATGAAAGAAGGAAATTAAAAGCTGAATTGAACTGAACTGATTGAAGCTGAACTAGAATTAAGCTGAAGAGAACAGACCCTCATAATAAGTTTTACTATACGTATATATGAAAATATATATATATATACTCCGTATATAGAAGTGGTGGTTATATTGTAGATGTGATCATTTGCGGGCTTGGGCGGGTAGCGGGCCGGACTTATGCTTATTTTTTGTCCAACGGGCTTTATATAGCAAACCCGGACCCTTTTATGCGGACTTGATACTTTGTCCATACCCGCTTATTAAACGGGTCGGGCTTGCCCGCGGGCTAACGGGCCTTAAATTTTGTTTTTATTTTTATAGTACTAATTCATCTTTTTTATTATTTACCTTTGCTAAAATTATTTTGGTAGAGTTGTCTTAAAATTTATTGTTCACAAATGATAATAGATTTTAACAAAAAGGTTGAAAATATGACATATAATGGAAGAAAAAACTTATTTAATAAGTGTTAATGATTAAATATAAAATAAAAATAAGTAATTGTAACTAATAAAATCTTATAGTTCAATATAGTCTCTTTGTATTTATTTTCTAAAATACACAAAGTCTATCATAAATTCATAATTAGTAACTAAATAAAATTATTAAAATAATATTTTTACTATTAAATTAGTAAACGGGCCGGGCGGGCTAGCCCGCAATATATATTTTCTTGTCCATACCCGTCCATTTATATTAACGGGCCCGCCTTTTATACGGGTCGGGTTGGGCGGGCTTAGCGGGTCGTCCCGCCCATGAACAGCTCTAAAGATATTGACTAATGTAGTAGAAAATAATGTGTGAACACCAACAAACTCAGCAACGTCATGTTACTTGCTAACTCATGGTGACACATAGAGATATGGCAAGAAGTTTTGTGGTCCTTGGACTTTTGGAGAAATTATAGGGTTCTTATGAACCTGATTTGTGTTCTTCAAATAATGTGACAAAATGAAGAAATGTAGAGTAAAATCTAGAATTAAATAAAATTAAATATTGCATCAGGTATGTAAACTGTAGTGAACAAATGAAAGGGTGAGAATTAAAATTGGAAGAGTGGTTATATGTGGATAATTAAGAGAAAATAACTAAGGTTGTTGGATGCCTTAAAAAAGAGTAATGTTGTTGTCACATTACATTGTGACTTATGACTTGTCAGAGGATCGATTTTAAATAAGAACTCTAATGACAAGCTAATTGTCAAATTAGCTTGCTATGCCACATAAGTTTTTAAGCTAATTGTCAGCTTAGAATTGTCAAATTTGCTTGCTATGCCACATAAGTATGTTATTTAATTTCAATTACTAATTTATGGGGCTTGGGGCTTGTCCCTCGTTTGCAACCAAAAAAAAAATTACAAATTTATTACTTTGTTGGTTCGCATGAATATAATAATTTAATTTCAACGATATAATTGTAGATATATTGGAGTTTGGGAGGAGCAAATGCAGCTATTTTACTACTTTATAAAATCCGAGAATAACCCAAAAACAGATCCACTTTTGGTTTGGTTTGCTGGTGGACCCGGTTGCTCTTCCTTTACGGATCTTGTTTTTGGACATATTGGTAATAAATCCGATCCACTTCTTCTTAATTTTTTTTCCCTTCTTGAGGGAAGTAAATCATTAAATACCCCCCACTTTTTTTTTTTTTGACAAGATCATTAATTGTAATAGAATGAATTTAGTTATAATATTATGTACTCTCTCCGTCCCTAAATAATATTCCTACTTCTTTTTATTATGTGAGGAATAAATGTTTGAAATAGGAATGTAATTTAGGGACGGAGGGAGTATAAAAATTTGTATTAACTATTAGTTTATGCCTCTAGTAGTTATAAAAGTACTTAAGGCCTTGAGGGGTTCTATTGCATACAGAGTAGTACTTATACGAAGTATATGATAATTTTTTGTAATATCACAATTATATTCATTATTTTTAGATTTATTTCTTTCATTTAGTATCTATCTCCTACTAAATGGAGGCATGAAGCCATAATAATTGAAATATGTTGGCACACACAAGTACACAACCCTATTTTCAATGATCCGCCTGAAGCTGGGTAAGCAATTGAAAGAAGTCTTAGTCGAGTCCGAGGCCAGGCGAAAAAAAAAAAAAAACAAAAACATAGAAAAAGTTAAAATATATGCTTTATTAAATCCTAATAAATTCATGTTGTGATGACAAAAAAGGTCCTCTATCCTTCAACATATCATCACAATGGGAGGATGGTTTACCAACACTTGAATCAAATCCTTATTCTTGGACCAAGGTAATCCAACTATCTATCTATTTATCACCACAGTTTTATGTACATATAGCTTGTTCATCTATATTGCTCTAAGAAAAGTTGCCTCTGTTATGGATTAACTCGAACACTATTATGAATTCATATTTTGTCAAAAAAAAAAAAAAAAAAAGAAAACTGAGTACATTGTTTTATGTGACAAGTCGATGATATGTTATCAATTTTTTTTTTTTTTGAACGGGTTTTTTTGAATGTTATATGTTATCAATTATTACTTAACATACATGAAAGTAGATTTTATAAAACATACTTGTATAAGACCACTAGTAGTAGATTACATTGTATCATATTATTGAAAATATATTTTAGATAAAAGAAAGTGAATTAATTCTTAATTTATTGTGAGAAGGAGCTTAGTGATCTAACTTTTTGATAGCGAAAGGGAGACATTTGAATAATTATGGTGTCCTTTTAACCTTTTTAATTAAAAAACCAAAAATTAAGAATTAAAATATAAATATAGAAAATCCATATTGAAGATTTTTAAGTATATCATGCAACACATTAGCTCACACATGGCCTGCCACGCCACACACACTACCACCACCATACCTTACCATCATCACCATCCCTAACACCACGCCATAAATTCGTGGTTTCCCCTACCACCCTAATCATCAAACCACCTTGAACTATAAAGTGTGCAATGTACATTTATAAATATATTGTGAAGTAAGGCATCATTTATATAAAGTAAACATTTATAAAGTACATTTATAAAGTAAATATTTATAAAGTACTGTTTAATCTGTAAACTAACAATGCATTGAATGTGTTTTAGGTTGCAAATGTATTATTTCCAGATTCACCTGTTGGCGCTGGATTTTCCTATGCAACAAACAAATCTTACATTCCTAGTGATACAAACACGGTAAAGCAGGCATATGAGTTTTTGAAGAAGGTTAGTTCAATTATTAGCGAATCAGAGTGCTTATATATTAAGGGCATGCTTGGATTGAGACTAAGTAATGTAGGGCCTGTTCACATTTACTGAACTGAGCTGAACTGAACTGAACTGAACTGATTAGAGCTGAACTGAACTGATTGGAGCTGAACTGAACTGAATTGAGCTGAAATGAATATTTTATGTGAGAGGGAAATTAAGAGCTGAACTGAACTGATTAGAGCTGAACTGAACTGAATTGAGCTGAAATGAATATTTTATGTGAGAGGGAAATTAAGAGCTGAACTGAACTGAACTGAACTAAACTGAAATTAAGTAAATATGAACAGGCCCGTATTATAAGGGTAATAAAATTCAAATTAAAGATAATGCAAATGAATATAAAGAAGGATGAGATAGTGATCGATGTTGTGGTGAGAGGAGAAGAAAAGGGAACTATTAGCCTCTTTTTGGTGTAATAGTAATCTTATAAGGGGTGTGTGCCACTGTGCCTATATTATTACCCTCATTATTATGAGTAACAATTCTCCATATTTATCTCTCTTTTTCACATGTCACAAATACTTTGTTATTTTGTCTGTAAACATCTTATTCCCTATAACGTCACTTATTTTTTCTATATTGACTTGTTACTCTTTAAATCATTGCCCTCAATCAAAGCATGGCCTAAGCGGTTAAATTTAATGTATTGTTTGATTTTTTTCGAATGGTTCCTTGCATTGCTAAGCTACTTGCTAGTTCATGCATGTTTTCTCACTTTCTCTACTTTAACTATTCCCCTTCTCCTTTCCAAACATTATTTTCTTAGGGCTTCTTCTATCTGTTCAGCTTCATTTCAGTTGAGTTTAGTTTCTAATTTTCTTCTCTCATAAATAATTCATTTCAGTTCAGTTCATCCTCAATCAGTTCAGTTCAGTTTAGTTGTTTTTACTTTTTAGTAAATCAAAATAGGAATCTTTTCCCTTTCCCAAATACTTTTGAATTTCATTTTAATGTTTTTCTTTGATTTAAACTCAATCATCTTTTAAATGTTCAAGAATTACTTATTTACTAACTAATAAAATCTAGTGATTTATAATAATAATATTAAAAAAGTACTCTGTATTATCGAATTTCAATAGTCTACTCTGACCTTTTGTCTAGTTAGAAAGTTTTGTATAATTCGTCCGGGTTCAGAGTGAGGACATAAATTATTGGATATTTTATATGAGCATCTCAACTTTTGCAATTTAGATACTCATATAAGTTTTTAGACATTTTATATAAAGTTTTTGTAATTTTCATAAAAGTTATTGGACATATATATAATTTTTGGGTGGATAGATTTGTGAAGAAACGAACACATCCAATACTTTGTGTTTTGTTAATTGAAATCATGCATGGTTCATGCAGTGGCTGATTGAGCATCCTAAATTTGCAAAAAATCCTATTTACATCGCTGGCGCTTCGTATGCTGGAAGAGTCATTTCATCACTTATGTTAGAGATAATAAATGGTACTTTCGAATATTCATTCACTTATATGTACTCCTTTTGTTTTTTGAATGTTATAGCTTAACTTTTTTTGTTATTCATCACGTAATGGTTTTGACTAAAATTATCTTAAGTTGACCCAACTCGAGAAACCAACATGCATGTACCAAAAAAGACTTGAACCCGACTTGCACCCAAACGATGGGGTGAAACTAGTGACCTGTAACATTACCTAAATTGACTCTGTTAAATAAATGGTTTCGATCAAATGCCCTATGACCCAATTCAAACTCAAACTTGCACCCGATTTGATATCAATTACAATTGTTTCATAATATAAATTATTTTATGATTCTATTGATACTTAATTGTATTAAAAGTAGGTTATACTATTGCATCGATATATGTGTAAATTTTGACCGAGTTAGTTATTCTAGACATGGAGTATGATGATAAGTATTTGTATTGATATCAATTTATCTAATGTATGAGTTCTTATTCTTAGGAAATGAAGTAGGATCTGGGGCAAGAATGAATATTCAGGTATGTTATCATTTATTTTTGGAAATTTTGAAAAGTACTCCGTACCACATATTATTAAACTCGTTTTAGTAATACTCCATCCGCTTTTTTTTTTATTTGCATCAATTTCCGTTTATGAATGTTTTCTATTTAAATGCATCACTTCTATATTTGGTAATTTTATAATGTATTATATTTTATCATTTTTTTCTCTTACTTTAAATCAATTTCAAATTATTATATCATTTTGCTCTCTTTTATAGTCTCCGCTTAAATAATAAAATTATATATCCTTTATATCATATTTTCTCTTTCATGGTCCCCATCTTAATTTCACTATAATAATTTATTCACCCACTCATAATATTATATTACTTTCCTAAAACTATGTTAGCGCATAGTATCGAAATAATTACAATTTCAAAACATAAAAAGCTACCACCTCTTTTCCCAAACCCTATTTAAGTGACGTCATGGTCGGCCCACTAACAATACCGAACTACTCCTATGGATAAGTTAGGTTTGAGTATTTAAGTCGTTTAAGGTCCCAAATGTTTGGGAGGCTCGATACTTCGATAACATGCAAAATCATATGATTAAAAGGATTAGCTCCTTAGCCTTATGTAATGTCTAACTCTCTTTTCTTTTATCAATGTCGGGACAAGTCTATGTTTGTTTAGAAAAGTTACATTACTACCATCAGACAGGGATAAAAGGAGTAATTAGCTTAGAAAAAATTAATTGGTACTACGCACTAGGAGCATTAGGCAATTTTGGCTTTCTCATTTGTATGTAGATTTGTAATGATATCTCCTTTCATAACATTTGATTCCAGGGATATATTATTGGGAATCCGGTGATGGATAATAACCTTTCAAAGTATGCAATCGAATATGCTCACCGTATATCTATACTGTCAGATGAGCTTTATGAGGTTAGTAGAATTAGTACTTAATCATCAGCATATTTGTGCACTAATTGAAACAGATTTTAGGTTGCCATTTGTACAATAATGCAATGATAATATGTCAACAAATACTTGTTTCCACCGTTTTTAATTACTTGAACACTTTGACTTATGCAGTATTCACATACTTTACTTTGACTAAATTTTATGAATTTAGGAAAATATATATTCTTGTGGGATCTTACTACATATGTTTTGACAATTACGGAATAATTACAAAAGTGATTAAAAACAATAAATTAGCATACGTGAAAAGAAAAGTGTTGGGGCTTGTTCTCATTGACTGAACTGAACCGAACTGAATTGAACTTATTAATTAGTGATTTTTAACTACGGATTAGTGATCTTTGATTATTTTATTATTATCATATTAAAATATTTAAGAAAAATATACTATAAAATTATAATACTTATGGAAAATATATTAAAAACATGAAACCCCAAAACATTTTAAAAACATATACTATTTAATTAAAAAATAAAATATTATTATGACAAAAGAACACAAAACACTTGTAAAGAATTTACACAATTTAAAGATTATTTTATTATTAAAGATTATTATTATTATTATTATTATTATTATTGTCGTCGTTGTAATAAGAGTTTAAAAGAATGAAATTTTGCTTCATATCATTAGCAATTTCATTCTACATAAACTGAACTGAACTGATTTGAACTGATTAGAGCTCAACTAAACTAAACTGAAAATACACGTATGAGAACAGACCTTTAGTTGCAAGTTAGTGAAAAGAAAAGTGTTAGTTGCAAGTAAATGAACAGAAGAAGTACAAGGCAATCTTCGAAGGATAATACCAGACTAAATAGTACTTTGTCTGGTAGTAAGTTTTTTTTTTTTTTTTTTTGAAAAGGTCTAGTAGTAAGGATTGAACAGGAATTATACAAGTATATATTATTATAAAACCTTGTAATTTAAAGTAGTAAGATTTTGGCCTCGGCAATATTGGTAGGCCAGGGTTCACATAAGAAATAATTGGATTACCTGAGAATTTCTAACTATTGTTTGTTTCTCTATTTGAAAATATATACTTGTCATCAATGATCTCTTTGAATGAGGCATTTTTAATATAATTCTATTTTAAATAATTTGTTGTGCTCTTTATTATTATCATTTCACTAATGCATCTTGTATATTAAAATTGTTAGTCGGCCAAATTAAGTTGTCATGGTGATTATGAGCCAATTGTTGCTGAAGTTAATGCACAATGCAAAGAGAACCTTGAAGCTACATCACATGTGAGTATGTTTTACATTCAACAAATCACACACAAAAATGATATGTTTTACACTAGATCGATTGGATACGATTAGCTCTAGTTACGTACTAAATTAATTAGTATGTAAACGTTTTCTTAGACCCTTAAGGATTAATTGATTGAATGAACCCTAAAAAATCATTTGGAATATATAGTTTAATAGGTTAATCTAATTTAAATAGTACATTCCATACATGTGTGATAAACTTAATTATATATCGGTCTATCTCATGTACTAATATCTATGATCTGCGATTGCCTATGCAGTGCATGGATCCAATAGAATCCACATTTATCCTGGATTCCAAATGCAATGTATCAACACCGGATAAGTGGTGTCGGGTATTGCTTAACTTCCCTCTTTCGTTTACAGTATTTCAGAGTTGAAAGGGCTATACTTTAAGTAATTGAAACATCTTTAAAAGTTTTTTTTCTTATTATTTTTTATTTTGACTTTGTTTATGAGACAAATTTTGTTAAAATAGAAAAACTGTTAGAGACAGAATGAGTAGATTTTATGTGATCGATAACAAATTTATGAATTATTTGTACTATCTGTGTGCGTATGTGTTTTTGGTGGTGTAGGTATACTATCGTAATCGCATGTCTCAATCGTGGGCAAATAACATTAACGTCCAAGCAGCTGTTCATGTTCGAGAGGTATGTAATTGATTTATAAATAGGATTTTTCAAGTCTTGTATAATTTTGCTGAAAAATATATACTATGTATATATATAAAAAAATACTTAAGTTTTTAGTATTTTGAAACTTGATCTAATTCAAATTTTTTACACCTACCTCTTTTGAATCCCTTTTCTACACTTAAACATGTTAAAATTTTGCAATTTTAGTAAAACTAGTTTAGGTCTCATGCATGCATGTACAAATATTTATTATAAGGATATGAAAGAGGTATCAATTTAGGGTATGTTCTCTTCAGCTTACTTTCAGTTCAATTCAGTTCAGTTCAATTCAACTTAGCTCGATTCAATTTAGTTCTGTTCAGTTCCTAATTTCCTTCTCTCAATTCAGTTCAGTTCAGTTCAGTAAATCATAATAGGCCCTTCGATCAATCATCAATTGAACTACATTCTAATCTTGATAATCATATATATCAATGAACGTTCCGAAGATTAGTACTTTGATTAGATAGTTGATGTACTATATCATGTTGCTCTGTTTTGCGTGTGGTCTTATGTTGAGAGTAATTGTGTTTAGAGAACAATTAGTGAATGGTTTCGCCGCGGTCGACGCAGCGATGATGTGTTTAAGTACAATTATGATGGTGATAACAGCGTAAGTAGTCAACAAAATCTTACCACCAAGCCTCTCAGGGCACTAATCTTCAGGTAATTCATATATATTCTCTATATGCAAATTGTGCTTTACACATGATCTAAGTAACGTGCTAGTTATAACAATTACTTTGTATTATAATCTCAAAAGTATACATACACTACTTTCATCTCACTAAAATAATGGTTAAATTATTTTAATCTAGTATTTTCTCCGTTTTTTTTTTTTTTTTTTAATTTGGGTTAAAAGGCGATCATTTGGTCATTCATTTTATCATCATCATCAAAGGTACACCAGTTCTCAAAGGCCCAGCCTTTGACAATTAAGTTTTTACAAACCCAAACAAAAGTTAGCAATTTCATATTCATACACCACTAAAAACATTGCTGCTATTGCCAAAAACTATGTCACCTAATTAAACCATCCAGAGGCTTCTCCCTACTTGCTTCGGGGCAATCCTACAAAAGGCAGTTGAAATCACGACCTTCTGTCTAGCCATTCGCGCTACTATATCAACTTCATGCACTTGGTCCCGCTTCCCTTGCTTTAATGATAGCCTCTTTAGTTGCTGGAGGAATTCCCTGCATTCATCATATACATTAGTCAGTTCATGAACAACCTCTTTACAATCTCATAATAGAAATCTAGCTACAAACCGTTTGACATTTGCTCAAGTAAGAGAATATAAGATAGCAAGGGTTTTCCCCCACACAGCAGAAGTACAGGAGATATATATGCATAGCCATACCATCACACCAGACCACATTACTATCTCTACAAACACACCTTATGCCAGCTAAAAGGGTTGAGGAGGAGAAGGAAGCATCAGTTTTGATGAGCACTTGGTTGTCAGCTATTGGGAGAAAAGTTGGGAGTCTAGCCTTATGAATGGTAGTAGAAGGAGAGAGCCCGGAGAGGGTAGAATTTTCCTCAATCACACATGTTTTGGCTCTCCGTCCTTTTTAGCTGTCACATTTTGACTTTTGATAGTATAAAATTTACTTTGAGTAGCATTTGTAATTTACAACTGTGATTAAATAAAATCATGTGCAATCTTATTTAAATCCTCTCAATTGGTATTTTATAAAGATTTACTATATATAATTTTTACTTATTAATAATTAAAGATGTTAATATTTATATTGGTGCAATAATACGGTGTAGTTTTTTACGGTATCCAATTAATTGCACGCCTAGTTACATCGGCTATGCTTACCGATTGACTTTGTTTAACAGTGGTGACCAGGATATGATGGCTCCATATTTGTCAACATTGGCTTGGATAAAAAAGCTAAATATCGTCCCAAATGATGATTATTGGAGGCCTTGGTTTTTCAATGGCCAAGTTGGAGGGTAAATTAAGTTTCTACAAAATCTCTCTCTGCTTATTATTTGAAATTTGTCTTTTGAATTTTTATTTATTTATTAATTTTGGGTGGGAGGGAAGTAAAATACATCAAGGTTTGGGGATCTTCTCTATGAACTGAACATCTGAACCTTAACTTATTAAGTGAAATAAAAGCAGATAATTTACCATCTAAGTAGATATATAACATAATTGATATATGTAGAAGTGTAAGAAAAATTTTATAAAATTAGGCCCCGTTCTTTTAGAATAAAATTGTTGAACTAAACAGAATTAAAATTTTCTGAACCGAAGTGAAATATGTTGAACTTAACTGAGCTGAAGTGGAACTAAAATGACCTAAATAAATAAATAGACAAATAATTATAATAATAATAATAATAATAATAATAATAATAATAATAATAATAATAATAATAATTTTGACCACATGCTATGACTTATATAATACAAATAAATTAGCATGAGTGGTCTTATTAGATTCCCCTTATTATTAAATTTTAAAATATCAATTTTTTTTTTTTTTTTTTTTTATAATTTTCACTTATATATAGCTAAAGATATTCATGATGAATTATGTTCATTGGAGACCGTGCAAATGCAAAGTGAGTCGAAATTTCAGAAATGGATGTAATATTTATAATTACAATTATTAATATAATAAGGGTCTGTTCACATTTATTGAACTGAGCTGAACTGAACTGATTGGAGCTAAACTGAACTGAGCTGAAATGAATATTATATGAGAGAGGGAAATTAGGAGCTGAACTGAACTGATTTGATTGGAGCTGAACTGAACTGAACTGAACTGAAATTAAGTAAATGTGAATAGGCCTAATACCACAATAAAAAATATTAATGATATTTATAAATTAATAATGATAATTATGATTAAAAAAATTATAATGTTTGCTTCTATGATGGCGGTCAGTCGTTGGTGTGGGTGGTGGTGTTGGTGGCTAGCAGTGGGTCGTGCTTGATCGAGTGTATTAATTTTAGTTTTAATTTGATATTGTAAGGAAATAAGGGTATTTTGGTCATTTTGGATTATGATTGAGTAGTTATATTATAAACTGAGAATTTCTTGTTTGATGCAGATATGTTACAGAATATTCAAATGACAACTATAATTTGACATTTACTACAATCAAGGTACAAGCATTACTCAATCTAATCCTTTAAATACCCATTTACTTACTGATATGTAATGAACTTAAATTATATTTGCTAAATTTAAATCATTTTTATTTTAATTAAATTAGTTTCGACATACTTAAATACACTTTTTGTAATTAAATTAATTTTGCTGAACTTAAATAATTTTTACTAATCATCAATAATCAATAACTTAATACTAAAACAGACACCGGGAGTGACATGTGCCACATCCTGGTGCTGTTTTTCTCTCCAAAACTCCCCTTCCCTTATTGACCTTTTTTTGTTTATATTTGATTCTATAATAATATCATTCTAAGTCTTTATATTATTTTTATGACAAGTATATATTCCTTTTTATTTGGTGTTCATAATTATTCTATATACATTTACCTTTATTTCAACTTCATTTTAACTATCTTTTAAATGGAGTATTAACAGATTTTTGCCAAAAAAATTATAATAATTGATTCATATAATAAATGTTAAAGAAATGACTTTAAAACATCACTAAATTTTTTTAAATACTTCTAGCTAATATTTTATTTCAATTTCAACTTATTATAACTATATATTCAAGTTAATTGCAATTTTGTTTATGAAAATTTTACCACTATACGTACATATTATAAAATCAAGGATTTATAGGGTATAGTATAGCTATAAAATAAATATTATGTTTGACAAATGATTTTTTTAGATATAAAGGTGATACATTATTTGTTATTTTGCGTATGTTTGCACTTTTGCTAATAGTTTTGTGGAGATATTAGTTTGTTATTTGATTGATTTTTGATGTTTATTAAAAATATATTTATAAATAAGTATTCACTGGCATGGCCACTAGATAGGCCTGATCAAACTAAGCCCTGCCAAAAAAATTCCCGAGTTTGGGCAGCCTAAAAAAATCCATTTTTTAGATAATTTGGCGTTTTGCCTGTTAATATAATATAGATTATTGAATAATAATTTCTATATATTTGATTGGTATATTTTATCAAATTTTATTTGTTGGGTGTATAATTAATTTTCTGTAAAAAAATTAGACTCACCGTGCATGGCACGAGCCTTAAACTAGTTACTAATTATTTTATTAATTTACTTTATTATATTTGTTCTTTGGAGTTATTGAGATTTACTTATTAAAACTTAATTTGACTAAACTTAACATATTTTAACAAAACTCATTATATCTTCGCTAAACTTAACTAATTTTTACTGAACTAAACTTATTTTCATCAAATAATTAGCTATCACTGTTCATTGCTTTACTTAGTAATACTAGACATATATCACATTTCGTCAAATATCTTTTTAGTTAGAACCTTTGATACTTAGTCAGATTACTAATTTTGCAGGGAGCAGGACATATTGCCCCTGCATATAAGCCGCAAGAATGTTTAGCAATGTTGCAAAGATGGATTGCATTTAGCCGTTTGTGATTAGAATTATCAACATTGATGTTTGTTGAATTTTTAAAAGGCGAAATAGGCCTCAACAACACGAACTTTTAACAAGGTGCATATGGTAGCATGAACTTTGACTAGTAGCTGTAACAGCACTAACTTTTTTATTGGATCAAAAACTTTATAACCTAGGATCGAAAACTTTATAACTTAGGATCAAAAACTTTTATTGGATCGAAAACTTTATAACCTAGGATCGAAAACTTTATCAAATATTAATATATATTAACTGTTTGCAAATTTTGATATCATATTTAGTCCTGGAGGTCCAAATTGAGCCAATACTTTGACCGAAACATTTTTATAACACGCAAATCGATTTTTTTTATTTTTTTTTTGTTATTTTTTATGCTAAAGTTGATCTCAAATTTGACTAAATTGACCTCCAAAACCTCGTTTAATATTTTTTACCCATAAAAAAATTGAGGCACGCAATACTAAAATATTTTTTATAATAATAAAATATTAGATACCATGTCTTCGTCATAATTTTTGGTATCAAGCTTCATTTATGATACTCTGTGCGCCTATTTAAAAAGTTTGTGTTGTTATAGCTACTAGTCAAAATTCATGCTGCTACTTGCAACTTGTTAAAAGTTCGTGCTGTTGAGGCCAATTTTGCCTTTTAAAAATTTATTTACCTTTCTCCATACCTAAAAGGCATTGTAAAGTAAAGATGCATTATTTGTATGATTCATGAAAGCAATGATGAAACATTATTTCATTAGAAAAAATTTCAAAAAGTTCTTTTAAGTGGCCGACTTTGTGAGAAAATGTTTTTATATATATAAAAAAAATGTGGCAAGAAAGGTTTGTAATATTTGGACACGAGTACGAGGACATGTCAATACATCACTTAAAATTACATATTATAAAAGCTTTAAATTTTTCAAAGCATCCACCCCTATTTTTTATTTTATTTTAACTCTTTTGTCGGCAAATTCTCTAATAAATGGTAGTCTTCTTCTCTATATCAATGGTGCTCTTAAAACAAGATGTGTTTTTCTTTCATATTTTTCTTCTCAATCTTTTTTCCTCTCCATTCTTAATAGAAGTGTCCGAGTGCACAACAAAATGTCGGACACGTGTCCAGTGTCTGAGTCACGTGTCCGAGTCATGTCGTGTCGACACGGACACTTCTCGATTTTAGTCGTGTCCAATTAACATAGATTTGGGTTTAAGTGATACTTTTATCAAGTTTCAGGGTACTCTACTGGTTCTGGTTAAAATGACGATTTTCCTATAGTTACATAAGTTATAATGATGAACTTTAAGCAAATTACTTAATCTATAATAAAGAAGGAAAAAAAAACATACATAGAGTTTAAGAAGGAAAATTCTCTCTGAAAAAACTTCACTTTAGTATATAGGTACTAGATTAGTGCCCGTGCAGATGGACGGAATTAATAATTTTTTTCATGTTGAATAAACAATAAGGGTAATGCATGCATACAGAGAATGATGAAATAATAAGGTAAAAATTATTAAAACTACAATTGAGAAAAAATAATTATTGTTGATTAGTTGTGTTGAAAATAACTAAACATAATATACATTATACATTTATACTACATTACTGATGCATGTTATTCCCAATAAAATTTTACAATGTAGATGTCGTATGACTTTTTATTAATTAGTTAATTTAATTCAAAATAAAATAAAACTATACAATATACTTCCAAAAAATAAGCTAAGTAGAATAATTATAAAAAAATAAATAAATAATATTTTTTAAAAAAAAAAAAAAAACTTAAAGCTAACATTAGTGTTTTACTAATAGTAATAGCTTTTTTAAAAGAAAAAAGTTATATTGGTAAATTATTACATAAATATTTAACAAAATACTAATTCAATTATTAATGGTACATAAGATTCCAAATCAATACCATGAATAAATTTTTTTTTTCCGTTATTTTATTCTCTTCACAATATTTCAACCTTCTAAATTATAGCTTATTCTCCCTTAATTAAAAGGTCTCATATTTAAAAAAAAATATATATAAAATAAAATGAAAATTAAAAGGTCTCAAAATCTTGTGTAACTATTTTAAGCAATAGAACACGAAATAAGGAATACAATCATCTTTTTTAAGGGAAAAAGGGATGCAATCATTTTAAAGATAACATATAATATTAAGAATAATTTTATTATAGTTGTATTATATAAATGTTCCAAAAAAAATATATATTTTTTTCTTAAAAAAAAATAATTGCTAAAAGGGGATGGGGAGTTTTGGAGGGAAAAAAACAGCACCAGAAATCGACAAGTGTCATTTCCTCTTTTTTTTTTTTTTTTGACGGGGACACGTGTCATTTCTAGTGTTTGTTTTAGTATTATATACTAGATTAGTCCCGTGCGGTGCACGGTTTTAACAAAAAAAAAATAAAATAATAAAATAAAATTGCAGTATAGAACTACAAATACAAATAATCTTTTCAAAATTGTTACGGTATAAATTCATGAAGGTGAAAATCCTAACACAATATTTTTATACTCGTATTTCATAAGTATGTATATATAAATAGCTTTAATTTCTTGTTAAATGACCATACATCTATAATAAATTGATAGATAAAATCATAAGCCTATTTAATGATATACTTATAATACATTCAATAATGTTTTCTATGTAGCCAACTTTAAGGGGGTGTTTGGTTCAAGCATATTAGGTATAAGGTATGGGTTTGGAATGACCAAAACCCATACCTTGTGTTTGTTTCTTGAATTTCATTTTTCAAACACATACCTCAAACCCCCAAGGTATGGGTTTTTGAAACCCAAGGGGGGAGGTGGGTATGGCTCATACCCATACCTTTAGGTTTAAAATTAAAAGGAAAACTATCATTCCTAGATAAAAACCAAACACATGAAATCAAGTATCAAGTTCCAACCCCATACCACCCAGGTTTCATTCCTCATTCCAAACCCATACCATTGTTTGAACCAAACGCCCCCTAAATTAATTAACACAACATCCAAATTGATGAATAACCAAAACCCTTTGATGTAGGAGCTGTAAAGACTCTGCAAAATCAAAATCTAAGTCAAAATTTCATAACTATCAATCATCCTACTGTTGGAATAAGAAATAAAAGAGAACACAGATAAACGTTGAAAATAATACTGATAATTTTTTTAATAGAAAATAATACTGATACTTGCATACTTCATTCAATCATGAAATACATAGATGCCTCTTGGCCTACAATAACAAACTTAAACTAAAAAATAGATAATGCTAGTATTTAGTGGATAAACATGAGCCATAATTTACTCCACCAAATAAACTGATTTTTAATACTCCTGAAAATCTACTACGTACTTTATTTGAGGTCTTGAGGAGATTAATATGCCACTAAAGCACTAACAACCTAATATCCATGAATTCCTAACTTTTAAGCCCATAAAATAATCAATTACAAATTGTACCTTTCATATTTAACAACGCATAACATAAGATATTGAAAATAAAATTAGGTTTACAAATTTGGTCAAAGAAACTCAATTAATAAGAAGCTAAAGTAGCAACCGCTAACATCACAGTTGACATCATCTCTCTTCAAAATTGTACACGTGTTGCTTTTCTATTAAACTAAAGTAAAGTTGATTGTACTCCATAATTTAGAAGAAAATACGTATCATTAAAAATAATTATATTTAAAAATTATCTTAGACAAATCAGATAATTAAAAATAGATAGTTGAAAATCGAATTGAAGAGTTGTATTCCAAATTTCTAGAATAAACTTGTTGAAAGATTATACTTAGCTTCTTATGGAATATCACAAAAAAAATAAATAAAATAAAATAAAATAAAAAAAGGACATCAAAGCTTTTAGGCGGGAAAAAAATTAATAGAAAAGCAACACGTGTACAATTTTGAAGAGAGATGATGTCAACTGTGATGTCAGCAGTTGCTACTTTAGTATAAGTTATAGATGTTATTGATATCGTATATAGATAAATACATAATGATGAAGTCATTAGGCAAATTAATGAATCTGGAAAAAAAAATTAAAAAAAAAATTAGAGTTTAGGATGATAAATTCCTTTTTATAAAACTTCACTTTAGTAAAGATATATGGATAAGGGAATTGGGAATTTTGTTTATGAAAATATAACAATGTAAATATATAATTACATGGAAAATTTGGAAATGCAAGATTATTTTATATGAAAAGTAAATAATCTAATAAGAGCTTATCCAATGGTAAGTTACAATACCTTGTAGCTTACTTTGCCACATCAAGTTAATATATTTAGTATTTTCTTTTTTTAAAAGCTAATATATGTAGCATTTACAACATAGTACTTCACTGGTAAAATATAGCATATTATAGCTTGGAAAAAAGATAGATAAATAAAATAGTTTCTACTATACACATGTCATATTTTAAATAGGTGATATTATCTTTGAAAAATCAAGCAATGTAGCTTGTTTGGGCAGAGTTGCTTAATCTAGTTACATAAATTTTTCCACTGCAATGGTAAGTTACAAGCTTGCGATTTTGATTAACTATTTGCAAGCAAGTTTCTATTTGTAAATCATTGCAGATGCTCTTATATAAAATAAAAAATATTATGATTCCTGCACTTAGGAGGAACTTGCATTGTCTTCTTCCTCAAAAGAAAGAGGTTTTTTATTTTTTTATTTTTTATTTTTTTATTTTTTTTTCCTTTCAAAAAGACAAGATTTTTTCTATTTCATTTGAAATTGTTTTTTTTTTTTAACCTTCTTAAAGGCAAAGTATTCTATGTGCTTGGAAAAATCTCGAGTAGGAATGACAATCGTATGGGTTCGGGTACACCCCCCTACACCCCCCTACTCCCACCAACCCATACCCACACCCGCCTACCCCCTCCCCTATATATATCCGCACCCACCAAAAAAAATTTACTGCCCACCTACGCACCACCCATGGTGGGTAAATGGTGGGTAAAATTTCAAAACCCACATTCTAAGCAAGTAGAAACCTAAACCTACAACTGATCCACCACCATGTGGATATCGACTACTACTCACCTTTTACCCGCCAACCAACCTAACATCAATTGTTTAATTATTTAATTTCCTATAGGACATGTCATTATGCCGTGTATAAATTGTTGTAAACATAATGTAATAGGCTAATAGCATATTGTACAAGGTAGCTAGTAGTCAATTGTGCATGTTAAAACAATAAAAGTAGTACTACATCAATACAAATTCAAAAAGAATTACGTAAATATTAGTTGTAGTAATAAGTTGGCAAGTAACTTGGTGGGTATGTAGGCAGATAATACTATAATTGGCGGGTATGAATGTATGATATTAGATTCACCACCTACCCCACTACCCACAATGGATATAACTTTTGTTCCCATACCCACCCACTACAAGAAAAATGTCTTTTCGTAGCGATTATTTTGTAGCGATTGTACATTCGCTACAATATGCAAGTATGTTTGTGAAATAATTAAGGAAATCGTATCATTTTACAATCGCCATGGTTTTCCCATATAAAATCGACACGGAAAACATAATAATACATATTCACACTATTTTACACATTTATATAATTTTGAGGAATCGTATCATTTACAATCGCCACTAAATCCCAAAAATCGATACGAAAAGCCTTTTCTACACTAGATATATAAATATTGTTTGACAATGAATACATAAAATATGTCATAGCTTATTGGTGAAACATTTAATATAAGAGTTTGAGGTTGCATGTTCAAATCTTGTAAAGATCATATGAATGTTTTTTTTTTTTTTTTTAAGAAAATGAGTTCAACATTTATAGCGATTGTAATTGCTACAATAATCATCACGATTAGATGTAGTTTTTCGTGTCGATTGCAACGGGGGATATTGTATCGAATGACCATTCGTTGGGAAAACTTTTTGTTGCAATTACAATCGATACTAAAGGTTAAAATAATCGCTACGAAAAAGTTATTTTCTTGTAGTGACCTACTTACCTACCAAAGTAGGACCCATACCCGCTTCAACTAAGGTAACCACATGCCATTCCTAATCTTAGGGTATGTGCCTATGTGGGACTACGATTGATTGGTCGGATGTAAATTACAAAATTAACACAAAAATTTTTCTTTCTCCCAAATTTCGAAATGACAACAAATTTGTTAAAAAAGCTATATGAGTTAATGCATCAAGAATGTACCTAATTGTTTATATCTTATATACGTATTTGGATTTTTAGCCTTTCTTAGTTAATTCTTATTATATTTTGTTATATATACTTTTTATTAGTTTATCGTTAATAATTGATTGTAGATGTTGATGACTTCAATCAATTGAAATATGTCGTAGTGTTTTTTTTTTTTTTACTTTCTTTTTATTAAAATGTGAACATATATATACTTCCTTCATTTTTTAAAACTTGAAACACTTCACCAAAATGGAAATGTCACAATATATGCAAGTTACAACACATTATACATAAAAGTTATTTTAGGGAAAAACTATACTATTTCCCTTATTTAAACTTTTAAGTACATAGCCCCTAATAATCATTCATCCCATTCATAAAGTGTATTATATTATGTGCATCCTAAAACCCCACATTTTTTATATATTGTGAAGAAGTGTGTGTTGCAACTATTAAAAAACAGAGAAAGTAACATTTTGGCAGAAATCGACTTGAAATCTAACCCAAACCAACCTGCTGACCCAATTGCCACCCCTACAGCCCTACCGACACACTCAAGTGCCATCATTGGGTCCGGAGTTCCGCACGAATCACGGATGGAGTAACTATATCCATAACATATTGACGAATAAAGTTAAAAGAGTAGAAGATCTCCCAGTCCGTTGAACTTCTATTTCTATTTCTGTATTTCACAATTTGTTTCTTCCCCTAAATTTCAAGAACTTAAAATGATGAATATGAAAATTGTAACTCATCTAATCTTAGTATTGGCGATGAGTTTGGTACCATTTGCGTTGTCTAACAATTATCATACCACTTCAAATTCAAATTCAAATTCAAATATTGTTCGATTTCTACCTGGCTTCCCTGGAATTCTCCCTTTCAATCTTCAAACTGGGTATGTTTTTTTATATGTCAATTACTTCCTCTGTTTTTTTTTTTTTTAATTGCATTATTTAGTTGTTTATGTTTGTTAATTCACAATTTATGCTACGGAGTACAATTTATAGGAAAAATGTTGTTAATTTCATCGGTCTTTTAGGACTTTTACTAACCATATTCTAAATTACTACTTTGGAATTTGAAACTCTTCGTATAATTTAATGCTTCGAGTTATTATAATTTATACTGTATTATTCATAGTTTCATTCTCTTCTGCATAATTGATTTTTTTTTTTGGCCTTTTTTTTTTTTTGGCCTTTTTTTTTTTGGGTATTATATTTTCAAATGGTGAACTATATTTTGAACTACAAACTGTACATTGTAAATCATTTGTGTGACTAAGTAATTCTGTTTTTAGAAAACATTATACGAAGTATCTTTTAAACCTATACTCCATCACTCCCTAATCAAACAAAATCATTGAGTTGGTTGATTAGATTACATCATTAGCCACAAATTTTGAATTGAATTGTTTTTAAATAAAAAAAAAAATTAAATGAATGAAAATTAAAAGACGTACCAAATCAGTACACTTCATTTTTGCACAAAAATTGAACCAATCTTTTGTGTGTGGCTGTGTGTGAAGCAGGGGTGTGAACCATTCTTTTGCTAGATAGTTAACGTCAGTGGCAGAATCAGAATTTTTTTATAAGGGAGGCCAAGTGTAATATATGTACTAATAGGTCTCGTATAAAAATCGTATAGGGTATATTGAAATATTTTAGTAAAAATGAGACAAAAAAAATCGTTAATGCAACATTTATGTTAAGGTTCTAACTTAAAGCTAGAAATTAAAAAAATCTCTATATTCTCACCTAAAATCAACTCATCTATGTTACACCTAACATACATTAATGCAACATTTATTAGATAACAAAAATCAATGGGGAGGCCAAGGCCTATCCCAGCCTCCCCTTGGTTCCGCCATCGGTTAAACTTATCTATTTTTATATTTTTAATATAATTATTTTCTTAAACCGTAAACAGAGTATGATGACGTAGTATAATTCTTATAACACAACATGATAGGGACACGAAGTAAGCATAGCATGACATTGATGACAACGATGGTGCACGTTGAGAAATTTATAACATGACAATTCATAATTCAATTTAGACACGCAAGAATGACATAATAGCATATAAGTTTAGGCCATGCGCCCATGCTTAAGTGTTTGGTTTTGTGCTGTCAATGACTATTGATAAATAACTTTGCTAGATTAGGAATTAGAATTTTAAAACAATGATATTGATAAATAGTTTGGTTAGAATGACTATTTCATCAAAAGATCCCTCATTCGAATGACCAGCTTTGAAACAAATCGAATAAATCCTCACAAATATATTTTTCTTCATAGATCACAAAAGTTGGTTAATAAGAAATGTGTTATGTAGTAAAATCCCAATAAAAAAAAAAATAATGCAATTAAAAGATAAGAAATGATTTATTTATTTTTTTAAAAAAAAAGTTTCCCTAAAGTGAAAGTAACCAAACGAAACAAACTGCTTTTAACATGAAGAAGCTAAGGGTTTTTTTTTTTAATTTTTTTTTTAGGGGAAGCAAAGTTAATGCATTAATTCATGGACAAAGTGTCCTAGAGTACATAAGGAGAGATCATTGACGGGCAATGGTTAACCCAAACTTGTTCTACGCCAAACGACATTAGCTTAGCTAAGTGATGAGCGACAAAGTTGTCATCTCTTTTAACATGAGACCAAGAAAGCGAAATAAAATCACTACACAAAAACAGAATATCATCAAGAACACCATCAAAATCAGACAAGTACACTGAGGTCTTCAAGAGGCGATTGATACAAAGTTGGCTATCCGACTCAAAGATGACTTTTTCAAACCCAAACTTCCTTGCAAGCTTCATAGCCAAAAGGAGTGCCCTCCCCTCTATAATTTCCGGAGACCACCAAGCTTTAACTCTTCGAGTGGCAGCAAAAAGAACTTTACCTTCATAGTCGCGCGCCACTACACCCAAACCAACCCACCCTTCATTACACAAGGAGGCATCTGTATTGAGTTTGACCAACCCGAATGGAGGAGCAATCCGCCTGCTACTGCTAGGCTTTGGTCTATTGGCAGATGCCATATATACCTTCTTGCTATAAAGATCATGCTCCTCCACTACCCTATGCACTCTCGCAATCAGCACTTCGTTAGGGGTAGTAGTTCCTGCAAAAACTTTATAATTTCTTTCCTTCCAAATCACCCAGGCTAACACCGCAGCATGTTGTTGAGCCTTTCCCCCTAACTGCCCCCATCTAACTACCATGTCACACAAATTATCACCATTTTTCAGGATCACATTAGTGCAGCCACTGTCCACCCGTAAGTCACGAACACGCACACACTCAAAAAGGGCTTGGGCAGTAGTTTCATCCTCCTTCCCACACCAAGGAAGGCAAGCTTCCTCTAACACTAACAAGTGACGGATTAATAATCCCCTTGTCGGCAGTGTGCTAGTGCAACATATCCAAACAAAGTGCTTAACTTTTGGTGACGCTTCCAGTCCTCATATCTCAACCCAAGCTTTGTGGAAAATATCGAAATTACAACCTTACCGAGCATATATGACGTTTTTGTTGAGTACATCCCATCCTTCGAAAACGCCCATGTTATGACATCTATTGAAGCTTATCCCCTTAAGGGAATAGAGAGTATACACCTCTTATCCCTCTCGTTAAAAGTTGAGGAGATGATGGCTTCATTCCACTCCATCCTTGAAAAGTCCACCAACTTACAAACGTTAGTCAAACCTGTCATCTCTGGGGTCGTCACAAATCTCCCTTCTTCATCGGCCAACCAAGGATCCCTCCAAATGTTCACCATTGAGCCATTCCCGATACGCCAAATTAATCCCTCCTTCAACAAAGCTTTCAAACTCCAAATACTCCGCCAAGAGTAACTACCTTTGGTGCCTAATAAGAGTCAAGGAATGAGCTATTAGGAAAATACTTTGCTTTCATAACTCGCCCGAAGAGAGAGTTCTCATTATGCACGAGCCTCCAAGCTTGTTTGCCAAGCAAAGCCACATTAAAGACCTCTAAATCTTTAAACCCCATCCCTCCAAGACATTTGGGAGTACACATAGCATTCCAAGATTTCGAGTGTATTTTCCTTTGGGATCCCGTGTGACCCCAAAAGAATTTTGCCATGGCCGACCGAATGCTCTGAATAACTAAAGTTGGGAACTTATAAACCCCCATCAAATAAGTAGGAATGGCTTGGATGACCGACTTTAACAGTACCTCTTTCCCGGCTTTGGATAGCAGCTTCTCCTTCCACCCTTGCAACTTTTTCCATATTCTGTCTAAAAGTACTCTAAAAATGGCTTTCTTTGATCTCCCCGCTATCGTAGGGATCCCCAAATATTTGCAATGTTGATCAACAGTGCGCATATGAAGAAAATCCACCAACCCATTCTGATGCTCCTTGCTAACCCCTCTATTGAACGACACTTCCGACTTTTCAAAATTAATTTTCTGACCAGATGCTACTTCATATTTGTTGAGTATATCAACTATCACTTCGCATTCCTGTCGAGTCGCTCTAGCAAAAAGTAAACTGTCATCCGCAAACAAGAGATGAGATATAACGGGCCCAATCCTACTCACTTTTGCTCCATGTAGCTCACTACTAAGGGCATTGTAGTGATCAATCTACCCCGTACAAAGGAACTTTGATTCTCAGTAATCACATTCGGAAAAATAGCCTTCAAACGAAGCACAATCTCTTTTGAAACCAGTTTATACAAAACATTACACAAGCTTATAGGACGAAATTCAGACATGCTTGTTGGAGATTTCACTTTCGAAATCAAGGCAACATTAGTATTGTTCACATGATCGAGAGAAGAGGTACCACATAAAATATTGCGAGCAAAATTAAACACGTTATCACCAACAATATGCCAAAATTTTTGATAAAATATAGCGTGCATACCATCGGGGCCGGGTGCTTTGCAAGGGTGCATTTGTTGTAATGCTGCAAAAATCTCATCTTTTGTGTAGGGTTGAATCAACTCTTCATTATTTTCCTCTCTGATTCTTGCTTTTACATGATGTAGCACCTCATTGATGTTTTCACTTGAAGGCTCAGAATAAGTAAACAGGTTTGAATAAAACCCATTTGCAATATTTTCAAAACGATCGTCATCCTCCTGCTAAATGCCTTCAGCATCATACAAACCTTCAATGGTATTTTTCTTCCTCTGAGAGGCGTTATGGTGATAATAACTGGTGTTCTTGTCTCCATCTCACACCTCCAGTACAAGGGACCTCAAGAACCAGTGAGCTTCGTGCTTTCTATGCAAGTCCTCTAAGGTCTGCTCGAGCCTTGCACTTCTCTCACACGAGTCTGCTGAAATTCGCTCTTGTTGCACACTTTTTAAAGCATGCTCAACCTCTTCAATTTGCTTGCCTAAATCATCAAACTTGTCCTTTCTCCATACCATCATTTTGCTGCCAGTCGCAACAACCTTACCCATCACATCCTGCTTTTGAGCAGATTGCCACGCCTTCCTCACTACAGCCTCACAAGAGTCATCGAACAGCCAAGAAGTTTCAAACTTAAAACTCTTGGTTCTTTTGCGCCTCTTTCAAGCTTTCGGTGTTAGTCTCAGAACAATAGGCGCATGATCACTGCATAATTTTAAGAGGTGTTTCACTGATGCTCTAGGAAAAATAAGCAGCCAAGAAGAGGAGGCTAAGAATGGGTCTTGTCTTTCTCTAACCCTTGTTCTCACCGATCTTCCTCATTCCCACTTCCACCATTGCCCTTTAAAACCGAGATCTTGTAGATCACATGCATCAATAACATCTCTAAAACCCCTAGTTTATCTTCTTTCCCTATTAGAGCCCCCTTTAATTTCATTGTATGATAGAATTTCATTAAAATCGCCCCCAAATATAATCGGATCACTAGTCTCATTACAAAGGTGTTGAATTAGTTTCCAAGTTGTGCTTATTCCCCGACTCCGGCCAACCATAGATGTCCACAAACCTCCATCTTTCGACACCCTTAACTACATCACCGCATATGTGGTTTTGAGGAAACGAGACTAGAGAAAAATCAATAACCTACTCGTTCTAAAATAAGCATAAACCCCCCGATTTACCAATGCTAGCCACTCTAAATGCATTAGTAAAACCAACTCTCCCTTTAATACTCTCAACTACTTCCTTATTGATTTTAGTTTTCGATAGGAAAACTAAATCCGGGCTGACTGCTCTACTCCATTTACGGAGCCTTCAAACTGTCCAAGGGTTGCCCACACCCCGACAGTTCCAACATAGAAGACTCATTGCAAGCGACGGGGTTGGAACTCGCCAACCTCCATCAATAAAGTAGATGGCACAGGTGTTTGGGAACTACTTTTCATTCGTTTCCTCCCTCCTACATTGCCCTCCATAGACTCTGCTGAGTCAATACTAAAACTTCTCTTCTGAGGCACGGGAAATAAATTCCCACCTCCATCATCTACCTCCATTGCCCCTCCCCCTCTTTCTCCCCCCGCGGCAACTCTTTTCCAGTTCTTCCCCCCCCCCCCCCCCCCACCTTTCTTCCCAGCCGCACCAAAAGTAAAGGAAGGGGGTAGTATGACCCCCTTTCTCTACTCCCACCTCTTTCTCCAATCCCTCTTTCACAATCCCAAGTTGCCCCACCTGCAATTCATTCTCATTAGCAGATAGAGCAAGTTGCAGCTCCCCTACCTCTTTCTCTGTTTCACAAATTCTCACATTGGTGTTTTGCTCGCCTCGACCAATCTTGTCTTCTGCCGAGACACCACTTGCTCCATGAGAAACGGTTAAAACCTAGTCATTAGTGCCCAAGTCTTTCTCCTTCGTTATAGAGAGTTGCTTCCTGCTGCTAACAAAGTGGTTAAGCTCATCAATGTGCTTTTGAACACCTTTCTGTGGGGATGCTCGAAGGAAAAGCCCCCACCCTAATCTTTTAGTCCTCTCCTCCTCTCACACTGTAGTACAATCTTTTTCAGAGTGTCCTATGATGCCACATGCGAAACAAAAATACGGCAGCCGTTCATATTTGAATTCAATTCGCACCTCTTCCCCCTTCTTGTCTTTCTCCCATTGATATCTACGCAGGGGTTTGTCAATGTCCTGTAACAATCTAATTTGCCTAAAACATCCAAGTCCTAGGGTGTCCTCCTCTAGTTCCATGAATTCACCAAGATTGGTTGTTAACTATGTTAAGGCTTTGACATAAGCATCAGATCTGCAATTGAATGGCAGGTTCATGACTCGAATCCAGAAAGGAGAGCGAGTTAAATTGACACAATGTTACAATGCTTACTATTATTAAGCTATAAACAAGTACTGGTGAGAGTGAGGGATAGCTCAAGTGGTTAGAGCTCTTCTCCCGTTTCCAAGAGATCTTGGGATTGATTCTCACCACCCGCCTTTGTGGCCCTCTAAACACCAAAAAAAAAACAAGTACTGATATTGAAATAGATATATTTTTCTAAATTAATGATGTGTATGACAGTTGACACTAGCCACGTCATTATATGTTGGTCCAATTTGTTTTTCTCAAACGAGGGGCTAGGCCCTGAGATGTTGGTCTAATTATTAGGCTAATAAACACTACTAGAAAACAGGGAAATAGCGACGGACTGCTTCCGACGGACCCATTATTCCGTCGGAAAAATCGAAATTTCCGACGGATTTTAATTCCGTTGGATATTTTCGACGAATTTTACAAATTCGTCGGAAGTTTCCGACAGAATAAAAATCCGTTGGAATATATGTGCTTTCCGACGGATATTTTCGTCGGAAATTACTTTTTCTGACGAATTTTTCTGTCGGAATAAAATTAAAAAAAAAAACCTAGAAACCCTAACACCCTTGTTTTATTTCCACCGCTTCTACCTCTATCTCCTCTCTTTGTCTTTCCTCTTCTCTCTCCTCTCCTCTTACGTTCTCCGTTCTCACTCCTCTCTCTGAATCTCCTTCTTCTTTCTCTCTCTCTCGTTCTCCTTCTTCTTTCTCTCTCGTTCTCCTTCTTCTATCTCTCCTCTACTTTACTTTCAATTCCCCTCTTTCGACCACCTCAAATCTCCCACCACCACCGCCAACACTAACCACCTACATCAACAACAACACCAGCAATAACGACATCAACAACACGCATCAACAACAATTTTCGTCTTTTTCGCCCCTTCTCCCTCTTTTCATGTTTAAAACAAAGGTTTTCGGGTCAAATTCGACCATGAAAACTCTACATCTAGAGTTTTTATGGTCGAATTTGGCCTCTTAAACCCAATTTCAAGGTTATATGTGTGGTCGAAATAAGGTATGTAACTTTTTTTCAATTTTGATTTTATTTTGTTGTTTTATTGGATTTTTTTTTTAATTTATGGTGGTGGAATGAAGGTGGTTGCTATAGGAGTTCGGATTTTGGTTGTAATGGTTAAGGATTTTAATTTTTTTTGTTAATTTTTGGTGGTGACGGTAGTTTTCGGTGACCATTGGTGGTTTTTAGGTGGGTGGTGGGTGGTTTTCTTAGGTTGGGGGGTTCAGCCACATTTGTAAGGGTTAGGGTTGTAGATTTGTGTTTGGTTTGGGTGGGCTTGGGTTTGGGGAGTCTGATCTTTTGCGGTTCTGGTGGAGGTTTTGATGGGCTGGTGTGGGGCTGTTGTTGTGCGGTGGTGGTACATGTGCTGGTGCTGTGCGGTGGTGGTATGGGTTAGGTGGGCTGGTGTGGGGTAGGCGCTCTGCGGTGGTGGTATGGTTTAGGTGGGCTGGTGTGGGGCAGGCGCTGTGCGGTGGTGGCTGGTGGTGGGGGAAGCCTTTTTTTTTTTGTTTTTTTAGAACCATTTTCGACGGAATTTCCGTCGGAATTTTCTGGCGGAATACAGTCCGTCGGAAATTTCCGACGGACATTCCCAGGCCCGAAAACCTCTTCAGACGGACTGATTTCCATCGGAAATTCCGTCGGAAATGTCGTTCCAACGGAATTTCCGTCGGAAAAGTGCGTTTTTCCGACGAGCTATATTGCGACAACCAGTTCCGACGGAAATTCCGTCGGAAACGGGTTTTTCGACGGAAAACGGGGTGTTACCGATGGAAAATTTCCGTCGTAATTCGGATGTTTTCTTGCAGTGAAATCTTTCGGCCCAAATATTAATATAGTTATGTTATTTTAATGGATCGATCAGCGAGCGTTCCGAGACGTTAGATAATTAATAAACATATACTGCCGCTTAAAATAATACTTCGTATTAAGTTTTAAATGCATGATAAAATCACATATCGTTCTGTGTAATTAATTAGTTTTATTGTAATATTTTTACTTTTAGTTCTCTTTTCTAACGCCGGAAGACGTTCGTTAACTTTTGCATATTTTAATTATAAGTTATTAGTTTGTTGGGTAGTATGAATTATTTAATTTCAAAAATATTATTGTGTAGATACATTGGAGTTTGGGAGGAGCAAATGCAGCTATTTTACTACTTTATACAATCCGAAAATAGCCCAAAAACAGATCCACTTTTGGTTTGGTTTGCTGGAGGACCCGGCTGCTCTTCATTTACGGATCTTGTTTTTGGACATATTGGTAAATCCACTTCTTTTGTTTATTATCTTCTTGAGGGGTAAAATCAACTTTATATGTCTCTATATAATCTCATCATCTTACTTAACATTAATTGTCTATTTGATAAGTGATAATAAATTATAGTAATAGAATGAAATCAATTTTAATAATACTAGGTTAGGTTCCGTGTCATGCATAGTAAGTTTAAGTATTATTATCAATTTAACACTATTTGAATTAGTATAAGAAATTGTCTTAGAAAAATAATGTGAAGTAAACTACCAAATTATATTACTAAAATGAAACATAATAATTAAAAAGTCAATTAGCTAAAGCTAAATATATACTTTAAAGTTAAGCATTTGAGACTTTGAGTATATGATTATTTTAAGTATTCAGAGTGGTACAGATGTACAATTATAATGCTATCTTTGTTAACTAAATGGAAAACATTGGCTATAAATAAATTTCTTTTTTACACACTATTAAAATCACTGTATTAAAACATGCAACCTAATTAAATTATTGTTCCATATCGTTCCAACAACATATTAGTTCTTTATTTAACATTTCAACCGCGATAAACTCTAATTAAGTATGTGTGTTTTTTTAGTCTTCCTATAATCAAAGATCTAGCCAATAATTGAAAATTCTACAATGTCATTCTTTAAAAAAGACACCATAATTTGTTGATGTGGGATTGACCCATATTTTGTATTTTTATTTTCATTTTGAATTTTCTTAATGTCAATAGTGTATTATATAGTATTGTTTTTATGTATTCTTTTTAATACATGTAGTTTTTAAGAAATACATACTTATAAATTAATTTTTGAAATTATAATTATAATTTAAAAACCCCCAAAAATTTTCCATCTTGTTCATCTATGTTTTTCATTCATGTCATAAGTTAGCCACCCGTTCTCAAAATCATTGTTAATAGTTGATAAATTCTCAAATCTAACCTTAAATCGGGATCAAAGTTCATATAACAATTGTGTTTTTGCATTTTGTTGTTTTGCAGTTTTTGATTTTAGGGTTTTATTCATTAAATCATCTCATTTACAATCTCATTTTTAAGCATTTGTTAAAGAAGAATCACATAGGTGGTTTGCAACATCCGCGGTGGTCGGTGGCATAGGGATTTATTTCGTTGAGTGACACGAGTTCTTTTGACTATATAATCGGAGAATACAACCTTTATTTTGATTTTTTTTTCTTTTCATGCCCCTTTTATTTGATCTTTAAAAATATGATGATTTGGTCGCGAACTTGTTTGTTGCTTGGATAATGACCAAATTATTTTTGGTCATTACATAAGAAAACCAGTGTTTTATATAATCTGTTTGTAATTAAAACTAAAATTTTTAGGCAATGACCTAAATAAATACAAGTAATTATCTAACCACAAACAGATTACAAAATCTCTGATCTCGAATCTAGATTAAACAAGTCTGCGAAAAAATATATTTCGAATTCTAAATCGCAGAGCACACCCGGCCTCGTTATCCATTGATCGTTAAAAATAAAAGATCTATGTTTTAGATCATCATACACGCTCCTAAGGCTATTTTCATCCTCGAAACTATCAAACAACTTGATTTTTACATAAATCAAAATCATCAATCGAACCCTAAAACAAAATTTGTATACAAATCATGGAAGCATATTCGAAACCCAATAAACGATCTTTGGATGAAATTTTGGTCGGAATTCCAATCCGAGTTCCAAAAAATTATACAAGATTTTGGGGGTGATCAATTAAGATCATGAATGAAGAATAACGATGAATTTTTTATTTTCTAAATTTTAATTATATTTTATTTTCGAAAATAATTTTAAAAAGATAAAAATAGATTTAAAAAAAAACTATAATTATGTATTCTTTAGAAAAATAAATGTATTTACAATTTACAATTATACATACATGTATATTACATTTAGGCTTTTAAAAATAAATCAAAATTAACCAATTATAACATGCCACATCATCATGTTATGGTGTCATTTTTTTAAAAATGACACAATAGATCTCCCCACAATAATTAATTCTCTACAATTAAGGTTATTTACATTTTAGTCAACTTTGTTTTTTTACCTCATTAAAACTTTACTTAAAAGAAAATTTTCTTCTCCATGGGAGTAAACAATAGTAAAAAAAAAAATATTTAAGGACACACCTGGTGATAACACGTTTCATTGTTGGTGTGTGTTTTAATATTTATTGATAATTATTGATTATTGATTGATTGCCAATGGTGTAAAAAAATTTGTAACTCTTAGTTTAATTTATCCCTCTAGTTATGCAAATCATTGTAGTACATAAAAAAAAAATACATTTTCATCTCTATCATTTGAGGCCTTAGGATTCTAGTGAATACGGAGTAGTAATTATATAAAGTACTACGTATATATAAATTTCTGGTAATGTTACAACTAAATTAATATTATTAGATTAATTACCTTCATTTAGTATCTATCTCCTACCAAATGTAGGCATGAAGCCATAAGAATTGAAAAATGTTAGCACACATGACCTTATAAAATAATCATTTGAGGCCCATCCGCAACTTTAATTAAAATATAAGCTTTATTATATATATATATATATATATATATATATATATATATATATATATATTTTTTTTTTTTTGAAAACCATAAGCTTTATTATATTAAATCCTAATAAATTAATGTTGTGATGACAAAAAAGGTCCTCTATCCTTCAACATATCATCACAATGGGAGGATGGTTTACCCAGACTTGAATCAAATCCTTATTCTTGGACCAAGGTAATTCAACTATCTATCTATTTATCATGCACCACCGTTTTTATGTACGTATAGTTTCATCTATATTGCTCTTCCTAGATTTATTCAAAAAAAAAAAAAAAAAAAAACGTATAAGTGATTATACATTATTGTGAATTATTATTTCACATGACAGTATGCATGTGATACAAGATACTAGTAGTACAGTAGATTACATTTTATCATTTTATTAAAAATATATTGAGATTAAAGAAAGTGAAACAAAAATTACATAGTTAATTAATAAATATAGAAAATCCACATTGAAGATCTGTAAGTATATATCTCCGATCCCACCACACCAACTCACACCACATTTCCCCTCAATCCCTTTCTTAATTTCATGCCCTTATCCTTAGGCGGCCAAACAACCTGTTTGTTTCAACTTTTCCGGTGTGCATATAATAAAGTGTACGAATTATTAGTTTTATTATTTTTATTTTGTTATTATTATTTTTTTTTGGAAAAGATTTCTGCTATTTATAATGTATACTAACCATAAAATGAATGTGTTTTAGGTTGCAAATGTATTATTTCCAGATTCACCTGTTGGTGCTGGGTATTCCTATGCAACTAACAAATCTTACATTCCTAGTGATACAAACACGGTAAAACAAGCATATGAGTTTTTGAAAAAGGTTAGTTCATTTATTAGTGAATTGTTGTGCTTTTACTGAGGACATGCTTGGATTGAGATTGAGTAATTTATTATAAGAATACTAAAAATCAAATTAAAGAAAAAAAATGCAAATGATCGAATACTTTGTATAGGGAAGGATAAGATAGCGTTGTGGTGAAAGGTGAACAAAAGCGAACTATTACCCTCATTCTGGGGGTAATAGTTATCTTATAGGGGGTGTATATCTGTTACCTTCATTATTAGAATAATAATTCTCCATCCCTCTCTTCTTCTCACGTCACAAATACTTTGTTATCTTATTTGTAAACAATTTATCTCCTATAACATTACTTATAATCACTAATATTTTTCCTAGTTTGACTTAATTAATCTTTATATCATCATTGCCCTCAATCCAAGCTAAGTACGGCCTAAGAGGTTAAATTTGATGTATTATTTCTAATGGTTCCTTGCTAGTTGCTAGTGTCATGTTTTCTCACTTTCTTTAGTTTAATTTTTCCCCTACTCCTTCCCATACGTTATTGTCCCTGTCTTTTTCCCCTTTTCCAAATACTTTTTAATTTCATTTTGACGTTTTCTCACTTTCAATCTACTGATAAAATTTAGTTATGATTTCCAATTACTAAAATTAAAACGTACTATATATGTATTATCATTAGCCTAATCTGACCTTTATGTGTAAGTCGTACGAACACGCTCAATACTTTGTGTTTTGTTAATTGAAATCTTGGTTCATACAGTGGCTTATTGAGCATCCTGAATTTGCAAGAAATCCTATTTACATTGCTGGTGCTTCATATGCTGGAAAAGTCATTCCAGCTCTTGTGTTAGAGATTGTAAATGGTAATTTCAACTACATATATATTCATTTACGTATACTCCTTTTGTTTTTTAATGTTAATTATAATTTGACCTTTTAGTTATTCATGTAATGGTTTTGCCTTGAGTTTTCATAAACTAACCCCAACCCGAAAAAACAACATATACAAATTAAAAATGACCTGAATCCAACTTGCACCCAAACAATGAGTTGAAACTAGTGACCTAAAACTTAATTGACCTAATTAAATTGACCTTGTATTAACAAAAATGGTTTTGACCTAATATATATTCTTTGACCAAAACTCAAACTTGCACCCAATTTGATAGCAATTTACAATTGATATAACCCGACCCAACAATGATCTAAACCCGAACTAGCACCTAGCTAATTAGAACCCAAAATTGAAATACAATTTGTTATTTACCTGATATATATTGTGACACTTCACATAACTCAAACTTATTTGTCTCATCTTTGATAACTCGACCTACCATATTGAACAAAACAAAAAATTAAACATATGGAACAAGATAACTTCACCTTATTTTGCAAGTTTGGGCACCAAAGATTTCATAAACTTATGTCTGGCAAGATTCAATTTTGTATTACCAACTGTTTTTTCAAAACTATTATAACTATCACCATGACGTCACTGTGGTTCACACTAACTACATTATTCTTATTTTCCTTCTCTATTCTCACGTTTCTCTCCCCTGTTCCCCCCATTATTGTCCTCTCTCATCTTTAACTCTCAATTTGAATTCTCACCCACCCCAGTTGAACATGAAACCCTAATTATTGCCTATGAAATTTGCAAAAGAAAAAGAAAAGAGGAGGGAAGGGAGTAATGGAGAGAAAAGGGAAGTGAATCGTGAAATTAGAGAGGGAGAAGGAGGGAAAGAAGAAGGTAGTTATATGGACCCACAGACCACAGTGACGTCATGGTGGTAATTTTTAACTATTTAAAAAAAAATTTGTAGTACAATAAAATAAAAAAAATGTTAATGGTATTGTAAAAAATGAGTAGAATAGTAGGTGGTATTTTACAAATTTTCCAACATAAAATAACGGATGAAAAGGAAAATTGGGTATAACTTAAAATAATATAGTAATTATATAATGCACTATTCAACATTAAACAAAATTGAGATCATGTATAATTTTGGATTTATGAAATTATGTAGGTTGCCTATTGAACATTCGGTGTTTAATGCTTAGATGCCCAATTTTTTATTTTAACTACCGAAACGATTTAGTTAAATTATGTATTATGATATGTATCTGTATTGAAATCAATATATATAATACTCGTGTATGCATGTGTTTCTTGTACTGTAGGAAATGAAGCAGGATCTGGGGCAAGAATGAATATTCAGGTATGTTATCATTTTTTTAGGAAAAAGTACAGGAACATTAGAAGATTTAAACCCATACTTCAAAACCTAAAGAGATGTATAGTTCGTACATGTTAGATAATATGAAAATCCTTAGATTGGAATGCATTCCATTGATTCATATATATAGGGTTACAAAAATGAGTCCTAATCACGTTAGAAAATCTCAAAAGATAATTATTCACTAAACTATATCCTTCTATATAGAATAATGGCATTACAAGATAGTTAACACCAGCTATCCCTACACAATAAGTGCTACAAAGTCATTAGTGACAGAACTAAGATAAAGCATAGTAGAAAAGAGGAGCTGAGACAAGAAGCCTCAACTCCAGCACCAATTCTGTCAGTTCCTTTTGCCATCTTTGGCAAACACCCCTGTATTAGGTTGAACGACAAATATTTTGCTCCGCCACCACATAGAATTTTTAAAAACTCGAGGGATATCGTATATAATTTTCAAAAAAATATTCTAAAAATAATTTCAATTAAGTAAAAATCAACAATTGTAAAGAAAAAATATAATAGATATTCAGTAAAATTAATTTCATTTCATTTCACTAAAAATAATTACAATTTCGTAAAAATAATAGTAGTTCAACGAAAATAAGGTGAAGTGAATAAGATCTTACATTTCCCTTAAAAAAAAAAAAAAAAAAAAAGACCTTACATTTATTTGCATTACAAAATTCTTTCACCATTTATTACTCTGTATCACCATATGAGATAACCACCTAACAATTCAAATGGATAAGTTAAGTACCCCATTGTACTCAAGTCATTTAAGGTCCCGTGGCGGAGCCAGAATTTCTAAGTGAGGGGGGCCAAGATTATACCTACGTATATATAATTTTGCAACTATTGAATTGATTACATTTACTTTTTTTAAAAAAAAAAAAAAAAAATTTGTTAGCTACAAGATTTGATCACTTGACATCTTGCATACTATCACATATAAAAACCAACTCCTCTACACCAAAATTAATGACAATTAAGAGAAAATTTAATTAATATCTTGAGCCAAGGGGGAGGCCAAGGCCCCCACCAGCCCCCCTAGCTCCGCCCCTATTAAGGTCCCAAAGATCTAAGAGGTTACATCTCAAAATCAATAAGACTTTTTTCTAGGTTTTCCTTTAACAAGAGAAGAAGCCATTAGCAGTTCGGGTAAGGGTTTCACTTTAATACCTATCGCCCTGATAGCAGAGTAGTGTGAAAACCAATAAGAGAAGTATTGGCTATGACCTAGTCTTTCAAGACGGTCAACATTCGCAATCAAGTGACCAGTTCACTCTATAGTAGAATGGAATCCGTTTTCTTCAATGTTGCTATACATTCTCAGCCTAGAGACAAGGAACCTCTTTTGGGACCTCGTGGTAATGCCATATGTAATGCTTGACTTTATTTTCTTTTATTAATGTGGAGACACTTACATTTGTTGTTTAGAAATATTACATTTCAACAATTAAACAGGGACGGGAGGAGTAATTAGAAAGAAATTAATCGGTACTACGAACTAGGAGCATTACTTGCATTAGGCAATTTTGAATATCTCAGTTGTATGTAAATTTGCAATGATATCTCCTTTCATAACATTTGAATCCAGGGATATATTATTGGGAATCCGTCAACAGATAATTACTATTCAAAACATGAAATCGAATATGCTCATCGTATATCTATACTGTCAGATGAGCTTTATGAGGTTAGTAGTATTAGTACTTAATTATTAGCATGTTTGTGTCACTAATTGAAACGCTTTTTTACGTTGCCAACTTGCCGTTTGTACAATGCAAGATAGTATGTCAACAATACTTACTTTTACCGTTTTTATTTATTTTCAACACTTCAACTTATGCAGTATTCCCATACTTTACTTTGACTAAATTTGATGAATTTAAGAAAACACATATATATATATATATATATATATATATATATATATATATATTCATGTGGGATTATGCTACATTTGTCTCGATTCATAATTTCATAACATTAATCTATATAATTTTTAATTTTGACAATTAATTACAAAAGTGATTAATATAATAATGTAATGACAAACGTGAAAAGAGAATGAATTGAAGTGTTGCTAGTAAAAGAACGGAAGAAGTACAAGGCAATTTTGGAAGGATAATACCAGGCCAAGGTCCAATAGTAAGAATTGAATAAGTATTATAACTCGTAAGATTTAGGCCTAGTAACTCAACTTTGGCGTCGGCAATATTGGTAGGCTATTTAGCCTAGTTCACATATGAAAGAATTAAATTACTTTGAGAATTTCAAACTATTGTTTGTTTCTCTATTTGAAAATATATACTTGTCATGATTAATTTCTTTGAATGTGGCTTTATTTATGTAATTCTATTGTTGTGTTCTTTGTATTATTATCATTTCACTAACACATCATGTATATTAAAAATTTTAGTCGGCCAAGTCAAGTTGCAATGGCGATTTTCAGCCGATTGTTGTAGAAGGAAATGAACAATGCATACAGAATCTTGAAGCTATATCAAATGTGAGTATATATATTTTACATTCAACGAATCACACACAGACACGAAAATGATATGTTTTACACTAAATCAATTGGATACGATTAGCTCTAGTTACGTACTTAAATTAATTAGTCTATAAACGTTGTTCTAATGCCTTAAAGATGAATATGTTGAATGAGCCCTAAGAAATCATTTATAATATATACTTCGTGTGTATATATATATAGTTCAATAGTTTAATCTAATTCAAAGTGTGGAATATAGTTCGTTCATACGTACATGTGTTGTAAACTTAACTATATATCGGTCTATCTCATGTACTAATATTTTAGATCTGCGATTTGACTCTGCAGTGCATGGATCCCGTAGAAGAATCATTTATCCTGGAATCCAAATGCAACGTATCAACACCCGATAAGTGGTGTCGGGTATTGCTTAGTTTATTTTCCTCTTTTGTTCACAATTTTTTCTGAGTTGAAGGGGCATAATTTAAGTAATTCATCGGTCGTTAATTTTAAAAGTTTTTTATTTTATTTGTTGACTTTGTTTGCGAAACAAACTTTGTTCTAAATGGAAAAATTGTTAGAGACAGAAAGAGTAGACTTTATGTGATCAATAACAAATTTATGAATTTGTACTATTTGTATGTGTGTTTTTGGTGGTGCAGGTATACTATCGTAATCGCATGTCTCAACCGTGGGCAAATGACATTAACGTCCAAAAAGCTCTTCATGTTCGAGTGGTATGAAATTGATTTAGAAACAAGATCTCCCGAAATCAAATACAGTTTTTCCCATAAAAATTAAAAATACTTTCTAATTTAATTTTTGTACACCTCTTTTGAATCTTTCTCCCACACTCAGGCGTGTCAAAATTTCACAATTATCAGTAAAACTAGTTTAGGTTTCATGCATGCACAGATACAGTACTATTATCATGTTGCCCTGCTTTGCGGTCTAATCTTGAGACTGATATTTGTGTTTAGGGAACAATTAACGAATGGTTTCGTTGTCGCGGTCGTCGTAGCGATGATATATTTGAGTACAATTATGAAGTTGAAAGTAGCGTTAGTTATCATCAAAATCTTACCGCCCAGCCTCTCAGGGCACTAATCTTCAGGTAATTCATTTGTACTCTCTATTTGTAAACTGTGCTTTATCCATGAAACTAGTTCAATATCTAACCATAAAGTTGGGGTTAACGAGAATCGAACCACTTTTCTACTTTTCTACTAGTAGGATGCCTTATTGCAAGGCCAGAAATGATTAAATGATCTAAGCAGTGGCGGAACCATAAAATTTATATAAAGGGGGCCATAGTTATAAATTCTTGGTGTACCTTTTAACCGTATATTTTAAAAGCTGGAATCTTAAAGGCAAAAATAGAAAGATCATACGCAATTCGCAAGGAAAAATGAAAATAAAAAGAAAGATAAGAACATGAGGACAAAATGGTTTAATGTTTTGTTTTAATCAAAAGAAATCAAAGTAAATGTCCTTTGCGGGCATCGAATATAGCTCAACAAAAAGTATCAAAACTATTTTGACCTAAGTGTACCAACTTTGTCAAGTTTACTACCACATTATACTTAACAATTAATAGATTTTATCATTCATAGGGGTGGCCATGGGTATCCCCAGCCACGCCCTAATTCCGCCCCTGGATCTAAGTAACTTGCTAGTTATAACAATTACAATACCTCATTTTAGGGTCTGTTTTCTTCAACTTATTTTTAGTACAGTTCAGTTTCTAATTTCCTTTTCTCATAAAATATTTAATTCAATTCAGCTCAGCTCCAATCAGTTGAGTTCAGTTCTATAAATCATAATAGACTCTTATTATCTCATATACACTACCTTCATCTCACTAAAATGATTAGGTTATCTTATACTAGTATTTCGTCTATACTTTTGTAGCTGACATATTTTGACTTTTGATAGCGCTAATAAAATGTATTTTGAGTAGCATTTGTGATTTACACTTATGATTAAACAAAATCATATGTGATCTTGTTTGAATCTTCTCAATTAATATTTTATTAATGAATATCAACTTTTAATAGTTTTTATTTATTATTATTAAACTTGTGGCATTGACAAATGTGATAAAAGATACTCGTACTTAATAACAAAAAACAAAAAAAATTAGTGTAGTAGATTGTTACATTATCCAATTAATTGGACTTTGGACATTTGGTCGTTACATTAACTATGCTTACTGGTTGACTTTGTTTAACAGTGGTGACCAGGATATGTTGGTTCCATATATGTCAACATTGACTTGGATCAAAAAGCTAAATATCGTCCCAAAAGATGATTATTGGAGGCCTTGGTTTTTTAATGGCCAAGTCGGAGGGTAAATTAAGTTCCTACAAAATCTCTCTCTGCTTATTATTGAAACTGTCTTCTGAATTATTATTTAATTTTTTGGGGGGTAAGTAAATACATCAAGGTTTGAGGGTCTTCTCTATAGACTGAACCTTAGCTTATTAAGTGAAATAAAAGAAGAGAATTTAAGTGGATCTATATCTTGATGAGTGCGGCAAAAGTGATCTAACGCGACAACATATATAATTTGATACACATGTAGATGAGTAATATAAAAAAGTTAGTGAACTTACTTTGCATCTTTCTGACATTGTATCTAAGAAACTTAATTTTTCACAAACTACAAGCCTAAAATTGTCCGTTGATGTCTAGATATGAAGATGCAAACTCAAACAAAAACTTTTATATGTGACTGACTAGCTGGTCACACCCGTGGCTGCCAGCCACATATATCGTTACTAGTTTAAAGAATAGTCTAGGTTACTTGGTCAGGTGTTACTCGGTCAGTTAGGGTTTACTTAATCAGTCAGTCATAGGATACTCAGTCAGTTAGGGATTATTCAATCAAGGGTTATTACTCGGTCATGGATTACTCGATGATACAGGGTTTACTCGTATGTTATATTAATTAGCTAATCATATGGTGTGACCAGCACAAAAGTTGTTGAAATTTAAAAGAAGCTACGTGCAAAATTAAAAATAAACCAATAAGAATCTTTTAATTTATCTTGTTTGGTGTGTTGTTTTTTTAACTTAGTTTCCACTTTTTCATCAATCCTTTTGAAGTCAAAACTATAGGGGACAAATCTATACTTAGTTTATAAAAACTCTAATCAATAGCGTAAAGTGTCATCCTTTTCTTTAATTATATTTTTTTTTCAACAAAAAATACTCTGTATATTTTTATGGAAAAATTGAAAAGAATTATCCCACCTTTGCTCTATCTGTTCAAAACAAGCCCACCTTTAGATATTCTGGAAATAAACCCACCTGTCACCCCTATTTTCTTAAAATGAGCCTTTCACCAAATCACTAAATTAGTGATCGGTTTTAGAAGGTGACCTGCCAAGTGTCATCTTCTAATTGGTCCAAGTTTGTAAAAAAAACATTAAAAAACATAAATAATTATTAAAAAAGAAATTCTCTCTCCACCCTCCTCCTCCCCCTAGCCACTACATACAACCACCGCCCCTCCTCCTTCCGCATGCTGCCCAACCTGAATAGCCACCCCCCTCCCTGCCCAAAGCCGTCGAACGACCACCCACACCCGCCTTTCCCTAGTAACTCTTCCCCTACATACCCACAAGCCACAATCTCATCTTCATTTCGGAGTAGTTAAATTTTTAGAGTAGCGGTGAGGATTTTGGGGTGGCTGCGTTAAGCGGGGTTAAGGTGGAGCTTTTGGGTTGACTGAAGTTTTCAGGTGTCTGGAAATAACATTTTAAGGAAATAACTTTTTAAAAAATTGAAGTATTATTATTATATACTTAATTTAGTTTTTATATGGATAAACATTTGATCAAGTTTAGTAAAATTTTATTTTTTTGCAATTTTTGTAGGATCGGTCGATCCTATGATCCTATTTTACGAGTCGATCCTACCCTAATCTTCCGATCCAAAGTAGAATCCCGATCCTCAAAACATTGGGATGGGTTTTTCAAGATGGATGGGTGGGTTTTCGAGGTGGATGGTGGGGTTTTCCGGGTGGCTGGTAGGGTGTCCAAAGTGGAAGGTGGAGTATTCCAGGGAAAAAGGCTGGTGGGTGAGGGTTGCCTGTAACACCCCAATACCTCCTTCTACGGAAATACCAGTATAATATGTATAATTATACTGTAAAGATAGACTTAAGTGTACTACCGCCGCGTGATTACGCAAGGGTACCAAAATTTACTAAATAAAACCAATAATTTGTAGCGGAAAACTTCAATACTCTTTCTTTTTTAATAACAAACCATAATAATAACCATAGTCATGAGTATTCAAAATAAAACACAAACACCAACATTCCTAATCTAGGTGAAGACATTCATGGGACTCCATATGCTCAATTATTGACTCCACCTGAAATTAGGGCCTGTTCTCTTACGTTGAAATTCAGTTCAGTTTAGTTCATCTGAGTTCAGTTCAGCTCAGCTCATTTCAGTTTAGTTCAGTTCAGTTCAGCTCCTAATTTCCTTCTCTTATAAAATATTCATTTCAGTTCAGTTCAGTTCAGCTGAGTTCAGTTCAGTTCGAGTTCAGTTCAGCTGAGTTCAGTCAATGAGAACAGGCCCTTAGTTAACACTGCTTACAATTACAATAAACAGGGCGAACCAAAAGCAATCATGCTTTAAAAACCAAATCCAATAAAATCCAACTCATTATTTCAAAACCAAATCCAATAATTCAATAAAAATAATTAATAAACCAATTCCTTTAAAAAACCCATTACTTTAAATTCAATTCCTCACCCAAGTGTGCATACCCCTCAAGCTAGTCTCCTACTAAGCTATTTCAAGGTTATTCTAGAGGAAAGACCTGGTCATACAAAGTCCAAGGTCTTATCAAACCAAATATGCATCCCTTTAATATCCAATACTTCCAATATAATTCAAATTTAATTCCACATGCTTTCAAAATCAAACCTTTTAAACATGAATAATAATTTTAATTATTCAAAACATGATATGAAAAATTGATACTCCAATTGATATATCAAAACTAATTATTCAAACATGCTTTTATTTCACAAATTATAATTCAATTCAATTTAATTAATTCAATCAACATAAAAATCATTCAAAACATGCTTATTCAATCCAATCAATATTTAAAGTATCTAGCCACTTAAACGTACGTTGATCCTTGCTAGGAAATCATACAAAAGAACCTCAAGAACCTTGATTGAACACACCCTACAAATAAATATAACATTAATTAATATAAGGTTAACAAATAATCACAACAATTAAATTAAAACCCCTGGCCCAACTATATGTACATGAACCTTATAAATTATTTTCACATAAACATGAATAAAAATTTGATTTTATATAATTAGAACTGCTCATAATAATTTTTATAAATCCCCCCAAAATAATAATAATTAATTAATCAAGAAAAGAGAAGAAGAAAATAAAGATAGAAAACCAAAGGAAAAAGAAGAAGAGGTTGGCGGCAAGGGAAGCAGTATGACGGTAGGTGACTGTTGTCGATGGTGGCTGGCAGCGGTAGGTGGTGCCGGAGGCGGATGGTGGTGTTTGGTGGTGGTGGTTGGTGCAAGGAAGACAGGAAAAAGAAGAGAATTAGAGAAGATACTTTAAGAGAGAATTATGAGAATTGGTATGAGTGTTTGGCCATGAATCAAAGGGTATTTATAGGCTAGCTCATGTATGAATTATGGTAGGAAAATGTAGGAGAAATTATGATAAAAAGAATTAAGGAATTATTTGAAGAAGTGAATAAAGATATATGGAAAGTTTTTATATTAAGGTGACTGAGAATAATAAAAATATAGAAGGTGTGTTGTCATGAAAATAATCAAGGGAAATATAAGGCGGGAAAATAAGATGGTCAAATATTGAGGAGATGGAAAAATAGAATTCAAGAAAGTAAGAGATTTTAGGGAGATAATTAAAAAATACAATTCACCAAAATAAATTACCCCAAAATTCATCATGGAGGTCGAAAATATGAGCTTAACCAAGTTTATACAACATGTGCATTGCATGGGCCAAAAGCTAGTTTAATTACAATATCACCCCATGCAACTTGTTGTTAGCCACCCGTGTCTCAATTAGCAATGTCACAGCCATAGAAAAAAAAAAAAAAAAAAAGGGAAAATTCTCAATGGTAACACTAAACTTTTTAATTTTCTAAGTGGTAAATTGCAAAAATTCTTATTATCCTTGGTAAACTTTAATGTGTTATAATTTTTTAATAATGAACTTAATGTAAAATTTTAACTAAATGTTTAACTATAGTTAGTTTTTTTTCTACATTTATTTTAGTAATTTTATTACTCATTTACCCAACAGTGAACCATTCTCCCCCGCCCCACCCATGCCGGCGCCCAACCACCCCTTTGCCAGCGCGCCGGCCTCTCCCTGCTGTGCCTTTCTATCCCCATGAACCACCAGCCCCTAACATACATTTGAATCAAATAATTGGTAACAATGATTAAGGGTTCGAACCCAGAAATTATCATCTGGGAATATGCTAGTTTGCCCAGATTTAGAGCTCTTCGATGCGTACATACTTGAAGAATGTGCGAAAAGATTTATGCTTGGTGGTCGCTGCTTGTTTCAATTCACCAATAGAAATTGTATTGATGAATGATAATCGTAAAGAATATACATGCAAAATTACAAGAGATGTTTTTGAAGAAAAAATTGGAAAATGATTGCGTGAAATCAACGCCCTCAGCCTTAAAACCCCTCCTCGAAATCTCAATGTCTCGATCAATTTCTCATCCCTAAACGAAATCAGATAATTAGGGATTCGAGATGGTCGAAAATCATGGGTTTCTTCGATTTTTGAAGCTTTAGGTGCGAAGGGGTGGATGGTGTTGTCGGTGGGCGAGGCGGTGGTGAATTGGGTGAAGGTGGTACGTAGTTGCGGTTGGTGGTTGTTGTGTATTTCGGTGGCTACTATCGCGGTGGTTGCATGGTGGTTGTTTGTTGAATGGTGGTTTTTTGTTGTTGTTAATATTGCGGGTTGTTGTTGGCAGGTGCGGCGGGTTTCTCCATGTTTCGTGTGGTGGTGGAGGTTTAAAGGTGTGTGGTTTGGTGGTGTGGATGTGTAACAAGGTGTGCAGGTGGTCGGTCAATTGTGGTGGCTGAAATCGTGTTTGCTCGGTGTTTGTGTTATTGTTGGAAAGGTGAGGAGGAAGAAAGAGATCGAGATGATGAAAGATGATGATTATTATGATGATATGTTGAGTTGAGTAAGGACATTTAAGGGATTTGAGTGTATAGTATTAAGTGAGGATATTTCAGGATTTTTATTTATTTTTATTTATAAAAAATATTAACCATGGTTAGGAATTAACATAATTGTTCATTAAGTTCACCATTGAAAAATTATAACAAATTAAAGTTTACCAAGGATAATAAGAATTTTTGCAATTTACCACTAAGAAAATTAAAAATTTTAGAGTTACCGTTGAGAATTTCCCAAAAAAAAAAAAGGAATTTTATGTGGTTGAGGTGTAAAAATGGTTGAGCCCAACCTCATGCTTTTAGGAACATCTATTAGTTACTGGTTTGGATGAAGTGAGGACTAGTGTACCGAAAATTTGAATAGGTTGGCTCGCGTACGATCCAAGCCACACACCATCATGCTGGGACGTGTAGGTTTAGGTTTTGGGTGCGTTAGCCAAAGTCCATTGGTTTAGCGTGCTTTGTTGTGCTTCTTACAGATAAAGGCGGCCAAGGCTAGGCACGCACAATACATGTCGTGTATGCCTACACTATGCACGTGCCTTGTACACTGTGCTTTTTTCCTTGTGTCGAATCGTACCATGCTTCAGACCACTAGAGCCCAATAATACCATCGATATTTTATTTTTTTATTGCGGTAATGAGAAGAGCCCTACCGGGCCGGAACCTCTCACAGGTCCAACCCGACCCGGGTTAGCGGGCTAGACAATTTGAGATTGGGGGAAGGGTAAGGAATGGGAATCCCCACCCCAAATTGCCTCTAGTGGGGTTTGATCTCACAACCTTTTAGTTGTAAGGTGACAAACTTACCACTAGACCAAGCTTAGCTTGGTTACCATCGATATTGAGGTGTCCAAGTAGTTAGACGCTTCTAACATCTTATAGCTAGTGGTTTGGATGAAGTGAGGAGTGGTGTTTCTATGATGGAGTTATGGATGTGGTTGGTTGTTGGTAGCTAGTAGTGGGTGGTGCTTGACAGCTTGAGTGTGGTGGTGATTAGTGAATTTTTCTTATTTAACTTGATATTGTAATATTAAGGGTATTTTGATCATTATGTATATGATGAGTAGTTATATTGTAGACTGAGAATTTCTTGTTTCATACAGATATGTTACAGAATATTCAAATGGCAACTACAATTTGACCTTTACTACAATCAAGGTATAAGCATTACTTAAACTAATCCTTTAGATACCCATTTTGTTACTGATATTTACTAAACTTAAATTAATGCTAAACTTAAATCATTTTTAGTGAAATTAAATTACCTTTGCCTAACTTAAATAAGCTTTTTATTAAATCATTTTTGTTAAACTTTAATAGTTTTTACTAATTACAAATTTTTTCGATTAACTATACAATATTTGTTCTTTGGAGTTATTGAATTTTACTAATTAAAACTTAATTCCACTAAACTAAACTTAATTTTGTTAAAATTAACTTATTTTTACTTAACTTCTTGTATTTTTGCTGAACTTAATTTAATTTTACTAAATAAAATTTAATTACATTTTTTCAGAACTAAACTTATTTTTATTAACATTTTTATTGCTTTATATAGTGACAGTAGCTTGACAAATGTCTCACAGTTCTTAATCTCTTTTTAGTTAGAACAATTAAAACTTAGCTAAATTGCTAATTTTGCAGGGAGCAGGACATATTGCCCCTGAATATAAGTCACAAGAATGTTTAGCAATGTTGCAAAGATGGATTGCATTTAGCCCTCTGTGATTTAATTTATCAACATTGTTGTTTGTTAAATTTTCGCTTACCTTGTAATTTTGAAGTATATAGATTTGTGTAACTACGTAATTTCATACCTAAAAGCATTGTAAAGTTAAGATCAATGCATTATTTGTATGATTCATGAAAGCAATAATGAAACATTATTTAACTGAAAAACTAGGTTAAACCCCGTAGATGCACGGTTGTTAAGTACTTTTAACGATAACAAATAAAAACAGTATAAAATTAGCATGCAAACAATTGCCTAGAAGAAACGGTAGAAGTATTATTAACATGAACACTATACATGAATTCAAGTGCAAATAATCTCACAATGATTCAATTACAGAATTATGAACATGAACATTAACACAAAATCAAGTATCGAAATTCACTCAAAAAAATTATTAAAAAAAAAAATCATAAAATTATCATGGCAATCCAAACAAAAATTCAAATTCAAACTTCTCTAAATTCTCACATGACTTAATTAATATACTCAAAAAAGTATACTTATCTAGCCTAAGTCCATAACATGTCAACTGACTTTTCCTAATCGAAAATCAAATAACCTAAAATTGAGAAACCCTGATTCCGCAATCAAAATCGCAAAATACTTGTTTCAAAATCGAGCAAATTCAAAATTAAACCAAAAATTACATACCTAAATAGATTATCACGAGATGTTGATGAGCAAAAGCGAAGAAATTGAAAAGCGAAGAAATAGAAGAGCGAAGAAATAGAATCACCTCTTTAGAGAACTAGGAGGAAGAGAGAGAAAATCTAAAGAAGAGATAGAAAAAAATAAAGCGTGTGCAAGAATTAAAACAGAGTTTATTCAAAGCCTGAAATTAAAAAAATGACCTTAATGAGGCGAGTGAAACTTCAGCCGTTAGATTCAGTACGATCTACGATCTAGATGAGTTCCTAGTTCCTATTATAGACCTATGTATATATATATATATATATATATATATATATATATATATATATATATATATATATATTTATGTGTGTGTGTGTGTGTGTATGTATATGTATATATATGTATGTGTATGTATATATACATATATAAATATACATATATATATATATATACATATACATATATATACATATACATATATATATATATACATACATACACATATATATATACATACATATATATATATGTATATACATATACACATATATATATATATACATGTATGTGTATATATATATATATATATATATATATATATATATATATATATATATATATATATATATATAGGTAGGTTGGGATTCAATGAGAATGATCTTAAAATGAGAAGAAATCTTGATTGTACAAATGAATCTAATGAAATCCCACTTAACCACCACAACCCCACCATAAAATCCCATTTTCCACCCACGAAATCCACTAAAGCCCATTAACAATCAACATTAAGAAGCACATTAACAATCTTCTTCCTATAATTCAGAATCAAACCCTTGAAAAATATCTTCTAGAACTTCACCAATATCAATGGCTATTTGAGGTGGGGTTTGTGCTATGGTGGTTTAGGGGTAAGGGAAGGGGAAGCACCGGCAAGGAGAATCGTGGGTCTGGAAGCAACGGGAGAGTGGGTAACTGAGTGAGAGAGTTGGCCAAGGGAATGGGGGTAGGGTCAAGGACGGTGGTTGGGCTGGTGATGGTGGTGGGTCTTAATTTTTTTTAAATTTTTTTTTTGTAATTTAATTTATATATTTTTTTGCCAATCACACTCTAACACGTGTCAATTAACTTATTATTACAAGTTAAAAATCGGTTGGGACCATTAGAAGAAAATTCACATTAAGGTTCGGATTATTAAAAAAACAAGATTAAGTTTTACATTATACTTCCTCCGTCACATATTACTCGCAACAAAGGGGTATTATTTGTGAGACATAAAATATTCCTTTGTTGCGAGTAATATGTAACGGAGGGAGTATTTAATTATAGAAAATTATCTAATTGCAAATTAATATTAAAAATTTGTAATTACTATAAAAATTAAATTATATCATACTAAAGAAAATAGTAGATTACAAGCACGACTAATAAAAAAAATTATAGATTACGTCACAAATTTATATGTAGGAATATATTGGTAGAAGAGGTAATCGGTCGTTAGACAATCACCCTAAAGCCAAACAATATCTCTACCTAAACCAACTTAAGACAAATCTAGGGTAAGTAGAGGATCGTATCCACAAGGAAAGGGTAAGGACACCAAGAGTATGAAACGGTTGCAATCTAGTTCGGTCACAAATTAGGGGTTTTGATTAGATAATTACTATGGAGACTAGCACTAGGGGGAAATGGGAATCGACACCAACCAAACCAATGGATCAAAACAATAGGCAAACATGAACACAAATTTGGGTGATAGAAAGAAAGGCACTCAACATTGCCTTCTTTTGAAGCCACAACACTAAGCATTCCTAAACCAAACTCAACTAACAAGATAGACCAACCAAGTCTTAACGATGGGAAGTAGACTACTAACTCAGGTTTGTCTTTCCGGTCCAAGAAAGCACTAAGGCACAAGCAATTGAGATTTCTCGCCTAATTGTTGCAACTAAGGCTACTACATCATTTAAACAAGGGACCCTAATCAAGAGGAACTTAGCATAATCATATAAGAAAAGGCTCACAACTAGATCACTTCATCTCTCAATGCAAACATAGAAGTGAATACATGAGCAATACGTGGCCATCCAATTGCACATGCAATTAACCAATTCTTTAACAATTAATCATCAACCCAAAATGAACCTGCAAGCACAAACTTCAATCAACCCATGGCTTGGTTACCCAACCCTAGCTAATTAACTACTCACTAATCATGGTGAAGAACATCATAACAACAAGTTCTAATTCTAGCATTTAATTAACAAGTTGAGAAAAGTAGTAAGAACAAGGTAGATTGAACATGCAACAACAATTGAACAAGATTAAGGAAGAAATTAGCAATTCAAAGTAAGTAAAATTAAAAAGAAATTTAAGAACAAGAGATAGAGGAAAGAGATTACTAATGAAGCTTCAAAGTTGAGGAAATATTGAATTCAAGAGAACAAACTTCAATTAATTCTTACAATGATTGAGTTTTGAGGAAAACTAAACTAATTAAAGAGGGTTTAGAGAAACTAAGGGCCTAAGAAAACTAAAGGGAATTAAGAGAGAAGAAGCTCCATACAAATGAGCCCCCAAAAACTATTTATAACCCCCAATTATATAGTAAACTCCGTAGTAGAAAGCTCGCATGACCTATAGGGCCTGGCCTCTCCAAGGACTGGAGAGGCTGCTCCATGTCTTGGAGAGGCCGCTCCAAACTAGGAGAAATTGGGGCAGAATGATCCGTAGCAGGGTGGAGAAGGCTCTCCAAAAAGGTGGAGAGGCCGCTCCTCAGGTGGAGAGGTCGCGCACCTATTTTGGAGAGCCTCTCCGCATTTCTTCTTTCAAATCTGCCAAGGAAGGTAGGAAGTTCAGCATTGAGGTAGAGAGGGCTCTCCAAATAAGTGAAGAGGTCGCTCCAGTTGGAGAGGCCACAACCTATGTTGGAGAGGCCTCTCCCCACAAAATTCATACATTCTGCCAAGGAGGTTGCAGCTACAACAGCGAGGTGGAGAGGCCTCTTCACTGACGTGGCCTAGAGAGGTCGCGCCTCTCTGTGGAGAGGCCTCTCCACTGCAACTCTCTCCTTTTTCTTGACTTGGCTCCCTTGCCTTCATCTTCTTACTTTCAACCTTGGTTCATCATCCATAGGTTTCAATTGGTCGTCTTTAGGCCTAAAAACTCAATAAATCACTAAAAACCCGTGAAGCATAGGATACACAAAAATTGCATAAAAATAGAATGAATAATAAGGCATCAACTCCTCACATATTCAACATTAAAAACCACTCTATAATCATACAAAATTGCCTGTTATCAAATCTTATTGTATAATATAAAATAAAAGAATAAAATATTCTCAAATTGTAATATATAGAAAAAAAAAATCATTTTAAGCAAATAATATCAATAATAGTAATAAGAATTTTTCTTATATCTATTATAATATATAAATTAAATATAGAATTTTGTTGTCTTAAATTAGTTGTCAACAAAAATGATATAAAAAGAAAAATCAAGTTAGAATATTTTTATTTTCAAAAAATAGTTTTTGGAGGGAAAACACGACACCGATAAGTTTGAATGTTTTAGTAATATGTTATTGATTATTGATAATCCAAAGTTGAGATCATTTTGGGCAAATCGAGCAAAGTTGTGATTATTCTTGTTAATCTTCCCTATAAAATATATATAAAGTTGTACAATTAGTCAAGCCGTGATACAACAATACTTAAGCCATATGATTAGCCAAGGAATATTCCAACATTTCTTAAGGGTAGTGTCGGGTACAACTAACCATACATGAGTACGTGGCTACCAAAGATAGATTTGAGCCAAAAAGGAGGTTTCAAGCAAATAGGGTTTATAATTTGAATGTTGATTTTCTTTTAGCAAAGCTTGGAATAATTAGTGAGTTAAGGAAACCTACGTACGTGCTAATATTGATAAACAACTGGGGCATCTCTCGGGGCACAAAATTAGTAACTAAAATATAAAGCAAAACTTTTAGCCAGGTCACGAGAAAGCAACACATGACATTCTAACTTTTCGTCAAGTGTTGCACAACGTTAGATAAATTTAGATAGATTTCGTAGGATAAAAAATTTAGTTTAGAATTCTATTTTTAATCAAATATAATTTGGATAGAATTTTTAGGAATAAATTGTTAGTTTAGAGTTTTATTCTCGGTAAATACCAATATTTCATATGTAAAAAATAAATTATAATTTTATTCAAAACAATATTGGATATAGATTATAAGTCTAAAAAATTATCATATAAATTTATTTTTTATATCATATCAATGAAAATTAATGTTATTTATACTTCCTCTGTTTTTTTACTCCCTCCGTCCCTAAATTACATTCCTCTTTGGAAATTTACACGAGAATTAAGAAGAGAAGAATAAGACAAATAACAATAATTAGATAATGCAATGGGAAGTACAAAGATTGATTAGTTATTACTCATGACATGTCATCAATCCTTTGCAAAAAAAAAAGGACCAATCACATGCTCCTAATTGAAAATTTTTAACCAATCATATTCATTGTAATTTGGCACAAGCATTAAATATAAAACAGAAAAAGAGAGTTAATTTACTAAAAAAACTTACCAAAAATAGAAAGGAGGAATGTAATTTAGGGACGGAGGGAGTATTATAGCACTATAGGGGTTGGGTACAAATATTTGGTAGAGGAATAAAGTAAGAGAGAGAAAGGTAAAAATACAAAATCGCCCATGTGACATATTGATAAACTAAAAAGTAAGTGTGAAAAAGCAAAGGTATGTTGGGTATTTTCGTATTTGTAGTGTGAACACAAATAATTTTTTTTCCTAAATAGGAAATGGTGCAATAATAATTTGTGAAACTTCCTAAAAAGGCAAGTGCATGGTGCAATAATAAAAGAACGGAGGAAGTATATGTTAATGGTACAATAATAAAAGAACGGATGAAGTATATAAACATATACTTCCTCCGTTTTTTAATAGTTGCAACATACACTTTTTCATGGTATTTAAGAAAATGTGGGGTTCACATGATAAAATACACTTTAAAATGAGGTGAGTGGTTGTTAAGAGTGTAATTTAGTGGCCATGTGCTTTAAATAAGGGAGATAGTACATCTTTTTCCTAAAATAACTTTCCATTCATAGTGTGTTGCGAGTATTGTGACATTTCCATTTTAGGAAAGTATTGCAATTATTGAAAAACAGAGGAAGTACAATATTTTAGAACACTCATCTATAGTCCATATAAAGAGAAAGAATCTTTTGGTTGATAAATTTTTTTTCCCTAAAATACCCTTCTACATTTTAAAATTACATTTTTACCAAAAATAAATGCAATTTAAAAAAAAAAAAAATCCCTATCCTATAATAATTCATAACTACCCCTCTCTACCACCGTCTTAAAAAAACAACCATCTAAAAAAATTACAATTGAAAAATAGGAGCAGAAAATTGATCTTGATAAATTAATTATATGAACACACACGAATTTTCGTGCGTCTCTTAACTTGTATAAAATAAAACACGTGCCATTATTGAGTCCGGACGGATTACGGATGGAGTAACAATGTTAATAACATATTAAGAGAGTAGGAGACCTCCATAACTCCTCTTTGAACTTCTCTTTCTATCTCAAAGTTTGTTTCTTCAATTCCCTTAAATTTCAAGAACCGAAAATGATGAATATGAAATTTGTAACTAGCCTAATTATAGTTTTGGTATCATTTGCGTTGTCTAACAAATATCATACCATTCTTAATACAAATACAAATACATCGCATTTAAATTCAAATATTGTTCGATTTCTACCTGGCTTCCCTGGAATTCTCCCTTTCAATCTTCAAACTGGGTATGTTTTTATATATGTCAATTACTTTCTCTGTAATTTTTTTTTTAAATTGCATTATTTAGATATTTATGCTTGTTATACCATACTTTATGCTACAAATTATATGAAAAAAGTTGTTAATATATGAATCTTTTGTTAATATTGCTTATTTACAAAACTATATATTCGACATTACTTTCAAACTCTATCTACTTGTGGTTCAAAAAAAATATATAATTACTTGTAATTATAAGCTCATATACTCATCTTATGCATATTGATTAATTCTTTTTTTTTTTTTTTTTTTTTTTTTTGTGTATTATATTTTGAAATGGTGAATTATTTTTTCACTATAAGTTGTACATTGAATTACAAAGTAGATGAGAAATTTGATTAAGAAATATTTTATATATATTTTGTTTATGGCGCTATCTATTTTTAAAAACTTATACGTATGACTTAAAGTAACTCTATCTCTAGGAAAAATTTATAATTCGGGTGTGCAATGAAAGATTTATAATTCGAGTGTGCAAGTACAATAGTACATATTGAGCACTAAATATTTTATCATTTATAAGAATGTCTTTCTCTTATAATTGTTTAAGAATTAAGTCATAATAAGTTTTACTACGTATATAAAAGTGGTGGTAAAACTCTACACTAATTTATGTGAGGTGATTAGCAACGTAATTGGTACTTCTTTTTTGGGTGGAAAATATATTGACCAATAAGAAAGCTCAGCATCGAATTACTTGCCATTGTAACTCATGGTGAGTGGTGACACATACATATATGGCAAGAATTACCGTGGTCCTTGGACTCTTATAGAAATTTTAGGATTCCTCTGAAGTTATCTGAATTTAACTTAGCTTGTCTAAACTTATTAAAACTTATTTTAGTTGTAGTTTGAAGTTAGGCAACCTTTCAGAACTTATTTTTCCTGAAGAGAACTTATCTGAACTTATTTTTCCTCAACTGAACTTATTTTTCCTCAACTGAACTTATTTTAACTTATTTGATCTTATTTGAACTTATTAAACCTGATAAGTGAAAATAAGGTAAACACAACATACCTAAGTGTAGTCAATAAATTAGTGGGTTGGTATTAAAATCTCATAAAATAAAAAATAAAAAAATGTAATAATAATAATAATAATAATAATAATAATAATAATAAAATTGAGTGGGTTGGTATTAAAATTGGAGGGAGTGATTAAATGTGAGTAATTAAGAAATTAAATAAGGTTTCTTTCAAAAAAAAATTAAATAAGGTAGTTGGGTTATTAGTTGTTAAAGATCAGATGTTATCATGTTAAGTAAGGGTATTTAAGTTGATTTGACTAGTACAGCCTTGCCATACAATTACAAGTCAAGTAATACTATGACATTTTCGTTTTAAGAAAATTATTTAAGTAAAAAAATATATGAGGAATGTTATGAATATCAGAATATGTAATATGACATGGTTTAATGGCTAATGAATTATTAGTGCTTAATTTGAGATTGCGGGAGTATTGTTCATTGTTATAAAACACTTTTAATATATACGAAGTACTTTATTAGATAGACTTGTGCAATGCACCGATTAAATTATTAAAATGAAATAAGTTATTTCTATTATTTTTTTTTTTTTGAAAGGAAGTTATTTCTATTATTTGTTTCCTTGTATATACTTATAAATCGGATCATAACATATCTATCATCATAGATTATATAAGTAAAAAAATATAAAAAAAAAAAGAAAGCCAATATGATCTAATTAAACCATACGCATGCGAAGTTATATATCTAAGAGTTTGAAATACAAATTAAAAGTAATGCTAATTTAAATAAGTTGAAGCACCTTGGAAATACAAAACAATTATACAGTAACATTTACCAACAACATTAACTCATTTTTGTATAACATCCATATTATTAGTACGTGACTTCAATGCTAGGTAAAAATTAAAATAAAGACCACACAAAATAACATTAATAAAATCAAAACAAAAAAAATTTAGTTTTTAGCTCAATATCACTTTATTTATTCCAACCAAAAAAATTTATTTATTTATTAACACGACCAAATGAATAAAATAAAATTAATTAAATTAAAAAAAATAACCAATTCCTTAAAAAAAATAAAAAAAAAATACCAGAAATATGTACTATGTATGACATCACAGGTTTTGGTTGGAAATTTTTGTATGAAAGAGCAATACGTGTACAATTTGGAAAGAGGATGATTTAAGCAAACTTCTATTTTAGTAATAGTTAATACATTAGTTCATTACTCTCTAATCTGACAAAATCATTGATGAGTTGGGTAGTAGATTAATTATATATATCATTAGCCACAAATACGAAGTGTTTTATTATAATTTCCTCAAAAAAAAAAAAGTATTTTTATTTAAATTCAAAGACGTACCAAATCATTACACATTTTTTCCATTTAATGTGAACCGATCTTTTGTGTTCGGTTGTATGGAGTGGTGTTAAGACTGTGAACCATTCTTTTGCTAATTTGTTAAACTTGTCCATTTATATTTTCAATAATTGTTTTGTTAAATTTAATAACAACACAATTATAAATAGTGTAACATATGACATGAAAATGACACAAAGTAGGCATAGCATGACACGCTATTGTCCATGTTACACTATGAGATATTTATATCATGACAATTGACAAACACGTTAAAATATGTTGAATTCAATTCAGATTATGTTCACATTTACTTAGTTTCAGTTCAGTTCAGCTCCAATCAGTTCAGTTCAGTTCAGTTCAGCTTCTAATTTCCATCTCTCATAAAATATTCATTTCAGCTCAATTCAGTTCAGTTTAGCTCCAATCGGTTCAGTTCAGTTCAGTTCAACTCCAATCAATTCAGTTCAGTTCAGCTCAGTTCAGTAAATGTGAACAGGCCTTTAGGCACGTAAGAACAATACAACATGATTGCATATGATCGAGTTCAAGCCATGCCTTAGTGGTTGAATTTTGTGTGTCATGGCTACATTGATAAATAACTTTGTTAGATTAGGAGTTAGAATTTTAAAACACTTATATAATTTTTCTTCACGGATCATAAAAGATGGTTAATAAGAGCAACTCCAACTGTTATAGTTAGGCACTTGCATGCAATTTTAATAAACTCCTATGTAACACCCCCGATTTACTAACTAATAATAAACAAGAATTAAAGGAAGCATAAACAACTTTTGAATAAAATTACGGAAGCATTTACCTAAATAGAGGTATACCGCCACACTTGAAAACATATCAAGTGTTAAGGCTTACAAAATCCCAATAATTACAACCCAATAATCTAAGTGAGCTATTTATACAACTTTATAAATTCAACTTGTTATAACAAACTAATCGAAACATTTGAGCTCCTTTAGCAATAGATCATCACTTGATCAACCTGTTATAATCTTGACTGCTCACCATTATGGACAAATTTCCAAATAGATCGTTGCAGGGCCACCATAAGAAAAAGACATGGCCGCAAACACAAATAGCATAACAATATAACATACACGTCAGCAAAAGCCTGAGTAATCACAACTTACCAAAATACAAAAGAGTAATAGAAGAATTAATATAATTAGCTCACTCAAACAATGTAGATCAAAACTACATTACACATTTTGTCAACCCAACCTCGAATAATAATACGAAACTTTACTCAATTAACTCATATATCCCATAAGTGTGCCACGCTCTTTGTGTTTATACTTAGCCTTGGACATGGGTAATTCGAATAGCAAACCAACAAGTATAAAAACTTGAATACTCTCAATAACTAGAAAAACACCTTAAACCATATCACATATGGGCCAAATCCCAGTGTAAGGGACCATAAAAAAGAATAATACAAATTGTACCTTATTCTTAACTCATGATTTCATCATCTTACCAACATGCCAAGGACTAAGATTTATAACGCGAAGCCTCAAACCAAAAATAAAATATAATTTTAACCTTTTGATCTCATACATCAGTCAAATAATCATTCACAAACTAATAGATAATATCTCAACAATGGCACAGATTTCCAAACAACATGACAATTTGTCATTCAATTCATAATTATCTCAACTCTTAGGGCAATAATACTAGCACCCAAAAATAAACCATCTACTAGATGAACCGGACAATCGGTCCAACACTGGCTAAATATAGGGATGACAGGTACCCAGGTAGGTATAAATGCACATCCCACACTGCACCCATCCCAATAGAAGGCTAGAAGCGGGTATGGGTCACATGAAGAAACTGTTTACACTGCTTATTACTCCATATCATTAAGGGCATGGTCTCTTCAAATTATTTTCAATTCAGTTCTTAATTTCATTCTCTCATAAAATATTCAGTTCAATTTAGTCAATCAGAACAGGTCCTAAGTTAAATTTTTCTAAATTAATGTTGTATTTGACAATTGAAACTAACCACGTCATTAAATATTGGTCTAATTATTTGCAACAAAAAAATGTTGGTCTATTTTTTAGGCAAATAAAACAATGGGGCCAAATATTAATAGAAAAATGATGTAGATAACCTTAGGGCTACATATAAGCATTAAAAACAATCTTGAAAATTGTTTAAATTTGGAAAATCATGACAAAAACATCACACTAATTACACTGATCTATGCGTGTTTTTGTCATGAATTTCTAATTTTATACGATTTTCAAAAGCGTTTTTAATGTTTATATATAGCCCTAAGTGCTATGTATAACATTATCCATATTAATATATGTATTATATTATGTTATATAAATTACAAATTTATTAATGTGTTAGGTAACATGAATGATTTATCTCAACAATATAATTGTAGATACATTGGAGTTTGGGAGGAGCAAATGCAGCTATTTTACTACTTCATAAAATCCGAAAATGACCCAAAAACAGATCCACTTTTGGTTTGGTTTGCTGGAGGACCCGGCTGTTCTTCCTTTACGGATCTTGTTTTTGGACGTATTGGTAAATTCACTTCTTGATTTTTTTTTTATTTATTAATTTTTTTTTAAGCCAAGAAATTCACTTCTTGATTTTTTTTTATTTATTATTTTTTTTTAAGCCAAGAAATTCACTTCTTGATAAATCCACTTTATTTTTATTTTTTTGACAAGAAAAAAAAAATCATCTCATCATCTTAATTAACTTTAATTGTCCATTTGATAAGTGACAATAAATTGTAGTAATAAAATGAATTCAGTTATAATAGCATGTACATAAATTTATGACTTGTAGTTTATGCCATGCAAGTTATTACAACGTAAAAAATTGCATTATCTTCTCTATCACTTGAGGTCTTGAGGGGTTCTATAGAATAGGGAATAGTAATTATATGAAGTATATGATAATTTCTTGTAATATCACATTTAAATTCATTATAAGCAGATTTATCACTCACTTAGTATCGATCTCCTACCAATTGGAGGCATGGAGCCATAAGAATTGAAATATGTTAGCACAGACGACCCTTTTTTCCCCAAAAAAAAAAAAAGGCTCATCCTCAACCATTTTATTTTATTTTATTTTATAATGTCCTAATAGATTAATGTTGTGATGACAAAAAAGGTCCTCTATCCTTCAACATATCATCACAATGGGAGGATGGTCTACCGAGACTTGAATCAAATCCTTATTCTTGGACCAAGGTAATCCAACTACTATCTATCTATTTATTACCACTATTTTTTATGTGCATATAGTTTATCTATATTGCTCTAAAAAAAGTTCCTTCTATCATGGATTAATCCGAATATTTATATGAGTACATATGTTGTACCAAAAAAAAAAAAGTGTTAATATATAGTATTATGTGATAAGTTGATGATATGTTATTACTTATTAGATCAATTAGTATTTTACATGAAAGTGAATGTGATACAAGATACTAGTATTAGATTACTTTTATCATTTTATTGAAAATATAGTTGAGATTAAAGAAAGTGAATTAATTCATAATTTATTCTGAGAAGGAGCTAAGTGATCCAACTTTTTGATAGCGGAAATGAGATATTTGAATAATTATGGTGTCTTTCTAAAAATACAAAAATTCGGAGTTAAAAATAAACAAATATAGAAAATTCATTTTGAAGATTTTTAAATATATTATCCACCACATCTTCACACCATACATACACACCCACTAGCCCGCCACCGCCACACTCACTGCCACCACAATACCCTACCATCATCACCGTCCCTAACACCACGCCATAATTTCATCGTTGCCCCGCCCTACCAGGCCACCCTAACCAACAAATCACTATGAAATTATAAAGTGTGCAATACATTTATGAAGTAATTAAATATTTGTTGTGAATGAAGTAAGGCATCATATATACTAGTATATGAAACTTTTTGCTATTTATTGTGTAAACTAATTAACAATAATGCATTGAATGTTATTTAGGTTGCAAATGTATTATTTCCAGATTCACCTGTCGGCGCTGGATTCTCCTATACAACTAATAAATCTTACATTCCTAGTGATACAAACACTGTAAAACAAGCATACGAGTTTTTGAAAAAGGTTAGCTCGTTTTATTTCTTATAAAATTGGAGTACGTGCTTATACTAAGGTCAGGGCATGCTTGAATTGAGATTAATTAAGTAATATATTAACTATTCCTAAAACGTTATTTCCTCTATCCTTTTCCCATTATTCAAATACTTTCAATTTCATTTTAAAGTTTTCCTTCAATATAAACTCATCATTTTCAATGTTCAAGATTTTTTTTTTATTTACTAATAAAATCTAGTTATACTATTTCCAATTAATAAAAACAAAACTAACACTTTGTTTGGATTGAAGGAAATGGAGGGAAAGGAAAGGAAGGAAATGGAGGGATATATTATCTTTCATTTAGATATAAAAGAAAAAGGAAGGGAATTGAAGGGGAGAGAAATGGAGAGATTAAATTATAAGAAATTAATCTCTCCAACAATGAAGAGATTTGGAAAGAAAACACATCTTTCTTCTCTTCCCTCCCCTTCACCTCCCTCCCTCCCTCCCCTTCTTTTCTTTCCCATTTCTTTATCCAAATACACCGTAAGTCTTTGGGGGAAAAAAAATGGAGTACTCTGTATTATCAGTAGTCTAATACTTTGACGACCTTTTGTCTAGTGATATAGTATTGCGTACGTAAGTCCGGGTTCCTGGTGAGACGAACATTAAATATTGGACATTTTATATAAGTTTTTATCTCAACTTTTATTTTAAAATTTAGATATAAATTTTTGGATATTTTATATACTTTGTAAGTTTTTGACAATTTCAAACAAGTTACTGATTATTTTGAAGTTTAGAGAGCCATAGGGGCGGGGGTGAGATCCGATCCCAGAATCTTCTGGAATCGGGAGAGAAGTTTTAACTACTTGAACTATCCCTCACTCTCTCAAACAAGAGTTATTGTACATATATAATTTTGGGTGGATAGATTCGCGAAGAACCGAACACATACAATGCTTGTGTTTTGCTAATCGAAATCTTTGTTCTTACAGTGGCTTATCAAGCATCCTGAATTTGCAAGAAATCCTATTTACATCACTGGTGCTTCGTATTCAGGAAAAATCATTCCTTCTCTTACGCTAGAGATTATAAAGGGTACTTTCGACTAATTATTCACTTACATATACTCCTTTTGTTTTATAATGTTATAATTTGACTTTTTCGTTATTCACATAATCATTCAATTATCAATCAATCAATCAATAACTTAATACTAAAACAGACATCGGGAGTGACACGTGTCACATTCTGGTGCTGTTTTTTCCCTTCAAAACTCTCCTTTTCCTTTAACCTTTTTTATTTATTGGTGAATATTTGATACGGCTATAATAATATATTAATATTGTTCCAATACAAATTTTTGTATGTGGTTGGCCATATAGTGTGGCAAGGGTTACTTGTATGGTGTTACTGTAGGTGTTACTTGTATTCTGGGGTTACTTGTATGGGTGTTACTGGTTTTGTCAGGGGTTACTTGTAGGTGTTACCTGTATTCTAGGGTTACTTGTATCGGTGTTACTAGTTTTGGTCAGGTGTTACTTGTATTATGGGGTTACTTGTATGGGTGTTACTGGTTTTGGTTAGCGTTACTTGTAAGGTGTTATTGGTTTGGTACGAGGTTTTGGTCTTGGGATACTTGTAGGTGTTACTCAACCCATTCAAGTAATTCATACAAGTAACCCCAAAATATAAATAACCCATACAAGTAACCCTAGAATACAAGTAACATTCTACAAGTAACTCCAGAAACAAGTAACCTAGAATACAAGTAACCCTGCCGCAACATATGGCCTGCCGCACTGAAAAAACTCAGTTATTCCAAATCTTTTATATTGTTTATATGACAAAATATTCCCTAAAATATTATTGCAACTCCTATTTAATCATTTAATAAATAGAGTAATATTAGATTTTGCCAAAAAAAAAAAGTAATACTCCATGGTAAAATTGATTCATATTATTGATATATTAAAGAAATTACTTTAAAGCATCACTTTTATTTGTTAAATATACTTTTTTTTTTATTATATGACAAAAATTAGACTTATTGTGCATGGCATGAGACCTAAGCTAGTGTTTTTACTAAAGTTGTCATAAGTTGACCAGATTCTAGAAACCGACATGTCGTAAAAATAACTTGAATCCGACTTACACCCAAACAGTGGGGTAAAACTACGGAGTAGTAAACTATAACTTGACCTGAACTGACTCGATATTAACAAACAAACAAACAGTTTTATAGGTTAAACTAGACTAAACCCTTGATCATTATCTAAACCAATAATTATTGAGCCCAAATATTGGGCCTGTTAATCAACAATAGTCTGGCTTGAAAAGACGTGAGTTAGGTGTATCTAATATTGTTTCTAGACTCAAGTCCTACTTGAAAAAAGCCCAAAAAAGGCAAAAAACTCATATTGGCCGGACCATATTTGTGGGTTTGAGCACCAAATTTCATATACTTATATCTGGCCTAACTCAATTACTGATAGCCTCTACCTGAACCCGAATTTATGGGCAATAAACCTGCATTATTAAACCTGAATCGATACAACATACAACGCAATCTTGAAATTGAATTAGACACAAATTTAACTTGATTGAACCCAACTTGCTAGAGTGAATGCAATTGGCCTTAAGATAGGTGCAACAAGGGAAGACCCAAAACGCGCGGCCTAAATTAATAACCCAGACAACATATCCGCGATCCGTCAAAATTAACACTATGCTCTACAAAATGAACATTTAGTAAAAAAAAAATATAAACATGAAAAAAAATGAACATTTAATAATAAAAAATGAACACGTAAAAAAATGAATATTTAATACTTATAATGCCTATGTTTCATAATCATATTATTTTTTATTTCTTCAAATTTTTATATTCATAATTAAATGCATTATATTCATAATAATATTTTATATGTCCATATATAATTTCAAATATTCATAATGTAAATATGTGTTGTTCATGAAATATTAATTAAATCTGTTTATGCATATTGTCTTTCTAAAATGTTTATGTTCATAGTTTTTTACGTATATGTTCACCTTTTCATATCATATAATTGTGAATTTGTGATTATTTTGATTCATATACTTTCCATTTCTATAAATAATATTTTCCATTCTAGCTATGCAATTTTAGACTACTATCTAATGTAATTTTAAATAAATATAGAGTTTTCAAATGTTTAACATACAAGCCTAAAGTAAAATTAAATTAACTTAGATTAAAAAATATACACCTAAAAGTTAAAAAATATTTTCCAAGCAAAGTTTATGTTAAATTTATAATAATAATAATAATAATAATTACAAAATTTTGGTGAATACGACGGGCAAAATATATACTTCGTATAAAATTGTAACTACTAAAGTAAAATGTATGACAAGAAAATTTTAATTTTTTTTCTACTTGAGATAGAAAATGAAGTATTAATTATTATGTGAAGCAATATTTATTTATTTTTAATTAATTAATAAATTGAATTCTTAAAAAATACTAATAGCTTACAATACTATTCAAATTACATTCGGATCCTTTATTTTTGTATCCACCATTAGTTAATAAGCCCTTAGTATTAAATGAATTATCTTTGTTTTTTTTCCCATATGAGATTAATAATTATTAGTAGTTTGATTTATAAACCGTGCATCGCACGGGCACTATGCTAGTACATATACTAAAAGACACACCAACAATGACACGTGTCATCTCTTGGTGTGTCTTAGTTTTTTTTTTTTTAAAAAAAAGTTGTTAATAAGAAACGAATCTTTAAATATATAATACTATATCGTAATAATTACTTATGGTGTGTAATAAAAGATTCGATATATCATATCCTTTCAAAATAAACATATTAACAATTATAAACTTAAGCAATAAAATAAAAAATAAATAAAAAGATTCTTAACATAACTTGTGACATATGGAGTTTTTTTTTTTTTTTTTTTTTTTTGGAAAGACATATACTAGTATTATATTATTATGTACTACGTTTATTACGACAGTACAAGATCATGTAATTTTTTTCTTCTCGAATTTATTTATTTTTTAAAGTAATGTAATAGAAGTTACAAATTTTAACAAAGAAATATAAATATCAAATCAACAAAGGATACTTTTGTTATTTTCTTGAATGATTTGTGATTAAAATTTTAATCAATTAATAATCTATAATTAGCTATGGACACTTCAATAATACTTGCCAAGAACAACACACATTGATTATTCTTAGTGCTTGTTCACAATTATTGAACTGAGCTGAACTAAACTGAACCGATTGGAGCTTAACTGAACTGAATAGAGCTGAAATGAATATTTTATGAGAGAAGGAAATTAGAAGCTTAATTGAACTAAACTGAACTAAACCGATTAGAGCTGGATTGAACTGAACTGATTGGAGTTGAGCTGAATTGAACTAAACTGAAATTAAGCAGATTTGAACCTGCCCTTAATTAGTGTGATTTTTTTTTTCCTACCATTTTTTTTTATTGTTCTTCTTCAATTGATATGAATATAACTTATGAAAGTCGAATGTTTAATATAGGGTATATATGTTCACATTTACTGAAATGAGCTGAACTAAACTAAACTGAATAGAGCTGAAATGAATATTTTTATGAGAGAAGGAAATTAGGAGTTGAACTGAATTGAATAGAACTGATTAGAACTGAACTGAACTGAATTGAACTGAAATTAAGCTGAAGTGAACAGACTCATAATGTTCATTTGAAAAATAGTTATTGAAAATTATCGTGCATGGCACGGGACCTAACCTAGTTCTTTAATATTGATAGATATTATAGGATTATTATAATATTTGTCGCAGAGTAGGATATATTTGTATATATTTGTGATATAGTTTGTATTCTTATCGTACTAGGTTTCCTAACAAGATTAGGACTAGTATTGTAACACTATATATATTATTCAATGGTACACACTCCAACCCAAGAAGTTTTTCCAAAATCTAACCATGGTATCACAGCCTAGATTTTTTTAGGGTTCCACAAATTTTTTAATTTCCTAAGACAAATCAAATCCTTTCTCTTCCGCTACCTCTCTACGTGGTAATTCCATTACCTCCATCATTGTTTCTTTGACCTCCTAGCCGCAAGAATTTGTTTGGTCAGTAGCAAGTTTCTTTCTTGTTTAATTTTCAATGGCCAAAGATAATGAAAACCCAACCCCACCACCTCCTCCTCCGTCTAATGACTATCACCCTGCTAATGCAGTTAGCAACATCAAGAATGAGGTTCCAGAAATTCTTGATCGTGACAAAGGGAACTACGGTAGTTGGGTTGAACTTTTTGAAATTCATTGTCATTCTTGCAATGTTATCGATCATATTGATCCTAAATCCCCTCGTCCTACGGACCTCACAACGGCGCAGTGGAACCGCCTTGACTCGATTGTGAAAAAGTGGATTTACAATACAATTTCTGCAGATTTAAGAAGCACGGTGTTGTACAAGAACGCTACGGCACAGGAAACATGGGATAGGCTCGCTAATATTTTTCAAGACAATGGAGAAATCCATGCTATTTATCTTGAAAACTAGTTTAACAATCTTTTTGTTGAAAATTTTCCAGATGTGTCTTCCTACTGTCAGAAATTGAAGGAACTCAAAGATCAACTAGCCAACGTTGGTCAACCCGTGTCCGAAAGAACATTGGTATTACGTCTTTGTGCAGGTTTAATTGACTCAGATTATGATGGAGTGGCTCAATCCATCACTCAAATTCGACCTCTTCCCGGATTTGATGAAGCAAGATCAAGAATTTTGTTAGAGGAGTCACGCAAATCCGCAAAAGACAATTTCGGTCAAGCGTTTGTTACTCAAGCTAACAACGCCACCACCACCGTCGCGGCAGCCGCCCAGCAGCAGCAGCCGCCACATCAGCAGGGCAGGGGCGGTGGTGGCGGAGGACGTGGCAGCAAGGGACGGGGAGGCAAGCCAAAGACCAAAGGCAGAGGGCGTGGTGGCCAGCAGCAGCACCAACAACAAGCCTCGGCCCAATCCACCTCTTCTAATCCGTCTGGCCCAAGTCAGCAACAATTATGGGCAAGCTTCCAACAATGGGCTCAGCAAGCCACATGGGCCAGACCTCCTGCTCCCTTTCCGGTCCAGCAACAACAATCAATCCTTGGTCAACCCAAGCCACAGCAGCAGGCCTACGCAGCACATTATGGGCAGCCCATGACCCATACGGACTTGGCATCCTCTTTCTCTACAATGCCTCTTCCAAATCCCGACAACCAATGGTACGTGGATTCGGGTGCCACATCTCACATGACGAATAATGCTGGTAATCTCTTGCCCCTTTTTAATTTAAGCACTAAAAATCATATTTTAGTTGGCAATGGTCATCGTATTCCAGTAACAGGTTATGGTCATGGCACTATTCCACATCCTAAAACACCTCTTATTTTACGTGATGTCCTCCTAGCACCTCAACTCATAAAGAACCTTATTTCAGTTCGTAAATTCACCACTGATAATTCCGTGTCTATTGAGTTTGATCCTTTTGGTTTTTCTGTGAAGGATCTTCGTACGGGGACAATAATAACGAGGTGTGATAGCTCGGGAGATTTATATCCAGTCAAAATCACCAAGTCCACTCCGTCAACCTGTCTAGCTACCTCCCTCACCCTTCCACTTGGCATAGCCGTCTAGGACATCCTGGAGCTCATATTTTTAGCTATCTTAAGTCTAAAAATCATATTTATTGTAATAAGGAGCATGACTCCACTTTTTGCAATTCATGTCAATTAGGAAAACATACTCGCCTTCCCTTTGATAATTCTAATAATACTACTGTTTGTGCTTTTGATATTATTCATGCCGATCTATGGACATCCCCTATTCGTAGTTCTCAAGGTCACAAATATTATCTAGTCTTATTAGATGATCATACTCATTTTGTGTGCACAATCCCTCTAAAATACAAATCTCAAGCTTTTCAATCATTTATTAATTTCCGAAATTATGTTGAAACCCAATTTGAACGTCAGATTAAATGTTTTCAATGTGATCATGGTAGGGAATTTGATAATGACCCTTTTAAGCAAAAATGTATTGACCATGGAATGCTTTTCCGCTTTTCTTGTCCACACACATCCTCACAAAATGGCAAAGCTGAGCGTATGATTCGTACACTTAATAATATTAAGCGTACAATTCTCTTTCATGCGTCTCTCCCCCCCTCGTATTGGTTTTATGCTCTTGAAACGGCCACTTATCTCTTAAATATTCTGCCAACAAAAGCCCTTAAACACAATACTCCTGCTTTAGCCTTGTTTGGAAAAACTCCTTCATATGATCATATCCGTGTCTTTGGGTGTCTCTGTTTTCCTAATCTGTCTGCAACAGCTCCACATAAATTAGCTCCTCGATCAACACTATGTGTGTTCTTGGGTTATCCTATTGACCATAGAGGGTATAGGTGTCTTGATCTCACCACAAATAAAATAATCATATCGCGTCATGTCACTTTTGATGAAGCGACCTTCCCATTCCGAAATTTAGCTAAATTTCGTAGCCAAGATTATGATTTTTTAGGTGATGATTCACCCTCACCTCATTTGTTGCATCCTATTGTTCACACTCCGCAACAAATAGCACGCCCACTATCTCCTCAAACCCCAAACTGCAGCCCACACATCCAAGGCCCATTTGCGCCTCCTGTCAGCCCACAAAGCTCACAAGCTACCTCTCCCAGCCCACAACACTCTCCGCCCAGATCTGCCCAGCTCTCTAACACGAGCCCACCCTAGCAGCTCAACAATTCTTCACCCTCCCAGCAGTCCACTCCGCGGCATGGCTGCGGCAGCCCAGCGTCAGCCGCGGGTGGGCTGCGGACCCCACTGCCCACGCCAGTTTCGGCTAGCAGCCCAGCCACTCAAACTCCACCTTATACACCGCCTCCTTTGCGTGGTATACCACCCATTCAACCCACCCGGCCACCACCTCCCTCTCCCCGAGTCACCCGTAGTCAACGGGGAATTTTTAAGCCAAACCCGAAATATTGTAACCTCACCGTTCAACCTTCGGGTCTCCATCATCATAAATCACCACTTCCAAAGTCCTATAAACAAGCTTTAAATGACCATAATTGGAATGCGGCGATGAATTATGAATGTAGTGCTTTAATTAAAACAGGGACATGGGAATTAGTGCCTAGGCCTGCGGGGGTGAATGTTGTTAATTGTATGTGGCTCTTTAAGCATAAATACAAGTCTAATGGTGACCTTGAGAGGCACAAAGCTCGTCTTGTATGTGATGGCAGGTCGCAGGAAATTGGTGTAGATTGTGATGAGACTTTCAGTCCGTTAGTTAAACCGGCTACTATTCGCACTGTTCTCAGTTTAGCTATGGCTAAAAAGTGGTCGATACATCAACTAGATGTCAAAAATGCATTTTTACATGGTGACTTGCAGGAAACTATTTATATGCACCAACCTCCGGGTTTTATTGATCAGAAAGCACCCACTCATGTTTGTCGACTCCGCATGGCTCTCTATGGTTTGAAACAAGCTCCCAGAGCTTGGTACCAACGCTTTGCAAATTTTCTCATCGAATTGGGTTTTGTCATCTCTCAGAGTGACAACTCTCTGTTTACTTTTCGACAGGGTGATGATATGGCATATTTGCTTCTATATGTTGATGATATTATATTAACTACCTCTTCTGACAAGTTGCGTGCAGGGATCATATCTCAGTTGCAAACTGAGTTCCCTATGACTGATTTGGATCCGTTGAGTTATTTTTTAGGGATAGCGGTGACCCGCACTCCCTCTTATTTGCTACTTTCACAGGAAAAGTATGCACAGGAGATTTTAGAGCGTGCAGGTATGGGCTCATGTAAACCTGCAGCTACTCCAGTTGATACTAAGTCAAAACTTAGTGCAGATGCAGGACCACCATTTCGAGATCCGACTTTGTATCGCAGTTTAGCAGGTGCTCTTCAGTACCTCACTTTCACTAGGCCGGATATTGCCTATGCGGTACAACAGGTGTGTCTTTTTATGCATGATCCTCGGGAACCTCACTTTGAGGCATTAAAACGCATTCTGCGTTATGTTCAGGGTACCATTGATCACGGCTTACATTTATATCCGACTGTTTCTCATCGACTTATTACTTACACTGACGCTGACTGGGGAGGTTGTCCCGATACCCGACGTTCCACATCGGGCTATTGTTGTTTCCTTGGGGACAACCTCGTGTCTTGGTCGTCTAAGCGTCAGCATACTTTGTCCAAGTCGAGTGCAGAGGCGGAATATCGAGGCGTTGCAAATGTTGTCTCAGAGGCATGTTGGCTTCGTAATCTTTTACTAGAGTTAAATTGTCCTCTACAGCAGGCTACTATATTTTATTGTGATAATGTCAGTGCTATCTACCTTTCTGGCAACTCGGTACAACACCAACGCACCAAACATGTGGAGATGGATATTCATTTTGTTCGAGAAAAGGTTGCTTTGGGACAGGTTCGGGTTTTGCATGTTCCTACTAGATATCAGTTTGCAGACATTTTCACCAAAGGCCTACCACGAGATTTATTTCTGGAATTTAGGTCCAGTCTTAGCGTACGCCCTCCTCCCGCTATGACTGCGGGGGTGTGATGGATATTATAGGATTATTATAATATTTGTCGCAGAGTAGGATATATTTGTATATATTTGTGATATAGTTTGTATTCTTATCGTACTAGGTTTCCTAACAAGATTAGGACTAGTATTGTAACACTATATATATTATTCAATGGTACACACTCCAACCCAAGGAGTTTTCCCGAAATCTAACATGGTATCAGAGCCAGGCCCACGATTGGGGCCTTGCTAAAGTATATTGGGCCAAAAACACTATGGACAGCTCACATGTGAGGGGGAGGGTTGAGCTCATGAACAACCCACATGTGAGCATTCTTCTTGTCCCACACTAAACACTAAAGGGGGGGTGTAGTGGTTATGAAATCCCACATTGAAAGAATACAAGAGTTATCACCACAATATAAGGCTAAGGAGCTACTCCCCTCATTGCCATATGGTTTTGAGGTGGAACCTCCTTGGTCTTGTAAAGTGGTAGACTTGCACTCTCCCATGACGGGTGCGGCCCAGACCTGTATTTAACAAATATAATTAGTCCTCATAAAGTAGGGTTGTAGTTGAGAAAAAAATGAATAAAAGTTGCTATAAAAAAGGGGAAAAAAAATTAAGTTTTATTTAATTTATTTATTTTTTTTTTTTGAAAGAAAAAAGGAAAATTAAGTTGATGAACATAGGATAATGGATGAAAACGAAAAGTAGGTACATTTTACGAAACAAAGAAAGCAATTATATAATAATTGTTCAACGGCAAAACAAAGTGAGACAATTCATAATTAGTTTTAGAATTGTAAAATTATGTAGGTTGCATGTTGAAAATTTGGTGTTTAATGCTTAGCTTGTACATTTTCTTATCGAAAAAATTGGCTTTAGTAATCCTAAATTTACTTGGTTTTTTTTTTTTAATAATCCCAACTTTGAAGGTTGTTTTATTATTCAATCTCATCTGATCAACAAAAGTCAACAACCTATTATAACAGGTTACTTGACAGTGTCAAACTGTGATTGGTCCAAAAAATAAAATGAAAATAAAGTGAAAAAAGAACTAAAAAGAAAACCCGACCCCTTGCCCCTCCTCTTCCCCACCTCCATCGCCCAACCTAGTCTCGCCGGCTCGCCACCTCTTCCTCATCCCAGTCATCGCCCCTCTCTCTTCCCTCTTAACCACCATCCCCTCTTCCCCAAAACCCCTCCTATTCCCCCTAAGAAAATCCTCCCCTACCCCTAAAAAACCCTCAATTATTACCCTCCCCCACCCTCGAAAACTGTAGCAGTTTGTGTTTTCGAGGTAGGGCGATTGGGGGTATTTGAAGGTAACAGATGGGTTTCGAGGGATTTTCGAGGGGTTATGGTGGGGGAGAACTCGAGAGAGTGCGGTGGGGGTGGGTCATATATCGGTGATGAGCATCAATGCAAGGGAAGGGGAAATTGGCGCAAGGGAATGTGTGGAATCTGGGTACTGGCGCAAAGGGAAGGAAGGTAGCTGGCATGTGGCTCAAGGGAGATGGTGGGTAATTAAATTTTTGTTTTTAATTTTTAACTAACTAATATGCGACACTTGCCTTGTTTAAAAAAAATAAAATAAAAAAAATTAAACCTCAACATGTTTCCGGTCTTTGAGATTGAAGAAAGAAAAGGGAGCCCAAAGTTGAAATTATTCCATAATAATCAAAAGTTGGGATTATTTAAAACCAATTTTTTTTTCATATTTAAATTAGTTACTGTAAGGCTTTAATGAATTTAATTTTTTTTTTCTTTTGTTAATATATTACTTAGTAATTTTGGTATTCTCGGTCTCTTTACCTTATTCAAGTAATATTCATTATAATTAATTTAAATTAATTTTGAATATCACAACCAAGGTCCTAATTTCTGGCATTAAGTTCATTCAACAAAAATTAGTAATTTAAAGTGCAATTATAGCAAAACAATAAAATTAAGTAATTTAAGCTCGACAAAATTAAGTTTTTTTTAATAAAATTAAATTGTAATCAATAAAAATTATTAAGTTAAAGAACAAATATAATAGAGATCAGAATTCAATAAAATTAAGTTATTTAAGTTTGACTTAAAAAATATTTGTTCAACATAAATAAGGTGAAAGTAACAAGGTCGTATAGACTTATACTAAATAAATTTTTTATCATTTGATAAACTACGTCCCCTTTTAGTAGCTCGTATGGAATCATGTACTAACTTTAACTATTATGTTTTTTATATGGGAAATTATGTAATATGATGATAGGTTTTGCATTGATGTCAATTTATCTAAATATGAGTTTCATGTTCTATAGGAAATGAAGCAGGATCTGGGGCAAGAATAAATCTTCAGGTTTGTTATCATTAATTTTTGAAAAATTTGATAACTATCACTTACTATATTTAAAGTGTAGTAATTACATACCACCAACAAATTTTTTTTTTTTCTTTTATTTTACTACCAACCATTTTCTAAACACAACCAATTTTACCAATTTTTTGCCCAAAGTTTTTTGCAGTACGTCACTTTAGGCCCCACTCCTTACTTTTCCCTTTCCTTCTTCTCATGATCTTCCTTGCTGTATTATTCATTATAATCAATCTCAAAATTGAGCAAATACCTAAAAAGCGAAAAAGTGAAAACTAAACTCAGGGTTTGAAAAATCATTCTCCTTAATTGTTTCAATACTCAAATGAAATCAGGGAAAAATGTATGTATTATTGTTTTATGCTTTCGTAAACTTAAGGTTTATTTGGCATTATTTTTTGTTTTTAGTTTTCTGTTTTTTTTTTAAAACCAAAAATAGGAAACAAGAAAAAGATGTTTTCACTTCTGTTGTCAGTTTTTCAATTATCATGATTTTAATAAGTTTGACTAATTTTTAATTCATTATATGATATATATCATACTATGATTTTAAAAACAAAAAACCAAAAAACTGGAAAACCACAATGATGCCAAACGAACCCTTAGATTAGGGTTTTGAAACCAAATTATAGTTAATATGCTTGGTGACTTTTTTGTGCAATTTGCAAAAATAAACTTTGATAGTTGTAACTCACTAACTCATACAATGGGTAGTTTTATCAGTTATAATTGGTAAATTTTCCAAATAAAAAATGACATTTGATAAGCATCTGCAAGTTTATTATCAATGTTACAAACCGAGCTAGTCTTCCTCTAACTTTTTACCCATTATATACCAATCATATTATTTAACAAAAGGTTTTGTGTGAGACCGGACTCACGTGAGACCGGGCTCAATAACAAAAGTCCAATAAAAGGCGCGGGCTAACTAAACCCGATCGCGAGGCCCGCAACACCAAAAACATGATAGTGGACTCACGTGAGTCCGTCTCACCCAAAACTTTACCATTATTTAAACATAAAACATAAATAAATACACTACCAATCTATACTTTGTGTTCAAAAACTCTAACTAAGAAAGACACACGTCCCCATCCTATTATACTTCTCTATCTTCTTCTCTAACTAAAATGCCACATGTCTTCTTACATTATTAACTTTTATAACACTATCTTTCTTTAATTGTCATTAAAATTATACTTCATCTTTCATCCACACTTCATCTCTTCATCTTCACCTCCCCTCTTCAATTCAATCTTTTCCTCTTCCCTCTTTAATTTTTGCCCCCCCCCCCCAACCATGTTTCCAATTACACATTATATCCCATAATGACTTATTGATATTTTCTCACTTATCTCTCAATACAATTTTCTATGAGTAACTCATGCATTGCACAGAACTAGTTATCTGTAATGAAACAACACCAAACTACTCACATGGATAAATTGGCCCAGTGCACTTAAGTCATTAAAGGTCCCAAAGGTTTGAAAGGTTCCATTTGAAAATCATATGACAATAAGATTATCCCCTTCCTAAACAAAAAACAAAATAAAAATAAAAAGAAGAAGAAAGGTAATCCCTGTAGACTTGTATACACTGGCTGATCTACATTTGAACCCAGGGGGGCACGTGCTACCCCCGGGAAAAAGAAAAAAAAATGTATAAAAAACCTTCCTTCTAAATGCTTGGTAAGTATTAAACAATGCATGTATTTCATGAATATTGAATTTGCTTCAGCTGTACAAAGTAGGTAAATAAAGCTTCCTTTGAAGTGCCCTGGGGTCAGCAGTTCAATTCTCTCCTCTTACACTTCCTTTTTTCTTCCTTAATTACAAAGCAAGTAATTAAAGCTTCCATATTTCTGCTCTCCTTATTTTGCTCATTTTTTTTTCTCATATTTTTTTTTTTTTTTGACAACAAACACTTTCTTTTTGGTTTATTATAAGTCTTTATGTTTTTTTTTTTTTGAACAAAAATCACCTATCAATGCTTTATTTTTTTTATCCCACCCCAAGTAATTTTCCTCTTTCTTGACATTTAAATAGATAAGATAAAATTGACTTTCAGCAAAATTTGATTCTTTCCAAATAACTTTTCACTTTTTTGACATTCATTTTAAAATACATTACATAAAAAAAACTTCCATAAAATTTTGTTCAACAACAATAATAGTATGAAATATATATAAATATATATAGATTATTCATCCGTGAAGAAAATTAGTAATATCTGATAAATTGACTAATTTTATTTGATTGTTATACGAAATATATTTTTTTTTTTGGTGTTTAGAGAGCCACAAGGGCGGGGGTGAGAATCGATCCCAAGATCTCTTGGAATCGGGAGGGAAGCTCTAACCACTTGAGCTATCCCTCACTCTCACGAAATATATATTTTGATAGCTAATATGTTGTACATGCATAATTTTATCCGCAATAATAACTCAAAGCAAAATGTACAGATAGTTGAAATTTAACTTGATGTGTTATTACCATCTTAATTATGCAAAATCGCAAATATGCAAAAACTTTAACTTGATGTGTTATTACCATCTTAATTAAATTTAGTTTGAGTTTCATAGGTGTATACTGGTTATTCGTCCCTTTAATTTTTCTAGTATGCGTTTAGTGCTACCCCTAATCCGGAATCCTGGATCCGTCACTTTTTTTTTTTTTTTTTTTTTTTTTTTTTTTTTTTAGGGATCCTGGATCCGCCACTACTTGTATACTATTTAACTTTTATTTTTATATTAATGTTTACTACAATCAAACAGGGACAAAAGGAGTATTTATTAGGAAAAAAAAAAAAAAACTAATCGTTACTAAGCCCTAGGATCATTAGGCAATTTTAAAATTTCTGAGTTGTATGTTAGGAAATTTGTAATGATATCTCCTTTCATAACATTTGAATCCAGGGATACATTATTGGTAATCCATACATTATTGGTAATCCGTTGACGGATAAATTCCCTTCAAAGCATGCAATCGAATATGCTCACCGTATATCTATACTGTCAGATGATCTTTTTGAGGTTAGTAGTATTAGTACTTAATTATCAGCATATTTGTGTCACTAAATTACTTTTAAGGTTACAACATTATTTACGGGCTTTATTTTGACTATTTGGTGATTATTAGTTTAGGAGAAATTTATTCAAGTGAGGTAGGTTTTGCATTATTGCTAGCTATATTATCCTTCTTGTTCATATTTTAATAACATGGTCCAGTGAACGGAAGGGAAGAGGCTGGAGTTTTTGTTTTGTTTTTTTACAATTTTGGTATTTTTTAATTTTTTAGACCAATCAGGGCTTGACACGTGTCAGATTACCTGTTATAATAGGTCTTTGACTTTTATTGACCGGTCATGACCTGATAGAAGAAAATGCCCCTCAAAGTTGGGATTATTCAATAATTATGGAAAGTTGGGATTAATCAAAGTAAATGACCCAAAGTTGGGATTAATAATAACAAATTTTCCTTTTTTTTTTTTTAGTTTTTTGACAATTAAATATATAAAGAACTAATTAAAAACAATACATTGACAAGCATAAAATGAAAAATATTGCAAAAGAATGGAGAAAGTATAAGGCATTCTTTACAGGAATAAACCAATTAATACTCCGTACTTGCTCACTATGTAGTAAGGATTATTGTATCAGAATTAAACTTTGTAAAATTTTAGGCCTAGTAACACTAACACGACTGTTGCCTTGGCAATATTGGTACGCCATTTACCCTTGTTCACAACAAAATTGGATTACTTGAGAACTTCAAATTATTGTTTGTTCCTCTATTTAAATAAATGTACTCTTAAAATCTCTTCTAATGAGGCATTTTTAATGTATTCTCTTTTAATTTTGTTGTGTTCTTTGTATTAATATAATCATTTCACGAATGCATCATGTATATTACCTTTGTTAGTCGGCCAAATTAAGTTGCCATGACGATTATCGGCCAATTGCTGCTGAAGGTAATACACAATGCAAAGAGAATCTTGAAGCTATATCAAATGTGAGTATATTTTACATTCAACAATTTGCACACAAAATGATACTTACTCTTTTTTTTAATAATGTAATTCCACCATTTGGGTTGAATAGATTTAAGGAAAAAGGGTAAAAGATGGAGTATGTCAAAAGTACCCATATTGTTAAATAATAATAATAATAATAATAATAATAATAATAATAATAAAAGATAGAAAAGGTGGGATAATAATAATAGTTGTGATCAAATATAAACAAGGGTAAGTAGGAAATTTTGTGTGTGAAAACAACCAAAAATTGATAAATTTACCATATAAGGAAATGGTATAACTAATATGCAATATCCCAAAAACGAAGGATACATGTGTGATAAACTAAATTATATTGGTCTATCTTATGATCTAATATATTAAGATATGCGATTTTCGGATTTTCCTATGCAGTGCATTGATCCAGTAGAAGAATCATTTATCCTGGAATCCAAATGCAATGTATCAACACCCGATAAGTGGTGTCGGGTACGTATTGCTTAACTTACCTCTTTCATTCAAAATTTCTCAAAGTTGAAGAGGCTATAATTATTAAAGTACTTCACTGTTATTTATTTATTTATTTATTTTTAAGACAATTTTGTTCAAAATGGAAATTAAAGTTGTTGGACACAGAAATAGTAGACTTTATGTGATTAATACTCGTAATAAATATTGAATTTGTACAATTTGTGTGTGCGTGTGTGTTTTTGATGGTGCAGGTATACTACCGTAATTACATGTCTCAATTGTGGGCAAATGACATTAACGTCCAAGCAGCTCTTCATGTTCGAGAGGTATGAAATCGATTCATAGAAAGGATTGCTCGAAGTCTTGTGTTTGGATTGAAGGAAATTGAGGGACAAGAAAGGAAGGAAAATGACGAGATGTTAGAATATCTTTTATTTGAATAAAAAATGAGTAAGGAGAGGAATTTGGATAAAAAACGAAAATATTTGGTAGGAACTTTTTGGATGTTAGAGTAGTAGTGCTATTTAAACTTTTTACAAATTTGTGGTAGTTCTTTTAAAAAAAAAAATATTTAACAGGTATTTGCTTTCAAAATACACGCTTTAATTGATAGTTTTTGACAAAATTTCCTATCTCTAACTAAGATTTTGTTAATTAAAGTTTAATTTATGAAATAATTGTTTATTTGCTAATGATATTTTAATAGGTGAAAAAATTGATTTAGGGCCTAATGATGAAGATTAGTACTTTCTATTATTAGCTAGATGTTGTTATCGTGTTGCCTGTTTTGCAATCTAATATTGACATTGTATTTAGGGAATGATTAACGAATGGTTTCGCTGCCGCGGTCGTCGCAGCGATGATAAGTTTATGTACAATATTGATGTTGATGCTGATAGTGCCATCAGTTATTATCAAAATCTTACCACCAAGCCTCTCAGGGCACTAATTTTCAGGTAATATATACTTCATATATGTAAGATAGTTAATTTGTGTAATTCTCCTTGGAGATTGCCTTCTCATTATCAGAAATATATAAGGAAATATTACACAGCTAATAAAGATGGAATACAGAAGGCTACACACTAATAATTATAGAATACAAAGGGATCAATGAATATTAAGCATATTCACTAACATACCCCCGCAGTTGTAGCGGGAGGGGGCCGAACGCTTAGACTGTTTCTGAAGTCCAAGAAGAGCTGCCGAGGTAAACCCTTTGTGAAAATGTCAGCATATTGGTAGGATGAAGGTACGTGAAGCACCCTTACTTGACCCGAGGCTACCTTCTCACGAACAAAGAGGATGTCGAGTTCTATGTGCTTTGTTCTCTGATGTTGGACAGGATTGCTGGACAAATACACAGCCGAAATATTATCACAGTAGACAAGGGTTGCTCGCTTGATTGGGCAATGAAGTTCGAGCAGCAAGTTGCGTATCCAACAGGTTTCCGCAACAACATTCGCGACGGCACGGTATTCTGCTTCGGCACTTGACTTAGACAAGGTTGGTTGCCGTTTTGCGGACCAAGATACAAGGTTATCGCCGAGGAAAACGCAATAGCCGGAGGTCGACCTTCGTGTATCCGGACAGCCACCCCAATCGGCGTCCGTATATGAGACTAGGCTGCTAGGAGCGGACCTGTATAGGTGAAGCCCATGGTCGGCAGTGCCCTTGATGTACCTTATGATGCGTTTGAGGGCATTGAAATGCGGCTCACGAGGGTCGTGCATGAACAAACAAATTTGCTGTACGGCATAGGCAATGTCCGGTCGAGTGAAAGTGAGGTATTGCAAAGCACCCGCAAGACTACGGTATAAGGAAGAGTCGGCGACTGGTTTACCATCAAGTGCACTCAATTTCGACTTGGAGTCAACCGGGGTGGAAACCGGTTTGCAATTTCCCATGTTGGCACGACTAATAATCTCCTCGGCATATTTTTGTTGGCTGAGAAACATAACACTTGGAGACCGTGTCACAGAAATGCCCAAAAAATAATGTAGCTTGCCGAGGTCCGTCATATCAAATTCGGATTTTAGGAGCCCAATAATTTCGGATTTAAGTGACTCCGAAGAAGCGGTGAGAACAATGTCATCAACATACAAAAGTAAGTAAGCAACATTTGGGCCATGACGGAAGATGAATAGTGAGTTATCACTTTTGCTACACACGAAACCAATCCGAAGGAGATAATTCGCAAACCGTTGGTACCACGCCCGAGGAGCCTGTTTCAGACCATACAAAGACTTTCGAAGCCGGCACACATAATGAGGAAACCTAGGGTCCACAAAACCTGGAGGTTGATGCATAAAGACAGTTTCCTTGAGATCCCCATGAAGAAATGCATTTTTGACATCAAGCTGATGAATAGGCCAATTTCTTCCCATAGCAATGCTCAAAACTGTACGAATAGTCGCCGGTTTAACCACCGGGCTAAAAGTCTCATCACAATCAACTCCAACCTGTTGAGACTTGCCATTTACAACAAGTCTCGCCTTGTGTCTCTCTAAGTCACCATTCTCATAGCCACATACATCGAATAATGTTCACCCCTTCCGGTCTTGGAACAAGTTCCCAAGTGTCCTGTTTCATAAGAGCATTGTATTCCTCATGCATGGCGGCATTCCAATTCGGATCAAGTTTGGCTACTTTGGGATTTTTAGGAAGGGAAGAAATTGCTTGAGCCGAGCAATTGTACTTCGGATTTGGTTTGAAAATCCCACTCTGAGCATGAGTAGTCATTGTATGTGAGGGAACTGGAATGTAGCGTGATTGAGGATTAGGAATAGCAGAGGTTGGAATTGATCCAAATTGGATCAAGGGGGAAAAAGGTGTATTTGGCGAATTGGGCAGGGAGGTCCGTGGGTTGGGTGCGGCGTGCTGGGCTGATCCACGGCCCACCTGTGGACTGGTCTGGAGAGGAGTTTGTGAGGGAGATTGGGGAGGGGAAATAGGCGGGTTTGTTTGTGGGGGAGTTGGGCCAGCATTATTGGGCCTAGGAGCTGGGCTGCTATGAGCGTGGGTGAGTAGAGGCGCCATAATGGAAGGGACATTAGAGTCCAAAAACTCATAATCATTTTCACGAAAATGTGAGAGGTCAGAAAAGGGGAAAACATCCTCTACAAAGGTAACATGTCGTGAAATAGTTATTTTATTTGATGATATATCATAGCATAGATAACCCCGGTGGTTGGAAGGGAAACCCAAAAAAACACAAGGTTTGGAACGGGGGGCTAGCTTATGAGGAGCGGTGGCACTCAAATTTGGGTAGCAAAGACAACCAAATATACGAAGGTGATCGTATGTGGGAAACCTACGGTATAAGACTTCGGTTGGTGTTTTATTTTGGATGGTTTTTGATGGTAGAATGTTGAGAATGTAGGCTACCATATGAATTGCATAAACCCAAAAAGAAGGTGGGAGAGAAGCATGGAAAAGAATTGTGCGAGACATATTGTTGATAGTACGGATTATTCTTTCGGCTTTGCCATTTTGGGAAGAAGTGTTTGGGCAAGAGAAACGAAAGACAATGCCATTTTTTGCACAAAAAGTAAGAAAAGGAGAATTGTCGAATTCCCGACCATTGTCATTTTGAAAGGTTTTGATGTCCCTTTCAAATTGTGTTTTCACAAAAGCACGAAAATTTAAGAGAATATCATAGACTTGGGATTTGAATTTTAGAGGAAAAATCCAAAGAAAATGAGAAAAATCATCAAGCAACACCAAATAATATTTATGACCCAACTTGCTAGTAATAGGAAAAGTCCATAAGTCCGCATGAATTATATCAAAAGGGGAAAACGTTACAGTAGTGGACGACTTAAAAGGGAGTTGTACATGTTTTCCTAAAGGACATGAGTAGCAAAAAGGAGTACTAGTGCGCTTATTACAATTGATAAGATTGTTTTTCCTAAGATAGTGAAAAACTGGTGCGTCGGGATGTCCAAGTCTATGATGCCAAGTTGAAGGAGAAATTGCAGCTAGAGAAAGTTGAGAGTGTGAAGCGGAATTTGTGGATAGTGGATAAAGGTCCCCCACACTATTGCATCTCGCTAGAATTGTCCCCGAATGAAGGTCCTTCACAGAAAAACCGAGAGGGTCAAATTCAATAGAAACATAATTATCACAAGTGAATTTTCTTACAGAAATAAGATTTTTAATAATGCTAGGGACATAGAGGACATTCTTCAGATGGAAAGAAGAGTTAGGTGGGGGGGTAGTGGTGGATCCGTAGCCATGAATTGGAATGCGTGTGCCATCACCGACCAAAATATATTGAGGAATGCTCAAATTAAATAGCTTAGAAAAGTTACCCGAATCACGAGTCATGTGAGAAGTCGCCCCTGTGTCCATGTACCAACAGTTATCGGGAGTTTGGAAGTTCATGGAACTATAAGCTTGACCGAATTCCGTAGGAGACATGAGTGGACCATAACCAGATTGGGCCGGGGTAGCATAGTAAGCTTGATTTTGGGTGGGGCGTGGGCCCAACAAAGAGGGTTGTTGCTGCTGTCCCCTATATTGCTGAAACGGACCTGTGGGAAATGGACAAGGTGGGGAGGCCTATTGTCCAGGTTGTTATTGTTGCTGCCAAGTGGGTTGGGCACCCCACTACGGGCCCTGTTGGTGCTGTTGGGCTGGAAATTGTTGTCCATTGGACTGATGGTGTTGTGGTGAGAAAGAAGATCGCCCCCTCCCACGACCTTTTCCATTCCTGGTGTTCCCACGGCCGCGTCCTCGACCACCTCTGCCAGCACCTCCACGCTGACCGTCTGGCTGCTGTTGGGGTTGCTGAGCAGGCGGTGCTGAGGTGGTGGTGGCCGTGGTATGCTGCTGCGCTACGAGGGCTTGGTGGCCGTGTTCTTCCTGTTTTGATTTTCGGGTTTCTTCAAGTAAAAACATTGAGCGGGCCTTGCTGAAACTCGGGGTTGGGTCGGTTTGTGAGATCATCGCAGCAACCGTGTCATATTCCCCCTTTGGAAGACCAGAAATCATCTGAAGAACCATCTTTCTGTCAGAGACCGGGTTGTCAACATTACTCAATTGATCGGCAAGAAGCTTGATCTCTTTGCAATAATCTGCCATATTAGCAAAATTCTCAAGTCAGGTAGTGTTGAATTTCTCCTCCAAGTACACAGCCCTAGTGTGCTTGTTGTCATGGAAAACTTCTTCACGACGAGTCCATAACTCAAGAGCGGTTGCACCTTGCTTCATGATGGTATGAACAAGGTCTTTGGAGATAGTACTGTAAATCCAACCCTTCACAATTGCATCTAACCTTGTCCATGTCGCATCATCAATATCTGAGGGTCGAGAAACGGAGGCATCGATGTGGTCAAGAACATTGTACGCACAAGCTTGAATATGGAAGAGCTCAACCCATGTGGCGTATTGCCCTTCTTCTTGATCAAGGGTGATGCTAATCAGATTTTTGATGTTGTTGACGGCATAGGCGGGTTGGAAGGTGTTGGAGGGAGGTGGAGGGGTTTCATCATCACCGGCCATAGATGAAGGAGGGAGATATGGCGGCTGCTAGAAGGCTTCGGCAGGCCTAGGATCGAAAGGGAAAAGAAGAGAAGATAATGAGTCACCCTTAGGCAACTGATACCATGTAAGATAGTTAATTTGTGTAATTCTCCTTGGAGATTGCCTTCTCATTATCAGAAATATATAAGGAAATATTACAAGCTAATAAAGATGGAATACAGAAGGCTACACACTAATAATTATAGAATACAAAGGGATCAATGAATATTAAGCATATTCACTAACAATATATATTCTCTATTTGTAAATTATTGTGGTTTACGCATGAAACTAGTTCAATATCTAACAATAAAGTTGGAATTAACGAGAATCGAACATATTCTAGTATGTAGGATGCCTTATTTGCAAGGCCAAAAATGATCTAAGTAACATGATGTGCTAGTTATAACAGTTACTTCATATTATTATCTCATTGTAGTATACATACACTACCTTCATCTCGCTAAAATGGTTATATAATCTGGTTTCAAAAAAAAAAATGGTTATATAATCTCTCACTGTACCTTTTAATATATTTAATTACGTAATCTTACAATTATACATATCTAGTGTTTAAAGATTTATAAACTAAACAAGATCGCATATGATAAAATTAATTTTTATGTTTGTATGAGTTGTAATATTTGGTTAGAGACTCTGACCAAGCAAATGCAATACATGTACTCCCTCCAACCCTAAATTACATTTCTGTTTCTCTCTATTATGTGAGGAATAAATGCTGAAAACAGGAATGTAATTTAGGGACGGATGGAGTAACACTTTTTGTAAAGTAAAACTACATTTATTTCTTTTAATTGCAACAAATGAGTATTTTATGGGAAAAAATAAATAAATAAAGGTAAAATTGGTATAAACCACCTTTTTTGTCCGACTTTTTTGAAAAAACCACCTTTTAAGTTTTTTTTTTAACTAAACCACCTTTTAAGTACCTAAATTTTTTATTGCACCACCCCTATTTCAAATCTAACATATTGTATCTCAACCATCCACTTCCAAATCATCAACCATAGCAAATCTTTCCCTTCCATCTCAACCATCCACTTGAATTACCTCAATTTAGGTTTTGAGAATAAACAAATACTACAATTTAATTTTTGTAGCAAAATTAAGTTTGGTTTTTTAGAGCTTTACTCAATTTAGTCATGCATATATATAAAGGGGAGGGTCAAATGTATTTGGAGGTGAAAAAAATACATGATTTAGGAGCGAAAGTCACAAGTTGTGGGCCCCTTTGACGTTTTAGTTAATTTTTTCGTCATAATTGAAATAGGGGTGGTGCAATTAAAAATTTAGATACTTAAAAGGTGGTTTAATTAAAAAAAAACATAAAAGGTGGTTTTTTCAAAAAAGTTGAACATAAAAGGTGGTTTTTACCAATTTTACCACAAAAATAAATAAAATAAAATAAAATAAAATTATCGGCTATTTCACCAAATGCCACTGAGTAATTTAAAAATTCACCAAATGCCATCGAACTTTTCAGAATTCATCAAATGCCATCCAGTTTTTTAAAAATTCACCGAGTGCCATTAATGACCAACGGCCGTTAACTCCGTTAGTCATTAGGGGTTAATCATGACACATGTCATGATATAATTGGTCAATTTATCTTAATTCATTATAATTTTTAAAAAAAAATTAAAATAACAAAAAAAAAAAAAATTTAAAGAAAAACCCCAAAATTTCCCCAGCCACCCCAACCACCGCCAAACCCTAGCCCCACCCTAATCTTGCCGGACAATGGCCGGCCACCACCTTATCCACCAAAAATCGGTCGGTCGGCCCTTTAGTGCCCACCTGACCCACCGTCGACCCCCAAAACCACCCACGCTGCCCGCCTTAACCCCAAACACCACCCACACAATCGCCCCAACCCCAAAAACCACCAATAAAACGCCCTTCCTCCCTTCTCCCACCGTCGAAACAACCGATCGAGGGTGGGGAAAGGAAGGAGGGACGATTTTGGCGACGGAGGTAAAGGGAGGGTGGTTGATTTTGGTGACGGAGGTAAGGGACCGATTTCGATAATGGTGGTTTATGGGGTCGGGGCAGTTTGTGTAGGAGGTTTTGGGGGTCGGCGGTGGGTCAGGTGGGGCGCTTAAGGGCCGGCCGGCCGATTGTTAGTGGTTAAGGAGGTTACCGGCCGTTTTCCGGCGAGATAAGGGGAGGGCCTAGGGTTTGGCGGTGGTGGGTAGGTGGCTGAGAAATTTCGGTTTTTTTTTGTTTTTTGTTATTTTAATTTTTTTGTTTTTTTTAAAAAAAATTATAATGAATTAAGATAAATTGACCAATTATATCATGACATGTGTCATGATTAACCCCTAATGACTAACGGAGTTAACGGCCGTTGGTCATTAATGGCACTCGGTGAATTTTTAAAAAACTGGGTGGCATTTGGTGAATTCTGAAAAGTCTGATGGCATTTGGTGAATTTTTAAATTACTCAGTGGCATTTGGTGAAATAGCCGTAAAATTATTTGAAATATAAAGAAACGGGTGATGATAATAAGAAAATTTGTGCAGTAGATTGTCATATAATTAATTGGTTACTTGATTGCATACATTGACTATGCTAACGTGGACTTTGTTGAACAGTGGTGACCAGGATATGATGGTTCCGTATATGTCAACATTGAAATGGATCAAAACGCTAAATATCGTCCCAAAAGATAATTGGAGGCCTTGGTTTCTTAATGACCAAGTTACAGGGTAAATTCCTAAAAAATTCTGAGCAATTATTATTGTCATTTTTTTTTTCTTTTTCTTCTTTTTGTGTGTGGGGTGGGGTGGGGGAATTCATCAAGTTTTAGGGGTCTTCTCTAAAGATTATACCTTACCTTATTAAATGAAATAAAATACCATCTAAAAAAATGAAATAAATTAGCATCTAAGAATGAATCTATATCTTGATGAGTTGGACGAAGCGATCTAACACTGCAACCTATTATGACGTGTAGGTAGATATGTCAAAAAAAAAATATTTTAGTGAACTTTGGGCCTGTTCTGATTTACTGAATTATACTGAGCTGAACTGAATTGTTTATGAAAGAAGGAAATTAGAAACTGAACTGAAGTGAAATTAAGCCAAAAAGAACAGGTCCTACTCGTAATTAATAAGAAGGAATTTAAGTGCAGTTTGTGGAAAAATAAAGTATGATAGTTCGAAATTAAGAGAGAAAATCTTGAAATATTAAAGTATGATAATTAAGGATTTCATTTAAAGAGAATAAATTAGTAAATATTGTTAAAGGTTTCAAAAAGAGAAAATGAAGCAAGTAATCAATAAACCTACACTAAAGACAAATCTCAAATGACACATGTCATTTTGTGATAAAATATTTTCCTGCCTAATTTTACTTTCCAAAATTTTCTTTTTAGTGCAGTTGTTACTGAATCTTACCATAACTTAAATTATCATTTTCAAGGAAAGTGCATACACGATATTTCATTGCCTATTTCATTAACTATTAATAACAATAAATTTTCTTTTTATATTACAACAAATCTAAAGTTGGAAAAACATTATTCAATTAAATCAATAATTTTTAAAATTTCTGCTAATCAACAAATAAGGAAAATGTATAAACTATGATAAAAAATTTTAAAAAAATATTATACATAATAATAATTTCTGATACATTTAATGTTAGTACTATAAATTCAAAGGTGAGACATATTTATCATTAAAGCTTAATTATGATAATATTTGAATTAATAAGTTAAATAAAAATCTTAGTACTATCCGTGCATGCACAGGATCTACACTAGTAATATAAAATACTACAGCAAAAGAAAAGTAAAGCAAGTAATGAAATACGGAGGGGGTATTTTAATATTTGCTTCACTTTTCCTTTACAACCGTATTTTATTACTAAAATAAATCTAATTTAGTATGTTATGAGAATTTCTTGTTTCATGCAGATATGTTACAGAATATTCAAATAACATCTACAATTTGACATTTACTACAATTAAGGTATAAGCATTACTCAATTTAATCTTTAATATACCCATTGTTATGAATTAAACTTATTTGATCATTTTTACTAAGATTAAATTTATTTAAATAATTTAAATAATTTTTTTGTAACTAAAGTATTTTTTGTTCAATTTCAATAATTTTTATTGATTAAAATTATTATATATTTTTATTTTTTCTTTTATTATAAAATTTTATTGATTAAAACTTATTTCCAATAAACTTAACTTGCTTTTTGCTAAAATTAACTTCTATTTTATTGGACGTACCTTAGTTTTGTTGAACTTATGTTTACCAAACTAATCTTATTTATACATGGGCTTACTTTGTAAAATTTTGCTCGTACAAGTTTACCAAAATTAGATACTCCCACCGTCCCTAAATTACATTTCTACTTTCCTCTATTATGTGAGGAATAAATGCTAAAAATAGGAATGTAATTTAGGGACGAAGGGAGTAACATTATTCATTACTTTACTTAGTAACACTAGACAAATCGTTAATCACTTTTTAGTTAGCACAATTAATACTAGTCAAATTTGTAATTTTGTAGGGAGCAGGACATATTGCCCCTGAATATAAGACGCGAGAATGTTTTGCAATGTTGCAAAAATGGATTGCATTTAGCCCTCTGTAATCAACATTAAAAATGTTTCGCAATGTTTGTTGAATTTTAGCCATGTATTTTTTTGAAATTTATAGCTTTGTGTAATTACCTGCATACCTCCATACCTAAAAGCAGTGGCGAAGCCACGTAGGAACTAGGAGGGACACATGTCCCCCCAAATTCAAAAAAATAAAATACTACCTTCAATTTTTTTTTAGTTGCAACTTTGGAGTATTATTTGAGTGATATAAAATATTTCAAAGTTACAATTAAAAAAATAGGAGGTAGTAAAATTGTTTCTCGAACGTTTAAAAATATACAAGAAAAAGGTATAAATAAATTACACTTAGCTTACAATTTATAACATAAATAAAATTGTAGTTTGTGGTTGAGCTGTTAAAAGGAATTTCATACCTTTTTTATTTTCTGAAGAAATACTTGTTTCGAAGTACTTCCTCCGTTTTTAAATACTTGCTCCATTTTTTCATGCGCGGAGTTTTAAGAGAAATTGGATAAAATAATGCAATATGTAGGTAGTGGGGTGGGTGGAAGAATAAAAAATTGTATAAAGTAAATTAAAAGAAGTGGAGAGAATAGGAGGAGAGAGAATATGAAATTAATAAAATATGATTTATGTTGGGTCCACTAAGTGAGAGAAATTAATTAAATATTGTAAAAACTTTCCAAATAAGAAAATAGAGCAAGTATTTAATTAAAAACGGCCGAAAAAGGAAAGTGGAGCAAGTATTTAAAAACGGAGGGAGTATAATTTATCAATGAAATAGCTATTTTTTTTTTAGTCTCCTTAGTTATGTAAAGTTAAATTATATTGGTTGTACAAAGTACATTGCAATAATATGAATAGTGAGAGAAAGTTGCATTAACTTTTTTCAAATGCAATCTGAATTTCTTCATATCTATTATCTAGCTTTTTCTTCATCCTGAACGTACTAATCTAATAAATGGGTCGGCCACATAAACCAACATGAGGACTTCTTAGGAGGTCACCCATCCTAGTACTACTCTCAATCATTGTGCCTCATGTAAAGCGATGTGACAGTTTTACACTAGCTGTCACTGGCCTACTGTAACCTATTATCAATTTATTTAAAAGCTAATTATTTGACTTTATGATAAGGTAATTGATTCGTATTTATTATCAATTATTGGATTACATAATTTGAAATAGAGGTTTTACCAAATATATATATATATATATATATATATATATATATATATATATATATTCCTTTGTTTGATAATTTTTTGAATATGTAATTGAGATTTTTAACTCTTTTGTCACATAGGAATAATTGTCATACACCCGATTTTAAACAAATATTACACAATGTAATTAACACACACACACACATGTTGTGGTAGCCTTTGTACAGTTTATTGTAGCTATTATCCCGTGGAGATACTTTTGCCATATTCTAAAGTAGAACTCTATCTTTGCCTCAATGTGACCCTATATAAACTTGCTTTGCGTGAAGTTAAATTTGAGTAAAACGAAAGAGCATCTGGTGAAATAGTAAATTTGAGTAAGACAGAGGTAGCTTTCAGCAAATGTGTCATAAGGTGATAGGAGACAATTGATAGTAAATACTCTTGGAGTCCATAAAGTTGACAGACATGAGAAATATTTGGGTGCCAACGATAATTGGTAAATCTAAAAAGCTGTGTTTGCATTTCTTAAGGAGAGAAGTTTGAAAAAGTTGAATGGGTGGAAGGAATGATTATTGTCAAAGTCGGGGAAGGAGGTGCTAATTAAAGCTGTGGCGCAGGCAATCCCAACTTACATGATGAGTATTTTTAAAATTTCGGAAGGCCTCGTTGATGACATTCGTACTTTGTTCAATAGATTTTGGTGGGGTTCAAAGGAGAATGAAAAGAAGTTGTATTGGAAAAGTTGGGAAAGATTATGCCTTTCGAAAGCAAAGGGTGGAATGGGGTTTCGTGATTTGAAATGTTTTAATCAAGCTCTCTTAGCAAAACAATGTTGGCGTCTTCTCACAAACACGGTCGTTTTCTCTAGACGTGGTATTTTAAGAAGTCTATGTTATAGCAGCGAATAGAGGTCATGATGCTTCTCATGGCAAAGTATTTGGGGAGCTAAATCCTTATTAAGGGATGGACTTGCATGGAGGGTGGAATGTTGGAGTGGCATTAGAGTATAGTCTGATGGCTGGGTACTAAAAGATGACACAGTGGTTGTCATGTCTTCCCCCCCCCCCCCTCCCCCGTGAACTCTAATATGCTGGTATGGGACTAATGTCAGAGGACAAAAGAGAGTGGAATGCAGCGAAGGTTAATGAATTATTTGACCTCGATACAAGAGAGAGCATAATGATGGCTATTAGGGGTGAGCACAACCGGGTACCCGGTTGATTTCGAAGGACCTAGTCTTGGAACCGGTTATACCGGGTCCCAAATATTTGGAAGTGGTCTTGGAACCGGTTATACCGGGTCCCAAATTTTTGGACCCGGTCTTGGAACCGGTTGGAACCAGTTCCAAATCCGGGTACCCGATTTCTTTTTTAATTCATCGTAATTTTCATAAGTTCATTCCAATGGGCTTGAATAATTTTAGTAGCAGCATCACTTCAAAGAGAAACAAGAAGATGAGTATGCGTTGAAGGAGAGATAATATTAGAGAATTATCTTTTTTATTTATGAGAATATTAAAGAATTATCTTGATTATTATGATGTGGGTGTCTTTGATTTTGGTGGGTTCAACCATTCAAGAGGAATTAATTAAGGTGGTAATTTTGGGGGGTTTAAGTTTGAAGAAGCTGGCTTGGGTAACAATGGTGGCTACTTTATAAACGACTAGAGGTAGGAGGCAAAAAAGGTGGAACAGGGATGTAGGTGGTGGGCAACAGCAGAAGGAATTGGTGGTGGTGTGGAGCTCTCGGAGGATGTGAACACCGACCGTGATGGTGATGGTGATTGGTGATGGGGTGATGGGGTGATGAGAGCTAAGAGAATATGTGATGGAGGCTGTGTGATTTTAGGGTTAATGCAAAGAATATAACTAAATGAAAATATATTGGGCTTGTTTTAACTTGGGCTGTAAAGATTGGACAAAAGTACTAGTGTACTACTTGTATTATTCAGCAAGTCTCAACTATACAACCGGGTACCTAGTGGGTACCGGATCCAAAAATCGTGGACCTGGAATTAGAACCGGTACCAAACGGGTCCTAAATTTAGGACCTGGAATTGGAACCGGTGAAACCAGTTCCTGGTTTGGACCCGTCGGGCAGTGGCGGATCCAAGATTTTACGGGTGCCTGATGAGTGACATTTTTGGCACTCATTTGGTTCCTTTTTGGATGATTTTTATTTCATTTTATCTCTCTTTTCTTTAGTTTTCCTTAGTTTTATTCTTGTTTTCTTCATTTTATGCTTTTTGTAGTTAGTTTCTCTTTTTCATGTCTTTTTCTAGTTTATTTGTTATTTTTCTCTTTTACTTGCTTTTTATCTTTTGCTTGTAGGTGGTAATTGATTGTCCAAGAATTCCCGAGCTTCCTCTCTACGAGTTCTCATTGCTTTTATGCCTAAAGAAGGTGCAAGAAGTTCCAAATCAAAGGTGGATCTAAGGGGCAAGCTTCAAGGCTTTGTTTATGTCTTCCTCATGGCTTATACTCTTCAAGAAATTCAAGAAAGTTCCTGCCTACTTTGTCCTCCATCATCATCATCCTGGATGCGTGCACCACTTGAGCTAGGACGAAGAGAAGAAGGGGGAAAGACCCAGCAATGTGCGGGCGCACTAAGGGAGTGTGCGGCCGCACATTGGTCGTGTGCGGCCGCACACCAGGTGCGTGCGGGCGCACCAGTCTGGGTGTGTCCCGTGCGCGCCATTCTCTCTCCTCCGAGCGCCCGCACTTACGAGGGTCTATTTTTGGGCGTCATTACCGACCTCTCCTTTGTATATATAGTTATTTCTACCTATTTTTAGGAAAGAGTTTTTAGTTTTAGATTGAATTGGATAGTTAGTTTTTGGGAGAATTTTAGAGAGAGAAACTCAAGAACTAGAGAGAGAAACTCATGATTTTTGGTGATTGCTCAAGGATTCCTCATTGTATTTGATCTTTGGATCAAAGTTTTGTAAGGATCTTCTTCTTGATTTCAATACAAGTTTGATTTTAGTTGATTTCATTAGTTTTTCATGTTATTGATGATTGATTTGGTTATTGATTGAATTTTGATTGATTTTGATTGATTGTTGGTTTAATCTTTGATTTCAATTATGTTGATGATGAAATTGATGCTTGTTGTAGTTTTGATCTTAATTCCTATGGCTAGTGAGTAGTTTCCTAGCTAGGGAAATGGTGAAGCATGTATGAATGGTGGAATAGTGTAATTTGGGGATAATTGATGGAGTTGATGATATGATTAAATTTGGTTGATATTTCATGTGCATGTGTGTGATTAATTGAGGTTTGGCCATCTTTGATTAATACACTAGATTGCATTGTAAGCTTGCTATGATACGGACCATTGATTAGTAAACTTGCAATTTCACGATTGAGGTGCTTTGTGACGTTCCCTAGGTAGTGTTTAGCGTAGTTGACGCTAGTTAGACCTCTAGGTGAACCATCTTAGTATGCTCTTTTGGATACATGATGATTTTCCTTCATATCGCTTGACTTAGTCAGTTTAACCTCCCAAATTACCGTTTCCATTATGATTGCATGTGGATCCATTGCCCTAGTGTCTTAGATTGATTTCGTATAAGTTTTGCATTACCTAGTTTAGCCTAAGTTCTACCTCAAACCCCTTCTTGACTCCGAAATAGCTTGATTTAGGCATCGTGCATTTGATATCCATTCCCTTGGGTTCGACCTTGACTTACCACTACGCTAAATAGGGGTTAGTTAAGTTACAAATTTTGTTTGATAGGGTGGGGTGGTAGCCCAACGACCTACCGTTCTCCTTCCCATCAGTGCCAGGTCACCACCAACCATTGATCACTTAGTTTCTCCAAAATCCAACCCCCTAAAGCGGAAACAATCCAAGATAATTAAGCTGAGTAATTGCATATTAAATTATCACAGCTAGTAAAATTGAACAAAGAGCATACCCAATTATAAGATTACTATTTGTTAAAAAAATTACAAGACTACTAGTTGCATAAGTTTGCTTTGTAGGCTCCAAATTAATGGGAATCATGGTAAAAAAAATTTCACCTAATTTGGGTCAAAATTCAACAAATTCCTACAAAATTTAATACTCCACTGCATACTCAGATTTCTTGTACTAATTGACAAAATATAACATTGGGATTAATGGGTAGATCTAAATTGCAAAAAATCACAACCACATTTGACTAACAAAATTATAAATACTCTGACAATACTTGGTTGATTAAAGAACATCCCTCATTACCCTTATATACTACTTATAGCAGTATTAGTTCATTAATGTAAAGTATATATACAATAAAATACATACATGTACAAAATAAAAAGGTTAGGGAAAAAAATTGAAAATAAATACATAAAGTGTAGCCTATAAAGAAATCTGACAAACTAATGTCATGATACAAACCATTTAATGACAAGAATAGAAGAAAATTTTCTATCTGTGTTCATTTTCCTGCAAGCTCGCTTCTCAAAATTGCAGCAGGAAAAATTGGAAAAAAAAAACACAAAATGTTTGCTATGGGATTCGATCCTGCGCCAGTTAAGATAGACACTTATAGCTTTCAACCACTGAACCATATAGAAGCATACACTACATTTATGCTTTCAATTTGATTTTAACCTGAAATTTCCTAGGTCCCGTGACCCAACGTGAACAACGCTGGGTCCGCTACTGCCGCCGGGTCCTAACCAATCCCACTACCTACCACGCCTACCACTGATTCTCGATATTGGTTGTTGTCAAAGAATGGTCTTTATTCGATGAAAGCTGGATATTGGCTAGCGAAGATGGGTGCTAGAAATGTTGGTAATAATGCAGGTTAAGAGGATCTATGGACGTCGGTTTAGAATGCTAGAGGCCCACCAAAGTTAAAGCACTTCCTATGGAATGCTATAAAGGGTAATATGGCCGTAAAGGAGAGGCTATGGAAAAGACATATTACTCTTGATGCTTCCTGCTCGTTGTGTGGTGCTGATGAGACCATTGTGCATACCTTATTGGATTGCGTGGTGGCTAAGGAGAAGTGGCAGCATAGCAAATATCGTGAGCACTTAACTGATGCGCCTTGCTCAAGTTTTGCTGAGCTATGGCGTTGGCTTTGTAGAAAGTTAAGTGTGGATGTGGTGTGTTTGATGGCGGCTTTAATGTGTGTTACGTGGAGTGGTAGGAATCTCATCCTATTCCAAGACGAGAAAGGCCTAATTTGGTGATGCTAACTGCTGGTTTCCTTAGACTCGTAAGGGATTATAACTCTTATGCGAAAAGGGTATTGACTTTGGGTCTTATTCGTGGGGTGCAAAGTGAGGCTGCTAGCTAGAAACACACTCCTGCGGGTTTAATTAAGGTCAATGTGGATGCCCATGTTCTTGCGGGCTCGAGATGTGGATTAGGGGATGTGTTAAGAAACGCTGAGGAGAAGGTTATTGCTGGTGCTGTAAGGAGAATACCATGCACTACCCCTGAAATTGCCGAGTCAATGGTAGTTCGATTTGCTATTCACATTGCTTGGAGGTTGGGCTATAACAAGATCGAAGTGGAGAGTGACTCGCTCAATGTCATCAACGCTGTGAAGTATGTGTCGCAAGGAGTAATGATATTGGAATTGGTAGCATGTTATATGATTTCTGTAATTTTAAACACATTAAAGTGTTCGTGTAATATGGTTGCCCAGTTGATTTGCTAGGTGGGAAATTAAACTGGTGTTAATACTAAATTTGTACGTTTGGACTCGTTTCCCCAAAGCCTTATAACTTTAGCAGAACACGATATTTCTTAATAATATGACATCGTATTGTTCCGTAAAAAAAAACTTGCTTTACGTAGTCTAACTTTTGGCATTTTATGATAAATATACACATAAGTCGGGGTACTACTTAAATTCTTAATAGGCCAATTAGCCACATTGGTATAAAAATTAGCTCCCTCATAACATATTTATTTGTATAAAATTTAGGCAAAATTGGCCTCAACAACACGAACTTTTAACAAGGTGCATAGAGCATGAAGTTTGACTAGTAGCCGTAACATCACCAACTTCTTCATTGGGTGCACAAAATATCATAAATGAAACCCAAGACCGTAAATTTTATCGAAGGCACGAAATCTTTAATATTTTATTAACTTTTTGTTTTGATATCATATTTAGTCCTCAAGGTCCAACGTCCCATGATCTTAATTGAGACAATTTATAGCATGCAAATCGATGCTTGTTTGTAATTTTTTTGCTAAATTTGATCTCAAAATTTATCCATATTGACTAAATTGACCTCAAAAACCTTATTTGATCATTTTTTTCCGCATACAAATTGAGGCACGCAATCGCAGACAATTTTAGATAATAATAAAATATTACATACCTAGTCTTCGGCAAAATTTTTGGTATCAAGCTTCATTATTAATGATATTTTTTGTGCACCTAATGAAAAAGTTGGTGTTGTTATAGCTACTAGTCAAATTCATGGTGCTACTTGCACCTTGTTAAAAGTTCGTGATGTTGAGGCCAATTTCGCCTAAAAATTATAACCGATGACATATAAATTAAGCTAAATGTGACAAATAAAGTGACAGATTAGTGTAAAATTACTTCGTAGTAAACAATGACAGTTAGCCCTTTTTTCATGTTGAAGTAAGTGTGTATCATATTATTTTTATATTTATTACTTTATTTTTAGCTTTAAATATTGTTTAATACTTTTAGAACTCTATTTTGACAAAATAATATTTTAAGAGCTCCAAAAAAAAGCAAAGAATAGCTAAAGAATAAAAAATAAAAAAAGAGGAAAAATTGAAATCAAATAAATAGAATTAAATTCAAGACAATGCAAAAGACTTATTCAAGAAAACTTGCATGATCAAGAATTAATTACACATTTTTTGCTTTACATTAAGCTTTCCATTTTTGCAATATAAAAGAGTGCAAATAAATGTGTTCCTAATCTCTATAATTTTATAACTTTTAAGATATTTTTAACTAGTTGTAACTTGTAAGACATGAAATCTCAATTCGACTTTTTTGAGAATTCTTTTGTTGTTATTATTTGTCAATAATCATAAGAAAATACTATAAATGTTAAAAACAATAATAAAAAAAAAAATTGCATGCAATTATATGTTACGCGCTTCCTCTGGCAAAAAAAAAGGATCAAATATCGCCATTAATTACCTTTAACACCAATATGTTGCAAGGGTGCTAACTTTTATAACAATTTGTCACATATATATTAATTTTTATACCAAGTTGTCACAAGGGTGTTAATTATATATCAACTAGATTAGGTCCCGTGCCATGCACGATAAATTAAATACTTTTATTCAATAATAGAAAAAAAAATTATAATGAAAATAACATAGGTAAACAACAACTATAATATATTTATTATATTCTTATTTTGCATGTATAATGATATGAAACATGAAATATAACGAAAGAGTCAATTAGACAGATAAATATATTAAAACTACATGTTAGACCATATGTATGTCTTAAAAATTCAATAATAAATTAGTATCAATTTTCTTTTTATTTACTAAATAAGTATTTAAAACTATCCTGTTCACTTCAGCTTAATTTCAGCTCAGTTCAATTCAGCTCTAATCAGTTCAGTTTAGTTCAGTTCCTAATTTCCTTCTCTCATAATATATTAATTTCAGTTCAGTTCAATTTAGCTCCAATCAGTTCAGTTCAGTTCAGTTTGGCTCAATTCAGTAAATGTGAACATGCCTTTAATAGGCAAGAATAAATAATAACCTCGATCAACATTTGGTCAAATTTTTACCTAAAATATGATAATATAATAAAGTACTAGAGATACAAATTTTTAAGTCACATGATGGTCACATGACTGGTCAACGCCGGAGCAAAAAAGTCAAACACCGGAATCCGGCGTCAAGGTCCCTCTAGACAACAAAGCATACTTATAAGATCCTTTTAGACTACTTTGAACATATAAGGTCCTTCCAGACAAAAGAGTGAAGATATATGTCCCTTTTAGACAAATTTTTCTTAAATAAATAAACATTTTACAAAACGGGTGCTCCCTATAACAATACCAAGTGTTTCTTTCGACCAAATAATAAGTGGCTTCTCTAATAAGCAATCATACATATTCTCATGGAATCATACATATAAAAGACATTGAGAACTAGGGGTGAAAGTTCGGTTTTCGGTTTGGTTTTTTGCCCAAACCGAAACCGAACCACCATGTTTCGGTTTCATGTTTTCCCAAACCACACCGCACCACTTTAGCTTTGAAACCGAACCAAACCGAACCACCTAAATTTCGGTTTTCTTAAAAAAAAAATAAAACACCAAACCGCACCGAATTTTCATATCAAGCATCATAAACATCAAATTTTGCAAAAAACCGAACCAAACCACCCCAATCAAAACCGAAACGAACCAAACAAAACCAAACCCCACCCAAACCGACAACCAAAACCAACCCAACCAAACCCCACCCACACCAAACCGAAACCACCACCACTAATTTTTCACCAAATATAATGAAATTTACCAAAACAAGCACAAAAATTACTAGAAATCATATCATATAAATGGATTTATTAAAAATTCAAAAAAAATAAAGAAAATTGAAAACAAGAAAACATACCTTTTAAACCAAAAATGGCCATGAATTTCATCTCGAATTTGATTTTAAATGGTCAAATTCGACCATGAAAACTCTATATCTAGAGATTTCATGGTCGAATTTGACCATTAAAACCTTCGTTTTGGCCAACTTTCACAAATTTTGTACGAAAACCTTCGTTTTGACCATAAAAATATTTGCTTCGATGTAAAAACCTTTGTTTTGGCCAAAATAAGCGGAATTTGTGACATTGTGCTAGTTTTGATAGACAAAGAGGAGTAAAGGCGAGGAGAAAGACAAGAAAAAGGAAAAGAAAAGAGGAGATAGAAGAAGAGAAAAAAAGAGGAGATTGAAGAAGAGAGTCAGACTCTCAGAGTGCGAAGAGGAGAGAGAAAGAGAAAAGAAGATAAGAAGAAAGGAGAGAGAAATGACGGAAGGAGGCTGAAAACAGATTAGGTTTTTTTTTTCTTTATATACTCTATAGAATTGGGCTAGGGTTTTTTAGGGTTGGGCCGAAAATTCGGTTTGGTTTCGATTTTCGGTTTTTCATTTTTCGAAACCGAAACCGAACCATATAATTTCGGTTTCTTCATTTTGCAAACCGAAACCAAACCACTCTCGAAAAAAACCGAACCATATTTGTTATTCGGTTCGGTTTTTGGCTTGGTTCGGTTTTAAACCGAGTTTGTTTCACCCCTATTTAGAGTCCTAATAAGAAATTCTTGATGAGAGTTGATGATCGAAAACGGAGGTCTAAGGACCCTATTTATAGGAAAATAGTCCAGAAAACTGATAGAAAAGAGTTAGAGTTTCAAACGGAATAAAACAGGATCTGTCGTTAGGCGACAGGCTTGTCGCCAGAGCCAGCGACAGGCTCCACCAACGCCTGACGACAAACGACAGGACTGTTGTCAGGCGTTGCTTCACGCGGAATCCACTTTTTGATAAAATTAAGTCGTGAAATTCGTACTAAGGCTAAAATCATATTTTCATACAAAACACTTATTTTATTCCAAGTAAAACTCGTAAAATGTAATTATCAATCCTAATCCTACAAGGATAAAAAAGAATCTTCTAGATAATTCTATAAGACTATAATCAATCCTACTAGCTTTAGGAATAATAATAGGCGCTCCTCTAGATCATTGGGCCGTATATAAGGACCAAACCACACTCGGTTTAATATTCTGGCCATAACTTCCTCATTATTCATCGGAATTGGGCTTATAATATATCGTTGGAAAGCTCTTTTTGAGCCCTATCCAACTACACTATTATTGGACCCTTATCATGGACTTAACTAAACTGGACGCTATTTTCATAAAATAATGTAGGTTTTCGAAAACAAAAAGAAAGATTTTAATAAAAACTAACTGCAACACTAGAATTTTCACACTTTCACTTCATTTGATTATCAATCGACGCGAAAGGTATTCATCACTGGGTTTGGTTTTGGGGAGACACAAATGGGTGTCTACAATAGTATGTCATTGTGAGTCATATTCTTAATGATATAGTCATATTTTAAATAATTTAGTCCGATGATATAATTATCTGAATGCTTTGATTGTTGTTTGATACATTATTTAATGATACATTCACTTTTTGAATGATATATACATTTACTTTTTGAATGACTAAGGATTCTTACCGCACGCTATGGCAAGTGTTTGAAAAGAGTTTATAGACGATAAATGGGTTAGATGTTGTAACCGTGCAATACTCTTCGAAACTTTAGTAAAGTGAAATTTATATTTAGTGAGGAGTGACAAAAATTATCAAGTTCTAGAAAGATAAATGTTTAGATTTAAAAATGTAAATGTTTGAATATATACTTTTTTTAAGGTTAATATACTATTACCTAGGAGTATTTATTAAGAAATTGTATTAATTAATAAGAAAAAAAAAAATTCTTAACTTATAAATGGGAGCAAATATGTAAACAAACATTTTTATTTTTAAAAATAAAGGAGCTTCTTAAACTTATAAATAAGGGTATAGTAATTACTAATTATGTAAACCAAAATTTAAAGAGATTTAAATGTCTTCCTCCCGAATCCAGGAGATCCTGGGATCGATTCTCACCCCCGCCCTTGTGGCTTTCTAAACACCAAAAATTATATAAGATCTCTCTTATTCTGTTAAAGAGTAGGGATACATTTACATTGCATATAATATAATCAATTTCTGGATGATATACTTACATTTTGATACTAGTTGGTTGGGTGCACAATAAGCGGGGGTGTATTTTAGAATTTTCACCATTCTTTTATATTTGGATTTTTATGGCTAACTATTTTTTAAATGGTTAGACGGTCACAAATATCACAAGCGACGCCGATAATACAATTCCCAAGTTTGTCTGCCCAAATAATTTATTAGCATTTGAAGTATTTCTTTGTCGTACACCATTTAACATTACCATATACGAATGATTTAATTAATCAAAAAAAAAAAAGTTCGTAACTAGTGCCGAGTAGCTTGTTCAGACCTTCCTTAATTTCAACTATATAGTTGTAGTTTATATGAACGTCTCTCTTCATTTCTCAGTTTCAACATTTAATTTGTTTCTTCCCTATAATTTCAAGAAACGAAATGAGTAACAAATTTGTAACTCAACTAATATTAGTATTGACGATGAATTTGGTATCATTTGTGTTATGTAACAATCATCATACCACTCCAAATACAAATTCAAATGTTGTTCGATTTCTACCTGGCTTCCCCGGAATTCTTCCTTTCAACCTTCAAACCGGGTATGTTTTTATGTCGATTACTTCCTCTATTTATTTAATTGCATTATTGGTATATTTACTCTCATTAAGGGCCTGTTCATATTTACTTAATTTCAGTTCAGTTCAGTTCAGCTCCAATCAGTTCAGTTCAGTTCAGTTCAGTTCCAATCAGTTCAGTACAGTTCAGTTCAGTTCAGCTCTTAATTTCCCTCTCACATAAAATATCCATTTCAGCTCAATTCAGTTCAGTTCAGTTCAGTTCCAATCAGTTCAGTTCAGTTCAGCTCCAATCAGTTCAGTTCAGCTCAGTTCAGTAAATATGAACAGGCCCTAAATCACAATTTATATTACACATGGATTTATTATTTTCACGATATATTGAGGCAATTAACTCTAATAAAATGTCATGAAAATAGTAAAATAATTAGAAATTTGTGAATAATGTAAAAAAGACATGTTAATTCAATAAGGTTGTACCTTGTAGGCATTTTGTCCCATACCATATCTTGCCATTTATGGTGTATATATTATTTTTCTCTTTAGAAAAATTAATTCAAGTATACGAATTAAAGTTTGAATTTATTTATTTATTTATTTTTTTTTTTTTTTTGAGTAAAGTTTGAATTAATTTTAGTTGATCAAAAAGAACATAGGTTATGTTATGTTTCCCTTATTTAAGGTGTTTTAGTCTAATTTGAACTCTAAATTATAATTTTAGTGAGGTTAATTATGTTGTTAAGTTCCTACTTAGTATTGTTCTCTTCGTCCTAGCTAATATAAGAGGTTATGGCGAAATTACATATTTTGGAGAGGTTATGTTATTAAGCTGCTCTTTGGTATATTATTTAAATAGTTTGTGGATGTGAGCACCTAAGCTATTATTGACTTAGGACCTGTTCTCATTGACTGAACTGAGCTGAGCTGAACTGAAATGAATATTTTATAAGAGAAGGAAATTAGGAGCTGAACTGAACTGAGCTGAGCTGAGCTGAGCTGAGCCGAACTGAACTGAATTTCAACGTAAGAGGACATGCCCTTATTGTAGGTGATTAGAAATAATAAAGTATTTCATATTATATTAATTTTATTGGCCTTTAATTTACAGTATTTTAATTCTCTCTGTGCAAGTTTATTATTAAATTACTTTAAGAAAAAAAGATTAATTATTAAATTGCATTGTTGGGTTGCATGAACAATTCAAACAATATTATTATTGTAGATATATTGGAGTTTGGGAGGAGCAAGTGCAGCTATTTTACTACTTTATACAATCCGAGAATAAGCCAAAAACAGACCCACTTTTGATTTGGTTTTCTGGAGGACCTGGTTGCTCTTCCTTAACGGATCTTGTATTTGGACATATTGGTAAATCTACTTTTTTATGATTATTTATTTATTTAGAGTCTAGGGGCCGAAAAATTCAATTCTAACACTATTTTAGACGGATTATTAGAACATAATTTTATTCTAACATTATTTTAACAATACTCATTAATAGAGCTCAAAGATAACCTTTGTTAATTCTAATTAAAATATTGATGTGACGACAACAAAGGTCCTCTATCCTTCGACGCAACATCACAAAGGGAGATTGGTCTACCAAGACTTGAATCAAATCCTTATTCTTGGACTAAGGTAATCCAACTATCTATCTAATCATATTATCTTTATGTACTCATAGTTCATGCATCTAAAATGGAGTAATGCTTAAATAAGAGCTCTCGATCTCTGTCTCAGATCAATTCGATCAAACGCTTACATCATGTATTTTTAGTTGATTAGGCATTGGGTTTTATATGATACATTATTGAGAATTAGTTAAATTTAGTTTTAATAAGTAATTTGAGTTCGTTAAAATGATTTAAGTTTAACATTAGTAAAAATAATTCCAATTCAATGAAAATAATTATTTGAGTTTAGCAAAAATAAGGTGAAAAGAACAGGGCCTTAATATGAATGAAGGGAATATAAAGAATAATTTGAGTTTAGCAAAAATAAGGTGAAAAGAATAGGGCCTTAATATGAATGAAGGGAATATAAAAAGAAATTTTTTTAGTCCAGATTTTTTTATAGCCCGGGCTGAAGTTATAAATCATTTCAAATAATAAATTCATAAAGGGATATGAGTTTAAGAAACCTACACTAAAAAAAAGTGCAAACAAGGGGAATTGACCCCTTAACATTCCAAATCTATGCAACAAGTAACTAACAAACTAAGCCTGCTATAAAATTCAAATATTTGTACAAGATTTTTTACTTATATAATATCAAAATTTGGGCATTGGAGGGGGGCGGGGGCAAGGCCCGGGTAGGCCCCCCCTTGGATCCGTCTATGCTTGATACGGAGTTTATCATATCACATTATCATCTTCTATATTGAAAATTTTAGGTATTTATAAATATAAGAGAAACTTCAAAAATCAAAATTTCGTATTTGAAAATGTAAAGGATCACATAATTAATGGAGGAAAACAAAATAATTAAGGTTGTTTTAACTTTTTAGTGTGATCATAAAAAAATTATAATAATAATAAAATAAAAAATAAAAAAATAAAAAAAAAAACCATATGTTAAGCTACTAGCTTAGGGTGTACATTTATAAAGTAATTATCTATTATGAAGTAATGTATTATACAAAATATGATTGAAGTATTGATTTATCTATAATTTATTGTAAAGTCACGATACAATAAATGTTTTTATTTAGGTTGCAAACATAATATTTATCGATTCACCTGTTGGTGCTGGATTTTCCTATGCAACTAACAAGGCTTACCTTCCCGGTGATACAAACACGGCAAAACAAGCATATGAGTTTTTGAAGAAGGTTAGTTCAAATATCAGCCAATTGAGCTCTCTATACAAATAGGTTAAAAATTTAAAATTGATGCATTTCAAATGGTTCCTTACTTGCACTTCATCATGTGTTCGGCTTTACTAATGAGGTATTGGCCTAGCGATTAAGACTAATGGATCATGTGTGATGAATCACAGGTTTAAATTCAATCCCCCCACCCATATTTAATTTGAAATTTGTTTTGCCCTTGTGAAACATATATACATCTTTCCATGGTCCGGTTGATTTTGTTAATCGTAATTATAAATTGTGATGCATACAGTGGCTTATGGAGCATCCTGAATTTGCAAGAAACCCTGTATACATTGCAGGTGTTTCGTATTCTGGAAAAGTTGTTCCATCTCTTACATTAGAGATTGTAAATGGTACTTTCGATCCTCTATTCATTTTAATAAATATATGTTAATATGTACTCCCTCCGTTTTTAAATACTTGCTTCATTTTTTTTTTCGGCCGTTTTCAAATACTTGCTTCATTTCCTTATTTGAAAAGCTTTTATAATATTTAATTAATTTATCTCACCTAGTGGACCCACCATAAATCATATTTAATTAATTTCATATGCTCTCTCCTTCATTCTTTCCACTACCTTTATCCTTTGCTTGTTACAATTTTTTATTCTTCTACCTACCCCACTACCTCCATATTACGAAGTATATTACTTTCTCCAATTTCTCTTAAAACTACACGCATGAAGAAATGAACCAAATATTTTAAAGACGGAGGGAGTACCTAAGTTATGCATGTAGAATAAGTCTATGTTGAAAACTTAATTTCAATATTTTTATAGATTAAATGAAATAAATCAATATTCTACTCTTCATTAGATTTATAAGACATAAATAACAAAGAATTTGGTAGAAATTATAATTAATTATGAGCTATATTAATGCATTTTTTTTTATCTAACACTTGGATATGAGTCTCTTGTCCGATAGGAAATGAAGCAGGTTTTGGGGCAAAAATAAATCTTCAGGTGTGTTATATGTGTTATATATTTTTGTTTTTTTAATGTCGAGAGCATTTGATTTACAAATTTTAGGTATAGTCATATAAAATAGGTTTAGAAAGATAAAAATTTATACCTTGTTTGGGTAAATTAAAAACTTCCACAATTCCAGTATTCCACGGGGAGTTCAATATATACTACGGGCCTGTTCTCTTACGTTGAAATTCAGTTCAGTTGAGTTCAGCTCAGTTCAGTTCAATTCCTAATTCCCTTCTCTTATAAAATATTCATTTCAGTTCAGTTCAGCTCAACTCAGTTCAGTCAATGAGAACAAGCCCTACGTATAAGAGATGGGGATAAGGATAGGGATAAAAGTAAGATTACTGACAAGTAAACTACTTTAATTTGTATGTACGTACTAAGGGCATTATAAGTCAATATTAGAATTTTATTTGTCTTACGATCTCTTTCTCCAAAACGTTTGCGTCCAGGGATATATTCTCGGGAATCCGGTGACTACTACGTATCTTGAAAACCAAACGAAAGTTGAATATGCTCACCGTGTATCCGTGCTATCCGATGAGATATACGAGGTTAGTATATTGTCACTTTACTTTAAGCATGTTTGTGTCTCAAATAACCTTGAAACACATTATGCCATATGTTTGTGCAATACATTGATAGTTTGTCCATAAATACATACAACGAAACTTGGAAGGACAATGGTTAGCATAGCATTGTCAGTATTCCCTCCGTCCCTTGATACAAAGCCTCCTTCTAGCATTTATTACTCACATAAAAAAGATAAAGAAGTTTTGTATTAAGGGACACAGGGAGTACTACGTATCAAAGTTTTGAATAAGACATTATTTATGTTACTCTTTTACATAATTTGTTGAAGTGTTGCTTTTAATTATATTTTTGCTAATGGATCATCATGTAATCATGTATATTAAAATTGTTAGTCGGCCAAAGGAAGTTGCCATGGTGATTATCGGCCAATTGCAGCCAAAGATAATGCACAATGCAAGAAGAATCTTGAAACTGCATCAAAGGTGAGTTCATCTTTATATTCTTTCGCATACATAAATCTAACTCACATAGTCTACGTTAGAAACTTAATATCATGTACGAATATGTAAGATCTAACGATTATCCTACATATGCAGTGCATTAATCCATTAGAAGACGAATTTGTCCTTGAATCGAAATGCTTCCATCCATCACCAGATAAGTGGTGTCGGGTATTGCTTTGTTTCTCACTTTCACTCTTTTTTCAAAGTTAAGAGGCATATAATTTGTGTGTAGCTACTTATATACTTTCTTCATTCTTTTAAGATTTTAAAAGTAATTCTATAATTATAGCAACAGCAAATTTATTTATAAATGTGTATATAATTTTCCGTGCACATATTTTTGTGTGTAGGTAATGGTGTATATTTAATGTTTATATATAACTCTAAGGGCTGTGTATAGCTTTTTCCTATTTTTATTTATATTATTATTCGGTGGTACAGCAATACTATCATGATCGCATGTCTGAACTATGGGCAAATAACATTAATGTCCAAAAAGCTCTTCATGTTCGAGAGGTAAGTAAATCGATTCTCAATATAATCACTTTCGTATTAGCTAGTTGATGTTATCGTGTAGCCTGTTGCAGTCTAATCTTGAGAATGTATTTAGGGAACGATTAACCAATGGATTCGTTGTCGCGGTCACAACAATGATAAGTTTAACTACACTCACGATATCGATAGTAGCGTCAGTTTTCATCAAAATCTTTCTACACACCCTCTCAGGGCACTAATCTTCAGGTAATTGCCGTAATTCATTTATACTTGTATAACTATGACTAAAATGATTAAAGTAACAGGTGCAAGTTACAAAAAATTAACTATTTCATATAACCTTCGTTTCACTAAGATGGTTACACTTGTTTTATTTCCAATGCATACCTTTAACTACTTTAAGTTTAGTTACATATTAGTAAACATTTGATATATATTCTAAATGTTGCACGAGTAGATTAAACAAGACCTCACAGGACAATAATTTGATGCTTGTATGAGTAACATCATTAATCTGTGACAAATAAAATATACAAGGTAACAAACTAACAATTTAAGTAAAATGGAAGAGTAACATATAAGAAAAAACTAAATGCATCACATTAACTTAGATTATTAAACTGACTTTAATTTCTTAAACAGTGGTGACCAGGATATATGCATGCCATATATGTTCACGTTGAAATGGATGAAGAAGCTAAATGTCGTCCCAACTGATGTTTATTGGAGTTCTTGGTTTCTTTATGGCCAAGTTGCAGGGTAAACTTCCTACACTATCTCTCTTTGTACGAATAGCTTCACCATGGAAGCCGCGTCTGCATTTTGTGCTTCCATCATGATGAAGGTGTCTGATAAATAATGTGAATTTGTGATGCAAGTAATTATTCTGATAAATGGTTAATATAATCCCTATAAACCAATTTAGTCTGAGAATTTCTTGTTTCATACAGATATGTCACAGAGTATTCAAATGACAACTACAATTTGACGTTTACTACAATCAAGGTATAGAATTTCACTTAATTTTTTTTCAGATTATTGATTACTTCGTAAAATTTTGCTCCAATTAATATAGAATTTCATATTGTTTAATTATTAATTTGTGTATAATGTACAATTTCACCAATAACTAGATAACAATTTTTGAGGGGCATCAAGCGCTTTCTTAGTTTCTAAACGTACATTGTTAATCTCTTTTTAGTTAAGCACAATTAATATTAATCAAATTGTTAATTTTGTCTTGTCAAAAAAAAAAATTGTTAATTTTGTAGGGAGCAGGACATGTTGCCCCTGAATATAAGCCGCGAGAATGTTTAGCAATGTTTCAAAGATGGATCACATTTAGTCCTCTATAATAATGAAACTCATCTTTGTTATATTTGTTCATTGAATTCAAGGAAATTAAAAAATTTTACAATACCTTAAAGGCATGGAACTGTAAGGTAGGTTGATTTTTGCACTTTAACTCTCATAATGAATCTAGCACTTGTATTAATTTAGCAGATGAGTGTTAGAGTTCGATTCATTATGATTTTGTTATGTAACATTAATATGTTCTATTCTCTCAAATTGGTTGCTTAATCAGGAAACTAATTATTGGAATTCAAAGAAATTGAGATATTATTTCATTAAGTGATTTTTATACCTTTGGTCCATACTTTGCTCTCATGACGTATTATCATACCACCACCTAGAATCAAGAAGGGAGCTCTAACCACCTGAACAATCTCATCGTACCACATACTCTCAAAAATATATACTCCCTCCGTCCCTAAATTACATTCCTCTTTGGAAATTTACACGGGAATTAAGGAGGAAAGAATAAAACAAATAATAATAATTAGATAATGCAATGGGAAGTACAAAGATAGATAGTTATTACTTATCACAAGTCATCAATCCTTTGCATAAAAAAAGGACCAATCACATGCTCCTAATTAAAAAAAATTTAACCAATCACATTCATTGTAATTTGGCACAATGATTATGAGTGAGATTAGGTGAGGATGAGTGAAAAAGCATTAAATATAAAACAAAAAAAGAGAGTTGATTTACTAAAAAAAACTTACCAAAAATAGAAAGAAGGAATGTAATTTAGGGACGGATGGAGTACAACATTGCAAATAAATGCGACATAAATTGAATTTGCTCTCAAAAATATATACTTAACCTAAATCAAGTATCTTAATGATCATCAGTAGCAACCACTGTGCTGGTGATGGGGGTTGGCCAGAGAGGTGGACGATAAGGAAACAATCTGAAGGATGGGATCGGAGAAAATACGGAGGAGTTGAAATCCGAGACTAGTTGCACCGTCTTGCTTCTTAGATTCACAGCCATTAGACAATGATCTTTAGAATAAACGTACAACACATCTCCGTTGAAAGGATCGAAACCTTTGATAGACATACGCACATCAGCACGTTGCCAATTAATACTTGTGAGATCCACAAAATGCTTTATATTCCAAGTAGCATGGCCATTCGAGTAGTCCTTCAAATCCCACACGGTGACTGTTTGAGTAGAGGCAGTGATGTCGTGCCAATGATAAAGCCGCAGGTGTTGTTCAACGTTTGCTATGCATAAACTTCGTTGTTCAACATACATCTCATCGATTTTTGCTTCCTGTGGAAGATCAATAAAGTCGGGGTTGTCCCTGTCGAATGGATTATATACCATGATCATGTTGGTGCACCAATAAAGCGCCCCATCCAAAGTGGTGGCGTATTGAGCATCCGCTTCATCTGCTTTCGACACCGCCAAAAAGTTTGGTGGACTAGGCACAACAAAATTACACCAACCGCCAGTATCGGAAGAGAAGACGTAGATATCTAAAATCTCACTGCTTCTCACAATGTTGCATCCACGCCTAATTAGGCGCGGCGAGTTCTTTACAAGGACCACTTTGTATTGGGTGGGATCGTCAACGCTACATATGATGCCTGTGAAGTCAATAAGAGGATTTCTTTGATTATCATCAAAGAAACAAGGCGGAGGTTGAGGGAGCCTATAAGATTGCTTCGTTAAGGGGTTCGATACGTGTAGATGTAAGGAAGGACCACCACCAACACCAAGATTCGACGGCAACGACACTGTCAAGAGTAAATCATTAGAAACCAACAGCACCAAGTTCATAGGCCATTGTTGATTGAGGAAATCTAAGGATACTAAGGGCTGGTTCTGGTTCTGGTTCTTAGGTAAGGCGTGGACCTCTCGAACCAGTGGACAAGGATTAGAAGGAGCATTGATCATATAGTTGGCAAGTAGTATATGATTATGTTCATCATCAATTGTATGATTCACATGCTGTTTTCGATGGCAAAGGGCAAAGCTTTTACTTGATATCAAGCCGCGCCAACGCTTCGAGACCAGCTTACATTGATGGCCTGATTTCACTGGTAATCGCACAAGAATCTCCATTAAGGTCTCATCCCTTAATCTTCTATTTCTGATTTTCTCTTCTTCGTAGCCATATTAGATTTTTTTTTTTTTTTCTATACTTGATAAAATATGTATTAATGTATTATTCAAGAAAGGCAGGAGAGGGGTATATATAGATGGATACACCGACTATGCTACGATTCCTACTTTGTTTCAACTTTCAAGTCATAACAAACTTCTAATTCAGATAATATGGCCTTAAAATTTATCAATTATCTTTTAATTATTTCATTACGTCATAAACAAACTAACTAGATAAGATAAATCTATCATTATTTTTTTTCTTTGCTTTTTTAATATAGATAAAATTCATATGTCAATATTCTTTAGATTTTATTAATATATAGATAAAGAAAAGATAAACTTTCTGAATTTTTAATTGACGATAAATAAAATACTTACGACATTGTTAATGACTTTCATACCCCTAACTTATACTTCATACTGCCCCTCCATATAAACAAGCACTTGTTTAATGAAGGGTGAAAAGATTTTGCTTATGCATTTAAATGATAAATTGGGAACAAAGCCACCTCAAAAATACAGAATTTAAGGGTAATAATCTGCACTTTCATGTTGCCAACTGGGAATACAAAATTACTTCATACTTCGTAGTACAAAGCATGCAACACAGCCAAATATGAAGTAGAGACTTCATTCAAAAAAATAACTCGTCATATGTAATTCAGCAGGGATTACATGAGATTTTATATGACCAATTTCTGACCTAATTACTCTAAATTACCTGTTTTCAAAATCTCAACCTTGGAATGTAATCACAATTTTTAAGCCAAGCCAGCAAAATCAAGGTGCAAGCCTTTGAGGATCACGAGGGAACAGTGAGGTTTTCCGAATGTTGTTCAGGTTGCAGAAGAGCATAACAACACGCTCCAAACCTACACCAAAACCTCCATGAGGCCAAGCACCAAACCTGAACAGAAAATTTTATTAGTTGTGTGAAATTAATACACTTCCTAGAAATGCAAGTGTTAAATATGTATGATGGTTCAGAAAGTGCATTAAGGCAATTGAATAAAAAAACCAAAGGCAACAACATAACAATATTCCCACCACAGCAGTTGACTCGGAATGGTTTTGGAAAGGCTAGGCCACTTGCAGTCTAGGAAGTTTGGGGAAGAAAAATAGCACATGGGCAGTAGAAGATAGCTATGATATGGCTAATAACAAGGAGATGTTATGTACTGTCCACTTGGCTAAGCAACATTTCAAAGTCCGCCTCCATGGCGCCTTAACCAGATAATTCAAGTTTTGAAAGCAACAATCTTCTTTCAGTCCTTGCCCAATAATATAATGCCACCCATCCTTCTAGAAAGCTCCACCAATCGCCTCCAGCCCTTATTCTAGATAGACAAAAGTGAATATCGGGCCTCCACTGTTACCTTTTTGCAATATATCAGAAACCATACAAATTTTAATTACAGCCTCCAGAAATACTGAGTGCAGCTTGTACACACTTACAGACTGACTTCCAATATAAGAATAAACCTGTCCAGGTCAAATTGTTGATTAAAGATGCCTAGAAAAGAGCCTTAGTAAACCCTTGTTTATACGTCTCAAACACCTGGACTCTAATGTTACCAAAACTCAGCACACCAACATAAATTTTCAACACCCACTGAATTCCGACTATCGCCAATGATTGTAATTACTGATCTAAATTCTAGGTCTATCACTTCATGAAGCATGTATGCCATCAAATCATGATGCCATCAACTATTTAACCTAAACTCCACCCCCAAGTGTCCACAATCCACCACCCCAGGTAAAAGAGCAAGGCAATTTAGGCTCCACTTATTTTAATGAAAACATTTTCAGATACCAATTTTCAAGGGAAATACAATTGTAAATATTGTTTGCCTTTATTGGTTAGTTTACGATAATAAAACATTTTCTAGGAAAAAATTTCCGTCAAAATAGACGGAGCCTTAGCCCCTCCATAGATAATCAAACTTCAAATATCTGACATTGATAATTAAATAAATCATAATCTCCCAACAATTCAAGCAACCATAGCATTAGAGTTATAGTCATCCATAATTAAGCATTTTAATTAAAAGACAAACCCATATTCAACAAGAAAAACAAACTTACTTGAAGGAGTCAAGATAAGTAGCTATGGTCTTGACATCGATGCCACATTCTTCAGCACGCTTTGTCAAAAATTCAGGTTCATGAATACGCTGAGCTCCCGATATTATCTCCTCACCTAAAGTGGAGACAGAAATTAAGAAGTCAGAACAATTGAATTAAGAAGCATACATGAATGAAGAAACACCATTTCAGTTCCAAAGTTCAGAGACATAGTAATCCACCATAGGAGCCCATAGTTAACTGTCTACTTTGTGAGTTAATGACTATAATAGACCATTTCAAGCTCATTTAGATAAAAATATATAAATAAATAAAATTAAAAAAAAAAAATGGATGCACTGATAGCTTCTACGCCTAGAGTTTTATCGATTCAAGCCACTTTCTGCTTTGAGATGCACTATTCAGACAATTTTCAGTGGCTTCATTAAGCATAGCTCGATTTGCCAGGTCAGTGACCAAATAGAAAACATATAAACAGTCAAATGCCAACAGATCACATGCCACCAATATTTGGCTGGTCAAAGTTGTACCCATCTTTAGTTGTACCAACAAGCAAACCTCCATACACAAATACCCATCACGTATTCCTTTTGGGATGTTCACACAAAATCTTCCTATCACTTGAAATTTCACCCAATCCATGTGATGTAGACCCCTCCATAAACTCTTTCTCTTACACTTTTTTCATATTCTATTTCATGAGGTTCCTATTGTCCACTATGGGCACTATAATCAATTTATCTATCCTTAGTTCCCTACTATCTACCAAATTATCTACCTTGCCCTACTAAATTCATAGATATGAGTGTCCAAATTTCAAACCTAATAGGAAGATAAATTGAGGAATGAGGACAAAGGAAATATACTACGTTTTCTTTTTACCAATTAGGCCATGAGAAAATTTTGTTAAAAACAGTGGAATTAAGAAACGATATGAAGTTGTGATGACCACAAATTAATTGGCAAGCACTAATGCTGTACTTTATTTACAGTAAAGACCCATTACCTTTTCGTTGACTTTCTTTTTTTTGTGTCAAAGCCACAAAACAGGTTAACTGAGGTCTCCAATGCTCTTTACACTCAGCAAGATGCACCAATCCAGGAATTATTTGCTCCTAATTCCTAACAGCATTTTTCAAGTATAGAGCTAGAACTAAGTCCCAATAGAAATGACAATATTTTCACACGTGGAACAGAAACAGTGGGCAGGATCCAACCCCCTTCAGGCTACCTGTTTCACTTTACTTTAAGCACCCAAATTATAGTACTCAATAAGTCAATATTGAATTGAGACCAACCCTTGCCATTGCTCAAATACAGTGCTTACTCAAGGGGATAATGCTGAGAAGTTCACTATCTCACGCAGTCATAGTGACCCACTCTTGCTACCAACTTCAATGAAGTTAAAATATTTAGAGTAATAATCAAAGTCAATACGTTAACTCAAGAAAACCTACGTATCATACATCACACAAAATACAGAACCGGAAACAGCTACCAAGCAAAAATAGGGTACTCTCTAATCGATAGAGCAAGAAATTCATTTCACCTCAAGGTAAAAGATTAATAAAAAAAATTCTAATTATACGCTTCGTAGCAAAAAAATCTAACTCACCCCGTATAAAGACATCAAATGAATTGCTATATGACGGGTCATCATAGCAAGGCATGGTATAGAATGGCCTAATAGCTGATGGATATCGGTGGAGAATGTAAAACTCAGTGTCATATCTGCAAATAAAGAAAGACCGGTCAGTATCCAGCAAAATATAGATGAGAATATGATACATGTCCCCAATCAGTGAAGAGATTTCTATGTTCCAGCAAGGCATTCAAGTTATTTTGTAATAGACTAACCTAGAGGGATAGTATGGGTATTCTAGTAATATTAGTTTATTAGGGTTAATAGTCCTTAGTATAAATAGAGAGGTAAGGGTAAGAAGGTAGGTAGGCAAATATTGGATGAAACTTGTTGAGAGTTGTGACCTCAAGTCACTCCTTGGAGAGTTGTGAGCTAAACTCACTTTTGAAGATTGATAGCCTTGAGCTATTATCCTATCTTTTGTAACCATTCAACCATTATCAATCAAAATCCAAGCTTTAATCTTTATTTACTTACATTATCAAATCATACTATAATTCCAGAAAGTCAGTTCATAACATATTTTGTGTGTGTAATAAAGATGAGGACAATCAGACAAATTCAGGCCGAAAGGAAGGGGGTGTTTATCAATCAAGTAGAACATACATATGAGATAGACTACCAATAAGTATGCAATTTGCATCATTGTAAAATGATTGTCAAAGTGAAAGGGAAGTGCTATAGAGCTTAGTATGGCAAAAGATAAAACGCAGAGATAAACTAACTTGTCAAGGACTAATTTGCCAAGCTTTCTCTCAATATCAGTATTAAGGTCCCCATAAGGATCAACTTCAATACCCGCCTCCTGCAAAAATATTGTCAATTGCAAATGAAATTTACGTGTAGAAACAACAAATGCAAAAAGGTTAGATCACTTAATGCAACAAGACTTTCAGAGCATAATATCAAGAAACTCATCTCAGCATTTAACATGCCCCGGATATAAATCAATGAAATCTATATGCTGCATAATGTCAGAATATTTTACAGCATATAAGCAAAGGAAGCTTAATAGGCTGCAGAAGTTTCTATAAAATTTTCCATTCATCATTGTATGCTACTTTAATAGATTTACTAAGGTAAAATGTACGATATTTCCTTACCTTCAGCATTTGAACTCCTTCTGGAAATGTCAGCTGCAATGTCTTCCTCAAATACTGCAAGTACATAAATCCCAAGTAAATGTGCAAGCACATAGTAACATGAACGTATAAAACTATGAAGCTGTACAAAAGAAACCAAGAAGTTTAATCAATTTTCATAAACACAATGAACTAAAACAATTAAAGGATAGAAAAACCTTCAAAGGCTGAAATGGATACTGCCTTGAAACAGCTTCAAGTTCTCCTTTGCAGTTCTCATTTAAATGGTTAAAAATGGTCACAAACAACCGGTCAATTATGTCCATAACCTGTATGATGCAACCAGAAACCTTATTTAACCTGCAAAAATGTGAGATATTTGAACCTGGACAAAGAGATCTGAAAACCCTGTTCTACCTCTGAATAATGCTCTTTGATCTCCATTTCTGCATCAAGACCCGTAAACTCACAGAGATGCCTATGAGTAAAGGAGTCCTCAGCTCTGAAAACAGGACCGATTTCATATACTCGCCTAAAATCACCATTAATCGACATTTGCTTGTGAAGCTGAGGTGACTGAGCAAGACATGCAGGCTGGCCTTTGTAGTCAAGTCTGAAAACTGCTGCACCCCCTTCACTTGTTCCTCCCATTAACTTGGGTGTATGAATTCTTCGAAAACCTTCAGATCGCAAAAATGAACTGAATATCTGCCAAAAAAAAGTATAAACTCAAAAGAGGGCCCCAACTAAGACTTCCAGGCATGGAAACAAGAAACAAGAAACAAAAAACAAAAATAACCAAGAAGATAATCTTCCCCATCAATATCACCAGAAGTCCAGAAGCACATCAATTGTTATTTAAAAATAAAAAAAAATAAATAAATAAATAAAAAAAAAAAGAAAGAAAACCAATGATTGACATTAAAGATTCACCATCTTCATACATTTACAAAACTGTTTTTGCTATGTTAAGTTATGGATAACAAGACAGCTCAACAAACTCATTATGCAGACTAACATGCAACATGAATGCTTGAGAGCTTTCTTATAAAACCTAACAGATTTCCCAGCAAAAATACAAATTCCTCATCTCACCCCCCCCCCCCCCCCTCCTACCACTCGATCAGAGGATCTAAAAGACATCAGTACAAATTTGCTCTTTTCAATAGTAATAAGTTCAGAAAAGGGCCAAAGGTTAAGAGAAGATTAGATGAGGGCTACCCAAATTCAAGGCACTAAAAATACAAGTACAGCTTAGGGCCAATTTGTGCATAAAAAGCAAAATTTCAGAGTTTTTCAGTACATATACAAAAATTTTATAAGCACATATCATTATCATTTACCAAGATACTTCAATGCCCAACAAAAAATAATAAAGTTAGCAGGTACTATACAATTACGACTCTATTAAACAGCTCCCCAACACTCCATATAATTTTTTTTTTTTTTTTTTTTTGACGGGAACACTCCATATAAAGTAAATACTATCAATGTTAACCAATCTAAAGCAGCTAAAATCATTTCTTACAAAACCAACTTCACTTGACAGATGAAAAATGGCCTGATTAGCTGGGGTCCTTATGTCTAAGACTCGGTAATTCAACCGTGTATCTTGGTTTACTCGAACCAGTTGCTTTCCATCCTGCATACATGTAAATAAAATTGATAAGCTTTATTTTTTATTTTCTTTAATTTGTAAGCAACAAAAGTATAGTATCAGGACACCAAAAATGTGTAACCCATGTACATAGAAAACTAGGGAAAAAAAATAACGGGGTAAAATCACACTCTGACATTACCAATGCACGCTGTTTCATTTACAATATAAAGCAAAGATAATTGTTGCTCACAATAAGCAACAGCTATCTGGCATCATTTGATTTTGGAGGGGGGACAAATCAATATGAATTGTAGGCAAGAACAACAAGGGAATTAAAGTAAAACTCAGTGGTAAGAACAAGTAAAAATCACAATGTAGTTTAGTAAATGCTACAAAACTAAAAGCTTTGATTGCACTAGAAGAATGATATGATGCCTAAATAAAGAGATCAGAGAAAAGTAGGAAATTAGGGATATAAGGACACTTCAAGATGACTTTGCACCAAAATGACCTCAGCGCTAGGGCCTCAAATCTCTCATGTGCTTCTGTAAAATTTGCAATAACACCACCTTTTTTGGATAAGGGTGGACAAGGTATCCTCTCAAGATATTTTAGTCAAATACTTTTAGCCAGGGCCTCTCAAATCTCTTATATGCTTCTGTAAAATTTGCAATAACACCACCTTTTTTGGATAAGGGTGGACAAGGTATCCTCTCAAGAAAGTACTAAAATAAGTTACAGATTAAGTGATTAACCCAATTCCTTCGTATCTCCCTCATTGAATATAATCTCCCTCATTTTTCTGTTGTCAATTTTCAAAATTGTCATGATTTTAATAAGTTTGACTAATTTTTAATTCATTATATGACATATATCATATGATTTTAAATTAAAAAAAAAAAAACAAAACAAAACAAAAAACTGAAAACTGAAAACCACAGTGATACCAAACAAACCCTAAGGGTGTTGCTTTACAAAATTACAATATTGTATATCCTTGTCTTACCAAATTCTAAGATCATTGATTTTGAAAACCATGTTTCACAATAATAGGAATCAGTTCTAGTGTATGACTATATGGTGCTTACTTTCAGTTCTTGGCTATTTGCAGAACACCAGATACACCTAGACCTGGTGAATAGACTTGCAAAATCAAAATTAGTCACCAGCCAATCAAAGGGCAAAAACATATATTCACAGTTGACTAAATTGGAGTAACATTGTAACTGGTTTAAGGAATCAAAAACTCAAACTAACTGCTCATACAAGCTATCGTCGAGCAGGAAAAGATGAAGGTTGTCAAAAGATAGCCGGAAACAAAAAAAAAAAACAAAATCCCTTCGTTCTTGTCTTTCTACAATAAGTTGCCATCATGTCCATATACACGATTTCTTAGTACACATTTTTGTATTCATAAGACTTCCTCCCCTGCATTCCTAAGGTGCAACGTTCATATAATTCTAAACCAGTGACCCTGATTACTACAAGTAATAAAGAATTATGCGTCCAATTGATCTTAAAACCTGAAATACGCAGCAAATAAGTGATAAGTTACCTTCTCGGCTTTTTCAAACTCCTCCTCGCTCCTAGCCGCATCCTCGATATTGATAGGTAGTATTGCCGCAGCTCTGCTAATACAATAAATCTTCCTCACCTGAATTTCAACCTACACAATTGACACAAACAATAACCAAATTTAATTCAAATTCCACAAATCTTCTCAACAATCACAATTTCACACTTCAAAATCAAACCCTAAATCACATTACCTGTTGAGAAGTGCCTTTAAGGGCTTCACCAGGAACCGAAACGATTCCAGCAACATCAACAATCGATTCACGGCTCAATGCACTCGCAAACCTGACCATTTGCTCACTGACTTTCTCCTTCGCAACCATTAGAACACATTGAACCGTAAACAAACCTTCTCGAATGACAACGAACACCATCTTCTTCGACACGGCTCGAATCGCTTGCACTCGTCCTCTGATGAGAATCTCCTCGTCTTTGAGATCGGAGGTGAGAGATTTCACCTCGGTCCATTTACGACCAGTGACGGGCTTCGATTGGAGCTCAATGAGCGGGACATCGCCGTAGTTGTCAGCGAGAGGATCGGCGATTGAGGCTTCGGCGAGTGCTGCGGCGGCGGCTGCTGCGGCAGCTTCTTGCTTCTTCTTGAGTTTTTCAAGCTTCGCGGCTTCCTTTTTAGCGGCCTTCTTGCTTTGCTCCGCCGGTTGGTTGGCGTCGTCAGCGGCGGCGGGAGGCGGTGGTGCGGAGGTTTGGTCGGAGGAGGACATTGTTTCGGGTGGAGGAAAGTGAACGATTGGAGAATTGTGTAATAATATTGTTGTGGTGAGAAAGCGTATGCAATGGTATATACAAAGAGTGTAGGGTTTTGCGGGGGAGCCCCCATTCATCTATTTGATAAACATTTTTTGTTTATCTAATGGCAAATTTGTAATAAAAAGGAACAGTTTAATTGTACACATCAGATTTGACTTGTTGACATATGATGCATTGTTGGTTGGATGTGTTGTGCTGGACATATGATAGTAACTCTGTTTGTTGGTTAGGTAACCATGTACCATGAAGTCATGAAGCTCCTTCTTCCTTCCTCCATTTCCATCCATCTTCTACCGACACCATTTTCGCCATCTTCACTGTGTCAACCTCCACCGACCATTTTCACCATCTTCACTGTGTCCACCTTCCATCGACACCATCTTCCTCGTCTATACCTTCCACCATCAATATTACCGACGACACCACTATCTCCGGCGGCTTCGCTGCCAAATTAAACGAAAACCCTATGAATAAAGGGTGAAATTAAGGGCATGGTCAACCCCAAAGGGTAGGGGTGACCATGTCCTCCATTAGATTTGTCATTGAGCTTAAGATTAAATTTTTATATGGGAGATTTCAATTAAAAAAAAAAAAGTTAAGTTAAAAAAATAATTTAAAAAAAAAAAACAAATTATTACTACCCAACAATTACCGGTAATTGTTACTCCGTATTATAGGTACAAATAATCAAATTTCCATTAGTGACAGTTTAAGGATGAAATTTTGTTACACCTTAGCTTGCGAGAGGTTTCGGGCCAGGAAGGCGATAAGCCACTTCATTTCACGGTTCTCACCTTTAATGAAAAAACGAGTAATCAGTAAATCAAATATTGTAGGAGTTAATGAGAGTGAAAAATAGCTCAAGTGATTAGAGCTTGATTCGCGGTTTGAGGAGATCCTGAATCAATTCTCATTATTTGCCTTTGTGGCTCTCTAAACAACATCAACAACAAATAAACTCTTTGGGAAAATTTGTTCAAAAGGACCACTTAAGTGATTACTTTTGTTCAGAAGGACTAATTAAAACAAAAGTTGTTTTAAATGACCACAAAACACACTTTGGGTTATTGAGGGGACCAAGTCCTAATTTCAAGTAAGGGTCTGTTCACATTTAATGAACTGAGTTGAATTGAACTGAACTAATTGGAGCTGAGCTGAACTGATTTGAGCTGAACTGAACTGAACTGAAATGAATATTTTATAAAAGAGGAAAATTAAGTACTGAACTGATTGGAGTTGAACGGAACTGATTGGAGCTGAACTGAACTGAAATGAAATTAAGTAAATGTGAAAAGGCCCTAAGTCAACGCCGGACTCTGACGTTGAGTCACTCTTTAGGTTGAGTCAGTTTTTTTTTTTTTTCCCCTTTTTTGCCACCTTTTTCACGATTTCCTCTAACATTCCCAATTTTTATCCAACTTTTCCATTTCTTCTTCTTTCTTTCTCGTCTAAGCTTTGTTCATGGTATTTACTAAAGTCTGCCATTGTTGGTGAGGTCAGAACAGCGACAATTATATAGGCTATTAAAGGTAAATTCTTTGAACTACTCTCTCTTCCTGTCACTTTCTTTTCTTGTTTTGGAGTGTTTCCTCACCATTTTTATTCAATATTTTTTTTTCGACCTTATCAGTGGCAAAAGGAAAGGCAAAGGGCAAAAAATGCACAATTTTTAACCGACTTGATATTCAGCTACACTTAGTTCTCTTCATTTTGCCCAAATTCATGTTGCTGCAAATTCAATTTTAAATAAACACAAAAACGAACAACATCAACCAAAATTGCAGAAATTCGACAAATTCGAAAAAATTTCACAATTCACAATGCTTATACATTCTGTTACTTGTCCTCAATTGCATTGTGGATGTATTTGTTAGGAGAAAGAGGGCGCAATTGCACATTCTAGTCAATTTGTGTTTATACTTTGAGGAGAGAGAAAGAAGAAATGAAAAAAAATTGGGTGCAATTGGGAATTTGGGGGAAAATCGTGAAAAAAGTGAGGGAAAAAAAAAAAAAAACTCAACTTATTTAGTCACATGCCTGGCACGTGACGGTCAACGCCGGAGTCCGGCGTTGACTTGCCTTTTAATTCCTAAATTCTTATAAATTGGTATTACCTATTAGTTTATGTCTTTTAACCCAAATTATATTATTTCATACTCAAACATTTCCATCCATTAGTAGTGATTAAAATTATGCCTATAGACAAGATTGTGGAAATGTTGCCCTTTAATTGATGAAGATTAGCGTGATTGATATCTTAATTTTATTGCTCTACTAGATCTCTTATCATATTATAGTTTGTTAATTGATAATTATACAGCTCCAAGTTATGGGAGTCATTGAAGATGGTACTGCAAAAGGATTTTTACCTAGTGAGGAATTGTTTGCAGTCCACTACCCTGCATATCCTTCATCCATGTCGCGTGCTGTCGAAACCCTTGGTGGAATTGATGCAATTGCTAAGGTAAATTGTAGAGTTTTAAAACCAATTAAACGCAACAAATATTTAGGGTTTTAGGAATTGTTCTTTGAATTCAAGGTCAATTGATGTAACTGATAAAGGTTTATCTTTTTTTTCTTTCCCATACAAAGCCTAGATAAAAAAAATGTCAAATTGCCTGCTTTGCTTGCTTCTGAATACTGCTAAAAATGATTTTATTTTATTTATTTATTTTATTTTTGGGATCAGATGAGATGCAAATCGAATAATATAGCACATAAAGACTGGTCGAAGATTATGTTGTATGACATATCGTATTTCAACTCATAGATTATGTTTGACTTTGGTGGGCTAATATAACTGTAATTTTCACTTACTCTACCATAGTTTACTTGTTAAAATTGTGATTATGAAAATAATTTATATAATAAGTCTAGCAAATTTTTTCTAGGGATAATTCAATAGTAATTCTTGTTTTACTTTAACTTTTAGATTTGAGTCGGTTTATTAATACTGAAATGTTGTATCAAGTAGACTCTGCAAATTCTGAGCAACTTAAAGTAGTTGATGGTTACTTTTGCTTTCATTGTGTGCAGGCTCGCAGCTCCAAGTTAAACAAATTGGAGCTTCGTTTCCGTCCTGAAGACCCATGTTCACATCCTGCTTTTGGGCAGATTTATCCTTGTAATAATTTGCTGTTGAAAATATCCAAGGGGAATAGTGGGAGTATTCAAAATAATAATTGTGGCAGCAGCCAATCCAAGGATTGCAGTTCTGAAAAACCTGAAAAGCCTAATGTTCTCTCTGCCGATATTGTTGCTAGAGTGCCGGAGGCTTATAATTTTACTGGTGAGCAAACTATGATTTCTTTCTCTCTTTGAATTAATTTATATCGTTTGATTTGAGACATTATTAGAAATTCAATACAACGTGTAGTTAACTAGGGAGGGGGGGGGGGGGGGTAGGAGGGGACGGTAATCTTACAGATAATTTTTGTATTTATCTCTCTAATAATAATGGTTAGGATTCTGAGATATTGTTGAACATGAAGTAAAGAATTCTCAATGTATATATGCTTGTATATGCATTGAATACTGCATATGTACTTCTCACTAATTCACATAGGGAAGGCATGCGAAGGAATTTAATACACCAAATGCGTAGTTATTCTTTTGAATTTGTTTTAGCAAATGTGAGCTGTCACGTGTCTGGAAAAACAAAATCTTGTGCTGAATTCAGTTTGTATGATTCCACACTAGACTTTCCAACTGAATTAAGGAAAGACTGCTATTGATATTTTTGAACCGCGTAGCTAGAAAAGCTAAGACTTGTGTCATATGATCCCTGAAGAAAAAGCTAAGCTTCCTAAATCAATTGATTTGCTATGAAGACTTGAAATTATGTGTATACTGCCAGAGACAACAGTATATATTGATTTTCAAAGAGTTATTATTTGTCTATGTTTCCAAAGAGCATGAAAGAAAAGTGAAACAAGGACTCGTAAATTTTGTCCTCAATGTACTTTTCAGCAAATGTGAACAAGTCTTGAAATGACTCAGACGAGGCTTAAATGTTGCTGTAATGTTAAGTACTCTGTTTATCTATTTAGAATATGGTTATGTCAGGCATTTAAAGCTATATTTAGATTACAAGATTTATTTATTCCTCGTTTCCTAGTCTTTGAAGATTCTCCTCCTCCCTGTTTTTTTGTTTTCTTGCTAGCGGTGCTACATAGCCTACATAGGATATCAGGTTATCACTCTCTATAGAGGTTCCTACTTACCTTGTGACTCAACATCTCTGCTTATCTAACTTCCTGCAGGAGGACTATAACTTCACATTCTCTTACTTTGGACTAATATTCTTCTACACTGAGTTGCCTTAAGCACTGTTACATAGATCCGTTTATGATTTTTGAAGATTGATTTAACCAAAGACGTCGTTTTCATAGCATCTTTGAACTTCACTTGGTTCCATAGCCACATTGATCTTAAATGTGATCAGGGTGTCTAATTAGATTAGATAGTTCAGTAAGTGCAGTCATATTTCCTGATTTTTTAATTTTTTTTTAAATGTAGGAATGGTGGATTATCAGCATGTCCTTGCTGTACATGCTGATGCTGCACATAAGAAAGGAAGCTATAATGAAGTGAAGGGGCTATTTGGTAAAATTGTTTCCTTTTTGTGCAAGTATGATATTTATATTTTGTATTTAATTATTTATGTTCTCATTATTCAAAATTTACTTTCACAGAGAAGGGAGATCTTGGTGATGCTGATGATGAAAATTTGATGATGCTGGTACCTCCACTGTTTTCACTGAAAGATGTTCCTGAGAATATAGTGTAAGCTATGGGTTTTGCTTCTATGAGCATTTCAAAATTGAATTAATAAGGGGTGGTTGAGCAAATTGCTTGTGGTTTGTTTTTTGCTGTGGATGTTGTCGTTGTTGAACTGTTTTTCCTAAGCTCTTATCATAATAGATATAACTCCTATTGTGAGTGGTGATTGTCTTTTATTCTTTTCCCCAGTGCACCTTTTATATTGTTTTAAAATATTTAAGATAAGTGAGGATATCCTTATAAGAAAATTTTGGATAACCACCTTTGAAGTTCATGTATGAGTAAGCTCCAATCAGAAATTTTAATGATGAAGTTTCCTTTTGATAAATACGGATAATAATGAAAAAAAGGATCTAATTACTTATTGTCTTTTTATTTCCCAGTGCACCTTTTAATTTGTTTTGGAATTTTCAAGATAAGTTAGGATATCCTTGTTTTAATAATTGGGACAAGATGCATGAAAGAACTTTGGATAGCTAGCTTTAAGTTCATATATGAGTACAATCCAATCAGAAACTCTAACGATGAATTTTTGTTATAGATGATATGGTGTGCTTTGGTTTCATAATACTAGTACACTACTATATTGTGTTGGCCATGGCTGTTTCAATCTTATTAAAATTGATTATTTTACTGAACGTCTGAATATTAGGGAGTGATTTAAGCCTGTTTGAACTCATTTGTTATGCCTTCTTATATACTTTTTAGGTTGAGGCCATCAATCACATTGAGTTCCAAAAAGAAACAGGAGGGAGTTGTACAACATCGGTGGGAGGTACTCTATTTTTCTTGCTGCTCCTACTCTTTATTGATGAGATATATGACCAACTATTAGTTTGAAGTGAATATGTGAGTTATGATTTTTTGTTTAATAGATGACTTTTGGTTCTTTCTATGGAGCACAAAGTAGAGATTATCGATGTTTGGATTGTTAAAGAGTCGAAAATTTCTCAAATTGAAGAGTTACTTCTATATTATATGTTCATATGCATATGTGCAATCCAATTAGGTTTCATTTTGAATGTTATACTATTGAACCATCGTTTAAACCTTAGTGTCTACCTCTATGATGGCTGGACAACCTATTATATGCCGGCAGGCGGCAGCAGCTTGTAAGTTGCATAGCATGTGGCAGTCACATTCTCACAGACATCATTATAGCATCCTTTAGTTTCTGCTTGAAGTTCTTGCAGTGACATGATTATATCTAGTTATTTGTGCATACTTATATTTGGGGGATTATAAGCTGTAATGCTGTGTTCTAGTCATTACTATCAATCTCATATACACAAATAGATTATTTGAGTCTGCAATATGTATACAGGTTTTGGTGACATAATTGATGTAATTGACAATTTGAAAGGCTCCGAAGGGTTTTGTAGAAAATAAAATTTATGTACCTAAAGTGTGTCTCAGGTAAGAGGAGTGGTTTTAATTTATCTGTCACAGGTCGATAATCTATGATGCACACAAACTTTCTACTTACTGCAGATACTCTTTTTATGAAAAGACTTTCAAACTACATTGTTGATACTTGCGAGTGACTGCTAAGAGTGCTAATATTTTGAAGTTGAGGTTGTCTTGTGGGATACTTCTACATATATTAGCACTAGAAGGTTAAAGGAAAATTAAGCACTAGAAGGTTTAAAGGAAAATTTTCTGTGCTCCTTAAACATCTTATAGGTTATAGCTGCTGGGGTCAATGGTCTCATAATATTGGGATGGCCAAAGCCTAGGCATAGTTTATAAATCTATTAATTGATCACTATATGGTTGCTTTCGTTTTACTATGTTGTCATTCTTATGACGAATGAAATAAACTGATTTCTGATGCTTGGCAGTAAATATAACTGCTATTTTGGCTCAGGTTTCTGGAAATACTTGGACTTAGAAACAGTTAGTCCTCCTTATGTTTGTCTGTGACTCTGTGAAGGTGGGTTACATATGCCGAATGACTGATATGCCTTTTTCCTTTATGCAGATGGAGATTGAACCATGTCTAGCTATCGATTTCAATATCAAAGATATCCTCACTTGGAGATATATTTCTGAAAACCTTAAGTGCTTATATTCTTGTGAGGGTTTCCGGATTTATTTCATTTTCCATCTGATTGTCTGATATTCTTTATGCAATTTATATTCCTTTGTTAGAGAATACGTATAAGTTACGTATCTTATTCAAATTTTGGTATACAGTGTTTCAATTTCTGACTCGAAATATCTGTACTATCTACCTATTGAAGGCACTTTATTGTGCTCTTCTACAATTAAAAGTACACATTACTATCCATCTTTCCCTGTTGCTTAGTAGCACTTAACTATCATACAGATTCCTAAAAGGGTTAACTGGGAGGATTACATATCACGAGGATCAGATCAATGGAAATGGCAGATGGTTGTGTCTAACTTGTTTGATGAACGACCCATTTGGACAAGAAGCTCTATCCATGAACGCTTGTGTAAAGAGGGTCTGAAATTTGGAGACCATATGCTTAAGAGGTTTGTTCTGTCATTTTTATCTTAATGCTTGTTGATGTGGCAAAAATCTGTAGGTTTATATATATACATTTTTTCATTTGTGGCTTTTTATTCTGCTGTTTGGTGGTACAGGCTTCTTTTTCGGAGTGCATACTACTTTGGAAGTGGACCTTTCCATAGGTTCTGGATAAGAAAAGGTTACGATCCTCGCAAAGATCCTGAATCTCGCATGTAAGCTCATTTATAAATTTATCTATGGTGCTAAATAGCCTAAATTTCTGTCTTTATCCTTTTTGCATTGTGCACTGAGAGTTGTTCTTGTTACACTCCTACTTCTGTAATTCTGTTCGAGCTTGCAGGCCTTGGTGAGTCAAGTGTCTTAGATCAAATCAAGCAACTGCTTGATGATTTCTATTTTCCAGTCATGACATATTGATAATGCTTCTAAAACAAAATTTGCATGAAATTTAATTATCATCATAATTTTGTTATAATATTGTCAAACTTGCCTACGTGAGTGTCTTACTTGGAAAATTCATGTATTACATCACCTGGTAGATTTATGTATGCTGTGTTTACGAGCAGTAGCACTTGCTTATTCAATAGAAACAATTGTGAATTTGTAATATGAGGTTCAGCTTGAAATTCTTTTTTGTCCGCAAATATTTTTGTCTTTTTACGTGAAGACAATAGGATGAAGATGTAGAATGATGATTAGTTTATGTCTGAAAAAAAATGCATCTTTTGGACTTATGTCCATGTAGCTTTTTTTCGGGTCACATTGGGAGGACATTTATTATTCTCTGCAGTACGGTTTTACAGTTTGATTTGGGCAATGTGTACACCCCTAAATGCCCCTTTTGAGGAATGCTCTGTTTTCTTTCTGTTTCCGGGGGAAAAAAAAAAAAAAAAATCACAAAGCAGAATTAAATTTCATGAGGTTTTTCTGGGTGATTCTTGGCTTAATAACTCCTGAATTATAAACAATTGAATTAGTCATCTTTGATCTTTTTTTTTTGGGAGATTGTTCTGTGCCTTCTGGCTTGATTGGCCACGTGAACCTTTGATGTCTCTGAGACTGCTAATTTGACTGCAAGGATCTCTTTTTCAATTTCAACATGTAATTTGAACTCTGAAGAGGTGATAGTTAACCTGAGTCAACCTTAGATGTCACTGAGACTGCTAGTTGACTGCAAGGATTTCTTTTTCAATTTCAATGTGTCATTTGATCTACTGAAGGAGATAGTTAACCTTGGTTAACCTGAATTTTAATTTCACTATTGTAAACTTTGACAGATATCAAAGAATTGATTTCAGGGTTCCCCCATCTTTGAGAGGGTATTGTGATTCTGCTAGTGGGTAAGTTATCTGTTTGATTTGATCTCTAATAAAGTAGTTTAGTTTTTGTTTCAATGTGCGATTCTGATTTCTGATGATATTTTGATGATTAATATTTAGATTATGTTTTGTATGATATTTGTTCTGTTCTGTTATCATAGCCAATGTAATTAAATGATTTAAAAAATGGTAACACTTGCAGTTTATTTACTTTGGATAATATGACCTCTTATTGTATTATTCTTTTCTTATATTACACTACTGTACATTATTTTCATTATCTTTTTCTTACAATATTCCACTTTTTTCTCTTTCCTCTCTTACATTTCGAATGAAACCATGGTTCTAAATCTTCCAATGAAATGAGAAGTGTAACCATTATTTCGAATTGGAAGCATATTAGCTATGACATCATAAACTAGATCAAGTGAGCCAAAACCACCGGAATCTGGAAAGTCTTTTCAACGGTTACATTTGGTTTATTAAGCGGGTATTAAGAAAAAGAAGTTGGGAGTATGTATAATGAGAATATTTGTTTTGGGAGTAGTTAAATATTTTGTTAAGTGGAAATATTTGCTTTGGGGATGGGAATAGTTGCATTGGAGTGTGTAATACGAGGGTAAGTGTAATGGGAGTGTGAAAATATGGGGGTAAAGGTGTAAAATTAGTATTTTATTTTAGGAAAGTTCATAAATGTAACCACAGAAAGGATACACCCGAAATAGAATACGTAACCATAGGAAAGTGACGGTGGGAGTAGTAAAAATAAATTGCTTTAAAAAGTTGTTAATTAGATCAATTTAAATTTTTTTTGAAAAGTTTACAGGTCAGAAATTGACCTACTGAAAAGTTGTATTATCTGGAAAGAGGTATTATTAGTAAAAATAAGTGCTCAAATATCCTTAATTAGCTGAATTTTGTTTATCTTGTAAACATTTGTTTTACAGAAAGAAGCGTAACTGGGAGGATTTGTGCGCATTTCGGGTTTTCCCTTACAAATGTCAGACATATTTTCAACTTTCTGAACTTGCCGATGATTACATTCAAAATGAGATACGAAAACCTCCAAACCACACTGTTTGCACTGTTAGTCCGTACTCATCTTTTTTTGATAAAGATTTAATTACATTACTTCCTAGTTCATCTATAGAGCTGCCAGGCTTCCAGCTGCTCAGCATTGGTTAACAATATCCTCATTGCAATGCTTTATAAGACTATAACTTTGGTGCCGTCTGCGTAATTGCTGTCTCTAATCTTGGCATAAAGCTGAAGCATATATTTTGAAACTGACATGTTTATATGGTATCATGTTTATCATTATGCATTACCAAGTGAGCTTTTGCAGCCACCTGAACGGATTCATTAGGATGAACTTATACAGTTATCACAAATTGCTAAAGATAATCAGTTTTATAGAGGATTTACTATGTAATTTCTCATTAGCTTCCAGCACCCTTGCCCTATCACTATCTTTGTGATTTCTTCATTTTCTCAAATGAATACTACTCTAGATGCCATATACCTATCATATGCTCATTATACAGGTTCATTTCATCTTATCTTTTTTTTTTTTGTTTTTTTTCAATACTATGCAGTGTTCAACGGGATGGTACACATCATATGTTCTTGATAGTTTAAGATTAGGTGTTGCAGTGAGGTTTTTATCAGTGTATCCTCTGGACGGTGCTGAATCTTTGCTGAAACGTGTTTCTGAAAAATTTGAGAAGTCAAAAAAGACGCGCTATCAAGCAAACAATCTCAAGCCCGGGGAAGAGGGTGAACTGCAAGCTAATCCAGGTTTATTTTATTTTTTTCACTTCTTCAGCACTCAGAAGATTTATTGTAGATTATCCCTCTTTTAATTAGCAACTTACTCCCTCTTTAATTCTAGTAATGCTTTGCTTTTATCAGTAGTAAATGTTTGCACTTTAGTACTAATGTCGCATGTCAGCCTTCTCGGGCTTTTTCCTTTGTAGTTTCGCCTATTGCTTGCTTGTCAGATATAGACTAATTTTGTCATAGCAGAGATGACAGGTGATGAAGATAAAGGAGATGATGACGATGACGATGATGATGAAGACAATGAGATTGAGGATGAAGATGGTGAAGAGGAATTGGACATAAATGACACTGTATACCTGGTGAGATTCATACGCTTAGTGGTTTTGGTCCAGATTTTTCCTTAACTACAGGCCAATGTTGGGTTAGATGATGTCAGTATGCTACAAGTAGGTATCTGTTTTCTATATATCCCATTTCTAATGACGTGTATTTTGTTCTTTTGTAGGATGGAGAGGATGCTGATTTCACCCTGCAGTCTGATTCCTGTATCCACCTATTGTGCTATTATTTGTAATAATAATTGAAAACCTAGCTCTGGCCATGCCTTGCAGAAGTGAAGCTGTGCCAATTCTGTCACTTACAATATAATGTCTTTATTGTTGTATGTAGCGTTTTTTTTCTTTTAGATACATGTTCACTACCAATTGTATCTCCTTTACATAGTTCAGATTTAGGTGCAGAGAACATATCAAGGAATTACCTGCAGGAACTATTTGAAAGCTTTCCATCTACAGGAGCTTCTAATCAGCAGTTGGATGGTGCAGATGTTGGGGAATATCAGATATATGAACAAGACAGTGATGGCAACTACTCTGATGACTATTAAGGTTCGTTTGTATCTGCATAAATATTCTTACGCTACAGCCTATAATTCGATTTTTAAACCTGAAATTCACATTTGTCTCCATGAACAGTGCAGGGAGAGATGAGAACTGAAGTTGATGAAATGTCACTCATCTGCTTCCTAAAATGGTAGATCAATTGTGCAAATTTGATTCTGCTTGCACTGGGCCTCGTAAGGTTCACAGTATTGCTAATCTCCAGCCTTCCAAGTTTGGTGAGTAAATAACTAAATATGGTTTCAGAAGGGCTGTAGGATACTAGGAAATTTTAGATACAAGTAAAAAGGACATTTGTAATTACACTTTTAAGTTTTGACCAATGAGTTCTCTTTTGGCAATTTTAACTTATCACTTATAGTAAGTGATTTACTACAAACAAAAAATGGTTAGTAGAAATTTAGTGAGCAGAATTGATACTCCAAGTAGTAGCTTTAAAAAGAAAGTGCAATCTCAATTCCAACACCATTGCAAGGTGTCGAATCAGTCCCTCGGCAATATAGCAGCATCGTGGCGACACCCAAGGGGGGCAAGGGCTACCAACAACAGATCCCCCCCCCCCCCCCCCCCTTCCTCCTCCTACAGAGCTTTACTTTGAATTTGATACTCATTGAACACTCATTCTAGCGCGCTATCTACGAGTATCTAGTGCACACTTGTACATAGAATTCTCAAAAATAAATTGAAAAACTTACTCCATTGAATATTCTAGGTTTAGTTCATGAAAAAATAATAGTCAAACGGGAAACTAGTATGTCAATATGAAAAAAATTAATCTACATTATATTATAAAACTATTCCACGTATAGCAAACCAGTAAAATTGCATTGTGAAGTCTATTACAAAGTAAATCTTGGTAACTTGTCAAAAAAAAAAAAAAAAAAAAAAAAAAGTAAATCTTGGTAATAATTTTTCATTACATAACCTAAAATTTATTAGAAAACAATTTTATAAATTAACCAATAACACAGACAAGTAATAAGGATCTTGGAAAAAAAAAAAAGTTTAATACATGTAAATAATTTCTGACTACTAATTGTAAGAAAAAATAACAGAGAATTATTGACAAATGCTGAGATAATACAAATAAGAATAATAAATAAATGATTGGTTTGCAAAATGTACAAAGATATAAAAATAAATCAGCAACTACAAATCTACAACAATATGTAGACAAGGGAGCCAATGGGTTCCTTTGAATAAAACAATCTGCAAGAAAAAATTCAATTGTTTTGTATAATCTTCTATTCTAGAATGCTAAACAACCATTTCTCTCCTAGAAATTCATCCACCGGCATAGCGAGATTTGTTTAACTGCTTTCCTATTCATAAGAATCTCTCTTTCCACCTTCCAAAATAATATATGAACAATCAAAAGAAAGTTTGCTATCTTTGATTTTAATTCAATCTAAATAAAACAGAGTTACAATCTTTCTAAGGTTCTTTGCTTCTTGACATGTTTCCATGAGTAATTTGCTGTCATGGAATGCGAAACAAATAACCTGCTGAACTTGTGAAATGATGTCCATGTTGCATAACCTACAATTTTAAAAAAGTTAATCCAAATTACACAATCACGGATTCACGGCTCTATCTGTATCACAACATAAATTTTACAGGACAAAATTGTTTAACTATTAACTTTCATAAGAGTTTTTTTTTTTTTTTTTTTTTTTTTTTTTTTTTTTTTTTAATAGTTCTGTTTTATGTGGTTGACGATATAGTATAACACATGGATATGTAGACAATAATGTCAAATGATATCACATGTGGAAAGATTAGCATTAGTTTAATCAACATCAATATAAAGGACTTTAAATGTGAATTGTGAAGTACATGAAAGATCTTTATACCTGCTGGCTTCTAACAAAGGTAAGTGATCATTGTATGGCTTCTCAATGACATTCTTTACCTGTAAAATAATAAAATAAATAAAAACGTAGCAGAAGGATAGGCTTTCAGTGACATCAAAGAGGATGAACGGAAAATCCAACAAAATTAGAAGCAGAAAAAGGAATTCCAATTACATTTTGTATAAAACGCGGCAAAACCAAATTATGCAAAACAAAGATGTACTCAAAGATAAGTAATTGAGGTTTAAAAAAAAAAATCTTTTCATCAAAATAACCTTTGCAACATTTGCAAAACAGCAGTCACTGAATCCTAAAATCACTCATAATGAAGGGTATCTATCACATCATTCATGAGTTGTGACATGCAAACGCACAAAATTAGTTAGGAACGGGAGGAAGGAATTAATTAAGAAGAAATGGGAAGAGATGAGAGAAATTGTATGACAAGGAAGAGTGGAGGCTCATAGACGAATTCCAAAACACTTGCAAAAAGTACATTAGCTTTTCCATAATAAAGTCCACTGCAACTTAAATATAGGAAACTTTTACTCTGTTTAACACGGTGGATGTAAACCAATCAAATACTTATCACAAGAAAATTAATTATATCGAAAGAAAAGGGCCGAAAAAGAAAGAAAGACTGCTACCAATCACAATATTCCAAAATGTTGAAGGTGACATATTCACGTACATTAAAAGTTGAATACATGTATTGTATCCTTTTCACTGTAATATTTAGTCTTCCATTTACAATTAATAATATATGCATTAACATCCAACAACAAAATATAAACACAAGTAATGTCACAACGGGGGGAGACAGAACAAAAAAAATCAAAAGATGTTAAGTCCGCATGATACATTTCTGAAGACATTTACATTAGCTGCAATAACTTTTTAAAAAGGATTGGCACATAAAATACCTCCTCCATTTCCCTTTTGCCCCCTTCCAGACACACACACACACACACAAACACACACAGAAGGGACAACAACAAACAGAAGTAGGTAATAACATGTTATGCATCGACCATCCTTATTGCAAGGCATTAAATTCTTACTTTAGACAACAACTCCTGGCTTTCTGGAGGCTGCTTTGCCAAACTTTGAGGTAGAATTACAGTAAGCAGTTCTGGTGCTTCGGCTCTCAAAGCACCTCTAATGACAGCTGCATTAGTGCCTGAGGCACCAGAAGTATATATGTGGTTTTTCTGCAGAAACAGAATTCGTTCATGATTGAGTGAAGAGAAATATTAGCAGCCCAAAAAAATGCAGATATTAAGTAGACATACTGTGATAACCATAGCATAGCTAAGTATCTCAATTAGCTCTTGATGCATGAAGCCCATATTTCTGGTTCCAAAAAATCCAATTGATCTTGGCCCTTGCTGCTGAATAGCTAACAACTCCTGCAAAATATTTGGCAAAGATGAGTTTCTCAAAACAACCAATCACTAATATAGGCATCAGCATATAACACTAGGCCACAGGGGGAATGCCATTCACGAGAAGTAATGGGATGTTATCAGAATTGTTCTAATAACAAGCTCAAATGCTTAAGAAGAGATCAAGTAAAAGGAGAGTACAGTAAAAGAATTGGACCTGTATATAATCAACATCACGAGCAGGTTTAAACTCAGACATCATTACTGTGCTTGACCCCTCCACAATAGACTGTGCTTGTGTTGGTATTTTAGTGCCAGACTCTTCGTCAGAACCAAACATGTCAATGACGTTTTCAATTCCAGTCCTTCCTTTGTCCATGTTCTCCGGATTCCTCATATTTGCACCAATCTACTATACCATAAAAACAGTCCCTGGTAGTAAATCATTAGTGAAAACCAAATGTCCACAATTTAAGACGAGAAATGATCTCAAGCTGACATGAACTCAACTGACAAGGATTAAGACATATGTATCTCCATTAATCTACTTAAAGCATGAGTGCATACAAGTCATGTTCCACAAAATGAGAAAACTCAAGTACTAAAATCACTCATGTGTCCAAGTGTTAGACTGGTCTATTATAAAAAAAATTCCATCTTTGGTCCAAACTCCAAAATCAAATGTCAAATGTCTATCCAAGTTCAATTATTGAGAATCCAACATGGGTATTTGAGGTGAAATGAAGAGTTTAGAGTAACATAACACAAAACACACACACATATACACACACACACATTCTATAAAACTTTGCATACATATGGAATTCCAGAAATACAAGATCTTTCATTAAAACAGTGCCTAAAATATGATGATATTTCATTTAAATATAGCTTATTAATTCTAAGTCATGATAAATGGCTAAAGACAAGAGAAGCCATTGAGAATTGCATTACTATCTCAGTTAGTTAACTTTTACGTGGTGAAGAACTCTTTATTTATTTCTGAAATACAAAAAGGCAATGCTACAGAGCCCTCACATAAAAAGTTGTTAAAGTAGCATCACCAAGGAAATTGTCCCAACCTTAAAGATTTTAAAACTATCAAATTCACTAGATGCAGTAATTATTTTGGCTATTGCAATTATGGTCTCATGATCTCATAGACTCATATAGATATCACCACTCAAAGCTACCATCTGAGATCCATACCCAATAGAGAAGATGTTGCTTAAAAGCCATCATCAAGGCAACCAAATTGACCAACAATTGTCATCCCAGCAAAGAACATGGTCCATAATATTAAGGGGGGAAAAAACAATTTAAATTTGCATTCAGCATTCATTGCATTCCACACTTCAAAACTAAGGCAGAAAAATACAAAGAGGTATTGGTTATGCATTTACTGCAGCCAGAAGTATGCAGAAAATTTCTGATCATCAAATGGAAGAATAAAAAATTTATATAATATAAGCACTGTTAAACAATCATGCTTGAGCAACACAAATTAACATCCAATCTTTATTTAACACAGTAAAAAAATATATAAATTAAACATATTGTAATGAGTAGGTTTAGACGTTAGATTTACCAAATAACCTACGAACAGCATAAAAAGATAGCTCTAAAGACCCTGGATTCCATGCTTTCAAAAAAAAAAAAAAAAAGACCCTGGATTCCATAAAAGACCATAACCCCAAAACAGTAGCTGTATACATGAAACGTCACAATTACAAATAGCTAATGTGTAGGTTTTTTTGTGTTTTTTTTTTAGTATATGTATCCTGAACAAAAGCATGTGTGATAAGTTCCACCTGCAATAATTCTACTTTATTACTTCACCTCAAATTCAGCCAAAACTAATACAGAGTTGCATTAAAAAACCACTTGAGCGTCAATATGATCGCATTACTTATCAGGCATTACACTCAACAATTCTATCTTCCCCCTTTTTACTTACTATATTTCATTATTTTTGCACCAAAGTAGTATTTGATGAAAGTAATCAAGGACTTGAACTTGTTGGATATTTTACCAAAATAACACATTTTGGAAAGCTATTTCCCACAATGACTAATCCGCAAATTTCATTCTCAAATACGACCGTAACAAACCCACATATTCCCAATGAGTCATCATCTTGCCATGACTCACCCCTTGCACCGCTTATTTTTTAGTTAGACAAAAAATTCAAGAGTTCCGGTAGTCTGTATCGGTACTTTACTGCCATACACCCATACCACCAACTAACAAAAATGAAATCGAATATTAAGGGCCTGTTCTCATTGACTGAACTCCGCTGAACTGAACTGAACTAAAGTGAAATGAATATTTTATAAGAGAAGGAAATTAGAAGCTGAAATGAGCTGAATTGAATTGAATTGAAACTGTATGAGAATAGGTCCTAAATCTCTATAGATAGTTGGCAATATTCCAACTACTTGATGCGGGAATATTGGAGAAATCAATGCCACAAATGACTTTTTGGTTATCATTGAAATAAAAAGGTTCAAGGGAGGTTTTAGACAGCTTCGGTGCAATCCGGATGCCAAGATCTAGTATATTTCCAGTTGATGGCTTCAATTAATACGACTTCATTTCTAATTAAACAATAAAACCAGCTTACAGATCCACGTTGACTTTCAATTCATTAACACCGGCATATTCAAGATATGCGCCTCCATCTGCTAGCCATGAAGGTCCTTAGCATTTGAGTGAATCAAAATATTCCTCTCTGTTAAAATACCCATAAAATCAGTCAAACCAAGAGAAGGTGGAGCCTTGGTGATGGTTATGATGTCAAAGCAACAAAGTGCAAGAGGGGAGACGAGTTGAAGGTAATGAGACTAATGACATAATTAATGTCGGTCTTCTTTTTTACAAAAAATTAAAATATAATAGGCACTTCTTTTGGTAATATTGAGTTTTACAATTGCAAGCTATCCAAACTTAACTAACTTGGTAAAAGTCCCGGTTAGTCGATTACTATAAAATATCCACCCACCATCAGACATACTTGATCCATCCTCCACCGTTTGAGAAGGGTTAAACACTGAAACCTCATAAAAAGCACACCCAAACTAAGGTACTAAACTAAGCAGTAAGCACACAATCACAATGGACCTTTGATCCCAAAAGCAACTGGCAATGATCAACCTCACTGAATTTCATGAAAGTGGCCATATGGATTGATTTTCTAGCTACATATCAGAAAATCGAACACAAGTGATAATATTCATTCCACACAAACAAATCCGCTAACTCCTATATAAATGAACCACAAGATTCCAAGTGCATACATAACTACATAAGTTACCACACATCCATAAAACAACATTAGTCGACAAATATCAAACTGATACAAGAGATCTATTCAGAAAATTCACTCCCAAATTGTAGTTCAGCACAGCAGCATTACCCAAACACTAGACAGATTAAAATTCAGCTTATATAATTCAACAAAAAACAAGCATTGTCCATAATTTTATTATACAAACAAACATTTATACACTCCATCAAGCCCACTATTTAAAAAAAAAAAAAAAAAAATTAGAAAAATTTCAAAAACAACACAACCCAATTCAAATCCAATAAAACCCATGTCTCTTATCCAAATACACAGCAAATAAATGTAAAAAAAAAAAAAAAAAAAAAAAAACCCCAATTCCCAATTCCTAAATTCCCATTACCCGTTTTCAAGGAAAAATTCAGAAACAAACAAAACCCATAATTCTAATCAACATCTTAAGCAATAAAAACCAGAGAAATTAAGAGAAAAAGAAATTACCCCAAAGCTGAAAGAAGATCTCTTTGGCACAAACCATTTTCGGTGAAATGAAGAAGAAGATGAAGAAGATGATGGAGAAGAAGAACAGAGGCTCCAATTAGGGCTTGAAGAAGGTTTAAAGGGTGGTGAAGATGGTGAAAGAGACAACAACAGCCGCAATGAGGTGGTGGTTGACATGTTTTCCGAGTGTTTTTTTTTGGGTTTATTTATTTATTTGAATAACACAATTTCTCAAATTCTGAAATTGTGAATTTGATTTTCTGGGGTTTTTGGATACTTTTAATGATGCCAAATTCCAACCCCACTAAAATTTTTGTGTGTGAGTGTGTGTTGTATGATGAGGAAAGAAAGATGGCGAATCAAGAAACGAGAAAGATAAATATGCTCCTATGATAAACCCAAAAAGGTGGAAGAAAAGGTGAAATAGGGTATCTTTGAAATAATATTATTTTTTTGTTGTTGAATTTCTTTATTGTTCTTACCTTGAGGAGTATCAAATTCTTAAATTAATTACTAGTATTTCAACATATGGAGTAACTAAAAAGTGTCACAATATTTTATTTCAAATTTAAAGTTTCTACATTTCCCCTAACTTATGGAGATAAGTGATTATGTGATTGTAATCTATTAAAATAGGAAGAATAACGGAAAATAAAGATGATAAGATCCAAACAAATGCAATTGTACAACTGTATCACTACTCCTTCGTCTCTAGTTAATAACTTTCATTGTTTGCTTGTTCTTTGAAATTATAAACTTTCATGGTTTTGAACTTTTGATGGTGGTATAACTAGCTTAGCTACACCACTAAGCAGCTAAGAATTTGCGCAAGATTCCAACCTATTTCTCTTTGCATCCATGCACTTCACAATTCCATATTACCTTCAAATGATCAAGTCAACTTTGAGAACCCAAGAAATCTTGCTATTTTATTTTACAAGTTTCGACTGGATTTTTATATTTGCTGATGAATAACTCTGTATATTAATCTATTTAATTATGATGAAGAATTTGCATAAGATTACAACCTTATTTTTCTTCGCATCCATGAATTTCACAATCCCATATTACCTTCAAACTATCAAGTCAATTTTGTAAACCCAAGAAATCTTAAGAGATTCCAATACAAAAGTCCTTCATTTTATTTTATCAGTTTCAACTGGACTTTTATATTTGCTAATGAATAACATCATATATTAATGTATTTAATTATGATGATTTAATTAAAATTTGATATTGTGATAGTATAAATTGTGTCGAATCTAGCAAGATCTCATTTTGATTATAGTTTCCATATATATATTTATCACCAAATATTATGAAATGGAGGAGTATATCTTATAAGTTTTAAACATAAGAGCATATCCAATGGTGCAGATATAATTTGTTAATGTTATGTTGCTTGATGTATATTATTGTTATTGATCACGCCTTTTATGCAGGTTTAAAGGAAAGTTGTATTTGAAATCACGCCTAATATGATAATTAATAGTTTGATTTAGGCTAATATGATTTTAATTCAAGTGATCACCAATAATAGTTTTATTTGTGCATTAATAATCAACCAATATAAATTAAACATGTTTAGGGTTAATTTAATGATTGCATATTAGTCAGAAAGCGCACATGAATATGAGAAGAATAAAGTAGAGGCCTATTTTAGGGCGGGTTCAATCTCTTTTAGGTTGGATTCGTACCTTCATCTCCGAATATTTAGTCATAATTTTAGACCATTATGGAGTTAGCGATCTCTAGGATCGTGAAGGGGTGTAACCTTCACCCTGTGAACGGTTTACAAGTTCCTAAAACTTGTTGGCGACTCTTTTGCTCTTGTATCCTTCCCTTTAGATGCCACCATGCTTGAGTGTATGATTACAGTGGGGTTCAAGTTTGGGATGCTTGAATATTCCCTACAACTATGAAGAAAAAAAAGTATCTACAAACAGTTTGTTGTATGTTGTAATAAGGATGGCGATATTTTGGGGTTGCTAAACGCAGCCTAGATTTACTTAACGTAACCCTTTTTCCCCTTATTTCTCAACCCTCACAAAGCTCTAAAATTTAAATTTCCTCTCTTTTACCTAAATATAAAATCTTAATAAAACTTAAAATATTTGCAATATAAGTACTACATACAATTTAAAATACTCATTGGCTAGAATTGCAATGAATGATTATTGTTAGCCTAGGTCTATCAATTATTTTGACTTGAAGGATCTCAAAATTGATCTAAGTCTTCAACCTTTTTTTATTTTTTATTTTTATTTTTTGAGTACATTTCATGTAAAATGAGTGAACAAGATAGGCCCTTTTTGGTTACATACTTACATTGAACAAAATTAGAGTATCAATTTCACGCATATTGAACAAAATAGTGTACTCTATTTCACACATATTGAACAAAATAGAATACTGTATTTCGCACAAATTAAGCAAAATTCTATGCTCTATTCCACACAAATTGAACAAAATCCTTGTGCATTGCATATATAGTTTCAATTTTAGCCCAACTACACAAAACTTTTAGTCTATATAATCTAGATTATTCGTATCCTAATTTGATTTTTTCACTTTAACAAAAAAAATCCCAATATAAAGATTACATACTCTTGATTTCTCAACATGTTTTATCTGTGCTTCTCTTAGACAAAAAATGCAGCCCTTATTATTCAACTGATACCAAAAATTATGGAAAACAGGATGAAAATACACAAATTTAAATTTAATTTGCACATCGTACTACAAAATTTCGTCTCTTTTGAATCTAAGAATAAATTGTTAAAAGGAATTTAGGGGAATGAATTAACTTTCATTGTTTGATTATTTGACTTTAAAAGTGACAATCCAAAATGAAATGGGGAATGAGATTATGGTATTGATTTGAATGACGCTAAATAAACTGGAATATTGGGTAAATATGAATTGAAAGGGTGAGGATTAAAGTTTTTGGGTTTTTAGGCTGAAAAAAGAGAGCATCAATTAAAAAATGAGGAAGGGAGGAATGGAGGGGGTATATTTGGTTTTTTAGGAGGGTGTGTTAAGTAGATAAAGTTGTATTTAGCAACCGTGTTTTTTTTTCTCTTGTTTGGCCAACCAGTGTCTTAAGCACATGTCATCTTTAGTCGCCATATTTTTCCAACAAATTTAACCCAATGTCTAAAAACTTCTTAAAATTTATTACTTAATAAAACAAAGGAGCATTTTTTTTTTTTTTGAGGGAACAAAGGAGCATTATTTAGTTGGATTTCTTGGACACATTCATCTCACAAGGCAGAGTAATATATACGGAGTATTTTCCTTGCCTTTCAAAAAAGGAAATTAAAATATTACTGTAGCTTCATCTATTTTTTACATACAACACTTTTATTTGTACACTTAGTAACACATAATTTTAACCATAAACTTGAATATTAAATTAATGAATAAAAAATATAAAAACCTTGTTTAATATAAAAAAATAGAGGAAGTAACATATAGAGGTTGCAATACACATCCAAAGTTTGCATGATTTCCATTCGATCTTGCAATTAGAAGTGGAATAAAATCCCAATTATGTGTACTTACGCTTCTCAAATATTCCTCACATTAAATTATACAGAGTATAAGTGCAAATATCAATAAATTACAAAAGAGTTTTATTTGCAGAAACAAAAATGCCTACTGATTAACAACTTCTCTAAATTCATTAGGAAGCTTGAAGACTAAGCGCCCAATAAAAAGGAAAAAAAAAAAAAAATCTACCTAAACTATATCATATATCCCACCTCTTCTTTACCCGAAACATCAAAACTGAGGATCTTATGTCATCCTGAGGCACTTGAAGCATGAATTGCACTTTCATTTTCATTGGTGCAGCTTTAGCTTTACCAGCTTCATCTCCAACCTGGAAAAATAAAATAAAATAAAATTATATAGATTTGTTTACTTCTAATATATAGGAATCATACGTACGAATAGTAAACTTATTTAACCCTACCATCTACCAAACAGACATTTTAAAGACACTATTATTCTCCTCTTCTAAAATACTAAAATATTACCATGATGATGGTCAAGGATAAAATACATAGCGAGCCCTCTGCTCATATTTATCTTGCTAAAATAAGCTTCACGAGGGATCAGCAAATCCAGCAGACACAAATAACTAAGTAACCCAGGATGTTTGAGCAAGGAAATAAATCCTATTAAGAATATAATTCTTTTACTATTTATAGAACGTTTAAGAACATATAATTGTTATTACTAAGATAATTTGTAGAGGCAGAAACATCAACATTCTCCTTAGGAAGCAGGTATCAACCGGTCAGACAAGAGCCCACTACTATTCCTATTTTACAGCTTATATGTTTGAAAAAATCTTACAGTGAAACCATCAAATTTCCCATCGGCATGATGTTTACTCGAGAGGTCCATATTTTAAAGGCACATTCACAATAAAAGATAAATCAAACCTGTAAGGATTTCAACAAAAATAAAAGCAATACTACATAGCTATACTCTCTAAGAACCCAATTTTGCATGTTCCAATGGATTCATTGTGGAGATTGGAGTGCAAAACATTTTATAACCAATTTCCACTTCCAGCAGCAATTTGTGATGCTGTTTTAGTGTCTAACCCCTTTAGACTCTATCCAATTCCCTTGAGCCACCAAGGCTATGATGCTCAGACTTGGACACAAGTGTCGAATGCAGGTAAGGATTCCAAAGTCTGGCGTATTGAATTCTTAGCTAGAGAAGTGGTTATGAGTTCTCAGTATTAGAATATAAATAAAGAGCATGGGACATGGATACTTTGCTTCATTACTATATGTTTAAAGATAAAAATAACCAACTGTCCCCTTTTTCACCAAATTTAAGTGTCCAAATGTTCATACTGTTTGGTGTTTGGGGCATCAAGTATCAGTCACAGGTACTGCATTTGGATTTGGGTTGAAACACAAAATCATTGTAACAAGGTACAATATCTCTCATAAAATACTATCTCCGTCCCACATTAGTTCGAATTATTAATATACAAAGTTTTAGGAAATAAGTTGTGGTTGGATTACTTACTGTTACCTTAATTGAAGTAGATAGGATGGGAGTTAGTGGATTTATATTATTATTTTAATCGAAAAGTAGGTGTTTTAATGAGATAGTAGGCCCAAAAGAAAGGTAGGAAATAAAACGAGTAAGTTGGAAAATTCTACATGGTGGCCTCCAAGTTTCAAGTTTTCTATGTGGTGGCAAGGCTAAAAAAAACATTTTATAAAGTGATTCCCAACTTTAACAAATTCTATCTGATGGCCTTATTTCATTAATTAGTGGCTATTCTAGGATGGAGGGAGTACAACTGGTCACGAAATCATTGCTTTATTTTTGACAAGCTGAAATTCATGCAAAAATTACCTTAAGCGAAGGCAGCAATGAAAAAACCACAATTGCCCATTAATTTACAAGGATGAAAATTGTAAACAAAAAGAGTTCTACACTAAGTGATTGTGGGAGTCTAACGTTACTAAGCTCGTACAATAAGAACTATATTAGCATAATGCATATGGATGCCTGAACAACTTTTCCAGACAGCGTTAGTAAGCAAATTCAAAGACAAACATTCACTTTTACAGATATTTTAAAAGAAAATAACACGTTGAAAATGGTTATAAAACCTATTTTCATCTTGGGAGATATGAAATCAGATCAAAAGAAACCTATTTCTTCTCCAAGTCTTATTTTTCTGAAAATTATGTTCTTGGTCTTCTTGTTTTAATTATGTAAGGGAATGCCTTCAATCCTTCATTGACCTCAGCTATCCCAAGCATTAAATTTACTTTGTAGATTTTTAACTGTTGTGATTTGTGAAGCATTTTCTGCAGCAGATTGAATTTTTTTTTTTTTTTTTTTTTTTTTTTTTTTTTTGGTGAACTTCAGCAGATTGATTTTAGAAAAACAAAATTGTTTGTTTTTTTAAGAGAGAAGGAAATGATTTTAATTAACCAGTTTCTATGCCCAAAAAAAGACAATGATTTGATGATTCAGCTGTATAGTGGATCCACACCAAGCTTGATGCACAAAAATGGAATGATAAACTACCCAACAAGTTCACAAGATGTACACATCTATCTCAAATTCAACTTTGGAACTTAACAAAATCAACCAAAAGAATCTTTTGGCTGAGGACATGTATCCATCCTCCAAGCGTCTTTAGTTATCTTAGTATCACAATGATATAGCAACAATTAAAAAAATTAAAAATAAAAAAGGGGGACAAAAAAAATCCAACCGTAAAAGGGATTCCATAACTGACACATCATTGCAAAGCTAAATTTGGATAAACAATTGAGTATATACGTTGGCAAATGTCAATAACAGGATCAAGACAGGAAAAACTTACCCAAAGTGAAGCCCATCCAAGCCTGACCTCGGAATCATACCCAGCTTTAAACTTATAATCTTTGCCAACAGAATGCTTGTATGCAGTACTCCAATAATTTGTATCAAAGTCGTACCAGTAACTGGAAGCAGTAATTTTACATTGCAAAAAGGGGACCAAGTGAGCTACGTACGTCAAACTCAGGGAGATTAACATATACAGAGAGAAAGATGAACCTTAATTTGTCTGAAGGACCAAAGCGTCGCTTGAATGCAAATGAAACAGCATTTGAAGGCAAAGAAATGCTTGGAATAAATGACATTTCATCATCCTGCACAGAGTTCATTCAGTTCAATAATTCAACTCTGGGACAACAACACAAGAGAAAGCGGGAAAGGTGATAACAAGCAGGAATGTGGAAGTCAGCTCTGAGCCAAGTCAGATCCCTGTATCATTTCCTCCAACAAGTTCATTACATGCAATAAAGTATTGGTGATAAGAAAACTTATATATTAGGAAAAGGGAGCTTCCAAACAATATAACCGAAGCAAAAGTGATGCAAGAAACCTTACCTTATAGGAGTATCTTAGTTTCAAAGTGTCATCACAGTACACAGCAGTGCAAAGCCCATTGAGAATTGAACCTTTTGCAATACCACTTACTGACAAAACTCTCTTCAAATCTTCATCATCTTTCTCTACTAATGAAACTTCACCACAAGGAAACGTTAAAGTTGCCTTTGGCTGCAGCATCACAATCACAGAGTAAAGACATTAGCATTCAGTTGTATTAGGACAGCAACTTAAAAAAGAACATAATGAAACTCTGAAATGAAGAATTTAATCTTCCCAAGAGGCCTACCCCCTTTCTCGCAGTTTAGGATAGCATACCAACAAAACACAGAACCAAATATGGACAAGGGCAAAAACTGACAACCAACTGACCTCCCCAAAACTGACAGTAGTGACAGATGGAAAGGAAAAAGGCCATTAAGTCATAATTTGGATCACCAACTGCTAAAACTAGCCAATTAGGAAATAGGACACACTAAGAACCAAATGAGCTCACCAGACCAATAGAAGGAAAATCAGTGGCCAGTTCAAACTTGTAGCCTGGATCAGAGAGATTTGCTGCCAATGAAACTTCTCCCTGTCGAGCCTGTAATTATGGAAGTCGTGTCAGTTCACAAAAGTCATTCTTTAGTTGATGATGAAATCACAGCCATCAGTAGTGTGTCAAACACCAAATAAGAAATAGAAATTCCTATCAAAATAAGATGGGCAACAATTGAATGGACAAAAATCAAATAGCTGTGCAGTAATTTCTATGAATTCTAGCCAAAATTTTCTTTAAGTATACAAAGTGTCAATTAAAATGTATTTTGACAGAAATTGTACATAACAGCACACATAGTATAATAACACAGAGAGAACCACCTATTCTTTCCTTTTTCAAATATCTCAGAAAAGCACGGATGATATTCAGCTCCAACTGAGCATATCACCACTACCAAATATTGGAATACAAAGATTAAAATCAAACAATGATTTTAATGCCTTAACATTGCCAGACAAAGAGCCCCGTTATTTACAATCAATATCTTAATGATAAAGTTATAAAAGCGAACACCAGATTGACAAAGCTTATGGCTCTCTTACTGTCTTACTAATTTCCAATTCAAAGAGCACCATGAACTCTTCAAACGCAGCAGAAAGTTAAAATAAAAATACAAATACTATTATGTATCACCAAACATTAGCTCTTGGGGTGATGGCAGACAAACACCAATAAAATAAATCACCCAAAATATGGCAGAAATAGCTAAAGGATCAAGGATGGCCCTGCTTCAGATCTATCAACGAATATGATGTACCAGATAATTTTCAAGATATGTGAAAATAAATGGTTCTGGAGTTGTCCAAGGTGATACTATTATAGTTTGAATGTGATAAGAAACTGGTGTGCAACATAATCACATGTAGCTGAGCAGAATATTAATTTATATGGAAGAAGAATCTGATTCCATAAAGCAACTATGTGCATCCTCCCCCCCACACACACAAAACCATCATCCACCTAACCCTCCACAATGCGGAATAAAGTGAAAAGGAGATTCATTACGTACAAACTACAAAGCACAGTGACGACGACCAAAAAAAAAAAAAAAAAGGATCTGTTATTTTATGATCTGCTTAGATGCACATAATGAACTGAATGGTCAAAATAAAACAAAATGATCTAAAATGAGGATAATCTCACACTCTCGAAGAAGGTACTACAATTTACCTGACACATCTGTCATTCTGGCATCCTAGTCAAAGAAGCAGAACCAATTACAAAACAATCTCAAAGTATATGCAAAATGTACAGATAGCATTGTAAAATAATTTAGATTGTTAAAATGAACATCGCATGAAAAAAGATCATCTAACGTGAAGGAGAGAGAGACAAGGTGGAGGGGGCATCAGAGACCTTCGCATCATAAGCAGCTCTCAGCTGCAATCTGGAGCTAATGTGGAGTAAACCTTTAACCAGTGAATTCTTCTCATTCAAATAATAGTGCATAGAGAAGTTCCTTGTCAATAAGCTGAGTTCAGGCCTGTAGGTTTCACCCTTCTTGTTATTCTGGTTTGATTAGCATGGGTGCCTAGTCAAATGCCAATTGAAGCTAAAAATGATCCATACTACGGTTCTCACATAATGTAACGTATCCCACATATAACCTCTAAACTCAAAGCTTCAAAGAGTAATGACCAAGATCAACAAAGAACAAGTTCAATTATTTTAATCAGAAGACACGTGGCATTGACTATATTTTTATAATTTTTTTTTTTAAAAAAAAAACCATCATGAAATTCTATACTTAACCATCCAAAATTAAAATAATGACATTTACCCCAAGGGGTAAAAAAAAAACCAAGAGTAATGACCCTTAATCTGTACTATTTGGATAGGCAACAATAAAATAAAATAAAAGATCAGCTGCCAGTTAAAAAAGCAATAAAGACCGTTGGTTTTGATTTCCCTACAACATTCACAAAAGAAAAATGCAACATCATATAAAGTATCTTATTGTTTATGGTCTGAACATGAGTAATTAGTACCCTATTTATAAAGAAAAGCCCAAGCGACATGGCAACATACTCAAGCACTTAGTTGAATCAACACTCAAAAGAACTTTAAATACTACGTATTAAAAAGAAGCAAATGTTTATAGCATATATTGGGCCAAAATTATGGATATTCTTCAAAAAATACCCAAGTTGGACACTTGGACACGTGGACGTGTACCCGTGTTACACATGGTACCTTAGTCCGAGTAAAAAAGGTAATATCAGACAAGGTATGCACAGTTTCCAAGTTGAGCCTCAGTCTCACTCAGAAGTCAGGCATAGTTAGTTAGACATTTTCCCGCAAAGCAATCTATGCGCAATTTCTCATAGCATCTCAGCAAGAACACAAGTGTGTTGCCCATCATTAGACTCCTTGCCCTACCATTCTTCAAGCTCACAACTTTATACACAATATAAAACTTGCCGAACAATTCACAAAAACGAGGCGCCATCACTAAAAAGACCAACAGCCATGATGCATTTTCGTAATACCATATGCCAAAAAAGCAATTTGCTTCCCATTGATTTAGCTACAATCAGAAGGTAAAAAATGACAATCTTTCGCAGCACAACATCACATATAGTAATCAAAACTCAAAATCCACCACAAGAAACCTAATTTCGAGTCAATTCATAGAAACATATTCCAAATTCAAACCATCTACCCTACATTCCTACCAAAAAAGTACAATTTACCATAAAACCAAATTCAAGTACTCCAACCAATAACAGCCACACCCTTACCACCAAATCATCAATTGGCGATCACGAGTACATGCAACACTAATTAATTCATTATGAACCCTAACCCACCAAATCATCCGAAATTCCAATTCGATAATTTCCAATTCAATAACAAACTCCAAAACAATACAATCAATTAATCAAACATAAAATAAAAAAGAAAAGAGAATAACCTGGATATTATGAGCAGCCTTAAGTTTAAGATTAGGGCCAACATCAAGGAACCCTTTAACCAACGCATTCTGCTCCTCAACATCGTAATGAATAGCAAGATGCTTCGTAATAAGCGCGATTTGCGGCTCAGCAACTTCACCCTTGGGATTATTATGGAAAGTGAATTTCAATTTCGCCAATCCATTGAAAAGCTTCGACGATACTTTGTGGAAGAACACCGAGCTTTCGCTGTCGAATTCTGTTGTTACCCTCAACGGCGGACGTTTCTGGAAGGAGAACAGCCCAAACGCCGGCGATTTCTGCGACGACGGCGGTAGATTTTCCGGCGACGGAGGGAGATTTTCCGGCGAAGAAAACGGCGGCGGAGGAGGAGGAGGTTGGGGTTGGAAGGAGGAAGGGCCGCTGAAGAGGATGAGGGAGTCTTGGGGATTAGGGTTTGGAGGTGTTTCAGTGGTCGCCATTGATGGAGGTTTGAGGTGAGTGAGAAGAGAGTGGATGGAAATGGTTTGAGGAGAGAGAAAGTTGGAATTTTTATTTTGTTTTTTGTTGGTGAAAATGTAAAAGGAAAAGGAGAGTGAATAGTGATGTATGAGGGAGAAAATTTAAAAATGGCCCATGCAGGTCTCGAACCTGCGACCTCCGCGTTATTAGCACGGCGCTCTAACCAGCTGAGCTAATGGGCCGGTTTGGAATTTGTGATTTGGATTTTGAAATTGTTCTGAGATTTAAAATGTTTAAAAAACTCTTTTAACAGTTGAAAGAATTTTCAAGGTCAAAAGATGGGCCAATATCTTACAGGTCAACTCTATTTGAGTTAGCAAGTTAGTTTTTTTGTAAAAAAAAATTTACTGTACATGATATATACACTTAAAAACTATTCTAAAGTGTCTTTAGTAAAGGTTGAGTTTTTTAGAAAAACTTTACGTGTCATCAATGACAATAACAAGTGTCTGTTTGTACTTTTAACCTAATTATTTGGTAAAGTATTGTACAAATATAAATATTCATTCTCTTCTCATCAACTCTTTGCTTATTGTAAAACATCACATCTATCAATAAGCAAATCCAATGAAAAAACTTTTGCAGACTCATAACGGAATCTCAATCCGCAATGGTACTCAGGCTGAATGGAGTCTACCTCAGACGGGCTACAAAAAAGTCAACACTGATGGAAGAGCGAAAATATGGCAGGTGGAGGTGGAGTGATTCGAAATGATGATGGTTCGTGACTGGCCTGGTGGGTTTCACTCTGAAGCTGAGGGCTGTCTCTCATCCTTCATGCTAAAAGGCATGCAAATGCTGTTGCTCATGGCTTGGCAAAAATGGGTGCTCAAATGACTCAAGGGGATGACATCAAGTACTACTATTACCTCCCACGGCATGTTGCAGATGTCTTCGCCAAAGATCGTAAGAGGGACTAGTAGATCTAGTTCGTATGGACAGGCTCCTGGGTTCATGCCTGCTCGCTTCCCATCCCTGCTGCTACACTACTTCAGCTGCTGTTGTTTGTTGTGTTGTCTTTATGGTTTTAGGGAAGGCTGCTTCCTTTTAAGTACTCTGCTTTTGTAGTGAACAGCTTTAAGCTGTCTAAAGGCCTTTAGGCTATATCTATAATACTAGTATTTCTCTGGTGTGTGTTAAAAAAAATCCAATACATGATAGAGTAGAAAATGTAGTTCATTAAATAGCAAGCTGCCTTCTTCGTACCTCACAAATTGATGTTGCATGTATTATCATAGGGGCAACCATTCTCTACGGCATGCGTTTTAATAAAGAGGTTAAATAAGGCCACTGAACAAATTAGCTAAAATAATTGACTTGAACACCGTTATGCTACTCAGGCTATTCATTTCTATTCATGTACATGTGTTGCACCCTTATTACTTGGACATGAGTGCCACTTGGACACTTCACTTTTAATTGAAAATCATGAAATTACTTTACAAAATAGCTGAATTGAACACTTGAACAACCGAACCTGAATCCATGTAACATAGCAAAGAACACATGTCTCTCTTACCGATGTTCAAATTAGATAGGCAAATTTCTCCATTTACCTCTTATAATTTTTTTTTCTTAAAAATGCATGCTAAGTAAACATATTACACTTGTTCAAAACAGAAGAAGTTTTAGGTGTATTGGAAGTTTCGCCAAAACAATGTCCTTTTTTTCATTTTCTAGGGATATTAAGATGAGCTTATTTACGAGAAAATAGATGTTAATATTGCATATAAACAAATTTTGTTAATATAAGGGTGCCAATGTCATTTTCATATGTAAGTTAGGGGCAACATGGTAACTTGAATGATTTTAGAAGTTTGTCCGTCAATAACACCGTTAAAGTGAGAAAATGAATTTAAAGGGTCCTCTCTCTCCTTTCCCAAACTGAATTTTCTCTCTCCACCCCAAGCTGATTTTTCACCCTCCTCATGTTTGAAGATCATCTTTCACGGCAAACACTTGTCCCCTTTAAGGTTAATTATTCCCTTCATTTTATATTTTTTTCTTAGAGTTTTCTTAAAATTCGGCGGCGAAGCCGCTGCTACCGTCGATAGGTATGAGAAGGTGAAGAAATAAAAGTTGAATTTACAAAGATTTTGCCGCCATCACCATTGATAAGTGCGAAAAGGTGAACAAATAAAAGCTGAATTTACAAAGATTATGGATGATGAATTGATAAGTCAAAAAGAATTGTAGTTGCAAACAATCAGAAACATGGTCGACTTTCATGGAGTCCATGAATTTGAAGAATACCATCTTCCTCACTTGTTTGTTTTTACTATTTTCTCACTCCTCTAAAACCCAAATACTTTTTCTTTGTTGATATCATTGAAATTCAGGCAACGGCGTTAAGTAACAAGAATATAAATGTCATGTCATCAAAACAATATTATAACAATATAATACAAACTCCAAGGTTACTATTTTCAAATATGCCACTATATTAACAAGATATATTAATATGCCATATTAACCGGGGCTAGCTCCTTATTTACCTTTCTCATTCTCAAAGGTTCAAGTTTTTACAAAGTTGAATGACACACTTGTAACAATAATTCTTTTGTTGAGAAAAATTACAAGTGAAGTTCACATGAGCATGTAAACTAGTACAATAATTTGTAACAAAGTACAATCATGCAAAATATTTTAATAAGAAAATTTGCCTATAAAAGGCAAGTTCACTATTGTGAACTACACAAGCAAAAAAATAACCGGAGTAATACTACTACACTACTTTTACTTCTTTACTTCTCTTACTCTCCAACATCTTTCTATTGGTAAAATATTTAACACGTTATCAGCACCAGTTTCCAGTCAGGTATATTTATACCTACTTCTAAAAATTATAACAAATAATACTATCTACTTCTAAATGTTTCGAGGAGTATGCTCTATAGTTGCCCATATTTGGGATCCTCTATACCAGAAACTCAAACATTTAATGTATTATATATACCTCAAAAACAACAGTGAAAGTTCTCTTACTTGTGAATTCATTACTATCATCTTTTGTTTTATTCATGTTGATGTTTCTTTGTTTGATTCATGTTGATATTACATACTCATTTTACGTAAATTTTTGATCTTAGTTATTATAATTGCTAAGTAGTAACTTTGCATGCATATTATTAACTAGATTAACAAAAAGATGCAGCCTTTTATACTTATTTTTTTTTTCACTTTTATATACTTTTTGTGTTTCTTTCCGTTTTCGAACCCATGATCTTTTATAGATATTAGGGCTCTCGGACCACTATGGCTTGCATTCCCAGTGTGATAACCTTTTACAGTTATAAATATATATATATGGACCATAATTTTATGCCAGTACATTAGACTATTAAATGATATATTTACAGTTGTACAAAACAGTAACGGATAAACCTACCTCTATAAAAGGCGGATTTTTCCCCCAATTTCACCACAAATCCCTTATCCCTTCCCACTTTTTATCCAAAAAAAAAAAAAATCACCTAAAAATTTTATCACCCCCTTCTTCTCCGATATGTTCCCCGACGACGGCAACCAGAACACCCAAAACACCCACAACTTCACCTTTAAAGAAGATTTAAGGAAGATAAAACAATATTTCCTTCTAATTACGGCGCTTGTAGTTCTATTAGTAGCAATATTAGTTTTTGTCATTATGTATAAGTAAAACTCACTTATTTTGTCGTTTTAGTATATTAAAAGCTTGTTTTTGTTTTATTATGTTTGTTGTTATTAATCATCATTGTATAATATTACCGTTATCATTATAATTGTTGTTACTACTGTTATTGTTGTCGTTTTGTTTTTTTTTTTGCAACTAACATGATTAATTTTTGTCTAATCATATAATTACTCACAATAATAAACCAAGGGGGAGAAAAGATTATATTATTTCTGGTTTATTATTATATTAAATTTAATTATCACGTGTCTTATTAACTTAACTATAAATATGGAAGAACTAAACATGTGAGTTGTACGTATAATTTGTTATTATAAACTAATTATAACGTAATTTGTTGTAGCTAAAATGGGAGACCTTATGAAAAGACAGTTCAGCATCTTAGATTTATCTGGAAAGAAATTTCTGGAATGGAAAGTGGATGCAATGATGAATTTGAAAGCTCAAGGCTTGGAGCACACTGTTAAAGAAAATAAAAGTCCCTCTGGTCAAACAACTGATACTACCACTTCTGCAATGACTGTTGCAAAACCTGTTACTGAACAAGATAAGGCAAAAGCCTTAGTGTTGTTAAGGCATCATTTACATGAAGGCCTTAAAACTGAGTACATGATGGTTGAAGATCCCAAAGAATTATGGGATTGCCTTAATGAAAGATTTGGACACCACAAAAGGGTGCTCCTTCCTAAGGCATTATTTGATTGGACAAATTTACGGTTCCAGGATTTCAAATCTGTAATTGATTATAATTCAACCATACATGAGATAGTGTCTATATTGAGATACTGTGATCATCCAGTTTCGGATGAACAGATGATTGAAAAAACACTCACTACCTTTCATGCAAGCAATATACTGTTGCAAGAACAGTACCGTGAAAGAGGTTTTAAAAGGTTCAATGAATTAATGAGTGTATTGCTTGTTGCGGAACAAAATAGTGAACTTTTGTTGAAAAATCATAACCTGAGACCAACTGGGTCTTTGGCCACTCATCATGAGACAAATGCAACAAATTCCTATCCACCCGAGTCAAATGCTACAAGAAGAGGTGGACGTGGAAATTACAATGGCCGTGGAAGAGGCCGTGGAAATTATCGCGGACGCGGCCGTGGTCGTGGTAGAAACAATTTTCTAAGAAACAGTAATTTCAAAAATTTTGAAAAACAGAAGGGGCAGTCATCTGGAAGCCACAAACAAACTCCTTCGAAAGGAAAAGACACATGTTACAGATGTGGCATGACAGGACATTGGGGACGTACTTGTCGTACAGCCAAACATTTGGTAGATCTTTACCAGGCTTCTGTAAAGGGCAAAGAGAAAAATGCAGAAGCAAATTATGTTCATGAGGAAAATGCTCCTTGTCCCAGCCTTGATGTATCCGATTATTTCATGGATAATGCTGAAATTGGAAATGATTTCATTCTTGGAGAAAACAACAATGCTTAGGTTTCTCATCTACTAATGTAACATATGCTATGTTTTAATGTATTTTCTTTATGTTCTGTATTTTAAATTTCTAGTCATGTACTTTTAGTCACTATCATCAATAAAAGATTGTATAATATTATTCTAAACTAATCTCAAATTTATTTTATGAAGATATGGATCTACCTGAAGTTAGTTCCGAATATCAATGTCTTTTGGACAGTGGAACAACGCACACTATTTTAAAGGATAGAAATTATTTTTCACAACTAAAGTTGTTTCAAGCAAATGTGAACACTATTTCCGGGTCAGCTAAATTAATTGAAGGATCTGGAAAGGCTTGTATAATGCTTCCAAATGGAACAAAATTAATAATCAATAATGCTTTATATTCGAGTAAATCTCGAAGAAATCTCATAAGCTTTAAAGACGTACGCCAAAATGGCTATCATCTAGAAACAATGATGACAGATCAAAAAGAGTATATATGTCTCACGGCAGAAAAACATGGCAAGAAACATATATATGAGAAATTGCCAGCATACTCTTCGGGGTTATATCGTATAAACATACGACCCGTGGAAATCAATATGGTATCTAACCAGAAGTTAGATGACAAACATTTGATTATCTTATGGCATGATCGTTTGGGACACCCAGCAACTGGGATGATGCAAAGAATAATAGCACATTCAGTTGGACATTCAATAAGAAATGTCAAAATTCCCCGATCAGATGAATTAACATGCTCTGCATGTTCACTTGGCAAATTAATAATAAGGCCATCCATGAGCAAAATTGCTACTGAATCTCCAAAATTCTTGGAAAGAATTCAGGGAGATATATGTGGGCCAATTAATCCAGCATGTGGACCATTTCGATATTTCATGGTTTTAATTGATGCTTCTACACGATGGTCACATGTTAGTCTACTTTCAAGTAGAAATGTTGCCTTTGCAAAATTACTTGCCCAAATCATCAAATTAAGAGCACAATTCCCAGATCATACAATAAAGAGAATAAGACTTGACAATGCTGGGGAATTTACATCCCAAACATTTAATGATTATTGTATGTCAATTGGAATTGATGTCGAACACCCAGTAGCTCATGTTCATACACAAAATGGTCTGGCTGAATCACTAATTAAGAGATTACAAATGATTGCAAGACCATTATTAATGAGGTCAAGATTGCCACCATCTGCTTGGGGACATGCTATAATACATGCAGCAGCGCTAATTAGATTGAGACCTACAGCTTATCATAAATTCTCACCACTACAGCTTGTTTGTGGTCGAGAACCAAGTATCTCACATCTAAAAATCTTTGGTTGTGCTGTATATGTTCCCATTGCTCCACCCCAACGAACGAAAATGGGTCCACAAAGAAGACTGGGAATTTATGTCGGGTTTGAATCCCCTTCTATAATTAAATATCTTGAACCACTGACTGGTGACTTATTTACGGCTAGATTTGCGGATTGTCACTTTAATGAAACAGTATTCCCAGTCTTAGGGGGAGAGAAAGTGGACCCACGTAAGAAAGAAATTGAACTTATTTGGAATGCAACACAACTGTTGATGTTAGATCCACGAACAAATATGTGTGAACAAGAAGTCAAGAAAATTGTTCATTTACAAAGTGTTGCAAATCAATTGCCTGATGCATTTGTAGACACAAAGAAGGTGACAAAATCACATATACCAGCAGAAAATGCCCCTGCACGTATTGAAATCCCAACTGGTAATAAGGCCATAGAAAATGAATCTCAGGCACGCAGAAAGCGTGGAAGACCACTTGGTTCAAAAGATTCTAAGCCAAGAAAATTGAAAAGATTGGATGGAATAGGAAATGAGACTAATGATGTTCCCCCGTCAGAAGGTCAAGAAAGACCAAATGTGGATGAAAGTAAAGAAAATGATGATAATCCAAAAGGGGACGAACAAGAAGACAACCCTACGGGGAATGAACAAGATGTTCAAAACATCGATAACAATGAAATTTCAATGAATTACGTCTCTACAAAGACTCAGTGGAATAGAAAGGATGTTATCGTTAATGAAATATTTGCAAATTCCATCGCAATCGACATAGTGTCTGATGAAAATGATGTTGAACCTAGAACTGTAGAAGAATGTCGACGTAGGAGTGATTGGCCAAAGTGGAAGGAGGCAATGCTGGCTGAGTTAAAGTCACTTGAAAAACGAGAAGTTTTTGGAAAAATAACCCTTACACCAGCAGGTGTAAAACCCGTTGGATACAAATGGGTATTTGTGAGAAAACGTAATGAGAAAAATGAAATAGTTCGATACAAGGCAAGACTTGTAGCCCAAGGATTTTCTCAAATTCCAGGGATTGATTATGAAGAAACATATTCTCCAGTGGTTGATGCAACTACATTAAGATTTCTGGTAAGTTTGACAGTCACAAAAGGACTACAAATGCGATTAATGGATGTAGTGACTGCGTATTTGTATGGATCACTCGATACGGACATTTACATGAAAGTCCCCGAAGGACTAAAACTACCAGAAAATCACAAGCCTAGACAACTGCTTTCCATAAAATTAAAAAGGTCACTTTATGGATTGAAGCAATCTGGAAGGATGTGGTACAACCGTCTGAGTGAATATCTTATGAGAGAAGGATTCAAAAACAACCAAGTTAGTCCCTGTGTTTTCATAAAGCGATCACAATCAGGATTCGCTATCATTGCAGTTTATGTTGATGATTTAAATATCATCGGAACCCCAAATGAACTCGAAAAAACTGCAAAATACTTGATGAAAGAATTTGAGATGAAAGACCTTGGAAAAACTAAATTTTGCCTTGGACTGCAAATTGAGCACTTGAGTCATGGTATTTTTGTCCATCAATCAAACTATACAGAAAGAGTTTTGAAACGATTCTTCATGGACAAAGCAACTCCAACCAACTTCCCAATGGTTGTTCGTTCTTTGAATATGAAAAATGATCCATTCAGACCCCGAGAAGAAAATGAAGAGATTCTGGGTCCAGAAGTACCATACTTAAGTGCAATTGGAGCCTTAATGTACTTAGCTAACAATACTAGACCCGACATAGCTTTCTCTGTGAATTTGTTAGCTAGGCACAGCAATGCACCAACATATAGGCATTGGAAGGGAGTTCGACACTTACTCCGGTACCTACGAGGGACACAAGATCTTGGTTTATATTACCAACCAAAACAAGATGCTGCTCTCATTGGGTATGCAGACGCTGGATACTTATCAGATCCTCAAAATGCCAAGTCACAAAATGGATATGTGTTCACTTATGGCGGCACTGCAATATCATGGAAATCAACAAAGCAGACATTGACCGCGACATCATCAAATCATGCAGAGTTGATAGCCCTCTATGAAGCAGGACGGGAATGTGTGTGGCTGAGGTCGATGATCAGTAATATCCAAAAGGAGTGTGGAATGAACACAATAACAGAAGACCCAACCATCATCTTTGAAGACAATACAGCATGTATCGCTCAAGTAACTGAAGGATATATTAAGGGAGATAAAACGAAACATATTGCTCCAAAACTGTTCTTCACACATGATCTGCAAAAGGACGAGGAAATAAATATCCAGCAAATTCAGTCTTGTGAAAATCTTGCCGACCTGTTCACCAAATCACTTCCTTCGAAGAAATTTGAGCAGTTAGTTCACAAAATCGGAATGCGACATCTTCGTGAACTATGCTGAGATCAGGGGGAGTATTATATGTACTGCACTCTTTTTCCCTTCGATCAGGTTTTTATCCCACTGGGTTTTTCCTGACAAGGTTTTTAACGAGGCAGTACACCAAAGCATATAATACAATAATATCGTTGTACTCTTTTTCCCTAGCTATGGTTTTTATCCATAGGGTTTTTACCTAGCAAGGTTTTTAATAAGGCAACTTACACCCCATTTCATGTGAACATTCAAGGGGGAGTGTTGAGAAAAATTACAAGTGAAGTTCACATGAGCATGTAAACTAGTACAATAATTTGTAACAAAGTACAATCATGCAAAATATTTTAATAAGAAAATTTGCCTATAAAAGGCAAGTTCACTATTGTGAACTACACAAGCAAAAAAATAACCGGAGTAATACTACTACACTACTTTTACTTCTTTACTTCTCTTACTCTCCAACATCTTTCTATTGGTAAAATATTTAACATCTTTTTTTTTTTTCTAAGAGCAAGAAGCCCTTTCCAAATGAAAAAAAAAAATTCAAGTTTATTTTAAGCCTAATTTACAATTTATGGTTATTTTAGCATCCTTTAGCTAATAAATGAGTAACTTTGTCATATAAACGATGGGTATCATTATCATTTCACTTTTTTCTTAACAAAAAAAAAGGTGGTTGATCTACAAATTTTGTAAATCAGCCTGATTTAATTGGGTCTAACAAGAGCAACTTGGTATTTTAGATCATCTCTAGCCGAGAGAGAGAGAGAGAGAGAGGAGGCGCCACAAATACATTACTTGCCTTTCATTGTAAGTTCTTCATTCACATCTCTACAGGTATATAATCCGAAGTTCTTGGTCTACTTTCTACATTTTTCTTTCTTTTTTTTACCCCCTTTCAGAAGGGGAGAAGGGGGTTCATAAGAACAAATAGGCAACATACATTTTCGACATCATCTTTTCCTGGAAGCAAATGACACTCAAAGCACAACATAGGATTAAAAGCCAAACCAACAGTTCGCTCTACAACCCTGCCATTAACCCACAAACAGAGCGGCAAAACTCCCCCTCACAAGCACCCAACACACAGCCACACACTGACATCGGAAGCACACGAAACTGAAGAAACTCAGCAACCAAATGTGGGGCAGGAGGCTTATTTTTAAGCAGTTGTATTGACAGCAATTGGCCTCCCTCTGCCCATAGAAAACCCTCTGGTACCATCAGGCATACGAGGACCAGGAGGCTGCTGCTTTGCTACAATAGGGTGCTCTGCGTTCATTGCATTGTTCACAGGTGGGGAGCCCACATGGTGCCCCCTATTATTTTGGTGATGATTATGATGACCCCTTCCACGCCCCTTTCCGCGACCCCGATTACGACTCTTTTTCTGCCCACCCTCTTTTTCTAAGATTGGCTCCTCGGCCTGTTCAATGACAGAAAACTCTAATGATCAGCTGCTATAGATATATATATAAGAAATTATTTATTTATCAGCATATTGCAACATCATTTGTCAAGGCCAGTGAAAAAAACACCATGAATATACCAACAAGATAACAGAGATTCTAATCCGCAAAGAAAGAAGATTCAAAATTTGGAAACAGAATGAAATAAAAAGAATCTCTGGTATCAATTCAATTCCATTGCTATTCTCTACTTGACCAGTTGTATATAAATATCATAGAATCAATTAGTTTGATTCAAAAACATTTTTTAAAATATAGCAATGCCTTTTCACCACCAGGGACATGTGGACAATTGGATTTATACTTCACGATGACAAAACAAAGTACTCCCTCTGTTTCATTATAGAGAAGCCTTAGCCAGCTAGCCCAGTTGACAAGAAAAAAGTGGATACTCTGGGACTAAAAGTGGATACTCCGATGACAACATCCACATGGATACAAGTTATAAAGAGAAGACAAGAATGCTTACTTGCTCATGAGAGTGGACATCAGAATGCCCAGAAAGGTTTTCTGATTGTTTTTCATTTTGGTTCTGCTCAGACGTGGATACATCTTCTTCTTCACATGTAACTTCACCTTCATTCCCAGTTTTCTTTCCTCGCGCTTGTGCATTCTTAGACTGATAACACCAGAAAAAACAAAGATAAAAATTATAAGAAAACCAGGGGCATTAACAAGTAATATGGAGCTTAGCAAATTCATAAATTCACATGACATCTATACAATGTAAACTTCAATACAAGTATAACTCATCAAGTAATATTTCAAAACAAATGCTGTAAACTAGAGCTGTATCTTTTAACTGGATATTTATCCCCAAAGTAAAATATAGGTCTAGTTTGCAGTTTTATACTGGAGATAAAAAAATTGATAATAAATAATTGTTTTCATGTGGATCTTTAGGGAAGGCCAGGAAAGGATGATGTGTACAAGGGAATGACAGTAATGTACACAAAATGGAAAAATTTATTCTGGCCAAAATACATATAGGATTAACTAGTATTCCAGCCATTCTCGGTTATTCAAATTAATAGTAATTGAAATATAAAAGTCTCTAGAAAAATGCAACTTAATAGTCAATGATAATAATAAGTTAATATATAGATAATGGAGTTCCTAGGTATATTAATGATTTTACCAAAATAAAAAAGATAAATAGGGATAAAGTAGAGTTTAGGAGGGAAAATTCCCTCTAAAATACTCCACTTTAGTGTAGGTATACAAGGGAAGAACTTTATGGAACGGACTTGATCAAAAAGGAAGGAGCATTATAATGAATGGAGGGACTGAACAAAGTTGAACAACTAGCTACGGGTGTTCAAAAATTACCGATCCCATCCGAAAGTACAATCCAAAATTTCGGATATCTAATCTGGTTTTTTGATTTCGGATATTTCAGATTGAATAACCAAAAAAAATTCGGTTTTTGGATCGGATACAAGTCGCGAATTTTGCGAAAATTTCTATGACCAGATCCGAAATTTTCTGATTGGATTTGCATCGTATTATCTCCAATCCGAAATTTTAGGATATTCAGATTTTTGGATCAGATCCGGTCCGATATCCAAAAATGAACTAAGCTACAGCTAGCACTATATACCTATACTAATGTGGAGTTCTTTAAAAGGAATAATCCCTCTTAAACTCTACCTTATTTTTACTTTATTTTTTTAGCAAAATAATTATTGTGCTTAGGAATTTCATTATTTATATTTATTATTATGATTGAATTTTGATTTAAATTTTTCTAGAGACATCTATATTTCAATTACTATTAGACCTTGTTTGGTTGGCTAAATATTTTGTGGGAAGTCAAAATTCCTTGACACAAAAAAGTGAAAATGGGGGCAATGAAAATTCATGGGAATTTTGACTTCCCACAAAACATGGGAATTCACTTACCTTACCCCCCCCCGTTGGTAAGTTGAAATTCCCATGGGAATTTACTTCCTCCATTCTTAACCAAACTTATTTGCTGAATTCCCATGATTTTGATGATAGAATTTATTTCCCACAAATTGAGATTTCATGGGAATTTACACTTCCCTAATGAACCAAACGACCCCTTACTATTGTATAAATTTCAAAAACCGAAATTAACTAGAATGAGCAATATGCATCAACAGACTCCTCACTCACTAAGCAATTCTCTGTTGCAGTGCAAGAGATTATATAACTCTGTAAAATAATGACTATGAAACTACAACCTACAATGCTCAGCTTAGGACCTGCGCACTTAGAAAGGATCAGAAGAGCCTTTTAGAAATGAAAAGAAGGAAAAAGGTGTTAGGAAACATCTACCACAGGTTTAAGCAGTGAGCGAACTCTCAAGCCATTCCTCCAGTTACCCTCATCATTCAGCTCAACAATCTGCAAAAGGCAAAAGCAACTGTAGTAAGTAAAGGGAAAGCAAGTTTTCTAAGAGAGAGAAAACCTGAAAAGTGATCAGATTCATACCGCTTTTTCAGCCAGCTCAACTGTTTCATATTCCACAAATGCATGCAGCTAAACAAAAGAAACAAAATAGTTGATCAAAACAACAGCCATTAGAATATTAGATCTGACAAATTCCAGATTAACTTCAAATGTTCCAGTACAGTTTGTTGAGCACATTTGAATCATTATTTTAGCTACCATAGTATATTACAACATCAAATTGGTGCCATGGAAAAAATATACTCACTTTAAGTACCAAAGTTATATAGTAATAAGTTAATAACAATGTAAGATCCCTATCAAATTTATTTTGATATTTTTCGTACTTTGTATCAAGAGAATCAAAGGAGCATTGGTCAAGTTATCAGTCATAAGGAATATTATCTAGATTTAAGACGGGAAAACCAAGAAATTAATTATAAAAAAAAAAAATGGTACAAGGATGTTGCATCCCAAATGAACACAAGACCTTCTATTACCTTGTTGCAGTACAGCATATTATCAGTTTTTGATGGCCTAGATGCAGAGGAAGCACCATTGTTGGAAGGTTGAGGCTGACAGGTACGAATACTCTTCACACTGGAAAAGGAGAAAAAAACTCAATTAGATTCATAGAAACTTTACTTGAAACTAAAACTCTCTCTGAAATATATTCATTGTGATTCTTCCAATCAAGTTCAAAATATGTTCATTACAAAACTTCTAATCAAGTTCACTAGTAGTTGTGCTATTTAGGTGTAAGGCTATGTTTAATTGACCTATTATTGTGTTATAATCTACACCTTAAAAGGTTTCAAAAAAAAAAATTTTTACACCTTAAAATCCCTCTGTTCCTAAATAATCACATAACCTGCCCTATTCAGCTGTTTCGGAATGACTGAATCACTTATATGGCAAGGTCCTACCCTTTATTATCATTAATTCTTTTTTACCCAGGGGAACCCACTTTCTCCACTTGTAGATTATAAACTATAATACTACTTTCCATACCCCAAACACAAGCTCTGCTAAAACTACGTGTATCAGTAACAGAGGGAGTAGTATTGTTACAAAAACAACAATCGACACCTTAATCCCAAAGATGGGGTCAACTACATAAACCAATATTTAATCTATTATACTCTTCCTTCCAATCTCTTCTATCCAACATATATGTTCCTGCAAACCAAACCTGTTCATGTCTTTAACTTCTTTCATCCAAGTCATCTTTGGTGATCCCTTTATTGGTGGATCTTATTACTGCCTGACATGCCAAAACCAACTCAACCAGTTCTCCCCTTATTTTATCTTCCATGACCGCAGCTCCAACTTTCCTGTGCTAGATATTATTTCCTTTGTTTCATATTAGTTAACGCATTTCATTTAGGTATGGTTGGCAACGCATACTTTAAAATATAATACTACTTACCTTTAATTATGTATTATGACAATGTTTATTTCTTAGAACTAAATCACAATAGAAGGTCAAAATTAGTCATGTAAATAGTGCACAAAGTCAAAACATGTCAACTAAGAAGAAATGGAGGAAGGTTTTATTTTATTTTATTTTATTTATTTATTTATTTATTTTATTTTATTTTATTTTTTTTTATTTTATTTTTTTTTTTTTTTGAGGAGGAAGTATTATTCATAAGAAAAAGCAATTTATGGTATTAGAGAAAGCAAAGTACATCAAGAGGACAAGCTATCTCCCTTAAAGAATAATTTTAAAAACCCAAGCATATAAAGATGCTAACAAGGTAACCTATCCCATGACAGATCATGTGGAGCAGCACTGCCATAGTAAACTTAGTAATTCGGCTGTAGCTAGGTGCTTTATAAATTATAATGTAGCCATCACAGCATTTCTCCACAGAATCTTTTCCCTACCTCAAACATTCAAACATTCAAAACAAATCTGGAAACCATATTGTAACCATTACTGCATTTCTTTACAGAATCTTTTTCCTTCCTCAAACCCTATAAAACAAATCTAAAAACCAGTCCTGTATATTTGAAGGACGTACGCACGTATGTAAGCAAGTATGGCATCAAACCACAAGACCTATGCTACTCCACCACCATTTTCCTGCCAAAGCTATATGTTTCAGATCACCCTCCCAAACCCCAAACCTCTCATGGAGTCTTAGACTTTCTAAATCCCAGCTTGATAATCCTTTCAATACTCAAATACCATTCCAAACCCCAAACCTCTCATAGAATCATGAACTTTCTAAATCCCAGCTTACATGATAATCCTTTCAATACTCCAGAAGCTCCAGGCAACAGAAAATCCAGCATCAACTTCTCAATCTTAATGGAGGGAATATGACAATCATCTTTTTTATTTACAATCTATTACTTATTGATCACCCACTAGCCAAAGATGGGTTGTTGTTTCAAAGTTATTGAAGATGCAATATTTCCCATGCTACTTACCATGTACAATTAATTTGCTTATCATTCATATATTTGCATAATAATAATTATCTTATCATTATATTTGCATAAAAATGCTTAATATTATTATAACTATTATTCATGATATCATTTGGGTTAAAATCACAATAACACACCCAAAAAAAAAAAAAAAAAACTGATGTGAAATTATTATTAAGTTCCAGATGGTAATTATGAATTGTAAGCCTTTATCAGATGCTTAAGTACCTTCCCACAGCAGAAAAAACCTTCATGAGCTTCTGGTGACAATGATCTTCAGGTAAATTTTCAGCTACAATGATACGAGCCTATACATGAATGCCAATAAATCAGAATCATCAGATGTCAAGGAAACCAAGTCTACAGATATAAGACAGAAAACTTTCTAGTATAAAGGTAGAGCCCATCAGTTTATATAGAGATATAAAAAGCTTGCAAACATATAAATCTAACGCCATACTTGCAGCTCTTCCATATCAGACCCAGTTAGAGGATGCAAGCGCTTCACTTTCTTCCCATCTTCACTAACTACCTGAGGAGGCAGATAGCCATACAAGATCAGTAAGATCAATGAGAAGCAGGGTGGACTAGAATAGAAGATACAACAGCAGAATACAAAACCATGATAAATCATAAAGCAATACCAAGCATTCACAAAGAAAGGAAGCTATCAAGAGAGATTTAGGACTTACAAGCTTTGTTGAGCTCCTTAGTATAGCTGCAAGCTGAGAATTACTGCTTATGAGAGCCTTAATCTTCTTAAAAGATGCAACCACTGATATTGGTACTATATAATTTGTAACCAGGAAAAGGTCAAGAAAACAGGATAATTCATAAAAGTAAAAATACTTCCAAAAGATTAACAAAAACAGAATGTATCCAAGGAAAACTCTACAGCACAGAAGCGATGAAAGAATGTCACTCATCATAATAAAAACAACTTATTGAAGATCCGGAGTTGGTTAACAGTGTGAGGAGGTTGCAAAGTCCAGGGTCTAACTAAATTAAACACGCAATGTTAATGGTTACAAAGTTGGAGCCAAGTCAGCTTGCACTTAGTTCAATTGCATTTACATTCGCTCAAGTAAAGAAAGATGTGAGATTTTAAGCAAGTATTAAAAATTGAATGCGCATGTTTTTTAACCGAAAATGTGCAACATTAATTTAAATTATTTAAGAGCGTGCATCTTTTTATTATCAAGCTAATTATTTTTCCCCAAGAAGTAGTCCTTTTACTATACAAAGGGGAAAAATGCACATCGATTTAAAAAAAAAAATGCATACTTCTTTTCAAAAATGCAGTTGCATCCTTGTCATTAAAATAAAAAAGTAAATCCCACTAGATCTCTCCCCTATAAAATAGATGATTAGAAGGTACAACAATCATACCAAATCCTTCAGGATCCTTGTTGATGAACCTTATTAGGTGATCAGTAGTAGCCAGGTTCACATCACTGAAGTAATACTCCACCTAAAAATGCCTCCTTCCGTTAGACTGTGAAAGACCCAAACAACGAAAAAAATGTGCTATTTGTTGCATATTAAAAATACATGGAAAATTGATTCAAGGACAAGAAAATAAACCTACATGAGAGTTAAGATAATTCATAGCAAACGAAATTATGTTCAAGTTGGAGTGCAAATGATAACAAAGGTTGCACATATCCCTCAGCCTTATTGGATGAAAAATATACAATTGAGTCCTACACTATGTTTAACTTCACCTTATTTAAGTATCTTATACATATTTTAGATTAGATTAGGAAAAAAAAAGGTTCATATTAGACTAGAAAAACTACTATATCTGATACTAAATTGTTTTAAATGCAATTTTTTATTGCTAAATTTCTTTAATTTTGCAAAGAATTTTTTTACAAAAACTACGTATTAGAAGAATACACATTGATACAAATCAAATAAGACCTAACTTGATACATTTTTTCCCTATAGATTAGTGTACATATAAGGTCAATGTTTAGTCAAATCAGATACTTAGATTAAACAAGTTAGAAAAAACATATTCACATCGAATAAAATATAAGTTCACATAGGATGAGAAAAAAAAAAGATGAACTAAACATTAGACTTTATTGGACATTTCCCCTCTATCATACAGTTTATTAACCCCTTACGGATTGTTATTACTCTCTTTCCATTCAGTAGTTTTTCAAAAGGGTAACTATTATCTAATATAATTTACCACCTTTGCGATACATCAATAGTTATAAGAAATTAAAGTTAATTAAATCATGTAATAACTTTTTTTTAAGTAATAAAGAATTACCAAGCTGTGCTAAAGAGGGGCAAAGACAAAAAGGCTCATACTCGAAGTTTCGAGCTACTTCATCATAAAAGAAAATTCAAGTGGCTTTCTTTCAAAATAAAAAAATAAAAAAAATAAATTCAAGTGGCTTTCAAAATTTAAAATGTGACTTTCTATGAACTCAAAACCTTAACTCCTTTTATAATGAAATGACTTGTCCGCAAAATTAACAAATGTCAAGTTTTCCTCAATAGTCAAGACTTAACACTAGATTCCAGCAACACAATAGCTTCAAAAAAAGAACTTAACCTTCACAAGAGCAATATATACAAAAAATGCCTATTATTCTATCTTCCCAAGTCACCAAGTGCATCACCAAATACCTAACAGAACCATCTTCCATACTTTACAAGCCAACAATTCTTCATCCTTATTTTCAAAAAATAACTCAACATTGACAGATTGACATGAGCAATCTCTAATTCTCTACAAAAAATGCCTAGGATTTTATCTTTCCAACTGTATCACCAAATTCGTAACAGAACCATCTTCCACACTTTAGCAAGCCAACATTTCTTCATCCTTATTTTCCAAGCTACAAGAACGCCCTTTGATAAACAAGATAGTGCCAAAAACAATCTAAGTTTGAAGAGTTAGGATGCTTAACTGAATCTTAATGCCTCTCGTTAGATCAAAAGAAATCATCACTAGCTTCATCATAATTCAATTTATTGAAAGAGCAGTTTCTTTCATCTAACTATCACCCTTCCTCACCAAAACAAAATATGACATCTTATGGTAAGTTTCCTACACCTAGCGTCCAAGATGGTTCAAATAGTAAGTTCTGATATAAGGTTCTTCAAGATGAATATTAGAACCATACCATCAACTTAGAAGGATACATACATAATTATAAATCACATTCTTGAGGAAATTTTTTCCTCTTGCTGCAATCATAAGTCATAAGAAAATTAATATACACAAGAAGTAGCAGAGTGATATAACTTAACCACTCAAGACTGGGACAATAGCAAAATAAGTTAACTCTTTCCAAAGCTATTTCCTTCCAATTCCAATCCGCAAATCTATTTAATTAACCAGCCCATACCATGGCAACTTCAATCAAACAAGCTTATCAAACTTTCTTGCAAGCAATGTTGTGTTAGGACACAGTGTGTCAAGCCCATATAACTCCTACTTTATGACTCAGAGAATTTTGCAATAACAGCACATATAGCTTCCTAGTTTGCACATCATAAATACCTATAATGAATTAGATTTGAACATTCACGCATCCCAAAAACATCAAACATTGTTAAACATACTTTGCCACACATTGCAATGCAGCAAGAGAACTTCTAAATCCATAAGCCTAATGAACTTGCTTATCTTTGACATGCATTGCATAGCCAACAATATTCAATGGCTTCCTTACTATTTTTTAACAAAACACTTTTACTAATTTTTTACCATGATTCCTTCTGGACATGATTTTGAGATATAAGTCATATAACACTTACCATGGTGGGACATCAACTTCAATTACTTTATTATACAAAAACTATACTTCAAATGGAAAATTAGTCAAATTGGTATTTAAAAAAACAATTGTTTGCCATATTGGTATAAGAAAACCGCAAAATTATTGGTAAATTTAAAATGGGGTGCATAAGGAGTTAAGTTCCTTCATTTCATATGTTCAACTTGTCATAATTACAATTCACTATTTTCCTACACTCCTATATTTTCCCTTTCCCGACTAGAACCAAAAAAACTTGGTCTACTTCAATCATTTCTTACCACACTTTACCAATTACCTGCCCACACTAAATGTGTCTATGCCTATAAACAGTACCATCACCCAAATTCCCAAAATCATTAAATCAAGGCTCCACTTCATAACTATGCAACCGAGAAACTTCCTTGCTCTTAATTTTCATTACATCAATCATTATTCACCACACTTCATTAATAACCTGCCCACACTAGATGTGTCTATGCCCATATAAAGCACCATCAGCCAAATTCCCAAAATCAAGGCTCTTCTTCATGATTATGCGACAGAGAAACTTCCTTGCTCATAATTTTCTTTACATCAACACAAAAACAGCCAAACAGAGAGCCAACTACGGACATACCCAAAAATCACCAGATTTACCACCCAAGGTATCAAAACTCTAACAGTGAATGTCGTACGGGTGGCGTGGAGTAGATGTAGCTTTATTTAATTTAGTACTTTTAGTCGTGAGAGTGGAGAGGGAAAAAAATCTAAGTGTAAAAATCGTAAGTTGGAGGAAAATAGGCATGATACTGCTGTATTCTTCAAATCAAATTTTACAACCCAAAAATGTATGTATATGCCTTTCATTTAGATTTTAATGTACCAATGCCTACGATTCTTTTATACCAACATGGCAAAGAAATGAGTTTTTAGTCATACCATTGAATCAAATGTTTACTTCAGCTACATAAGCAAGATACAATCTAACAAGCCTACCCGAGTATCTGTTGAGCCAAGATAATAAATCTGTTTAACCAAAATGATTTTGGTATAGAGCTAATGAACTTGGGCATGACCTAGACTAATTTTGATATACTAGCTTGTAAAAACGCTCCCTAAGAGATTTGTAAACATGAAAAATGCCATCAGATAATACCAAATTCAATTCGTAACACAACATTAAAATCCTAATTTAGCAACAATTTCCCAAATACTGCTAAAACCACTAAATCATACTAATTTGCCACCATATACATAACATTGAACAGTAAGTCAGCTTGATATAAACATACAGATTAACATTAGCAAAAAAAGTGATTAGCAAGTACACACCTGATTAATGAGTTTCTGAGTATTTTCATCAGACAACCCATTATGATTCTTTGCTGCACCATTACTCCCTTGCCCATGATCCTTATCCAACTTATGCCCACCTTGACCAGCCCCATCCTGCTGCTCCCCGCTTCGATGATGCTTCCGATGCGAATCATTCCGATGATGATGATGCTGATGATCATGATGATTCTGATTATGCTGCTGCTGCTGGTGCTGGTGTTGCTGATGCTGCGGATGATGGAGATGATTCAAGTGAGGCAACGGAATAAGCGGAAACGGCGAGTTGACTTGCGGCGGAGGCGGCGGCGGCGGATAAACATGCACCAACCCCGGCGGCGGAGACGGCGACGGCGACGGCGAAACGATCATCACTCTCGGATCACCACCACCAGCAACACCACCAATTACCGAGCTCGGCGGCGAAGGAATCGTCTTCTTCGGCTTAAACTCCGGCGCTTGAGCATTCAGTTTACTGAACGACGAGTTCCGAGACAACGACGATGAACCTGAGTCTTCTTCAACGGGTGATACAGTTTCAGGGGGCATGGAATCGGCTAATTGAGGTTGATCGGGAGGAGTAGGAGTAGAATCTAGGGTTTTTTCTGAGGATTGATCCGCCATTGTTAGGGTTTGGAAGGGTTTAAGGGGGAGAGATTGACTCCCCCTAGAAATGGAAAGACGAAAATTGGGGGAAGAGAGAGAAAGACAGTAGAGAGAGAAATTGGGGTGGAGGAAGATCGAGACACCGTTAATGGAGGTTTTATAGGGACGCCGAAGCCGGAGGATTGTGGAGGAGGAACTGGAGTGGGCCCCACTCAAATTTTTTTTTTTTTTTTTAATTTTAAATATTTTAATTTTTGATATTTTTATTTTTTTTATTTTTTATTTATAAAGAAAATTGAAAAGAAATGAGAAGTGGATTGAGTTATGAGAATGATTGGTGGTGCAAAGATTGATTGGGACAAAGGGGTAGGGACCCACTAATAAGAAGAGGGGGTTAGTGATGAATAAATCTAAGTAGTGTGGTGTGTGTTTTATTTGATTGTCATTAACTCATAATAGTGGAGATCACATCATATAATTTCTATTTTTTGGTTTTGAATTGTTCTCTCTTTTGATTGAGTTTTGTACATGTATGTATATAGCAAAAGTTAATCCTATCTAGAATGACGTTATCCATGTTTGAATTTTGTTTAAAGTTTGATGTTGTGATTCGATATGACACTATCTTAATTTTATATAACTGATAGTCAGTTTCATAATCAAATGAATAAATTATAATGCTTCAAGTAAAATAATGATAATCATTATCATGAATTAGAATAGTATCATGAGCTAAGTAACTCGTCGCTCGAATATGACTCAATTGACTTGATCCAAATTTCCAATTGCCCATCACCACCGGTCCACCATTACTAATATCACTATATGCATATGGTTCCCCTTTCGAATATCGTAATTACAATTACATGTCTAAAGTTGAAACTAAAAACCTCATAAAAATTAACCATCACATTTGTCATATGATTGAATGTTAATATTTTGTTGGAATTTTGTATATGAATCGTATCCATTTGTATGTAAATTGTTATAACAATCGGTGTACATGATTCATCCATTAAAATGAGTTTATGAAGTATAAGATTACATGCTTTAGATCATCTTGTACAAATCCATCAAGATATCCCTTTATGTTCATTATTTTAAAAGTTCAATTATAGTTATGAGAGAAGACTGTCCTAACTTTTGTGTATCTTTCTTCAAAAGTTGTCCCACCCATGTGTTTTTCTTCTCTTTGAATTAGCCTAATAGGTTCCTTAGCACATCCATCATTCTAACTTGACAAATTCGTCTAATAGGGTAGGAATGTAGGACTAGGAGCTACCAAAGATAATAACTCATTTAGGAGTACTAGAAACTTTGTTACCTCCCTCCCTCATTAAATTGCACATTGTTTGATTTGTATTTTTCACCTAAGTTTTTCTAATGTGAAGAAAATTTCTTGAAACAAAAGCACCCCAAAGTTCGATCTTAGATGGGCAACACACACAATAAGAATGAAACTACTCGTGTTCAAGTATGAGTTATTCGAGTTTTGAAGAAGAGACTCAACTATCCTTTACACTTTTAGGTCCATTATAACCATATACATGTTACACACTTAACAGCTAATGTACAAAACCATCTTAATTCAAAACTTCTTCGTGCAAAGCTATGGGATTTGCAAATAACCAGGGCATCCCAATCTCGTCAACGTTCAAATCAACAAACTATGGCGCAGGAGACGCAATCAAGATAAACCAAACATGAAATCACCCATTATAGAAACAAATTTTCTCAACAAATTCACTAACATCCAATATCCCACCCAAGGTACAACTAAAGGTAAAGCACAAGACAAATATTACAGATTTGTTCACTTAACAGCAGTCTACCTGTTTCGAAAAAAAAAAAAAAAAAGAGCAGTCTACCATTTATTTGGAGATCTCCGGTAGACCAAATGCAGGACTAAAACATTTTAAGATTCATGTTTCTTTGGTATCAACTTTCTAAGGTTTGCTAATCGTCTGTTGTCTCTCCCGAAACTTGTTTTTAATAGCTTCCCAAAATGCAGGAATTGCTACATCATCCGGTACCTCCTTAAATGATGGCAAGTAGTTTACATCCACTATCACATGGTCTCCAGTACCTTCTTGTATCTGTTAACAGCAAGAATTATGTTTATGATCAATAATCAATTATGAAGCTGAAATCGCAAAGTAAATTTGGCTCAAGCCTCTAGTAGCTAGGGTACATAAGGAAAGCATAAAGCCATAGATTCTGAGTACTTACAACTACATCAAAGCCAAAGATGGTAAGATCAAGCTTTCCCCTAAGCCAATTTGCAGCATTTTTTACAAGCTCAAGGTCAACAGCTTCATCTCCAAACTGATTTTTTTCGGCAGCGGGGAGGGACTTCAAGCTGTGAAAGAAATTCACTCGGTTAGTTGCAGCCTTGCAGGAAATCAGCTTTTCACATGCAACTTCATTGATTGGAAAGCATCATGGAAAGAACTAACGGTTGACTACCTGTCAAACACTAGAGGCTTTAACTGATTTGCTTGGGACAATTTCATCAACACATCTCCGTTAGGTGTAGACTTTTTGACTGCATGGAAAACTTTCTCCCTTAGGACATAAAATTTGAATAGTGTGGATGAATGATCTACATATTCCTGCATAATTCAGAGCCTCATACTTAAAGATAAAAGAAAAATACTACTCCGTAGTAAGTACCATAAAAGAAATATGATTATGAAAAAAAAAAAAGCAGATAGCAAAGTTCTCGCCAAAGCAGACTTCATTACATTTTATAAGATTATAAAAGGGAATCCCCTTGTAAAGTCCATGAGCAAAAAATATACATATATATCAACAAAGCTTTGATCCTCCTTGTCACTTATAAATAGAATAAACTGTTCTTAACAGAACCCATTATCAATCCTTCGCACGCCAAAACTCCAAAAAAATTTAGGAATCTGGACAATCTAAAACCCATTATTGTCGAGTAATGCCTCAGCTCAGTTGTATCCAGACACACCAGCCACTGATTAAACATCGCTCATCCACAAAGTTGAATCAGCAACAGAGACCAATCAATCAATCAATCAATCAATCAAAGCCTTAATCCCAAAAGTGGGGTCGGCTAACATGAACCAAATTTGATTATTCCGTGTAGTCATCAACATAAATCTTTCTCCTCCATCCCTTACGATCCAAAACTTCATCCTCACGTAAATCCATGCACTTCATATCCTTCCTCACTCCTTCCAACCAAGTCATCTTTGGTCTCCCTCTTCCTCGTTTAATCCCTCCATGGTCCCACTCTTCCACTCTTCGCACCGGTGCACCCTCGGGTCTCCGTCTTACATGTCCAAACCAACGCAGACGATTTTCCCTTAATTTATCTACAATGCCCGCCACACCTACTTTCTTGCGAATAACCTCATTTCTGATTCTATCTCTTAAAGTGTTTCCACACATCCACCTTAACATGCGCATTTCCGTAACCTCCATCTTTTTAATATGCTCTTTCTTAGAAGCCCAACATTCTGTACCATAGAGCAACACTGGTCTTATGGCAGTCCTGTAGAATTTTCCCTTCAACTTTAAGGGAATGCTGCGGTCGCATAACACTCCCGTGGCCGCTCTCCATTTAAGCCACCCTGACTTAATCCTGTGGGTCACGTCTTGATCAATGTCACCATTCTTCTGGATGATCGACCCTAGGTACTTAAAACATTCACTCATGGTCAAATCCTTTCCATCCAAACTCACCACTTCATTGCTTGTCCCCCTCTGAGTGCCAAAACGACATACCAAATATTCAGTCTTACTCCGACTTAGCTTAAACCCTCTAGATTCCAACCTTTGCCTCCATTGCTCCAACTTGGCATTAACCCCATCCTTAGTCTCATCCACCAAAACGATATCATCTGCGAACAGCATACACCATGGAACCTCATCTTGAATTGGTCTAGTTAATTCATCTAGAACCGTTGCAAAAAGAAAAGGGCTTAATGCAGACCCTTGATGCAATCCGATTGTAATAGGGAAATCTTTTGTCAACCCTCCGCATGTCCTCACATTTGTTGACACATCCCGATACATATCCTTAACTAGGTCTACATACCTTCGTGGGATACCTTTCTTCAACATTGCCCACCAAAGTATCTCTCTTGGCACCTTGTCATATGCCTTCTCTAAATCAATAAAGACCATATGAAGATCTTTCTTCTTTACCCTATAAAACTCCATCATTTGTCTTATCAAATGGATTGCCTCCATAGTAGATCTCCCAGGCATAAAACCAAATTGGTTATCTGAAATGCTTGTGCATGCCCTCAACCTTTGTTCAATCACCCTTTCCCACAACTTCATAGTATGGCTCATAAGCTTAATTCCTCGATAGTTAGAACAATCTTGAGCGTCTCCTTTGTTTTTATAAACCGGGACCAAGGTGCTCTTCCTCCAATCTTGTGGGATCCTTGTAGCCGTCCATATCTTGTTGAAAAGGTTTGTTAACCAATCAATACCAATCTTACCCAAACACCTCCACACCTCTATCGGTACCCCATCAGGGCCAACCGCCTTCTTAGGTTTCATCTTCCTCAGTGCAATCTCCACCTCTACTCTCCTAATCCTTCGCACATACTCCATGTTGATTTCTTCATCACTCATAGAGGTATCTCCTATCACAACTCCATTACTTCCATTAAATAATTCATCGAAGTACCCCTTCCACCTGTCCTTGATGCCCTCCTCTTGCACTAGGACCATTTGGTTCTTATCTTTGACACACTTCACCATGCCAATATCCTTCCTTGCCTCTTGTCTTCTCTTTGCCATCTTATAAATGATCCTTTCTCCCTCCTTGGAATCAAGCTTTTCATAAACCTCCTGATATGCCTTTTCTTTTGCTTGGCGAACAGCTGCCTTTGCCTTACTCTTAGCCTCCTTATACGCTGCAAAGGTTTCATCACTCCTACATTTTCCTAAGGCTTGATAGCATTCCCTTTTTTGCTTAATTACTGCTTTCACCTCTTCATTCCACCACGAAGTATCTCTCTGTACCGAAGTTCTTCCCCTTACTTCCCCTAAGACCTCTTTGGCCACTCTTAGGAAACAGTTCTTCATTCGTACCCAAGTCATGTCCGGATCCACCTCTCCATCCCAATCCGCTTCTTCAATTACCTTTTCTGTAAAAACCTTAGCTTTTGCATCCCTTAGGGTCCACCATCTTATCCTTGGTTCTTCTTGTCTAACTTTTTTCTTCGCCTTCTCTTTCAGACGAATAGTCATTCCCGTGGGTTTCCCGCTGCCAGTCCCAAGCCTGGATAAAGGAGGAGGGTTACGGTAGGCCAGTGACAGCCAGTATAAAACTTCGTCACATCCCATGACATGAGCCAAACAGATAATCAGCAACAGAGACCATTTGATAATAATCATTGAAGACAAAATGGGCAAGTGTTCTGAATTAGATTATTCCTGCTGCTGCAATGGTATCAGATAATAGATGTTTCCTAATGTGTTATTCTATACATATATATATAGAAGGAACAAGCGGCAAAGGCAAGAAGGATAGTTGGGAGTATAAGGAAGCAATGAAAGTAAGCTCCATAAAGGGAGAAAAGGGAAGAGTGAAAGGCAAGGGAAACTAATGAAAGTTGAGAAGTCTCCAGCTACTGAGGGCTGGCTACATAGGGGTTTCCTACTGTTCTTGGTCCATACTTGCAAGAGTTCAGCATACATGAGAGCTCCAAACAAGATAAATAGTGCACCTTCTAAGACCGAAAGGTCATCCGCAAACTCTTCAATAAGCTCTTACCCATTGAAAGGCACCTGTGGATCACCTTTTTCATCAAGCCCCTTATTTTCCTCACTGGAAGAAACATCAACTAACTAATACAATTGTCAGGAAGACCATCTCCAACACACTGAGCCAAGACCCTCAAACCTCTTCAATTTAAAATAGGAAAAATTGTCAAAAATAATACAACCTTTGAGCGGTCCGCCAAAAACAAGTCAACCTTTCGATTATTTCTGAATAATACAACCTTTTAAGGGTATTCGCTTTAAACAAGTTATGACCGGTTAGTGACCTAATTAACTGGTTAAATGAGACACATGTCATAATCTTATTGGTTTGATAATTTAAATTGATTTTTAAATATTTATTTAATGTTTTTAATTTAAGATAAAGATTATTAATTATTAATTTATTTATTTTTTTAAAAAAAAAATCACCGACCTCCTCCTCCACCAGGCACCTCCTCCACCAGCCATCCCCTTCCCCGGCTAACTGCCCACCCAGCAACCGGCGCCGGCCGAACCCAAATCCCCCCTCCCCCGGCGCCGGCTCCAACCCCCTATCTCGCACCTCGCTCCCTTCTCTATTCCCCACAAAACAACCATCACCGAAACCTTCCTTCCCTCAAAAAAAATCTAAAACCCATCCCCCACCCCTGAAAAAGCTTGAGCGAAACCCTAGGGAGGTTCGGTTTGAGTTTTTCGAGGGTGGGGGATGGGTTTTAGGTGGTTTTGTGGGGGAGAGAGGGTTCCGATGATGGTGGACTGGTGGTTTTGAAGGGAAAGAGAGAAGAGAGATAAAAGGACAGCGACGTGCGGGATGGAGAAGGGGTCGTCGCAGGCGCCGGGGGAGGGGCCGGCGCTGGAGTTCTGGGCTGGCAGCTCACCGGGGAATGGGAAGGGGGTGGCTGTGGTGGTGGAGGTGGTTTTTTTTTTTTTTAAAGATTCTAATTATTTGTATTATTAATTACCATAATTAAAGTTTTTATTTGTAATGAAACTTTTAATTAAGAGTTAATTAACCGGTTCTTAAGGTTGTGGGTGAAACGACTCGTTTAAAGCGGATACCCTCAAAAGGTTGTATTATTCAAAAATAATCTAAAGGTTAACTTGTTTTTGGCGGACCGCTCAAAGGTTGTATTATTTTTGACAATTTTTCCTTTAAAATATTATTTATAGCGGCTACATTAATGGGAAAATCTTTTGCAAGACCTAAAATTGCATAACTTATAGCCACAGCAACATTGCAACAATGCGCGCTCAACAAAAGCCACATCACTCAACGTGCCCTCCTAACAGCCTCTCTTACAACCTCATGCAAAGACTCATTGCCATTGCCATATGCCACTTGTATTTGAGTATTATTAAACCCTAGCCATCTCAAAGTATTATCAGTGATATTCAATAAGGCATACTCCTTTATTAAGAAACTTTACAATTATTTTTGTTCTCCCTAGCCTCCACATCCCTCATACTTCCTCTCAAAGACAAAATGGGGCATGCTAGGAAAATAAAATTAAAGAGTTGTATATTTTCTCACCTGAATTACAGCTGGTAGTGGCACCAGGAGTTCCTTATAATCTTCTAAGCTAAAGACAATTGCCTGTGAAATTTGTATAAAGATCAGAAAAGTTGTAGCTCTCCTTTATATTGAAGAAATAGGAGTCAGAACAACAATGAACTTCCAGTGAGCATTACAAATTAAAGCCAGATTGCCAGTGGAATTTGCATGCTCTCTTATGTTCAAATACGGTTTAAAGCTTCAGTATAAGCATCGTGAAACACATATATTGTATGTATATAGTATGTGATGAGCTTTTCAATATATTCGGGTCAAAACTAGTCTTGATTCAAGTATAGAGGGAAAACAAATGAAAGAAGCATGAATCAGTTTCTAGAAGAAATTTTTTCTCCTTGATTTACCTGCTTAAACTATCGCTTCCACCATAATAACATGGCAAAATTTAAATAATTTATTGCACGGGAAAAAAATTACTCAAACTAAATGTCAGTGAAACCACGTCTACAAGCTGTGTGTTGAATTATTTAAAACTCAATGTCTGCGAAAGCACGAGTGCACTAAATGTTAGAGCTATAAGCAACTGTCTGAAATTTTAGGGTTACAAATTTAAGTATCCCTATGTGCATGTGCATATGTGTTGAATTAATTATATAATGAATAAAAGGATGATAACTAGCTTATTACCATACTGTGAGCACTTGATACGCCACACGCAACTTGAGATTTCACTATGCTTGGAAGGGATACCTTAGCCTCCAATAGCTTATCTGTCAAACCTGGATCATTATAACTGTCAACCTGCATATTCAATCCACATCTTAGTTTTCTAGACAAACCCGAACAAGAAAAGTCAGTTGACTATATTCTGTAAGTTACATGCATGTACTTAAAATCAAATAAATCTATATGAGAAGGCTTTTATATCATAACCGCCAAGAACAAAAAAAAATATTAGGATGATTTTTAATTAGAAAGGGAGGAAAAGAAAAAACTGAAGATAATATGAAAAATTTTGAAGTCGAAAGCGGGGTATAGGTATACAAATCTCAAATCTGATTATTTTGGGTTAAATAATTGCTATAGCTGAGGAATCAATTTAGAACCAAGGCGTTGAAAAGCGAAGACATGTAAAAATCATTTGAGCTTCTACGATCATGGGCACATCATTGTTCACAAACTAAAAGAACCATATATGATAGAAAAACAGAACAGCAAGTTCCAGCCAAAAGAAGAGAGAAAATAAAAAAGGAACTGTAGAACAGAAAATTGATGTTTGTGATTCCAGTTAAGAGAAGAGCTGCACATTAAAAATGTATGAAATCAAATAAAAAATAAATAAAACTCAAGTGAGGAAATTAGGGAGTTGTGACTGAATACATGCTAAAGAACACCCCACAAGACTTGTACCCAAGTCAGTAATTATTATTTTAAAATATAGCACAACTAAATTCCCAGCAACTGGAAATGATTTATTGTTCACATGCAAAAGCTGTGGAATACTGATGCAGTAATTAAGGAGAAAAGTATGGAGGGGATGGTGCAATTTAGACACAGGACAAATGAAGTTGTGGGATGTTCTACTGCAGAGGCAAATTGGCTCTCTTTGAAATGTGATTAGCGATAGCTATGGTATTTCTAAAAGAGGTCTTAGACGAACTGAAGAAGACAGCTAGAGTGCCTAGAAGTACACTTCAATAATCAGCAAGGGGTGCTTTCGTTAAAGTTATCCTGATGGAGTGGGTTTGAGGAAATTGGTAAGTTGTGTTTCACGTAATTGAAGTGGTTCAGTGTCTTGTTAGACTGAATGGGAATAACTTTAAAGCTCTCATAATGCCTACTAATTTAATTCAGTTAGTATGTTTGAATATAGGAGTATCCAGGCTCCAAAGGCTGACTCTGACACAATGACAGATAATTTTGATAATTATTTACTATAGGAAAAAGTTGATCGCACACTAAGACTCTAAATGCTTCAAATCAAACCAATACATGCATTAAATTACACTTTTCATTCCACAAAATTGAAAGCACTTTCTCAAACTTTTACTTAGTAGAAGATTTTACAAGGAAAAGTTGGTGTGTCATAATAATGGATTCACATAAGATAGAATCATATGTACCATTCTCAATTGATTGAGCATAAAACAGACAGCGTGACTATATAATTCAGCTTAATAATTTGGAGCACCGGATTTGGAGCACCGGAGGTGCACATAATGCTGTATCTTGAGAAAATGATGTTCACTCCCTTAATTAATTGAATGCTATATCTAACTCATATTGTTGTCTATCTAATTCAACATGATCATTCAGAGAACAGGAGATAAACACAACATAATACCTTGAGAAAATGGGCCCCCCTAATCTTTGAGAAGCCTTCCTTGTTCAGATCCTCCAACCCGAGTAGAAGATATTGGATCTTGAGCCGATCCAAAACAGGATAAATATTATTGAACGGATCAATAACACAACAGTGAGGATGATCCGGCAAGGTCCTGTGTGTCAACATGCTAGAGAACTACATCAACTGCACTACAGTTGAAGTCAAGGGCCCAAAAGGTACTCTTTTTGCACATCTTTTTCACTTCAATAAAAGTTTTAGAACAAAGTAGTCCTGCCATTTATAGAGTTTTTAAAGTTGGTAGCACTTTGATGTGACCAAAAACTGCCATAATATCAATTCACTAATGTGCATATAAAACAATTATAACATCTCTTGATGCAGCCAAAAAAGAAAATTTATCAATTTAATTATATGGGACAGAGAGTGTATCAGCCAACATCATTTCTCTTTTAAGTAGAAAGTTGTTCATTGACCCCAGGGCCCCCAGCAATCAAGAGTAACAAGTATTGAAAAGGCTCATTAGAATGCATTACACGAGCTCATTAAGCGAATCTAGACCACCAAAAGCTCTCAAGGCAATATCTAGGTTCAAAGCGAAAAAAAGAGATAGTTTTCAGATTTTTATCTACTCAATCTATTTCCCCTTCACGTTCACAACTTCATACTGCTTTATGCTTATATATCAAACAGTATTTTCCCACTTCGCGCCTTCAACTTGTATTTCGATTTGTTTCTTCACCTATGGTTTCTTTGCTACTACCAAATCGTAAACCAGGCACAATGACCAAACACATATCACTTCCTTCACCATAATAACATCGCAAATAGACAAAGCCAACATCAAGTTATTCAGAAAAGCAAACATCCAGCGAGAAATATATAGCAAAATTAATGGGTAAGCTTAGAGGCCAGGTGAAAATGTGGGATATCAAACAAAAAGAAAGCTTTACATAACCGGAACTCATCTCCGATTATTGTGAGTTGTGACAAAAATCAGCTTAAAAAGTTCACATCCCATTTTGTGAAAACTGACCTAGACATTCTTAGAGAAATTGGCCATGTAATATATTAAGAAAATTAATGCGTGAAAGGGGCTAATTAGCATTAAAAAGATGAGGAGTGTTGGAGGACCAAAAAAAGTAAACATTAAAAAGGCCCAAGTCAGATTAGGGATAAAAGTCATATCATCTTCAAAGAAAACAAAAGTACCTTCTCAATTCTTCCATACCATTTGTGTAGGTAATTTTTGGGGCAAGTGACAAGTTCAGCTCAACAGATAAAATTTCGTCAGTTGCTTTATGAAGTATTACATCAATTTCTTGCAGCTGCAATGGTATGGAAACATCGTAACTGAGGGGCAGAAACATCAAATCCTGCTGGACTGAATACAGTGGAAATGCACCTCTCTGCCAAATGCAACATACATGCTTCACTTAGTATGGGAGGAGAAAATAATCTGCAGAAAAGATACGAGCAGAAAACACAGCATGTCAATCACAACAGTCACAGCATCACCAGATAGAACCTATGCTAACCCCCACAATATCAAATTCTCCATGTCATGTGCACACAAGTTTCTATGAAATACAGGCAGCCATCAATATACTAATAAAAAGTTGATTAGGTCATCCTGAAAATTAGATTTCATTGTGCTGCAAAAAATTGAAGATGAAACTAAAATTACAGCACCAGATAAACATCTTATACCACTTCTTTCCAAAGGACACACTTGTAAGATATTATGCTAAAGCTCAGGGGTCAAGAAGAGCAAGGAAAATTTTAGCAATGTCTTACAAGCTATGATTATTAATAAAATGAGGATTCCATTGATTCCGTCCCTTCCCTTTGTGTTTGCAGATATGAATACGATATCACAAATTAAAGGTGAAAAAAAAGTGTTATAAGCACCTGGTAAGACTATTAAGTTACAGCTAGCGGTTCCTACTCTCTAACAATTTAATGAAAACCAATAGCCTACGTATTTAAATTTTACCAAAAGAAAAGTGATTCTAAATCCATAAGTCAATCCCAAGTAAGGTCTTAAGCACTGCTCATTGAAGTTGCAAATACAAGCAATGACAGCAGAGAGCGCATGAAGAACAAAATATCATACTGTAATCCAAAGGGAATACTAAAATATCACTCGTAATTTTACAGACACTAGACTAATAACAAGGAGCATCTGCTTTCAGCCAAGTATCTTGTATGGATCAAGTTTGAATTGCAGTTGCAATTATGGTTGACGCAGCAATTGCCTCTCATGGAAGCATGCTTCATCACAGTGGTGCAAAAGAGTTACAGTTGATGTGGTATGATTTTTAGCATTGGTTGTATCGCCTTATCAGGCTTGTATCTGCTGTATCCACCGATATGATCCTACTAAGAGTGGCCCTCTAAAAAGTGGACTAGCTGAAAATCAGATATTGGAGATATGTTTCAGTCTATGCATCGTATTATTTGTATATTGGCTGATTACTAATCACCTGCAATATACTTCTTTCTAAGCAAGTAAACTTTTAATTAATAAAAATGAACAGTGGTGCAGCCGAAGAAGTAAGGTGTACATAATCAAAATCAATGTTGGAAAATAGTGAACAACCCTGCTTTACATCATCGATGTGTCCAATAAAATCAATGTAGTAAAATTACCCTAAGCCCTTAACTCTTTGCTTTGTGATTGGTTACATGTTAAAATGTGACTACACAGTATTTTTTGACTAATGACTTATCACTAACATTAGAACAAAATATTAGAGCACCATAGAGAACCATGAGAATTGTTAGCATTTAACATGGCATAAAGCAATTCAAAATCTACAATCAAGAATGAGTATTTCTCTTTCCTTCTTCAAGTCTATTCAATTTCAATAATATTACTCCTTTTAAGATACACCAGAAGATCCATCGACTAGGGTTGAGATGATCCCTAGTGTAACTGTATATTTCCAATGCCATTAATCATTTCTTTATCTCCTCCTATCAATCAAAGTATAAAAAAAGCTCAAGGCGCATTGAAACAAGAGGGGTTCTGCAGCGCCTAGGTGCGCCTAAGGCGCGCCTCAATGCACCTCTTTGAGGTGAGGCTCACTGTACGGCCAGTTATTAAAAAGTGGCTGAAGTTTGCCTCGGCTGCGCGTCCTGCGCCTCAGGTGTGCCTAACCAAAATCACCTCGCCTAGACCATATTAAGCGCATACCCCTCATTGCCTTATTGCCTTGGGCCTCAGGGCCTAGGCGCGCCTTAGGTGCGCTTTTTAATACACTGCTATCAATTAACTTATCCATATTAATCTTTGTCTAGAGCTGTGAGTAAACCATCTGAACTAGTGATAGTAGTTACTGAAATGAACCCAAAGAAAATTGAATCTTGATCAATCAGAAATTTCTAACTAAAAGTCGGAACTTTTTCTATGAAGATCAATAAAATAAATAGTTGCTAGGATTTAGGATTGTTGCTTTCCATGTATAATGTAGAGGTTTTCTTTTTTATATTATTATTTATATTATTTTTTTTAAGAAGAGAATAATTGGTAATGAAAAGGTTGCATCTTTCCAATTGAGCATTAAATATATACTTGAGATAGGAATATTCGTTGCATTGAATCACATTGGTGAGTATTCTCATACAACAAATTCTTTCTTTCTGATTTTGTTGTTTGGGATATTATTGAATCACTTTAATATTAATTACTGTATATGTATTAACAACACAAATCATAATATAGATTAGTTAAAAGCATAATCCAGCTAAACCTTATCAAATGTCATAAAGTTGCACCAACTGCTCTATCTCCAGATAGTGTACAGCTCACCTTAGCAAAATCTGCTTGCCGGGAGGGCTTCATACAGTAGCCAACTGTTATAGCCTCTTTGGAAGCTACCTGTGCACAACATATTTTCAGAAATGAATCAGCATAATGTTTCATCTTTCCCTCACCCCCCAAAAAAAAAAAAAAAACAGAATTATGCCTCTTTTTTCATATCATTAATTTCAAACAGCATGCTGATCACGGGTTTTGGAAAATGCAGGTGACCGAATACAGAATTACAAAACCCAAAACGGCCAAAACAAATTCTAGCAGCCTTAGTCGTCTTTAGTTAACAGTATTGTGATGTCATATAAACTGGTCTTCAAAGGAAGAAATGAAGATAGAAGAGGACTGGCAGAAGCGCCGATGAAGGAGAGGAGTATACAAAGATTACAAACTACAAAGTGTGCAAAGTTGTGCATCATATTCAATGCCAATTGCCAAGTCAGAAAATCAGAAGTAGGTACACAGAAAAAATCCAAGAAGGGGATACCAAGAAACAAAAAAATAAAACGATTTATTTACTAAATGTCTACCAACACTGAATCATAACAGAGTCCTAACATAACCATTACTTTCCTATTGAATGAGAGACTATAGTGCACCACGTCTAATGACTTCCATTCATATGGACTCCCTATTCCATACATCACCTATTCAAGTATTTAATGTCCAAAATTACCCTTGCCCACAAAATGAAGAAAGAGTGAAGAAAAAAACAATAAGAGATGCCAGAAACCAAACACTAAAAATTGACATCACTGTTCTCTTTGTCGTTATACAAAAGCCCAATAGATTAGAAACCAACACCTTATCTATTCATTACCCTTTGAAGCTTCCAACGTTGAGACTTAAAAGAAAATACCAAACGAACAAGAGTCCATGCAATTTAATTTTCTATAGACTTCTATGTTTTTCAAACAAAGGTAGTCAAGGGATTATGGTATAGCAAGTCATTTCCATGTCATATAGAACCACTAAATAATTCATTATCATGGAAAGGGAGACTGATACTAGCCCAAGCAAAGGTATTCACAGGATATGGTTTAGCAAGTGATTTCAATGTCCTACGAAACCACTACATGATATTTATATGGAAAGGAAAAACTAATACTTGTCCAAGCAATTATATATGCCAAACCTTTTTGTTCAACTGGCACAAAGTCAAAGGAAGCTCTTCTAGTTGCTTGATATAATGGGCACTTGGATGCTTTATTGTATCTTCTCCAGTATCAACATCTACAGGTAAAAATGATAACACTGTGACCACCTAAAAGAAACCTAAACATGCACAGTGAGCAATTCAGTTTTACCAACCATTCCAACTTATTTCACAAAACGAGGCAGAAGAAAAAACTGATACTGATGTATGTTAATTGTGGGATATAATGAGACACATGGGAAACCACATGCGTCAAGTGGGCATCTAGGCCAGACGTTGAAGAATGGCTAAGTGTGCTCTTCTCCTATTTTCTAGAGATTGCTATTTCATGATCTCATCATAATTAATCCTATCAAAATTTAAGAAACTACATTATATTTTCTTATTTTCACAAGAGGTACAACACAAAACGTGTAATAGCAGCTTAAATTTATGCTTGTTTGCATACATTCTCCAATTGTTGTCTGGTAGAACTCTCTATTGTTTTCAACAAATATCCATTACATAATACACTGTAAACTGTAAAGGAAAGTATGCTCACCGAGTATACTTAGCAAAAACCCATTTTCGCATAGCTTAAGACAATGATCCACCTTCTTACTGGAAAGTACAAACAAAAGATCTTTTCCAATATCATCCCAAGCTACAGCAACATCATTCATAAGAACTTCCACGGCAGAAATACTGACTTTAAAACAATCGAATGAATATACTTCTGACATCTTTTCTAAAAGATTGACCTGCACCACAAAGAAAAACAAAGATGCATAGATGAATGAGAATTGCAGAATCTATGGTCAAACATGAGCATAAAAACACCCATCTAGTTAAGCAGAAATGCGTACAGCTGCTGAAAAGGATCGTATCTTCAGGCTTAAAAGTAAGGAGTGAACAGTACTATAGCATAACTGTCAAGGACTGAAACTAATTCTAAACTATTCCCATTTTGCAAATTACATTTTAAATCTTCTTCAGGGCAATCAAAACACAGAAAAACATCATACTTTAGAATATAATTAGTGTTAGGAGGAGACTGGCAGAGGCCATACCGCCATAGTAGGACTGTAGGACAAGAGTTTAAAGGATCATATTTTACATTCAACTTTTCAAGCCATCAATTAAATCTCATCTCTATTTTCTCAGTGCCTTAATTTGAAAAGATATATACAAATGTACATTCATTATGAGATCAATATGAGAACATTGATTGTGTAAGAGTATACCTAATTTTTAGCCAAAAAGTAACAACTAACAAGAATAGTGATTATTTTCACTTGTATGAACACCTGTTTACTCATTTAGTGAACCAGAAAACAGTGCAGATAGTTAACATAAAAGTAGTTGCACAAGTTTATTATATGTTCACGACAATTATTCTGATTATTTCTTCAGATTAACGGTAGAAGAGTCAGGTTTCTGAAGCCCTGATAAGTACTCAAACAGACATAGTCATCCTAGACATAAGTTCAAAGCATGCACAAACCTTATCGATTGAAAGATCCTCTCTGAAAAGAATTCCCTGCAAGAAAAATAGATCTTACGGTCTGCTTAAAGTATGAACACAAAAGGAAAGAACAGAACCTAAAACAAGAAACTTTTGTAAGTATAGAATCTGGACTTCAAATTCAGGAACGTCATTCAATTATAATGAACTGCACATAAATCTAATGAAAAATCAGGAGTAGATAAAAGTTCAAGGGTGTCTCCACTCTATTCAAATTCTCGTCATTTCACTCCTACATAATTAACATAACTCATCGAAAAGAAAGCCTTTCTTTTAATCCGTTACGTTATGTTTAGTTATATTCATCAAATCGGTTTTCCCCTTGTAAGGCATCATCTAGAACAACACACTATACTTCTTGTCCACTTGATTCATGTAATACTTCATCCATTCCAAATTATTTGCAACACTTGAATTAAGCGGTTTCAAACTCCGGTGGTCTAAAAGTAGCTGTGACTTATGGCATCCCAACGCATTTCATAAATAAAAAAAGAGACAATTTCACAAAATTATCATTTATGTAATCAGTTGGATAATTTATACGCATCAATCAGTGAAGCACATTGAAAATCTAATCATAAACCATTACTACATCACGGAACGCATCAACAACTCTCGTACATCCTAAAATAGTACATGCGACTATTAACCCCAAGGCCCAAGCAAACAAACAGACTAAATAAATTTCAACAAAGAATGATTTCAACTAAAATTGAAACTCAGCATTTGAACACATATGATCAAATGCAATTGCATGCAATTGATTAACCAAGCAAACAGCTAAAATCAATGTAATCAGCAGTATAGGATAATCAAAACATCCAAAAACACAATTCACAACTGCAATGTAAAATTGATAAAGAAGATGATGAGAGAGACGACAACCTTGCGTAATTGGGAAAAATGGAGGGCGCGAAAGAGGAATTCTGCACCAGCACGAAGAGTAGGAGCGCCATTAACATCGCAGTCATCGGCAAGAAGAATTGAAGCGTCCAAAATTAAAGCTCGCACACCACCCATTTTCTCTCTCTTCCTATGTGTTTGCAAATTGGTACTCCGAATATTAGTACGCTACATATGATTCATGGGCGGACCGACCAAGAGCACAAACCAAGTTTTTTTTTTTTTGAAAACACAAACCAAGTTTTTAAAAATGCAATAATATTGTCATTGTTAGATTTTTGGTGTTTAGACTTTAGAGCCGCAAGGACGGGTGAGAATGAGAGTGAGGGATAGCTTAAGTGGTTAGAGCTTCCCTCCCGGTTCTAGTAGATCATGGGATCGATTCTCACCCCCGCCCTTGTGGCTCTCTAAACACCAAAAAAAAAACAAGGACGGGTGAGAATCGATCCCAAAATCTCTTAGAATCGGGAGGAAGCTCTAACCATTTGAGCTATGCAGCTATCTCATTAGGAGCCATTGTCATTGTTAGATTAATGATTAATGTTTACATGTAAGTTCTAATATAATAGATAATTGAGTTGTCTACTAGTGTATGTAGCTTGTTGCTAAAGTTACTTCCTATTTTGGTCCTTAGCAAAAGCTTCTATAGCACATTGAGGAGTTGAGTAGTGTAGCTTGAAGTATTCAATCACCTAGGTTTCATACATTAACAAGGTGAGCAATGCCATTTCCAGTTCGTTTCATGAGAAGAATGATAACAATTCGATCAGCTTCACAATATCTTGAATTATCATCCTTAATTCATAGTGCATTTTAACATTTTGCAAAGCTTCTACATCGATTTCTAATTCTAAATGTTGAATGGTTAATTTATTTTTACAGTGATAAGACCTTTCTTTTTGGGATCAATTCTGCAACTTCTAGATCAATAGATTAAATTTGCCAAGAACGAGAGTTGATTGAAATAAAATGCTAGACAAGGTTTTTAACATCATCCATGAATAAATGAATCTTATAAGTTTGTCGTTACCGGCGTTAGGGCTGTTCAATGTCGGATATCCAATCCGATCCGAAAATTCGGATATGGCCGATCCGAAAATTTCGGATATCCGAATTTTCTGATCGGATATCCTGATTTTCGGGTCGGATAGTCGGGTTTTCGGATCGGATCATCGGGTTTTCGGATCGGGTAGTTAAAATTCTTGGACAAATTTCGATCCGTATCCGATCCGAAAATCCGAAATTTTTTTCGGATTTCCGATCCGAAATATCCGAAACCTTAAAAACCGGATCGGATATCCGAAATTTCGGATCGGATCATCGGATTTTCGGATCGGATATTTTTGAACACCCCTAACCGGCGTTATCCATAAAATGTGAACAATAATGAAGCATTAAACATTACTCGTAATTTAATACTCCCTCCGTGTTTTTTTAAGTGATACATTTCCTTTTTTGGCAAAACAATACATTAAAATATTATATCTCTCTCCTCTCATGGTCCCCATCCAAACCACTACTACTTTTTTATTATATCTTTTCTCTCACATATATTACTTTTCAATAAACTATTAACCCCACTATCTTTCTTTAACAATTTTTTAATACTCCACTACCCCACTTACTTCTTATTTTATTTAAGTCAATTAAATTACCTAAAACTATGTGCCGATCAATATGTATCACTTAAAAAAACAAGGAGGAAGTAGAGTAATAAGAGTCAATAATTCAATATACAACCGTTGTTCTTTGTAAAGGGGAAGTACAAACACTTGTTAAAAGTAACCCAAAGAGTTGAAGCCAATGCCAAAAAGGAAACACATGGCATGACATCATGATACCCTCTTCAGAAATTAAGCCAAAATCCAGGGGCAAACTTAAAATTTTCTAACCCCCATTTCTCAAATTCAAATCAAATCAAACTTTTAAGATAATCCCTCTTTACTCCTTCCTAAACTTACACACTTCAGCTTCATCCATTTCTAATTCTCTCAAATCCCACAAAATTTCCCCAATTTAAATCAATGTAAATCCTCAGAAAAAATTAATTTAATCTTAGAATGATGAACACCAAATTTTCTGCATCAAAAATTCAAAGTAAAACAGAGAAAAAGACAAAAAATCCGAGCCCAAGAAGTCCATTAATGGTGAAAAATCTCAACATTTCATCTTCTTGTTCATCTTCATTTTCATCTGCAATTTCAACTTCAAGTGAAGCAGCAGCAGCAGCTCCTAAGGGCTGTCTCAGGTTTTTTCTGTCTAATTACTCTTCTACTGCTACTAAAAATGCTAGTAATAGAAAACCCAAATCGTTAATTGCTAGTAAAACCCCTAAAACTGCTCCTAATGCTAAGCGTTTGAAGGTTAAATTGAGTGAGAATGGTGGAAATTTAGTGAAAAATTGCAATAATTTGCGAAACCCAGAAAAACCCATTTCTGGAAATGTAAAGAGGTTGAAGAAAAACCCTCCTAATCCTTGTTTGTATTCTTGGAAATCTGGGAAAAAACCCAGCTCAAGATCTGATTTTTCAGTTGGTTCTGATGCTAGATTGTGTGAAAATGGTGTGAATTTTACTCCTGTAGGTAAAAATGGGAGTATGTCTGATTTGGTTGAAAAGGAGTCAAATTGTTGTGATTCAATTAGCCCTATTCCGCCTATACAGGCTTCAGTTTCGCCGGAGATACAAGGCGGTTCGACATCGGTGGTGAAAGCCACACCCACAACTTGTTATGCTGCTGGTCATGTTCTTTCTGGTGTTAGTGACAAGAGGAAATGTAGGCCTAGAGGATTGCTAACTATTGGAAATAATGACTTGTTTGGGTCTAGTAAAACTAAGGTGTTTAGGAGTGAAGATGAGGGTGTCCTAGGAAGTTTTAGCAAGCCTAGGGTTTCTCTTGTTCCTTATCCATCCGAGGCGTCGATGCAGTGGATATTATCTCCTTGTGATGAGAAGAGTGAGGACAAGTATGATGATCATGGTAAAAGTGGTGTGAGATTGAATGAGTGTGAAGTGGTGTTGTCTCCGAATTCAATTGGTTGTTCATCTTCACCTATGTCGAGTCTTGGGTTTTCGTCTGAGTTGTGCAATAGCAGTAGTTGTACAGCAACAAGTAGTGCAGCCACTACAATCTCTCATAGTAGTAGGAGTAGGAGCCCTGACTTTCGAGGTGTCCTTGGGCCTTCATTTGATCACTTGGTGCGTAGCCCCTCACCAACTTATCCTCTTTATGTGCCGAGTTCTAAGGTTGAAGTCTCACCTAAACAAGACAAATATCGACATGATCATGAAAAAAAAGCCACCCCACGTTCTGAAGATTCGATAGGAAGTGGAAATGTTATTCAAACCCCACAGTCGGATTCAAGTACAGAAAGCTTTGGATTGTCCCATTTGAGCAGGGATGAGATATCTAGACTGTGGTTTGAATCTGAACTTGATTCAGTGGCTGAAGTTCTCAGAAGAACTAGCTTATCTCCGGAATGTGATATGCCTGCAGTGGATTCACCAAAGATGAGCTTTGAGTTTAATCCGCTGATTAGACCAGATAATTCAATTGACCTTGCCAATTTCCGAAAAGCTATGGATAATCAGGCTTCTCCTGGGATTCCTGAATCATTACTCCGTAGTTTTCATGAGTCTGAGGTTAGGATATCGTGGAGAGAAGGATTATCTAGCCGTATATTTGATATGGATGAATTAGATTGCTGCAGATGCTTCTCTGACGAAGAAAATGATGCTGATAAATGCAATAATCCTTGTGAATCATATACACCCCCACAGGTTGCAGATACTGATTCCAATAAAATTCTGGACAATGCATGTGTCCCTAATATGTTAGTTCACAACAAAGACAGCATCAGCCAAGAGGATGTAGAAAGGTCCCCTTCTAAGGGAACGACTAGTCCATATCATGACTCAAGCAATGGTGGCGGAAGTGCAGATCATGTGGCAAAAGATTCAAGTTGGAATGTATGCTTTGAGAATCATCTGTTTCAAGTATGACACTGTTGCTGCGCTGCATCTCCTAGTCTGTACACTTTGTTCTAACGTTCCACTTCTTACATTAGTGTTATTTTACCCCCCTCAGTCATCTCTTTGTAGAGAATTCATCCCTTTTTTTTTCATACAACTTTTTTTTTTTTTTTTTTTTTTTTTAAATCACATTTCTTTTATAGATCTATTTTTTTATCTGACATGTTCTTTCATTTATCTTTGTGCTGAGATTATTTGGCATGTGTATTTTCTATTTATTTTTCAATAGCAGGTTGAGATTTCTTTTTTTTTTTTGAAGGGAGGTTGAGATTTCTTTATTTGTTATGGAAAATGCTTGAACAGCTACTCGTCTCTAACATATATATGGGGTGAACCAGTACGAAGCCTTTCAGTAAAAAGATATATAGTCTATGCTGGAATTGACAGGTGAACAAAGACAATTAAGGGGTGAATTAGTTTGATGTATCACAGCGAAATTCGGATAGTATGTGCTTAAAATGCAGGGAAACAAATAAAGAACTGAGGGGCAATACATTGATCTTAAATCAAACAAGTATAAGCATAAAGACTTTTGATCCATACAGTATACTACTGGGGTATATCAGAGCTTGGTGTCTTACCAACAGCAAAGAAGATCAAGATCTTGCCAAGATCCTTCTGGGATTACCTTTGCTGTCTGTTGAAAAGGTTAAGCATCACAGGTTGATATATTTGATTTGAACTAGCAATATTATTGTCTAATTGCGCAATCTAGACAAAGCTAGTATTTGCATATATACACAACAATTGAGCAAGGTGGTTTATGGTGTCAAAAATCCAAAACTGTCATTCACATGTAGCATTGTTTGGAGTAAACTAGAATTACCATAAGAATAGACATTGCTTTTTCCTGGAAGTTTGTATACCGATCCATTGTCTTACAAGTTCTCTTCTTGGTTAACTTTCAAACTTTAACTATAATTAAGCTCAAGATGGTTTGCTATAACATTATTCGTGTTTTAAGCCTTCAGCCATGACTTTGATCAAGGGCTTTTGTGCATTTAGAAATGTTTATTGTATGTCCAAGCATACAAGCAAAGAAGTCTGAGTTCCTTCTTTTCCCATCTACAAGCGATCCTAGTTTGCATTTCTCGATCCAAGTAGTGAATTCCTCTCGTGAAGCTTGAGCCAAGACTTCACCTATGGAAGTAGTAAGAAAAAAAATGTCATAATATAGGTTTTCTTTTCCAAAAAAAGGTTATGTTTGATAGTTTTACATCATTAATAAGAAAAATAAGATAGTGGTCATTGGAAAATGATAATGTTTTGTCATTATTTTCAGCTTTAGCAGACATTATCACTCGATTAATACATTTAATAACCAATGAATGCAAAGTACACAGACGGCTTATGTCATCCATTGAAGTATATGAATATGTAGGTTTGCACAAGATGCGTGCATTGAATACTACGGAGTATTAAGAATAGTTGAAACGTGACCATTGAAAAGAAACGCCTAAAAGAACAAATGTTATCGTTTTTCAAATACAGAGGGATAATATATTACAATATGAAATAAATTTTTCATATCGGGTTTTGGATTTTATGGTAATCGTAAACGTTAAAGTAATAAATTTGTAAATTAAAAAGAAACATCTAACAGAGAAAATTTGAGTAATTTTTAAAAAACTTAGGAAGTATAAACATGAGTCACCAATAGTCCTAGACTGTATGCAGGCTATTTGTAATGGATAAAATATTATTCCCTAAAAAAACCAAAAAAAAAAAAAAAAAAAAAAAAAGGAAAGAAAAAGGAAACGGAAGAACGTAGCCCTACTTGTCCTCTCTCTCACTCTCATTCTCACTGTCAGTTTCCCATTGAAGCGCACTCCTCGTTCTCCATAGAGGCGCCTTCTGATATATCTATCCTCCATTAAAGCAGCTTCTCAGGTAACTTCTTGTTTCCTATTGTAATCATCAAATTAATTTCACAATCTAGGGTTTTTAATTTAATTTGATTTCAGTATAGTGAATTGAAGGTTCAAATATGTGAACTGTTGGTTCTAATTACTAACGAGAAAAAGTTATGAGCCCAAATTTAATAATTGAATCAAATATGGTTGCTAATGTGTTGTAGAACCCTTTAATTTTAGGATTGAACTATAAATTTAGTGATTATGAGCCTAATTTAATAATTGAATAACATTCATTATTTAGATATTAGTATTAAATCGAGTCAAAATAAGTAAGCGAATAATTAGGATGAAAAAAGTTTGAATTTTTAGTTTTTGTTGTCCTGTTGGCTATGCTAGATATGCCCTTTGGAATGTTATAAGCTGAATTCATGCTAAAAATTGTACGAGTAGCATATTAGACTATAAACTTGGATAGATTTAAATTCCTTCTTTATAAACATACTAAATTGTAAGTTATTTCCATTAAGCTGTGTATACTGCTTGATTGTTTGCTGTGTAGCTGGATATAACTAGTGTTTTACGAAGTATGTTGCGGAAAATTAGATAATAATGTTTTTCAACACCTGTTAATTACAGGTCTTTTTTAACAGTAAGGAAACGGCAGCACCATGATACCATCAGACCCTTCGGAAAGACTCTCCCTTCTACGTCGAATCCAAGAGGGAGACCTAGTAATAGTCTATGAACGCCATGACCACATGAAAGCTGTCAAGGTAGTTGGAGGCGCAGTCCTGCAAAACCGGTTTGGAGTGTTTAAACACTCTGATTGGATTGGTAAGCCATTTGGGTCCAAAGTATTCAGCCACAAGAAGGGGTTCGTTTACTTGTTGGCACCAACTCCAGAATTGTGGACATTGGTTCTAAGCCACAGGACTCAGATTTTGTACATAGCTGATATTAGCTTCGTAGTTATGTACTTGGAGATAGTTCCAGGATGTGTCGTCCTGGAGTCTGGTACAGGTAGCGGCTCTCTTACGACTTCACTTGCCAGGGCCGTGGCACCGATGGGTCATGTGTATACATTTGATTTCCATGAGCAAAGGGCTGCTTCAGCTAGGTAATTTTACCTTCAAATGTATTGTTTTATTAATCAATTAAACTTAGTTAATTATCTTGAATGTTACTTGCATTCCTGTTAGAAGTACTGCTGGAAATACAACTTGCTTCTTAGATTATCTTGAATGGTATGGTGAACCCAAAAATGTGAATGATAGTTGGGCTTGTGCACTTGAACATTTACTCTGTGGCTGAGCTTGAAGCTTATTGCTTTTAGGCTCCATTTATTTTGGTGGAAAACAATTTCATGGAAGATGATTTCCATTCATTCGTCCATTTTCCTTTGTTTCTTTGTTCAAGGGTGGATATTAATTGTCCCAAATTTGAAGAGTTTCTTTGAAGAGAAGGAAAACCATTTTCCTTTTGTAAAGAAAATATGCCACATTTTCCTCTAACTCCTTGCTTTTCTATTTTCTCTCCTCTATCTTTCCCCTCCCTTTTACTCACATTTTCCTTTTTCTCCATAGTTTTTTCTTTAATCAAACAAAGGAAAATCCTTTTTACAATAATGTTTTCCATTGAAATTTTTTTCTTTAGAAAATGATTTTTCCTGAAAAATATTTTCAATCAACATAAGTGGAGCTTATAGTGTATAGATGTAAAGATTGTGGCAATTGACTGAGATAAAGCTATAGTTGGTGATGGTTATTGTAACATTACATCTTAATAGCTGTTGTACTTCTTGTGTTGCTGGGGCCCGGGGGGAGGGTGGAGAGTTGGGAGTGTTGCTCCGTTTTCTTTTATACTTTTGACTCATGTTTACATGGGAAGGGATTTTTATGATGTTTAACTATGCTTATGTCTCATGCCTGGAAGTTAGCCATTGAAAGAACTCTTCATTGGAGTCTGTAAATTAGGTTATGTTTGCTGCAAATAGGGTTTTTTTAAGTTCAGCAAGTGAAATTATATCCATAATAATAATAGTAATACTAATAAAAAATTTTGAGCAGTACATATAAAGAAAAAGAACTGCAAATAGGATAGTTTTTTTTTTTCTTAGTTGATCTTAGCATGGTCACTTACGAAATAGCTTCTCACTGTGTGATTTTATTTGTCAGGGAGGACTTTGAGAAGACAGGAGTGAACAAGCTAATTACAGTAGGAGTTCGAGATATTCAGGGTGAGGGATTTCCCGATGAACATGTTGGACAGGCTGATGCTGTTTTCTTAGATTTGCCCCAACCTTGGCTTGCAATCCCATCAGCCGGAAAGATGTTGAAACCAGATGGGATTTTGTGCTCATTCTCGCCTTGCATCGAGCAAGTACAACGATCATGTGAAACTCTCGGATTAAAATTTACAGGTAGGTTTATCTGTTAGCTTGATATAATTTCAAAAATCTTACGATCCTTTTCCCTGTTATTAAGATTAGTTTCTTACTCATAGATATAAGAACATTTGAGATACTCCTTCGAACATATGAAGTTAAAGAAGTAAGAGCTGAACTGGGTAAAGGAGATGAGGGTTTCTCCTTTAGATCACCACCTCATAAGAAAAGACAACATTCAACTGAAAAAGGTGATGCAGTGGAAGCTTCTGGTGCTGCAACAGTCATGGCTAAGCCATGCAGCGAAGGAAGAGGCCACACAGGTTACTTGACATTTGCTAGACTGAAATGCCTTTAATAAGGCCAAGCTTCTATTTTGCATGGAGGGCTCTCTTCTGATAGACACAGGAGACACAATGTGCATTCATAAGGAGTTTCTGCTTGCAGAATCAATCAATGCACCGATGTTGGGAATGGGTGCTGTGGATGTGCGCAGACTTATATGAAACAGACCAAGCAAGTGATTGCTGAACTAAGAAACACTTTTGAGAAAGGCAATTTGAACTAAGAAACACTTTTGAGGAAGGCAATTTTGAGACTTTTTGGGCACAATTTCGGGTTAATTATTGCAAGTCAACATACAAATGATCTCCTGCTAATACGATACCCCGATTTGTTTTTATTTTTCACTAGCTTAAATCCCGTGCAATGCACGGTTGTTAAATACTTTTGAAAATAATATTATAAAAATTATATATGTAGAATGAATTATGTATTAAAAATATGGTGTATGTTAAAAACAAAAACATGCAAGAGAAAATATTTAAATTACATGTAATATTTATAATGGAAAGTTTAATACTTTTGGAAAGGAATTATATTTTATATAAATTAAATTCCATAATTCAGATACAATTTTTTTTCCCCAAGTAACAATGATTTAATTTATATTAAGAAGGTACTTTTGGAGGGAAAATTTTTAATGCAATATTGACAAGTGTCTTTTTTATTCGCTTTTAGTATTATGTAATTGATGATTTACAGGACTTTGAACTTTTAAGATATATCTAGTTTTCACAGGCCAGTTCTGTAGCTCAAAAACTGTAAAATTTTGTTGTTCTCTACTCCTTTTTTTTTCATGGAAATGTCTTCACCAAATTTTGAGTACCCTAGTACGTCTTTACATCTTAAGGTGCTTGTCTTTTAGAGTGTCTGCTTTGTAATTTTATTTCAATTCTTGTTGCCATTTAGTAGGTGGTAATAAATAGCGGTAATGATTAATTCTTTTCATATGTACCATTTTATTTATAAATTTTCATACCATTCATTACCGGATTGAAGGGTGGTAGTACATGCCTACATGGTACTTCTTCCGTTCTTTTTTATTTGACCCGCTTTGACTTTTACACTATTCATCATCCCTCCTTTGACCGTCTTTTGCGAATAATGTGTAAGGAAAAACATATTAATGTGGGATCTTTTTGAATTCGTCTCAATAAGTACTATCATAATATATAACTTTTATAATTTTTACTTATGAAGAATTAAAGTTATTTGTCGTTAAAGTTTTGCATTGGTAAGCGTGATTAAAGAAACAGGTCAAGTAAAAAAGAACAGAGGAAGTATTGTTTATTATATAAATGCATTATAATTACAATTATGGTTTGGGTTAAATATAATACTATGTAGTATGTAGGCATGTAGCCATTGGATGTTATCAAATGTTAAAGAGAATATTACTTGTTTAAGTTGAAGAGTACAAGGATGAAAGTTTCTCCAAATTAATATTCACTGTAGTCAACTAATTCTTAATTGAAACTATATTCAATTGATTTCTTCATATCTCTATCAAAATTGCATAATCCAGTCTATCAACATCCTAATGACATTAGCGCTGCTAATTTATATTTAAATTAATGGATATGTGGTCAACCATGCCATTGTCAAACTCTCATAATCAAGTTTATCTCATATATTAGTATACATTAAATGGGTAGTATTTCAAATTTGGAATTTACATAGTCCTAATTTATTTCATTTTAATTTGATTTTGAGTCTTAAATTGACCAATAAACTAAGAGTCTAATGTTTTTAACTTCCTTGCTTTAACATTAGCACGCAAGTGCTGATCGATCTCTCCATCCTATAATGTTGTAATTTTTTTATATTTTAATTTTATGGATCGATCTCTCCATCCTATAATGTCGTAATTTTTTTATATTTTAATTTTATGGTTTTATATAATTATATGATCATACAACAACATATACGTAGTAGTAAACACAATTTAATTAAATACAAACAAAAGTGTATTGTATTCAGTAAAAATTGAAGTACATGCACAATACTATAAAAATGCAAGAATATTACTCTATAAACCACAAAAAAATTATCACTATCACATTTTTTAAGAAAATTAAACTATTTTAGAATATGAAAATTTTAATGTTGATAAAATCTCAACCTAATAAGTAAAGATAATGCCTAGCAAAATAACAACCTCCGTAAAGTCAACATTACAAATTTTAAATAGTAGTTGAGTACGTACCAACATTACTCGTTAGTCGTTACTACCCTGTACTATTTATGGGAATACAAGAACATTACGAAGTTTCTATTGTCGTCATTAATTTTTAATATCTGTGAAGTTTATATTAGATCAAGTTTACATCTTAATCTTCTACATTAACATGTGTTACGTGTACTTTTCTTTCAGCCATCAAAGAATCCAAGCAGCCATAATAACCCGTTTTACTCCGTCTTTATTAATTATAATCTAGACTTTGTCAAAGTAGAAAATTGATTAACCTGTTTCTATACTTTGATTTAGATAGAGCGATAAATTTAACAATCATAAATTTTCATACAAATTCTATTTTATAATTTACACTAGTTCTTAAAGTCTCAATACATTTCAGTGAAAGATAAAAACTTTACCAACTAAATTAGATGTCATGAAGTATAATCGTTTTGAGTACCTGAAATCAATATATGTTATGTGACGAAACTTCCGTTCACCAGTTCATGATTGACATTTTGCTACTTAAGAAAACGAAATAAAATGGCGTGTATTATGCCCCGTTTATTTCAACGGGAAAATAATTTATAATTAGCCAGCTGGCTGATCATACTAAACCTCCAAGACGAAGTCTACCAAAACGAAAGATATACATAAACGAAGCATATTACTATAAATTCATTATTTTTTTACTACTATAACTATCCTAATAACAGATAAGTCTTCTAGATTAAGAAGAAACTATGTCATACTTTTTAGTTGGCATGTTGTTTTCATTATCATCTGAACTAACCAATCCTCTTCTCCCAACTTAAGAGAAGTTCTTTACTATAATGATTATGTTAAAGGCAACGCTTATATTTGACTGTAAGAATTAAATATACGCTCAACATTATACTATTTACAAGTATTAGAATGTGTTTCATTTATATATGATCTTGTTTTATCTCATTTGTATTTATTTGAAATTACTACAACTTAATAAAACTAATTAGAATTGTAAACTGGTGTAACTCTTATCAAAATTTGTTTTTCCTAAACTTCTCTTATCTGAACTTATTAGATAAGTGAAAATATGGTCAACAGAACACGTCCTTAATTTAGGAAAAGAGTTGGATAAGGATTCGATGATAAAAATCACACATTGATATATGTAATAAAATTTTTGGTTTATGCATAATACTTCCCATTTTACTTATATATGGAGTACATTCAATCCTTAATGTATTTATCTTTCTCTTATCATAATATTATGTAATTCGAAGTACTTGCCTGTAATTGTGTTACTACTATCATGATACATATTGATAGGGATTGGATCGAGTGGTCTCATATATTTAGATGCCTTGTACTAAGAATAATATGAAAAATTAAATTAAATTAAATTAAATTAAATTTAGTAACCCCAAATTAAATTTGATAACAAGTATGAATGTCAACATGAAAAATGTCAAATTAATAAGAAAAAAAAAAAAAAAAGAGTGACTCATGTCTCTAATGTACTCTCCAATTTATAATACAAATGAGTGAATGACATAATTGAAAAAATTGGATTGAGGGAGGATCATACTACTGTAGTACTGTATGAAGATGCATAATTTCCATGTAATACTCGAGAGCATAGGTGTATGAGAAGGAAAATGTAAAAAAAGCATAATTTTACACCCGATTGTATAATAAATGAACATTCTAGTTCTAGTAAGGATGAGCAATCGAACCCATATCATTTGCGTGTGGATGGAAAGAATAAATTTAACTTAGCTTGTAGCAAGAGCAACACTTTTCCGAAGGTTCCAAGAAGAAAATGAGTATATTATTGGATGATCCAATATAAATTTGTCAGCTGTGCTGTAATGATTCTCGGTCAATAATAAATATGATTAACATATATTTTGATCAACTGATTTCCAAACGTGTAACCTTTGTTGGGTCGTGTAACAAATCATCTAAAATATGTCACATTTTCATGTCACTTTACTTTATATTCATTTCATAAAGTTAATATCCAATCAATTTCTTGAACCACTTTGTTAGCTTTAATGATTATTCATCAGTATAAAATTTTGATAAATGAGTTATAAAGAAGTCAAGAAGAAGGCAATGTTTTGATTTGATGAATGAAGAAAATTCTACATCTAATGGAATTATAAAGAATGAAGATGAGAGAGTGAGGGTTAGCTCAAGTGGTTAGAGCTTCCCTCCCGATTTCATGAGATCTTGGGATCGATTCTCACCCCCCGCCTTTTGTGGCTCTCTAAAAACAAAAACAAAAAAAATAAAGAATGAAGAAGAAGACTTAGCTTGATTCTTCATTATAAAGAGACTAATAACTATGTCATTTGTATGGTTGTATTTTCTAAGTGTTATGTCACCTAGTCTAGATCAAATGTGATGGCCATAAATTAACAAGCCTAGGTCCTTTTATGGGCCATATTAAGTTCCAAATCACAACTAACACCACCTGACGGCGCCTATATAAGGTAAAAGGCAAGAGGTAAAAAAAAAAAAAAAAGAACGTTATAAATCAACCTACAGTATAAACTGTAAGTAGCACCTGATAAGTTGATTAAACTACACAAATGTGAGTAATTTACAAAAATTTTAGATATAATTGTATTACATTCGTTTCTAAAGCTTTGACTCATTTACTATTCATGTGTTCACAATACAATAACTTTAACCACATTCTATGATTTATACAATATATATATATATATATATATATATATATATATATATATATATATATATATATATATATATATATAAAAAGCGTGTAAGATCTTATTAGATTTCCCTAATTATAAAATTTTTAAAATATCAACTTTTTATAATTTTTACTTTTACATTGTCAAAAATATTTATGGTAAAAGATGTTCATTAGAGATTTGTTAGGAAAGATATTATCATATCTTTAGGATATATTATTTGATTATGCAAGATATATTTCTAGTTTATCTTAGGAAAGGTTTGTTAGTTTCCTAAGCTTGATAGGATTTGATATAATCTCTTGCTTGGAGCCCAAGGGGCAAGACTTGTATAAATATTTTTGTTGGTAGAATGTTTTGATCAAGAAATATAATTCTAAATTCTTCTAATTCTCTTAATATTATCAAGATTGCACAATGCAAAAGTGAATCGAACTTTTAGGAACCGAGGGAGTACTATAATTTGACTAATGTAATTATCACCTGAACATGATTAAAAACCAAATTAAACCACACAATACCTGATTTGAATGATTCTTATGCCACTATTAGTAGAACATGCAATTTATTTATTTAAAGACCATATACAACCTTTTTTTTTTTTTTTTTTTTTTTGAAACATAAAGACCATATAAAACTCGTTACAAGCCTTCCATCACTAATAAAATTTTAAATACATAGCATAAAATATATTCGTTACCATTTATGCTCATAATATTATTAAAAAAATAATAATAATAAAAGTTAGCCATGTACCTCTCATAAATCTGACCATAACATAACAAAATATTAGTCCAAACCAGTTGGCTCATTTGATAATCCAGCCAAAATAAAAAATTTACATAACATTATTCCAATCAATTATTGTATATATTATATACCAAGTATATATTTGTTTGTTCGCTTTCAATTCAAATATACATAATTTAAAAATTCAATATTGATCTCTTAGCATAACATCTAAGTCAAATAAACGTCCTTATAATGGAATACTCACCAAACCCTCCCAACAAAACCAAAACACATTGCAAAAGAAACCTCTAACTCCTTAACCTCAAAGCACAACCTCCCTTCTTCTTCTTCTTCAAAACAAATTAACAAAATCGTGGTTTCGAAAAATGGAGGGATTAATTCCTATGGTGTATAAGGTCATTAAGCGAAACAGGGTTCGTAGGCAATACCGGTGTCTTTCTGTAGGAGCGGCACAAACGTACAACATAGCTGATTTTTATGATTATGGTAATGAACGTGAACATGAACAAGGTGGAACATTTGATGTTGTTACACGGTCGGAACCTCGTGGGGGCGTGTTCGATGGAAGAAGTCATGGGCATCGACGGTATGGGTCTACCGGAGAGTATGGGTATAATTTCAACTATGATCATGATAATGAAGTTTATGGTGTTGGTAGGAATTCTAGCTCTCCTCCTAAGCAAATTATGAAGAGATATAGAAGTCATAGAATGTTTTCTTGCTTAACAGGTGGTATGTAATTTGATTTTTTTTTTTTACAAACTTCTTTTTTGTTTTTGGAATTGTGTAATATTATGAACAAAGGTTTGATTTGTTCCACAAATTGTATAAATTTCACCCCTTTTTTTAAAGAAAGAAAGAGGGTTAAAAACTTGTACATATCAATTATAAAGTCATGATCATGAGTTAATGTGATTGATTAGTGGGAAAATGATTGTAATATACAATGATTAAGATTAGTTGAATAAGACATGTTTGCTTAATTGGCTTTGCAATAATTTTTGTTGGTTTTTTCCAATTTGTTTATGGGTTGGGCGGTTTAAATTTTATTTGGTGAAGAATTCACCTAGAAATAAACTTTGGTCAGCCACTTCAAATGACTAACAAGTACCATCACATCTATGTGCAATTACAAACCTCTCACTCTCAAAAGTTTGGATTATTGGCGTTTTTAGTATGTCAATGGATACCAATAGCTATTGTTTTTCTCGTTTTATTTTATTCTGTTAATTTATTTAATTTGTTTTGATGGTCGTGCCTCGTGTCTTCTTTTACCAATTTCGCAAACTAGTAGATTTATCTATCAAAAGGATAGCCTCGTCTTTTTTAAGGGGGCATGAAACACATTTAGGAAGGAATCTCCGGTCCCTTGATCCCAATTATAGAAGTCGCTCAATAATAGGACTAAGATATCACCATGTATAAGAAGACTTTTTCAGAGCAGCCACTCAAAAGAACTATGTCATCAAAATTAACTTATGTGCAATTTGCCTTAAACTATAATTGATTAGTACTCCCTCCGTCTTTTTATTAATGCCCACTTTTTATGATTTATTATTCAAATACTTCCTCCGTTCTTTTTTACTTGACCCGCTTTGACTTTCACACTATTCACCACCCCTCCTTTGACCGTGTTTTATGAATAATATGTAAGAAAAAACATATTCATGTTGATCATTTTGAATTCGTCTCAATAAGTACTATCATAATATATAACTTTTATATTTTTCAATTATGGAGAATTAAAGTTATTGCTTGTTAAAGTTTTGCATTGACAAGCGTGATAAAAGAAACAGGTCAAGTAAAAAAGACAGAGGAAGTAATAAAGAGAAAGTGGACATTAAAATAGAGACGGAGAGAGTAACAATTATTTCAAGCGTAGATTTTCTTGTATCTAGTTATTATTATATTGATGTTATTGTGTACCTTTATTTCAAACTAGATATGTTTATTTTTAAAATTTCTAACCTGAGACTTTGGTCCTTTTATATTTGAGCTCATATGTTTGACTGACTGAACCTGTCTTTGGCATAAATCTACTTTTCTATTGAATAGTTACAGATTTTGTCTTTTAGAAAAATCATTACAAAGATTACCGGACATTCAAATTCAATGTATATTTCCTTTTAGAAAATTATTCAATGTAAACAAGAAATCAATTTGGAATAGGTATTATTAATACATATTTCAATCAACGTTACAACTTACAAATATAACTTGCGTAGTTGTGTGGTTGTAAGTCGATAGTACTCTGAATAAGATATAAAATATTACCTCCATTACTTTATACTTTGTAAATGCAACAAAGAGGTATTTTTTGTGAGATTAATAAGTTTCTGGTGCGGCCAGCCACACAGTGCGGCAAGGTGCCACATCAGTACCCCCTCTAGTAATCTCTCCAGCAACCCCTCTAGTAACTCTACTTAAGTAACCCCTTAAGTTACTCATTAAGTAACCTCTCTAGTAACTTGACTTAAGTAAACTCTCTAGTAACCCTTAGTAACCCCCCCCCTAGTAACCCCTAGTAGCAAGGGCGGAGCCAGGAAGGGGGGGGGGGGCTGGTGGAGGCCGGCCCCCCGTGGCCCAATAGGTAGTATGTATATTTTGTAGGCTGGCCCCCATAAAATTCTAATAAGTGGTAAATACTTAGCTTATATACTATGTTGCCAATGATTGCTCAGTTGGTAGTTGGAATTTATATGGTAAGAGAGGTCTCAAGTTCGACTCCCCACTTAAGCATTTTTTTTAAAAAAAATTTTTTTTGTTAACTTTATCAAATCTTGGCCCCCTTAGATTTTTATTCCTGGCTTCGCCCCTACCTAGTAAACCCCTTAGTGACCTGATGTGTGTCATAAATGGCACACATTTGATGAGCATTTAGGTCATTTCTATTCTCTTTTCATAGCTTTCATGCTTAATAAGTGCTTAGTTTTATGCTTTGTTGCTTAGTTTTACCTTTCTTCTCTTATTTTGTAGCTTTTGTGCTTTTCGTTGGTTTTCTAGTCTTTTCTTCTTTATTTGCTCTATTTTCGTGGTTGTAGGTATTGGACGAGGTTCGGGTCGTGATTTTGGTGATCCATTATGGTGGAAGAAGCTTTAGGATCAAGTTCATGGAGTTTGGGAAGCTCAAGATGCAAAGAAGTGGAAGTTCCAAGTCTTGGCTCTTCTCTTGTGCTCCTTTCAAAGGAAGTGTGTGCCCTCAATATTAAGCCTTAGCTACTGCCTACCTTGTCCTCCATCACCATCATAAATCATGTGTGCACCCCTTGAGCTTGAAGAGTTGAAGATTTGAAGAAACCCAGCTGAGTGCGGCCGCACGCGCAGAATGTGCGGGCGCACACGAGGGATGTGCGGCCGCACACCATGGTTGTGCGGGCGCACATCATGGTTGTGCGGGCGCACACCCCCTGTTGTGTGGCCGCACCAACGTGGGTCTTTTCCGATCGGATTTCGACGATTTTCTCTCTCTTCTTATACCTATTTGAACCCAATTTTTGTAAGAAGTTTTCATAATAGAATTAGATCATATTCTTAGCTTAGTTGAGAGCTTCTCTCTCTAGATTTAGGGGTTAGTTTTAGGAGTAGATTTTAGAGAGAGAAAGTGAAGAATTTCAATGGTGATTGAGAGATTGAAGATTCAATGGTGATAATTGTATTGGAGATCTACTCTATTATCAATGAGCATTTCTAAACTCTATCTCATTTATTGTTTTGTTTAGTATTCATGTTTAGATTGTTTGATTTTGATTAGATTTTGATGATTTGATGATTGATGTTTGATTAGAGTTATTGTTCTTCTTTGATTGTTGATTCTTTGATTGTAGATTGTTGATTTCTTAGTTGTTTGTTGAATTGATGATGTTACTAGAGTAGTTGTTTGGTTAGGGATTTGGTGAAGCTTGTATAATGTAATGAATTGATGTAGATTGGGGATTTTGATGGAGTTGATGATGTGATTAAATTGGTTAATTGATTATGTGCATGTGTGTGTTTGATTTAGGCTTGATCACCCTTGTTATTCACACTAGATTGCATTGTAAGTTCACATTGATACGGACCATTGATTTGTGGCTTGCATTTACACGATTGAGGTGTCTTGTGATGTTTCCTAGCTAGAGTTTATCGTAGTTGACGCTAGTTAGACCTCTAGGAGAATAGCTTGATATGCTCTTTTGGTTGCATAATTGATCTTCCCTCACATTGCTTGACTTAGTCAACTTCCTAAACCAATTTGCATTGTTCATTGCTATTATAAGTGAATCATAATCCCTAGCATTTTACTTGTTTGGTTTCTTTGTCTTAGTAGTTGTTAGTGTCCTCTTTTACCCTTCGTCTTCGACCTAGCTTAGGCACATAATTGGAAGCACTTAGACATTACCGTTCCTTTGGGTTCGACCCTTGACTTACCTCTATACTTGTATTTAGGTTTGTTGAGTGTTTATAAATTTTGTTTGGCTTAGGGAGAATTAGCCCAACGACCTAGTTTTCCCCACGTCATGACCCCTAATCAAGTATGTAACCCCTAATGCTACACCACCTCAAAGCCTTAAACTCCACCACACCACCACCTGCTGCACCTCACTCATCACACAAACCATTGCCCCACACCACCACCACACGCCACTAGGCCCAGCCCCAAACACCACGCCACCAGCCCCTAACCCACGCCACCTACCTCTAACCCACGCCACACCCAACCAAACTATAAAAAAAAAAAGAAAAAAAAATCTAGTTTTACCTTAAAATTTAACATGGCTTCAAATTCACTTTAAAATGGCTAAAATGACTAAATTCGGCCATGAAAACTCTAGATGGCTAAATTTAGCCTTTAAAACCTCGAACTTTTTTTCCGGCGACGAAGTCACCAAACCACCATTATTCACCACGGAGTTCTGACGAACGAACCACGAAGAGGAAGACGACGACTATCGTACGATGGTGCGAAATTTGTGTTCACTGAGATGAAGGACCTAGCGTGGCTGTGTGGGCTTGGAGAAGAAGAAAAGAGGAGAGAGAAAGAGGAGAGGGAAAAGAGAGAAAAAAATTAAAAAAAATGTAGCTGGCCGCACGCTGTGGCCAACCACATGAAATTTTGTGTTGTGAGTTATACAAAAATCATTTATACCAACTAAAAAATAACGGAGATACCTTACAAAAAAAATAAAAATAAATAATGGAGGTAGTAATCAGAAGTTTGGAACGGTTATAGGCTTGACTTGTTGGGTGCTTGTGTACATCCATCATGGGCAAGTAGATATTTAATTTCTTTGAAACCTTAGTGCTCTCATTATTATTGTTATACGCTCTTAAATGGACTATCTGTGAGCTGTCAATAATGGGTTTTTTAGTAGCGGATTTTGTGTTCAGTAGATTCCTACACAACTTCATCTATATTATCAAAGGGCTTAATAATGATTTGTTTCTTAGGCATAGATCCAAAACTATGTAAGACCAGTGTCTTTTGTATTAATAGTGAGAATTGTTAGTGTATTATTCAGCCTAATACTTTAGGATATTTGTATAAATTTTTAGTGCTCGTCGTCCATTGGTTTTTATGAATCTATTAAAGAAAATTTCATAGTGTCATTCTGTATAATTTTCCTTGCCTTCTTTCCTATTTATTCTTCTCAATCTCTACATTTTTTTGTTTCCAATAGGCACTCATGACCCTAACATCTTTGAATTAGATTAGGGTTGTAGGCTGAGCCGTAGTCCTCCAAATACTTGATACGTGCATTATTGCTTCTTTTTTTGTGTGTGTGTGCGCGCGCGCGTGCGTGTGTAGAGAGCTACAAAGACGGGAGTGAGAATCAATCCCAAGATCTCCTGGAATCGAGAGGGAAATCTAACCACTTGCTCACTCTTGATTATTGCTTGATTATTTGCTTCAACTTTGTTAAAAAGTTCATCGGGGCTATAGTTTGTGCCAACTTTGAAGATGTTATTTTACCGGCAAAAAGTGAATGAGTGATCACTTTCAAGTCTTTTCAAATTTCAATAGTTGGCAGTTTGCACTTGATTAACTCAGAAGTAGTTCTTCCATTCTGCTTTGGTTTGCTTAAAGTGTTGCTTTATGGTATTTTTAGGGGCCACTTGGTTAATTAGGGGTCTACAAGAAAGGGAAAGAGGATAGGGTCTGTTTTGATTGATTGAATTGAGCTGAGCTAAATTAAACTGAATATTTTATGAAAGAATGAAATTAATAACTGAACTGGACTGAATTTTTTATGAGAGAAGGAAATTAAGAACTAAACTGAACTGAAAATAATTTGAAAAGAACAAGTCCTTAGTACCCATGTTTTATGTTTCCCTTTTATTTTCTTTTGTTTGACACTTCAAATTTTGCAAAGCAAGATTTAAATCCCATTTCCAACCTTCTTACAAGATCAGGGAAATTTTTCAAAAAATAAAAAGATGAGGGAAGGATGTATACAATGCTATCCAGAAGTTTTACATGTTTATTGGTGGTTTTGATATTTGTGAAAATTGGTTATGGTTAAATCGAATAACTTTTCGTAGAGTCTTGCTCGAATCAATCGTTTATACTAAAATTACCAAAAAATTATAGGAGTCTTGGTCATTTTTAACAAGAACTTTTAATCCAGAAATAAAGCAGCCCACCCGGACCAGCCTACCTCTCATCCCGGTTATTTCGTAGGTCGGTCCAAGCTCCTCTGCCCTACCTAGCCCGACACAAAAACCAAATTGGACTGATCCATCGATCACATAGAACAATCACATAGGCCCTAGGTGTAATAATAGAAAGAGAAGGAATGAAAATTCCTTGTGTACTTGTATAGGATCATTGGATTTTGAAAATCAGTGACTTCTATAAAATTCATAGAGGCCACTTGCTTATAAACATTGAGAGTGATGTAATATGCAGGCCATCTTGCTTTATGGATCTTGAGAGTGATTTAATTTGTAGGCAAGTGCAATGATATGAACATGTTTGTTGATGGTCATCTAATCACTAGAACCATATTCTAATATACTCAAAATATATAGAAAATGACTTAATGGTTAGAGGACCATAAACAAAACATATTCATCTCCTGCCAAAAAAATGTAATTCAACTTTTGCATAATACTTGTACAAGGTTTCAGACAATATAACAAAGAAAAGAAAATGGCCTTTTAGCATGAGTTATGAGTCTGTAACTCTGTATATATGGTAACTTGGTAAGCTAACATAGGAAAGTACAAAAGCATATTCTAAGGAATAATACCTTCCTGCTTCAATTCAAACTTTCAAGTCTTGAAAGTGACTAAATTAATGTGAAGGATATTGTTTCAATCAGAAAAACATGTGGACTTTTTTCCGTGCAAGATACAAAGACTGACAATACGGACGACATTTGATCCCAAGTCTTTGTTACTTCTCGAGCTTCTACCGGTTTACCACTGGTAGCTAGGTGATAATATTTTACAGCTTTCACCTACTAGGAACTAGAGATCCTATAATATGCTAAATTGTTACCTACCAATCTGCCAATTATGGCAGTTGTGTCACTCAAATCCATCATTTTCTTCCGAGACAAGTACAGTACTACAGTGTGCCGCTATGGCCAACCCAAGATCGAGCATCATTAAGCATGGTAAGCTAATTAGGGAGGTGGTTTTTCTAGATGAATGTTAGTTGACCAACCATCTAATATGCAACACTCTTTATTGTTAATTTTATACGGCATTATTTGCATGAATTACAGTAAGATTCATACTAATCTACATAACTCATACTAATCATGACAGCCTCTCCCCTCAACAATAATACAATAACAAAATAACAGGAGACCTAGAGCTAGAGGAAATTAAAGTCTATCACACTTCACATCCCCAACCCAGGTGCCTAACACAAAAATCCCGCTAAGGAAGGGTCAAGTCCATGCTCTGTTAGAACCACAGAAGACCATGGGGGCCTGGTGTCCATGTCCGGTCCACATCCAGCTGTGCCAAACTTAGAATTCAATAAGTTGTCTGATAAAACTAACTCCCTTTGTGGATTTTCACATTGTATTCATTTTATTAAAGCACAAATCACTCAGTTGACTCATAGCAGAAAGAAGGAAAACACTGGTAATGCAAGTAATTTCCTCATACCAGAGACAACAGAATCCAGATACAACAAGCATAGACGATGAAAATATATATAATATTAACGAGTATGAAATATTGATATAATTATTGCTTTTTAATATTTTCAACTTCAAAGGAAAAGATGAGACATCACATGTGCTAGAGTACAGAGTTAACTACATGTAACAATGTATCTTGATCCTAATTAACATGCTTCACATCATTGTATACAACAGGAGTGAGAAACTAAAAAAACTTCTATCTTTACCTTCATGACGGTGTTACTAAGATTCAGCGCTAATAGGGGCTGATGGAACATCTTCGTCAATGTTTTCCATGATGTTGAAAAACGGTGGCTTTGCCGCACCATAGTAAAAATATGCCATGATCTTTGATAATTCATCAGCTGGTCTTATAGCTGTAAAACCGAAAAGAAGTTACAACAGTCACTCTCATGGGAAATGTATAGCGAAAGCAATATTGCAATGAAAGAAAACTTTGTTGGGGGATAAATAAAATAAAAAGAATGATAACCTTTCTCGCGATATAATATCTTCCCAGATTTTGTGAAGATGAGCTCAGGGAATTTGGACACCTTTAAAGCAGAGACCAAATCACAATCTACAACTGCATCTATTGCAACACACTGGAATTTGTAAAGTAAGTTGTCAGTTTTGCTCAAGTAGATAAATCCATATTAAAGAAGAAGAGCATAAGAAGCAGAAGACTGACCCTAGGCGATGGTAACCTGCAGTTCCATATTATATTCACAGCTCTTTCCAACTGGTCTCGACATAGTTCATTTTCTTTTGGTCTGCAAACATGTTTATATTCAGATACAGGACAGGCAAGCGAGTGTATAAGTTTAGCCAGTTTGCTAAGATAATTTTGAGGTGAAGCAGGCACTCAGACAAAAAAAAACAAATGAGGATATAGAAGGTAGATGTTTAAATTACTGCTATTACAGAAAAAGAGAAGAGCACTAAAAGCAATATTAGACTTCTCGTTCTAGGTCTGAAAATTTCATGCAACATAGCTAGCACATGACCAAATTATTTTCCCATTTTAATCCCATAAACAGAAGGTTTGGAAGTTAAATCCTTTTTTCCATAATATAGAAGGTTATATCAATTTGTCTTCAAAATTTGAGTATCATAACTGTATATGTGCACTTACAGAGGGCTATATTCATGAGATCATGACTGATAAGCAATAATAACAACTAAAACTATCAAAACCACTAGCACAAAAACAGGCAAAACACAGAGCATGAAATACAAGGCTGAAACTTTTGATACTTTACTCAAACATAAAAAAAGAGAGTACTGATTCAGTTACCGAGAAAAACATATATAAAGGAGCAAGCAACAAATTACCATTACCAAGGTTAAGGACAAAGGACAAGAAATTTAATTTGATGATTGAGTACTAAAAAATACTCAGCAGTCACAAAGCACACTTCTATATACTGATAGCATTGATGATTAATCATTGCAGATGGTACAACAAAATTTAAACATTTTAGCTACAACATCATTCAAAGTCTAAACCAAACTAAACATTTTTATGTTCATCTCTCAATACAACTTATGATGAAGGATAAATTGTTTAGTGCATGAAATGGTAAGGAGCCCCCTCATGTAATTTCACCGGGTACTTTTTGTGAATTTTTTTTAAATAAACGATATCACCATGTACACAAGAGATTTACAGAAAGTTAACTTATATCAACTTTTGGCTCAGTTTGAAATTATCACAGCACCCCACGAGTACTTTGTTGAATATTTGTAAAACTTGTACCTGGTGATTTTTTTAAAACCACATTACCTTATGAATTTTTTTAAAAACTTGCTTATATGAACTTGAACTGTGATTGACATTCTGAGTTATAGCTTAAAGGTATAAGTTACTATCTAACAATCTAAAATATTCTGTACATATGAACATAACTGTGACTGCCATGGCGAGTTATTACCAGTGTCTATATATATGAAGCAAACATATATGAAAATAAGTATTGCAATTACAAAGAGGATTTTTAATCTTGCAAGCTAAAAGAGCATAAAAATCAACACAAAAATTTTACAAGTACAACTTAAACGCATTGCCTATTCACGAAGTAGTCGAGAGGACATCTAATATATTATAATTTTGACAAATTGCCTAAATGCAGTAATTCACAACACCTGCTGCTCTACAATTTCTTCAGCAGCTAAGAAGCATATAGCTCCCTCTAATGAGTCTAATCTGACCAAAATTTAGACATAAAACAGCATTCCACGTTATAGAAAGAAAGATGGAAAGTTAACCTTTTATAGCGGTTGTGCACCAAGAAAATTAGAGGACTGATATCCTTGAACATCATCTCCTCCCATTCTGCCAAGGTAACATGACTAACATCTTTAATCGGACGAATATAATCATCGTCCTGCCACACAATCTCCTTATCGCTATCATAATCCTCATCATCGTCATCTTTCTTCACATTCTTGATGCTAATCTTATTAAAGAATTGATCCAAACCGAAACCCCTTCCATCAGCATCCTCCGGCCAGTCAGGATCTTCCTCCTCCACGACAAGGGGGTACTCGGCCAAAAGCTTCTCCATCTTCCTCCTCTTCTCCTCGGGATCAAGCTCCTCTTGAACATTAGGATACTTATCAATCACATCCCAAATCTTTTTCCTCCAATCACGCCTCTCATCTTCATCCATGAAACCATCCTCATCACCAGACTTCACATTATCAGCATTTCTACCAATTCCACATCTCCATCTTCTAAAATCACAATGCTGATGTTCTCATTAGCATGATAACAACAATACAATATTCCAATTCAACTACATTATGAATTATATAAACACAGTAAGAAAACAAACCGGTAAAGAGATTGCTAGATGTTTAGACGACGAAAGGCAAAACCTCCCCTCCCTCCTCAAAAATTGAACAAAGGGTCTCTTTGATACCAAAAAATTACCACCCGAAATCGAGCACACCTTTAAGCTACTGTCTAGTGCCAAGGGTGAGTACTGAAATCTAGCAGCATATTGTAAACCCATTTACCCTGCAGCCATTTTATGGCAAATTCAGCAAACCCCATAAAAAATCAAACAATTATCATCAAACAAATTACAAATTTATATGCTTTTAAAGTCATAACTAAAATACAGCAATTGCATTCATAAACCCTATCCAATTTTCCCACAAATTTTCCCCAATAAGCTTATTCAATTAATAGCATAAGCACAACATTCAACTGTAAATTGAGAATCTAAGACCAAAATAATAGAATGCGAATAAAATTAGAGTAATGAAATTAACCTGGCTTTGGATAACTCCTCTGTTTTGCTGGAATTCTCTGTTGCCTAAACCCCCTGGAATTGGTAAAGTAGAGCTTGTTAGTGAGCTCAAGATAAGGTTTAATAACACGCGCGCTGCGCAAATGCCTACTAGCTACTGGCCATATTCCCTTTGTGACCTTTGACTCTAAAATCTAAATGTTTGGTTATTTTGAGTTTGACCCATGCTATTTTTGGTGTTAGGGCTTATTCTCTTCGGCTTAATTTCACTTTAGTTTAATTCAACTTTAATTAATTTAGCTCAATTCAGTTCAGTTTTAATTTGTTCAGTTCAGTTCAGCTCAAATTAGTTTAGTTCAATTCAGTTAGTTTAGTTCCTAATTTCCTTCTCTCATAAACAATTAATTTCAGTTCTATTCAGTTCAGTTCTATTCAATTCAGTTCAGCTTCAATCAGTTCATTTCAGTAAATCAGAATAGGCCCTTAGTGACCACAAATTACTCTCACCGTCACTCTCTTTAGTTTCATTATTTTCTCTATAATCAACTCCTTTCAACAAAATAAATAACAACTCCACCCCTTTGAAGCAAATGAAAGGGGACGGAGGGATTGCTAATTACGCATAAAATTTGGGATGAATATGCCAAAATTAGTTTAAAATTGTCATGCTTGTAAGAATATAACTAGTGCGTATTTTGGGGGTCGACGCCATAATTTATTAGGAGCCCAGTTCTTTTAAAAAAAAAAACCTGTTTGCATTGTCTTTCTCTTTTTGGTCAAACAGTCTAAGTTAACCTTTTATATTAACTCTCCCAATACATCTATTCAGTAATTACTCCCATGAATCACTCCTTTCAATTTACACTTCCCAAAATACCACTTTCCATCTTCTGCCATTGATTCATAATTTTTGATCCATACTATTAATTTTATTATTTTCGAATTTTCAATTTTTCAGTTTAATATATCACCTCTTGTATGGGAAGATATGCCGATATCAATAGAATGTATGTCGATATCAACCCGACTGTAGATTTAACGAGTATGAGTTAACTATCATAGTGATCATATTGGCATATGTGCATAACGACAAAGATAACAGAAAATTTTCAATCAACACGTGGTGTCGATCAGCCAACACTTGGCACAAGGTGTATCACATGACTGTTATTTCGGATGCTATACTACAAGGGGGGGGTGAATTATAGTAAGTTCCTAGTGCCTGATTTTCGCGGAATATAAAACAGTTATAGTTAGGAACTTAAAGAGTGCAAAGCAGATTTTATGAGGAAACTTCCAGGGCCTAACTAGAAGTAAAACCTCGGCCCTTCTCGGGACTTTCAAACAAACTCCACTATAATAGGCAACTCTCCTAGTACAACCTATTACACAGACCTTGCTTCGCAAGTTCCACCACGGATACTTGCCACTTGATAGGACACCTCCTACCTTTTCCCTTAACCCAAGACACTTCCTAGGTGACCCAAGGCACCTCTCAGGTTCCTTTCATTTGACCCAAGACATCTCTCAGGTTCCTTTCAGTCACTGTGCACTCACAGCTATCACTTGAATTTTAGAGAATTCAAACTCATACACTAGTCAAACGTGAATTTGTAGAGAATTCACAATCTCACCCCAAAACCCAAAACATTCAAACCCTTTTTCCCATTACAAGATCTCATTGAATATCTCTAAATACATATATATGAATAAAGAGATAAAATATATATGTTGAACACTCAAGATCTGTCTGGAACACACTGGACGTACTGTAGCCAAAACCTGATAGGTACTTTGACCAGGAGGACTAACTTAGCTTCGTGGTGAAGGATAAAACTATTAACCACGACCACTACACTTCGTCATCCTCAACTTTGAATGAATACATATGAGAATATTTATAGTACGCTCGAATTAATCATTTTATCTTGAAAAAGATAAATTTTATGAAAAGATAAGTCTAAAAGATATTTTCTAAAAACAAGTTTTCCGAAAATATATCTTTTTGTTAAGAATAAAAACTGCCAATAATAATAAGATAAACTTAACATAAAATCAGATTTTATTCAAAACTTATCTTTTTGTTTAAAAATACTTTTTAAACAAACTTATCTTTTTCCAAAAGGGATTTATCAGAAGATAAATATATTTATTCAGTAAAATCAAATCCCTAAAAGATATGCACGTATTAGATTAATATATATATCATTAAAACCGACTTTTAACGACGTGCATACTTAAGTTCCTATTAGGTTCCTGAACTCTGACAGTCTCTAAGTTCTTGACAAGTCAGTTACTCTAATTTTATTGACTGTTTGGAGTTCACCTTGATTCTATATAGACTTGTTCCAGACCAACTTTTATGTCCAACATACTTACATGAATCCTAGAGCAATAATTTTCTATTTCTCTGTCTTCATGTTGCTTCTCTGAAACTCTTGTTCTGGAATCTTGTAGTCTTAATATATTCAAGATCTTAGGGTTTGCCCCAGCATTACACCGGAACTAGGTCGTTACAACCCGTTGCGAAGTTCCTGTTAAGAAACTTCTTGAAGTTCCATTTCTGGAACTCTTCTTCTAACTTTACTTGTATCCTCATGGATCTTCTAAAGTTCCTCTATTTCAGTTCCTTCTTCAACTCCCAGAGTTTAAACCTGCAAACATCACAACACTAGAAAATCTTTATAAAATGGAAGTTTGGTCAATCACAACTATCATCATCAAAACCTCATAACGGCCAACAAGTTGCCCCTTTTTGGTGATGACAAACTGAGCAATTTTTTGAGGATAACAAAGTAAGACAGAAGGTTAGTTTATTCATTTATAAAAACAATTATGAAAACTAAACTAAATTAAAAGACTCCTACACATACATAACCTATATATGTATAGGATATTTACCTTATGAAGCTAACATATGCAAACACATATTTACATAGTTATAATTACCTTCATGGTTCCTTAGCCATCGTCATGCTTATCAACCATAACACTTATCATTGTTCTTTTTCCTCTATTGCTTATCCTATATTGCTCAAGTTCCTTATATATATACTTGACATTGCTCAGGTTCCTTGTATCCTGTTCCAAACATAACTTGCTCTTTCTATGCACAACTTAACATACACGTTAGATAGATAATCATCATTAGTTTATAATCATCAAAACCTAATTGCTCAACAATTTTCCCCTTTTTGATGATGACAAACTAATGATGCTTATCACATATTAAAGTATAATCGTTGTACATTTATTCCCCCTTAGTTTTTCAAGGAAATAACATTTGAACAAGTTAGGAACATACACAGGAACTTAACATAGTAAGGGAACTTAGCAATACACATCTTTATCAATATATATGTACTTTCAACGATCATGATGTAAGAACTTTAGCCTTAATTACCGCATACCATAAGCATCATACATATTCTTCCCCTTTTTGTCATTATCAAAAAGAGTAAAGTTCCACACGTTTGTTTTTTTCGTAAATTATACACACGTAAAGTCATATGTCACACCTACCACTATATAATAAGTACATATATACTGGTTAAACACTTGTTGTTCCTAAAAGCCTCAAGGTACTCACTTTCAAACACGGATACCATTTCCACACTAATTTCCAACTCACAATCCAAAGGCCCAACTTCAAAACCCTTAATTGAGCTTGACAAATAAGAAGTTAAAAATCAAGTAAAGATCAGAGCTAAAAAGTTAGAAATGGATTGCATGAATAGACAAATGAAAGCGCAAGCTCAAAGGATATATAGAGAAGCATATGGAACAAAATAAGTAGAGGGAACGTGAAGGGGAATTTGTGCTCTACGTTTAGACCTTTTGAGATGAGGGCCGCCACATTGTACTTCACCTCAAACTCTTGAATCTCCTGTTAAACACAACACATATTCATCTTGCCAATTGATAACCAAGTTCCCTTATTTCAACCACCAACTTCTTTGAGGAACATTTGGCATACTGGAACTTAAATAGATTTCAATTTCATCATAGTCAAGTTCCTTCATTGTTTATTATTGTTCCTTCGCTAGCTCACCAAGTATACGAGTACATGGCATCAACATAGTCAATATTCTTCATATTTAGATATCCAGGAACTTAAATATTTGATCACCCTAGCTATTTCTTTTTCTTCTTTTTTTTTTCACAAATGGTGCCATTACACAAGTTTTGCATGCTTTCCTAAAATAACACGTTTTAAATCAATAGAGATATTACTTACTCATACACTTGAGTTTCACTTTTTTTTTTTTTTTTTTTTTTTTTTTTTTTTTTTTGCAAGAATGAGTTTGCATAATCTTAAATTTGAACAATTGTTGATTGAATTCGTATTAGATTGCTTCAATCATCTTTTTACTTATTATTATTTGCTTAATTACATCGAAGTATTTTTGTTGATTTCGTTTCTTTTGGTGTTTTTCGTTGGGTTTAATAATTATTTACAATTAAAGTAAAGAATTTTACGTTTTTGATACACATTATTATAAGGATTTTTTTGTAAAGAACTACCTTTTATAATCCATTTTTTGCGAGAAACTACCTCAAAAACGAAATGTTGTAATTAACTACCTAATAAAATACAAAATGTTGTAATTGACTACCCTCCACCGGAAAGTCAAGTTTGACTTTATTTTCCCGGCGTTGACCTGGACACGTGAGGGTCACGTGACCTTTAAAAAAAAAAACCCCCCTTTTTTCCCTTATTCTCCTCCCAGTTCACGAATTCCCCTCATTTCATCCCCAAACCCCTAATTTCAATTCGAATCTCCCTTCTTCTTATCAATTTCCTCCTCAAATTGGGTAATTAAACCAGAAATCGTTCTACTTGTGTGATTTTGATGGTGTACGCTGGAATACCCATTTGAATTGCTTATCCTATTATTTTCGTGTTCTTTGTTTTAGGTTTTACTCTAATTTTTTTTGCGATTTGTGAGTGTAGGTGTGAATGGCTTCACCATCCAACGGCAAGTGTAAGTGTGGAATTCCCATTGCGAGGGTGACATCGTGGACGCATGATAACCCCGGAAGGAAGTTTGAAGCTTGTAAGTTTTATAATCCCGAAACTAATCGAAGGGGTTGCAAATACTTTCGTTGGGTGGATGAAGGGATAATTGATTGGCAACGGGATATTACTAATCAACTAATTTCTGAAAAGCATATTCTGAAAGGTGAGGTTGCTGTATTGAAGAACAGAGTATGCTGCCTTGAAGCTGAAAAGAAGAGGTTAATGGATGAAGCAGAGCACATGAAACTGAAGTTGAAGAAGAAGAATTCTGGTGAATTTAGTGCTGGAGGAAATTTGGCTTTTGTTGTTTTTGTATCTGTTGTAGTGTTGTTTTTGAATTCGCCATTAATTTTGCTCAGAGCTTCTGCAATTTAGGTCTAATCAGTGTTGTTGAGCAATTGGTAATGAGGAGAGAGAAGCAACAGTAAGTTTTCGAAGGAAGAGGAGGGAGAATAAGGGAAAAAAGGGGGGATTTTTTTTTAAAGGTCACGTGACCCTCACGTGTCCTGGTCAACGCCGGTAAAATAAAGTCAAACTTGACTTTCCGATGGAGGGTAGTCAATTACAACATTTTGTATTTTATTAGGTAGTTAATTACAACATTTCGTTTTTGAGGTAGTTTCTCGCAAAAAATGGATTATAAAAGGTAGTTTTTTACAAAAAATCCTTATTATAATGATGTGAATTTATCTATAATAAAAAATTGCATTAGTTTATTAGTGCACATCTTTTAGGATTAGAACAGGGCCTCGGAAATGTTTGAGACGCTCATTTGTAAGAAATTGTAATATTGTTAAAATGTGTTGAGTTCTGATGATGACTTAGACAAACTCATGTGTTACAAAATCAACAAGTTTGTAAGTTGTTTAGATTGTAGGTTTCATTAGGAAATCCATAATATGCCATTTCAAAATAGTACAAGCTTGAAGTATTTATACAACATATTTAAAAGACAGTATGATAATAACAAACCTCCTCAACCTAAGGTAACAAATATGAACTCAAACAAGTATATATTCCATTGTATGTAGGTCAAGCAAAGTAATCATCTATCTCCCATCATCCAAAGGCACCAACTGCACAACTCTACTTTGGCTGCTTGATGAGTAGTTCATGCCGTCATTGCCATAGCCATTGTTGAAATCATGCGCCTCACCAATGAGATATTCACTCTCTTCTTGGAGTAGCACACTGTTGTTTGACAACCATGGATGAGTAGTCATACATCTAATCCTTTCTAGCTCTCTTGCAACCTCCTTCATTGTTGGGCGATCCTGTCCTTTAAGTGTCAGGCACCTCCTTGCAAGATTAGCAACTTCCTTAAGTTGCTCGATTGCACCATCACTTACAATTTTTTCATCAAAAATCTCTAACAATCGATCTTCCTTAAATTTCCTAAGAAAGCATAAAGCAAGACTTCTCTCATTCTCCGGCTTAGCATAAGATATCGCCTTCTCTCTAGTAAGTAACTCGACAAGAACAACACCAAAGCTATAAACATCGCTCTTATCAGTGAGCTCACCAGTTTGCATGTACTCTGGATCAAGATAACCACATGTCCCTTGAACCATAGTTCCTAACTGCTCTTGATCTACCGGAGCTAGCTTAGAAGCTCCAAAATCAGCGACTTTTGCTGTGCACTTATCATCCAAGAGTATGTTTGCAGACTTAATATCCCTATGAATTATCGGTATAGAAATTGTAGTATGCAAATAGGCTAAGACCTCAGCAACTTCTGCTGCAATTCTTAAGCGAACATCCCAAATAAAAGAAAACAATTTCCCCTCATCATGCAAATGATCATGCAATGTGCCGTTACTAATAAATTCATATACGAGCAAAGGTACCTCCGTCTCCAAGCAACAACCTAAGAGCTTTACCACATTCTTATTGTTGATTTGTGACAGTGCAACAACCTCGTTTATGAATTGCTCAACTTGGGTAGAATCTACCTTGAGGGACTTTTTGATGGCGACTATTTGGTTGTTTGGTAGTATTCCTTTATAAACCATTCCAAAACCTCCGCGACCAATGATGCTACTATCATTATAGTTATCTGTGGCCTTCTTAAGTTGTTCGATTGTGAACATACTAACCATACTACCAACTGATACATCTCGTGCTGAAAGTTTTTGCTGTAAAATATGACCACCATTTTGTTGAAAGCATTTCTCCCTCAATTTTTGCATCTTTTTGTTTCCATGTTGCCAATGGAACCAAAAACCAGCCAATAAAGAACAAATGATACCCCCTCCAACACCTAAACAATGATATATAATCACAGATTAATATAAGGAAAATTTGTTGAAAACCATCTTATAAAATCAGATTTTGTTAAAAATCATCTTATAATTTTTTTGGGTCAAAGCACTTATTTTTGTTTATTAAAAACCATAAATTGAAAATTACCATCGAAAATTAATTCCTATTGCAACCAAACAAATCACTGACCTGACCTGACCCCACCCAATATAAATTAATATTGTAAATCATGTTAGATTATTTTGAAAATATAAATATCTCTCTTTTTCTTTTTTTTTTTTTAAATAAAAATGTCTAATTCACTGACGTGACCCCACCCAATAACCAGGTGTACTAAATACACATGGGACAAACTGATTTTAGAATTCTAAAGTTGACACCGTCAACGGATGAAAGAAAGGAAGAATAATCAATAGAGAAAGGTATTTGGGACCAGAATCAACATCAGGCTTTCTAGATAGTTTCTTCTTCTTATCGCTATATATCCAGCCAAAAATAATGGAGGGAAGTCGCGACGTAACATAAACGAAAGATACTTAGCTTTTTCTATGGACTAGAATGGTTGAAGGGTAAAAGTGTAAAACTTTCATATTAAGGGGTTATTTCGTTAGTGTTGTAGGGGATATTCGGTCAATATTATAGGGTTACTTGGTCAGTATTACAATAGTGTTACAGGGATTACTTAGTCAGTGTCATAGGGATTACTCAGTTAGTATTATAGAGATTATTTTTTCCTTTTACAATCGGTCACATGGTGTGGCCAACAACATATAAGGTGGGCTACTTAAAAATAATGGTTAATGATACTCACTCTGTTTTTAATAAGTGTTACATTTTGATTAAACACATATGTCAAGACACGACTTTAACTATTAATTTATCTAATTATATCTTAGTAAAATAACAGGAAATTATTATTATGAAAATATACATAAAATGTATTATATAGTAGCATTTTTTTTTTTTTATATGTATATTAGGAAATAAATCTAGTCAAAATCATTATGTGAATAGTAAAAAAAAAAATCAAAGTATACATCTATTAAAATAAGGAGGGAGTATTAAACTTTAATTGTATTGTAATGTAAGAACGGCAGATTTGATCATAAAAGAAAATGGTCTATATACTCACCAAGTATGATTTTAATTGCTAATAATAATTTCTTCATGCTTGCTGAATATCGATTACAAGGACGGTCCTTCGTAGCCATGCCAAGGTAGCCTTTTGGGCATGTACAGTTATAACCTCCGGGAATGTTGTGACAATACTCTTGTATTTCACAATTATTCAAGCTATTGTCCGCGCATTCATCAATGTCTAATATAGAACCACGCAGAAATAACTTTAGTGATATACATTAACAAAATATAATATAAGTCTAGTAATAAAGAAAATTAAGTATTACATACTCCCTCCGTCCCCTAATAATTACAAAGCATCTTTCTAGCATTTATTACTCACATTAAAAAAAAAAAGGACTTTTAATTTGGGGACGGAGGGAGTAGTTTTGATTGGAATTACGAGAAAAGGTAGGACAAGTTGGATTACCTTGACAATCATATAGGTAAGGGTTACCCTGGAATCCAGGTTTGCACACGCACCGGTAACCCCATTGCCCAGGCAAGTCATCAACACAAACAGAGTTACCCTTGCACAACAATGGCTCCCCAGCTGATTGCGCGCTTTTGCAATCTTTAGTTCCAATTGACCAATTATATACCATTGGATACAACAATTCGCTGGCATCTTTGAAGAGTGAGACATCTTTTGTTAAAATAGACTGAATAGAGAAGGGGATTTCAGAGTCGTTTTGTTGAAGCTGATCCTTAGCCACCACAAACGCCACGCTGCACGGATTGTAATTACCTAGTACATATTTGTGGTTCAAGATAGTATTAGCTTCTAATGTAATGTTGGTTACTCCGTCTGGAATGGAGGCCAGGCAGCAACCGATGCCTTCGCATTTATTGCTGATATATGATTGTTTAGTGCACCCAGTCATACACCCTGATAGAAACTCACTTGTACTATTCATCATTGTTCCTGAGAACAAACCCATGGTATCGCACCCAATGGCACCGGCTATGTTTTGGGTTGTCGATAGAGCAAATCTTGTGACACTAATCCAGGATGTATAATTGTTCGTGCTACCATTTTCATCAAAACACATGTATGAAATGTAGTTACTTACCCTGAACTCACCATCTAGCGCGATTTTTACTACCTTAGTAGCACCATAAGTTGGAAACGGGGGGACCGTTGTGTCGTTGCAAGTGATATTGTAGAATATGCCTTCAGTAAGGGGATTACCGTAGTGACACTTATCCCCTATGCCGAAAGGATAGGGGATGTCGACGTCGCCACATTTGTCAGGACAACCAGGAAGGGCTATTTCTGAGTTTGTTACAGATGCAACTTCTTGGCCTATAGTTTGGTGTGAAGACAACAATGTTGCTACAACGATTAGCAACAAAGAAATACCCCAACTAAATTCCCCTTTCAACATCTTTTTGTGATTATTTTTGAATCGAAAAATATGTGATGAACTCATGAAAGTGTATTTTCAATTTTAGAGAGATAACTTAAGAATAATAACAGTATGGCAGTCAGGCAGTGTAGTGACTTAAAAGCATGTAAAGATGAACAAGTCAACCGTCGTCGAGGTCTATCTTCCCTACTCTAAAGTTTGAAAGGCAAAAATATTGACTGACTTATTGAAATTGCTTTACACTTAGGCCCTGTATACTTCACCTTATAAAATTCAGTAAAAATCAGTAACTCTAACAAAAAAATAATAGAAAATCAATAAAAAAATAATTTCAGCTAGGCAAAAATAATTTCAGTTAAATTTGTTTCAGTTTAAACTCCTATATTTCATATCTAATCTCATTGTAATCGAAAATTTCCTGATATTCAGTTGTAAACTCAAAGAGTTTTATTAGGGCATATTCTGATTTACTGAGCTGAACTGAACTGAATTGATTGTAGCTGCACTGAACTGAAATGAACAGAATAGAGCTAAAATGAATTTTTTATGAGAGAAGGAAATTATGAACTGAATTGAAATGAACTGAACTAAAATTAAATTAAAGAGAACAGATCTATAGTTACAGGTAAGCAAACTATAGAAAATGATAGGTATTATATTTATGATAATATTTGTCACAGATTAGGATATATTTAATGTATATTTTGTATTCTTATTGGACTAGGATTCCTAACGTGATCAGGACTAGCATTGTAAACCTCTATATATTAATCAATGGTACACACTCCAAATTGAAGAGTTTTCCCGAAATCTAATAAAAAGTTAACAAAAATAATTAACACATACGAGTAATAAAAACATTAACTATAGTTACAATTTAATCATGGCCGGAGGCCCGGAGTATAATATGGGAATCGTACTATGAAATACATGAAAAAACTGCATAATTGCAAGCACAAGTAGTCGCTGGAGTAAACGCAAATGTGGAGGGTCTATCACCCCATATGCGTCAAGGTCTTCTCTCGTGCATTGTCTAGCCAAAATTTGTTTCATTATCAATAAGTTGTCAATCGTCCTTTATTTAATTTTCTAATTTCTTGACTAGTATGCCTTTTTTTTTTGTGGACATACAAATATAAGATTGAAAAGTATTCTTCGGGTTTTTCTAATTACTTGACTAGAATTTTTAAATAAAGACAATCAATCAATAACTATATACTAACAGAAATACTTGCGTGAACCTGGTCCACAATAATATTATTGTGGACCCGAGGTTTATACACTCGCAACTGACATTATATTAAACAAAGTGACCCTTATTTTTAACATAGTAGCCTTATTTTTAAAATAGTAACTTTTATTAAAAGTTGTATAACGTTTAATACTATTGTAAACTTGAAGTACGACGTTATGACCCTAATTTTAACATAGTGACCTTTATTATTTATATCGACCTTATAAAATATTTCAGTAAAAAAAATCACCTCTTTTAGCTGATAAGTGTTTTATTTGTCCACTTATCATGGTATTTTTAGCACAATTTTGTTGTCATTTTCCCCTCTTTACCCCCCCCTTTCCGACTCCTTTTTGTGTATGATTACAACTTTTGGCTTCCCCATTCCTTTTTATGTGTGTGTTCGTGTTTGTAGATGCAAGGAGAAATTGGTCATATAGCATGAACATGAAGAACTATATTGGAAGCAAAGCACAAGAGGAGAGGGCGTGCAACCCCTTAGGAGAGGACGCTCCTACCCCAAGCGCCACAATCTGCCTCTCTTTATTCCCAGCTAGGAGAGGGCGTGCACCATAGTAGGAGCGGGCGCTCCTCCCTGATCTTCCACAAACTGCCTCAAATCGCTGCAGGAGGAGAGGGCGCGCAAGAGACAGGAGAGGGCGCTCCAGCCTGAGGAGCGGGCGCTCCTCTATGTAGGAGCGGGCGCTCCTACATGCAGACCCGACTTTTTGGGCGGATTTTACAATGTTATTTCGGGGTGTATAAATACGACCCTTGGCTTCAGTTTTCTGCATCTTCTTCCTTGGAGAAGATCACCTTCTTCCCTTTAGTCTTCTTAGGCCCTTAACTCTCTAAACTCTTATTAATTAGCTTAGTTTCTCTCAAACTCTATCATTGAAGTAGATTAATTGAAGTTTGTATTCTTCCTTTCAACATTTTCTCAACCTTGAAGCTTCATTAGTAATCTCTTTCCTCTATCCCTTACTCTTTATTTTCTGTTTTTAATTCCTTGAATTGTAGATTTCTCTCTTAATCTTGGTTAATTGTTGTTGCATGTTCAATCTACTTTGTTCTTACTACTCTCTTCAATTTGTTAGATTAATTTTGAATTTAGATATTGTTGTTAGAATGTTCTTCACCATGTTTAGTGAGTAGTTTCTTAACTAGGGGTTGGGTGGAGACCCAACCAAGCCATGGGTTAATTGATGTTTGTGTTTGCATGTTCATTTTGGGTTGATGATTGATTGTTAAAGAATTGGTTAATTGCATGTGTAATTGGATGGCCACTTATTGCTCATGTATTCACTTCTATGCTTGCATTGAAAGATGAGGTCTAGATGTGAGCCATTTCTTGTATGATTATGCTAAATTCCTCTTGATTACGGTACCTCGTTTGGATGATGTAGTAGTCTTAGTTGCGGTAATTAGGAGAGAAATCCCAATTATTTGTGCCTTAGTACTATCTCGAACCGATCGAAAGACAAACCCGAGTTAGTAGTCTACTTCCCATCGTTAAAACTTGGTTGGCCTATCTTGTTAGTCGAGTTTAGTTTAGGAATGCTTAGTGTTGTAGTTTCGAGAGAAGTGAACCTTTTCTTGTATGATTAAACCGAATTTCTATCTTGATTACGGTTCCTTGTTTGGATGATGTAGTAGTCTTAGTTGCGATAATTAGGTGAGAAATCCCAATTATTTGTGCCTTAGTACTATCTCGAATCGATCGAAAGACGAACCCGAGTTAGTAGTCTACTTCCTATTGTTAAGACTTGGTTGGCCTATCTTGCTAGTTGAGTTTGGTTTAAGAATTCTTAGTGTGGTGGCTTCGAAAGAAGACAATGTTGAGTGCCCTTTCTATCACCCAATTTGTGTACATGCTTGCCTATTGTTTTGATTCATTGGTTTGGTTGGTGTCGATTCCCATTTCCCCCTAGTGTTTGTCTCCATATAGTAGTTATTTAATCAAACCTCCCATTTGTGACCGAACTAGATTACAACCGTTTCATACTCTCGGTGTACTCATACCCATTCCCTGTGGATACGATCCTTTACTTGCCCTAGACTTGTCTTAGGTTGGTTTAGGTAGAAATATTGTTTGGCTTTAGGGTGATCGTCCAACGACCGATTATTCCTCTACCATTAGCCTATATATTACCAAAATGACTTTTATTTTCAACATAATGACCTTCATTTTATTATAGTGACTTTTTTTTTATTAATGAAACAATCATAGTTTCTCTAATGTTAGTGGTCCACAATAAATTAGTGTGAACCAGGTCCATTTAAGAATTTGTAATATACTAAAGACAAATCTGGAATAACACTTATCATTTCCTAATTAAAAAATTTTCTACTTTTTTTTTTTTTTTTTTTTTTTTTTTGTTTTTTTTTTTTTGCCATATTTTAGTGACATTCATTTTGTAATCTACAATAATATATAGTTATTTCCATTTTAACAACATATTTGATTCGATTATACTCAAATTTTTTTTTACATATATTTTATATACTAGGAAACTTTTAGTTACAAGATTACTAACATAGATTAAAAATAAGGTATTGTAACATGTTATTTTCCAAGATTATTATAAATATTATCAATATCAATTTTTTTCTCCAACTTTTATCATTTGACAATAAAATTTTTTTTTATTAAAAAAGAAAAATCATTTGGTAGCATACTTTGTATAAATGTTAAAATTACATAACGTTTATAAGAACAAAATCATTCTATTATAGTATACATAACATATATTGAAAAATTTAATCTAATTACTCTAAATATTTATGTGATTATTTAAAGAATAAAAACCCATACTACTCACTAAATAGATATTAAAAAATTGATTACAGAATACTAATTATTCTAAAGTAAAATGAAATCAACTAAATTATCATATTATGCCGGTCAAAGTGTAAAATATTCTAATTACTCTAAATATTTTTTTTACCCGTTGATCCGATAAATGAAATTAAGTTTGTCAAACATTCTTTGTGGGTTAGGTAATGACCTAACTTAATACAGGTAATTACCTAATTAAATACAGGTAATTACCTAACCACACACATATTTAAGAAAAACGTAGATCTCAATTCTGGATCAAACAGATTTGCGAAAAAAAAATCAAACTGTAAATCGCATAGCACACCCTCATTATCCATTGATTGTCAAAATAATTGAAAGAAATGTGTTTTAGATCATCATAATACTTACGCCTAAGGCTATTTCATCCTCAAAACTATCAAACAATATTATTTTTACATAAATCAAAATTATCAATCGACCAATGAAATTTGTATACAAATCAATGAAGCAGATTCAATTCGATACCCAATAGATTTGATCATTGGATGGAATTTTGGTTTGAATTCCGAATAGATTATACAAGATTTTGGGGTGGTTAACTAAGATCATGAATGAAGAACAATGAAGAACTAACAAAGATGAGTTTTTTTTTTAATTTTCTAAATTTTAGTTATAATTTAATTTTTAAAAATGATTTTAAAAAGATAAAAATAGATTATAAAAAAACAATAATTATGTATTCTCTTAAAAAAATACATGTATTTACAATTATACATACATACATAGTACATTTAGGCTTTTAAAATAAATAAAAAATAGACCAATCACAACATAACACATCATCATGTTATGGTGTCATTTTTTGAAAAATGATACTGTAAAAAACTAGTTTAAAACTGTCATGCATGTAAGAATATAACTCTTGGGACAGATGCTTTAAGTAGGAATTGAGGACACAAATTAAACCACCACTGCACCACAAGCATGAAAACACAATTCAATTAGCTCATTACTTAAGAGATTTTTGATTTCCCATTATTTGATAACATGTATTCATGTACTTGAACTTAAACATAATCAGAAAACTAGAACTTTAAACACATTAAACATCATAAATTCATAACTATATAGATGACTAGCTAGCTAGGTAGAACTTTGTCGAAAATGGCTAAACTTTCCCAATATATTCGTCCTTAAGTATGCCATTGTAGGACAAGCATAAAAATCATCTCCCATTTTCCAAAGGTACCAACTACACAATTCAACCTTGGCTACTTGAAGAGTAGTTCATGTCGTCGTTGTAATAGCCATTGTTGAAATCATGCGCCTCACCAAGCATATATTCACTCTCTCCTTGGAGTAGCATGCCGTTGTTTGACAAATATGGATGAGTAGAAGTCATACCTCTAATCCTTTCTAGTTCTCTTGCAACCTCCTTCATTGTTGGGCGATCTTCTCCTTTAAGTTGTAGGCACCTTCTTGCAAGATTAGCTACTTCCTTAAGCTGCTCGATTGCATCATCACTTACTAATTTTTCATCAAGGATCTCAAACAATCTCTCTTCCCTAATCTTCCTAAGAAAATGTATAGCAAGGCATCTCTCACTCTCTGGCTTAGCATAAGAAATCGCCTTTTCTCTAGTTAGTAACTCAGCAAGAACAACACCAAAGCTATAAACATCGCTCTTATCAGTAAGCTCACCAGTTTGCATGTATTGTGGATCAAGATACCCACATGTTCCTTGAACCATAGTTCCTAACTGCTCTTGATCTACCAGCACTAGCTTAGAAGCTCCAAAATCAGCAACTTTTGCTGTGTACTTATCATCCAAGAGTATGTTTGCAGACTTAATATCTCTGTGAATTATCGGTATAGAAATTGTTGTATGCAAATAGGCCAAGACTTCAGCAACTTGTGCTGCAATTCTTAAACGAATACCCCAAATAAAAAATTCTACTCTTCCTTCATCATGTAAATGATCATGTAATGTACCATTACTTATGAACTCGTAAACAAGTAATGGTACTTCTGTCTCCAAACAACAACCTAAGAGCTTTACCACATTCCTATTGTTGATTTGGGACAATGCAATGACCTCATTTATAAATTGCTCAACTTGGGTGGAATCTACCTTGAGTGACCTTTTGATGGCAACAATTTGGTTGTTTGGTAATTTTCCCTTGAAAACCATGCCAAAACCTCCGCGACCAATGATGTTATTCTCATTATAGTTATCTGTGGCCTCTTGTAGTTGTTCAATTGTAAACATTTTAACTATATTGCTAACTGATACATCTCGTCTTGAAAGTTTTTGTTGTAAAATATGACCACCATTTTGTTGAAAGCATTTTTCCTTCAGTTTTTGGATCTTCTTTTTTCCATGTTGCCAATATAACCAAATTCCAGCCAACAAAGATACAATGATTCCAGCACCAACACCTAAACCACACAAATAATAATCGAAGTGTCAATAAGTTGCATGTCATACACTACTTTTCTTGGTCTCATAAACAAATTTTAAATGATCAAGAAAAACAACTAGTTATATACTTTAACATGGTGGAAATTAAAATGTTGCATTTAAAACAATTACGTGAGTGATAAAACTAGCATGTAGTCATTTTGAACATTTGATTGGTTATATGGAGTGAAAGTAGTGTGGTTATATTAAATGATGATAAGGATATGTAATCAAAAATTAAAAAGACTATATAAATAGAAAAATTAGACCCATGATGACACTTTCAAATTTTCAATTGATGGTACGACCGTACGATGACTACGATCACATATCAATAAAACCAACTCTGGTTGAACATGTCACCGAAGTTTTAATATAATTGTCTTTGTTAGTACTTCTAAGTATATACTCGTAATTAATACAAACATATATATAGCATGAACTATGTTTCCTAAATTCATTAATAGCAGTTTATTTTGTCAACTCCAATCACAGTATATGTCTTTTTTTTTTTTTTTTTTTTTTGAATTTATCTTTTAATCACATCTACAAAATAATAAAATACTTCCTCTAAGGCTCTAACCTTAAATAATTGCCCTTTACTCCTCCATATGCCCATTTCACAAATAATTGTTTTATCATCTTAAACGATTTATTTTCCACACCTCATTCTCGTCATTTTTTAATTGCCCTGTTTTATTATATGTGATGTGAGATTCTCTACTAGCTAAATTTAATTTTTTCTTCATAGTCGACCTATACTTTTTTTCCACGATCTACCTAATAATCTAATATCCTATGCCACCCTAAATGTTACTCTTAATATACTTGCTGACTGCCCAAAGCCCTAAACCTATAAGAAATTAAGAACAATTGTTGAGGATGGATGTATCATATTTTTAACATTTTTCTAATATCACTAAAAATTGTCCTTTAACCACTAAACAATGTAAAATCACTACTATGTTTTTTATCTAAAATATAAATATTAATAAGAATCAATAAGTTGATATTAAGTTTAAGAGAGCCAAATACGTAAGAAGGAAGAAACTTGTGGTACTCACCAAGGATGATTTTCATTGCGAATAACATTCTCTTTCGGATTGCACCACTTCGATCAGCAATGAAAAGACAATGAGCAGATTTTGTGCCATTGCCGACGAAGCCTTTAGGGCAGGTGCATTTGTAACTTCCCGGAATGTTAGTACAATACTCTGGTTTCTCACATGAATTCATTTCACTATCTGCGCATTCGTCGATATCTGTACATATACATACAACATTCAATTAGCTACATTGATATGATATCATGAGCTCAACCTCTTGAATAGTTCAAACAACAATTGTGGTTGTTGTATGATTTTTTATATTTATTAATCAATCTTTATATATATATATTTAGATTTAAGGTCAAATGAGAAGTTTCTTAAAATGAGGATGAGAAGAATTTATTTGCTTAAATTTTCCACCAAACGTGAATATTTTTTTGAATAAACTGTGAAAAAAACTTGACCAGAATTTAATGTGCATGTTTTTTTTGTGCATAATTTTTATACATGAAAAAAAAAGTGGCTGGTCAAAAAAAACATTATGCACATTTAGTATAAAATTTATGTGCATTTAGTTCAAAATATATGCACATTTTTTTTTTGAATGGAAATATATGCACATTTAATCCTTCTCATTCTTTTCACTTTCAGAAACTTCTTCTGGGATCCCAACCCTATATAGAATATGAGAAAACCACTAATCCCTTAATAGATCATCTTGGTTTAAAATTCAAATTCGCTCCTCTTTTTATTCTTAACTTTCTCATATTTTGACAATGACATGTGTTAGGATATTATTAGCTTTCTCATTTCTCATTCTAGCAATTCCGCACATATGCATAATAATAATAAAAAAAAAGGGCCAGGATTACCTTGACAACCGTAGAGATAGGGATTACCCTTGTAGCCAGAGTTACACTGGCAACGGTATCCCCATTCACCAGCAGACGGGTCGTAGCAGGTACTATTTTCCTTACATAGGTAATACTCATTATTCTTTTCAGCTTCTTTACAATCATTTGTTCCAATGGACCAATTATAGACCATTGGCACTTTATAATTAACTAAAGACGTTTCATTTTGTTGTAGAAAGTCTTGAATATGGAAGGGGAATTTATCCTCCTCCACAACATCGTTTGCCACCACAAACGCGGCACTGCACGGATTAAACTTGTTAACTTTGGTATGATTGTTCATACTCAACGCCATTAATCTAATGTCAGTTACTCCGTTTGGAATAGGGACCTCGCAGCAGCCGATTCCGGCGCATTTATCACCCACATCTGCTTTATTAGTGCAACTAGTCACACACCCGGTTCCAAACTCAATAGAACTATTCATCATCATACCAGAGAATAAACCAATGGTGTCGCAACCAATGGCGCCAACAATGTTATGGGACCTTGAGAGAGCAAACCTTGTGATACGAATCCTCGTTTCGAGTCTTATGCTCATCAACCCATCACTACTATAACAAACATATGAGATGTTGTTACTCACCCGGAATTCGCCTTCTAGACTGATTTTTTCGACTTGGATACTACCATCATCGCCATAAGTTGGAATTGGAGGGTTACGATTGGTGTCGCAAGTGATATTGTAGTAGAAGCCGTCTCCGGGGTGGTGGTAGTGGCACTTATCTCCTATTCCGAAAGGATAAGGGATCGTGACGTTGCCACATCTGTCGGGACAACCCGGTAGAGCTAGTTTTTTTGTAGCAGTAACATCTTCACCCACGGTGTTTGCGTGGTGTGGTGATGATATTGATAATACTATTACTACAATTAGTAAAGTATGAGCCAAATTAAAGTTTACTATCCACATTTTAATTTGTTTGTTGAGAAAGTTATGTGATCAACTATTAAATAGAGTATCTTGATTCTTGAAAGTGGGCTTCACTTTTCATAAACAAACAACGGATTTTATATAGCAAGAACAAGAGTATGGCACGTCCTTTTAAAAGACTCGACAAAATAGTAAATAACTAGGTCTTTGTCTAGTTTTAGTACAAGTAATGTACAACTGCTTTACATTTATTATTATGGCCATTTTTTCTTTGTATCGACCTAATTTTTTAATTTCTTACAAAAAAGAAAGTAAAAGTGATATATCTAATTAAAAAAACAGAGTGATGATAACTAATTCCTCTAATTTTTTTTTTGGAAATTTTGCATTAAACCACCTTCTATGACCATATTTTTGTAGGAAACCACCTTATAAAATATTTTACGCAAAAACAAACCTTAATCTAAATTTTTTTTTGCAAGACCACACCTTTGGCCGGAAAACAGACTTTGACCTTGTACTACGGGATTGACCCACCACGTGTCTCGCACGTGACACCCTAAAACCATGCACTAACCAATTTTCCGGCAGCCAACCACTTTCCACAGTTAGCCAACCAATTTCCCCCACCCGCTGCCAGCCCCTGCTTGTTGCCGGCGTTGGCAACCACCTCCCTACCCCTGCGCCGGCGATCTTGCTCCCCTCCTTTTCCCCCAACCCATGAATTCTCTCTCCTCCCCTTCCACCTAACCACCATCACTTCCTTCACTCTCACCACCCGAACCCCGAGATCCACCACCACCCACTTTCCTAAAGCACTGCCCACGAATTCTCTCTCCTCCTCTTCTACCTAAAGCACCATCGCTCGATTTATCCACCTAGACCCACACTCCGCCATTTGTCAACCGCCATGGATGTTGCGCTTCACGAAGGTATGGGAATGGGTTGGGCTTGAGGGTTACGTTGGGTTTAAGGACGGGAATGGGGAAAGGTAGGGGATGTGGTCGCCAGTGACGAAGGAAGGAGGTGGTTGCCGGCCACAGGAAGGGGGAGGGGGTTGGGGGGGGGGGGGAAAGGAGATTTAGTGGTTTTAGGGGGTCATGTGCAAAGCACGTGGTCGAGTCAACCCTGGAAAACAAGGTCAAACTCTATTTTCCGAGGAAAGGTGTGGCCTTGCAAAAAAAAATATAGATTAAGGTGTGTTTTCGTGAACTAAAATTTATAAGGTGGTTTCTTGTAAAAAAGTGGTTATAAAAGGTGGTTTAATGCAAAATTTCCTTTTTTTTTAAGTGTCTAGTTGGAGCTTAGCACACATGCCAATGTAACTTTGACTACTAATAATGTCTTTAACTATTAATAAATGTAATAATAACGTAAAATTGAATGTTAATAATTTATTCATTAAGACGATTCTAATAAATACCCACAAAACTTTTGAATTTTTTATAGGTTTAATTCACAAACATAGTCAAAGTGAATCAAGTGAATTTTGCAAAAAGCCTCTATAGATTAATTAAAAAAACAAAAAAAAAAAAAAAAGTCAAAAGGAAGTATAAATATGGATTTGTTTTAGTACAAACATAGTGTTAGAAGTGGCAAATAGGGTCGTTCAATTTCAAGTAAATGTGGGTTAATTAGGATTTAATTTCTTGTTTGTAGGCTTTTGGTTTAGGTATGGATAAGATGGGTTCCATTAAATTTTGGTCTTAATTTTTCATTTAGTTGGTATCATGGTATGTCGGTTCAGCTGGTCAATTAGTTTTGCGTTGATTTATCAAGTTGATTATGTTTTCATTATTTTTTATGTTTATTCAATCTCATCTGTTTAAATTCAACATTATACATAGCTAGATAATCTGTCTTTGTAAGTTATTGTTGAAAACTTGAAATGAAATAGATAAATCAAGTAATATATACTTCCTATACGCGTCACGGGTCCTAAATTACTCTCTTTGTTTAGTGACTAAGTCCAATTATTCATGTATTGTGTATTCGTGTGATCATCCAATTTTGTACAAATGACGAGCTGTATAAAAAAATTGTAATTGAACATCATAGAACAAGCAATGATTAACCAAAAGTTAGAAATAAGCTCAAAGAAAAAGATAGTTTTTGTATTTTACGACCAAAAAATAATTCACTTTTAAACCTAAACTAGTTTATATCCCGTGTAATACACGATCTTTGACAAAAAATTTATAATGGATTGCAACCTTTAGTTGATTTTACAATAATTTATACTTTTTTTTTTTTTTGAAACAATAATTTATACGAAGTATATATATAAAAAAAGTAATTCAAATGGCATACCATGATTCCAACTAAATAAACGTGTAATATAAATTGACAGGTCTCAAGGCCTGATAAGGTTAAACATCAGGAGCAAAACCCTGCTCCAACACTGCTCTCACAAGCTGAGTTTCTCAGAAGGGATGATATATGCATGCGGAGAATGCAGAAGCATGATCTTAACTCGTAAGACCATAGGTCCATTGTTGTAGAAACTATTTGAAATGCCATAACTAAATTATTGCAATGCATTCAATCATTCATAAACCATATCCAATTTTCCCACAATTTTTCTCTAATAACCTTATACAATAAAGAGCACAACATTAAACTGTATATTGATAATCTAACACCAAAAAAAATTGAATCCTGCAGCAATTTTATGGCAATTTAAGCAAACCCCATCAAAATTTGAATAGTTTAATTATCATCAAACAAATTGCAAATTTATTTTCTTTTAATAATCCAAATTTAATCACCACCCGAAATTAAGCACACCTGTTAAAGGAGGGTGGTCACATGTAATCAAGGAGGCTGCTCAATTCTGCTGATAAAAGAATATTTTGTTGTTGTCCTTTTCTTTGTCTGTTTTTGGTTGTATTTACAGCCGTTATTTTGTAAGTTTCCTAGGAAAGTTCCTTGTAGTGTGGTGTCACTCTGTAAATGGGTGAGCCTCACATATTTAATTATGTAAGATGGTGGGCTGTCTTTTGGCTCAGAATGAATGAATGAATGAAAAAACGGCAGAATGAGCAAACCTAGATATCACTATTTTCATTGCTTTCTCTCAATTTCATCACATCTTTGTCTTCATGGTATCAGAGCCGCAGGCTCAGATCTAGCCGAAAAATAGTTCTTTTTCGCCAAAAAATTATAAATATTGTGTTTTCTTTACATTTCTACCGATAAAGTTTGAATCTTTCATAAATTTTTCACTTGCTCATATTATGCCACCAACAACTATTGATCCTGTTAGCCCACTATACCTTAACCCTTTAGATGGTCAGACATTTGTTGGGATTGAGAAACTTCAGGGATCTTCCAACTTCAGGTCATGGAAGAGATCCATGGAGATTACTCTGTCTACAAAGAGGAAGTATGGGTTTGTCACTAGAACACTAAAGAAAGATATTGATGATGAAGAAGTTAAATCGGAAGCATGGGATACTGTAATAGTATGGTGATTTCATGGATACTTGGATCAGTTTCAGACTCGATCAAGCAATCCATTATGTTTGTCAATAGTTCTTCTCACCAGATCTGGACAGAACTTGAAAGGAGATTTTCTCTCACAAATGGATCTAGGAAATACAAACTCAATAAAGATTTGTATGAGACCAAATTAAAAAACATGGAAAGAGAATCAGTGAATATTATACAAGGATGAAAGCAATATGGGAAGAGCTTGAGTCTCTTCATGCTCTTCCTGCAATCACTAATATCACCTCTGAGGTGAATGCTATTTTGACCATACTAAACAAACAGATGGAAGAGCCGGCACAAGTTCGTTGTTTCAATTTCTGAATGGTCTTGATGAAGAATATGGACCTCAAAGGAGTCAACTTCTCATGATGACTGCTTTGCCCTCAGTTGAGACAACATGTTGTTATTTGGAACAAGAAGAATCACAGAGGAATTTATTCAGCAACATCAAAGAAGAATTAGAGTCCTTGGTAATGTTTAGCAAAGGATCAGGAACACCTTTAGGGGGAGCACCGTTAGGGGGAGCACCTACAGGTGGAGTTGGTGTTGGAAGAAGTTTTGCAACAACCTCAAGTACAGTATGCACAGCTTGTGGAAAACCAAACCACCAGGTAGATCAATACTGGACACTTGTTGGTTACCCAAGCTGGCATCCTAAATATCAGCAAAAGACCTCTAGAACTGCACCTCAGAATGCAAAAGGAAAGTTTGCTCCAAGAAATAACAGCAAATGGGGTGGAAAAAGCAGAAATATGAACAACAGATCTGCAGCAAATGTAACCAGTCTTCAGAGTGAGAGTGGATCAAGCACAATCTCATCAAATCCATTCACAACTCAGCAGATTGAAGCACTGTGTTGAGAATGCTCCCTAGACAGACACTTGGTGATGCAGATGATGATGTTGAGAACAGTTATGCAGGTATGGTGTCATGTCACTTTGCTGATTCCATTGGAAATGAGTGGATTATTGATTCTGGTGCCTCTGATCACATGACTGTCTATTTGAATATTATGCATGATGTTGAAAAAAGTAGAAATAGCCCTCAAATTAATCTTCCTACTGGTTAAACTGCAACTATCTCTTATTTTAGGGAATGTGAACCAAGGAAATAATCTTACTCTGAAGCATGTTCTGTATGTTCCTAGATTTAAACATAACTTGATTTCCTTAAACAAGTTGATGTGTGATTCTCACAGTAAAGTTCTTTTCTATCCCAAATACTGCATCATACAAGACCTAGAGTCTAATATTGTTAAAGAAATAAGAAGAATGAAATCTGGTCTATACTATATGGAAAATAGACCACTTGAGGATGTTGTGAATCAACTTAAAACTCAAATTTGCAAGAAATATTTGAGTGTAGGGAGAATGGCTATGGCTGTAAATAGCTACAGGAGTGTGCCAATTGTGATGACAAATGTCCCAAAGTTCAATAACAGGACACTTTGGCATCACAGACTGGGACATGCTCCAATGAAAAGGATTGAAAAAATTCATGAGCTGAAGGGTATGAATGAAGGAAGTGGAGAAGTATGTTTGACTTTTCCTTTAGCCAAATTCACTAAACTCCCTTATGGTGTGAGTGAATCAAGAGCAAAAGAAGCATTTGAATTGATTCACATTGATACTTGGGGACCACATAGAGTCTGCACAAAAGGAATTGAAAGTATAAATACTTTCTTACCATTGTTGATGATCACTCAAGAATGACTTGGGTAAATCTCATGGTCCAGAAATCTGATGCATACATAGTCCTTGAAAACTTTGTGAAAATGGTGGAGACTCGGTATGGCAAAAAGGTGAAAAGACTCAGATCAAACAATGCTCCTGAATTTGAAGATCAGAAATGCACACCTCTCTATGAGAAGCTTGGGATTGTTCGTCAAACCTCATGTGTAGAGAGGCCTCAGCAGAATGGTAGGGCAGATTGAAAGCATAAGAATATTCTAGAAATGGGAAGAGCTCTAAGGTTTCAAGCATGGCTTCCTGTAAAGTGTTGGGGTGATTGTATTCATACTGTTGTGCACATCACCAACAGATTACCATCTGTTGTCTCAAAAGATAAGAGTCCATATGAGGTCCTCAGTAATAAGAGACATGCGTATGAAGAATTGAGGACTTTTGGTTGTCTTGCTATGGCATGTACCCCAAGTTTATGACAAACTTCCTTTTACTTTTACTTGCAACACACCTTTTAGGCACGCAGTTTTAGGAGATGATTAGTGTGGGTAAACGAGCGACTTTATCAATATAATTTTTACACGAAGATTAGAATAGGGTTAAGTATCATTTGTAAAAATTATAATGAATAATTTATCCGTTTACATTACATAAACCCGACCTCCAAACACGTGCCACAAGACTGTGTTGCAAGTAAAAAGAAACGGAGGAAGTAGCTTATACTAGAACAATAGCCACTAATTTATCATTTTCCTCCTAAAACCCTTCATTTTTCCTCATAAAATAATCCCTACCTTTTTTAGCCCATCATCACTTTAAATTTTAGGGGAAAAAAATTATTTATACAAAAAAAACTCTTTTACCTCATTTTACGAAATATTTCATACTCATCTAATTTGTAAAATAGTTAAAATGTCATTTCAACGCACTCTTAACATATAGATATAGGTGTTATTTGACCGGTCTTTCATGAGTACGTAAGGATTTAAGTCAGTTAACACAACCAATGGACGTGTAAAATTGTAATTCAAGGAAATGTCTATGTATCATGCGTATGGTACACTTGAAAAGAACCGTTGACCTCTAAGTGTTGATGATGACTTAAACAAACTCATGCGTTTAGCTAACAAGTTTGTAAGTTGTTTAGATTGTAGTTCGTAGTATGTCATTTCAAAATAGTTCAAGCTTGAAGTATTTATACAACATATTTAAAAGTAAGTATGATAATACAAACCTCCTAAACCTAAGGAAACAAATATAACTATTATTATTTCATGCAAGCGAGTGTATCATGTGCATGGTCACCTGATAGAACATTACCTAATAATAAAAGAACATAATATATAAATAAAAGAACATTACCTATAAAGAAAAGACCATAACTGAACATTAATTATAAATAATGAAAAATGCTACTACCCAAACCCATGGAAGAAAATGATGAACAACAATGGTAGTGCCAAAAATTCAAATTAAACAATCAAGTAATTTTATGATAATAAATAAAGCTTCATATGAACTACAAATAGCATCACAAAACACAAAATATAGGTAAAAAGAACAAGCATAGAGCTCACCATTGAAGCACAACCTAGGGTTCATATTCATGAAATTGAACAAAGATGGACGAAAAAAGAGAAATCATATCTCAAATGAGTAGGAAACCCTTGAAAAATGAATTAATAGTGGAAATCAAACAAGTAGAATACTCAGTTGCAAGTTCTTTAGCCAACAAAAATACCCAAAATTCTTAAAACATCAAAAATCCAAAAATTTGGTTGTGAAATTCGGAATTTGGAGTGTTAAATCTAGTAAAAATGTGTTTGTGAGTGATGAATTAAGCATATAAAAAACTATAAAAATCAAGACATAAAATGAAAGAAGAAGTTAAAGGGAGAAGAGAGAGAGGGTATCGAAGATAGAGAATGAATAGATAAAATGAACATTACATATGAAATAATGAACATTACATATAAATTTCTTCAAAAAAAAAAAAAAAAAAAAAAACCTTAAGTTTGTCCCAATGTTCTTTATTTATATGTGATGTACTTCCTGGTGTACCATGCACATGGTACACCCCCTCTACATACTATACTACCCCCTCAACAAGTATTCCATTGTATGTAGATCAAGTATAGTGATCATCTCCCATCATCCAAAGGCACCAAGTGCACAACTCTACTTTGGCTGCTTGATGAGTAGCTCATGCCATCGTAGCCATAGCCATTGTTGATGCAATCGTGGGCCTCACCAAGCAAATATTCACTCTCTTCATTTTGGAGTAGCACGCTATTGTTTGACAACCATGGATGAGTAGTCATACATCTAATCCTCTCTAGCTCTCTTGCAACCTCTTTCATTGTTGGGCGATCCTCTCCTATAAGTTTCAAGCACCTCCTTGCAAGATTAGCAACTTCCTTAAGCTGCTCAATTGCACCATTACTTACAATTTTTTCATCAAAAATCTCAAACAAACGATCTTCCTTAAATTTCCTAAGAAAGAAAACAGCAAGGCATCTCTCATTTTCAGGCTTAGCATAAGACATCGCCTTCTCTCTAGTTAGTAGCTCGACAAGAACAACACCAAAGCTATAAACATCGCTCTTATCAGTTAACTCACCAGTTTGCATGTACTCTGGATCTAGATAACCACATGTCCCTTGAACCATAGTTCCTAACTGCTCTTGATCTACCGGAGCTAGCTTAGAAGCTCCAAAATCAGCAACTTTTGCTACGCACTTATCATCCAAGAGTATGTTCGCAGACTTAATATCTCTGTGAATTATCGGTATAGATATTGTATTGTGCAAATAAGCCAAGACCTCGGCAACTTCTGCTGCAATTCTTAAGCGAACATCCCAAATAAATGATAACAATTTTTCCTCATCATGCAAATGATCATGCAATGTACCATTACTAATAAATTCATATACGAGCAAAGGTACCTCCGTCTCCAAGCAACAACCTAAGAGCTTTACCACATTCTTATTGTTGATTTGTGACAAGGCAACAACCTCGTTTATGAATTGTCCAACCTGTGTAGAATCTACTTTAAGGGACTTTTTGATGGCGACTACTTGGTTGTTTGGTAGTATTCCTTTATAAACCATGCCAAAACCTCCGCGACCAATGATGCTACTATCACTATAGTTATCTGTGGCCTTCTTAAGTTGTTCAATTGTAAACATCCTAACCATACTACCAAGGGATGATACATCTCGCCCTGAAAGTTTTTGCAGTAAAATATGACCACCATTTTGTTGAAAGCATTTCTCCCTCAATTTTTGGATCTCTTTGTTTCCATGTTGCCAATGGAACCAAAAGCCAGCCAACAAAAAAGCAATGACTCCACCGCCGACACCTGAACAATTATCTTGCACAATTAATGCTTAAGGGTTTAATGTAAAGCAAGCATGTACTATGTAGCTTAGTTATCATTTACATTACTCGTAGTATTTTAATTTACATGCGAGAAACTCACTAAAACTCACAAGTGAGGTTTTTTTTTTTTTTTTTTTTTTTTGTTCCTTCTGTTTGTTTAGAGTGCCACCAGGGCATGCAGATAAAGAATCAATCCTAAAATCTTTGAAAATCAGTAAGGGAGTTTTTAGATGTGTTCTATTTACATGATTTTCACTTAAATTATGTGAACTTTTTATCTTATCTAAACTTATAATAACTTATTTGTATTTTTACTTGGGGGGTAACCCTTCATCAGAATTTATTTTTTTCAGTGTAAACTTATCTGAATTTATTACACCTGAAATAAGTGAAAATAAGGTGAATAGAACAGATCCTAAGCTATCCGTTGCTCAAAGTAAGTTTCTTCCTAAACACAAGCAATAATGTAAATCTTATACTTCGTATTTCTTATGCATTCTATCTTATTCATACTTACCTCCTTTTTTAGTTGGCATGTACTCCTTTTTAGGAATTTTATTTTCAATTGACACGTTTTGTTTTTGGGTATAGTAAGTTTTATACCTTGCATTAACTAGCTAGCTTAGTGTACCTCACTTGTTTTATCATTCTTTCTTCTCTCCTTAATATGTGTACTTAAATTATTGAACGCGTCAATTAAATAAAAACGGATGAAATAATTTTGTAAAAAAAGTTATCATATCGACGCTAAAATGAATGACAATAGAATAGGACAGAAACAAATTTTGTTGACCCTGTCAATGAAGGAATTTGGGAAAAATTCAACATACTAGTAGAAAAGAAGAAAAATCAACGGAGGAATACGGAGGAATTGACTAGAAATGATATCGACATATAAAAAGCCAATAATGGATGGAGGAAATTAAAGTTGCGTAAACATAATAATATTAATTGCTAGATAACCACCTCAACCAAAAGCTAAAGCTTATAATTAAGGCCCAATGAATAAACTTATTACTCCGTACAATTTACAATCAATAAACTTATCATCAATGAAGAAGAGTGTTTCAAAAAACTAATATCAATATAATGAAGAATGTAGGTTTCTTTTTCCCTCTTTCCCTCACAGCATCACCAATACAACTTCACCATTACCACCACCACCACCACCTCACCACCACCCTCATCAACACCAACTCACCGCGGTGTGTTCTTATAAAAAAGAAAAATAAATAAGGTGGTTTTGTACAAAAAAAAAAAAAGAGGTTCGTTTTTGGCAAATTATATTACAAAAATAATGGTTAATGTATTAATGTACTCCATACTCCGTATATAATAAACTTTGATGGACTATAGATGTTAGAAGGGACTGAATTCATTGAATGTAAAAGAAAGTAGGAGGATGATCGAAGTAAGTAACATATACTCACCAAGTATGATTACAGATTCCAGTGAAAGTAATACTTTCTTTTGGATTTTGATACAAGGACTTTCCTTTGTGCCATTGCCGTTGAAGCTTTGCGGACATGCACAATAATAACGTCCAGGGGTGTTGTGACAATACTCTTGTTTCTCACAAGAATGAAAATTGGCCGCACATTCATTAATATCTGAATAAACAAATAACCAAAATTGTCAATGTCCGCTCACAACGAGTACATAAGTAACCAAAATACTACCTCTGTTAATTATTTTGTGAAACTTTGAATATCAAATATTCCAAAGTTGCACATAATAATTAGGAAAAATTATAAATAATGATCCCAACTTTGCTCCATTTTCTTTTAATAATCCCAACTTTGGATTATTCTTGAATAATCCCAATTTTGGGGTTGTTTACTTTCTTCAATCCCTTTTACCGGTCGAAAAGGTTATTTCTTTTTTTTTTTTCTTCATAAAGAACACATGTTGAGATCTAATTAGCCACCACCACTTCCTTGACCAGCCATAAATTAATAATAAATAAAAATTAAAAAAAATAGAAAACCCAACCCCCACCACTTCCTTGACCAACCACAGCCCCACCAACAAGATTCCGGCCACCCTAACTTTTGACACTCGACGCCGGCCACCCAACCCCTAACGTTCGACGCCGAACGACCACCACTGCCCTTCTCTCCCTCACGCTGGTAAACCACAACCAGGAACCTTAATTAACGCCGGCTGGCAGCCCCCAACCCCTCTATTCCCCCTCCCATGGGCCGATTTCCCCTATCCCCCCGCGCTAGCTTCCCCTCTCCCTCTGCACCTGTGATCCGACCCACCCACTCAACGCCTCCCTTCCCTCGTTTTCAGACTCTCCCTCAACATCAAATCTCCCACTTTCGAAAACCCCCAAACACCCTTCCCCACCATCAAAAACCCTAGCCGCTACGGTTTCGTGGTGGACGAGGGGCAGTTTGGAGTTTTTGGGAGTGGGGGAGGGGTTTGCTTGGTGTTGCGTGGGGAAATGGCTGAATGGAAGAATGGAAGGGGGGAAATCGGCGACGTCGGTGAGGAATGCAGCGGCAGCCTGGGTAATGGTGGGGTTAAGGTGGGCCGGTGGGGGGAAAGGGAGGAGTGCGGGTGGTGTTAACAGTTTAGTGGTTTTTTTTAAAAAAAAAAAAAAAAAAATTGGGAGCAATCAGGGCTTGACACATGTCAAGTGACCTGATATAATAGGTCATTGATTTTTGTTGACAGGTTTGGGATTGAAGAAAGTAAACAACCCCCAAAGTTAGGATTATTCCAAATTAAGCCAAAGTTGGGATTATTAAAAGAAAATTGAGTAAAGTTGGGATTATTATTTACAAATTTTCCTAATAATTAACAGAGGTAGTATTTAATTCACGAATGAAGTTGATAGGATAAGTTGGATCACCTTGACAATCATGAAGGTAGGGATTAATACCAGTGAATCCAGGTTTGCACTCGCACCGGTAACCCCATTGTCCTGGCAACTGATCAACACACACGGTGTTACCCTTGCATAACAATGGCTCCCCAGCTGCTTGTGCGATTTTGCAATCTTTTGTACCAATTGACCAATTATATACCATTGGATACAATAACTCACTAGCATTTTTGAAGTACGAGACATCGTTTTTAAGAATAGATTGAATAGAGAAGGGCATTTCAGAATTTTTTCGTTGAAGCTGATCCTTAGCCACCACAAACGCCACGCTGCACGGATTGTAACCTAGTACATATTTGTGGTTCGACATACTACCAGCTTCTAATGTAATATTGGTTACTCCGTTTGGAATGGAGGCCAGGCAGCAACCGATGCCTTCGCATTTATTGCTGATATACGATTGGTTAGCGCACCCAGTTATACACCCTGATAGAAACCCACCTGTATTATTCATCATTGTTCCTAAAAACACAGCCATGGTATCGCACCCAATGGCACCGGCTACGTTTTGGGTTGTCGATAGAGCAAATCTTGTGACACTAATCCAGGATTTTAGATTATGGAATTTTGTTCCTGAACTATCAAAACACAAATATGCAATGCTGTTGCTTACCCTGAATTCGCCGTCTAGAGTGATTTTTACTACCTTAGTAGCACCATAAGTTGGAAACGGGGGGACCGTTGTGTCGTTGCAAGTGATATTGTAGAATATGCCCTCAGTATGGGGATTACCGTAGTGGCACTTATCCCCTATGCCGAAAGGATAGGGGATGTCGACGTCGCCACATTTGTCAGGACAACTAGGAAGGGCTATTTCTGAGTTTGTAACAGATGCAACTTCTTGGCCTATAGTTTGATGTGGTGAATACAACAATGTTGCTACAACGATTAGCAACAAAGAAATACCCCAACCAAATTCCCCTTTCAACATCTTTTTGTGATTATTTTTGTAAAACAAATATTTGTTGCAAAACAGAACAGAAGCAAAGAAAGAACTAAGAGAAACAGTTGATTTTCATTATTGGAGGTGTAAAGCTTGCTTTAATACATTTTACAAGAAGAAGAAGAGCTAGGAAAACGAGAGATAGAAGTAAATTGAATGACTAAAAGAAACTAGTACAGTAGGAGGTTATATGCTGCTCTCACATTTAGTACAACCCCAACTAACTAACTTGTGCATTAAAACAGAAATATCAAAATTATCCTAACCAACTTGTTGACGTGTACTCAAGTTGTTATAAAGTATGCTGACTCATTAGCTTGAATTTTGAATATAATTCACAATAATAAACTCATGAGTGTATTTTCACTTTCAGATCATAGAACTTAAGAATAAAATTAGTATGTCAGTCAAGAAGTGTAGTATCTTAAAATCATGTGACTGAGGGGGGGTCAAGATGAACTTGTCAACTGTCCTTTGCACCGCGTCAACTAAGTCCAGGTCTATAGTTTCTCTACTCTAAAGTTCGAAAAAGAAAATTATTGACTTAGTTACCGAAATTGCTTTACACTTAGGCCTAGTTCAATTCACCTTACAAAAAAATTTAGTAAAATAAGTTCAGTTCAGTAAAAATTAGTAATTTTAATGAAAAAATATAATAATAAAAAAAAATCAGTAAAAATAATGTCAATAAGGCAAAAATAATTTCACTTCAATAAAACTAATTCAGTTCAACAAAATAAGGTGAAGTGAATGAGATCTTACTAGGGCTATTCTTTACTTTTGTTTTGTTCTGAGTTTTTAATTTTTGTTTCTTTTTTAAGGAGCTTTTGACTTTACCACCAAAAAAATCAAGAAATACCACCAAAACTTTTAAAAGTTTTATTTTACCACCAAATAAAATTCTATAAATTGTTTTTTACCACCTACAGTTAAGAAAACTGTTAAATCTAAAGGTTTTTTTTAAAAAAAATCTTCGATTTCGTGCGCAAAACATGTTCTTCATAGGTTTAGGGGGCCATTTTGGCCCTTAGGATCCCATTCAATTTGAGGTCAAAATTGACAAAAAATGATCGAAAATACCTCTTTTTGCATGTTTCACGCAAATCGAGGTATTTTAAACACGCAAAACGAGGCATTTTAGATAATTTTTTGTCAATTCTGACCTCTAATTTTTACAGGAGTAAATGCCCCCCAAAACCACTAAATACCATGTGTTCGACACGAAAATTAAACAATCTAATCCGTTAGATTTTTGATGACAGGTGGTTAAAAATAATTTTTTATTTTTTATTTGGTGGTAAAATAAAACTTTTAAAAGTTTTGGTGTTAAAAAACAATTTTCCATGATTTATTTGGTGGTAAAAGTCAAAAAATCTTTGTTTTCAAAACCTGTCAATAATTTTTATATGCAGCTAGCTATACCGTATAGCTAACTACCATTGGTTAACTGCCATTGGTTACGCTGCTACGTTATTGTAATAGAGTTTACCCTATTAAAGTGATAGGTGTTACTTAACAATATAGTTATTTAAGGGTTACTCAATAAGTAAAATTTTAAAAATGATTACTCTATTAGTATAATCGATATTGCTACTTTTTTTTTTGGTAAAGTTTTGGGTGAGACGGACTCACGTGAGTCCACTATCATGTTTTTGGTGTTGCGGGTCTCGCGATCGGGTTTAGTTAGCCCGCGCCTTTTTATTGGACTTTTGTTATTGAGCCCGGTCTCACGTGAGCCCGGTCTCACACAAAACCTTTTGTTTTTTTTTCGGACGGCCACTCGATATGCATGCCCAGCAGCACAAAAAACAAGTTGATTTTCCATAATACGATACCACAAAAAGCGCATTGGTTCCTACTTGATTTTGCTAGGTCGATACTCCGTAGCTCCATTATGTATCAACTTTATCCATCGGAATATTGCAACATTATTTGCATTTTTGCACTATTTACACACTCCTCTTCATTTACATTTCTATATTTTATTAGTATTTAAAAACACAAACCACAAATTTTTCATATGACACATGACATCACAATTCACAAGTCACTCATCACCCCATATGCCACATGTCACTACTCTTAATATGTATGTTTAAGTCTTTATGCATTCTACAACTTGCAAATTCAAGTAAGAAAATGAAGTGTTCATTTCCACCATAATAAAATAATGTTCAAGTAATTAGTACACATTACATAAACATATGAATTATTATAAAAATTGTCTTTTCATATCCTAGACTTTAAATATAATTTCAACTAATATGTCATTTCATATCCCACATTCTACATGTATATATATCTAACTCAATTTCTTCATGTTCTTTCACAGTTCTACCCTCACTCTTTTTTTCTTTTAAGTTTTAGAAAAGAAACAATTACTTTGTATAAAAGCATACCTACATATGAATATAATTAACTCAAGTAATAACCCGTGCATTAAACGGGCCAAAAAGCTAGTTGTACTTCATACGTAAATAAACAAAAGATAAATCTATATAACAACTATGTTGTTAGATTTGTTTCAATTTATACTTTTATTTCATATCTAATCTCATGGCAATAAAAAAAATTCTGACACTGAGTTGTAAAATCAAAAGTTTAGTAGTCACGGGTAGAGGCGTAGAGCTGTCAATTTGGCTAAATGGGTCAGGTTTGGGTTGAATTTGTGTGGGTCAAGTCAACTTGGGTCAGGTCAATTTGGGTTAATATCGTAACCTATGCGGGTCGGGTTTGGCTTGGGTCATGTTTGAGTCGGGTCACATCGAGTCATACATCTTATCGGGTTTGGGTCGGTTATAGGTCAGGTCAATATTATGTCGGGTTACATTTGGGTCGGGTGAATAATAAGTCGAGTTTAATTCGGGTTTTAACGGGATAGTTAAAACGAGTTAGGATCATTCTCGGGTTTGGTTCAAATGATCAATAATTTCCAGGTTATAATCAGGTCGGGTCATTTCTAGATTCAATCATGCTCGGCTTAGGGTCTCAAATATTAGGTTAATTAATCTGGGTCTCGGGTTGATTTCAGGTCGGGTCATATCAGGTTCGGGTACATTTTTTAGGTCGGTTTGTTAACAGTTCATGGAATGAATGACGTTCACGTTTAATCAGTATCAATTTCTTTATTTATTGTAAGTGAGATAATTTTAGATAAGTTTTTATTCGAGCTAATAAGTTTAAATTACATTTTTTTTTCACTTATTTTAGGATAAATAATTTCATTAAAGTCTAAATATGAGTTTGGATAGTCTGGTATTGCGGTACACAATTGAAATATGACAACATTGATAAATCAAATATAACATAAGTTGCTGACATTAATTTGGTTGTGCCAATTTAATACTCCATTCTTTATTATTAGCTTTATAATTTGAATTACAGTCCTTCTCAATTAACTAGCTTCTTTAAGGGAAATATTTTAAAGCATTAATGTGCTACACTAGATTACTAGATATAACAATATAAGAGTTAAGATATGTGTGTGGTGAGGGAAACATTTTAAAGCATTAATGTGCTACACTAGATTACACAATATTAATGTGTAAGGAATGTTAAAGGTAGATTTGTCAATCTGAGTGTTTGGGTCGAGTTAGCTCGGTTTGGGTCAATTTGAGTCAATTGCAATACTATTCGGGTCGGATTTTAGGTTAAAACAGATCGGGTTAAATTCGAGTTGGATTAGTAACAGCCTAACAAGTCGGATTGAATCCAGGTTGGGTTGAATTCGAATTGGTTTAGTAAAAGGCCGGGTTGGTTTCGGGTTTTAACGAGGTTAAAATGGGTTTGGGTCAATCTTGGGTCGGGTCGGGTTGGTTTAGGTAATTGACAGTTTATGTTCGGGTCGGGTCATCTCAGGTCGGGTCATATCGGGTTCGGCTGTTCGGGTCACCAATTTCTCGGGTTCAAACACATCCGGTCATGATCGCGTACGATTCGGGTAAAATTTTCAGATCGGGTCAGCTTTTGACAGCTCTAGTCGCAGGGTAAGCAAACTATGGAGAAGTTAATGACAAAACTGCATAATTGCCAACGCAAGTAGTCGCAGGAGTAACGCAAATGTGGAGAGTCTTTCACCCCATATGCGTCAAGGTCTTCTCTCGTGAATTGTCTAGCCAAATTTGTAACAGGTTTAATTAATTATCAATAAGTTGTTGTCCTTTATTTATTTTTCTAATTTCTTGACTAGTATGTTTTTCTCCTTTTTTATGGATAATATTATATAAGATTGAGAAGTATTCTTTGGGTTATTCCGTTTTTGTCACACCAAAGCATTCATGATGATGATGATACAATTTATTGTACTAGTAGAGTAGTACAACTGTACAACCAGCCAGCATTATTTTTTTGTCCACTTGCTCATTTTTTTTTTTTTTTTACAAAGTTCACTTGCTCAATTTGATACGGAGTACCTAATAAATGAGCAATTAAGCAATAAGGTCATGTTTACTTCATCTTATTTTTGTTGAATTAAAATTATTTTTGTTGAACTGGATTTATTTTTTATGCTTCTCTGTTATATTTTTTTTTCTTCAAAGAAACTAATTTTTACTGAGCTGAGATTATTTTTATTGAACCGAAAAGTTAAAAAGACCTAAATGGTCTTGAATTTTAATGGTATAAGATGGATTATATATAAAATTGCCTTACATGCTCATTTTTCATCGGTTTGATTAGAACTAAGTTTTAGGATGGTGAATAGATTGTAGTAAAAAAAAAAATTGTGTACGGGCCTGTTCACATTTACTGAATCAAGCTGAACTGAACTGAACTGAACTGAGCTGAAATGAATATTGTATTAGAGAAGGAAATTAGGAGTTGAACTGAACTGATTGGAGCTGAACTGAACTAAATTGATTAGAGCTGATGAACTAACTGAAATTAAGCTGAAGTGAACAGGCCCTTAAGTGTGTTTGTTTGGAGATTAAAATTTTTAAATTATAGAGAGTAAGGTAAAAGTTTATACTAGTATTAAAAAAAATAAACAATGTGAGAGGATAGGAATAATAGTAAAACAAAGTAGGATTGAAGCCCATGTGAGGATAGAGGTATAGTTAAATATAAAACAAGATGTCCCAAAAAGGAAGTGATCCACCTAAATAAAGACAATCAATTTAGAAAAGTGATGTACTTAATAATAGAACAGGAGGAATATATAGAATTTGTAATAGGTAAAGTCTAGAATAGACCCAGTGTACAATAACTTATTATTCGCCCAACCATCTAGTATATCATGCTATATCATACGAAATGTAATTATATCATCACAAAAGTGATTATATCATCCAGAAACTGATTATGTAAATGTATCATTCAAAAATTGAATTCATCATTAGAAAAAGTATCAAACAGTAATTACATCATTCAAAAGATAATTATATCATCTAAAAGATAATTTTATCATCCAAAAATAATTATATCATCTCACTAATTGTTTAAAATACAATTATATCATTCAAAATATGACTTACAACAAGATAATTATATTATCTAAAAAGTAATTATATCATCTAAAATGTGACTATATTATTTGAGAGTGTCAAATTTTGGGTCTATAATAATTTATTGTAGACTGAGACCTGTTGTTTGTAATATAAATTGAAGAATATTTGAAATAATTTATTCTCTTTTTTTTTTCTAAATTCTTATTTGCTGCATTTAACGTGATGGAAATAGTTGATATTCGCCAAGAGATCAATCCAGGTTAGTTATTATGAATTCATTGTGATCAATATTGATTTATTTTTTGATTTTGAGATAAATTTGTGGATGAAATCATTGTTTTAATATCAATTGAATTTGTTGAAGCTCATCCGATCGATTTTAATCCGTTACGATCGATTTCAAGCCATTATGATCGATTAATAATTGATATATTTGATTGTTCTCATTAATTTGATCGTTCTTATTCATTTGTGTGAATTTTTTATTAATTCATTGTTTCAAAATTAGTTATATGTACCGCGTCTATACTTTTAAACACTTGGTAAAAAAATCTGAACGATTGCTAATTTTGAACATTTAGTAAAAAAAATCCGAACTGAACATTGAAAATTTTGAACATTTAGTAAAAGTATCTGAACAATCGCAATGTACCACGCCTATACTTTTGAACATTTAGTAAAAAAAAAAAAACCTAAACGATTGCAAATTTTGAACATTTAGTAAAAAAAAAATTCGAAATGAACATCAAAATTTTTAAACATTTAGTAAAAGTATTTGAAGAATCGCAATGTACCACACCTAAACTATTAAACATTTAGGAAAAAAAAATCTGGACGATTGCAAATTTGGAACATTTTGTAAAAAAAATCCGAACCCATCGAAAATTTTGAACATTTATTAAAAATATATGAACAATCACGATATATCTTTAAACATTAAGTAAAAAAATTTGAACTATTTCAAAATTTGAACTTTTAGTAAAAAAATATGAACATCGCAAATTTTGAACATTTAGTAAAAATATCCGAACAATCGCAATGTACCACTGCACGCCTTGAAATCGATAGGATCAGCTTCAACAATTCATCTTTATCTCTACTTGTTGAATAATTTGTCGGGTCTCTACAAAAATGTGAAAAATATTTATAAATTATATTCAAATTGCAAAAAATTAACTAATGAAGAAATTTAATTAACGGTTAATTGCAAATACAAAGAAATTTAGGTTCAGAAATTTTATTTACCTTTTTGCATGTGTTTCTTGCTTTTCTTCCATGGCGATTCGCGAATTTGCAGAGTAGAGAGAAGTTTTTCGGCAATTGAAAGAGGAAAGAAAGAATACGTTTGTTGGAATGGAAAGAAAGAAATAATATGTTTGTTGGAGTGGGAAAAAAGAAAATTCGAGAGTTTAGACCGCGTAAAATGAGATTTGTATTGTATTTGGGCTGGTGGTCCACCTATTTTAGATGGACCAGGGTCTACAATAGACCAATTGGTCGGTTCAGCTCGTCAGTCAGTTTTGCGTTGAGTTATCAAGTTGATTATGTTTTCATTATTTTTAATGTTTATTCAATTTCACCTACCTAAATTCAAATTATAAATAGCTGGATAATCTGTCTTTGTAAGTTGTTGTTGAAAACTTGAAATGAAATAGATAAATCAAGTAATATATACTTCCTATACGCGTCACGGGTCCTAAATTACTCTCTTTGTTTAGTGACTAAGGGCTTGTTCTCATTGACTGAACTCGGCTGAACTGAACTGAATTGAATTTCAATGTAAGATCGAGAACATGCCCTAAGTCCAATTATTTATGCATTGTGTATTCGTGTGATCATCCAATTTTGTACAAATGACGAGCTATATAAAAAAAATTGGATTCATAGTTTTGATCATCATAGAACAAGCAATGATTAACCAAAAGTTAGAAATAAGCTCAAAGAAAAAGATTGATTTTTGTTTTACGACCAAAATATAATTCACTTTTAAACCTTAACTAGCTTATATCCCGTGCAATACACGATCTTTGACAAAAAATTTATAATGGATTGCAACATTTAGTTAGTTTTACATTAATTTATAATAGTTAGTTTTACAATAATTTATACTTCCTCTTTTAATTTTTTTTTTTTAAAAAAATAATAATAATTTATACGAAGTACATATACAAGTATATAAAAAAAATTGTATTTTGTTATAAAACAAATCAACTTGGTTTTATACCTAAGTAATGATAAACTTGTTTCAAAAAAAAAAAAAAAAAGTAATGATAAACGTGCAATATAAAATGTAAAGACGAGCCATATCTCAGCAACATCTTGCTGTTATTACTGGGCAGCATAGCATTATGTACTTCTTCTCAATCTACAATCGGCAAGATCCACGATGATTTTACACTATCCTGATAAGATTAAATGCTTTAGAAAGTCTGTTTATATCCAGTTGCTGAATCAAGAGCTCAAATGCTCAGCAAACTCAAACTGTGGTTCTATGTACATGGAAAAGATAAACAAATGACCAAGCATGTTACATGGCATGAAAGTACGAAACTTATCTGCCATGAATACAGCTACATGGCCTACATTGATGGAAGCAGCCAAGAAAAGAAACCTAGCTTAGTTTCTCCCTTTGCACGTTTAGAAGAATAATCGGTCAACATGTTCCATAGGTCTCCAACAGTCCAATTATGGGACAAGATCCAATTACACACCTGCAATACATTCCCATGAGAGTAGAATATAAGCATGTAAACTATTAATGCAATTCTGCAAATGCCAAAACACGTTTTTAAAGTTATGAAGCAGGGGTTTATATGAGGAAAGCAATTGTTTATAAGAGCCAGCAAATGACTTTCAAAAGCAGAGACAGTATGAAAAACGCTTGAATTATTTCCTTCAAAATGTAAACAAGAAGAATATACCTGATCCAAATTTTGCAATGCCTCCAATTCAAACGTGTAATATAAAATGAAAGGTCTCAAGGCCTGATAAGGTTAAACATCAGGAGCAAAACATTAGGTTTGGTTGAAAATGGAGAGAACCCTATGAAAAGAAAGAAAACACAATCTCTCGCATGGTTATCCAACACTGCTCTCAGAAACTAATGCAGGAGAAAAAGAAAAATAATAAAAAACAAAGAAAAATAAATAAATAAAAAGGGAAAAAAAAATACAGGGTGGCTTTCTCCTGTCTGTTAGTCTGAGCAACTCTTTCATGTTATTGTCAGAAACACTCACATAAAACCTTCATATATTTAGTTCCCAGCTGCACTTTGTGAACTTCACTATGTAAAAAGTACCATTCAATTTTAACCTCTTAGGCTTCATGCAACTTCAACATAAGCTAGGCTTGTGAAAAGATTGTGACAAACAAGAATCAGCATGTACTTCTAGGTTCTAAGCTTGCGTCAAGATATTGAATACATAAATATACATAAAAAGTGGGATTTGGTGTTCAAATAATAGAATATCTATTTTATTAAAACTTACAAGTACTTAGTAGTGTATTTTTATGTTAAGTTTAGCTTAAAAGAACATATCTGAAATAATTAAATTTAATCAGAAGAAAACAAAACTTAGCCTGTAAGATAGGTTTCTGAAAGTTGCGTAGAACACTTGTTTTGATAAAAGAGCATTGAAGGTAGAGAGATTAAAATGGCCAAGAAAGAAACTAAATCAAGTCATTTTCTATTGATTGAATTATGATTAGAAAAGAAAATGGTGATATACAACAGATGGAACAAATGAATTCACAGCAAACCAGATAAAACACCTCTATTATTACGAACAGTAAGGAGACATACAGACATTGTTCAATGTGGACCAACTAAGTGAAATATTACAGCTGATGGTTGTGCTAATATATGAACACAGAACACTTGAACAGTAATCATGTGAATTACCTTTTCCCAGAAGTTTAAACTTACAAGCACATCCAATTTTCAACAATCTAGAAAAGCCGAAATCAAAAACAGTGCTGGAAAGATGAGTCACCTGAGATGCAGCTAGCCACTGTATTACAGTCTTAACTTCAGGATCTCCACCAAAAGCGCCACAGCCCCAGTTTCCAGTAGCAATCCCAACATCACTATGATGTACTTGCAGCTTACTGTCCATACTCTGAGTGGCTTCTGCTTCATCAATGTCCATTGAGGTCCCACAGCCATCAATTAACTGTAAATGGACAAATTGATCTTGAACCAGGTCAATCTGAATATTTAGCCTAAACTACTTGATAAGCCAAAACACAATCCACTCCATCATAGTCTAGGAAAAGCAGTTATGAATCTAAGGGGTCCAACAATATAAGAACTAGAGAAAAATGAACAGAGTAAAATAGCAAAGCATGATGGGTTCAAGAAAGTTGACTCCTTACAGTTGCTTGAATTTTAGAAATGTTGGCGTCCATAAAATCATTAGCAGGACGAGCTTCACAAGAGTCATAACATTGCAACAGGATCTGATACTGCTGATCTTTAGGTTGATCCAGAAAACCACAGAATGCCTTGTTAACCTCTCTGTCAAAATTCAAAAAGTTAGCCGTGTCACCTTAATAACAGAAATATGAATTTTAGCAACTTGCAAAGAAGGGTATCTGTAAATCTTTTTTTTTTTTTTTTTTTTTTTTTTTTTTTACGGGATCTGTACATCTTAAATATGTCCAAGAACCTCTGATACCAACCCATTGCTCTCAACAATTGTTTACAAACTGTAAATTTCTTTATTATCAATCCCAAGTTGACTGCATACACAATTTCCCCTAGAGCCCGAAAATAAATGTAGAAGAAAAATTCATCAGATTTGGACTTTTTTCAATTCAGCTTACTTGCAATATCAACTAAACCAGACCATCCCAAAATTAGATTGAGAAGGGAAGGAAAAATGAAAGCTAAGCTTGCATTTGCAAGAACTACTGCAACTGACACTTGATAGATGGAAGCCTTCCTTACTCGAAAACCTTAGCTAGACAAAGCCTAAATACAACTATCTATTAATTATTGTCCATCCTAACTGGTAAAGAAAGCAATCAAACACAAATAAAACTCTAACTACCTTGACCAAACAGCTCAGTCCATACTTGATAATCTTTTTAAAATAAAAATAAAAATTCGTGTCATGGAAGTAGCTTTCATAGGGAATATTACAGAAGAAGCAAGAGTAATCACATCCTTCTCTATAAGCTCTTCAGCTAAGTATCTAACATGCATTCCAGAGGCGGATAAGTCTAGTGAACTATTTTATATTACTAATCCCTTATTAGCATACTCACAATCGTTTCAAATTTGACAGGACATAAGAAGCAATAATTTAATATAAGCTCAACAACTCTTTACTCTTGAACAAGTTACAAATAAATAATCCGAACCTCAAGAGGCAGTCAGCTCTGTATTGTCTCAATCCAGGGCGAGACAATGCATCTATTGCAACAATTTTTGTTGTACGTCTTCCCAAAGAATCTACTTCTCTCAAGTCCACATGGTTGCCAGCATAACGGAATGTAGAGGCATATCTGGCAAATTTAAAACTTTCAGAATAAAAAGATGCATATTTATGATGCCATCTAACAAGTAAAATAATGCCTATTGAAAATTATGCTAGTAAAATGTAGAAGAGCTATTGATTTCATCAAGCATGACTTCAACTGTAATCATTTTTTATTATCATACCTTATAACTTCAACCTTAAAGAAACAAGATTATATGAATTATCCTTAAGGTTAAAGTTATTAAGATACACATATCTAATAGCAAAAAGGTCAAAAATTAGATTTTACCAGCACTAACCCTGAGTAATTTGAGAAACGTTCCGTACCCACAATCTCTATCGCCTCATTGTCTGACATGGAAGGCAAAAACAGTATGCCAGCAATCAATTCAGGATTGATCATGAAACGAATCTCCTCCTACAATAAGATTAATCACCAACGAAACAGGCCATTTCTTCAGACAAGAGACAAAAATCAATGCAGTGCAGGATTAATGAAAAAATGGTCATCCAACAAGACAATCGACAATTACAAGTTCCCAGAGGCGGATAATTCTAAAACTTTAGTTAATTTCCAAACAAGACGACTAGTAGATCTATGACTCATATAGTGCACACAACAAATGTATAACGAAAAACTCAAGGCGCACCAAGGCGTTTCAGAGTTTCCTATGCTTCGTTGAAGTGAGGCGCATATAATAAACAGTAAAAAAAATTCTGAAAAACTGATGTGCGCCTCAATGCACCTTAAGCTGCGCCTAGGCACGCCTCCATGCACATTAGCTGCGCCTCATCAAAATAGCTTCACCTAGACCACAAAAAGTGCATGAACCCTAACGCCTTGCGCCTAGGTGTGCCTTTTCAAACACTGCACACAACTGACCAAAAACCAGGAATATATTTTGACAGATGAGCAAGTTATTTTCACCATGCACCAAGGCATTGCAAAATGCAAACAGTGTTTTCTTCAGAATTAGAAACATAGTGTCATTAATAAGTTGATAGCAGAATCACACCAACAGTCCAGTATACAAGCAGATAGGCTACATATCACTCAATTACTTATAGTAGTGCACTAGTCCATTATAATACTAATACCTTTACCTATGAAGAATCATCTCAGGAATATCGTCTCACCTACTGCCACAAAGGTCTCAAAACCTGACCTTATGCATGAGGTGCCCTTTTAAAGCACTATATATGACTCATAGATCTACTAGTCATCTTGTTCGGAAATTAGCCAAAGTTGTGGCAACAGGTTATAGATCTATCAATCTATATTTGCAGGTATGAATCCGTACGTAAACAGTTAAAAAGAAAAAAAAATAAAAAATAAAAATATCAGGCGAGTGTTTTTTATCAGATCACATGTAAGTGATGTCCCACTTGATCTGTTGATTGTCCATAAACTCAATATCATTTTAAAATTGATAATGTCCCTTTTTTCAAAAAAAATAATAAAATAAAATAAAATTGATTATGTCCCTACGTACATAACCTAAGACAAAGGGTGTGATAAAGCATGTAAGAACTAAGATGAAGGATTATAAAAGTGAGAGGGAAGTTTCCCCGCCACTCCCTCCTGTCGTCCCCTCTCTATGTATCAAGTATTTCAAGACCCATTACATAAAAAATTAAAAGTATTTCACATCTGATTAACAAATTAAGGTATGAGAAGAGCAATTAGAAAGAAAACCTTTGTAATTATTTCCAGAAACTTTTAAGGTGAAGGCTTCAAAACATAAACTAGAGACAAACACAACAATTTTAAATTAAATTGGATGATACAGATTAGACAAATTAATGTCATTTGGTTAAAAGCATATTGAGCATCCATATCTTCAATAGGTGTAGTTTAGCCTACCTGAACACAACCCTTGGATAAAGCACCACCACCAAGCTTCTTGTTTGCGAAATCGACTTCCAGAGCTCCTCTCGACTGGTCTTCTATCAAGCCTGAAGGGAAGATCTTTCACAGGAATGTATAAGTTTGAAAAATGTTCCATTGTATAATACATTGTAAGAAATAATTGTAACCAATTCCTGCAGTAGATACTTTTTTTCTAGTACAACTATTTGTTACCTCAAACAAGCAGAGGGGAGCTATAGAGTTGGCCCAGAAATCAGCAGTGGGATAAGAAACAAGAGGTAAATCATGCTCCAGAGGAAGAACTTTCCTTTCAAATGAAACAAAGCCCGTCGGTAAACATGAATGTATCCTCTCAAAGTAATGAACAATGCATTTGATTTTGTGCTCTTGATTTTCATTGTATTTTTCATAAAACATCCTGAAAATATTGTATAGCATTTATAGAATCAGAAGAGTTTAATTAAAAAGAAGCAAGTGATAGCAGAACTAGACATCCCAAAAAATAAATAATAAATAAATAGAATTAGGCGTGAATTGGAAGATATTGAGCAAGTCAAATCACAAAGTTGCAGACTACTTGAATTTAACCCACATTCCTCACGACATATCATACATGATATTTCATATATTTGTGCTTGGTGTAAGCATGGTGGACCTGATTCTTAGCCAAATAAATCGCATATTGGCTATGACAACTTAGATCCACAAAAAATTTTGCTTTAGAAGACAATCACAATGCTTCCTTAACTCCTATGCAAATATGCAATAGCCATGTATGCAGCCACTTTGGCTAGCCTTAAAATTTAACTAATTGGAGTATTGTGTACTCTAAGTACTAATTAGTAGTAGATCATTGTTGTCTAAAACATCTAAATCAACGAAGCCGCTTATCTGACATATATCTCCACCAAAGCACAAACCTATGTCAATTCAATTGCACCTTTTTTTTTTTTTGAAACAATTCAATTGCACCTTTTTAATTACCTTAAAATCTACTATATTGCTTCCTAAATTGCCGTGCCTTACCTGGGTTTGCGTGAACCCTGTAACAAACACTAATTGCTTGTTAAATGCTTGAAGACTTTGGATGCATACACACCATGTCATACATAAAAATTGCCAATTGCACTAGCATATAATGTACATTTTTCATACACGCCTTATCGGTAGTAAGAAAAGGTTTGCAAAGATCCTAAAATGTAAAGCCAATGGAGTCATCACCAGCTTAGAGCCATTCATCTCATACCTTATAATAACCCGCTTAATTTGAATATTCTAAAATAGATCAATTTTTTATTTACTCTGTCTATACTAATCTTCAAACCTTCCCCAAAGTTAAGAGTTTTTAGCTTATATATCACCAGCTTGCTATTTGAAGCAAGAAGCCTGTCATCCACATACAACGAAGAAATCATCTCCACAAATCTTACTAATGTATAAACAACAATCATAAATACATGTGGAAAAACCTTACTTTGTCACAAAGAAGTCAAATCGCTTATACCACTTGCAAAGAGATTACTTCGGCCAATAAAGTGACTTTTTTTAGCAACATACTTGTTTTTCCTTACCCTCCACCAAATTATACACATAGGTTCCCTGGTTGTCTTTACATCAAGTTGTTGCAACTCAAGATCTCCATGGGCAACAAGACTCAAAATTACTTTTTTTTTTTTTTTTTTTTTTTTTGGTGATCAACACCCGATGCAAAACCCTTGGCCACTAGCCTAGCCTTATACCTCATTTCATCAGACTTAGTATGATCCTTTTTTTTTTATACACCCACTTATAGAGCTATAGTTAATATCAGTCTTTCCCAAAGGTAATGGGATCACCTACTATGTCGTGCTCTTTGAAGAGATTGCAAACCACCCAACTTTCTCTATCTTTATCTTTGATAGCTTGTTAGGTGACCAGATCATCATCCTCCATCGAGAGTGCACATCCCACCAAATCTTCCTGTATTGCATCAGAGTTTTATCAACCCAAACTTTTGATCCTTTGTGCCAGTTTGGCCTACTAGTTGCCAAAGATTCTTACTGTTGTTGTAATCCATATGCATTCTCTTATTAAATCCCCTTATGATCAAGTTCATCCTACTCAATATCTTGGCCTACTAAAATCCGATTTTTCTTTAGGTTTTATCTCAAACTACTCAAGTGTTTGAAGTCCTAACATCACCATCATGAGGCACCATAGCTTTTAACAAAGCTACCATGGATCTTTTAATTCTCTACATACTAAAGACAGTATCCTTAAACCCCCTTTGGATACCCAACTCTTTCATGCTTGTTATCCTTGATGTGGTAATATGGCGGGTCTCCATCAAAATAGAGTGGGGATCGATTCATAATATAACAAGCTGTACCAACCAACCCAAGAACACTTGCATCAATGCTTCTTCATTTCTGTAATCAAGCTTTAAGTGCTCATGGAGCCCTAAAGCCTTTATTTACTTTTTTTAAACCCTCAATCCATGTCATTTTTGGCCTCCCTCAGATTTTTTTTCAAGTCCCCAATACTCAATCTCATCACTTTGGTTGGTTCTCTTTAATCTTATCCTCATCGCTGCACCTAGAGTGATTTGCTTGCTACAAAGAAGGAAGGAGATTAATAAATGGAGGGAGCGCCAGCCCTTTCTAAAGTTTAAACCATTGGGAGGTTCATCCATACTGGAAGTCCCTGATTAAAATCAAACTGACAAACGGGCATTGAAAAAATATGTGCATACTTAGCAACATTCATGTGACAAATTCTATCTTTTCTTGTTTACCATACATCATCTTAACATAGACATTTGATCTAATACTTACCATTCAATTTTTCTTGAACACCCAAAAATTTAATCCATATAAAGGATCCAGACTATAATGCTCCTATAGACACATATAGATTCTCTTCACACCTATAGACACATTACAACAATATAATGCTCCTGTTGCTTCTTAGTTCTTACTATTGTAGTAATCAACATTAAACCTTTGAAACACTTTTGATCAACATCTCTGATTTACTTTTATTTGTACTTTGAACTGCTTTTTTGAAAAATTCATGTGTTATTGTGTGGTTAACTCTTCCATCTAATATCACCACCTTCTGGTCCTAACCTTTTTTGTTACTTATTGAATGCTCCAGATACTCAGCTTTACTTCCGCTATAGCTAAAAGGCCTACAACTGAAGCCTTCAAATTTTAACCTCTCCATAGTTGCTCGTCAACTAATACAATTTTTGTCTACAAAAACAATTGTACACATAGCAAGTCAACTAGAAATGTGTTTATTAACTAATCTCTCATCCATAAAGGTTCAATAAAGAAAAAAAAAAGGGGGTTGAAAATCATGATATAACCCAATCATAATAGGAAAAACATCTGCATACACGGTGATACACCTCTTCGGCTCTTCATAATTTCAAACAATTTACTTCACTTCACAAAATGTATCATTCTAATATCATTCTACGCTTTTACTGATACACTAGCATGGATAACCTATTATGTGACAGCCCATCAAAGTACCTCAAGTATCTCTCATGCGCCTTCTTTGACATATCTATGAAGACCACATGCAAGTTGATGCAACCCTTGGCTTTCAAACCCTCTCAATGAAAGATGATACAATCAATTAAACAATACTCATAAAGAATCGGATCAAGAAGAGGAACTAAGACAATTTCATCAAAATTTACATCATAAGATATTAAGCTCCAAATAACTCATCTCCCAAGATATTGCAAGGAATTTTGATAGAAAGGCTTTTCAGTTTGACAAAAGTTTTCATCATGAAATAGTGAAAAACAAAAAAATGTGATAGTTCCACAAAGCAAATACATATATAAAGAACCAACTCCAAAATGAGAGCTAAGAACCAAATCCTTGTGTTAAAAAGTCGGACAAAATAACATTATAGTTCATCATTAATTCAAGAGTGCAACACTTTATGCACATTATTTTTATGCTTTTTAGTGAAGAAAATACATTAATAATCAATTTTGTTATTTTCTTTGATTTAAACAATTTTTAGAAATTTTTTGTTGATTCAAATTTCAAAATAGAGAAAATAAAAAACCAGTAAAAATAAAAAAAAATTAAAAAAAATAAATAAATAAATAAATAAAAAAGTCAAAAAGTAAATGAAATTGCATTAAAAAGCAATAAAAACTATGAACGAGGTGGAAAAGTTGCAAAATTATGAAAACGCCATTAATGACATGGGAAGCATATGGACCATCTTGAAATTGCCATTAATGACACGGGAATCATTTAGACCATCCAATTATGATAATCTAAGATTCTAAGGGCTTAAATTGGTTCTTTGAACCCATTTTAGGCTCCCCCCCCCCCCTCCCCCACCTTTCTTTCTCTCTCTGAATGAAAGCTAACAAAATCTAATATTAAATACTTCAACATGATATTTTGTATGCACTTAATTTGTTAAAGCATTGGGCTACTCAAAAAGTTCAACTATACTGCTCACATAACAAACACACTTGAACATCCATCAAGAAAGAAAAGTAATAACATACGCAAATAGTCTATCAAAGTTGATCACTGGTAAATGGTTGGCACCTCTATTGGCACTTGGAAACAAGCAAAAGAAGGAGCATGATAGCAGAGCAGCAATAAGCTCCTGCGCAGAAACATAGAAACTTGCTGTTAAAAGAACGCTTCACATTACAAATTATGGCATGCAGGAGTGAAAACAAAACAATACTCTTACAAGTGCCAAAGCAAACAATAATTTACAAACTATAATACTATGTATTTTACATATGGCTGATACTCGCAACAAATGTCACTCACTCGTTGCCATGAAATCCAACGCCTACTGCACAACATTGCACTGTAAGAGCACATGTAAATTTCACTTTTTATCCCTATACAAATGCTCTAGCTGTACATTCTCTGATTTTCTTGGTAAATTCCTTTTAATATCCTGAACAAGGCTGATGAATTACATAGTGACATGACTGACATCAAGTAGATACCTTCTTCAGTCCTAAACTTATAGCATAGATGTTCCCTATGTTTTTCTTCTTAGGATTGATATGAACTTTAAACTCAAAGTTATGATGCAACAGAGATACATGAACTTAAAAGTCAAAGTTATGATGCAACAGAGATACATGAACTTAAAAGTCAGATGCAGCAGCAATACATACTTTTCGATATTTTCTTGGCAAAGAGAAGAAATGTTTTAGATTTAAGAAAAGCCAACTCCCTCTGTCCTAAAATTGTTTTTAGTAAGAGCTCTAACTTGTCTCTAAAGCTGAGTTCTACAACTATCACCCTCTATTTTCTCATCAATACAGTCATTTTGATATATAATGAACACTACTGCAATGTAGCAACAAAAAAAAAAAAAAAAAAAAAAAAAACAAAAAAAAAAAAAAAAAAACAATTGTTACTAGCAACTAATGGTTTCACTGTCATCAGTGACAATGATACCAAATTAACTTTTTCAGGCATTTCAGCAGCAAAAACAGTAGGTGAACGTTTATAAAATAGTGAAGGTCACATTGTCTAAACCAATGCTTTCTGTTGTGTGAAACATTTTAACCATTTTTACTATTAAATAAAGATAATAATAAATTGTGGGTAGATACCTGACTAAGAAACACAATGCCTGGTTGTTGTGAATCCAGTAAGCGAAGGCCTGTTTCAAGTCCAACCATAATAATGTCTGCATACTGATAATGAGATTCTAAAAGAGTAGGAAATCTTAGTAACAAATCAGCCATCACAGGGACAACCTCCCCAAACCATTTCGCTGCTTCAGCCCTTGACAAAAACTGTAAAAAAAGTGACACCCTTTTATAAGATTCAGGTTGACCCTATGTAAACACTTCCTTGTCTCATAAAATAGCACCATAGATTGCTCAATGCAAATTTAGTACAAATATAGTAACAGCAGAACAGTAAACTATTTCTCTACTAAACATCTCAAGTAATTTTACACGTCTTTGAGAATTACATCTTGTGAAGGCAACTTGTGTTAGTTATGCAAATGAAGCAGCAGGGAAATGCAAGCTTTCTCAAACGCCATGTAATATGCAAATATTCATTTTCAAATGTCACATCGTAAGTTGTTCAGAAAGAGGAACTGAATCCCGAAATGTGATTTGTATCAGTTCGTTTTGTTTGGGTTACTCATATTATAATTCCCATGATAAACTGAACACCTTTTTTCCACTTCCCAGAAAATGGAACTGTGTTAGTGTGTTGTAAAAACATACACCTAACATTTTAGTTTCTACATTCAACCAAACGACCATTTAGTTTATCTTTGATCCAAAACGATTTAGCTAACACCGCCACAAGCACGTTTCCACAGAGGTACTTGGGGAAAGTTTATACATCACATTAAAATTCCACTTTCATCAAACTATGAAAATCAACAATCTTTAAGTAAATATCACAACCATGAATAGTATTACAAGAATCTTTAATTATGTGTTCTGTAATTCAGTAATCCAACCAAACAAGAAATCATCCATCTCCTGTCATCTAAACCCTCTAATCTCAATAAACCCACATCAAATTTCAAATATCATAAACAAATATTCATGTCAATGCAACATTTAACTCAATTTAATGCATGCTATAAAATAGCACTAAAAATAGAAGAGAAATCAGAAAACCCACATCAAATTCAAATATTATAAACAAATATTCATGTCAATGCAACATTCAAATCAAATTAAAGCATGCTACCAAAATTGCACCAAAAATAGAAGAGAAAGAAAAAAGAAGTAACCTCATCAAAGAAAAGGGCATAACCATCAGCAGCAGAGGAAGCCAAGAGGTGAGGAGAGAGAGAAAGAGAGTTCCTAAGATCAGAAATGGCGAGAAAGAGGACTTCTCCTGAGTCAACTCGGCTATTACTCGGGCCCTTTGAAAGCGATTTCAGAGCTTCAATTACTGGGTTTGGCCATACTAGATGAGATGATTCAAGCTTCAATGGGAGATATGGTAGAATTGATTTCAAATCTTCCCGATTTTCCATAACAAATTTCTTGGTAATTGACTTTAATTCAAGTTCATTTCAGTATATGAAGTTAAGAAGAATTGGTTGTTCTTAAATTTTGCAGGCTGGGTTGAAATTTTGAAAAGTGATGTTTATGAACGTGCCTCGGCTTCCTAAGAATGTTTGGCATCATAAATTCATGAAGACTAAGGAGGAGGGTTAATTTATCAAAATCAATTACTAGTACAACCTTTTTGGGGGTGTTCGGCAAGTGGGAATTGAGGGTGGAATTGGGAATTTTAATCCCAATTGAAAAAATATGTCTTACTTGTTTGGTGGGAATGGGAATACCGGACATGAGAATTTTTCATCATCCTAAAAAGGGTTTGGGAATTGGATTACTTATGGGTGAATTCTCACCATTTTATTATCTAAGGAGGGTAGGTAATAAATGGATGGGAATGGAAATAGGGGTAAAATGACATTTTTGCCATTAATAAAAAGAATGAAATAGTAATCTTAGTAAGGGTATATTTGTAAAATCATTATTTATTCCTATATATTACATCCACTATCCAAATAAGATATTGGCAATTTTTCATGTATTCATCAATTAATTCTCAATTCCATTCCCACATTTTAATCCCCAAACTCCCATTCCCATAATCCAAACACCCCGTCAGAGTTTAAGTCGGTTTCATTTTATATTTCAGACTCATGATACGAAATACAAAGTATGAGGATTCTACTTTGTGAATCAAATGCCCTTTATGAACATGAATAAAGTCGATTAAGCATAATACAAAATGGTCATACGCGATACATGTTTGCCATAAATTTGACATGGGATAACCATATTAGAGGCATGATAGCGAGGACGATGGTTCTATGTATGGACATCATTTTCAAAAGTTGGCATGAACAAAAGGCACAAACGAAATAGGTTAGCCTACTTTTTCTTTGACTAATTAACCATTTACTATAAATACTATGGAGTACTTCATAGTATAAAGGAGGCTCAATAGTGTGGTCAAGTGGGCCAAGCAGTGCATGAACTTTTTTTTTTTAATTGTTCAATACAAACTCAACATTGTATGACTTTTTTTTATGCTTGTTCTAGACACGACTCACTTGAGCATGAGGCATGCATTGCACGATATGTGACTAATGTGAGTCTACATAACCAACACATGTCCCCACCCATAGGCATTCCCAAAAGTCTCAATTACATAAAAAGAAAATTACATTTAGCACTCATAACCTTTATTTACTTGGAAAATCTATGGTAGTATTCTAGTATTGAGGAACGGAAATAATGAATGTATCAACATCATATTATCCTTGCAAAATGAGGCTACAGTGGTGGAATAATTGCATCACTCCTCAACTCGTATGTATAGCAGGGATCAAGCCTCATAAGATGATAAAACCTATTTATAGAATTTTCCTTATCAACACACAAACATTGTGCTTAGGAATATAAATCCTACAAGTGATTGGGTAGAAATCGTGATTGGTTAAAACACCTGTTGTATCAATGGATCTATGGAAAAGGGAAAGAAAAAAAAAGAAACGGGTATTAATAAGGATAGAGTAGTTGAAATTTGTTATCTACTCTCAATTTATTCTCAATACCAACAATGCAAAGGAATGTTTAAATTTTTAATAAAATCTCCATTAACATCTCGAATACATATGTAATCTCTTATCTACAAACTCTTACTACAGTGTACTATAAGCCTAATCGATTTTTGGGAGAGTGCTATCCGACACCATCTAAAGTAAAAGTAACACAAAGTATAGGTTAAAGTTTGGCAAGTAACAAGTTGGATATGAATTATGAAGACAAAATTTTGTACCATAATGAGTTATTGACATGTATGGTTATAATTAGAGATGTCAATTTGGATGATTGGATCGGATGAGGTCGGGTTGGGTCAATTTTTAAGGTTGAGTCATACTAAATTATTTTGTCCACGTGAATCCAAATCTGAATCGGATATTTTTCGGGTCGGTTTTAGATCGAGTTGGGTGTGTTTTTGACACCTCTAGTTATAACTTATAAGGTGGTACATGCCTAATAGTCATCTGTACTCTTTTCTCTCTACACCTTGACTAATGAGCCAACACCTACAATGTCACGCTCTAATGTGTAGAGGATGCTAGTGTGCATTTAGTATACCAAGGTTTCATGCTATTATTTATCCAATAACTAGTATTAGACAAATAATTACACCTAATATTATGTATAAGAATAAACATAACAAGTCACCTCTTAACAATATAACAAGTCACCTCTCAACAATATAACAAGTCGTTATTTAAGCGATACAAACATCGCAATCCACCCTCAACACCAATGTGTCTTCTCATAATGTTGACTTAATACACACACCAAACCATCTTCTAGAACAGATTATTAGTTACCTCATTTTATGTATAAATGTGAAATGCAACAAGTTACCTTTCAACAATATAACAAGTCACCTTTTAATAACATAATAAATCGCCCCCAAACAATCCAACAATTACAATCGATCCCCGAGAGGGCAAGTCTAGTGCATCTCACTTCTCAATTTCTCACCATAGTGTTGACTTCATATTATACCCCAAAAGTTAAAAGAAATCAAGATCAAATCGTTTGATTAGGTGAGAACAAACAAAGGCATGAATCATCCGCGCACACACACAGCACACCAAGGCTCGAAGCATGCCGCTGAAGTTGCGCAGCCTGCTATAAAATCTCGCACTGATTTGTTTCACTCCAACGCACTAACCCCAACACACCAAACTCACTCAAAAACACACAAAAAGAAAAACTCAGCTAACCAAATCAACCAAAAATGGCTTCTTTTGTAGCTTCTCAATCTTGTTTCCTTACTGCAAACCCCACTTTTTTACCTCTTAAACCCACCTCCCTTCAACAATCTTCTGCCTTTCTTCGATTTTCTGCTCCTATTTCTTCCTCTTCCTCTTTTCCTGGTTTGTAGTTTTTATTGGTTTTTTCCTTCAATTTTTGTTCAAAAAATTGATAAAATTTAAAGGGTAGTTTTCAAAATTGCAAATTTATTGATTTCAGGTACTGGGTTGGTTCATGTTGCATCAGAAAAGAAAAATCGAGCATCATTTGTTGTGACTAATGCTGTTAGGGAGCTTGAAGGTTATGTCACTAAAGCCCAGAATTTCCGATTTGCCATTGTTAGTTTTTTCTATCCCTCTTTTTATGCTGATTTTTTTTCAATTTTATCTTTGGTAATTTTTTTTTTTTTTTTTTTTTTTGGACAGAATTTTGATTATGTTTAGTGTAATTTGTTAGATTAGGTAGTAAGTGGGTAGTTTCACATTGAGGTTGAAATGTTGTGAGATTGCAATTTAACAATGTATATTGATGTGCATTTATAAATTTTGATTGTAGATTGAAAAGTAATGGAATTTAGTTTGACTTAGAGGAGTAAGGGGAGTTTTTAATAAACCCATTTTGATTTATTGATATTATGAAGAAATAGTGGCAAATATGTTAGTTTCATCATAGATTTTGTTGGTTTTGATGTATTATTATAAGGATTGTAATATGCAATGATGGAATTATTGTACTGATGTTTTGATGAGAATGAAAATTTGGAGATACCAACATTTCAGACCTTGGCTTCCTTTTTCTCTATGTAATTTAGTACAGAGAAAATAAAATTGGTGGTAATCAGATAGGGAAATAGGGATTACTCAGCAAATAAGATAATCGGGATGAGGCGTTTGGGGGAGTGAGGGTAGGGGGTAGGGGGTAGGCCGGTAGGTAGGTTTGGGTACGGTTATACTGAAGTAGTGCAGTTGATATATATAAAGGCAAATAAAGAGATTGCAAATTGTGGCTTATGATGTTTATGCTCTTTCTGCCAACTAGAGTTCAAGTATCCTTGGCAGAAGTCAAAGCATCAAGCATGTGTTGCATGCTGTGTCTGATAAGACAATAAAAGTACTCCTAAAAGAAAGGCTTTATACTGGGAACAAATGCAATTTAACTTTTGTTTTATGAATGGGTTTCTTTGCTGAGTAAAGTAAACAATGACAGACATACTAGCCGCTGGAAAATTTTGTATAGATACAACTCTATGGCCCTGTTTGATTTGCCTGACAATATCTGATCAAATGGAAATTCTTCTGATGTGATATGTTTAAAATCATATGAGATGATATGAACTGAGCCAAACTTTTCTAAATTGTGAAGATTATTTCTAGTGTAATTTTACGATCTAGTATAAAAGTTTCTAATTTGATTTTATATGGACTTCTATTAACTACGAAGTATATGTTAATAAGGTGAACCAAACAAGACCCAAGTGGCAATATTAAGAGCATTTAAGGCCTATATTGGCTATATATATCATGTCTAAATCAGAATAGTCTTCAATTTTGGCAATCTATTTCCTCTTGTTTAGATTGAGCCAAAGAATGTTCTCAGTTACCTGGTTGAAAAGGAAGGAAAATGTGTATCTGCATTACGGACTATTAAAATTAAGATATAATACAACCTAATAGAAAATTAGGCAAGCAAAAGGGGGAGCCAAAAAGAAATGTCAACGCCTAGCGCGGGAGAAGGGTGTATGCAAGTATTTGTACTGTAATTAGGTAGGGAAGAAGGCATGCTTTCCCAGATGTTTTGTGACTGACAAAGAAAGAAGTCATGTGATAATGTAAAAAATCTTACAGATTCTCTGCAGTCTCAAATTTGAACTATTCTCTTGAGCATGTCTAATTAGCCTACTTCTCCTTTCAAATGCTATAAGACCGACACTGGCTGCTTGTAAGCTGTAGCAGTGACTTAATGAGTTAGTGATCTACAGGCTAATTGTAAGATCATAACAATACTGAAACTTGTAGATGTGGCTATTTAATCTGCAGAGTAAAAGCTTTCCCAGAATAAGGGAGAAATTTAGATATTATTTCCCTGTATATAGGTGCCTCAACATTAATTATACTCATACTTTTTTATGATGATTAGGCGTTACGTGACCATAATTGCTGAAAGATATAATTGGTTTTAAGAATTGTTGTACATTATTTAGTCATTACATGACCCATAGTTTTATGGGGCATAATTAAACCTGATAGGTGTCTGTTTGCAACTCTAATTTGTCTATATTTTCTTCTTTTATTTAAGGTTGTGGCTAGATTCAACGAATTTGTGACAAGGCGGCTCATGGAAGGAGCTCTTGACACATTCAAGAAATATTCCGTCAATGAAGATATAGATGTATGTGGCTGCTCTATGCCTATGTATATTTGTGACAAGTTTTTCCCAATCTGTGCAATGTGTTTATGCCATCAGCACTTTGCACAGATAGAGAAAGTGCCTTATTCTATTTATAACTGGATAAACTGATGGAAGATGGTGCATTAAATGAGAAAGACCTTTTCTGTCTCTATTTGGTGGAGCTACTTGAAGATCTCTAAGTTGACTCCCCAATCCTCATAGCACATGCCCTGATAGTTTCAGAAATAAACATGTTCAAGTTCACATCTTTTTAATTGTTTCAAGTAGTCCTTTATTAATATCAATGATTTGTAACCAAACTTTTCTTTTATGACAGGTTATTTGGGTTCCTGGTGCATATGAGCTAGGTGTAACTGCACAGGCACTTGGACAATCCGGAAAATATCATGCTATTGTTTGTCTTGGAGCTGTGGTAGGTCCTTGATGTGTGTTAGAATTCATTGCGTTGTTTTATATTTAGTCAAATCCTTTCTAAATCATCCTTCTTGCTCCTTTACCACTTGAGTTTTTTTTTGGGTTGTGACCTAGGTTTAGCATGGCCATTTAGTCACAAGTATTGTACTTTTCCATGAGTGCCATTTAGGGCTGTCACAATTACTTTATTTCCCATGTTGAATATGATTGATACACTTGATTTCCAGCACGCATTGGACTCACGCACCAACTTTCTCAACCTTTTTAATGCTTCTTTTAATTTGACATGGTACCCTTAGGCCTTAGTTGAGGTTTCAAGGCTGAATCAAATTTTTATTCGTGTTATTATCTGAAAAGTAGCTATTATAGGGATATTACAGGTCATTCTTCTTAATGTGCAATTATTTAGAGGCCCTTTTCATATTATGTGCATGTTTCATCACTGTATGAGGAAAGAAGTCCAATGTCAATGGCTAATTTTTCTCATAGTATGTTAATGTACATTTTGTCTCTTATTGAAACCATATCTGAATTGTTCTTGACCTGATTATGTTTAATTCCTTGTTGGCAACTTTAGGTAAGAGGTGATACTTCACACTATGATGCTGTCGTTAATTCTGCTTCCTCTGGAGTACTCTCAGCTGGATTAAATTCAGGTAGAACTTCTTAGTCCACATGATATTGGCATTTGCAGAAAGACAGTTTACTTGCAAATGCAATTCTCCATTTAGATGTCAGTCAAAAATAACTGTTCCCAAAGTGCAAATCATAGCTCTGAAAATTGTCTGTGTTTATTGCATGTTGCTGATAAGTATAATTGTGATTTTGTTGTTCTGCTGCAGGAGTACCTTGTATCTTTGGTGTCCTTACTTGTGATGACATGGATCAGGTAATTTTTTCCGACCCCCTATTTCCTCACTTCAAAATTTTAGCATACTATCTCTATTTTTTATTTTTCAAAATCTTTTTTTGAGAAAACTTTTTTAGCATACAACTATCCAAATATAACGAATGTCATATCATCCGTCTTTTGTCACCTGCAAGTTGTTGTATGCTCACTGATAACATCTAGACCTCTTTGCTGCCTATTAATTTACTTTGGGACCTTGGTACAACCAACTGATCAGTTTGTCTCTTTGATACTAATGTGTTGTTGATGCTAAATCGTTTTGCTTCAACCTTAAGCCCCTTATAATTTGTGTTTCTCTTGTGCATTGTAATTGCAGGCCATAAATAGAGCTGGTGGAAAAGCGGGTAATAAAGGTGCCGAGTCAGCACTAACAGCTGTAAGTTTTTCACCGTAGCCTACATAATTGCTGACCATTAATTTTGACATTATTTTTACATTTTCTAATCTGATGTAGAATTTGGAACATGGTCTTTATTCTCTCTAGAATAAGGGGGGAGGGGAAGGAAGATGGGAAACCATATGAGAGTAGCCTATAATAATATATCCAGTATCATAGGGTTTGGAAGTTTGGTTCATGGTGCTATGCCATTGCACCACACCCTGATTCAATGGGATTTTATGTCTAGGTGTAAGGAGTGCATATGCTGTATATATGGATCCGCAAAATATAAGCTCTTATCAATGACCATCTGACTTATTTTGGCAGATTGAAATGGCTTCGCTCTTCGAACATCATTTGAAGGCCTAAATTCAATATGGTTGATGTAAAAGGTATTTCCCCTGTTCATTGAGCCACTTCAAGGTTACCTAATTTCCTGAGCTGCTATAAACAAATGAGCACGGGGAAGGAGGGGATTCAGAAACTGAGAGTCTTACAGTACATTGGACGTAAGATGAAACTTACCACCCCTCCTGAGCAAAGATTAAATCTTGGGCCTTTTCTTTTTTTTTAGTCATTTATTTGGGGTTTTGATAGTTTTTGTTGGAATAAATTCTTGTTATGGACAAGGAGCGTTGTTGCCTGAGAATAGTTCAAACTTATGTCTCTTAAATTTCATCTTGCAACTGATTTGCTTGTCATTTGTCAATGTCAACCAAGACATCGTTCCAAATGTAACCTTTGTTTTCTTTTTCGAGTCGTTTGTATTGACATTTTTGAAAGTAAGATATCAATGAACAGACGAACAAATGTTATCCTTCTTTTATACCCTTTAAAAATTCTTATATGGGTAATTCTGTGTATTTTCTATGGCTACTTATGCAATACAATCTCTAAAAATGCTGTTTTCTTGGACCTTAAATAAATTTAGAAAATACTGAATTTCATATTGAATTGAAAAGCTAAGTATGCCTATCTTCATAACCACTCTAGCTTGAATTTTTTTTAAAAATAGCCAAAATATTTCAAGCTTATTAACTTTGAGTATTGTCCTTGTTTTTTCAAAGATCCTTCCTTTTGAGGTCCATACTACAGTAAATTTTTAGTAGTTTAGTGGAAGATTTCGAATAGCATACTGAGAGAGAACTAATTTCCTAGAAAAAAGGGAACTAATTTCCTAGAAAAAAGTAATCCAAGGATAACAAATTATTGTTTTTTCTCATTACTAAGTCCAATTTAATAACTATGGTTTTAAAGTTGGTGCTTCGTTCCAAATAAAGTATCTATTCAATTTATCAAAAAATAAGTACCAATTTGTAGTTGGAGTGGATAGTGATGTAGACAAAATTTGATACCCAAGGTCTCGTGTACCATCTGCGACTTTACTAAGGTTGTTGGTAATATTTGAGGTAAACCTTGAATGTAATCATTAATTACTATAGTTAAGAACAAGGTTTTATCAATGGTGTTAGAATATTAAGCAAAAAACTTTGTCACATGTGTGCAACGTGCTAAAATGATGCTTATTTTAAATCAATGGGAGCACATGAGACATCTAAGATTGAAACATATAGTAATCAAAGAATAAGAAAGGTTTAATGAAATTTCATAAACATAAAAACATTATTTTAAACAATTAACCATATTTTATAGTCTGAGTACAACAGAAATATTGGACCAAGCTATCTCCATTGGTCCTTTAAGATTCCTAGACAAGAATTTTGATTAAGATATTCAATAAATTAAAACCATTTTGGATCAACAAGAATAAAGCAAACAAAAGAGTTGATGAAGAAAGTGATTAGTGATAATAAGAAACTTCGAATCAAAGTCAGATGAAGTTCCTTAAAACAAATTAACAAAATTTCTACAATTAAGGAATGTCAGCTGTTGTTTTGTACCATAATAATATTTCAAAAAAAACAGTATGATTCATGTTGTAATAAACCATGCTGCAGAGGCCATGAGGAAGAAACCTAAATATTCCCTGTCTATGCCTTCTTCCTCGGTTTAATGCAACTGTCAAATATAATACATTGCTCGTAAAGTCGAAATCATACATTATTTGTTAACAAAAGCAATATTATTCATATTTTGTAATGGTGACATTGCAATTAGCCTCAGTAGTTCCTACCAATATCAAACATACGCTTCTAAGGTCACGCCATAATGAAGTCAGCACTCGTAAAAAGTTTTTATTATCCGTTTGTTCAAGTATGCCCATGCCAAACTTTCAGCAGGCAGATCAACTTCTTTCAGTTTCATCTCAGGAAAATCAGGTTCTTGACTTAATCGTTTACATATAATGTTAATTTTAGAGATTTTAGGCTTACTATATTTTATAATGTCAGGGGTGGTTTTGACTTATATTAAGGGAATTGTGCATGTAAGAGTGTTGCAGCAATATTATTTGGAAATGGTTCAGACTGTAAGTTATGCCCATTGATGAGAAGACGGTCAGCAGGCGCTATTCCACTAGGAGCAAAATACAGACTGATAGATGCTGTTGTAAGCAACTGCATTAACAGCAACATAACCAAGTTGTATGCTTTAACACAATTTAATTCCACTTCTCTCAATTCCCACCTTACAAGAACTTATTCGAATGTGGGTCTTGGGAAAGAGGAGTTTCTTCAAGTCATTGCTGCATGTCAAAGCCCAGAAAATCAGAGCTGGTTTCAGGTCAGGAACATGTTTTATTTTTTTTTATAGGAAGAGTCTGTGAACTTGCTTATGTTTTTTCGGGTTATTAATTTCTTATAGTCCTTCCATGTAATATACTTATTTTTCTTTTTTGTAAATGGCAGGGAAATGCTGATGCTGTTAGGAGATTTTTGTGGATGCTAGAAGAGTGCCCTGCCACGGAGTTTCTTATCCTCCCTGGCTATCATCTCTATAGAATGGATTACCAGAACATTCTTCAGCTCCACCACGAAACTAGAGCTGATATAACTATTTCAGCTCTAAGATTAGAAGAAAGGCATGACAAAGGTTTTGGTATTTTGAAAGTAAATTCAGATAATAAAGTACTCGACATATTTGAAAAAGAGACCGTGTTTCCTTTGGTGAGTTGCTTGGACTTGTAATAATTTCATCATGAAGAAGCTATAAATTTCTTCTGACTTAATTTTCTCGAAACACAATCAATCAGGTTGGAAACGTCACAAATTCCCAAGATAACAACCATACTACTTATGCAAGCATGGGCATCTATGTCATTAGCAAAGATGTGATGATAAACATTCTCAAAGAAGACCTTTCATGGGCAAATGACTTCAAGAGTGAAGCAATTCCTGGTGCTATATCATTAGGAATGAAGGTATGGGGAATTATACTTATTGATAAAATCAACTAATTCAAAGGAAATATATTGTGATATATAAACATCATATGATACACGCACGAATCATAGTCACATTAGTATTGAAATCTTAAACCAAAGTAGCTCATTTTCCATATAAAGTTTGAGGCATTTATTCATTATGGTTCACTCGAAGGACAGTACATCATACTGCTTTCTCTGTAAGCATGTAAATTCTTCAAGCAAAAGTCATTACACAGTTTAATTTCATATGGTTTCATTATTTTCACGTGAATCCTTCTGCACGACAGCTAGTTCTGTATCTAGGTGACTGATTCTGATTAATTTTAGATTTCAATTTTTCAAAATGTCATTTTAGATGTCTGAAAAAGATGGTTTACAATTCACAGTTAGCTAAAAAAAGTTTTCCTTTTGTTCTTTGGGCCAAATCTAGGTTCAAGCATATCTATTTGATGGATATTGGGAGAACATGCAAAGTATAAAGGGATTCTATGAAGCCAACATGGAAAGCACAAAGACTACAGACATAAGATTTGAGTCAGTATAAGTCACTTGATGAAAAAAAGATGCTCCCTTCTCCTTTAAAGGAAATATGCATATACCTTCTTTGAATGTCCCTTGGAGAAATACATTGTATTCATTCTCCCCTTTTTTCTCTCAACCTTTTCACTCTCCTACTTCTCCGCGAAGTCAATACATGTTTCTTCAAGGGACTGAGGGAGCAAATTAAACTTTAACTGTCAAATTGTCAGTACGTCTACTAAACATCATTGATATAATTCTTCTTAAGTCTAATATATACACATTTAACCCTTTTGGTCACAGCTTCTGTGATAGCGACTTTCCTCTCTATACTTTGCCTCGGCGTCTCCCTCCAACAAGAGTAACTGATGCTGTAATTATCGACAGTGCCATAGGAGATGGTTGCCTCCTCAATGTAAGAAACCCACTTCCTATCAAGAAAGTCATTTTAACTTGTTCTGTTTCTCATCTGATTAAGCACAAGTATGATGTTTACAAAAGCTATCTATAAAAAAAGCACCTTAATTACCATGACTTTGAAAAAAGCACCCCTTTTTTTCGTTCTTTCAAGCGCAGAGGTGCAGAATCAAAGGCTCAGTGATAGGTCTTGGAACAAAAATTGATGATGCAGCTGTAATAGAAGATTCAATTTTAATGGGATCTGATATCTACCAAGTAAGGCTAATAGTTAAACTTTTAACTGCCCCTTATGTGTCTAATGTGAAAATGATTTGCATGTCTTTTGAACTCGGGTTCTATGTGTGATTTGTCAAGCACGGGTATGTCTTCATGTGTCAAACTCGGCTAATTTATGAATTTTTTTACAGTATAACTGGTACAAAGTGTCTCCCAATCATTTTACTATTATCCTTGTTTTCATACAATGCTCTTTAGTAATAATCGTTGCTCACATCAAAATAATCTGTAAAGTTGAAAGGCTATACACAATATCACTAGTTCCCTGTTCTGCCTGTTCCTATAATCAAACTATACGCGAATCTGGCAGAATTCTACATGAAAAAAAGTGTGATTATGAGTTCCCATTATACATTAATACCTTGAGTTGTTTATACTCACCTTCAACTGATTCTGTAAACAAACAGGAAAGTTTTCTGCAGAACATGGAAACGAAGACATCATCGAAAATACCGATAGGAATTGGGCAAGGATCATTCATAAGGAAAGCTATAATAGACAAGAATGCAAGAATTGGCAAAAGAGTCACGGTAAAAGATGCTGAAATTCACATATAAACACATCATGTCTATCATTGTCTGAAGTGAAATTCATGAAAGCAAAGAATTTCCATAATCCCATTAGTTAACAAATGACCATGAACTATGTTTACTTGAATGTTTGCAGATTATAAACAAAGATAATATACAGGAGGGAGGCAGGGAAGATGAAGGGTACGTGATACGCGAAGGGATAGTAATTATAACTAGGAATGCAATTGTCCCGGATGACACTATCTTATAGTGATGCAGAAATCATTATAAGAACTTCAACATCATTCTTTCAACAGAATAAGGAAGAACAAACACATATCATTTATAACGCAAGAAGGCCAAGAACTATGCCTTTTCGGACCACTCTGTATAGCAACATGAAAATTTTATTTGTGCAAAGAAAGTGAGATATTATACCAACAATTCTTGCTAAGAATTCACATTTTTTTTGTTCTTCTGATTGAGGAGAACTATACATGCAAATTCCTACATGAAAAACATTCATAATATGTAAAAAAATTGATGATTTTAGTTGGTGTATCAACGAATATTCAAAGAACAACGTATACTATATATGAAAATCAAAAGTAGGCATGAATGTGGTGAAATAAATTTCAGTGAAATTTTATTATATGATGTACATATATTGTAGATGCAACATGGGTCTCCTCATCATAACCAACGTTAAATATTCCACTTGAAAGGACGGTTGAACAAATTCGATATCACCACCTTCATTCGTTATTGTTACAATCACAATTCACCAATCCTGCAGCTTCTGCTTCGTGGTTCATTCAGTTGAGCGGGCACAACAGGCGGGGACTAGGCACCGCAATGAGTCGACTCATTTTCGAAACAGTGGCTCTACATGTTTCATCCAAATTTAGTTCACTCGGCTTCATCCCATCAGGCAACTCCCACGTAAAACAATGGAGTAAGTTTGCCGTGCACAACTCAAGCGTGTATAACGCTAGCCCCATACCCGGGCAAGACCGTCTACCCGATCCAAAAGGTATAAATTCAAAATTAGCCCCTTTTAAATCGGGTGCACCCTCTCTAAGGAACCTTTCGGGTTTGAACGTGTCTGGATCAGACCATGAGTTCGGGTCTCTTCCTATAGCCCATGCATTAATCATGACTCGTGATTGTTTAGGAATGTAGTATTTTCCTATGACCGTATCCTTAGCAGTCTCGTGGAGCAAGAGCGGGATTGGTGGGTGCTGTCTCTTTTATGCAACATCGAAAAAATGGGAGCTTATCAAGATCCGATTCGTTGACCTGTCGAGTCAAACCGACTACGTCAACAAGCTCTTGTTGGACCCGTTTCATGTATTCGGGATTACGTAATAATTCTGTCATTATCCATTCTACTTTCCATGTTATTGTTTCCATTCCACCAAACATCATATCCTGTACAATCATTTTAAATTGGCCTAAATTGGATTACTTGCAGTCTTGCACAGTTGTGCACACCCATATTTATACTACTTAACTACTATTAATTAATAATTATGATACTTGTATTTGATTATGTATCTATAATGACTATATACCATTATACCCCACAAACATCTTGCTACATGATATACACATCAAATTAAATATTTAACATTTTTTTCTTTCGAAAATAAAATTATTTGACATTTTTAAGTCGACCATGCATGCATCCCTCATCAACACTTTTTCTCAAGAGCAGCTATCAATAAGGCATGTTCTCATACGATTATTTTCACTTCAATTAAGTTCAACTTAATTCATCTCTAATAAGTTCAGTTCAGCTCTAATAAGTTCAATTTAGTTCAGTTTAGTCAATGAGAACAGGCCTTTAGTATCTTTTCTTCTAGTACTACTTTGCGGCATCACTAAAAAAAAAGGTTAATTTGTACTCCATACTCTACACGTGTTACTATATTAGAATAATTGACACATCTTAACTTTTTGCATTGTTCATATATTTATTGCTGTTAAAGTAAACTATAAATTTATTAAAAGCAAATTCCTTTGTTATTAATTGACCTATTTCATTTATCACTTGCCAATGTAAAAGTTACGGAATACTTTGTACTCTGTATATAACAAATGATGTGGAGTAAGAATTCTAAATAATGATGTGGAGAGAGTATCACTTGCATACCAACCCATAATTTTTACGTGAAAAGTGTTAAAAAAAAAAATATTTAAATAAAATCATGGAGAAAGAATCATGTATATGCTTACCATGATAATGCCTTTGATGTTTTCCTTAGTAAGCTTGATGGGGTTATGTGAATCATCCTGCTTATTAACTTTGGCATCCTCACTATAAAAGTTCAACAACTCATCTACCACATCAAGATCATCTTCAACTTTATTGTCTTGTTTTACATGCATGTTCATTATTAGTTGCTTTCTTCTTGGCATGATCATCAATAATCGGATCTATGAACCGGTCCAATGCGGTCCGGGCCTTAACTAGCCGTTTGTTAAGCCCGTTCGGGTCAACCCAAGAGAGAATCTTGATAAAATCCGCTATATTAAACGCTCCAAAAAGCTCGGAAAACTCCTGCAAGATGGCTATGAACTCATCCTGCCCCTTGGAGAATTTGGACCCGAAGGCGGCCCGGTATATAACATTTTTAGTAAGATTAAACACGTGATCCACAATGTTAACAGGACACCCGGCCCGGCCCGAAATGGCCCGGACGATGCGATCCACCTCATCTCGGACAGACTGCCATGACTCGGCCCGTTTCTGGCTAAAGAGGTGCATGACGCACAGTTTGCGCATCTTACGCCAAAAAGGGTTGTAGTGCGCGAAAACCATGTCAGACCTGTCGTAGGTAAGATAGCTGACGGCAATGCTGGCGGGCCGATTGGAGAAGATGATGTCTTGGGCTTGTAGGACTTCTCGGGCCTCATCCGGGCCGGAGACCACCATCATGTGTACCATGCCCATCTTGAGGTGGAACAACCCGCCGTAACGTTCGGCCATCTTGGCTAGCCCACGGTGTGTCAGCTTGCCCATCATTGCTATGTTGCCAATGATGGGCAGGCCCGTCGGGCCTGGCGGGTATGGCTTCCGTCTTACCCTTGTGATGATGCCTAGTATTACATGGGTAGTGCTATAACCAACAACGTTGATTTCAATACAAGAAATAGTTGCTCATGCATTTTTTTTCTTCAAAGTTAGAATTACTATCAGCTAGCTTTGTTATTCCTTGACAAATTGACTGTATTTTCACTCTTGTTATTAGTGCTACACTTGTATACTTCTAATTGTGTGATTTTGTAACATAATTTTAATGATAGAAGAAAATAATGGCGTTAACTTTATAGTAAAAAAAACTAACAACTTGCTCTAACAAAACTGATCGAATCCTATACGAATCGATTCAACTTGAAAAAAAAAATTAAAAAATGATGGATGATGCCGTTAGATACTGATCTAATTGTTTTATCACGAACTCTCCCCCCATTCATTTTTATTTGTCCAATTTGTCTTTTTTGCACAATTTTCAATGATCATATTTTCGTATTATGTTATTAATTAATTCCATAAAGATATTTTCAGTTTAGTAAAAATTAGTAACTTTGGATAAGATACAAATTATATAATAGAGAATCATTAAAAAGAATTTCAGTTTAGCAAAACTAATCTTATTTCAGTAAAATTATACGAAGTAATTAATTTTAGTTCCTTATAAAAATAAGGTTTAAATAACAATGTCAAATACAAAAAATTATGGGCACTAGCTTAGCTTGCATCCAATTATCTTTCATTATGATATCAAATACTCCGTACTTCGTATAATTAAGCTGATGATTAACATTCAAGATCATTTTGAGAGCCCTTTGAACTTGAAGTGTGAATGCAGCATGAGCCCCTTATACCAAACTTTTTTTTAACGCAAAAGGGCAATATCATATATTATAGATAAGCAAATCTGATGATGATAATCATCAAATCAAAAGCTGGATGAGTTGAGAGGTGTGTAAACCACTCATAGTTACTGAAGTTTATCCTAATACAAAAGATAAATATAAAAATGATAAAAGCATAAGGTACAGCAGCAGCATAAGTAATAGAAGCAGCAGTAAGTTTGATCAAAAAGGCAGAGAGGAGAAATTGCGAGCTGCACTGCATAACTAGGAAGACTGCATCCCAGGAATTTCCATAGCATATGTCTGCTGAACTTCAGGAGGAGGGTAAGAGAAAGGCACCTTCTCTCCAATCTTGAACTTGGCTCTTCCCAACATAGCTAGTCTGTCAGCAACATAATTAACTTCCCTGCTAGCATGAAATACAACAACATCCCAATCTCTAGACAAAAGAGAGGCAACATCACGAATTATATTTCCCAGATCACCATCCTCGAAAGACTTGGGGTCTTTAAGCATTTTGGTTAGGCCATCAGCATCTATCTCAAGCTCCAAGTGTTTAATGTTTCTTTCCCAAGCTGTAAGGAGACCTTCCCTTATAGCCAATAACTCAGCAGAAGCAGCAGAAACTACATTGAACTTCATGGCAAAACCTGTAACCCAAATGCCCTTTTCGCACCTAATAACACCCCCACCTCCAGCATTGTCAATACTAATCCAAGTGCCATCTGTATTCAGCTTATGGTAACCCTTGTGAGGAGGAGCCCAAAGTCTAGAGTTCCGAGAACTGGATGAAGAAGGAGTATCCATAGGAGTAGCCTGTTTTAATCTCAAACAAAACACATAATCAACATAAAACTTGTTAAATGTAGTTTGAATAAAATTCATTTTTTGTTCGAAAATGGCTATGTTCCTTGTATTCCAAAGATGCCAAATGGCGACAGAAAAAACAACTTTCCAGGAAGAAGTGTTAGTTAGATTAAAATCGATCCATTCTGTAAAATTAGAATTATAAAAACGATTTAAATCAATTTGAAAGGAAGTAAAGTGTTTAAAAACTAAGGACCAAAAGGCACCAGAATTAGGGCAATCCCTAAATATATGAATGGTATCTTCAAGAGGGGCTTCACATCTCATACAAATGGGATCAAAACAAGTAATTTTCTTCTTCAGAGTACAACCAGTAGGAAGAATATCCCTAACAACATTCCAGAGAAGCATTTTATATTTAAAAGGGATTTTAATTTTCCAAAGGCTTTTCCACGCAAAAGAAGAAAGAAAAGTGGAATTGAGATTTGAAGGAGGAAGAGTAGAGTTGTAGGCAGTCTTTATGGTAAAAGAACCAGATTTGTGGAGGGTCCAATTTAATCTATCAGGAACATCAACTAATTTAGGTAAAGGATGAGCAAGAATTAAAGCATATATAGAAGAAGGAATAAGATGAGCAATGTTATCTAAATACCAAGCATTGTTCCGTATTATGTGAGACACACGCCAATGACCTTTGGAATTAGGGATGTTAAGATTAGGAATGAGATAGAGGGGGCAATCCCCAACCCAATGATGAAACCAAAGGGATGTATCATGACCATTTCCAATATTAATTTTAATTCCTTGTTTAAGAATGTCTCTTCCACGCAAAATGTCCTTCCAAATCACAGAATCAGAAACTTTAGGGCTATAATCTATAAAATTAGAGTACTTTAAATATTTATTCTTAAAAATATCAATCCAAAGCTTATTTTTTTGAGTTAAAATTTTCCATCCGAGTTTAGCCATGAAAGATAAATTCCACCTTTTCAAATCTCTAATACCCAAACCCCCTTTAGCCATAGGATCACAGACCACCTTCCAATTAGTACGAGGAATGTATCTCGATCTATTAACCCTATTCCAAAGAAATTGTTTACATTTTTTTTGAAGGTCATTTATGACACTAGAAGGTAAAATGTTGGTCTGCATAGCATAAACAGGATAAGAATTAAGGACAGATTTAATAAGCGTACATCTCCCGGCCATATTCAAAAGTTTAGCTTGCCATCCTTTAATTTTAGAACAAGTTTTATCAAGAAGGGGAAAATATTCTAATTGATTTAAACGTTTGTGAGAAATAATAATACCAAGATACCTGCCAAAATTAGTAGTATTAGTAATATTACAAACATCACAAATAGATCTCCTAACATTATGATTCATTTTCTTAGGAAAAATGGCCGAAGATTTTTGAATATTAATAGCAAGGCCAGAAATATTTTTAAAATGCTCAAGCACATTCATCATAGTAACAATATTAGTAGTGGTCGCTTTTCCAAAAAGAAACACATCATCCGCATAAAAAAGATGAGAAATAGTGATATTTTTAGCAATTTTCATAGGTTTCCAAGAGCCATCGTTAACCTTGTCTTGTATCATACAAGAGAGACGATCAAGGCAAAGAACAAAAATGTAAGGGGAAAGGGGGTCACCTTGTCTAATACCCCTAGTCGGAGAAAAAGAATCAGTGATTTCACCATTCCAAAGGAGGGAGATTCTAGGAGTACAAATACAACTAAGAATAAGATTAACTATATTTAGGGGGAGATTAATACTTAGGAGAGTATCCTTGATAAAGCTCCATTCTAGGCTATCAAAAGCCTTGGTTAAGTCAATCTTAAGGGCCATGAGATTAGCTTTGTTAGAGGCCTTATTAAAATGGTGAGCAACCTCCTTTATAATAATAATATTTTCCTCGATAGACCTATTTGGAATGTAACTAGATTGAAAAGGGCTAATAAGCTCATCCATAATAGGCTTTAAACGATTAGAGATGCATTTAGTAATAAGTTTATAAATAGAATTACAAAGACCTATGGGTCTAAAGTCCTTCATAGAACAAGGGGAGTCACACTTAGGGATAAGGGATATGTAAGAGTCATTAATAGCAGAAGGAATAGAGCCATTAGTAAAGCATTCAGAGATAAAATTGGATATAGAAACACTAAGAGAAGACCAATGTTTTTGTAAGAATAAGGGCTGGATTCCATCAGGACCCGGGGATTTAATGGGGCCCATTTGGAAAAGAATGGACTTAATCTCAGAAGAAGAAGGGGGTAAAACAAAACCAGGATCATCAAAAGCAGCATTAGATTTAGGAAAATGATAGACTTGCAAAAGATTTAAATCGATATCAGTAGATTTAAAAACCTTTAAAAAATAGTCTCTAGCCATATCTTTTAAAAGCTGCAAATCATTAACCCAAATACCATCATCATTTTGTAAAGATAAAATTTTTCCTCTTGACTTTTTAATGTTAGCAATCAAATGAAAATATTTAGAGTTACAATCAGCATTTTTTCTCCAATCCAAACCTGCTTTTTGAGCAAAAATGACACGTTCAATATGATAAATATGATTGAGATCAAACAGCAACTCCTTTTCCAGATTTACAAGAAAGGTTGAGTATTTTTTAGCAAGAGCAATCTGAATACCATTAATTCTAGCCAAAAGCCTCTTCTTTTTATTAGTGATGTTACCAAAAATATCATGATTCCAAGCTTTAATATTAGTCAGAAATTCATCTCTTCCTTTAATAAAATCAAAATTGTGCACATCCCAATTTTTAACAAAAAATGAAGAGAAATGATCATGTTCAAGCCAAGCAGCCTTACACCTAAAAGGGTAAGGACCACCCCTATGATTATCAAAAACAGAAATTAAAATAGGGCTATGATCAGAATAAGTGCGAGCAAGGTGAGATACCTGAGTGTTTGGATAGGTATTTAGCCAACTCGGATTCCCCATTGCCCTGTCAAGGCGCTCCTGAATAAGCTCCAGACCCTCCCTTGCATTATGCCAAGTAAAAGGGTTGCCCGAAAACCCAAGATCAACCATGCAAGCAGCCTCGGCTAATTTATTAAGATCAGCACACTGAGTACTCCTAAATTTGAGACCCCCTGACTTCTCCGAAGGCTTAGTAACTTCATTAAAATCCCCCATAAACAGCCATGGGGTGTTATCAGGCGGAAGAGAAGCCTGTAAATCGTTCCAAAGCTTATGCCTCTGAGCCGGAGAAGAAGGCGCATGAACGGCAGTCAACAGGACATCTTTTCCATCAGGGCTAAACTTAAATAAAGCGTGAAAGTAGTTCCTAGTTTCCCCTTCAATATAGTTAATTAATTCGACATTTTTATTGTACATCATCCAAATCCCACCTCTTAGACCATTCGGACTAATAAAATCAAAATCATCATAGCCTAACATCTTAGCAACCTTTTCAGCCCTTAAGCCATCACTCTTAGTTTCGAGAATGATAAAAATACTAGGTTTGTGTGAAGTTATTACCTCCCAAGCGTGAGGAATGAACTCGTTCCTTGTTGCTCCACGAACGTTCCAAAGCACAATCTTCATATTAAGGTCAGGAAAATCAGGAACAGGGTCTCCTTTACAGAACAAGATGTCAAACTTGTCCCATTCCTTCCATTGCATTGCACGATCCATCAGAATCACATCGTGCATTTTCAACGGCATCACTACCGAGTCCACCTCCCTGATGGTGTTCTTCGTTTCCCAGAAATTGATGTCTATCTGTAATCCCACAATTCCTTTTCGAATCGTGAATATTTTCATAAGGTGTTCTTGACTTTCGAGATCTTGTTCGCTGTTTCCCAAAGAAAGATCGATGATCTGGGGGTTGTTTGGAGGGGGAACAAGGTCGTGATTCTGATAAGACGGCCATGGTACCTGCTGCTGGTACCATGGTCTGAGAGGTTGGGTTGTTGACGGGGTCGGAGGTGGTGAGCGAGGTGGAGGAAGGTGCGACTTCATAAGAGTCGTGATCTGAAGCAGGGTATTGTACATTAGCTCGATTTTGGCCGGAGTCGGAGGGGTGTCGATCGATGACCATAGGAGAGGAGTCGATGATAGAGATAGAGGAGGTGTTTGTGCAATTCTGGTTATTTGAGCAGGAGATAGTGTTGGTCGGAAGGGAATTTGAGATGGAGGAAGCGGAATTTGGGGGTATGGAGAGAATGGCATTCTCATTGAAATTGGTTGAGCAGGGGTAATAGGTAGAGTCTGGAAATTCTGAGAATGAAGATGAGATAGTGTTTGTTGTGGAGGAGGGGTGAGAGTTTCCCGCCGGTTTATCCGTACAGTCCGGCGAGGAGGTCGAATCGGAGGTAATTTCGCTTTGTTTTTTTCCATTTGTGCTTAATTCTTTGTTTTGAATTTCAGGGGTTTGTTTATCTTTGTTGTTTTTGTTCTGAGAAATGAGAGAAGATATAGAGGGAGACGAAGGGTTTGCATGAGACGAAGGGTTTGCATGAGACACCATTGCTGAAGCCGAGTTAGTGTTTGCCAAATGGCAGTCAAGGTTAGAAATTTGAGCAATGGAAGATGAAGGGGAAGCGTGTGAGAGTAGAGAAGGAGAAGAAAGATTTAGGGGATTTTGTGTGTTATTTTCAAGGAGAGGCTCATCATTGTTTTGTATTAAATTAATAAGTAAATTATCATTGGAGGTTGGAGGTGGTGTGGGGTCCAAAACAGCAAAGGAATTTGGAGAGATAGATGAAACAAGTGAATTGCTGAGATTTCCATAAATATTAGAACGATTTTGTGACTTGGAATTTGGGTTGGATTGGTGTGGAGTAGAAATATTGGGCCTCTCAGAAGTGGGCTTCAATGGGGTAGTTTTTGGAATTTGTTTTTGGGCTGATTTGTTTGGGTTACTTTGGTTAGAAGACACGGAAGTAATTTTCTTTGTTTGATTTTTTGCTTGGCTATTACTATATTTTTTTTTGTTGGTAACAATAGTCCAAGGGCCATATTCACTTGAGGAGTGGGAAACCTTGACCCTTGAATCATGCAAAGTGGGAGTGGTGGAATTTTCCATACTAGTGGAGGAAGAACATACTTCAAGGGAAGTGGGGTTTGAAGACTTTTCACCCATTAAAATATTATTGCTTGTAGAAATAGAATTTTTTCCTTTGTCGACTAAGACTTGTATGAGAGTGCATTTTTCTCTAGTGTGGCCTATTTTACCACAAGAAAAACAAAGACATTGAAGATTTTCATATTCTATAGCTTGCCAGCCATTACCGACCCAAACATTAGTGACCAAAGGAACAGATAAATCAATATCTAAACATACCCTAGCATATCTAGCACGAGTTAGACGATCAGTAGCATAATCAACACGGAGAGGATTACCTGCTAGCTTAGCAATGTCGAAAAGGGCTTCCTTATCATAATATTCAACTGGCAATTCCGGAAATCGAATCCAAACCGTCATCCTATCAAAAGGATTCATCGAAGGTCTAAAATTGGGCTTCCATTTTGTTATCATTAAGTAATGATCTAAAATGAACCACGGTCCCCCTAACATGGCACGCTCATAATCATCTTGGACTGAAAACCTAAATAGATAAACATCTTTTCCTAGATCTATAACCTCAAGCGATCCTTTAGGTCTCCACATAGCACGAACTCGTTGAGTTATGAAAGAAGGTTGAACCGAAATGCCCAAACACTTACCCATTAGGGTTAACTTCCACGGTTTTCTTAGCTTTTCCAAGGTATCCTTATGAAAAGCTACTGCTTTGGATGAATCAGGAGGGGCAAGAGGCTCATCTTCCCACTCAGTCGAGGTCATAACAATATTCTGAGCTTCAGAAAACCACTGTGAAGAAGTCTTGACAGCCTCTATGAAGGACTGTTTAACCGGAGCGTTTGTTACAGAGACGGAGTGAACTGGAGCATCATCTAACATCTGAACATCTAGAAGAGCATGTTCAACAAGGGGTTGCTCAATAGAGCCTCCTATTCCGTTGTTAGGAACAGGTAATATTGAAACAACATCATCTGCGGATGACATGTTGATATCAATATTGATCAGAGCATCATCATTCACGATTGAATCAGAGGACTTTGAAACACAAGTAACCATACTAGAAACACTCATAACTAAAGAAAAGAAGAGAAAGACATAGAACAGGACAGGGCAACGAAGAAAACTCGAAGACTGAATACCTGTAAAAGAAAAACAATTTGAGAAAGAAAGCTAACAAGATCCCTAACAAAGGCTCCCAAGGCCTCCCTGCCTAAGCAAGGAGGGAAACCCTTGATGACCTTCGAGAGAGAAAATGAGAGCTAGAGAGAGAAAACATTATAAGGGGATTCCTCTCATTCAATTCCCCTTATACCAAACACATTAACTTAAAAGTGTGGGGTGGTTGAGATTTGGACACGTAAACTTTGTGCCACAATGAATCTTAATATCATGTTAATGGATTTTCAACCAAAAATTTATGGTTAAAGCTCAGGATCGATTTATGTACTCTATCAATATCCCATATTTTACTCTACTGGGTTGACTATAATTTATTATATAAAATTTTATGTACGTTTAAGCCCCGTTACTTCACCTTATTTTTGCTGAACTTAAATTATTTTTACTAAACTTTAATTATTTTTACTAAACTGAACTTGTTTAAACTGAACTAAAATTAATTTTACACAACTAAAATTATTTTTACTAATACGTAGTATTATTTTTTTAAGGTGAAGTGACGTGGTCTGGCCTTATTGCGTAAGAGAACAACTACTATCACTTTACAGTTTACACTCCATGTGTACACGCGGTACACCCCTCAGCACCACGAGGATTCCTTTACCTTCACTATAATTAATGAGGTGCTAAACACTTGCCACTCAATTCCAATTTAATTAATTACCTGTACTCCGTATTATTTACAGTATAATAGAACCACCATAAATATGGCTCAACACATGCATACATGTGTGAGAATCGGGATTTGTGCAAACTTTTTCCATGACATTATAAATTGTACTCCCTCCGTCCCAAAAAGAACGACCCATTTGGCCAAAACTTTGTCCCAAAAAGAATGACCCATTTGCATTAAAACACCCACCAATTGGCTACAATATTTGTGCAAAATTAGCTTCCCCATATAAAAATTTGATTTTCTATGTTAATTTATTACTTGCTCTCTCTATTTTATTACAAACCCCATGTAAATTTATCTTTCCAAAATATTTTTCTTCTTTTTACTTAATTTCCTTAATACCCGCGTATTCAACCCAAATGGGTCGTTCTTTTTGGGACAGAGGGAGTACAGTATTTCAAACAATCCAATTTCTTTAGTTTGTGTCACAACTCACAAGTACAACAATTTGTTTGATAAATGATCGTGAACTAAGTTTTACTTGAATGTTTGCTGATTTTAAACAATAACAATATTCAGGAGGGAAGCAGAAAATACGAAGGGATAGTTATCTGTGATTCTTACATGAATTTCATTCATATTGTAATATGTAAAATAAAAAAAATAAAAAAAAATAAAAAATTAAATTAAATTAAATTAAAAATAAAAAAAATAAAAATAAAAAAATCATGATTTTAGTTGGTGTACATATCGACAAATATTTAAAGAACATCTTATATTTGAAAATTAAAAGTTGGCATGAATGTACCAATGTGGTGAAAACAAATTGCAATGAAATTTTATTATACAAAGTACAAAATTATATATTGTGGATGTAGCATGGGTCTCGGTTTCAAAAAAAAAAAAAAAATGTAGCATGGGTCTCTTCATACCCATCGCTAAATCTTCCACTTAAAAGAAAGGCAGGCAACTTTGATATTACCTACCTTTGTTGTTGCAATCACCGATCCTGCACCTTTGGCTTCGTGGTTCATTCAGCTGAGCGGGCACAACAGGCGGGGACTAGGCACCGCAACGAGTCGAGTCACCCTTGAAACAGTGAGTCCAAATGTTTCATCCATATTTAGTTCACTCGGCTTCATCCCATCAGGCAACTCCCACGTAAAACAATGGAGTAAATTTGCCGCGCACAACTCAAGCGTGTATAACGCTAGCCCCATACCCGGGCAAGACCGTCTACCCGATCCAAAAGGTATAAATTCAAAATTAGCCCCTTTTAAATCGGGTGCACCTTCTTTAAGGAACCTTTCGGGTTTGAACGTGTCTGGTTCAGACCATGAGTTTGGATCTCTTCCAATAGCCCATGTGTTGATCACGACTCGTGAATGTTTAGGAATGTAGTATTTTCCTATGACCGCATCCTTAGCAGTCTCGTGGAGCAAGAGCGGGATTGGTGGGTGCATACGTAGGGTCTCTTTTATACAACATCGAAAGAATGGGAGCTTATCAAGATCCAATTCGTTGACCCGTCGAGTTAAACCAACTACGTCAACAAGCTCTTGTTGGACTCGTTTCATGTATTTGGGGTTGCGTAATAATTCTGTTATTACCCATTCTACAGCCCATGTTATTGTTTCCGTTCCTCCAAACATCATGTCCTGTATAATTATTGTAAATTTATACTACTATTAGTTATATATGATATTTGATAATGTATCTATATTGAGTTATTGACTGTATACCCACAAATCTTTTGCTACATGATACATCATATTAGCATTAGTAATCAAGTGTTCAACATTTCTAAGTCGACCATGCATCCCTCATCACAACCTTTTTTAATAGCAGCTTATTGTCTTTTTGTACCACTACTCTTTGGCATTACTAAATTAGAACAGGGTTAAGTTTTTTCCATTTGTTTCAAAATAATTGACACAATTTGACTTTTTACATTGTTTTTAACTTACTTTGACTATATCAAATTATTATTATTTTTATTTTATTTTATATTTTTATGAGGGATGATTATATCAATTTTTAATTTAATTAAAAGCAAATATTATCTTGTAAAAATATTGACACGTGAATTTTTGTTTTTTTTTTCTACCTACAAATTAGGAAAATTTCACATTTACTACCAGCGAAAGCACCACGTATCAGATTTACTACCTGTTTAAAAAAATATTTTATATTACTACCACCCAAATTCCCTAACTGTATATATTGCTACCACTTAACAGAATCCGTTAAGGTTCCGTTAAGTGGGCCCCATATTTCATTAAATAATAATTTAAATAATATAAAAAAAAACTTTTAAAAAAAAAATATTCTCAAACATCTCCCCTCCCCTCCCCTTCCCGGCGTCAGCCACCCTCCCCCCTGCTGGCGGCCATTTGTTTCCCCGAAACCGGCGAACCCCACCTCCTCCATTTTCCCCTCCTGCCAACCACCCCTAACCTCATGGTCAGTGCACACCCGCCTGCTGCTAAACCGTCACCTCCGCCGCGAAATTCCACCACGTTCTTCATCGGCGGCCAACGAACCCCTTTCCCCTTCTTGTTCCCGACCACCAGCCCCAAACCACCAGCTAATTGAACCCTAAAATTCGAGATCGAAATTGAAATCGAAATCATAAACCACCAGCCCCAAACCACCGAAATCGAAACCCTCGTTTAGGGTGGTTTGGGGATGGTGGTTTAGAATTAGGGATGGCCGAAAGGGTAAGGGGAGGGGGTCGATTTCGGTGTGGGGAATAGGGAGGGGGGCAATTTTCGGTGGGGGAAAGGGAGAGGGAGTGGTTTCCGGTACGGGGTGGGGGTCGGGGCAGCAACAACGGGAAAGGAGAGGGGTGGTTGTCTGCGTAGGTGGGGGAAAGGGAGGGAGTGGGGTCGCGCCGGCAGGGGGGTGTGGTGGGGTCGCGCCGGTGCCGGCAGGGGGGAGGGGGTGGCAGTTGAGGGGACGGGTGGGCTGCAAGGTGGTTGAACGGTGGCTACACCCAACCAGCCGTTCTTGTGGGCCCCTCAAACAGAAACATTAACGGGGTTAGTCAGTGGTAGCAATATATACAGTTAGGGAATTTGGGTGGTAGTAATATAAAATATTTTTTTAAACAGGTAATAAATCTGATACGTGGTGTTTTTGCTAGTAGTAAATGTGAAATTTTCCTACAAATTATTAACTTTAGACAATCTATATAACTTGTATTACGTAACAATATGCTTAGATTGCTTACCATGATAATACCTTTGATGTTTTCCTTAGTAAGTTTGATAGGGTTATTTTGTGAATCATCCTGCTTATTAACTTTGGCATCCTCACTGTAAAAGTTCAACAACTCATCCACCACATCAAGATCATCTTCAACTTTATTGTCTTGTTTTACATGTTCATTATTAGTTGCTTTCTTCTTGGCATGATCATCAATAATCGGATCTATGAACCGGTCCAATGCGGTCCGGGCCTTAATTAGCCGTTCATTAAGCCCATTCGGGTCAACCCAAGTGAGGATCTTGATAAAATCCGCTATATTAAACGCTCCAAATAGCTCGGAAAACTCCTGCAGGATGGCTATGAACTCATCCTGGCCCTCGGAGAATTTTGACCCGAAGGCAGCCCGGTATATAACATTTTTAGTAAGATTAAACACATGATCCACAATGTTAACGGGACATCCGACCCGGCCCGAAATGGCCCGGATGATGTGGTCTACCTCATCGCGGACGGACTGCCATGACTCGGCCCGTTTCCGGCTAAAGAGGTGCATGACGCATAGCTTGCGCATCTTACGCCAAAAAGGGCTGTAGTGTGTGAAAACCATGTCAGCCCTTTCATAGGTGAGGTAGCTGATGGCAATGCTGGCGGGCCGGTTGGAGAAGACACTGTCTTGGACTTGCAGGACTTCTCGGGCCTCATCCGGGCTGGAGACGACCATCATGTGTACCATGCCCATCTTGAGGTGAAACAGCCCGCCATAACGTTCGGCCATCTTGGCTAGCCCACGGTGGGTCATCTGGCCCATCATCGTTATGTTGCCGATGATGGGTAGGCCCGTCGGGCCTGGCGGGTATGGCTTCCGCCTTGCCCTTGAAATGATGCCTAGTATTACCATGGATAGTGCTATAACCAACAACGTTGATTTTAATACTAGAAAGAGTTGTTCATGCATTTTTTTCTCTATAGACAGAACTATTGTAGCTAGCTAGCTTTGTTTAGCCTCACTAATTGACTGTATATTCTCTCTTGTTGTTAGTGCTACAATATGTACACTACTAAATGTGATTTGTGTGTTTTTGTAACATAATTTTAATGATAGGAGATACTAATGGTGTTCAATTATATACTACTAGGTGTGGGTTTGTTGAAAATAAAAATAACAACTTGCTCTACCAATTGAATCCAATAATACAAGTTGATTAAGATTGACAAACAACTAGGACATGTTTCATGTTTAACATAAAAAAATAATGGATGAATTCCATTAATACTCCTTTTGTTTTATAACTCTTCATGTTCATTTTTGTTTGTCTAATTTGTGTATATGTATAATTTTCAATGCACATGTTTAAACATCAATTTCTTCAACTACGCATTATAAAAAAAAAAAAAAAAAAAAAAAAAAAAAAAAAAAAGTACATGTTTAAAAAGTTCAACTGCTTTAATTAACATTAAATTTAAAGATATATCCTATTTTGAAACTTAAAAGATATAATAATTTAATAAAAGTGGTGAACCATGAAATCAACAAATGATTAAGTAAATCCAACTCCATTGATCCCCTCGACAAGGATTCCACTGCCTTCACTATAAAGGTGTCTTCCACAGAGATAGATACATACAATTATTAAGGTGCTAAACCTAACCTGCTACTCAATAATTAATTCCAATTATTGATTATTTCGTAATTACCTTCAAAATGGCTCAACACATGTAGTAAAGCAACGAACTAGCTAGCTAGGCCGGTGAAAGTAATTTAGGAGATTAGGAGTAAATGTTTTTCAATCAAGTTGAGCAATTACTAAATACAAAGTGTAAATATAAAATTTATTAGGAGATTTTTAATTTGGTTATATATGGGGTCATGGTGTTTATGTTTATAAAATAGGGATTATGTTTATTTGCTTCTTATAGATATCTTGAGAGCAAAACTACCCTGGCATTGAGAGTGAGGAATAGCTCAATTGGTTTGAGCTTCTCACCTGACGTTGCCATAATAATATATAAAAATGAAAGAGAGAAGGTTAAGGAAATTGTTTCCTGAAATTTTGTTTATCTTCAATTCTACAAAAATGTAACAAGATTATATAGTGAGAAAGTTAATTATCTTATTGGTAGGTTAAATTCTTGAAGATAGGTAGTAGGAATTGAGTCTCATCACCTAATCATTTCTCTTTAATTTGTAGCTCTTTAATATGCCATAATGCCAAAATAAATGGAATATGACGTATTCACGTATATAATAGTTCTAGTAAGATTATGTACGAGTATTAAAATCAATAATTGGTACTATTGTTCAATAAAATAGCACAATAGACCACTCTTGTATTATTAGTCATCATCCCTCACCATCTTTAACGCAATAACTCAATTATTTTCAAATCATCATGCATCTATTCACGTGTGTATTACTATACTCTTTAGACAAAATATCATACATGTTCAAAAAGCTAGTGAAAATTGATGAAAAGGATCGACCATGTATGTATGTTTCAAAAAAACAATTCAGTCTACCTAATACTCACTTACAGAATTATAAGGAAAAACAAAAAAAAAAAACTCACTTATAGAATGAAAATAATTGAGCTTGCTTATTATTGTTCTTACAAAGCCAATTCAATAAAGTTCCTGAGAAAAATGTGCTAGTTTTTGCAATTTAGATTATACATTAGGGTGCACATTAAAAATTGGTGTTCGCGTTCTTTCTACTTATACAAGCTCGTCCCAACCAACATGCATGATTCCATGTGCTAAATCTCTACAGGTTTTTTTTTGTGCCATAGAATGATATCCATATGTGTCATTTAAGCTAAGATTTGCCTTTAGTGTATTATTATTGATTGATTGAAAAATTCGAATGAAATAAAAATAATTTAAGTATTGTACATACATTTAAGATGATTTACATTACAAAGTATTATTATTGATTTTATGTAAATAATGTAGGAAAAATTGCTAAAAATTATACAACCTTTGATCGGTTCTTTTTTAATAAAACACCCTTTGGAAATCTTTGGATTATTTTGTAATTTTAATACAACTTTTGGGGGTATCAATTTTAAACAAGACAAAATATTTGTAACCTTTTAAATTGGTTACCCATGACACGTGGCGTCGGGTAATCGATCTAAATACTAAATTTGGTTTTTATTTTAATGATTGATTTTAGATTTTTTTTTTTTAAAAAAAAAACACGACAACCCGCTCTTCCCCGACAAACAAACCTAACCCAGATTTAGGAAAGGGAATGGGTGTCGTGGTTTTCGGTGGGTTTTGTGGTGGCTGCGTTGATTAGGATGGTTTTGTGGTGGTTAGGAAGGAAAGGGGGTTAGGCTTTTGCCTTGATGTCGAGAGCAACGGGGGAAAGGGGAAAGTGGGTCGGCCGGCGGTAGGAAAGTTGGTCGCCGACTGTACCGTCGTCGCCAAGGGTGCTGCGTACGTTTGGGGCAGGGGAGAAGAGGTGGCTGGGTGGTGGTGGCTGGATGATAATTGACAAAACCAATAAAACAATGACACGTGTCATGGTAACCTGTAAAAACAGGTTACCAACCGATAATATCTTGTTTAAAATTGACACCCCTCCCCCCGAAGGTTGTATTGTTCAAAAAAAAAAAAAAAAAAGTTGGACCAAAAGTTGTATTATTTTTGACGATTTTTTCAATAATGTAACGAAGTTATGCAATCAGCCAATCATTATGTAGAAAATTTAGTTCACTGGTTAATGCATGTTATGAACATCCTCAATAGCAATTTCGAGTTAAGTGGTGGCAACTGGCAAGATAAAATGTGTTTCAAGTCCATGCTGAAAATTACTATGCATGTACTACATAGTACTTAAGATGGTTAAAATCGAAATTGTAGAGAAATTCCAAAATTTTCAGCACGATTATGTTTTTCAAAAAGGCAAAGTCGTTAATAAATGAAAACTAGATGAAGCTCATACGATACACAACACTGTTTGTTTTTACTTTTTGATCAAAAGGCAAAGTAGTATTTTTTTTTATGTCTGTGATTAAAAAAAAATTACTTTATTCATCGTACATAGTAAATCGTTTAATATTTTTATTTTAAAATAAATATGTCTCTAAAAACTTGGGAAAAAACTCTCTTTTATATTTGTACTAGATTAGCCCCATGCGATGCATGACATAAAAAAATTCTTTGAAATATTTATATTTTATATGTACCACACATGAGAAAAATTATAGAACCATAACCATCAATTAGAATGCTATTTAGATCTAAATAAATTTGAAAAAAGTAAAAATTTAAGCAAACTATACAGTACGGAGTAGTCTTTAACCTGGAGTAATTTTATTTGGAAGCCAACTAATTACTCATAAATTCATATAATATGAAATATGGAGTATAGTATAAATAAGGATATGAATATGATGCCAGCAATTGATTTAGGCGGAAAAATTTCTACCACAGCTTGATATATGTACAATTTGAAAAGGAGATAATGTCAGCAATTGTTATTTTAGTAATATTGATAAATAGATTGTAAAAAATATTTATGAACATATATAGAAAAAAATTATGTAATTTTTTTATAAAAAACACATATGTTACTAGATTCTCATACTAAATTGATGAATATACTAACTTTAAAACGAATGATGAAAAAATAGAAAAAAAAATTGATAGGAATAATCCCGCCTTTTGAGCGTCGGAGATTAATAATCCCACTTTTAATGTCAATCCGCTCAAAATGATTCCGGGTGACCAGTAACCGATTGAAGAGATAAATTTTTTTTATTAAATTTATTTGACGCGTGTCACAATTTGATTTGTCCAAATTTTTTTTAAAAAAAACATTAAAAAAAATTAAAATCAAATTAAAAAATCACCACCACCACTAACTAAGTTTTAGCCACCACCATCCCCACACACCACCCAAACCCATACCTTGGAACTACCACCCCATCCAGCCCGAAACCACCGCCACCAAGAAACCACAACGGCACTACGCCGACTAGGAACCAAACCCAGCCATCTCAACCCCAAAACCCCTTCGAAAAATTGCAACCCGCCAAACCAACTAGGAAACAGCGTGAATCGAGATCAAGAGAGGACGGATAGGGAAGGCTGACACGACCAGAAAAGGGATGGAGGACGAGGAGGGGCTGGGATCGGGTTGGGAAAGGGGTTTTCAAGGGGAGGGGCTGGGATCGGTACGGGGATAAAGGTTTATCAGGGTAGGGGGTCAGTCACGACGCTAGTGCAGAGCCGGAGCTGTCGTTGGGGGCTAGGTGGCAGTAGTCACGGGGCTTGGATAGTGATGGTGGCTTGGGCAGCTGGTGGGTAGAGGGTGGTTTTTTTTTTATTTTATTTTTTATTTTTTCTTGTAAAATATCTAACTTTTTTAATATTTTATTTTATTTTTTTTTTTGATCAATCATAGGCCGCCACATGTCAAGTAAATTGTTATAGCAGACTGCTTGACCGGTTGGGACCATTTAAAGTGGATTAATATAAAAGGTGGGATTATTAAAAAAAATCCCAAAAGTGGGATTATTTATTTTGGACGCTCAAAAGGTGGAATTATTCCCATCAATTTTCCAAAAAAAAAAAAAAAAAAAACTCTGCATTTCTTTAAAGTGTCCCATTGAGTTCCAAGTGTTCAAATCTCTCTCATTCATCATTTTGTTTCTTTAAGGTGCTACCTAATACTTTTGTATATATATTTTTCTTAAATAATATAGTTAATGTATGGCATAAGATTTATTTTTTATTTATTTATTTATTTTTTTGGTACAAATTATTTTCTTCATCAAAATATATAATAAAAGTATTTAAGATTATTATAATACAAGAAAACTTTGAAGTAAAAAATATTTAACATATAGACTCGAGGCATCATCCGGGCTAAACACTAGTTTTTTAATTAAAAAAAGTTAGACCAATTAGAACAAGACATGTGTCAAATTAACCTGCTATGTACCTACAAACAAGTTAAGGACCATTTTGAAAAGATAGCACTAAAGGGTGGGATTATTCCCAAAATTTTAAAAGGTAAGACTATTTTAAAAAGACTTGTAAAAGGTGGGATTAAAATTGTAAATTTTTCCTTATTTTTTTTTTCCTAATTTGAAGCTAAAACGATTTTTCTAAGCTCTACGTTGTTGAAGAAGCAAGAAACTAAAAATGGAAAAAAAATGTTAGGGCTTTTATAACTGAAGTCGTGGGGCAAGTTGTTCAAAAGAAAGCTCACTCAAAGATGAATGAGAATATGAAAAATTAATAGATGATTTGTGATATTTTATCACCTGTTAACCTTTTGTATTGATAGAGTAGTGATTTGTATTGTGTCAAATACGAGCCTGAGAGCAATATGAGGAGTAGCTCCTTAGCCTTATATATAAAGTATTTAACACTCTCTTCTTCAATCAATGTGGGACATTTAGGGCCTGTTCTCTTACATTGAAATTCAGTTCAGTTCAGTTCAGTTCGGTTCAGTTCAGCTCCTAATATCCTTCTCTTATAAAATATTCATTTCAGTTCAGTTCAGTTCAGCTCAGTTCAGTTCAGTTCAGCTGAGTTCATTTCAGTTCAGTTCAGTTCAGTTCAGCTGAGTTCAGTCAATGAGAACAGGCCCTTACATGTGGTGATACTTGAGAGGTCTAATCTTCAACATTTTGTATGAGAGGAAGCTAAGAGTAGCACTAATTAACTACATACAGAGTGTGTAGTGATTAGTTTGTGGCTTGGTTTGTAGGAGGGGCAAATATTTTAGTTTAATGTCTACTGCATCCTTAAATATCTCGTGTTAGATTTGTAATATAAAATATTTTATAAATTATTGAAAATTATTACGAAATACGAGTAAGTTTTTAATCATGCTATTTAAAAAAAATTATAAAAAAAACAAAAAAAATTAGCGGAAAAATATTTATTGTGAATGTGACACATTTATTTCCTCCGATTGTCAGCTATTAAATCCAAATACCAAGAGTAGAGCACGCATATTCTAGATTTCCTCCGATCATTTAAAAAAAAAAAAAAAAAATTATTTCTTGGATTCAATTCTTGAAATCTTGTTTCCTTAAAGTGGAATCTTGGAAAATAGAATTGTATTTAATTAATATTATTTAATCTTATTGTTTCAAAAAAAAAAAAATTAATCTTGTAAGATTGTAGGCTGATGATGCATAAATGATGGTAATGATGACACGCTTGACATGTTTAAATCCCATACAAAAAATTTCTCACTCTGTTCTTAAATAATTAATGTATTTGTCTATTATTTTTATTCCCTCCGTCCCCTTTTGATAGTCCCTTTGATAGTCCCTTATAGACAAATTTTAGTCTAAAATGTTCACCCCATTTGCTTTTTCCAACAACCTTTAATATTAATTTTTTTACCAAATTCCCTCCAATTTGCAACAATACTTGTGTAACTTTTAATTTCCCATGTAAATTTTGTTTTCCCATGTACTATTATTACTTTCTCTCCCTACTTTTTTGCATATCCAATGTCAATTTACTTTTTCAATGTACTTTAATTATTCTTATTTGTGTTTATTAATTCCCGTGAAAAATGCCCATAAGGGATTATCAAAAGGGGATGGAGGGAGTACTATTTATCTAATAAATTAGACCTATTATCGTTTCAATGAGTACATTGTTAACATCTAATTAATTTAATTTATAATTATTGATAATTATATACTAAGTATATAATTGGTCAAAAAATTTACATCTAACAGGTAGTACATTTAATCAATACGAAGTACTTAATTTTATAAAATAAACGAGAACTATTACTCCGTCTTAGTCAAGGAATATAACACAACAATTAATCAATTAAAGATAATAATTTAAGGAAAGTTTAGTAGGAGTAGTATTTGGTTATGAATAGGACTGTAAGATCCAAAAATTAATCTAAGGAAAGCCAATAACATGAAATCTTGTAAGTTGTATATAAGTAGAGATATGTTGTCATTATTTATAAAAGGATCTAAAAGTTAAAGATTAAAAAAAAAAAAAAAAAAAAAAACAAAAGCAATCCAAAAAAGCTAGAGAGAATTAAAGAGATAGATCGCGAAATTATGGGAATTAAGTTCGAATACGAAGATGTGAGAACAAGCTTCGGGGTTTCTGCCGTGTGTAGTTATGCGTATTACATGTTCAAGAGTCTTTCCACTAGCCGTAGCTTCAACGCCACAATCTGCATGGCAGGAGCAAAAACACTGCGTTTGGGTTGTGCTGGAGGCGCATTTGCCGTGGTTACATACAGTATGACCACGGGGATAGAAAATTTTCGTCAAAAGAACGACAAGCTCGATATTATTGTTGGAGCGGCTGCTGGCGGTGCTGCAGTCAAGGCTCGTTATGGCATTAAATCCGCGTCATGCGCCGCCATCGGTATCGCAACTGTCCTCATGCAAGCTAATAATGGAGGTTTATCGCAACTGTCCTCATGCATGCTAAGGGATCTTTGGGTTAAAGAGCGACAAAAGAAGAAGAATGCTGATGAGGAAGCTAAGCAGAAATTGGCGGTTAATTAATTATTTAATTATTGTTTCTATTTTGCTACTAATTGTTATTATACATGTGCTCATATATATTATTATTATTATTATTATTATTATTATTATATGAATGATGATTCTTTTGCTCGTCAATTACATGATTCTAATTAAGAATCAAGATCAATGGAGTATATCATTAGCTCGTACCACTCCCCATTCGTTTTTATAGGATTATTATGATTAATACCGAACAACATAAATAAAAATCTCACTTTTGGCGACAATAAATTTCAGGCATTATTGTGTGATTACTAATACAAACAAGGAAATTTTGCGAACAACTACCATTTAAATGACCACTTTTGAGAACAACTACCATTTAAAATTTTCTTTTGAAAAAACTACCACAAAAACACAAAAAGTCTGAGTAGCACTACCACGTTTATTGTTTCCGGCAATAATCTCCATTTTTGGGGTATATTTTATAAAATTTCCCTCAAAAAACTCAAATTAAATGATAATATTGCACTATATTAACCCTTAATTGGATTATACACTTCAATTGACCCTAATCCCCCAATTTCGTAAAGCCCTTAATCAATTTTTTGATCATAAACCCTAATTTTAAGATTTAATTGAGAAATTAAATAAACTATAATGCAAAATTAAAGATAATTGACCTACAATTGTGTTTTACTATCGAAATCTCTTGTTTTCTATACCACAATTGATTGAAATTTTATGAACTAGGCTTTCTCAACCGGAAATTCTTCCCGAAAAATAATACATGGTAGTGCTACTCAAAGCTTTTGTGATTTTGTGGTAGTTTTTTTAAAAGAAAATTTTAAATGGTAGTTGTTCTCAAAAGTGGTCATTTAAATGGTAGTTGTTGGCAAAATTTCCTACAAACAATATAAACTGTCTGGTATTTCTACAAACAATTTCATGTATTAATAAAAAGTAAGGTGTATGTCCTAGATTATGTAAAATAATAACTCCGAAATCTCACACATAACGGTCAGCTATCTGTGAAATATTGGTATTTTATCGGAAATAAAAATCTAAACCAATAATTTTATCCTATAAATATAATATTATATTTATAAAGGTAAGTCCCATATATATATATAGGTAAGTTTTTCCCGAGTTTTTAGAGAGCATGATTTAATTTTTTGCTCGCCATACAAGATTATAAATTTTAGTTGTAGCCAATTAAATAAGAGATTATTAATTTCTTTTAGAATTAATTAATTCAAATGACGCGCAAATAAAATTGGCGAATGATATTTTTAAGTTTATATTAATTAAATATAAAATATTATTTTTTTTTTATATTAGAAATTTTATTTAAATATGTAACAAATTTTATCACATACATACAAAAAAAAAAAAAAAAAAAAAACATGCATCGCAAAAGCTTCATCTAAATATATCCAAGTAAATCTTCCATCTAATTAAAAATTTAGCTTTATAGTGACTCCGATACGGAGTATGATTTTCCCAAGGTAATTCAACCTGCCTGGGTGGCTGCAGTCCTATCCTCTACAGACTACAGTAGCCTGTAGCTCCACTCTATTCAGTAGTCCAGTTCTCCTCTATCCTGTTCGCGAATTTCATATTTCTTTTCAGACTGACAAATTTGATAAATATTTTGTAAGTCCCATTTCTTATCTATCTCTTTTATCTTTCTTCTATAACCAAGAACCAGTTTTTTAATTCAAATTTTGATATATTCCATTATAGAATTGTTCAATTTATAATCATAACAATTACATTTTCTGCCAAAAGTTTCAATTTTGTGATATAGATAAGGTAGAAATGGATGTATTATCAAGCACATTTTATGGTGAAACATGTTTAAAACCCTTGTTTTTGAATGAGAAATCTAGTTCAAAGATCCTAATGGGTAGAATAAGAAATGGGGTTTTGGATAGAAAGGTGGAAATTGGATGTTTTGGTAGGAATTATGAGGGTTTTAGAAAAATTGGTGTTTTTGCTGTAAAGGCTATAGATGAGAAGCAGCAAGAGCCTGAAGTTGATGATTGGAAACTTGAATTTTTAGGGAAACGCCGCCCTTTAGGTTCCAAACCCCTCGAAAAGAAGAAACCCGAGAAATCGAGGTTGTTGGGGGATTCGGATAGTATGGATTGGTGTGTGAGGGCTAGGAAAGTGGCATTGAAATCGATTGAGGATAGGGGGATGGCGCGAGTAATGGAGAATATGGTTAGTCGAAAGGTGAAAAAGAAGAAAAAGAATAAGAAGAATAAGAAAATAATAGACAAGAAAGTTAAGGTAGATGAGGAGGACTTTGATTTTGATTCCGATGATGAGGATGAGGATGAGGATGAGGATGAGGATGATGTGAGCCTTGTAGATAATGTGGATCATCTACGCAGTGCGGTTGGTATGCTTGGGGATGGGATGTTTGAGGAGAAAAAGAAGGAAACAATGGAGACATTTATTCAGAGATTGTCACAGTTTAGTGGTCAGCCGTCTGACCGGAAAAAGGAGGTTAATTTAAATAGAATGGTTGTAGATGCCCAAACAGCACAAGAGGTGTTGGAGGTGGTTTCTGAGATGATTGTTTCTGTTGGGAAAGGCTTGAGACCTTCCCCGCTGTCTCCTTTGAATCTAGCTACTGCTATTCATAGGATTGCTAAGAACATGGAGAAAGTGTCGATGATGGAAACTCGGAGGTTGGCCTTTGCCCGTCAAAGGGAAATGTCTATGCTTATTGGTATTGCAATGACTGCACTTCCAGAGTGCTCAGCACAAGGTATCTCGAATATTGCATGGGCGTTGTCCAAGATTGGAGGTGACCTTCTGTATATGACAGAAATGGATAGAGTTGCAGAGGTTTCTATGGCCAAAGCTGGTGAATTTAATTCCCAAAATGTAGCTAATGTTGCTGGTGCATTTGCCTCTATGAGACACTCTGCACCAGATCTCTTTGTAGAATTGTCTAAGAGAGCTTCTGAGATAATTCATACTTTTCATCCTCAAGAGCTTGCTCAATTGCTGTGGGCTTTCGCTTTCTTAAATGAACCAGCTGATCATTTGCTTGAAGCTTTAGACAATATTTACAAGGATCAAGATCAGTTTCAATGCAGCTCAATTAGGGGTTCATTAAGTCATGATGAAGCTGGAATTGCTAATTCTGAAGGTTCGGATCCTCTTATCCTTAGATTTAATAGGGACCAGCTTGGAAATATAGCTTGGTCTTATGCTGTTCTTGGCAAGATGGATCGCAATTTCTTTTACAATGTGTGGAAAACTCTGCAAAACTTTGAGGAAGAAAGAATTACAGATCAGTACAGGGAGGATGTTATGTTCGCATCTCAAGTCTATTTGGTAAATCAGTGCTTGAAGGTTGAGTACTCTCATCTTCAGCTCTCTTTAGGGAGTGATGTTGAGGAGAAGATTGCTCGTGCTGGGAGAACTAGGAGATTTAATCAAAAGGTTACGTCATCATTCCAAAAAGAGGTTGCTCGTTTACTTTTCAGCACTGGGCTTGAATGGGTGAGAGAATATGAGTTGGATGTGTACACATTAGATGCAGCCTTAATTGACAAGAAAGTTGCTCTTGAAATTGATGGACCTACTCATTTCTCCAGAAATTCAGGTAAAGATTTCCGTTCTCCATACAAAATTTCCAGACATCTTGTCTTCCGAGCAATCTGTTTGTCTGCATGATTCTTAACATACTTGAGTTTACAGGAGTCCCTCTTGGAAATACTGTGTTGAAAAGGCGATATGTTGCTGCTTCTGGTTGGAATCCTGTGTCACTTTCTCATCAAGAAGTGAGTCTCCTGAAATATCTGCTATGACATGTTTTATTTGGTTCGAATGACCTAGTGTTTCTTACTTTCTGCTATCTCGATCTTTGAATTGAACTGAGAATAAGTCCGAAAGAACAGGGCATAAGTGCCTCACTGTTTTATGACTTGGAAAATATTTCACTGCTATTTGGCAAACGAGTTGAATATGGCTAACCTGTGTCCTAAGCAACATCACCTGTTGAATAGCTCAACTGATCGTGAAATAAACATAGTTATTTTGGTGTTATTAGGACCTTAAATCCTTAATAAGAAATTTTAAAAATTCTTCAGAATGGATGGTCGTCCAAGTAATGAGAAAAAGAATTCGAAGTAGACTACGGTACTCTCGTGATTATGTGCTATTGATAGTGTTGGATTTGCAGTCATTTTCAGTCAGTTAATCTGAAAAAACCATCAGTTGGTAAATAACTAAATACTGCTTTGTGTTTGAATTGTTTGAAACACAATTTCTTTTCAAAACTCATCTTGCAACCCAAGTTTGTTTGAGGTAACCAGCTCTTCTAAGATGTTTGATCAAGATAGGTAGCCATCTTGTATATAGTTACTGGCTTCATTTGTTTACACCGAACCTAGTGTCTACTATGTACTCTCAAAAGCTGCTAGGTATCGAGGCCTGTTGTGAAATGTAGTTGAAAAAAGCCGTGCCCTTTTTCCTGAAACTCTTCAAGAACTGTGGTGTCCCTTCATGTGTAAAGAGACTAGTTTGACAGAAATCAACATTAAAAATTGCCTAATCTCTTGAGTTCTTTTCCTTGGCTGTGCAATTACTCAATGGAGACACCATAGCTAGATGTAACTGCTTTAGTCCCGCGTTCATCTGCTCCCTTCCTTTCTCCTGTCTGTATAGAGCATGTAACTGACTCTAGTTCTACTGCTAGTGGATATCCCTAATGAGCCAGTGTCCTTTTGAACCAAGAATTTATCATCTCTGTTAGATTTTCCCTCTAGATTCCCACATAAACTTAGCATTCAGCACATTCCACATAAACTGAAACCATGTATTCTCTAACTACTTGCACAAACGAGATTTGTCAGTCATCTTCTGCTTGATTTTCCTGATTACGAATTATTGATGCAAGTTATGTTTCTTTGCAGTGGGAAGAACTCGAAGGAAGTGTTGAGCAAGAAGAATACTTACGACAAATTTTAAAGGATTATGTTGGTTGAGATTGTACTAGATCCTGAGGTTAGAGCAGCAATTGTGAAGTAACAAGCAATCTAAAATAACATTTTTATCGAGTTACCTTTGTATATTAATGTTCATTACTTTTGTAATTATAGATTACTACTTGTAAAATTGATTATATTTTATAGGATCATTATCAACTTATTAGCTTTATATTTCACCTAATGTTTCCGCTTGATTAGACATATCGACCTTGATTAGTCCTAAACTTTTTTTTTTTTTAAGATAAAGTGAATCGACCTTTAGAGGTACATGCCCCTCTAAAAAAACAATATTTTGTTTATTTTTCTTTATGCCATATGCAATTTTTTATGGGTTAAAAGCAACAATCTGAACTTAACTTCATTATTTGAGACCCTAATAATCCTGCCCTTGAAAAAAAAAAAAGTTTCTTTTATTTTTGTTGTTTTAACAAGTTCATTTCTAAAATACTTTTTCAATGAAAAACAAAAAAAGTTTATTCAACAATTTGGAAAATAAATTCACAAGACAATTCTCCAATTAAAAATAAATCATTCAATCATTATACTACGTATATACTTTGGAAAATAAATTCAAGTACTTTAATAATTTATAATCATTAACGTAATATATACGGCTTTTAAAAGATTGCAACACATGTACAACCTATAATTCTACATAAATAAAGGCCAAAATTAAATTCTTCCTTAATCTTTGACAAACAAACAAGAGCATGGCACGTCAATCACCAAATTTCGGTTAACCACATCTCACAATAAATCAAGAAATAAATATACGAAAGTGTGAAATTTGGACAATCATTTATGCTAATAAATCATTTCAGATAATTCTTTTAATTAAATTAAATAATATCTCAGATATTACGTGTGCTTTTATTTAATTCTTTTTTTTGACTCAGCTTTTTTGTCATTTTTATAGAGAGAATTTCTAGTCCTCTGTTTTTCATTCAAAACAAATATTAAAAAACAAAACAAAACTCAAATTTCATTTTGCTCAAGCTCTATTTTTCTGGGTAAGTTCAAATCTGATTTTGTCATGTAAATTTAATCAAATTTATATATACCCATTAATTTGATTTGTTTATTTATTTGGGGTGTGATCAGTTTTTGATGTGATGTGATGTAATATTGCATAATTCAATTAGATCTGTAATTATCTGTATTTTATCATGCTAATATGACACTTGAATAAGCTACATTCGATGTTTTCTATGTGTGAAAGTTTCAAAAATTTAGATCATCTTTTGATAAAGTTTGCTGGAAATCTTGTAATCTGAAAACATCCAGAAAAAAGCTGTACAATTTTGTCAGTACAAATTGTACAATGGGATTTTATAGGCAAATCTTGGTTATTGCTGTGCTTTGATCAGGCGATTTTTTACTAAATATTAAAAAATTACATACACTATCTTAAATCTGATACTTGAGTTTAGATTAATTATGATTAGTTTGATTTCCATCGAAATTGGTTGTGTAATTTTGGTTTTGTGTTGAATGTGTACTGCATTTTGTTGATTTAACCTTGATCAAAAATAAATATCTAGTAGTTTGGCAAATTATTTTCTCCTTTGATCAGATTCTTTAGAGTTATTCTTATTGAGCTGCAAATGATTTTGTAGACTTTGATGATTGTAGCTGGAATAAATTGTCTAAATGACTAAATGTCTGTGTTAAGTTATTACTGTGGACTGTGGTACTTATGCATTGATCGTAATTCATATGTTTAGTAATGTTATGTTTAGTGTAAATATTGACTGAAAAAACTCAAATTACACTTTTGTGTGATATCATGTATTCATGTGGGGAATTGAACTATGGAAATCGATCGTAACATGTTTATCTTAGTTGCGAAATAAGTACTCGTACCTTTTTGCAAATCTAGAAAACCTTGGAGAACTCCCCTTTAATTGTTGTATTGGATGCCGAAAAGGCCAATGATGCATAAGGATTTAACCCCAGTTTTTGAGTATTATACACCCACGACTTTGCCACTTAGCATCTACATCTTGATAACGTAGTTACTGTTAAACTAATGTGTTGTTGTAGTCAATGTCAATTTGCTCTCTAGTTGGTCAATTTTCAGGCAAAGATGCGCTTACCAATTAAAGATAAATTAGAATGACATTTGATAGTGTTCACTGCTAATGATCAAACAATATTCATTTTTTATTTGCTATTTTCCAAAATTTTCTGCTAGTAAATTATTTTGTGTAGTACTGCAAAGTCTTATTCTTGTTATCCTGTTTCTGGTGCCCTGAGCCCTGTGACCTGTGTGTATATGTTGGATGAACAGCGATGCTGGTATATGTAGTACAGCACGTATTAATATATGTTTAGTAAGATTGGAATAAGTACCTGTCATTATTAATAATATTTAGAGTTATGTTCTTGGCTTAAAGTTTTTCCTTTATAAAATAGAGCATGGGGTAATACATTGCTGTAACAATGATAAATGATGAATATTTTGGCCATCTCCGGAGTTATACAAATTCTAGTTGCATCACATAACACATTTTCTCTATAACCCACTGAATATAGAGGAAAAACAGAATGAGCTGTAATATGTTCTTTGGAAGTGTGAGTGTAGGGAGTGAGCTGTCTAGTTCTTGTTAGTCGTTCGTGACTTCTTGTTCTATTACACCTACCTGTCTTAAATCTGAATGTAGAAGTTAGATGGAACATTACATCAATATATAAATTAAACTGATACCTATCGGCTATCGCCCCTTATTTATGGGAGCCATAAGACCAAACAAAGTAAACCTTAGATAAGGGTCAGAGGTTCTGTGAGTGATTGTGTTGAAGGACTTGAGTCGAGGTAAATGTCTCATGTTTATTGCTCATGTTTTCATTTAAAATCACACGCTGTAATCTCTTTTCTCTCACCCCAGATTGACTTGTGAGTTGTGAACAATCAAACAAATAGACCTGCATTAATCAGGCATCGGGCTAATTCTGCTATATTTGCTCTTGAAATATTCACATAGATGAGATGATAATTGAGATCCATTACGCTTTGAAAAGAAAGAGCGTTTTCTAGTAGTTAACCCATTGGATATGTACTAATGACTTACTATTATTTCTTGGAAGTTGACTAATTTTGGTAGGCATCTCAACATAGTTATATTGAATAATGTCTTACTACTATCTCAAGGAAGTTAACCCATTGGATATGCACTAGTGACTTACTTCCATCTCAGGATAGAATATGTTCCCTTGCTCACAATTTTAAAAGTCAATTGCATATTTCAAGCTGTTTTATAACAGAAAGTATCACTGTTTGTGAGCTAGTAAAAAAAATGTTTAAATTAGTCAAAAGGTTGAAACCATGTTGTGTTGTTGCACCCTTTTAGTAGTTTAAGACAGTTATCCTATATAAGTATTATCGTCTGATGCTTATTAGCACTTCTGTCTGTTTTATTGAATGATGATTGTTACAAATTTAGACTTTGATGTTTTGACTTACAGGTTAAGTTTCTTGCTCTTTAGATATGGCATCAGATGATAAGCCAGATATAGCTGATAGAGTGTATAGAGAGAAGGCTCCTGAGAAGGCTCCTGAGAAAGAAGAACAAGAGGAAGAAAAGGGTGGATTTATAGAGAAGGTGAAGGATTTTATTCAGGATATTGGTGAGAAGATAGAGGGAGCAATCGGATTTGGCAAGCCTACTGCAGATGTTTGTGGTATTCATATTCCTCACATCAGCCTTCACAAGGCAGAGCTTGTTCTTGATGTTCTTGTGAAAAATCCCAACCCCGTTCCGATCCCCCTTGTTGACATTAATTACTGTATTGACAGTGAGGGAAGGAAGCTGATTTCTGGTCTGATTCCTGATGCTGGAACAATTCATGCTCATGGCTCTGAGACTATCAAGATACCAGTCTGTCTGATTTATGATGACATTAAGCAAACTTATAAAGATATTAAGCCAGGAAGCATTATTCCTTACAGGCTTAAAGTTGATCTCATCATAGATGTTCCTGTTTTGGGAAGGATCACTATCCCCCTTGAGAAACATGGAAAGATCCCAATACCTTACAAGCCTGATATAGATATCGAAAAGATAAAGTTTAAGAGGTTCTCTTTTGAAGAAACTGTTGCAACCATTCATCTCAAGATAGAGAATAAGAATGATTTTGACTTGGGTCTTAAGGATCTGGACTATGAGGTTTGGCTAGGTCATGTCAACATTGGAGGTGCTGACCTCGAAAAATCTAAGAATTTGCCTCAGAATGGTATCAGCTATATGGATCTTCCAGTCACATTCAGGCCCAAGGAATTTGGATCTGCACTCTGGGATATGATTAGAGGAAGAGGAACTGGTTATAGCATGAAAGGAAATATTAATGTCGATACACCATTTGGTGAAATGAAACTGCCCATCAGCAAGGAGGGTGGTACAACTCGCCTTACGAAGAAGAAGAAAGACGGAGGCAGTGACGATGATGATGATGATGAGGTATGTTAAAAATTTTCACTTTGATCTACTGATTGTTTGGCTTTGCTCAATTCTTCTCTGTAGCATATCAGGTTTTTTGCCTCATTTATTTATAATGCTTGACCTTGCTCGTCTAGTAGACTCACATTTCAGTGGTATATATCGTTGCTCATAATATCGAATTGTTTCCCAATTTAGGATTATACGAAAACCCCTCATTTTGATGTGGGGGGTACAACTGTAAGTTAGCTTCCATGCAACAAGAACACATCTTGTACATGTATACTATCATTCAATCTATAGCATAGCTTTATCACTATTTGTAGCTCATTGTCTAGGTCAACCCAAGGATCAATGTGTTTAGTAAGTCGGCATTCTTGTGTCGTTTGATTGAATCTTAACAATATCTGTTTTCCGTATGTGCAGGACTAGACCAGATCATTTGGAATGCAAAGGTGCTATGCTGTGTTTTACATATACATAAATTGCAACTTGTAGGAATCTGGGAGAGCTGAGTACTCTTGCGGTAATGTCTGTTTGTTGTTAAGATCGCATGCATAATGGAGCGCTGTGCTCCTTCTTAGACTTTTCCTCTTGCGAAACTTAAACAATTTCTATAATGAGAATGAAATGAACTACTCCGTACATCGGATATAGTTGAGTGTTGTAATATTTTTGTGCAATTGTTTTCCTAGTCATTTTAAAGTTTCGTTTTCTTGCATATTGACATGACAGCAAACTATACAAATTCATAATCTAGCATGCAAGTATTCAACTACATTAGTAAAAAAAAAAAAAACAGAAAACAAAAAACAAAGAAGGAAAAGGAACAAGCCCTAAGAGTTCGGTTTGGTAAATGGTAAGTGTTGCCATCTTTTACGGAAATGCTGAAGAATTTATTTATTTTTTTATTTAATCAGCGATTTTTCTAAATTTTGGGCCTTATTATTTTGGGCCCTATTCTAAAGATCCGATAAAGCCATGTAATAGCCAGGCCTGCTTGGTGTCTACTAAAGGTGATCAAGGTTAGCCCGGCCTGTTGGCCGACCCGATTTTGGCGGGTTTTTGACAGAATTTTCCAGTCCGAAATCTGTCTGGCCCAGTTTAACCCGAAAAATTAATTTTTTTGGGTGGGTTTGAAAATACGTTATTATGCATATTTATTGGCCCAAAAAGCCTGCACGGCCCGACCATTTTGGACGGGTTTGGGCACAAAAGTTTCGGCCCAAAGCTTGGCCCGACTTGACTAGGCCCGATAACTAGGCATAATTTTTTAGCTTCGGCCCGGTTCGCCCAATGAACCTCTAATATCTACTGCTCACTGCTTGGCTACGAGGGCTCACAGGCGGATGTTTCTTCTTTTCCACTTCTAGATTTTTCCTTTTTCATGGTTTCTTGTTTTTCCTTTTGTTGTTTTCTCTTTTGTCAAAAAAAAAAAAAATGAGAGTTGTTGTACAGCTGGCATATACAAAATCCACATATGAGTGGTTGTCCGTAATTATAGGAGAGTTTACTTAATTAGATTTTATTTTTCTTGTTGGGCAATAAGGAAATATTCTCATAATCAATTAATTAATAATATTATCTATACTTATATATTAAAAACATTTACGTGCCACGTGTGCCACGTCACTATTCAATATCTCATGGAATCACGCCATGTCACCACTCAATAATTCATGGCACATATAAAGAGGTTTGAACTCCCTCGTGGAATGAACACCACATGCCTTACCATCTTAATTATCAATAATTTATGTTCTATTTTTCCATACAAATGTACTTAAATACAGAATACAAATTTGTATCCAAACTCAAAAACAAAGAGGCAAATATTATTATTTATATTATCTTCAATATTCAACATTACATTCAAAATTAGTAATACTTCAAACACTTTATTTAAAAATAAAAAAAAATAAAAAATAAATAAAAGAAGAAGAAATTACTCAAAGTAACATCCCGGAGCAACGCCCGGGTGACACACTAGTTACAATATTATACACACCTCCTGCTCATAACCATACTCCGTATTATTACAATATTCTCCCCTCTTCTCTCTATAAACAAAAACCCACCCAGAGTTTTTCTCTCTCTTCTTAAACCTCAATACTTAGACTCCTTTTCTCTCTCCTCTTAGACCTCGAAAATGGCGGATAATATCAATGAGCCCGAGCCCCCAAAATCAGGTGCGATTAAATATCAGGATCTTAATCGCAGTGTTGAGGAGTTGGTCGATTGTCTCTACTTAGATTACATGGTGAAGAAAAATCTCAATATTGATGAGTTGACGACGGAGAAAGAAGCTGTTGAGGATGCTTAGAATGAATTCTTCAAACTCCGCTACAACACCAAAGAGGAGTCAGACGAGGATAAGGCAGTTCATAGAGATTCGAGGAAGAAGAAAAAGAAGGCTGTGAAACCGCTAAAGAAGCGAATGGACTCGAATTAGCTAAGTTATGTGCGGCGGCGACTCATCGATGCTGAAAAAGTGGTTGGAGAAGCCCTAGCTGATTTTCAGACATCGAGGTTGCTTCCTCGGCAAAGCCGATTTTGACAATTTGGAGGCCCGAAGCAAAATGATAATTAAAAAATCACTTATTTTTATAATTATTAAATAGTTATGTAATTTGCTAATTCGTAAATAATTTTGTAAAATTTGTTATATACTTTCTCTCTTTATTTAATTGGATCATTTGGACATTTTCACTATTCACACTTGTCTTTTAACCTTCTTTTGTAATTTATCCGTTCGAAAAAATATAATTAAATATTATATTTTTATAGTTTACTTAAAGGAAAATTTGATAATTACCACCGTCTACAATAGGCAAAATTGGAATTATCTCCTCAAGTTTTTTTTTTTTTTTTTTAATTACCACTTAGTTTTTTCCAAAACTTTTTAAACTCCCACCTGTTTGACGAATGACGTTCTCATGGGGTCCAATTTCGCATTTTTTCTCTCTCCTCCCTCGAATTCCCCTGTTTCCTTGCCTTCCTTCTCCCTTTTTTCGAATTCAATCTATCAAATAGTTTGGATTTTCAAGAACCTTGGATGATCGTACGTACATAACCACATGGATGGAAACAATCGCAACCAATTGATGTAATGATCAAACTAGTTATAATTTTAAGAAGCTTAAAGTCAACAATGTCCATCAAAAGGCCTTAGACACCCCGAGCCCAAAGTTATGTAAAGGATTGTTTGCCAAATCTTAGCCTCACAAGTCACAACCCGGCCTGTCAGATACTATGATACTAGTGACATACGAGTATTATATTGGTATGTAAATTGTAAAATAAACAAAACTGATGTAGGCACATCAAAAAAAATTTGACACACCCATTGTAAGAGCATAATTTTTAATGTTCTTCTCATATGAAGTTTATAAAAATCAATTTTTGATGTGCCTAAATCATTTCGGACTTGATATATAGTTACTACCAAATAATAATCCTGAACCAAATTAGTTTTTTCTTTTTTAAAATTTCCTTTAACATTAATTCAGATGAGCCATAAGGACAATACAAATTACAAATAGGGATGAGAGATTTAAACCTGTGTGCATTCGATTATAGTAGACAAACTATGTTAAATACTTTTAAGGTTGTAAAGAGCATACATTTTTAATATTTACAATCACTTAAACTATTTTTTTTAATGGACTTAAACTATATTTTTCTACGAGGGTTTTGAAAAAAAAAATATTTTATTGAAGCTTGTTTCATCAAACAAACCTTAAAAATATTTATCATATATATTGACTTTGCAGATATAATCGACCTTTAAACACAAGCTCCTTATTCCAAATCTTATTTTCAAATCAAAATATTCTAGTCTCACGTAATCATATTATTTGTCGGACTAATCTAAAAGCTACCTTGACTATAAAAAAAAAAAAACTATTAGAAAATTATTCAAAGGTGAGAACTTTTATTGTAAGACCAACATGAGTTGAATTCATCATACACCAACAAAAGAGATTTTATTAGGGAGGAATTCCTGAAATGAACCTAACATACGTTTACATTATAATTTCTATACATAAATAGTTTATTCTTTTTATAAAAAAAGAATGAAACTCCTTTATCATGATTTAAGCATGCACAAAACTGTACCAACACGATTAGGTAATAGATAAAGGTGCATGCAGTCCAAACTACAAAGGAAGATTCCAAAGTGGTGTACCAAAATTGTACGAGTGTTCCTAATCTTTCCTAATTCTTTTTTCTGACGTCAAAATTCTAAAGTGACCTATGTTAGCATGTAACATCAACTAGGAAGTTTCTTCACCTTAATTTCAATTGATCAAATGCATCACTTTTTATACATCTCGCATTACGCATTACGCATTACGCAATACGCATGTGTTATGTGTACTTTGCATAAGTCTACTACGGAGTAATTAAGAGATGGATCGTCTCAAGTTGTTGAATACATGCCGGGCAAAAAATGGTCGAAGATGGTGCTCTAAGACGGCTAATAGCTCATGACATTGGCTTGCATCTCCAAGTACATTTTAAAAATACAAGGTATATCTTTTTTTTTTCCTCTCATGATCGTCACACATACCGTTCAGTTACAATTTATTTTATCATTTGTAGTAGTATTATTTCTCTCCTCTCACATCCCTTACTTTACAATAAATTATTGGAATACCTCCATTATCTTTCTTTATACTCTGAACTACGAGTATGTAAAATGGAGGAATGAAGTAGTTGAATCATTTAATCTAACAGACCGCTAACAAAGATGAATCAAAAAATTAATTCTTTATTGGTTCTATATCTCCCATTATATTTTATGTGAAAACATGATTCAAGAGACAAAAAAAAAAAAAAAAAAAAAAAAAAAAAAAAAAAAAAAAAAAAAAAACCCATAAATCTCAAAATGATTAGAGGTCGGATAATACAAATTGTCATAAAGAACCGTCCGATATAGTAGAAAAATGAACTAAGCTAGTAGAAAAATGAACGTAACAAGACCGTCATCTACTCATCTTCAAAAAGGTCTAAGCAACATTCATTAAATGATAAAACTATAAATGCATACATGCATTTAAAACAAACGCCAAGAAAGAATGTTAAGACAAAAGGGGTAAAGAGATCGAGTTTTTTCAAATGCATCATATTCATGCCCATCTTTTTCCATAAACCATCCGTTCACAAATAAAGGTGGCCCTCTTCAAATTCAATGAATAACGTACTTGTACCTACAATCACTTAACCAAAGGTTTTAGGCCCTATTCTATTTATTTTATTTTCACTTATTTCACAAATCAGGGTTAATAAGTTCTGATAAGTTGTGATTAGGGTTAATCAGGACTATCCAAGTTCAATGTATAAATAAAATATAAATTCTAATAAGGGCTAATAAGTTCATATAAGTTCAGATAAATTCAAATAAGTGAAAATCGGGTGAATAGAACAAACCCTAATTAAATCATAAGTTTTATCTGTCAAAACAATATAGTTTTGTTTGAACTTCATAATTTTAAATTGAAATTCAATCATTGTCTCCCCTAGTTAGATCTTAATCCTAACGTTCTTGCATAATGGTCTATGATTAATTTAGCCATGGTCTATGATAAACTTTAAATGGTCTATGATTAATTTAGCCATTGTCTCCCCTAGTTAGGTCATGACTCAAATCGATTTGGATTAGTTCAATTGTAGAGAACAATGCAAAAACGGTCTTAAAATTAAAAATAAAAAAATAAATTAAGTAAAACAAGCTTGACATAGGACTTGAATCCGGCCACAACTTACCTCACCACAATAAGTATTCATAAAACCAATTAAAAAATAGCTAACTCTCTTTTCAGTCTTTTGTATATTACATACATCAATTTAAGTATATGACGAATAAAAATAAAATTAGGCACAGAGGCCTGCCTTTGAATCCGTCTATGATTAGACAGCTAGATAAGTTCGTTGGAAGAGTGACGAAGAGGAGATGTTAGGGGAATTCCCTCCTCCAAAATCCAAATTGCCTCTAATGGGATCGGAATTGAACCTTCATCTTCATAATTAGAAGATATTTACCTTTCTAGTGATGAGTTTCCACTATGTCAAACTTGGTGAGTCTGTGTTCGCATTAGGGTTTCATGTCCACCAATGTGCATTATTTGGACTATTGATCTAAGAAGGCATGTAGCGTGTTGGATAGTTCATTTATTAATAAAGGTTTTTTTTTAGAAAAAGTAAATAATTAAAAGAAAAATGCTATACATAGCCCTTAGGGCTACATATAAGCATTTAATTTACTCTTGAATTTTGTTTAAATTTAGAAAATCATGACAAAAACACACTAATTACACCGATTTGCGTGTATTTTTATCATGAATTCCTAACTTTATATATTTTTCAAGAGTAAATTCTGATTTTTTAGACCTTTAGATTGAATCCAATGTGGACATGAGTCACAACTAGGCATGACAAATTAATCAATCAATTAATCTAAATAAATTTTGTTTAAAAGACAATAAAGAATCAACTAAATTTGATTTTGAACACAGAATTAGAACCTGAAACACGAAATTGACATAACAATTGCCTTGACTCAATAAACCGTTCTTAACAAAAATCTTAGATCATAATTTAAGAACTTATCAACCCAGATCAAAATATAACCCGACCTACAAATCACCTGAACCAAAACAACCATTTAGGCACAACTAGTCAAATTTCAATACTCCCTCCATTCCTAAATTACATTCCTCCTTTCCATTTTTAGTAAGTTTTTTTTCTTCTAAATATCCCAAATCAACTCTCTTTTTCTGTTGTATATTTAATGCTTTCTCACTCTTACTATCTTAATCTCACTCTTATTTTCTCTTTCCATCGTTTTCCTCAAGTTTGTAATTCCCATAACTAACCTAATGAATATGCTTGGTTTTTAATTTTTCAATTAGAAGCATGTTATTAGTCCTTTTTTTTTTTTTTTTTTTGGCAAAGGATTGATGACATGGCATCATTAATCTATCTTTGTTTTACTCAAAGAGATCATTTAATGTTTTGTATTTTCCACTGAAATATTTCATTATTGTCACCTGTATTTGTCTTATTATTTACTCCTTAATTCCCATGTAATTTTACAAACAGAAATGTAATTTAGGGACGGAATGAGTAGTTTACTTCTCATCATACTTTGATGTTGAATTAAATTAGCAGCCCATAGAATTAAAACAGTGGAGTAGTACATTATTATCAATTAATTGTAGGAATAAAAGTGGAATTTGAATTGACTTATCCTCTTCTCTTCAAAACCGAGTAACAGAAAAACCATAAATAGTCTAATAATACTGCTACTACAAGTATTAATTTAAAAAAGATTTAATCAACTAAATAAAAAAGGAAAAATGAAGCTAAGGTGGTAAGTTTTTGTCTAGGGGTGAAGAACCTTTGAAAACATCACCCCTTTCAAATTTCCAAAATAATCAAGTTGTGATTTCAATTTTTGTCAGCAACCCCACTTGTTTTGGGAAGTTCACTGCATCCAACCTCCCTTTTTCTAAAACAAACCCACCATTTTTACTCTTTCATTTATATTTCTATAATTATATACTTTGTTTATATATATACAACTCTTTTATGCTCTCATTTTTCTCTTATTCTTTTCATTCTTTCTTCAAATTTCTCAAATACCCACTCCATTAATTCATCAAAGATTCAAACTTTAACCTTTTTATTTTCTGGGGTTGATTAAATTGGTTCTTTTCTTCTTTGTTTGGGATTTTGATTTGAATTTTATTGAATTTATCAAATTTAATTTTGGGAGAAAAAAAGGATTTCTGGGTTGAGATGCTAAAGTTGCCGAGTTCAATCTGAGGAAATTCTGTTTCTACTTAATCACAGGTACTTAATTAAACCATATTTTCAATTTATTGGATTCTTTTGAATTTTATGGTTATTTGGATGATTTTGTTATATGGGATTGTTTTTGTTAGGATTTTTAGTGATGGGTTTGTGAAATTTTATTAGGATTTTTATTGAAATTTATGTTGTGATTGTTAATCTTTATTTAATTAAAAGATACAAGTATATGATAAGCTGTTAATGTCTGATTAAGACAGATTATTTTGTTTGAAAATGCTGGTTTATGAATGTTAATTTTATTGTTCTTTGCATGATTCTGGTGATTTTTGTCTAATTTTTTTCAACCATTTTGGAATTGCAGAGATTCGTTTGCAAAATCATCTACATTTGAGTTCTTGTTCAACATTGATATCAGCTCAAATTGAAGAGAATCAGTCAGATATTCTATTGAGTTCTTGATCAAAAACCTGGTTCACATTTGCAATCAAAAATTCAGAACTGAAATTTGGGAAATTGATCTGTTTTGGTGTGTTCTCAGCATTACAAATTGGTTCTTGATCAAATCTGGCACACATTGTGATAAATAATTCAGGGTTTAGATTAAATGATTAGAGAACTTGGAGAAACAGATTGGAAATTGCCAAAGAATTTATTTGCATTGCGAAATCATTGCTCCGAATCAGTAGTTATGGAAGCTAGAGTTAGAAAAAATGTAACTTCTACAATGAGAGAAACAAGTAACACAAACATGAGGAACACATATAGTACTCCTATGAATGCAGGGATGATGGGGAGGGATAGAGAATATCTTCGATCGTTTTCGCAAGGGACCGGGAAGAAGGCATTGCGAGGGGGCTATTTCGGGTTAGAATCAATGTTTCTACTCGTCTGCCTGACCGCCTCGTTGTTGATTCTTCCGTTGATACTACCACCATTGCCTCCACCGCCGTTCTTGCTACTACTAGTACCTATTGGCATTCTTGGACTGCTTATGATCTTAGCATTTATGCCTTCTAATATTAAAAACTTGACTTATATGTAAATGTAGTTGTGTTTAGGTTGATCCTTGTTAGTCCTTGTCTCTATAGTTTAATTTTGTATCTCTTTTTCGCCTCGCTAATCAATGGAGGAAGGAGAGATAGGTTGCAAATTCAATTTTCACTTGAGAATTTGGTGTAAAGATACATGTAAGAAGAGTTTATCATATAAAGGCCTTTCAGATCAACCATTTTATATGGTAAATTACTGAATGTGCTTAGTTTTAGTTGCATTATGATGAATGTGATACAGGATACAATAAATTGTTGAAAATCACTTGATTGATTTGGTAAATGTTCATATTACACAATTCATCTATATTACATTCCTAGAAAGAATACATAGTACTATTGGTTTTGGATTTTCGTTTGTACATTAACATTTGAGAAGTTGGATTATTCATACATAAACACAGCATTTGTGGGTAGAGGTAGGCACCAGGCAGCCCGTGTTTGCTCATATAATATGTTTAAATTGGGCAATTAAAATTGTTGTGCATCGGGGTGATGTTTTATAAACGTTGCTCATGCATAACCAAGTCCATGTGTTGTTTTGTGATTATACTGTCGACCTCTTTAACTATCTTTACGTAGTCTGTAGACATGGTTCAAAATAAGTGAGCTGACATGCAAAATTGACCATGTCATGCTCGTGTTAGATTCATGCCAAGTTTTACAAATAGTGTTCATGTATAACCTATAATCCATCATACCCATCATGTCAAGTCGTTAGGAGAGGCATTTCATGTCAACCTGACCCATGCCTAATATTAATTGCTCACAATGATATGGCGGGCCTGGCGTGGTGCACAACAACATGTTATTTGCTTGTGTGTCTTACACATGTCCCAAATGCTAATATACAAACTACTAGAAACTAAAAGAACCTAACTTGAGTTAATGGAATAAAAACAAAGCAACATAACCAACAAACTTAAGCAAATAATCGCTTCACAAGCTCATCCAAACTATGCCACTAAAAACCTCCAAGAAAATAGCTCAACATAGTATTTTTCATCAATATATCTTATATGAAGATATCTTATATGAAGAAATAGGCTACATAAACAAGCTGAAAATACAAGTTTATTTATCTCTTTTGTTTATCAGTATTTTTGTAAATAAATCAATAACCTTTCATTGTAGATGGGCTCTCACAAATAATGATGGCTGAATAAAGTTACTGATTTACTTACCAAAATACAATGTGATAAACCATTTTTGTTTACCTTCAAAAAAATAATACGCCCTCCGTTTCATAACATTAGTCCCATATACTATTTTGAGCGTTTCAAATAGATCTACCCATATATGAACATATTTCATTTATAACTTCATTTTTTTGGAATTAATTGGTTGTAGATTGATGACATGACTCTAAATAAGAAAATTTTTACCTTACATTATGCAATTATGACTTGTGCTTTCCTAATAAAAAATCAAAAAAGTTAAATAAGGTAAACTAATTATGAAGTATGTTGTACTTTGATGTTAGATTCTTAATATATTTCTTTTCTTATTTTATGTGATTGATTCTATATGAGACTAACATTATGAAATGGAGAGAGTATATTTTTGTTTATCGCAGAGATAAACCTGGGCATACTTAAGTGCTGAATACTCCAAAATATACTACGTATGAGAGTTAATTAAAGTAATAAATGTTACTCCGGATTATATTATCCACATCCTAGGGTTGGTTGGTAGGAGTGTGGATGTGTGAAATATGATCCTCAATATACTCCAATCTGGCAATCTCCATAGTAGAATAAGATAATTAACGCAAAAATTAGATTAATATGAGACCAAGTGCTCTGCAAGATAAGGATATTACGCTTTAGGGCCTGTTCTCATTGACTGAACTCAGCTGAGCTGAACTGAACTGAACTAAACTGAACTGAAATGAATATATTATAAGAGAAGGAAATTAGGAGTTGAACTGAAGTGAACTGAACTGAACTGAGCTGTTGAACTGAACTGAATTTCAACGTATGAGAACAGGCCCTTAGTTTGTTTGTTTTTTTTTTTTTTTCGCTTCACATTTTTTTAATTTAAGAACATAACATTAATGTTTGACCCCTCTTAACATTATTTTGTTTGTAGCAACCACTACCACATTCACTTGTAGAATAATAGTAGCATAGATCCAACATGGTGTTAATAATGTTATGTAATTAGCCTAAAAATAGCAAGTGGAAATTAAAAAATGATTAGCAACATGGTTTGTTTCTTCTAAACAAGGAAAAGGAACCGACCATGCTTCATAATTGTTGTACATTATGAGGGCACCCCCTCTAATTAATGGAATCTATGCATTACTTGTAATAATTAAAAGTTATGCAATCTAATTATCGTCATAAATGGAAGTAACCAGCCTGTTTGCTTCTAAAGATGGAAAAGGAACAATGGTTTAAGATAATTTGTATTATTCTTCTAATTCATAAGATTTGGTCAAAAGCTATGGATATAGACATTAGTGCAATGTTCTTATAGAAAACACAAAGTCAAACCATTTGATTTTGAGAAACTACAAGAAAGATAATTTATGGGCATGTAATGTAATGTAATGTATCATATCATATGGTCACTTTAATCAATGTAACTTTTTGCTTTCTAATGTACCATGTACGGATGAAATTTATCAAACAAAGGATGGAGGTGGTCACGTAAAATTTTCCATTAGATAGATAAATAAAATATTATTATAGCATTTTTGTATATATTGACATGGGAAAATATGTAAGCTGCTTAGGTGTATACATATGAAATTGAACTATCTTCATGTTTAAACTTCTATACAGATGTGGGTGGTGATAAGCCGTGTCTCGTGCCAACTCTTGTGCTTTGAAGGAGCTTGGCCCAACCCATAGGTGAGCCTAATCTACGTGTCATGCTTAAATTTTTTAAAGGACGATATAGGCAAAACCTAAACCTCACCGCCTCACACAACTATAGTGCATTTACATGCCTAAACCAAATACTCCGTTCAATATCACTTATTAAATTATAACGTATTTTTTTGTGTCGAACTTTGTTGGGTCAATTTGTAACACCCCCCCCCCCCCCCCCACTCCTTAAAAAAATTGTAACTTAACACGGTACCATGTTGTGCTATGCATGCATGCCTATGCGGCTATGCCCAATAACTACCCAAGCCACAAGCCAGCTCGACCCAGTGTCATTCTTATATATAGACAATATAGTGCAAATACAAGGGTTGCAGATATGAAGGGACGGAAGCCATGAGCCTAGAAGGCTAGGAGTATGGACATATGTTGATGAATGAAGTAAGAAAAATATAGTGAGTCCATCATAAAATAAAAAATAAAAAAACAAAAAAAGAAATTGATTTGTTTGAGAAAATTGGCGCATTGACAAGTGGGTAGATCAAATCGAATCTGATCTTAGGTGATATCCTATCATATGATATATGTTGTATCTTTTATGCATTGGGAATATTACCCTTAACTAAAGGAAAAGTACATGTTATTTGGTTGATTATATTTTGGTTTAACCAAATCTTGATTGATCCTAATCAATCAAATCTTTATGATATTATAAACGTATCATTATCCCTAAACATTTTAATTAATCTTAAAGATTTAACAAATCACTCTATGATTTACGTAATCTCGTCACTTTGCGTTATGTTTGACTTAGCCCTCGATCTAACAAACATCACTTGGTTGGTGTTGTTGTGTTGAGGGATTTCTGGTGGCTATGAGATTCACCAAATATCTACTAATAATATGACATTATCCTTGAGCTAATATAAAACGATGACATTATCGTTAAGTTAATATAATAACAAAGGAGTTAGTTTTATACTTTTATGGAGAATGCTTTATATTTATATGTCTAATCTTCAAATTATATACACACAATCTGATAAATAATCAGAGGGGGACCTTCCACCAGGCCATTTGAGGCCCGGCCCCCCGTAAATTTATTGTAATTAATTAGTTAATGAACTTATAAAATGTTGTGGCATAGTCATTAGTATTCAGTGAGAGGTAAAAGATTCAATTCACTGCCCCTCTAATTTTTTCGGCCAATATCCGCTACTGTAAATAATGGCTCTTACTATATAAACACCCGTATGTGAAGCATAAATTTGACTTTATTGTTCCTCTAAACACAAGGTTTATTACAAATGTATAAAATAAATCTAGTCGAGATATTGCAGTCATATATCAAGAAACAAATATTGCGAAACAATTGACATGAACAGACGAACTTGACATTATGTTACGTTACATTATACCACCCAATAGCAAGGTCGACTATTATGGGAGGTTCGAGGTTTGTCGTTAGAATAATCACGTCACATTAAGTGGTTATGGTTAGGGAGGAACCGAGGAAGGGACAAGGGGGGGTTCGTTGGTTAAAGGGTGGTGGGAAGGAGTGGGTGCATAAAATGTGCAAATAGTAGTGTGAGGGAAGGAAGGGAATGGGGTGTTGCCATTTTGGGACGGTGGAGAGTGGAAAGAGGTGGGTAGCTAGTGATCACGTGAAGAAGGGAGGGTTGCTTTAAGGACAAGATTATTTAGAATAGATGAAAGGTGTGAGCCATTGATTCAAATGATTATTGTGATTATGAATTTAAACTTTAGGGTATCTAAGAAACTCTAGAGATTATTTATTATAATCTAATCTACTAAATTAGGGATGGTTAAAGGTCTAAACACACAACCTTTAAATTAAGTGCATTTAACCACCATTCAAATATAACATCATATTTAATTGTTCAAAATAAATAATAAAAAATAAAGTCTTAAAAATATTTCTTTATTAATATATTTAGGCAAATGGTTAGACATCCAACATAATTTTATTAATAAGAAACGAGTCTATCATCATAATTTATGGTAAAAGCATATTAATATAAGCTATTTTTCATTCCATATTTGTAAGGGTATTTGTTAAAATTATCAAACAATTATAATATGACACCGAACCCATTTCGAACACCCAAATTGACAACTTTATTTATATATCATATCGCTTTTAAAATCTTGACTATAGAGTTGTTAAAGTTGTAAATCGAAACAACATAGAAATTTAAGAAGAAACCTGAAAAAAATTTAGGTATGTGTGTTACACAGACCCCACACGGCCACACCACACCACCCCCACCGGCCCACCAACAAAAAGAAAGCGACAATAATATGGCCCATATCACGAGTATTATGCATAAATAATCATCAAATTATTTACCAATAATTATTGCAAATTTTAAATAATAAAAAAAACAAAGAAGTCCAGGCATAAGCATGTGCAACCAGAATAATAATTTCAGACTAAAAATTGAAGCTCATTGAAAAAGCAAGGTGACAATTCCAGGCACCTGACTTATAACCAAGTTGAAGTGAAACAGACAAGTACAGCCATTAGATGGACCCTCAATCCCTCACATAAGCATAGCAGCTAAATATACATGGATACCACCACCACCCCAGATGTCGTAACCGACCCATCCCGTCCCGTCTCTTTCTACAGTACATGTGATTTTCTTCTATCTTACATTGTACATCTTAGAATGCACATGGACCAACATTATGATAAGTTGACATACCGAGAGGAAGTGCGAATGAGGAGTGAGGGAGAGAGACTCTTGGAAGCTAGCTATATGTCAGCGGCAGCAGCCTCAAAACCCTTGCTTGCAATGTGATCTTATTTATTTTTCCTATGGTATGAAGTTAAAAAGGAGAAAAGAAAAGGCAGCATCTGCGAACCTCCGAGTTGCAGTTGCTGATGGTGTTTTATGCTTAAGTTGTTGAATACATGCCGGGCAAAAATGGTCGAAGATGGTGCTCTAAGACAGCTAAAAGCTCATGACATTGGCTTGCATCTCCAAGTACCCCACCTCTAAGCCTTCTGACAGCTTCCACAAGTTGACCTCTCAGCTTTTGAGATAACAAACACCCACCTGCCTTCACGCTTTCTCTATACACTGGCAAGTAAGCAATTGCCACCCTCAATGGTGGAGGAAGATCTCCAAGGCAAAGAGGAGATTCTCCTCGGTTTAAAATCCTAACCATGTTAACAAAATGTTCTTGGCCTTGTAACAAGCCGTCGGTGAAAGCATCTTCCGACCATTGCTCCCGGAGAAATGTCCGAAGCTCGGGAGCAACTGAATCGTCCTCTGACCGAGCAATGCTATCTGCAACAGCGTACGTGCCTGTTGGATCTCCTAAAAAGTCTGATCGGAGAAGAAAAGCGACTCCCTCAAGGGACCCACCACTTCTCTCTCCAGCTGCTTTGAGGATTTCGATGCTGAGTGCGGTAAGAACATGCTGTGGTACTTGGGGTAGAAGGTAAGAAGCAACCTCGACTTGGCTGCTTGAGGTGGCAGCGGTCAGCGCAAGACATAGTTCCATGTCTTGGCAACCTCTTCCAACAAACCACTGGACAACTGGCAAACACCCCCTCTCGGCTGCTCGCATTAGAGGTCCCAAAAACGCCATGGCATTACCTTCTTCTACCAAACACTCCATTGTGTTGATCTTGCCATAATGAGAAGCAAAACCCAAGGCCAGATCAACGTCCACATCCAAGCTGTTACGCTGGGCAATCTAGGAGGACAAATATAAACCACATGTTACTACGTATTTAAAATACAAAACCAAAGAGCAATATCTATTAAAAAAAAATCATATATTTTGACATTTTGATTTTTTGACTAGTAATTCCATGTAGTTACTTGACAAAACTGCATAAATGGGACAATAAGCAAGATTCAAGCTTTCGCTAATCATTAGTATAAACCAAAATGTGATCTATCTCATGCCAGAAAACTGTGAATGAGATCATTTAAAGTAATTAAGCCATTGCCACAGTTTCTACCAAGTAATAGACCTATAGTCAACAAAACAAAGTCTATAAGTGAAATCAAAGAGCCTTTGAAGAGTGAAATTGCAATGCAGCATCCAATGAGAGACCCTAACGGCCTAACCAAAAAAATCTACTAAAATGAAGCAACTACCACTCTAAGAGAAATCAGTTCTAAGCACACAGAGTCACAGACTTCACAGAATAAGCTTATCTAGTCACCAAATATATAATTTAATATTTCAATCTTGACTAAGAGACTTGTAACATTCTATTGTAGCAGACAAATGGACCAGAATACGTAGCCCTATGATTGACATGATAAGTATAAACTCTCCCCAACAAAAGACCCAAAATACTGAGTTTGGCTGACAAAGAGAAACAGGCAAAAGGGGGGTAGGGAAGGAATTTTATATCACATTTTACATATGAACAATTTCAGAAGGATATGGAATAAAGATGCACAAGGACTTAAAACCTAAGCCTGCCTAGCGGAAACAGAAAGTACATAAAAACATTCAAATTGCACCAACCTTAATAAGATTTCAGCTTTTTAATTTTCTTCCTCAACCGGGCATGAAAATACAACAAGAGATTCCAACTTGGCTCTTATATATGGGAGGCAATAAAAATTAAGACCCCAAAATTGCCTTGCAGCCCATTGACATTAAGCCCAAATATATACTCAAAACACTGTCCTAAAAGCCTAAGCGAGCCAGAGGCAGCCCATCCTTAGCCAACAAGTTCACAATAGCATGCCCAATCAACACTTGCATAACGACATTTATCACTCTTCTAATCTACTCAATACTTCTGATTTTCTCTATGCGTTAAAGTTGAGAGAAAAAGCTATCCCAATTAACACTCTTATAAGGTAAAATAAATCACCACGCAGTAGGGCTCTAGTATAAATTTAATCGGCCCATATCCCCTCATCTCCGCCGGCCCTCACTTCACAAGGCTGTATCCCTCTTCTCCTCATCAAGATGTATATACACAGATACCATATCAGATAGCTTCCACCCTTCACACCTCATCCTTGCCGGATGCCAGCCCACACTTCACAGATTTTTGTTCCTCTTTTTTCCCCTAAATAATAGATTTAATATCTGTGATTAATTACTAGGCAGCATGATTCCGGTATTGACTATAGCATTGAAGTCCCAGATTCGGTATCACAGAAACATAGCATTTAGACAAACAGTACTAATATATTGCTGTCTTTGAGTCAAGCCACTAACAGTAACAGGTAAGCTTTTCATCCAAGAATTTTGACTCGAGTTTTTATTCAACAGCATATAGATCCTCATACATAGATAACAGATCCAAATTTATTCATATAGATTGTCTGTGCATGTACAAATTTCCTGTGCAATTTAACAACCGTGAGAATGATCAAAACTGTCCTTTGATAGAGCTCTATAATTGTAGATCTATTTAAGAGCAGATGACCCAAATTTTATCCATAATTATCCGCATGATCCTGAGATACCCTAAACCCATGAAGATGTTCTTAAATCTCCCACAAAACATTCAGAAAGTAATAAACTTGAGAAACAATAAAAAAGATTGCAACATTTATAAGTCACCAGGCAAAGATACAGAAATTCAGGATGTGAAAATCACTTAAAATTATAAAATCAACAATGAGACATTTAGGGTTTGGGACTAACTTTAGACACGTGTTATAATAAACCAAACTGCACCCAAACCATAACTTCATTTACCCTTGAAAAATAAATAACTAAAATCATTGAATTCATTGCTATTAAAAATATAAGGTTCATCGTTAAAAAGCGATCATATACATGGAACTTTATCATCATGAGAAAGAAATTATTAACATATTTCTCATAAAAGCAAGTTCAGCAGGACACATTTTTTTTTTTTTAATAATAAGCCAAAATTATTACTGATCTAGATTTTCCTGTTGGCTAGTATTTTTATACAATGAAATTAATGGTTTTACTGATTTTTAAATTTTTGCTCATTTAATCTGATTTTTACCACCTGATATTAACTGAACTATAACTTTTCTTCCATTAAACTGATTTTTACTAATTGAAACTTACTTATACTAATTAGAACTAATTGAAGACTAATTATGACTTATTAGGATTAATTTATACTGAACTTATTTTTTGAGCCTTAGTAAACCTATTACCTATGAATTGAACACAGATTTGAAATCTTTTGAATTACATTTTGACAGAAAATTTCAACTTCAATCAGTGTTGTGCAGACAACAGCTTAGAAATGGAAGTATCATTTTGAATATAGCAGTAGTACGTAAAATCCCCTTAACCATGAAGGTCGACAAAATAACAGGAGCAAAGCTTAGGTTATGGCACTTTGAGTAAGAGGCATCAACATACTAGGAAATTTTTCTAAGAAATTACTTGCAAAAACAGATACACATTTCAAGTTAATATCCTGCACATCCTGATAGAATATCATACACTTTCTTTAATTTCTCCATTTTTCCGCCATCTCTCACAAATATAACCTTCCCCCGCCTAAACCAAACTCATTGATCTCTTCATACCATGAGCCTTCTACCTGATCACTAACCCTTCTAGAAAATCCTGGTGCTGACAGTGATAACCTTCCATGCCCCATACAAACTTCTTGCTCTCTGCTCTAATATCCTTCATACCAAATTTCTGTACTCGAGCCTTGCTCCTCATAGACCATCCCTTCAAAAACAGCCTACTTCCAATAGCGATTAACCTTCCACCTCAAACAAACTCCTAGCTGTCTACTTAAATTTCTTTTAACCGTATCTGCCTACTCAAGCATTGCTCCTCAAAATCATAATCCCTCCAGCTCAGCTTAGAATTAAAAAACTAGCAACTGAACGGCAGAAGTGTGAAGAGCACATCAAGAAGGAAAAATTGTGGCACTCATAATATGTACATCAATATCTCTTTATGACTTTAGCACAAAGCCACAATGATTTCAGAAAACCAAGATTCAATCTAGTAAAGAGGCATGGAAAGAAACAAAACCTTCTAGAAAGAAAAGAATAAAAAACATGTAAGGGTGTCAATTTTTGTCATGCCAAACAAACAATGGTGCAATCAGTGAGTGTAATATGGTATCTTGGTAGTGCTGTCACTGCTGTGGTGATCAATCAGATCTAGAAGTAAAAGAACCGTTGCAAATTGAATCTAAAAGAAAAGGGCCATGGGAGGGGGGATTAGCAATGTGGAAAGTTAGTAGTAGCAACACCACAGCAAACACATATTAGATTAAGAATTAACACTGCCACATGTTCAGTGTAGCACTAGAACAGCAAAGATTGTTACAGCTAAGAAGCCTTAAGCCATGAATAATAATCACTATATTGAAGATAGTGATTTGCTCCAGTGCTACAAAAGGTGTACAGCTAAGGTGACATAATAGTTTGTTAATGGCAGGGAGAAAGTTACAGAGATCCAATGAACAGATGCAACACATTGGATAGTTAAAGTTAGCATTTGGCGATGCTGCAAGTGCATTGCAATTGTTGCACAGCTAGATCATGCTACTGATGGATAATTGGATATAAACACAAGGAATATACATGGATTTTTTTTTTTTTCTCAAGCTAAAATTACTTCCTAACTTAAAAAGGATTTAATGGTTAGTAATTGGTCATTTAAGCATAGAAAATAAGCATATAAGCCAAACAAGATCCACCTTTTCCCTTGTGATCTTTGAGAACAGCACATGAAATAGTAATGCAAGAAAATAGTTTGATGACTTGATATTTTAGTTCATTCTCTGTCCAACTCCGGATAAGGATGCTGTTCTAGGCAAGCCTAATGTTTGAGTGCTCATCTGGACAAGATAGGACTTTTCTTTCAACACTATTAGATCTCTTAAATACTTCAACATTGGCAATGTAATACTTTAAGAAGTCAAAATTAATAACGATATACTTTTCAAATAAAAGAGGAAGTCAAACGGTAGCTATGAGCCTTAAAAAAAATAAAATAAAAAGGTTTAACTTGTGCACAACAAACAACAAATGGCATTCAGGCAACAAAAGATAAATTACTGTAAACAAAACACAAAAGGCAATACCTGCAACAAAATGCGCACTAACTCAGTGCTGCCAAACCGTGAGGCTTCAAGAAAACACTGATTTACATTATCAGCACCACCCTCGACCAGCATACCAAGGAGCCCTTGTATAGCAGTAGCTGATGCTCCACAAGACCATCCAGGATCAAATGAACTACTAAACAAAGTAAGAGGGAAGCAAGCAGCATCAAAGGCCTCAGTAAAGTCCTTTCCGGTGAGATTGCTACCAGCAAGATCAAGAAATATCTTAAAGGCTGACAATTGAAGCTGTATCTCAGCAGCAGAATCACGATGCACTTTCTCTTTGTTCTCATGACACCGAGAATGAAAGCCAATGCATTTCAATGCCCATTCAGTGAACTTTTGGACCTTAGCACCAGCCTCTGCCTTCAAAACATCATCACCATTGCATTCCTGAAGTCGCTCATGCAACCTAACCAAGTTTTATTGCACAGATTGAGGAAATAAATTAGATGCCTGCTGCAGTGTAGCAATAAGATGCAAAATCAGATGCTAAGGTGGCAAAAGAAAGACATCATCTTATCTAATACCTGGAAAGACCTCATAATACCAAGCTATGGGAGGGGAGAGAATGAACACTTTGGTTATATAATAATAATTAATATTACAAGACAATAATTGCAAGAGCTTAATTCTTTAAGTGCATAACTATTACTGTACCAAGATATCACCTCGACAATAAGAAATGAAGTGCTATGCTCACTAAGTGGATAGACAAAAACAGCTTAATCAACCCCTTTTCTTTTCACCAAATGACAATAACATGTAGCTCCTGTTGTCTACAGCGACCACAAGTCTACACCTTATACACATTTAATTTCATTATATCAATCAAATGAAACTACCTTTGGGCCATCACAGTCACTGTATCTGCTAGGTCCATTGTTCGGCTCTGACATGCAGAGACACAAGATGCAAGAAACGAAGTTCGAAGAGCTGCTCTTGTGAAGTCATAAGCTCCATTAGCTATTATCTTCTTCACTAGTCCCGTTATACCATGTAACTCCTCATGTGTAGTAAGAAACCATATCGAATCCAATGAGATGCAAAGGAAATCATTAAGAGTTAGTGGATCAGCAAACAGAATCAAACTTTCTGCCAAGTCCCAATCATGAGAACTCACAGCACTTTGAAATAGTTTTCCCAGCTCAATCCTATCTTGTCTACTGAGCTTCTTCTCATTTCCTACACTACCTTTCTTCCCCACCTGAGAGCTTGTCGTCACCGCCTTCGATTTCTGCTTCTTAGATCCATAGCATCCAACCTTGGACATTCCAGTGCCCTCCATATATAGCGGTCCTTCTCTTGCAAACACAACATTACTTCCCTCACCTAGCTCGGAAATTTTGCTTTCAATTTCGAACTTGGGACTATCAGTTCCACCGTAATCGATTTCCATCTCAGAAGGCATCTGCTCCTCCTCTTTAATTTCAACCTTCAATCTCAATCCTTCCCTTCCCATGTCACTTTCCATCTTATACAGGAAAAAACTAACTTTTTGAACCACCCAAAAGACTGATCAACTACAGTCTGTTGTTAACAATGAAACAGAGCCACCATATCAAAACTATAACAAAACATTCAACAATCACAAAAACACCCGGAAATTATCTTCCTGAATCCCAACACTTTGTTAAAGTAATCTAATTCATCAGCTTCTACTTTCCCTTCACTTGAACCAATTGAAATCGAAAACGAATACTCCAAGTTACAACCAACTGAAATCGAAACCGGAATCGAAAAACGAATACTCAGGACTATGACATCCCTATTGAAGATCACTAAGATTAACGCAATCAAATGAAAAAAGATGCAAATCCTCAAACACCCTTCACTTGAGATAATCAGAAAAGCTTCCACAGTAGCAACATCAAACCATAAAAACGATAAAAATTGATCAAACCAAATGAAAATTTGAGCAAACCAAAATCAAATTGCACCAGAGGATCTCAACTGAACAGTACCATATAAGCAAAACCCTAGAGCATCATCTCTTCAATTCTCTGATACTACAGCAAATTCTCAAAGATCCAGCATCACCCTGAAATACCCAAAACAACAATCTAATCAGGAAAAAAAAAAATCAAAAAAATAATCAAAAAAATAATAATAAAGAAATCAATCAAACTCAACAAAAATAAAAACCCATTTGCTAACGCAATCAATCAATTCAAAATTGTGAAATTTGAACAAGGTCATGAATTAAAATGCATGAAATTTTGATTTTAATCAAAAAAGGGAAATGGGTTTGTTCTTGCAAACCTGAAAATTTTCTTGGCAAAGAAGAGGAGAGAGAATGAAAGGTTGGCTTAGAAAAAAAAAACCCAGAAAAACAAACTAAAATGGGTAATCTTTCCTTTATTCTTTCGAAAATAAAAAAGTAAATAAAATATTGAAAAAGGGGGTTTTTATTTTTATAATAAAATTAATTTTGCGCCTCTTGTTTGATTTTATTTGGGTGGGCATTCTTTAATTATTGATTCTTTGTTTGCATTTGCAGACGAACTGTTAGTGAAGTCAGACACCAAATTGTTTTGTACTGTATTTTATTAAGATTAAAATAATTATTAAATTATAACCTTGTTCCATACAAATACTCCCTTCGTATTTTATTACTTGCTCTATTTATGATGTGGATCTCTCAAGAGTCAAGACTGTCACAACTTCACAAGGCTCGCAAGCTATAATAACAGTGGATCTTCGAATTTTAATAAGGACTACAAAAATCTAGTCGCAACTAGAAGATGATCACAACTCGCAACAAGTGATTTTTTTAATAATAACAATCAAACGAGCAACGCTCAAACGATTAATTCCCATAACAAATTACTGATATATACCCATATTTATAGAGTGACAAATCGTACAAAGCTAAGATAGGAAACTAATAATTATATCCTAAAACAAGATAAAATATTAAGAATCTTAATCCTAATATATCTACTAATCATATTTTAACCAACTACTAAATCTATCCTAACATAAATAAATTAAATAAATAAATATCTTAATGGCTAAAACTCTTAAAGCCTACAAATTAAATAAATTTCCATGAATTTTCAAGAATACCCATATTGGTCTATTGCTCTCGCATCAAATAAACTATACATAGAGTTTTTGTAAGAGAGTATAAAGTAATAAATTATGAGGGAAGTGTACTACCTCTTCATATTATTTACAACGCTTTGATGTAAAGTGTGGGTTTAAAATGTCTAACTGTTACAAATAATTTAAAACGAAGGTAGTATGATAGTTAGGAGTAAATAGAATATAAAGTATGATAGTTGGGGTTAGAGAAAAAAATTAGTAAAATATTGTAAAAGGTTTTCAAAAATGAAAATAGGGCAAGTAATAAAATACGGTCATATTATCATTATAAAATACGGATGGAGTATTTTACATATATTTCGTAAATAAGATCGTTTTATCATTATAAAATCACTTCATCACCATAAAGGGTTTGGACCAATAAAAAAAAAATGTCTCACTAAAGTTGTCTTATAAGTTATACGTAGTATAATGATAACATGGGTATTACCAGTGGCGTAACCAGAATTTTAAAGTGAGGGGGGCCAAGATCATAATTATAATTTCGCAACTATAGTTAAGTTCATTGATTACCTTTACTATAAAAAAAAATACAAAATGTTAGTTGTAAGATTTGAACTCTTGACCTTTTATCCACCATCACATGGCAAAAACCAACTCATCTACATTTAAACTTATGACAAATATGAGCATAATTTAATTTTTATCTTGAGCCAAGGGGGAGGCCATGGCCTACCCCAGCCCCCCCTTGGCTCCGCCCATGGGTATTACACACATTAGGAGGTTGAGTAATGTAAAATTTTACTAACAAATGATAACATGATGTTAATTTAAAATAAGTTGTGCATCAAAAATAAACACAACTAAAATAGGATGTACAGATCAAAAATTATTACTTCTTCCATCCCCTTTTTTTTTTTTGGAATGATCTTCCATCCTTAATTATAAGCTCCGATCCATTTCCTTTTTTTTTTTTTTTCCTTTTATTTTGGAGTCAAAATCATCATTTATGAACATAAAATATTACAAGTCATTAATGTTCTCTCAAAAAAAAAAGGGTTTTTCTACATGGTACCCTTGAGTTATTATGTTTTCTACATTGTACCCTTCTAAATCCTAAGTTTTACAAGGTGCCCTTGAGTTTTTAGGTTTTTCTACATGGTACCCTTGAGTTGTAAATTAAATGACTCTTACTTAATTTGACTCAAACCGATACCATCTAAATGTTCTATTTACCACTTCTATATTTATCTTAGATGGAGGAATCACCAATCTTCATTATTCGCTATTTAGTGGAACTTTTGTATGATTATTTGAGATGGAAGATAAGAATTTTTTTTTGCTCCTACTTTAACTAAAAGAGCTTGTTTTAGAGGGACTCAAGTTGTTAGTCCTTATTTTTTCAATAAACATGCTAGTTGTGTCTTTGATGGTGCTAAATAAGTTGTTTAGATGGTGTGGGTTTGAGTCAAATTAATTTAGAGCCATTTATTTTACTACTCAAGGGTACCATATAGAAAAATCCAAAAACTCAAGGGTATAATGTAAAATAAACTAATAACTCAAGGTCACCTTGTAGAAATTTGAATTTAGGAGGGTACAAGGTAGAAAACTCAAAAACTCAAGGGTACCATGTAGAAAAACCCAAAAAAAAAAAAAAAGTCATCTTTTTTGGTGCGCAAAAAAAAAAAAAATAAAAAAAAAAAAAAAAAAAAAAAAAGTCATTACTGTATAACAAAAAGTATAACTATGTAAAGTTAGATTCAATGAACATATTCTTAGTTAGTTTCATTTTCATATTAAAAGTTTAAAACATATAGTTTCAAAATATTAATTATAAAGTTTAAAAAATTTTAAATACAAAATTAAGATCTAACAAAAGTAAGTAGAGAGACCCTAAAAATTGTGTACATGGCTTTGAGGGAGTATGTGACAAATATTTCAGAAATACTTGCGTGGACCTGGTTCACAATAATATTATTGTGGACCCAAGGTTTATACACACGCAACTGACATTATATTGAATATAGTGACCTTTATTTTTAACATAGTAACCTTTATTAAAAGTTGTATAATGTTTAATACTATTGTAAACTTGAAGTACGACGTTATGACCCTAATTTTAACATAGTGACCTTTATTATTAATATTGACCTTATAAAATATTTTATTAAAAAAATTAACCTCTTATAGCCTATATATTACTAAAAAAACTTTTATTTTCAATATAGTGACCTTCATTTTATTATAGTGACTTTTTTTTTTTAATAAAACAATCATAGTTTCTCTAATGTTAGTGGTCCACAATAAATTAGTGTGAACCAGGTCCTTTTAAGAATTTGTACAAATATTTAGGACGGATACACTCATACACTGTAGAGTATACTAATAATAGGATTTCAAAAAAAAAAAGTATACTAATAATAGTAATAATGTTCTATGATGCTTTGTAATTATTAGATGACGTAGTTTATGTTTGGAGGGGAAAAAAAAGTAATTTTAATTATTAAAAAATAATAATAAATAAATAAATAAATAAAAAGAAAGTGAATGAGTCATGAAAATGAGAGTCACCCAGCTACGCCAAAGGACCTCACCACTTGGAAGCTTTAGGTTGGGATACCCTTTCGTGGGCTCCACCTTTTTTATTCTTAATCATTGCTTTTTCCATTTTTAACCCTCCATTCTCACTTCTTCACCGTTTTTCGTTTATGTCACCTAGTGTTGAAACTAATACGGTTATTGAATTGGGCTTGTTCTCTTCAGATTAATCTCTTCAGATTAATTTTAGTTCAGTTCAATTCTTAATATGCTCCTCTCATAAAATATTCAATTCAGTTCAGTCAATTAAAACAGACCCTTAATAATGCAGTTTGTTTTTTTAAAAAAAAATATAGTTCGGGGCGGTTTGAGAAATAAAAAATGTGCGGTTTGATTTAGCTTTTAGGATTTGAAAATTCGAAAACCAAACCGAAATATAGACCCATATTCTAATTATAGACCAATTTTAATTTTCAGCCCTACTATATAAGGTCAAAAACAAGTTACGTTTGTCAGACACAAACAAAGTTACAAATCAAGCCCTAAACACTTTGGCCAAAAAATTGCGATGCGATTTTTAAATTGAATTAAAAACGATGTGTTTGATTTGGATTGAATAATAAAATAATGCGGTGCGGTTTAAAAAAATCTCAAACTGAATTAATATGGTTTAGTGTGATTTGGTTTCGATTTAGGGCTATAAACCACACCGAAACCGAACTTTAACCTCTAATAATGTCACTCTTGAAAACTACTCCCTTCATTTTAGGCAAATTAATGATAGATAATTAAAATATACAAGTTTTAAGAGAAATATAACACAAAGGTAATTATAATAATAATAATATTCAAACAAAATAACAATATTAAATACTATAAGGAACTCCTAGGCAAACTGGTTTCAAAAATAAAAAAGGAACTCCTAGGAAAACTAATGCTTCTATAGAAAAAGAAATTAGGAGGGAAAATTCCCACCAAAAGAATTCCAATTTAGTATTGAGTAATAATAGATTTCTCCTATCCTAACTCTCCTGGGCATATATGCAAATGCAAAAATTTGACAAACAATATTTTTAATTATCAATAAGCATAATCTATATATACTCGGTAACAATTTAAAATTAAACTATTCATTGAAATGATTTCAATAAGTACCCACAAGCTTATATTTTTTCTTATTTATAAATCACAAACATTAGTCAAAGTATGTCAAGTAGCTTAGTACAAAAAGTGTTAATGGAACACTTATTAAAAAAACAGGAATAATGGATTTAGATGTGTGCCCTTGTCCAAATTAAAATCGAATCAGATCAAATCAGGATTAGAATGGACCGGAACTTAGAACCAATTGTTGGGCCTAAGATCAGACCAAACTTATTTTGGTTTGAATTTAGATCGATTGAAAATAATTCTTATTTCTGTAGTTTTAGCTTTTTTTTTTTTAATTGCTAATGAACAAGTTAAATTTGAATCTAAAAATGTCATATTATTTGTCTCATGTTGTATTTGGTATGATATTGGTTGACAAATCTTCCAAATTACCCTCATAAGTGCATGTAAATACAACTTTTGGGCTACAGTAAATCATGTGCACCAAGGGCTACCAACTACATATTGTGCCAAAGGCTATGACTCAAGTAAAGACAGTGAATTCCATAGCAAAAATATACATACCATAAACAGAAACAATTTCTCCTCTCCAACGCCAAGCATTGAAACCATGTACTTGCTTAAAATGAATTTGATTTACCCTTTGAATTAGATGATCATTGTTGCTTTAATATGTTTTGAATACCAAACCTAGTTTTGTGCTCTTTTGCTATGACTGAAGATGATATTGAGAGGAATGAGAAAACAGTAGAAAAGGAAATATAGGAAGGAAGGAGAAATGAGGAGAAGGGAATTGAGGAAGGAAACCATATTGGCAACTAGGTTTATTTTACCTCTTTTACAATAGATTGTTCCTTTTTCAGTTTTCACTCCTCGATAAGTTACATACTCACTTAATAAAAAAATACAAAACTTTGGTTTTTGGTTTGGACTTGAATGTTTCGATTTTTGCCTGAATCTAAATACTATTATGTAGGGTAAAGTATTTACAAAATCTATTAGTTTTGAGATTTCACTTTGTATCTATATTTTGTTTCTAGTTTTCTCATCGATGAATTTATGTTTTAGTTTTTTCTAATTGAAATTAAAGGTGCAATGATATAAATGTCTCAAGGAATGACTACCCAATAGATGAAACAAAATATTAACGTACTAAAAATGCATTAGAGATAAATAAAAATATGTAAATCCGAGTTAAAAAAAATGTTCTTAAAGAAGTCGGGCACAAGAGAAGAGACAAATTAAAAGAAAAATCTATGTGGGGGATGAGGACAACTACAAATAGAAGGTGAGTGAGATGAAGGCAATGGTGTATAGAGCTTTCGTGTCATCAAACAAGAAAATGGTAGCGCCTTCAGGCTCCCGTGTTTAATCTATTATATCCCTGCCCTACTCATGTCATGAAGTAACATGGACATGGGACATGCCTAGGGGTGCTTATGAGACGAGACAACTCGTCGCGGACTACTCGAGCTCGACTTGGTCAAAATTCGGTCAAAACTTGACCCGAATGAGCTCGACTTGAGCTCGAGATTGACTCAAAATATTAATGAGTCAAATTGAGTAGTCAAAAGCTCGTGAGAAACTCGAATTCCTTTGTACATTATTATATTTAATAGTAATAAAAATATTTTGATTCAAAAACTTTATTTTACAGTAATAATTAATAAATATATAACTTTTATGTACTCTTATCAATGATTTCATCACATGTATATTTCTTGTAATACAAAATTTAAGAGAAGGAACAAATTTTACACTAAATAGGGGGTTATACTAAGATTGAATCAATTAGCAAGCTACTCGAGATCGACTAGATCAAAGCTCGGTCAAAACTCGACTTGATTAAGCTCAACTCGATTTGTTAACAAGTCGAGTCAAGATACCCCAATTAAACTTGAACTCGACTTGCATCATAAGCACCCCTAGAAATGCCTCTAAATGCTTCCACGATTTAATGCTTGTCGGTAGGAATAGTGACAATCATATAAGATATGTAAAAAGTTCCCAAAAAGATAATTTTGCAAAAAACCACCTTTTATAAACAATTTTTTGCAAGAAACCACCTTATAATTTTTTTTTGCAATGACACACCTTAATCAAAAAATTCTTTGCAATGCCACACCTTTGGCCAGAAAAGAGGGTTTGAACTTGTTTCTCGCGTTGACCCGACCACATACGAAGCAAGTGACCTCTTAAAACCACTCTCCAACTACACCACCCACTAGAACGCGCGCCACCAGAGATAGTGGTTTCGGTGGTGGTGGGGTGGGTAAGGTTGTTTCGATGGGATGGGTAAGGCGGTTTCAATGGCGTTCTGATGGTTGGCGTAGTTGGAGAGTGATTTTAAGAGGTCACGCGAAAAACAGGGTCAAACCCTCTTTCCGACTAAAGGTGTGTCATTGCAAAAAAAACAAAAAAAAAAAAAAAATTGATTAAGGTGTGTCATTGGAAAAAAAAAAATTTGATTAAGGTATGTCATTGCAAAAAAAAAAATATAAGGTGGTTTCTTGCAAAATTTTTCTTATAAAAGGTGGTTTTTGCAAAATTTCCTTAAACAAAAAAAAGTAAATAAATAAAGGACTGAGTAACATACAAAAGAACGTAAAATAAAAACAAATCAGCAAATGATCTAACAAGTTGATAGATACCAAATATATAAAGGCCTATTTTAGAACTAATTAATATAAATAATAATTCTCTTTATATAAAAAGAAAACTCATGATGAGTTTTACACTGATAGGGATGAAGAAACTACAAAATTTAAACAATTAAGCCACAGAAGGATCAAGCCTTCAAGAACTAAATAAAACAAGACAAATGAAATTCAAGGTATCCAATTAATTTGGATTAGTGTCAACATTATTACAACAAGTGACCAAAACCTAAAATAAATGAAAAATGGAAACTAATAATCCCACCTTTTCCATTTCTGCTCAAAACAATCCCACATTTTCGAAATCTGGAAATAATCCCACCTTTAACCCTCATCTACTCAAAACAATCCCTTAACCGATTTGAAAATTTGGTGACCGGTTTTAGAAGGTGACTGCCACGTGTCACCTTATAATTGGTCATATTTTAATTTAATAATAAAAATCGGATGATTTTTTTTTCCAGCTAGCCTTCTTCTTTCTTTTACACCTCCCATGACTAGAAATAATTGTTCTATACACCTGAGTGTATCGTACACTGCCACGGTGCCACCCTGCCATTTCCCGTCCCTTTCCTCTTCCAAGGCTGCCACATGCCATCCATCCAACCCCCCACCTACAACCTTAACTGACCTAACATCGCACATACCCACCCTAACCACCATGAAGCATGAACACCACTCATCCACCTGAAATTACCTACCCCATCACACACCCGACACGGTGACACCTACCCAAAATCAGCCCCTGCACTCCCACTCATTCCCACCACCAGAAATCAACCCCTCCCCCCTTCTCCTTTCATTGTAATTGTAATCTTGTTTAGGATGGCGTAATAAGTAACACAACTTGGTTTTTAGAAATTAATATTGGTAGGTTGGTGTAATCAATGATCAAGCTTGGTTTGCAGAGAGTTAGCAAGACTTGTAGTGCTTCTTGTTTGGCCAAGGGATGTAGCTTTCTAAATCTCCAATGTGGTAGGGGTTAAGTGATGATAGGCCATCGTCAAGCCTACCAAAAGTAAATCCTATCTTGGTCTCACTAACTAATAGTAAGAGTCGAACCCCAAGAGAGGCGTTAAATCAACCACTGAGATACTACCGTTTAAATAAGCTAAATGAACTCGAAATTGGGTTGGTTTTAAGTAACATGTACCAGTTCAAATCAACTAAGTTAATGGTAGATTAACAATAACTAAAGGATTCTAGGGCTCGGGTTATACCACCCAACTTCATCACAAATCACAATTAGCATGCACGATCAAGGTAAAATAAGGGGATAATATAGGGAAAGTCATCTAAGGCACCCAACTACTCTCTCAAGCTAGAGGGATTACTTGACTCATGAACACAACCTATTCTCGTGGTTACAAAGCATAAAGCAAGTGTTAAAGCATAATCACGATAACATAAATATTCCCTTGACTGAAAGTTCCTATTCTTATGGCATTTCAAGTCAATTAAGCATAAGGGAGCTAACTCAAGTTCATCTCTCGATCTTTCGTTAAGAAAGCTTGGATAAATAGTTCTAGCAATGGCCATATACAAGAACTAAGCAATGAAACCACTTAAGCCCAACTAATTAACACCCAACAATTACCAAATTAGCACATGCAACAAGTAATTAGTGACTACATTAAGGGTTATTTCCAAAGCTAGAAAATTAGACTACTCACAATCCATGGAAGATAAAGCAATAAAAGGTTTCAAGCAATTTATGAATAGATTCAAACTAAGGATTAAGCTAAATAACAATCTAAGCGTACAAAAATAATTAAGCAAGTAATTAACAATTAAAGCAAATGAAATGGAAGAGAAAAGTAAGAAATAGTTACTAGAAGCTTCAATTTTTGAACAACAATGAAGGAATTTGTCTTCAATAATGATTGAATTGAAATTTCCAAGATAATAACTAAGATCTAACTAATGATTTGAGAGTTTTGATGTTTCTAAGATTACAAACTAAGAGAAAAGCTCTAAAAACTTGGATGTCGTATAAATGAGCTCAAAGGGGTATTTATAAGACCCCCAAATTAAATAAAAAGGATGGAGAAAACAAGAGTCGAGCTCGTCTACAGGTCTGCACGGACGTGCCACCTTATGCACGGTCGTGCAGAGCCAGAGAGTCAGGATCAGTTTTGCTACTGATTCGGGCTGGCAAACCTGCACAGACGTTCCAAGTAAGGCACGGACGTGCATGCCTTGATGTGCAGAATTAGTTTGCTACTGATTTGGCCTAAGTGAACTGCACGGACATGCTCAACTCTGCATGGTCGTGCATGCTCTAAAACTCTTGGCAAACGGTTCTGATCTTGCTGGAACACTCTTGCACGGACGTGCAAGATGTGGCACGGCCGTGTAGGGTCTATTAGGCCCTTTTCTTCACCTTTTCTTCGGTTTTGCTCCTTTGTCTTGGCTTCTAACCTCGGTTTATCATCTATATACTTCAAATGGTCGTCTTTGGACCTGAAATTTCATCAAAAAGTCAAAAACACTGACAACCCGCGAAGCATATGATACACAAAAATTGCATAATAATAGAGTAAAAGCGAACCAAAACACTAATTTATCAAGTAAACAAGGTTCAAAATCACCCTAAAATCATATCGAATAACAAGTTATCAAGTGGCGGTGTGGTGGTTGTGATGAGGTAGTGGTGGTATCATGGTGGGTTGCCAATTGCCATGGAAGAGATTGTCAAAGTGGTGAGGTGAGAGGAAAAAAAATGATTAAACAAGTAGCAGATAAAAAGGATTGTTTTAAGAATATGGGGGTAAAAGGTGGGCTTATTCCCATATTATTAAAAGGTGGGATTGTAATTGCAAGTTAATATATAGTCAATTATGTGTTACAAAAATGCAAGTTATATAAAACAAAAATGAGTCATTAACCCCCTTTCGTTGTGGGTTTTCTAGATCTGACAATTTTCGTGGGTTTTGGTTTTGGATTGGTGTTTGGGTTTTTTGTGGGATCGGGTTTTGGGTTCGTGGGTTATGGATGTTGAGGTTTTGGGTTCAAGTTCAAGTTTATGGGTTGCGGGTTTTAGGGTTCGTGGGTTCGTCGGTGTTGGGGTTCTAATTCGTGGGTTGGTGGTTCATCGGTTGTGGGTGTTGGGGTTAAATTCGTGGGTTGGTGGTTCGTCGGTAGTGGGTGTTGGTGTTCGAATTCGTGGGTTGGGGGTTCAAATTCGTGGGTTTATGGGTTTGTGGTTTTAATTGTGGTGCTGCTAGGTGGTGGTGGTGGTGGTACGGTACGGGGTGGTTTTGTGGTGTTGGATGGTGGTGCTGCTAGGTGGTGGTGGTACGGTGCTGGGTGGTTTTGGTTGTGTTTGATTTTGATTTTTTTTTGTTGGATTAATGCTAAGGGCAATAGAAATAAGAGGTTTGTTGTGGGTTGAAGTTTGTTTTCTAAAGGTTTGTCTACACAAACCGGTTTGAACAAACCTAATCTGTTTTTTTTTTTTTGGAAAAATTGACATGAATATTATGACCTTTACTCGATCCACCGTAAATAAAGCCACCTTTTGATAATCTCCTAATAAAACGACCTTTGACATTAATCTTCCAAAAATAGGACGAAACCGGTTGGTAACCTGTTTAATGGGTTAGCATGACACGTGTCACTTTGTAATTGGTAAGTTTTTTTTACGGATATTTCATGAAATGCCCCTGAGTAATTTTTTTATTCACCAAATACCCATGAAAATTTTCAAATTCACCAAATACCCATCAGTTACTGTACAATATCATTAAATGCCCTTTTACCTAACTGACGTTAACTCCCCGTTAGTGTGTTTTTACCATAATGCCCTTAATTAATGTGTGCGCCATTTCCCTCTTGACTTAATGATGAAGACCAAAAGTCTTCATATTTTCCCCCTTCACAGTATCTCTCTCTCTATCTCTCCCCTGTTCTTCGTTCGTTCTCCATTGAAATTCTGCTCTGAATTCTCGCGTCGAAGGTGTTGCATGATCTGGTTTTAGGAAAATTGGGAGCCCAGGATAAATTTTATGTTTTGATCGGGCAAAAAAGTTCGATTCCTAAAGGTGTGATAAACGCGTGAGGTTGGAGAAAGCAAATTTCTAAAAATTCGAAGTGTGGGCTTGTGTAATATCAAGTAAGGTAAGTTCTCTTCAATCGTTTAGTATTTCGAAGTTTAAAGTTTCGATCTTTTGTCAAAATTTTGCACGCAATTTAGGGTTTGAATGGATTTGGGAATGGGTTGTGTTTATATGAAATGTTGTTGCTTTTATTGATATGATTACTTTGGTAATTGATGTTGGTGTACCGTAATTGATTTTGGTAGATTGAAGTGATTTTGATGATCTAGGGTTAGGGTATTTGAACTATTGTTTGCTGCTTAGTTTTGTTATGTTTCATTTTTATTCATTTGTGTGGAATGTAATTGGTGACTTAATATGTTATTGTATATAGGATGAGTGGAGTATGGTTGTTAGTCCATGGTAAGAAGGATGATAAGTCTCAGGATTTTGATGTTAGGGTTGAAGACACTGATATGTGTCACCTAATTGGGTTATATGAAGACATGTTTGAGTTCTCAGTGAAACAGAATGTGTTTCTACCAAAATTCTTTTCTTTGTTTGTGACTAAGCCTAGGACAAATAGGAAGTTGGAGCTTAATGATGATGTTGATATGCTGAAAATGTGGGAATGGAACCAGGGTAAGGATACTATTGAGATATGGGTTGAGGAAACTAAAGAGCCAGGGATTGTATTCCAGGCTGCTGAAAAGGGGTGGCAGAGAAGATTAAAGGAAGAGGCTGAAAGAGTGCAGAGGGAAATTGAAAAGAATCAGAGGGAGGCTGAAAGAGAGCAAGCTGAGAGGGAGTTGTGGGAGCAACATCAATTTACTGTTGCTGTTGAGGTGCCAGTAGTTAGTGCAGAGGACTTGGGGGTGGAGTATGTGAGAGTGTTTAATACTGCAGAAGCTGATGAGTGTTTCCCAGGAAACTCTCAACCTCAACCCTCACAACCTGAACCTGAACCAGCAGGACCCACCCACACTGCATCACCTACTACCAAACAGCCAAGTAAAAGAAAGAAAATGACACCCAGGAAAAAGAAAACAACACCAAAAAAGAATACAACACCAAGACAGGAAACACCAATCCCTCAACCACCATCTCCACCAAGACAGGAAACACCACCACCTCAACCACCATCTCCATCAAGACAGGAAACACCACCACCTCCTCAACCACCATCTCCACCAAGACAGGAAACACCACCACCTCCTCAACCACCATCCCCACCACCCTGTCCACCACCACCTCAACCACCATCTCCACCAAGACATGCACCAACACCACCACCACCTCTACCTCCACCAACCAATACAGATCCAAGCTCATCTTCTCAACCAAAGAAAAAGCATAGAGCTAGGCCTTCCAACTGGAGAGTGCCAAAAAGCAAGTCCTTTGTACAAGGGAGAGGTAAGGGAGTTGAGAGAGTGAGAAAGGAGAATGTTAGCAGAGATGTGCAGGACAGTGAGTCAGAGAGTGATGATTCTGATGATGATGATTATGTGCTTTCTGAGATTGATGAAGATGAAGAGAACTTGAGTGACCAAGATTTCATTGAAGATGAGGATGATAATGTTTTAGATGATGCTGAAAAGTTGAGAGAGAAAAAGTTTGAAGATTATTTAGATGGGAGTCACAAGTTGGATAAGTTGTATAAAAATGGAAAAATATGGGCAGGAGTAGAGTTTGGTTCAATAGTTTTAGAGCCATGGTTGATTTTTGAGGACAAGGCTCAATTTCTGGAAGTGTTTAGAGATTTCTGCATTCAAGAAGGGTTTGCAGTGACTGTGGACAGAGCTGATAGCTGGAGATACACAGCAAGGTGTGTGGTTGAGACTTGCAACTGGAGGATACATGCTGCTGTTTTGGTTGACAATGTTAGTTGGGCCATTAAAACTCTAACTGGGGAGCACACTACATGTGGAAGATTGGAAGACAATCCCATGGTTTCAACAGCCTGGTTATGCAGACATCTATTGCAAGATCTGGAGGCAAATCCTGAGATCCCTGTAGAGTCATTACAAAAGATTTGTATGGAAAGATATAGGTTGAATGTGAAGAAAAGGTTGTTTTACAAGGTCAAGGCAGTTGCTAGGGTTCAAATTCATGGTGGGTTTGCTGAGAGCTATGCCTTACTGACTAGATATGCTGAGATGATTAAGGCCACAAACCCAGGCTCTTATGCACTCATAACATGGACAGCAAACACTGCCAACCAAGCACCTCAGTTCAAAGCTTGCTTTTTTTCCTTTGCTGCATCTGTCAAAGGATTTCTTGGTGGGTGTAGGCCCATAATTGGGATAGATGGAGCACATTTGAGTGGTTACTACAAGGGGATTATGTTGACTGCAGTTAGTATTGATGCCAACAATGAAATATTTGTGATTGCATATGGGATAGTTGACACTGAGAGCACTGAGAGCTGGACATATTTCTTCAGAAACCTGAGATGCCTGTTTGCAACTGAAGGTTGTCATAAAGATGACTGGACCTTTATTTCTGACAGAATGAGGGTAAGCTTACATATTATGTGTTTATGTTCATTTTGATCATATATTTTCATCAACCAATTGCTATGAGTTCCTAAATGTGTGTATATTTATCTTTGTTGCTTAATTAGGGAGTTGATGCTGCAATTCATGATGTGTACCCAAAGGCAACAAGGAGGATTTGTTGCCAACATCTATACTCCAACTGTAAGTCAGCAGGGTGGAGTGGTTCAGCTTTTCACAAACTATTTTGGATAGCTGCAGATGCATACAATGAGTATGTGTTTGAGAAAGCAATGACAAAAATCAAGGAGCATGCTGCTGCAGCTGAGGTGTACTTAAGGGAAGTACCAGAACAATGGTCAAGGAAGATGTTTGACACCAGAGTCTGTTGTGATCACAACACAACAAACTTTGTCGAGTCTTTCAATTCCAAGACAAAGGATTTCAGAGACATGCCTGTGCTGACACTACTTGAAGGTAGAACTACTGTATCCATGTTTGTTGTTATGCATTGTTGTTTTTATATGAAACTAATTATGTGTTGTATAATGAAGCTGTAAGGAATTGGGTGATGAAGAGAGTGGGAGCAAGATTTGACAAGGCTATAGACATGGAGCCTCATCAACTGACAGAGCATGCACAAAACATACTCCAAAGTAGAAGTGATGACTCTAGATTGTGTCATGTTACTGCTTGTGGGGGAAGGGAGTTTGAGGTCAGAGATAAGCATGTGAAATTCCCTGTCAATCTAGATTTGATGACATGTGGGTGTGGCAAATGGCAAGGTTCTGGCATTCCCTGTAAGCATGGCTTAAGGGTGATATATCACCAAAGATTAGAACCCACCACATTTGTTTCACCATACTTCAAAGGGGCCGCATACAAAGCAACTTATGCCCAGCACATCCACCCTATGGCTGACCCCACACAGTGGCCAAATTTTGATGTTCCTGCAATTCTGCCCCCACCAGTCAAGAGAGGTGCTGGCAGACCAGCAAAACAGAGAAAAAGGGCCCCACATGAAGCAAGGAAAGGCAAAAGGCACAAGAACAACAAATGTGGGATCTGTAAGGAGTTGGGGCATAATGCTTTAACTTGCAAGAACAAGAGCACAGCTGCAAGTGGTGCTGCTGGACAAGGAAAAGGAAAGGGAGGGAAGAGGAAGGCACAAACTGATGGTGGAAGCACCTCTCACCAACCTTCATCAAAACAGAGGAAAACAAGAAGCACTAAAAATGGATAGTTCACATCTGCCATAATTTTTTGGAAGTCCACCACTGCCATATTTTTTTGTAATGACATTGAAATCAAGTCCCTAGATTTGCTGTCAGTAGATGGTAGAATGTGGTTTTTTTTTTGGACAAAAACATAATCATATGTAATTACAACACTTTTTATTTTGCACATTGTTGTAAACATTTTATTAAGTCACTTAAATGTTACAAATACAATGATTGCAAACATTACAACCCCTATTTTGATTGCTGCATTAACTAATCTTTGCTGCTGCTGCATCTTTCTCTTGAGCACCTTCATCTCTTGCTTCATTTTAGTTTCCCCTGCTGTTACTTCTTTGCTTTGGCATTCATTAAAGGCAGGGTTGTGCTCTACAACACCTCTACACCATTTGAAGTTGTCACATGCATCGCACTTGTAGTATAACCTTTGGGATTTTTTGTTGTTTCCGAACTTCGAATTGCAAATTTCTTTCCACAACCACAAGTTTTATTAGGAACTCTAACATATGAAGATTCATAAGAGGAAGAAGAGGTTTGTGAATTCATGCTTGTATTTGATATGAAATATCAAGTATGAGAGGCTTCAATATATAAGCAAAAGGAATTAGCCGTTATTTTTCTGTTTTAAAGGCCAACGGCTAGTTTTTTTCAAAAATTGCCAGCAACATTTTCGGGCTAAATGGTGAAAAAGGTTTTTTAAGTTTGGGTATATGGTGAAAAACATTCTTATAGTATGGTTATATGGTGAAATACAAAAAACCACTAACGGGGAGTTAACGTCAGTTAGGTAAAAGGGCATTTAATGATATTGTACAGTAACTGATGGGTATTTGGTGAATTTGAAAATTTTCATGGGTATTTGGTGAATAAAAAAATTACTCAGGGGCATTTCATGAAATTTCCGTTTTTTTTAATATTTTATTATGAATTAATTGATTTCAATTATTAAAAAATAATAATAAAACCCAACAGCCACCTCCCACTCCGTCACTTGCGCATACCCACCGCCTTCCCGGAATTCCTACACCGACCACCCTGCCTGAAACCCTTTCTCCAACTACCCACTTTGCCCCCACCAACTCGAAACCTCAATCCCACCACCACTAGCCCAAAACCTTACCCACTGGTCATTATATTGTAATTGCTTGAAACCATTAAGGGGTGGAGAGGGGGAGGGTTTCATAGATTGGCGAGGGTCGGGTTGAAGATGGGAGGGTTACGTGGTCTGGCAAGGGTTTGGGTTGCACGGTGGGCAGGAGAGGACTAGTGGGGGGCAGGGGGCTGATGACGCTGCAAGGGCCGATGATAATGGCGAAATGTTGGTGACGCCTTGTTGAAAGGGAGGTTTTAAAGATGGTGTTGGTGGTTGGGTGGCTGGAGAAAACTTTCGAGCTGGTGGGGTTTGGTGTAGTGGTCACTAGTCAGTAAAGAGCTTTCATGGCAAGGGGGTTTTAAAGAGCTTCCATGGCATGAACGGTTGAACGGTGAAGGGGTGGAGGTGATGGTTTTTTTTTTCTTTTTTTTTTTAAATAATTAAAATCAAATTTCTCAAATTTGATTTTAATTTAATTTTATATAAATTGATTTTTTTAAAAACAGAAATATGTTAAAATTGAAATTAAAAATTCAACTAATCATAATGTGACATGTGTCCTTCCTCAACCAATTAAACAAGTTACCGGTTTTTTATCCTATTTTTGGAAGATTAGTGTCAAAGGTCGTTTTATAGGGGAATTATCAAAAGGTGGTTTTATTTGCGGCGGATCGAGCAAAGGTCATAATATTCATGTCAATTTTTCCTTTTTTTTTATTAAAATAAGAATTATTATTTTTAAACATTATTTTTCTTTACTTTTGGTTTGGATGAATTTAATGAGTTATATTGATAGTGGGTTCCCTACATAAACCTGTATATAGGTTTATCTATTGTTGATGAGAGGTTTGTTAGGGGAGAGGTTTGTGTAATGATGACGTGTCAAGTGAACAAACCTCTTAAAGGTTTGTTCTATTGTGGATGCCATGCCCTTATTTTTTCAATAACTACAGAAGAACTTTTGCCTAGGAGTCCACATTCCTCCCTTTTGTTGCGAGTAATACGTAACAGAGGGAGTATTATACAACTTTAAGTCTAATTTAAGTTTCATTATAAGAGACCAAATCATGAACTATAGGTAAAACATTTCAAAAATAATTTTGAGACTAATAGAAATATTAGCTAGTAAGTGCTAATAGGGGGTTTTATTGCTCAAACTTCAAGAAATAGATAAATCAAATTTGTATCATCTTTTATAGTGAAGAAAAAAGATCTAGAATGGGAAACCATTGGTTTGAAAAATTGTAGAAACTTAACGAAATGTGAAAGAAACATACATTAGGCTCATGCCCTGGAGATTGCAGGTTCCAATCCTGCCCTCGCCTAAAATCACTTTTTCATTTTAGGTATAGATGGTATTGGACAAGCTCTTACGAAATAATCTCTTTCTTATAACCTCACTTTTTCAATGACTACTAGGAATAGACAAATAAAAAATTTCACTTCGAATTACGGACTTCAACATCCTGCTGCTCATGGTATTTCACGATTAGTATTGGAAATGAACGGAGAAGTGGTGGAACGTGCAGAATCACATATTGAATTACTCTAGTGCGGCATGAAGCCGCTGATGCCGAGTCACATCTCGGCTTGGCAGTGGAACTTGTAACCCGCCTGATGACCGGTGTCCCATTGAACTACACTTGTTCCTCTAATCCATAGTCTAATAGAACGCAACAGTGAGGACAACCCACCCATACAACCAGCAGGGAGTGAGGATGGTACTAGTGCCAAAGATCGTCTGGCCAAAACGCGGTAGGTCCGGGCTGAGTGAGCATAACATAGGGGGAAAATTGGATGGTGGAAGAACCGAGATAGGTCAGGTCATTTGACAGAAAGGCTTTCCCTTATTAGAGAAGGCCCTTTGTGGTAAAGGAAAGTGCATAAATTCTTGGAAAAATAGGAAGCGAGCCTATATAATGATAATGTAAAAAAGAAAATTCCATGAACAGATAAAGTCAACGATACAACAAACAACGCTAATAAGTAATAACATAATGCGCATCATACCCGTAGAAGCATATATATAGAGGTGTTAAAACCAACCCATCTCGAAAAGAATAATTAAGATTCCGACTTGTATAATCTCGATAATTAAGAATGAGTCAAATTCAAAATAGATCTAACTCAATCAAACCCGAGTCAAACACCCGAATTGACAATGGCAGCACATTAGCATAATCCAAGTCGTGTGTTATGACACTTTAATCTTTCTCAAACCTCAAACAAGGCATCTTCCTCTCTCTCTCTCCATCTGTCGTGCTCCTTTTAATCTCATTTATATATTGACTTCACAAATCTAGAGCCCTAACTCTTCTAATCTCTCTTTTCTCCATTTTCTTCTTCAACTTTCCACCGATCTGAGTTTCCTTCGATTTGATCTGACTTGAATCGCCATGGATGAAGAATACGATGTCATAGTCCTCGGAACTGGTCTCAAGGAATGCATTCTCAGTGGTCTACTCTCTGTTGATGGTCTCAAGGTTTTCATCCCCTTTTTTCCTCTCAATTTTGGTTTGATTTCGTTGAAGTTTAATCATCGATTGAATTATTGAGATTTATGTTGATAATTGGATGATTTAGATGTTTAATTGAATTGGGTTTTTCTGTAATCGTGTGTTTGATTATGGGATCCCTGTAATTTTTATTTTGAATTAATTTCTTGTTTTGTGCTTTCTATGATTGTTGTTGTTTTGATGCATTGGCTGGGTTAATCTGTTGTATCGGATTTTATGATGGTTATCTTTGTTGAATGAATGATAGCTTTGAAATGGTAAAGGGTGTTTCTGGGAGCTCAATATCCTATGATTATTGTTTGATTTGGTTGTGTTTAAATTGTAGTTATGCTTAGTGGTTTAATTGGTTCACTGATAGAATGTGTAATGTGTGAGACCCTATTCATTGCTGTCATTAGCAAGAGAATTTCACTGATTAATGTATGATAAAGAGTCTTGATCACCTCCAAGCATTGGCGATTCCTTGTGAGAAGATAGAAAACCGTATGTCGTATTGACCATCTATCATTCATAGATGTAGCTCAGCCTTTGTACAAAAGATCACATTTTTATGGTGAGCAAAGAGCCAAAGACTCAAAAGTAACTTTCCATTGATTACGGATTCAATGCAATACGCAGCATTCTATAGGTTACCCTCCAGTCCTTGTTATGGTTATTGGGGGAGAGTTTGGATGGGTGGCAAGGTTTGGTATACAAGTATATAACTATATATGGTTTCGTACTTGAATTCACGGAATGTGCAGATTGATGAAGAAATCGATCCTCTTAATGTTTTCATGAACCTCTTGATCTCTCATCTCTTTCTTTCTGATCAACCTTTTGAAGGCTGCCTTTGCAATTTAGAATGTGGATGTAGATTGCATTGTAAAACAAAATGTAGGAAAAAGAAATATTCTGGCACAATACCCATGTCAACTGGTAAAAGACTAATTACATCTATACTATCTTCCGTATCTGAATTTTTCTGTAATATTGCTGTCACTGCCAGTAAAATTGTTGCTTGAAAATTTTAAATGCTTTCCTGTACAAGTGGAAGGATTGGGGAGTGTTTAGGTGCTCCTCAAATAGTGTTTAGGCGGAATGTGGATTTAGCCACTGATTGAAAAGAAATTCAATACAAGCTAGGATAGGGGTGTTGGCGTGTTGCTCTATATGAATGTGAAGTCAGACACTGTCAGTGTAGTTTTTACATTAAGACTCAATCTGCAAATATCCCTTGCGCATTAAGGGAGTGTATCTTCATATTTTCATTGCTCAGAATCCGCAATTAGCTAAGTTGATGTACAAAAGCACTCGATATTTTATGTAATCAGCTGGAATGTTCTTGCCATTTAGTCTTGTACTTTATTCCCTGTGTTAATTCTGCTTATTTTGGATTTTGATAAGCAAAAATTCATGATTCAGGTCCTACACATGGATAGAAATGACTATTATGGAGGAGAGTCAACTTCACTTAATCTCATTCAGGTTGGTATTATACTGCTCTGGAGTTTTTGGCTAAATTTATAATTTTATATAAATACTTTATACTAACTATTAACCTTTTATTAATATTAATTTTTTATATGTATATAAATGTAGCTTTGGAAGAAGTTTAGGGGAGATGACAAGCCTCCAGCAGAGTTAGGTCCCAGCAGAGACTATAATGTGGATATGATGCCAAAGGTGTTTAATGCTTATTATATTATTTCTCAATACATCTACCTGTGCTAGTTTCTTTGTAACTTCTTTATTTAATTAATTTCTTTTTTTTAACCTTTAGTTCATAATGGCAAATGGTGCTCTTGTCCGGGTTCTGATACACACAGACGTCACAAAATATCTCTACTTTAAAGCAGTTGATGGTAGTTTTGTGTTCAACAAAGGAAAGGTATGACTTCTTAATCAAATGTAGCAGCTGATTTTAAGATTGGCCTGATGCAGGATCAGAAGAATGACCTTGATTTCATCATTCTATTAATCATCCATGTGATAGGTTCACAAAGTACCTGCTACTGACATGGAGGCCCTGAAATCTCCATTGATGGGATTGTTTGAGAAGCGTCGTGCTCGTAAGTTTTTCATTTTTGTGCAAGATTATGTGGAGAATGATCCCAAGACACACGATGGACTGGACCTGACCAGAGTGACTACAAGAGAACTTATAGCGTAAGCTCTTTATCTATTCACTTTGAGAATATTGTTGTTTCCTTTAAATGCACACCTAATAAATACTTATGCTGATCTGAAAAACATTGCTGTTTTTTAAATTGACTTAATCATCATTTTTCTCACGATTCATGAAGAGCAGACTATTTATCTAACTTTAAAATCCTTTTCCCAGTTTTTCTCCCTGTACTTCCATAGTTATATTTCCATGGTTCCACGTGTCTTTTCCATCTGTGTGTGCACGAACTTGCTTTCCTTCTTAGTTTGTGTCACCATTTATTTTATTGTTTTTTTTTTTTTTTTTTACTGCGTCTGTGTATTGCTCAATGCTTAGACATCACACTTCCTTTTGCTGTAAGAATTTTAATCTAGCTTAGCTAGTTAAAGTCTTAGGGGGTTGTACCCAAGATTTGGGATCAAATTCCGTCTACATCATTTTCCCTTTGTTCTCTATGCACCAAAAAAGAATTTATAATTATTGTTAATGTGCTTTTGTGTCAAAACTGTCAATTTTTTCTTTGGCAGAAAATATGGCCTTGATGACAACACCATAGATTTCATTGGTCATGCATTGGCCCTTCAAAGAGATGATCGCTACCTGAATGAACCTGCTATAGATACTGTGAAAAGAATGAAGGTGAGAATCCTGCTTGTCCATAATTCCATACCCTACCTAGTTTCTCCTTGATATCTTATTTAGTACTCATAAGCATTATGTTTTACCTTTATCTCTTTGGCTTCAGCTATATGCCGAATCTCTGGCACGCTTCCAGGGAGGATCACCGTATATCTATCCCTTGTACGGATTAGGAGAACTACCTCAGGTCAATTGACTATCTTATTATAATTTAAAAATATGTCTACCTTTTATCTGTATGTCAGTGTGTGTGTGTGTGTGTGGTGTTGGAAGAGGGGAGGGGGAGGGGGAGGGGTTTAAAATCTGATTGTGTTCTTGTTAAACTATTTTGACATGTATGATATGTTGACTTTCTCACTCTTTGCGAATTTCTTTTTTGATTTAATTAATATGCATCTTTCCTTTAGGCATTTGCACGGCTGAGTGCTGTTTATGGTGGAACATACATGTTGAATAAGCCAGAATGCAAGGTAATGTTCCTCATTTTATTAACATTCTTTATGTGATGTCATAATAAACATTGCTGCAAATTATATTTTCTAGTTGGGACATTGATGATTTTCCTTGGTTGTTAGGTTGAATTTGATGCCGAGGGGAAAGTTGTAGGTGTAACATCCGAGGGAGAAACTGCTAAGTGCAAAAAAGTTGTCTGTGATCCATCTTATCTTCCTAACAAGGTAAATAATTGTGGGTCATGAAATAGATTTTTTGATTTGCAAAAATGTTGGTATATCCTTGAATTTTGTTAGTACTCTTGGAGTTTTGGTAAAATGACATTGTATATCCATTTTGTTTTCTAGCTACTTTTGTAAAACTTATGAGTCAGAAACACTGCAATTATCATAAAGGCTCGCAATAGGTGGTATCATTATTTTTTAAATGGGTGGATTTTTATTTTTTTTTTTTAAATTTTTTGTCTAAACACTACTGCTCCGTTCTGTACTTTGTATCTGGATTTTCTGTTTAATTGATCTTCAGCCATCAAACCCATTCTGAAAACCAAAAAATTGCTGAGGAAATAATTGGCTTTTGTTTAAATATTAATGATTAAGTACATAGGAAACATATGGTGAATTATTGTAGATTCTTCTATGAAGTTTTGTTTATTATACTGTTAGCCAATCGTTATTCATATATATATTTTATTCTTTTTTGTTTGTGTTCAGACAAGGAAGGTGGGAAAGGTTGCGAGGGCTATTGCCATTATGAGCCATCCAATCCCTAACACAAATGATTCACACTCGGTGCAAATTATTCTGCCCCAGAAGCAATTAGGACGTAGATCTGACATGTAAGTTTCATATCTTGACAAAGTAACGTTCGATCTCTAGACACTTATTTGAATGTGTTTTTCACTGTGTGAGAGATATAATGATGGAAAGGAATCGATGGGGTTAAAACGTTATCGTGCACTGAGATGTCAAATAATGGTGATTGATGGTCAAGAAAAAAGGTTCTACCTGTTTTATTAATTGTATACACATTTTGGTTATATCTAGCCAGTAAAAATTCGTAGTTATTGCAATTAATATAGTTCAATGTCTTTAAATCATACTTAACCAAGAACCACGTACCTTGCCCACTGATATAAGTATGTAACACAGCCAGGCTGCTATAGTTTCTTCAATTTTGCCATTACTCAATCACTTCTTAAAATATTTACGAATTTTCTACCGGCAAGGTCACAAAACTATCAGTTTAGTTGCTTAATTAGCCACTTCTAGCCAATTTAATAATTTATTTACGATGTACCAGAATTTTCTTTTATACTTGTCGGGTTCCTCATCTACTATCTATACTATCAATGTCTGATTTGGTCAACTACAAGGAGAAATAGGTTACTATTTGACACATATTGTTACTATTGTATGAGATATAAGCTGTGCAATTTCATCTATGAAAGTCTGCTAGATGGCCGCCAGACATTGGATTTGAGGCCTTCTCGTCTATCAATTCTCAATATTCTTTGGTGATTGATTCATCAATATTCATAAACCGATTTGAAATACTTGATGTTAAACTCGCCAAATTGGGAAAAAGAAAATGTGTTTACTCCCCAATAAACTCCATTTGTAATATTGCATATTATTTTAACACATTCAAATAAACCTCCTAAAACTTTGTGGTGGCCAGTGTTGCACACTTGCACTTAAGGAAATAAGTTAAATAAAAAATGGAGTATTTGTTTGTTAGGATATTTCAGTTTAGGGTTTGAATATCCTGGTTCTGACTGCTATATCAAAATTTATTGTGATAATCTTGTATCGGGGCTACTCTGCTGTAATCACTTTATAAACATATATGTAGCTAGATTGGTGAATGGTGATGGATTTTTTGCTATGTAGATTTTAGAACTTGTTAGGGAAAATATGTTTGTGAATATCTGCTGCATTACGTAATACTCTTGAGGTTTTAAGACTTCTAACATTAAGTTGCTTGCTTCTGTGCTGTTGTATATTTTTACAGGTATGTCTTCTGCTGTTCCTACACTCATAATGTTGCGCCAAAGGGAAAGTTCATTGCTTTTGTATCAACAGAGGCTGAAACCGACAATCCTCAAAGTGAATTAAAGCCTGGAATTGATCTTCTAGGCCCAGTTGATGAGATGTTTTTTGATCTTTATGATAGATATGAGCCTGTCAACGAACCTTCTTTGGACAATTGTTTTATATCTACGGTAGTACTTTTCCCCTTTTCTGTGACCTCTTTCATGATGCTCATGTAGAAATTTTGGAATCATTAATAGTTTGATTGCTTGGTTTATGTGATACAGAGTTATGATGGTACAACACACTTTGAATCCACTGTCACAGATGTGCTCAACATGTATACAATGATAACTGGAAAGGTATAAAGCTCTCACATTTTTAGTAAAGTGTTGCAATTTTTTGAAACGAAGGAAGTATTTTTTTTGGGATGCTAGATTGTTTTTCATGCTTTCTACATCAACACCCCAGTAATTTGAATTTTTTTTTTTTTTTTTTTTTGTTCCATTCACTTGAATGCTTTCATATCCATGGTATCAATCAAAGATTCTACTTAATGATGGAACAAAATTTTAAGGAGTAGAAATCATTTTTAATAAAAATGTTGAGTGGTGCAACAATTTTGAAATAAAGAATGTAGTAAATAACCTTGTATTCCCCACCCTCTCCCCTCCAGAATAAAATGAAAAAAATATATAGTAAAAGCCATGACTGCAGTAGGTTATTTACTGTCAAGAAAATTACTTCCTCTGTTTCCTTAAATATACATTGAGATTAATCCAACAACATTAACCTAAGTATTTTGAATACTGCCAAAGTCTTGCAATCACGAGGAAACAGATGAAGTATTGACTTCACTATATTCTGTAGTATTTATTGGATTTCTAAAACTAAAAATAGCAATAAAATTGGGACAGTCAAACATAGATGGTTGTAATTTGGCTGCATCTGTGGGATGGTTGTTAAAACTATGTGACTGGATCATTTATCCAGGACTCGCTATGTTTAGTCAGAGATTTAGGTACTCTCGGAAGAAATTTATCTGATTAGGAGTGTTCATCTAGAGACTTTCACTGATGAGATTTGTTTAATGAAACATGATGCGATTTTAATTTCTAGAAACTCCTGTGTACATTTTGTTCCTTTCATATCTGTTGTACGACTTGTACCTAATATATACCCCCTCTTGCTCTCTGTAAGCTGTATTCATTTGCCTAAGTTTTTATTGATTACTGACATTTAACTATTTTGAACTACAGGTGTTAGACCTTAATGTGGATCTTAATGCTGCCAGTGCAGCTGAAGAGTGAAACTCAGTTTAGCGGTGTGAACAATGTATTGCTCCTTCTGTTCCTAAACATACCAATCTATCTTCTGTGGTTCGTGGCTTTGTGCCGTGAAACTCGTTGGATCAACATGTAATAAGTTTGTTGCTGTGTTATGAATTTTAATGCGCAGGGAGAACTAATGTTGCTGACCTTGCTGTGCTTCTCTGTTGGGCTGTTAGTGTTGGATGACTGAAAATGTCCTGTTATTTTTTTTTGGTCCTTGTAAAAGCATGCGTTCCTGATAATTTAAATTTAGAGCACATGATTCACATGTTTGGTTTAGAATTTGTTTGGTATACTTTAGTGACAGCTAATCATCATAATCACGATTAGCTATTTTATTAGTAGTGTGCGATCAAGGATCTTAATATTTTCCTCAAAAAAAAAAAAAAAAAAAAAAAAAAGGATCTTAATATTCGTATTTGAAATGGGTATTGGAAATTTATTAGTTTTTGTCTATTGGAAATAAGGGTTAAAGCGGAAATGAATCTAAACATAAAGAGAGATGAAACAGTTATACGTAGTAGAAAACAGTAAACTCAGTCAATTATCATAAGATATCAAGAATTCAAGGGTATTGTTTTTCAATTTTAATGGACTTTTGTTTGGGTTTATAACCTGTTTAAATACTGCTTGGCTAATAGAGTAATAGTATTATTTCATCGAGGCATATAATTTTGAATTATAGTGAATTTTGTAAAAAAAAAAAAAAAAAGCAAATTTAGTGTATTGTTTATTTATTCATTTATGACATATGTTGAACAAACTGAAGGACATCCATGTATTTTGTAACGTCTATGAATTGTATGGTTTGTCATCCAAATGATCCAATGTATAAACATAATATCAATCTAATATATATATATATATAGGGGAGGGATCCGGTGAGAATAGGTCTTTATATGAGAAATCTATCATATATGAGAATACATCACAACCATTAAATAGAACAAGATCCAACAGTTGAGATCACTCCAAGAGTAATGGCAAAAGTGTAAATTTGCACTCAAATAAAACCCTTCCTACCCACACATTCAACTCATCTCCAAACCCATGCTCAAATTACCAGCTTCTCTCTCTCCATAAAGCTTGACTTTCTCTCTCCTCTTGTTCTTAGGTAAGTAATTCAATTCTTATGATTTAATTCTTTCTACTCATTATATTCTTATATTTTTGCTGTGATTTATTTGAGCATTTTTATGCGATTTTTCCCAATTTTTTAAGCGATTTTTTGCTTCGATTTTTATGCAATTTTTCTTAGTTTTTTCACAATTTTTCCCTGATTTTGGCGATTTTTATGCTCGAGGTTGTTCGTTTTATGTTTGATTTATGTTCGATTTTCGGTTTTTGTTCGATTTTTGCGATTTATATGCGTTTTTTTTCGAATTTCCATCTTATTTTCGAATTTTTGATTTAAATTTGATTCTTACAATCAAAAATATGGTTTCAATTTTATTTTAAATTGATATATATATATATATATATATATATATATATATATATATATATATATATATATATATATATATATATATATATATATATATATATATATATATATCTTTAGGTTAAATTTATTGATCTTGATTGCTTGGATTGAATTTGTGTATATTATTAGTATTTCATTTGAAATTTGTAATCTGAATTTTTGCAGGTTCATAATATTAGGTTGAAAATTATGGATGAACAAAAATCATAGAACATGGTTGAAATTTTTCTAACATGTATGTACAAATTTAGAACATGTTAGAAAAGCAAGGGAAAGTAATAACTGAGGATGTAGATGAGTAAAATTTGATGAATAATTTAGAGCATTTGATAAATAATTTAGGACAAATGAGTAAAATTTTGGAAAATGTTCTGATTTTTCTAAGGGGGTGTCTAAATAACAATGTAGAACGTATGAGTCATAAATTAGAACATATAAGTAAAAATTTAGAACAAACATCTTAATTAGGTAAACTTTAGTCTTGAATTTATGCTCTATATATAATAAATCTCTTTGTTTTAAATCGAATTTGCATGTACACTTTGAATTAATTATTATAAATATTGTTCTAATTTCATACTTATATGTTCTAAATCTTAAATTGTTTTTTCTAAAAAACTTACATGATCTAAGATTGTTATTCAAATGTTCTAAAAATTGTTTCTAATATTCTAAATTTTTAGTCTAATGTTCCAAATTATGTTTTATATGCTCATAAACTTTAACAACTAACTCTTCATTCAAATGTTCTTAATAGTGATTCTTATATTCCGATTACAATTAAATAAACTTCATTATTGAAATTAAGCTCTTAAAAATTAGTCTTCTGTTCAAATCATATGTTCTAAATATTTAATCACGTGTTCTAAATTTTTTTTTATCATATGTTCTAAATTTTATTCACATGTTGTAAAATTTATTTTTAATGTTATAAAGTTTTAGTCTAATAGTCCAAATTATGTTTTATAAACTCATTACCTTTATGCTCTAAATAATTAAGTAAACTTCAGCCTTAAATCTATTCTCTAAATAATATCTTCTGTTCTGCGTTAATCATGTGTTCTAAATATTAAATCATATATTCTAAATATTTAATCACGTGTTCTAAATTTTTACTCATATGTTCTAAATTTTTATTTACATGTTCTAAATAGGTACCGCTATATTTCGTGTGTAATGAAATTTGATCTTCTTGTTCTAAACAAATACAACATGGCATTTACTCCATTTACAAGGGTTGATCATCACAAGAGTTGCATCACTTTTGCGGCTGGTTTCATAGCAAAGGAAGATATTGAATCATTTGAGTGGTTGTTCAAAACATGATTGTGTTAGTTTGGCAGAGGGCGATGATGAAGATATCAAAGACCTTGTGATTAATCTTCAAGGATTGAGGCTGAATTTGGAAGCTAAGAGGAATGCAAGAAGTAATATTGAAAATAATGCTACTAGCATATGTTGTGGGGAATTGAGTCACCATGATATTCAAAATTGTCCAAAGAAAGTTAGATGATACTTAATGATTTTAGAACATTTTTTTGAATTTGTGTATTGAATAACACTTTTTTTGTAGTATAAAATGATTATAGTTTGAATTTAATATATATACTTCGTATGTATTGAAATTTAGAACATATGACTAAAAATTTAGAACATATGACTAAAAATTTAGAACATATGAGTTATAATTAGTAATCATGTGTGTTGTATGTTTCCGATGCGATTTCAAAATTTTAATTTAGACTATATGATTAAAATTTATCACTTAAATTCTTAGTTCTTGAATACATGAGTACTTTTTTTTAATTCATGTGTTTTGTATGTTTTCGATGGGATTAAAAATTTAGACCATAATGATTTAAATTGGTGGGAGGGTGTGCTGCATGACTTTAAATTTCATTCAGATGCATTTGGGTGGGAGGATATGAGTAAAAAAATGGAATATATGAGTTTTAATATAAAAAATATGAGTTATAATTTAAAACATATATAAACATATAATTTAGAACATAAGGCTAAAATTTTAGAACATATGAGTAATAATTTAGAACATATTTATAAAAATTTAGAACTTATGGGCTTATGGGTAAAAAAATTAGAACATATGACTAATATTTTACAATAACATACTATATTTTTGTTCTAAGGGGATTTCTAAATAGCAATTTAGAACATAAAAATTTATATAACATTATATATTTTCACATTAATATTTATAGCATATGGGTAAAAATTTGGAACATATGAGTATTAATATATAATAAATTGTATTTTTATATTCTTGCATGCATAACAATGAAGTAGATCACAAGAAAGACAAGACAAGCTTATACATTCGAATACAATCTTTTAGAAAAATAGTTTTAGTATAATTATACTATATAAAATTCTACATGCTATTTCTAAAATTTTATTACAAATTATTTTCTTTCGCCCATTTCCGTGATCTTGAAGTAATCTCATGATGTAGCTCATTTTCCTTGTGTGATAATATTTTAGCACAAAAATCCACCCTCGATTTTTTCATTTGATCGATCTGCAATATAATAAGATAAAATCATTAGACTTCTTACATGTTTCAATTAAATCTGCTACTTACATTATACAATTTGGAACTTATGAGTTTAAATTTAGAACATATGTATAAAAATTTAGAACATATGGGTAAAAAATTTAGACATATATAAAGTTGTAGCAAAAATTAACAATTGAACTAGAATGTATATATACTGCATACTCAACAAAATTCTAGTAGAAAACATAAAATGTGAGTAAAATAAGAATTAAAATTAGAATTGAATTAAATTTAGAACATACAAGTAAAGTTTTAGAACATATGAGTAAAATTTAATCTCAAAAAAAAAAAAAAAAAAAACATATGAGTAAAATTTTAGAACATATCTAACATTCATAAAAAATTGAACAATATCCATGGATGATAACCAACCTTAGAATTTGATCATTGTTTATAGCTTCTAGTAAAGATGACTCCACAATTGGACTTCTAGACCACTGATCATCAATTTTTACAGCTTCATCATCACCATTACTTTTTTTTTCTTTTTCACAAGTGCTTCATCACCATCTCTATTTGAAAAAAAAAAGTATGTTGGAAGCTTAAAACAGAGATTAAAAACAAGGTTACACTTGCTAATCCAAGCTAAGATAGTCAAAACAACAATATTGATTTACATAATCATACACGCAACATGCAGTTAAATTTCAGTTTGGCATTTTATCGAACAGGTTATGAGCATCTAAAAGTGATTTCTAAATTTGCAAAAAATCAAACATCAAGAATACTATTGCAGATTATAAACAATGATGATAATGAAGAAGAGAGAGAAATACATCATAATCATATTATTGATCCATTAAATCCAATAAGTAAACATCCCAAAATAAACAATCAATTTCCTATAAACTAACAGATTCAAGAGCTTAGCTTTAGAGCACCAATATTATTATCCTTCAATTTAAATTGATACTACCAAAATTCACATAAAAACAAAGTAAAATGCCCAAAATCAATAAATTGATACTTACATCCTTCGTTCATAAGTAGTAATAGCTTAGATTGAATCCATTTGATGAAGAATTTGCGATTTCTAGGGTTTCAACAAAATCATAAAAACCTTATTCAATACAAAAATTTGAACATTGAAGCCAAATATCAAAGGAAAAATAGTTAAAACGGCAAATACCTAACAATATTTGTAGATTCAAGTCGAAATTCAAAGATATCTTAGCATTAAGATCGATCAAACCAGTGTTCGTTTAGAAATTTTTTTGGGGAAAGAAGAGAGAGAAAGAGAAGAGCTGGTTCAATTTCTAGAGAGAGAAAAAGCTGGATAATTTTTTTAATTTTTCTTGTATACAATCTAAAATTTACAATATTGCCATTATTTTGGCCAGGGTAGATGTGTGGAGCGTTGGATCTTGTTTGATCCAATGGTTATAAATTATTCTCACATATAAAATGTTCTCATATAAGAGAGGTGTTCTCACATGAGCCTCTCCCAATATATATATATATATATATATATATATATATATATATATATATATATATATATATATATATATATATATATATATATATATAGGGGAGTTTTTCCCCGAGTTTTTAAAGAGCCACGTAGGATTTAATTTTGTTAGGGCGCCACGTAAAATTATAAATTTGAGTTGTAGCCAATTAAATAAGTTACAATTAAATAATTCAAATGTCACGTAAGCAAAATTGATCAATGAGATTTAAAAGTTTAAATTAATTAAATACAAAATATTATCTTTTGAGATTAGGAATTTTATCTAATATTTTAAAACTAATATAATAACAATTTTAATCACATAAATATGATTTTTTTTTTAAAAAAAAAATAGTAACAAAGCGTGCATCGCACGGGCTTCATCTAGTATTTTATATTCACAAACTTTTTATTAAATCGGGTGTTCACTATTTTAGTGAAAATCGAAAGGAAGCGTGAGTTTGGTGGCCTAATTTTGGCGAGGAAAAAATGAAATCTTATTTTCTCTCTCCTCTTTATTCAACAGATTCTCTTTCTTCTTCAATCTTCTTTTTCTCTGTTTTTTCTCTCTCCTCTAGTTCTCATCTTCTTTTGTTTTTTCTCTCTCCGATGTTTCTGCTCTAGGTTAATGTTTGTACTTTTTTTTTGTAAATTTTTTGTCGCTTTGCTCGGTGAGATGGTCGGAAATGTTGGAATCAACAATGGTTTCAACGCGATCGGCGTCGCTAACGATGGTTCCGGCGGTGACTTTTGATTTGTTTGAGACTTTGAGTGATTGTATAGTTTTTTCGTGACTATTGTTAATTGTGTGTTTGTTTCGTTAGTTTTGAATACTCTGTTTTGCATATGTAGTTTAATTACTTTTGTGAAAAAAGCCACTTTTATGAAAAAAAAGGGTTACTTTTGTGAAAAAAAGGGTCACTTTTGTGAAAAAAAAAGGTTATTTTTATGTACAAAAAGGGTCACTTTTGTAAAAAAAGAGGGTCACTTTTGTGGAAAAAAAAAGGGTCACTTTTGTGAAAATATGGAGCACTTTTGTAGAAGAGAAAGGGTCACTTTTGTACAAAAAAAATCACTTTTCGCAAAGTGTTTGACGTACAATTAAATTATTGTAAACCGGGGGAATGCAAAAGTTTTTGTTTTATATTTGGGTGGATGCATGGACTCACGGTGAAACAAACTCACCCAATACTTTGTGTAATCGTATTGTCATCATTTTCTACATTTGTCAATATATTCCCGTATAAGTTATAACATAGAGAAACAACCATTAGTTACTTTATCTTAGAGACTTAGAGTTGAAATTGTAACATTAAATCTACTACTCCCTCCGTTTCAATATGATAGTCCCATATGGAATCAATCACATAAAATAAGTAAAGAGGAATATTTGGAATCTAGAATTAAAGCAAAAACAATTCACAAATAGTTTTGCCTTATTTAATTTTTTTAGGAAAGCATTAGCCATAATTGCATAAATCATGGGAGTAATTTCTTTACTTAGAGTCATTTCATTAATTCACAATCAATTAATCTAAGCAATTAGAATTTATTATGTATAAAATAGGAAATAAAAACTAAGTTAAAAGTAGAATACATTCAACATGGGTAGATCTTTTTAAAACGCCCAAAATAGTATATGGGACTAACAAATTGAAACGGAGGGAGTACATGAAAACTGCTAAAGAAAGAAATGAAACATAGGAAGGCAGATAACACGAAAAATCCAAGACCTAACCAGCAACTCAAACTCGCAAGGCTCGCTCCTTGCATAAAAAACATACAAGCAACCTACCAAGGCAGCGTCACCTGAAAACGCCAAGGATAATATGGTACGTAAAAGGCTATTTTGTGAAGACATCAACCGTACCATAACAAAGAACAAAAGCTCTAAACGTCCAAAAATTACTACATTGTCGATCCATTGTTACTTAACATGATCATTCTCTAGTTGTATCTCCTTTATAGTCGAATCTTGATCGTGTAGCTTGTCACTCGTTGTAGATGGTCTTATAGCAGGCATAGACATAGTTCTTTTGGGTGTTACTTTCTTAGTTGTATTAGGAGTATGCAAAGATGTCGTGGTTTTTTTGGCCTTCTGTGCCCAATGTATTAGGCCTTCTTGTATGTAATCCTCGAATATCGCCTTGTTGAAGGAGCTTCCCATCTACATGTATGTATATTGTATGAGTTAGCTAGGTAAAGAACAATGTTGAAGTATGAATAACATTTATATTAAAATTTGAGACAATGAAAGTCTACATAAATCAATTATAGGTAGGTGTTAAGTATGAACATGAGAAATTTTACCTGGGTAACAATTGCATAGAGTGGTAATGTGCTATAACTGCAAACAAATTGCACAAATGCCCTGCAAAAGTGTTCAAAGGAGAGCATGTGAATAGTGTAAAAGTCAACGTGGTGCAATGTTTTTAGAACAGAAGAAACATAACAATATAAAAAATGTGATATATTTAGAGTGAAAGTTGATTGATCTTTACGCAATCACGAGTCTTGGTATGGTATAGCCAATTGAACCCATAATGCACGAGTCAAAACCATATTGTACCTGTAAAAAAGAGCATATTTTTAAATCATTTCTCTTTAATTTGAAATCTATAACTTTTTAAAAGGTAAGCAAGTCTTATATTTGACAGATTTATATATAATAACTAATTCATTGAGCCGTTAGAAGCTAATTTTAAAAATAGAAAAGTCACCTCGATCTCACAATAAAATAGAAAATGTAATTTTTGTTGAAATGTGGGCAAAAGAGATGTTAGAGATGAACGTAACGAACCCAAATCCAGAAGAAAAATGCAACTTCGAACGAGTTTTGGAACAAGATGATATGAATCAAGAGAAGGAGAAGTCGAGGTTTGTGGAACCAGAAGTGAGTGTCTGATGGATGGATTTCAACATTGCCATCAATTACAGGATGCCTTCGACTTTGAGCAACCTGCTTTGCAAGTTGGATGATTATGTGCTCCAATTTTGTACCCACGCAAAATAATAGCTGCATGTAAATTATACCAAAAGGAAAGTTAATTAGTTAACATGGATTACTATTATGGCATGTTCTCATACGATTATTTTCAGTTCAGTTCAACTCAGCTCTAATAAGTTTAGTTTAGTTCAGTTCAGTTCAGTTCAGCTCCTAATTTCCTTCTCTTATAAAATATTCAGTTCAGCTCAGCTCTAATAAGTTCAATTCAGTTCAGTTCAGTTCAGTTGAGTTGAGTTCAGTCAATGAGAACATGCCCTTAAACTATATAACAACAAAAACAATTGGTATGACTCCAACTATCGACAAGGAACTCCAAATTTATAACGATTACACAAATTCTTGAATAAGACAAACTTTCATTAATTTATTGTAACATACTCTAAAAAAATTTAAAGTTACCTTCTTTTAACATAAAATTTACCCTTTAAAAATACTCATAATATATTAGATAATCATATTAGCCTTATAACATGTATTTACTAGAAAATACACATTAAATTACAATCAAAATCTTACAAATTAAAAGTTAGCCTTTAATATGGGTTACAGTTACCATAAAAATTGTCAAAGTTACCCTAAAATTAATCGTCTTTCAATAATTAAAAAAAAAATAAAAATAAGAGTCCTCCATATACAAATATACAAGTCTTATTGTGCAATTATATATTTAGATTTTTTTTTTTCCCTCATACAATCACTTACTATGAGTGGAATGAAAGCAATCCAGAAATAAACATGGTAACCTGCACATTGATGAAAGCCAAAAAAACATGTTAATTTGTGGAATTTTTAGCCTTAATTAGTGTACTTAAACATTATGTAACTAATACAGTACGTAAAAATATACTTACCATTAACATTTAGAAACAAAAAGACCACCACAAATAACCAAAGAAACCAGCTGCAACCAATCAAATTAATGATTAGTTAAATAGATTACTAGAAGCTAAGGGAAACGTAAATAAGAATGGAGTTAAAAGAAAAAGAAAAAAAAAACATGGCAAAATTAAATTAATTCTCTAAATTTGCCAAACATTACAAGAAAATGTATTTAACGCTTATATGCTTATATAATACGGAGTAGGTATACATACATATATATATATACATATATATATATATGCAAATCAATCTATAAACTTACCTAATTCCAACAACTTTCTTGAAGTCAGCTTCATAGGCACGAACCATGTACTTGTGAAAATTAAATTTGGGATTGCCCTTGCAATGTGTCTGCCAAACAAAATTAGCTAATTAAAAAAAATAAAATTGTTATGAAATATAATAATGTATGTCCATTATGTATAACATTGTAACCTCTTAGGCATTATTACTTCCGTAACTCCTTTTAACTTATTGTATTCCATTTATAACCCTTGCTTATAATGACTCTTTATTGCTCTTGGAGAGTTATTATATCCTCATATATATATATATATATATATATATATATATATATATATATATATATATATATATATATAGGTAGTGCCTAATGAAAAAATGAACTATGATTAACACTTCCATCTTCCTCTTGTATTTTACTATTCTTTCTTTTCTTTATTTTATAACACGTTATCAGCACCAAAGCTCTAAACACCGATTAAGATTAGAATTCAATTACAATCAAAGGTAATCATCATATTGTTACAACGAATTTAGCATCAAATTATTGTTAAAAATAAGCCAAGAAAAGCCGATTAAAATCCCCAAATCTCCCCCTACTTTGTCGCCTAACATCCCGGCACCGCCGCCTCTACACCGCACCACCGCCCTTCCAAACCGGCGGCTAGATTGCAGCCCTTTTTCTTTTCTTATTTCCTCTGCTTCTCTTCGTGCCTTCCCCTGTTAATAAACCAAAGTTTATTTTGGTCTTTGATTATTTTCTTAGTTTTCTTGAAACCATTAATCCTCTAAAGTTGATTTGTCTAATTTCTTTTGACACATAAAGAGAAAGAAATCATAAGATTGCTTTTAAAACCTGGGTATATGAATAGCAAGAAACACCCTACAAATTAATGGATCAAGAATTTCTAGCGGTGCTATCTAAGTTTTGACAGGAGGTATCATGAAGTCATTATGATTAACAGGGAAGTTCCTTATTTCATTAATTATATTGAATTTTATTTTCACAAAATATAGGCCCTTTTAATACATGTTATATATTTATGTCGTATTGTTTTGTTATGTTATGTGGGGTTTGATAATTTGATTATGGGTTTGACAGTTAGAGTAACTCACCTTGGTGAGTGTGGTGGCTTATTTGTTTGTGTGGGACTTGTTGATTTACAGTTCCTTTGATTCTTCTAATACTTGTTAGTTACGTCCTTGTTAAATATGATCAGGAACTTTGTAATTTGTTCCAATTGATTCATGATGCTATTTGCTCGAGTTGATTCATGACGCTATTTGTTTGATCTCTTGAAAATATCATATATGTATCAATAAGGAAAGTTTGCACTATATATTCCTAACGTAGATTATGCTAATAAAAGCGTTAGAAAAAGATTGTCTTTGATTTACAATTGAATTTGTTTGACTTATTACATGTACATATTCTTTGGACTTCAACGTGGCATAATCAACAATTTGAACTATATGTCTTATGTGTATTTTTATTATGATCTAAGTCTTAATTTATTGCAATTATTTATTCTTGAATCCTATACATTGGTAAGTTATGTACCATAAATCACATCTCACTCCTACAATTTTTATGTTTATTGTTTATTAATTTAAGATGCCATATGTTTTGATAGATTATTAAGTTTTTCGTTCTTATTTGCGGCAAGTTATATTTGAATTGCATATTATAATGTATTTCTAGTTAATTACAAGCTTTCTTGTTTAATTTGGTTTTGGCACATATATTAGATTGCTATATAATCATGTACTTCATATAGCAGTAAGATTATATAATATGAGTTGCATAATTATTTTTTTTACTCCTACTTGTTTGAAGCATATATATTTTGTATTAGTTTGGTTTTTATGTCATATATATTGTGCTTTAAATTGAACTTTAAGAGCCTACCTCTAATTATATCAAGATGATTTCATGATTATACCATATACATGCCTCTAATTTTCGTTGGGTAGAAAATTGTTTCATTGAGTCATAGTGTATAGTGAAGTACGAAAAAGTGCTATTGAATTATGAAATTATTACAGAGGAAAAGTTATGCGATTTCCTATGGAGTAGTACAAGAAAGAAATGACTATGAATGTTAACATAATTTTCTAAAATTTATTGACAATAATATACTCTTGCTTTCATGGAATGAATTGTTATGATCTTGTAGACATAATATTAATGAAATAATTTTAAGAAAGTTTATTTTAGATAACCGACATGTTACCTATTGTTAAATGAACAAAATAGTGAAATATGAATGTTTGTTCATAATTACAACCAATTACGTATATACTCATTCCCAGAAGTGAATGTGAGATTATTAATTAGAAAAACAATTGAGCATGGTTGTATGATATTTCTTAATAGCAATTTATTTGAAAGTCATGAGCAATTCAAATATGAGCAAAGGTTATCTGATTGATAATGATAGATTATTTTATAATTTTAAGAAACTGACTATGAGAGTCCGTATATGACTCATATAGCAAATTAACTTGATTAATCTATTTGTTATACCCATGCTTATAAGCAATTGTAATGATTCAATGATTGATGCAATTGAACATGAGGAACATGTAAGAGTTTTAATTGTTTGAATTATTAAATCTAAGCACGCATATAAATCTTATTATAATAAGTTTTATAATTTGTGTATATGAATACTTTACTTGATACATGATGTTGTCAAGATACTAAAAGAATTAAATGGTGCAAGGCATTTTAAAGGGTTGTTGAATTTTCGCTCCTGATATGTAAGGTTTAGGGGGAGATTACCTTATTTTGAATAATCCTTGCACATGACCAATATTGTGTTATATTAATGGTCTATTTACCATGACACCATCCTGAAGATGGATATGAACAAATATCATTGTTTATATTAATAAGGCATAGTTAAGAATAATTATATCAAGTAACGATTGGTATATGCCAAGATTATATATAGGATGCTCCTGAAGAGTAAAATATGTTTGATCAATAAATTTGATATGTATCAAGGTTGTTCATTGACATCATCAAATATAGTATAATAAGTCGATTGTATATGTCTTGCTGAAAAACTATATGACATTCTTATATCGCATCATATACATGGCCATGAATGAACAATTTGTATAAAGTGATCACATTGTAAGAATAATGAAAGATCAGATTTGGAAGAATTATTGGATAATTAGGCCATTGGGGGTTAAAATACCTAATATGAAAACTTGAAGTTTTATTTGAAGTGAAGAAATAATGTGTTGACTTTATGTCTTATGTCACATGTATAATATGAATTGAAAGGCAAGACGTAACATTTTGATTGAACAATATCTGAATCATGTGATTTTTCATAGTTGAATTTGAAATATAAAATCAAGAGATAAATATTGGATTTGAACGAAGTATATGCAAACAAGTAATAACTAGGTGACCAGAAGTTCATCACAATATCTTACATGTAGTCAAGCATTAAGTGTTTTAAAGCTTAACAAAATAACTTAGCTTGTATGTGTGAATATTGAAAGTAACTAAAGATCACCATATGGTGGTATTATATAAAAGTGTTTTATTAATTAATCTCTTGATCGGGGCTATAGCATGTCAACACATAAGAAATAAAATAACAAAAAGAAATAACTGCACAATTCATGGCACCCCATTGATTATATTGAAATGATCTCCTGAAGAGAACAAATAAAATTATATATAATATTTATCAAAAATGTACTTGAAAGTTACATTATTCTCTGGAAGAGATAAAAATTTGTAGTCTATGGTTCTCCTAAAGGATGAAATTTATTACACATGAAATTATATTATAAGTTGGTCAAAAATTCAATGCCCCTATATTTGATATATTTTACCAACTTAGGGGGGAGAAAAACTAGAAAAAGTTGGCAAAATTTGATTATTACTTGATCCCCATAATTGGTAATTTGAAAAGTTTATTACATGTCAAATTTTATTTATACATTATCAAGATATGTTGTACATAACTCTATGATTTGATTTGTATTCAGTTACCACTCATTCAGAGGCGTAGAATATACATATTGGTTATAGTGATATTATGTGCATACTTTGAGATAAATCTTGCCAACGTTTACTTGAATATTTACACCTGAAGTGTAGATTATATGATTGGTTCCAATATTAATTAAGATATGATATATGGCAAGATAGAGCAGTTGATAATTTTGAAGAGCAAAAGACATTGATGAAATAATATTGTATGGGATACCCTAAAAGTGAAATAGATATCTCAATTATATAAGATGCACGGCCTAAAATATGAGCAAAGTATATGGAAGAAGTAAGCATTTAGATATAATCACTTATAAACTTGCTAATATTACATGAAAGAATTTTTATGATACCGGTATACGATGGAACCGATATAATTTTGCATATGCACTTACTAATGGACTTGTGAAGAGGAAAAACTTATACGTCCATTTTTATGTCGACATAATTATGATTATGAGAATGAGCTCATGGACCCGAAGTCCAATATATATGGATTCTAAAGTCCACGTTGTACAATGTTTTGCATTTTTTGTTTTTTTAGTCTTACATTCATATGCATGTTTAGGAAGTAGATAAATTCATCATTTGTCATATATGCATATTTATCATTATATAATTTTGCTTTATTTAGATAGCCCCACATTTCATATTGCATCAAGACATTATTTATTATTGTTTCCTAATTATGAATTTTGATATGAATGAATATACACACCAGTTATAGTATGAATAATTTGCAAGCTTTATAAGAGTTTATAGAAAGAGAGTCAAAATCCATTGGGATAATGATGTTCTGATAGCATGTTATGAACCATGCATATGTGATCAAGAAGAGTTCTTGAAGAACTTATATACATATATTTATATATCTATGTCTTTCAAATTCACTTTTGAATATTGATGAGATTTTGTAAAGAATAAAACTCTTAAAGATTATTTTTGACTAAGTAAATGTTGTCTCAGCCTGGAGTTTGAGCATAGCTAAGTTGGCGTGAAAAGTCTTATTTTTGAATTTGCAAGACCAATTTCATATTCAATATAAAATGTGTACATAAGTACAATGACATACTTAATTGTATAATTTCATCTTGGTCCCCAAGAACCAACGACGATGCAATGATTTCGATGCTTTATATTATCGATTCCAATTTGACAATGATATGAATGATATAGATATGTATGATTTAAGAGGACAATGCATCATCAAATATTCATGAATATCAAATATTGATGAACTTTTAACTATTAATGACCTCCAGAAGAAGGTACAAATCAAATACATATATATATATAGATAAGAACCGTAACCTATGTTTGTATGAGAAAATTTGTTTAATCTAAAATGAGGTTATCATCAAGATATACGTATTCGACATTTCGAGAAAAACATTGGCTCTTAAGAAAGAGATATTTACATCATTACATTATTCTATGTGTATTATTCTTATAAGGTAGATGGAATGAAGACAATTGAACAATTCAAGTGAAGATTTGAAAATTCAAGATAAATTTTGGAATACCAACTGTCTGTGAAGATTTTGCTGCTTGCATTGAAGATATGAAATGATATAAAATTCAGGGGGAGAAAATACGCGCTACACTCTTTTTCCCTTAACTATGGTTTTGTCCCACTGGGTTTTCCTAGTAAGGTTTTTAACGAGGTAACATCTCAAGCGTATTATGAAGAATGATGTACTCTTTTTCCTTCACTAGGTTTTTATCCCACAGGGTTTTTCCTAGTAAGGTTTTAACGAGGCACAATCTTCAATAATGGACATCCAAGGGGGAGTGTTATGAAATATAATAATGTATGTCCATTATGTATAACATTGTAACCTCCTAGGCATTATTACTTCCGTAACTCCTTTTAACTTATTGTATTCCATTTGTAACCCTTGCTTATAATGACTCTTTATTACTCTTGGAGAGTTATTATGTCCTCATGTATATATATATATATAGGTAGTGCCTAATGAAGAAATGAACTATGATTAACACTTCCATCTTCCTCTTGTATTTTACTATTCTTTCTTTTTTTTATTTTATAACAAAAATTACTACTCTGAAATTTTAGGAACAAGTAATTTTTCCTATTATAAATAGGTAACTTGTGTATAAATAAGTAATAATTAGTACAGTATTGGGGATTAAATGACATCCATTGAGATTTTGTGATCAAAATTTTGGAAAATAAAAAAAGTAGCAGAAGAGTGAAGAAAGTTACCATGATGAAGCCCATTCTCATAGTGATATAATCTGATTCTGTTACTGACCCATAATATTGTTTGAAAAATGCTTGCTGATAAACAATGAAATTGTGCACACGTAAATATCGATGTGACTAATTTAATAATATGAGACGGAGGAAGTATATTTTGTAGGGACGTAGCCATGTAGGCTAAGGCAGCAAGGGGTTATCATGTACGTACCACCCACCCAAGCAAAGTGTAATGGACTGCCCAAGAACGACCTTTGATAAAATCATGTTGCTCTACGACTGTAATTTCATCTTTTCTACCTGCATAGAGTGCATACATTTAAAATTAGATTTACTTTAAGCAATAAAGTACTTGTAATATAAAGCATTTAAACAATAATAGTATATTTCTACTCCCTCCGTACCCTTTTGATAGTCCCATATGGCCATTTTTCACGGGAATTAGTAAACATAAATAAGAATAATAAAAAGTACATTGAAAAAATAAATTGACATTGGGTATGCAAAAAAGTAGAGAGAGAAAGTAATAAAAGTACATGGGAAAACAAAATTTGCATGGGAAAGTTAAATTTGCAAATTTGCACAAGTATTATTGCAAATTTGAGGAAATTTTGGTAAAAATATATATTAATGGTTGTTGAAAAAAGCAAATGGAGTGAACATTTTGGGACTAAAATTTGCCCATAAGAAACTATCAAAAAGGGGACGGATGTAGTATGATTTATTGAATAAGTATTTAGAACTTATTATTGGCATGTAACTTTTCAAAAAATTACAATTAAGAATATTGATGATGAAAAATTTGGTAAAATCCATTACTCCCTCTGTCCCTATTTTATTGCCCCATTTGACTGTGCGCGGTCTCCAAGACGCGTATTAAAACGTCTATATCTTTATTTCCATAAACGTAAAAGTTATAAAAACATGATATTAATAATATATATAATGAGACGAATCTAACAAGACCACTCATGACTATATTACCTTTTATAGACTAACGGTAAATTATGGTCAAAGTTTTTAAAGTTTGACTCAAAAAGTGGAAATGGGGCAAAAATAAAGGGACGGAGAGAGTAAAAGATAAAGAATAATTTTAATTAGCGGAGGAAGTAAATTAAGAATATATACCATGTTCAGGATCAAGCTCCTTTTTGTGGATTAACTCTTCCCAGGTTTGCCATTGACTTTTTATCTACAATATCAATATTGGATAAATGATTAAGAATATGAGTACTGTTTTATTTTTTTGCTGCCAACATTTTTTTTTTTAAAAAAAAGAAAATTAAAAGTACAAAGGACAAATTTTTTGTTACACATTTACAATTTATAAATTAATTAAAATAAGTGATGCTAAAATTAATTAAGACTCCTATAGACCTAGTAGCATATGTTAAATTGTTAAATCCATTAATATTTGTCTCTACATCTACTATATTTCTTCAATAACACATGTTACTAATATTGTTTTAGTCAAACTCTTACCATATATTGATGGTGTGCGTGTTTTTATTACGCTAGAGAACACTGTGTTAGTACTCCCTCCGTCCCAAAAAGAACGACCCATTTGGCCAAAATTTTGTCCCAAAAAGAATGACCCATTTGCATTAAAACACCCACCAATTTGCTACAATATTTGTGCAGAATTAGCTTCCCCATATAAAAATTTGATTTTCCATGTTATTTTATTACTTTCTCTCTCTATTTTTTTACAAACCCCATGTAAATTTATCTTTCCAATATACTTTTACTTCTTTTTACTTAACTTCCTTAATACCCGCGTAATCAACCCAAACGGGTCGTTCTTTTTAGGACGGAGGGAGTATATAGGCAATATAGTTATAGACTGATACGATACTAAGAAGATTTCCTTACAAAGCATTATAATACATACAATGAAAAGCATTTGCTCAAACTACTAATATTACGTACAAAAGATTATTCCAATAATAAACCCTTTGAAGAATGTAAAGAGATCAAGGAGGAATTAACCTTAAAGCCGCCAAAGAGAATAGTGAGGGCGCACATAATCACATGAACAACAGCTAATACAAATATGAATATGTGCAAGTGATGCAGCGCTGTTACTGATAACAATGGAACTTTTCCCTGCAAAAAAAATTTAATTTTGTAAAGAAATTATAAAAGCAAAAGAAATATAACAATACTCGTAATAAATTAATTGGTTATTATAAATTAAACAATTTAATTGCACGTATGCATGCATGCATATCTTGTTATTATATTATTGTGCATTTTGTGTTAGTTGATGATATATCCTAATTAAACGAATTGAAGGAATTGGATTCTGATTTTGTGATCTATACTTTTCAAAAGATATGATTGTTTATGCTTTCTTTAATAGCTTTACACATTCATCGTGAATTATATTCATATATACATGATTAATTACTATATCAAAGCTTTCTTTCTCGTTAAGTCATAAACTTGGGTCAATTACTACCTCTAATTAGTTTGCTCTTAAATGTGCTTTAAACTTTAATTTGAAATATATGTCCCAAGTTTATAAAATATTAACCATGCATGATGATATTACATGTTTCAAAATAGTGATATTTTGTAAGATTTGTTTTGATATATATTCTACACGCAGTGACTCAACTAACGGTATTAATAGTCAAAGTTGTACATTGACTAATGAAAATAAGTCAAATTGGACTTTAGCATTACTTTGTATTTTATACTTGTATTACTTTAGTTATATAATTGGAGTTGTGGACTACATTATATTCAACAAAAATTAACTAATTGGCTTGACCACAAAATATGTAATGCGAACCCAAAGAACTTATATATTCTTAACTTATACATAGTATAAAAACTTTTTCTTGTTAGAATTAGATCGACTAGTTCACACCAGACATAAACTTTCAATTTTTGTTTAATCATTCACAAAAATCTTTATTTGCATATTTGTCAAAATATGAAAATTACCTACTCCATAATACTTGAGACGATTTCTAACAAAAGTGTAAAAAAGAGTCAACTAAACCATACTTGACCTTCATAAAATCTGGTTATATTATATAGACACCGTATTTCAAGTGAAGAGAACGTCTCATATTGAAAAGAAAAAAAAACCATATAATTATTGTGTACCTGTTGTTGACAATAAGTGTCAGTAGACTCGGAGAGAAGATGACGCCAAGTTGCATGAGTTTGAGGGACAATTTGAGGTTCCTTCTTACAAGGAAGCCATTTATTTGCCAAATTATGTGAAATGCATAGTCTACCAATTCTTCCTTGGAATACCGTCAGCAGCAATGATATAAATCCCACCAACATCAATTCTGCATAATAATATATAGTCATAAATTTTGTAGTAGTCCGTACAATTAAATAAAATTATGTAGTCAAAACTTGTCGTTTACAAACATGTGCAAGATATGCAAGTGTAACAAAAAAAAAAAAAAAAAAATCATACCATTGAATGGTGATACGAACTTTATAATGTGTTGTGTTACGGAGTGATGTTTTAAATGACGGGTTTTAATATGAAGTTTAACATTTGTTAGCTTAGCTATGAACAAAATGGCAAGAGACATGATTATTAGTACCTTCTTTGATTTTTTGGAGGGCTTGATAGAGAGGTTTCCTGTTCGACTTCTTCAAGTACTGAATTTGAATTTATTAGACACCAAACAAGTAAGTATAAATACAAGAAAAATTAAAGTAGACAAATAAGTACAATAAATATTTATGATTATACATTGATAAGGAATAATAATTTTGTACATTCATATGATAAGTACCTTACAAATATAAGATCTTTAAAACAGTCAAGTAATTTTATTCCTTAGAAAAAAGATATTAGAATTTTTATGTTATTTCGAAAGAAAACTTAAAATAACATATCTATATTTCTTTGAATAATTGATCATGAAACTTTGACAGTACAAGTTAGAGTGTAAACGAGGAAGAGATCGAATGTACATATATACCTTGCCAGTGAAGTGAATTAACCTCTCGGCAGCCAAAGAAATGAGGACGAAAACCATGCATACGATTGCCACCACCCATGTTGGTGTCGATTGCAAGTTAGTTTCTCCTACTCCACCCCCACTCATCTCAATCTCTCGATTTCTTTCTTTAAAGATCACAAAGAAAATGATCAAGGAATTTGAGTGAGGGAAGAAATGTATGTATATATGAGTAATAAAGTGTTAGTCTTTTATAATAATGTACGTATCATTATGAAAGTATCAATCATACAAAGATTTGTGGAATATTGATGAGTCTTTTGACTTTTACTTTTGAAAAGTAAAAGTATTGGTTTATTAAAATTTATATTGAAGAATATGGCATATAAATCATATGGACATTTAATTAAACAATATGATTTTGAAGTAGTGTGGCTTTTGTAGTTCTTTCTTTCAAACTTCTTTGTTGATCAAGTTGTAATTTGATTCCCCTAAACTTGAGGTAATGTATTAAAATTTCATGCTGCTTTAGAACAAGAAACAAGGCTATTAGTAGGAGTTATAAAATAAATTATAGTTATCATGTCTAATCATTTTACTATTAACGAGTTGTAGTTGCTATTAGTAGGAGTAAAATTAACGTATGATCTGGTAAAATGTATGAAGTTTTATTTATTTATGCATGCTGATAGAAGTAACATACGCTAAAATAAACAGTCTGTTAGAGTGTTAGTATGATGTTTTATTGATTCATGTAATGTATACCATGGAGAGGCTAGGAGTGAGATTTTTCTCAAAAACACAAGGAAGGTACCAATGTGCTAATGTAATATGAGTCAGAGTTACCAATATGCTGGGTAAGTTGATAACGGTGGTGAATGGCAGTGATTTAGGAGAGCGAAACAGAGGGAAATAGGAGGTAAAAGGACTCGATTTCATTAGCTAACCGTGTTAATCAAGGTGTGATTTCCCCCTAAGTTTATTGCCCCCTAATTAAGAAATTTTGAAAAGTTTCAAATCTATTTGTTCATTTTTGTGGTTGATTTGTGCTTTACGCATTTCAGGACCAAGTAAAAATACAACCAAAATTTTTGATACCATGTTGTGAACAGAATAGTTGGAAAGCATAAGTATATTGCAATGTATCAGTTATACAAAAAATAACTACGAAGTACAATGGTAACAACTAACCTAAGCTTAATCCTAGGACTACAATGGTATATACATGGACTAACTATAATAACAAACTAAGAATGTATATCCAGTAATTATAAAAGATATAGACAGAAACATTTTAGATAACTGATAATATCCTGTATCAACGGATGCGACTTACATGAGCAAATGGCTCACGAGTAGCTCCTAACGTGGTCTTCGCCTGAGCTGGATCACCAAATACGTTCCAGATGTGCAGGGTCTCGTCCCCTGCAGAGGCTACTGCCAAGCCATCAGGGCTCTGTAAAATACAAATAATGAGGTTACTTGAGAAAATCAGTAAAATACAAATCATGAGGTTACTTGAGAAATAGAAGCTGCAGTTGTCAATAAACCAAGAAAATTACCTGAGACATGTAAAGTACTCTGGATGTATGCCCAGTAAGCTCTGCCATCTGCGACATTGCTGGATATGTCCACAGTACTAAACTGTTGCCAGGAAGCCCGTGTGAGCTCAGCAGCTCGCGTTCATTATTGCTCCATATTAAACCTGAAACCTGGGATCCAGTGTTTACTGAGTTCAAGCATGCACCAGTACTAATGTTCCAGAATTTTATGCATTGATCGTTCATGCCTCCTCCAGAAGCCAGCATACTACTCTGAAAGGGACACCAAGCAAGGGCTTTGACTGCAGCAGTGTGGTTTTGAATCCTGTGCAGCCACTGAGTAGATGAATTAATTCTGGCCATTGACCGATCCCAGATATGCACTAAGTTGTCGTTGCCTCCACTGGCTAGATATCGGCCTGATGATGACCATTTTAACCCACAAACTTCACGCCGGTGTCCTCTGTAAGTTTCAACTATATGACTCCTAGCTCTCACATCATTGTTGATGATTCTACTGTCTGCTGATCCAGTAGTGAGGATTCTACTATTCCAAGCCAGTGAACAGATACAAGCTTAGTACTTTATCCTTTACCTCTTTCAATGTAGTATATGTTTCAATATTAGTACTTTGCAACAATTAGGTAGTTCTTGACTAAATGCATCCAATTCTATTGATTTCTTAGTTTTTGGATATCAAATTCTTAAAAAGACTTGTGATGTAAAGATGATGAAAATTTTGATAAGAATAATCTCAATTACATCTTGTTGCTTTTAAATAATTGAAACTACCTAGCATTAGAAAATAATTCTTACTATAAAATGAGTCTTCCATGTAATCAATTTCCATTCCTTTTATCAACCATCTTCTCCTTGCAAAGCTATTCATCAACTCCCCTTACTTAGGCGCACAACCATCACAACTCTTCCTTCGCGTTATATTCATCCACACCACGTCCACCCCCAATACAATTACCGCCTTCAACACCTACCATTCCCCACCCTCATTTCCATTGCACCCCAAGTTCCCAACCACATCATGAAGAACCGCTGCCTCTTCTCGTATCCTATTCCCTTGTCCTTACCTAGTTCCAGCCATACATTCACAACCCCTTCATCATAACACATCTACACAGCCTCTTCCTCAGCCTATTCGTCTCCCCTTTCATTATCCACCTTATCAACTGAGCTGAACAGAAAAAGGGCAACGAATGGAAGGCTATTGGCAAGTGTAGATGGGAGAGAGCGTCAGGAAAAGTAGGGAGAAGTAGTTTGGTTTTTTTTTTTTTTATGGGTTGGTAATGACCCTAATGAGCCTGAACCTGAACCTCTCACAAGTCCATCAGGGTGAGGTTGCAGGTGTACACGCACAACAACCATCATTGGTGAAATAATTATCAAGCATGACTAGATATGGAGAATCAATCATTATATACCTTATTAGGGCTCAAAAATATTTACCCTTGTTAAAATACTGTACTTATATGCATTGTAAAGTAAGGGGAACCATATTGCTCTTACTTTGTATGAGTAGGTAGTACGTAGTAGTATTTAGTAAGCACAAACACTTTGGAGCACCGCCACAAGCACAGTAGGAAATGCGAAATGCGAAGTAGAGAACAATGGACTGGGAAATCAGGAACAAGGGGCTAAAATCATGCAGGATACAAAGTTAAATACATCCATTGCCAGTAAGATAAATCCAAGCTTTTGTGCAAGTATGCAATGAGACCAAAATTTTAACTATCATAGAAAATGAAGGTACCAACTACATAGAAAGCTCAATAGCTCACAAAACAATAGTGATTTATGAATACGCAAAATACATTACTTGAGAAGCCATTAATATCAAAAGACAAAAGGATCTAAAGTGATACTAGAATATCCTAAGCATTATGATATTGTTGATGCACGACTTCACATTTTGCTATCCATTCGCTTACTTCTCTGAGGAATTAGGTCCCCTCTTCTTGCCGAATCCAACAACTGAAATCAAAAGTACCATAATTAAAACGAGAACAGGATAATCAAGCACAAATCAGCTCATTGTGTTACCATTTTGATAACAAAAAGGCCTAAATGAATTAGAAAACTTGACAGCACAAGGTATGATACTCTTCTGTTTTCGCAGAATTGCAGGGAAAGGCCAAAGAACAAAAGAACGGCATTCTAAAATTATAATTAATGCAAGACCAAAAGACCCAAGTCTTACAGCACAAAGCTGATAAAATTATACTCTATACTAGTATTAACAAAGACATTTAATTAAACTAAAGAACTATTTTTTTGCATTCCTCCAACAATACATTCGAAAAAACAAGTTGACAATGAGTTCTGTCGCTGAAAATACAATTTTAAACTACTAAGTCCTTTAGAATATAAGACAATTACACCTATAATAATTTCCAGCCCAGCACTAAACAAAAATCAATCTCCACTTAATAGAATACTTGACATAGCATTCCCCAAAAGCTCCAAGATCCTACTTGGTACAATACATGCTCCACACTCAAGGCAATTTGTTTCAAGGAGGTGGAACCAACAATTTGACAGTTGAAGAAAGTAAGAACTTGAAACAGAAAGAGTGTAGCGGTTCGTTCGAGTCCACAATCAATATGAGAAAAGTCATAAATATAGCGTCATTCTCTGCTAATTGGCAACTTCTAATTCAAGATAAAGAACACATATCATTCCTCAAAAGCTCCCCACTCAAAGGTAATTTGTTTCAAGGGGATGAAACTAACAATTTAAAAGTTGAAACAAGTATGAACTTAGGTGAAAAGAAACAGAAAGAATGTAGCGTTTTGTTCAAGGCCACAATCAACATGCGAAGAGTTATAAATACAATGCCCTTGCTCTGCTAATTGCCAATTTCTAATTGCAAATAAAGAACACATACACTCCTAAAAATAACCTACAAACTTAGAAGAAAAAGAAACAATGAAGTGATTTGTTTAAGATCACAATAGACAAGAACAGAGTTCCAAAGGCAAGAAAAACCATCCTAAGTTTCAGGGGCCAAATTCAAAGACTAGCCATTTCCAACCAATAGCAATGAACACAACACCCATGATATAACTTTTGCTAAAGTATACATGATATAACACTTACAAAAGTATATCTTAATTTTAATGCTCCAAAGAACATTAAAGACCAGCTAAATTAATCAAAATAGAAAATGTACAAATTATAACAAATGATTCAAGGCCGTAGGTGACACGAAATGCCATCCTTCAATGATATAACATAGATCACAATGCACGAAGTAAATCCTAGGTTTCGTAATGCCAACCTTCAATGCAAGATTCAAAATTCAATACCTTATTCTTCAAATTAGCAGCAATTCACAACCCACGTTTAACAAACAAATCCACCCAAAACCCTACTCCCCAAAAATCAAATTCAGCATTAACTATAAACTTCAACAAAATTCACTCACTCCACTAATCAACATTTCCACAAACAAATCAATCTCAATATTCTAACAATAATCACAAATTCCAGTAAAATTCAACAAAAATCAAAAAAATGGAGGAGAGAGAAAAGAGTACCAGCAGTAACGAAACGGCGATTGTACTGCAAGCGCTTGTGAGCGCGACCACGGGGCTTCTTCTTCTTATCTTGAGAAGCAACTTTCGGGGTTTGCCCTCTCACCTTACCGGCACGTGCCAATGATCCGTGAACCTTACCTGTAAAATCCAGTTATCATCATCAAATTATTCACCATTTTTAAGCTCATATTAATCAAGATTTCAATCAAAATCAGGAAAATTTCGAAGGTTTTGAAGAAGAAGAAGATGCCCAACATTTTTAAGCTCAAATTAATCGAGATTATCAATCAAAATCTGGAAATTTTCGAAGATTTTGAAGAAGAAGATATCCACCATTCTTAAGATCAAATTAATCGAGATTTTCAATCAAAATCTGGAAAATTTTGAAGCTTTTGAAGGAGAAGAAGAATTGAAGATTACCCATTGTTGTTGATTTTGTTGTTGTTGTTGTTCTGCTGCTGCTGCGATTTTTCTCTCTCCTCGAGTTTGCCGGCTAGGGTTTCTAGGGTTTGAGATTTGGTGTGATGTGAGGTTTTAAAGGAATGATAGAAAAAAATTAATTAAAAAGTAAAATAAAATGGAGTTAGGTTATTGGAAATACTAGTACTATTTAGGCCCATCAACGGATCAGCCCATTCTCGTTTTACTTGAAAGGTCCGATAAGAAAACACGACTTGAGAAATGCTCTGTAGGTCGGGTTTGAGTTCAAGTCGATTAAAAAAATCTCGATCAAGACTAGTCTTTTCCATATGTGTAACACGCTATAATAATAGAGGAAATAACACATAATGATTCTAACTTGTACCGTAACAGATGCTTAGTATAGCACATAGGCATAAGGAGGTTGCCTCATGTGGGATTTGTTGTGTCGGGATATCAGGGAAACTATCGAGACGTAACATATGCCTTCATAATGATTTACATTATGCTCTACCCTTCTTTAATAACTAAATACGAAGAAATAAATAAAATCAATTTTCTCTATCATTTTAGTTTACAATTGGTTTTAGCAATCAAAAAATGAGACATTGTATTGAGAAGAAAAAGAAAAACTCAAAAATTTATAATTTGATGGCAAAGAGTGAAAAAAGCTTAAAGAAGAGAGGATTTGATCAAGAATAGAGATAATTTGATTGAGAAGAGTAAAAATACAACTTTTTAGAAAAAAAAAAGAAAAAATAGAATTCGATTGAGCTAATTTTATTGGTTTAGATAATAATTATGTTACTTTTTTATTTTTCACCTATTTTATTGTATGTTAGCTTGTTAGGTGTGCACTAGGTTAAACTAAAATTTTGCATCATTTACATTTAGGTAAATTTGTCAAAAAAAAAACCTTTTAAATGCACCATTTTGCGAAAAAAACCTTTTAAAAGCTTTTTTGCAAAAGAAAACCCGAATTTTAACATTTTAGCAAAAGGAAACCCGATTGTTAAATTTTTTTGTTGAAGACAACTTAATGCGACTAATTCACTTAATTAAGTTCTAATTTCTTCTAATTATCTTATAACTCTCACTTAACTATTTATTAATCAACTTAATTTATAAATAAGTAAAAAACCCAAAGACCACCACTCCCACCACCCCACTCCCTCCTTTTTTCCCCCTCCCATGGCAGCATGCAGCAGCCCCACCCCCAACTATACCGCCGCCTTAAACCTCCAACTTCCGGCGATCCTCCTCGACCACCAGCCGACCCTCCTAATTATCAACTTCGAGCAGGTTCCCTCACGCTTCTTCCCCCTCTTTCTTGTTCTCCTTGACTCACTCTCTCTCTTTCCTCTTTCTCGCCCTTGCCGCCACATCCCGACCACTCTAAGGATCCTCCGCCACTTGATGTTGATGCTCTAATTGTTGTCTCAATTGATTCTCTAATTGAAGAAGAAATCGTTGGTGTTTGGGTAGATGGTCGGGGTTAGGGTTGAAGGGGGAGGGTTGCAGCGGGGGATGGTAAGGAGGAAAAGGAGAGGCTGGCCGGCGGTTCAGGGCGGCTCAGTTGGGGGGAGGGGGGCTGCCGCCATGGGAGGGGGAAAAGGAGAGGGTGGTGCTGGCTGGTGGAGTGGTGGTAGGGATGGTGGGTTGAGTTTTTATTTTTGTTTGTAAATTAATTTAATTATTAAATGGATAAGAGAGAGTTATGGGGTAATTAGGAAAATATTAGAGCTTAATTAAGTGAATTAGAGGCACAAGTTGTCTTCAACAAAAAAAAATTATCTTCGGGTTTTCTTTTGCCAAAAAGCTTTTAAAAGGGTTTTTTCGCAAAATGGTCAATTTAAAAGGTTTTTTTTAACAAATTTGCCTTACATTTATAAGGCCCGAAAACTAGATACGAATACAAATCATGAAGAAAAAAAAAAAATCTTAGTCATACCATTTATATAAAAACAAAACTGAATGAAAATGAGTTAAAAAAAATTCTATATGTTGACTACTTGACTAGTTATTATTGAAAAATCCATTTGGTAGTGTTTTTAGTAACTACCATGGCTAACTTAGCATTAAATAACCAACTTTTAATTTAGAAATCAATTTAAACTAACTCCTAGTAACACTACTTATGTAGTTATAAACCACAACTAGTGTGTGGCCCGGGCGATTCCCCGGGTTGCTAGTTTGTACATGTTGGTTTCGAGTTTAAGTCTTGCTATAAACATTTTTTTGGTTGTCAAACTCAATCATTATATAATGGAAACAATTAGTATAATAAAATACCAATTAACTTATCTAAGTTAACTATAATTTTGTTGGATAAAAAAACACAATTATTAAATGGTTAAGATGGTAAGAGTCCCTGACCCGACCCGATAACCCGAACGAACCCGACCCGAAGTTACTGAGAGAAACCCGAACCCGACCCGATCCGAACCCGAATAACCCGAATTCGACCCGATTTGACCAAAATTTCATATTTCGTAATAATATTAAGTTTTACACTATTTTTTATTGTTTCTAAACATAACCCGAAATCTGACCCGAACCCGACCCACCGACCCGAATTGCCACCCCTAGGTAAGACTTGTAACTTAAGACTTGTTGGTCTTGAGTTCAAGTCTTGTTATAAGCATTTTTAGATGCAAACCATGTTGTGAAGGTGACATGTCATGTTTATAGTGACATGTGGCACATATTACTGATATGTTGAACTTAAAAAAGATGACACGTGGAACATATTCTGTTTTAGGAACGCTTTTTAATATATAAGTATAGATATGACAACTTTTGCATAGTTTCGCCCACTCTTGTGTGCACTACTCATCTCCCCCACATAAACCAACCAGTATCATCCATATCTGCAACCCTACCACACACAACACCATAGATGAAGTGTAGGGGTTAATCGTTACGAGTAGTTGGACCTAAGAAGGCAAATTAAAAATTATTTATTTAAACTAAAGATTAGTCATAAAATACCAGCACCCGTTATGAAGGATAAAGATGATTATATCATCATCATTATTAGTTATTGTTTAGAATATGTAAATCCCTTGATTTACTCCTTAATTTTGATAGTCAAAGTATATCCCTTATAATTAGCTAACATACCTAGTCACATATTGTATCTATTCATAGTTTGATATGTTCAATGTTCTAATCTTGTACTATATATACTCATGTATATTCATCAATATAATCAAGCTTTCCAACATTCTCTTTCTCATAACTCTATCACGGTATCATGAGCTTTTGATCCATCTTTTCTTGCTTCCGCTACTACCATGGTTACACTATCGATCAAAACCCTTTGCCGACGCCGACAAATGATGGTGACCATATCAAACTTTCGTCTCGGATAGCTTCAAACCAAAATCACACTTTTCGCTCAACTCTTTTGGCACCCCGTATTCCATATACCAAGAGATGTCATTGATATATATATTTTTCCTCCAAACCCCTTACACGGATAAACATGCAAACCTTTTTCGATATCCCGTAGTTTACCTACCTTGTGTTACCATATACAAAATTCTCTCCAAAACCATTATGGAGAAACATAACATTCCATTCTAAACCACCATCACCACCATTATAATTTTTCTATCTCGCCTTCAATGGTGGTGAAGGAACCTCTATATTTTTTTCCTCCCATTTGTTGCAAGCATACGCTAGCAAATTTCTTTATTTTTATTTTTTAAAATTTTTACAATCATGGTTCATGTGTTGAAAAACCGTGAAAAACACCCATTAAACAACTTCTTATTCTCTCTCTATATATATACTATCTTTTTACTTCTTCTTCTTCACGCAACTCCTCCATCCAAAAAAAAAAAAGAAAGCTCCTTTAATACACTTCCTTTTCTTTTTCTTCTTTAAAAAAAAGAAAAAAAAAACCTTCTAATGCTCCACTCCCTCCAAACCTTATTGGAGAATCACAATGCAATGCAACCTATCTCACCACCACTTCAATTCCTACATTGAACAAGATTTGAGATGTTATATCCAAGATCGGTCTCTCATTCTGAACGGCTGTCTTGCGGGGGCGTATGAAGGATAAAGATGATTATATCATCATCATTATTAGTTATTGTTTAGAATATGTAAATCCCTTGATTTACTCTTTAGTTTTGATAGTCAAAATATATCCCTTATAATTAGCTAACGTACCTAGTCACATATTGTATCTAGTCATAGTTTGGTATGTTCAATATTCTAATCTTGTACTATATATACTCCTGTATATTCATCAATATAATCAAGCTTTCCAACATTCTCTTTCTCATAACTCTATCACCCGTTTGGTAGCCGATAATAAATAATAGTAATGAGAATGAATTTTTAAGTGTAAATTAAGAGGAAAATCAGCATTTTAATCCTCATATTAATGCACTCTCATCTCCGAGCATGTCTTTTCTTTATATTTTTTCATTTCCAGTTTTCCACCCATTATCACTTGAGTTGAGGTATTAGATAAAATTGAAAAATTCTAAAGAAAAATGACTAACCCCTTAGAATGAGCTAGCATCACCACGGAAAAAATCTTTTTATTTCTTACAAATTTACATATAAATTCATTCCCATTACCATCATTTACAACCTCTAACCAAACCGGCAATAAAAGTAACACTTGCCCAAAAATAAATGGTCACTTAGATTATTTATTTATTTATTTTTTTGGTGTTTAGAGAGCCACAAGGGCAGGTGATGAGAAACGATCCCAATTCCCAAGATCTCTTGGAACCAGTAGGGGAGCTCTACCTACTTGAGATATCCCTCACTCTCATGGCCACTTAAATTATAAGAAAACAAAAAAACAATTTTCACCCATTAAAATTTGCATTAGTATGAGCTACCATGTAGAATTTCCTAAATGATTTCGAACACTTGATAAGTTCATACAAGTATTACTTATTAATTTTGGCGGTTGACATTAAGCAAATTTTATTACGTTTGGGTTATTAAATACCGCCCTCGAATATCTAATTAACGCCCGCAAAATAAAACATGTTTACGAATTTACCCTCATGTATAAAAACAAAGAATTTACCCATACAATCACACTATTAACCCACCACCAGTACTGCACTACCAGTCTACCAGTCTACCCTCCCTTCCTTCACTCTTTTCTCTCCTCCATTAAAGCGTACTCTAAGCTCTCCATTAAAGCTTCTCCTTAGTTTTCTCTCTCCATTGAACCAGCTTATAAGGTAGGATTTATCTTAATCTATCAATTTATTAACTTAGGGTTTCATTTCACACTGTGCTTAATTTTATTTTCAGTACAATCAATTTTAATTTTTCTAAGATGGATTATTCAACTAGCAGTTATAATTACTCAAGTTATCAAAGATTATAACCAACGAACGATTTCGTTGCTACAATTATGCTATTCATATTCTTAAGCAAGAAAAATCCGAGCTTTATTTGATTTTTGAGTCAAATTTGGTAGCAATTTGCAAATGTATTGCAGGGTTTTCTTTATAACTCTTGAATATTAGTACGGAACTGTGAAAATGAACCTGTTTTCCCGGGCCGAGGGCGGCATTTGATCACCCAGGACCTCCATTGTGATGGGGTTTTCCTGTTTTAGTAATGTACTAATGTGTCAAAAACTCAAAATGCTTGTACAGAAATTGGTAATGTGATATTATTTCGGGTTGATATCGTGTTCTATTGATTATTTGACATAACAGCTTATCTGAATTTTCAGATTTCCGGGTTTTCGAGTGAACAATGGGTAAAGCTTCAAGGGATAAGAGGGTTTGTACATTTCCTTTGATCTTTTTCCCATGGAATGTGAATGAATTCAGGTGTTCTTCGTTTGGTTTTTGTATTCGTTGAAGGTAGTTGTTTTAATCTTGCAGGATATTTACTACAGAAAAGCAAAAGAAGAAGGATGGCGAGCTCGAAGTGCCTTTAAGCTGCTTCAAATTGATGAGGAATTCAATATTTTTGAAGGTGTGTTGTAACCCTTACTTGATTATGTACTCCGTATAATGTACCTTTATTAGCGTATCTGCTTACATTTGGCTGTAAAAATTTGATTTGGAATTTGCAGGGGTGAAGAGGGTGGTGGATCTTTGTGCAGCTCCCGGTAGCTGGAGTCAGGTTATAATTTGTTGCTCAATTTCTCTTATCTATTTTTACTTCACTTCGTCTATGTTGGTAATCATAAGGTGATGCAAAAATTAAATTAATAGTGCAAGGATATCCTAGCTTGGTATGCATTTGATTTTGTCCTCTCTAACACATAGTATGCAAAAAAACTTGTGTGAACATGGCCAAATTTTCTGGCTTCCTGGCTGCTATTTAATTTAAAATTCCTAATATACTCACTGGGCATATCGCTGAAAGTAATGGTAGGCTCCTGTGTATATCTTAACTAAAACTTGTTCATTGCACTTCTAATATCTGGAAATATGTACGTTTTATCTAAGTGACTCTTTAGTGTTAAGGCTTACAGATTTAAACTATTCAAGTCTGATAAAAATTTGTGTGAATCCTGTGAGAATTTACATACTTAAAGTCTATTGTTTGGATTCTGCTATGTAGGTTTTGAGTCGGAAGTTGTATCTCCCAGCAAAGCTATCACCGGATTCTGGGTGTGTTTCCTTGTCTAAATTTGAGTTTTTTTTTTGGGGCACATATGTATGGTTGTTGCAACTATCAATTGTTTGACTGGGGAGTTAGATGGTCTTGTGACCCTTTTTTCTCAAATCTTAATCAACTCTTAGTGTCTCTTTCACAAATGGACGAGTTTACATCAAATTTTGTCCATGGCTGCTTTTGATTAGCTTCTTCATCTTTGTCAATGAAAGCAATCGTAATTGGAGTTTACACTTTAAGTTTTAAATACTCTGCTTTTTGTTACGGTATCTCATGTAGCTTATGATATGTGGCTCATTTTGCTTTTCCTTCATGCCTCACATATCTGTCGGTGAGATTTGGAGTGGAAGGGTATTGCATATTGCTGCAGTCCATTACTAATTGAAAACCTTTAGGCTTAAACATGTCATGATGATCTTCACATGGAAATTACATGCTTTGCATCATAGATGAAACAAGTAAATGAAATAAAATGGCCCAAGTAATGATAAATGTCTTGTTGATGAAGTTGGTGACTTTGGAGATTCAGGTTTTCCAAAATTCTACGCTTAAATACTTTTTACTAATATGCATGGGTAATGCAATTTGGTTTTTAATTCACTTTTAATAAGCAAAAATCTCATTATCTTGTGTTTTTATGTCCACCTTTAATCAACCAAGCCCTACTATTAAATTTGTTTTTGTAATGAACCAAACCTCTTTTCATTTTTCATTCAATTTTCTTATAATGTGTGCAAAAGGCAATTGAGCTTTTATTTGGGAATAGAGAGAGTAAATAAAAATCCCACTATCCATTATCTATTTTCTACAAGTTTTAAAAAAAACTTTACTACTAATCTCCACACAATACAAAACTGAATCAATTAACTTGCCTAAAACTATGTGCGGGTCAAAATGAGTTAATTAAATAAGAAGAGTACTGTCTTAGCGTACATGTCTTTGTAAACCAAATTTTCTGTCATGTACACACAAAGTTTGACCTAAAGCCAATTTTGAGAATGGTGTTGGCTCATCCATGCCCAGACTAAAGGTGGCTTCTTTTTTTTTTTTTTTTTTTTTTTTGTCTTTTGCCAATTATTGGCCAAATATAGAGTGTATCGTGTATGAATCTCCAAATAATCTTTTGAACTGGTTTGATGTTAGAGTTATAAACTTGAATTGCCTAAGAGGTTTCTCGTACGTCGTACCATTTATTAATGATCTTTCCCCTCTAGATTAAAGCCCTGTACATGTAATAGCTTGAGAAAGGTGGATGCTAACTTCAGTTGTAAAAATATTGCAAAGTGTGATTTATTCATCTTCTTAAACTCCAGATTATGACACTCCTGTAATCAATAATTGTTTTACAGGGAATCCAACCCTCCTCTTATAGTGGCTGTTGATTTGCAACCAATGGCTCCTATAGAAGGAGTGATTCAAGTGCAAGGTGACATAACGAATGCTAGAACAGCTGAAGTGGTAGGATTATTGTGTTCTTGGGTTTATAGTCTTTTTACACACGATGTTAATTTAAATTGAAGTAAGAATTGCAGTCCTTTGATGTTATATCTTATATCAATGTGCTCTATCTGGGTATCTTGTAAAAGATCATACTTATGAAGCCGGTCTCCAATTTTCTTCAGTCAGGTTATGTATGTTTTGATGTTGTGTTGCCCATGAAGTTTTGAGCTTGAAGATTATTATAATATTAAGGGGTGTGGCTACTCTAGAAGTTGACAAGTGCTGATTGGAATGTATTGCATTCATTTCTCAAAAGTTGCACTTTTAACAAGTATATTATCAGTTATATGTCTGGTTATGCGCTGAATTGGGACTGGAAAATTTCCATATATGCTTCTCATTCCTTTGCATTGATAAATAATTGATCTTGGTCTTGGTAGTCAAGCTTGCATATGCTATATGATAATGATAGCTATTTGGTTTCAAAAGGAAGTCACCCTCTGAATAGCTGTACATAGAGGTAAAGTTCAGGAGTCAATGGCCTGGTTATAGTTCTAGAGATGCTGGCTTGATATTATCCAATCACTGCTGTGCAATGGCACCAAAATAGCCATTGACCAACCAGTTTCTCCTTCAGGCATCCTTTCAATAATTGTTTACGATATTATGGGTATCAATAAAAGTTTTCTGTCAATACATTGTTTGAATTATTGGTTGGCCATCTTTCAGCTAACTTATCCTCTATTATATGCCAGGTCATTCGACATTTTGATGGGTGTAAGGCTGACTTGGTTGTTTGTGATGGTGCACCCGACGGTTAGCTTATTTCACTAATCATTTGCTATTTAAGCTATACAAGTCGATTTTAATATCCTAGTTTAATTTCATATTCTGTATAAAAAGAAAATGATTTTGTAATTACTGTTACTGGATCTTTGATGTTGATATATGTAGTCTTTGTGATGCACAGTTACTGAACTTCATGACATGGATGAGTTTGTTCAATCTCAGCTCATACTGGCGGTAAGTAGCTTTCTTACCAACAGCCGCTGCATTGTCAAAGATAATTAGTTAGTGACTTGCTGGTGTAGATGTGAATTCTTCAGCCAGCTTTATTTTGATTAGACTGCTTATACACCAATTTTCATATCTGCAAGTACAGCGTACCATTAAATAGCTTTTCAAAGAAAATTAAAATTCTGCTAAATGTTATGTCAGTTGTTTGTCAGCTTTGAGCTTACTAAGAAAAGCTGAAGCTTCACAAAGTTTTATAGATAATTTTCATTTCTGCTTTGGAATGTTTGGGCGGAAATGGGACATGTGTTATGGATTTGCATCCTTTTGGTGTATTTTGTTTGTGTTAGCTCTTTTGGATGTGGGAATTGACTATCATTGATACTTTGCTTTTAGGGTTTGACAATTGTCACTCACATATTGAGGAAGGGAGGGAAATTCATTGCAAAGATATTCCATGGCAAAGACACAAGTCTCCTATATTGCCAGGTGAGAACTTAAAAGAAATTATTTTAACTGTTTATTAAAGTGTCTAGGACTCTAGGTCGTCTAGGGTATTGAAGCATGTCTTTTAAGTTTCAATTAGCTATCATTGTACTTCAGATGCCAGAGGATTTTTTGTACCATGAATATGGTTGCATACGCATATATGTTGATACTTAGAATATGGCTAAATATTGGTTACTTCATGTCTAACTTATGTGTTAAATCTGTCTTTAAGAGGGGTTGTCAAAGTCCAGTAGTTTATCAACTGTTACTGGTTACAGCTTACCCAATTAGTTTGACCCTCTAAAGTTTATAGAATCCATCATTAGCCAGGCTTTACTGCTTTTGATTTCTAAGTTCTAACCTCCATGAGTACTTTAGGAGACTAGAGCTCACTTTGAGCTTTTGACTCAGTTTTTACAATTGCCTTCCTTTTGTAATTTTCACATAATGTCTCATGCTATCTGTCCTTAAAACCATTATTTGAACCACAACCCTTCATTGGATAGTTTGGGACAGAGATTAATCACTTTTCAAGTTGATAGAGTAATAGGACGGATGAGAGAATATCTCAGTGAAACTATCTTCTGTTTTTGTGACATAAGGTAGTTCTTTATATTTTTCTCGTTATCATATGCTGCAGTATTGTCCACAAGATTCTGTTGATAGATTAGTCATAACTTTCTCTATCATTTTACGGAGTAATTGTTGGATAATTTCTTTGGGATCTCCAATCCTAATAAATTGTGCCTTCACATTACTTTGTTTAGTAATGCAATAATCTAAATTGTACTATCTGAGTTTGCATGTTCTATATGCTTTCCCCATAAGTTTGTTCCTTAATGTTCTTTGCATTGTTGGGCAATTTATCCCCTTCTTTCCCCTTTTGCTACCCCACCTTACACACTCAATGACTTAATTTCCATGCAAATTGTAAGTGTAAAGAATATTAGTAAGTTACATAAATAATTATTGCTTTATGGTGAGGTTGTGTAGTTCTAACTTGCACTTTGTTTTGTAAAGACCAGCACAAGTGCACAACCATAATTGTGTAAATAATGAAAGTCAATATTTATACGTCGTATTAGACTGCATACATATTTTAACGTGACATATATCAAGAGTAAAGAATAATGGAGCTGTGCACACCGTATAATTATTGAAAACAGGTAAGAAGTTATGCATTTGTTTCTGTGCATCAGATGTGTAATCAGAAGCTTCTCAACAATAATTTATGGTTTTGTGGACATCTCTTGTCCACAACAATATTGGGTGAACATAGGTTCTCCCTCACTCGGTGATGGGTAGACTTGCGACTGTCTTGTATGCCTCATCCAATGAGTAGCACACAAGCTTGCTCCTTAGTATTATGTTAAGTCATATATGGTAAGTGTTGTATGTGAAATATCTCTGAAAGCATGTTTTAACTTTCTGTTTTCATCGATCTTGTTGGAAGTGTGAAATTTGATGGGTAAAAGAAACTGAAGTACAATAGTTCAACAACGATTGTGGCATAATATGCTCGCCGAATGCTTTTATTGAGAATTATGGTCTGAGGTCTGACCTCTGAATTTTTCTGTGCTCTTGTTTCTGTGCTGCAGCTGAAACTTTTTTTCCCAAAAGTGACATTTGCAAAACCAAAAAGCAGCCGTAATTCAAGTATTGGTAAGGAAATTTATCTGATTCATTTTTAGTTTATTTTATCATTCATGTCATTGGTGATTTGCTTGCCTCTTTTGGTATTGCATATAATCTTATATACACTAAGGCCTTTAGCATTTGACTAGCATACCCGTCCTTGTAAATCAAGGATTAATTCAATTTTGTTGAAAAATTTAGATGTGATTACCTGTTTTGCTGACATCGTTTTAACCAATCCATGAAATCAGCATTGGAAATACTACTGTGTTTCCAGCTTCTTCACTTGTCATTTACATGGATGTTTGTAATAGTAAGTGGTGACTCTGGTGAGCATGAGAACAGTTTAGATGTTGGACTTTTCTGGATGTTATTGGCATGATCAGATGATGGTGGATTGGTGTCTATAGTTAATATTTATATTTATAATTAAATAAAAGGGTTATGTTTCATCAGGATATATATTCTGGCAATTTCACACATTTACCTTAGATGTGATGCTTTGTTCCCTTTTGTATAGAGAGTATTCGAATTATAATACTTCCTCCATTCGTTTTTCAATTTTAACATTAGAGTTATCACGCTTGCCATTGCACATTTTCTATCATTAATATCCTTAATTATACTTTAGTAAAAATTATAAGAGGTTAATACTGTGAAAGTATATGTTGAAACGAATCTAACAAGACCTCACTTGAGTATGTTTTTTGTAACGTATAAATCACAAAAGACAGTCAAAGGAGTGTGTGTGCATAGTATAAATTTTCTAAAGTTGCGATTAAATAAGAATGAAGTATTGATTTGTATGACTTGATCTTGATTTTTTCTGTACAAAAATACTTAAGATATTCTGGTGCTTAAGATATCGAAGAACTAACTATCCACAAATAATTTTTTTGCAGAGGCATTTGCAGTTTGCGAGGATTACTCTCCTCCAGAAGGTTTTAGTGAGAAGGATTTATATCGTCTTCTGAAGGAGGTTGGCAGTCCCTCGGGAGTGGATAATCTAGGTAAGCAGTTCTTGTAGCTTTTTATCTTTGTATTACCTGATCTTTTTGAAAAAATATGTGCGTGGATAAAGTTACTCTTTGATGTGAATAACTATATTGCCAACTGGTGCTATTGGAACTGATATGTCCAAGGTATGTTGAACGATGGTGGGATATGCCTTTTGTATGTACCATTTCTGCTCATTGTTTATCCAACATATGTAATTTTACCCTATTCAAACGCTTATTTGATCGTCTTTTGTTTTTTATATGCTAGGAAAAATATTCATGATGGATTTTATTAAATTAGTCTCGATATCTACTTTTTATTAAAAGATAATTATAGATTATCATATGGTATTATATATGCATTGACAAGCGTGAAAGGGTGAAACTATGAACGTTGCAATTAAAAAAGGATAGAGGAAGTATATGTTTTAGGACTTATCACATTCATTGGTTCATTTGCTTTTTAATAAATTTGCACGGAATCCTATCTGTAACTCAGGTTATCTACTAATCACTAAACAATTGTACAATAGTTGAATGGTATAAGCAATTTAAACAATTTGGCAAATTTAGTACTTATAGTATCTTTCCTCTGTTCAAGCAGGCAAGCATGCATATAAGTCAACTAATAGTGAGGGACCAATTCACACCATTTTTAGGTAACAATAATTGTGCAAGCATAACACTCTGTTGCCCCTTTATGAGCTTTTAATTGATAGATGAACTTGCACCTGTTTGCTTCATACCTTATTGCTATAGACTGCTGCAGACTGCAGTGGGTGATTTAGCAGGCCCAACAAAGGGTAATACTTTTCTTTTCTCTATTGGTTTATGGAGATCTTAGTGGATAACCTGAGCCCGCTTAGTTAGGCCCTGTCACATCCCAAACCAAATCTGTCTTGGACTGTTACAGCTAACAAGTGGGTTGTTTGTTTTTTCAAAACGGCACCAGTCCTGTGGCCGACTTGAGTTTTGAAGCAAATTTTCAATCTTGTGTCCTCCGGGTATGACTTGAATCAATTATATCTATTCTAAACCATAATTATACGGTCTTTGAGATGAACTAACGAGCAGACATAAGAGCAACTTGCCTTGATTGCTGATAGTGGCTAACCGCGACCATCACTCTCTTCCCAAAACCTTAATCCATTAGTCTAATTCTCTTCATTAAAAGCTGTTAACTTCGCTGATCTTCATCATGACCTACTTATCTGTACATGATTAGATGCCTGACATTATCTGTCAATTTCGGCTCTTCTGATTTGTCATTACCATGATTGTATTCCCTCTATCAGTGCCATAACATAACATCCCTTCAGAAATATTATTGCTATCTCTTAAATGTCTATCCTTGACATGGCAAAGTCAAGTCTGCTACATGATATAGACAAGATAACTAATAGTTTTGATTTTTTAGAAAATTAGTTGGTCCACCAGTGGTTGGAGTGTACAAAAGGTGATTTAATTACAAGGTGCCCACACTCCGTACCTATCTTACCTCCAACAAGAGCTCCTTTATCCAATAATAGTCCTTTAAAACATAGTAGACCCATTTTCTATCCCTGTTCAATATTGAAGATGAGAAAAACAATCTACTTTTGGCATTCTTATCCATTTTTCTGATAGTAAGATACTGCCATATCCTGTTATCCATACTGTACTACACATTTTGACCGTGACATACAGATGTAGAAACCATTGTAAACGTGATATAAAAAAAAATCTGGAGACTTGCTTTGTGGAAAATTCATCTCATGGAGATGTTTCTTATCTTCAATTTATTTGCAGGCTCATCATCAATCTTAATATTTTTTTTATGTTTAACTTGTGCGTATTTTTAGGGCCTTTCTGATAGCACTGCTACTATTTAGTTTTGAAAATTGTCAAGAAAACTAACTAGCCTTCTATGTGCCAATTATTAATACTACGTAATAAATGATACAAAGCATAATATTTGTCTAATGTTTCTTAAAAGTATTGAAATCTCACAGCTCAATGGCAATGAACTAGCTTATGCTTACGAGCATATAATTGGGCCATTCGCGGTTTTTTTATTTTATTATTATTATTATTATTTATTTTTTAGTACGCGGAAAGCTGCTTGTCTCTGCCTAGCCAAGTGCACAACTAGTTTAATGCCCGCAACTTGTTTCTCTTTTCTTATCTTTATCCTGTGAACATAGGATTAGGAGAGCATCACCTCCCGTTCTCTCTTATACCTTGGGGCAGAATGAATCACAAGCATTACCTGTTTTCTGTATTTAATGAAATTGTTGTTTATGTTTTTCTTCAATGTCTTGTTACAACAGATTGCAGCAGTGCGTGGTTAGAAGGGCCAAATAAGGTATATATTCCATTTTTGGCTTGTGGAGATCTAAGCGGATACGACTCGGATCGGTCATACCCATTACCTCAAGTTGCTGAAGGGACTTACAAGAGTTTAGATCCTGTACAACCTCCGATTGCCCCACCTTATAAAAGGGCTCTAGAGCTCAAGAAAGCTGCAAATCAAGAAATTCGAGAATTTGAAAACCTCTCCATTGATTCTACTTAAAAATGCACAAATACGTTTGCATTTATGTTCACTATTTTGGTTGAGGTCAATATCTTACATAGATGATTAGTGAATTTGCTTCATGATCGCATTGTTATAGGACAATTTGATCAGTATTTTGTGCACTCAAGAGCATAATGTGCATCATCTTTCCGATTAATATTATTTTTAATCATACTTGCATTTACATTTTCAAGTTCTTATATTTATATAATTTTTTTATTTTTGTTCTATTCTTATAGGAATAGACACACCATTTATTTTTCAATAAATCCATCATTATAACAATAGAAATAAAACGTAGACTTCCCCATCTCAACCACACCCGTGGGAAGTGTCATTGGAGAATGAAAGATATAATAAACTCATAAAGTATAAAGTCTTGTGCTTGCACATATGGTGTAATATTCCCTTCATATCTAAAAGCTCTTTAAGAATATCGAAATCATTATAAAGAATTATTAATACATACTTAGAAATATTAATGGTAAAATGTTTGTATTGATAATCATGTTCGAAACAAGAATAACAATTAGAGCTGGAAAGAGTACACAATAATACTATATACCCTACATCAACTTCTAACCTTCAAGGAATAAAATTAAAGACAATAAAACACAGATTGCCTTTCTCAACTGTTCACCATTAAATTAGTTTAAAGACAATAATACACAAAATCCCTTTCCTCCTCAACTGTTAACCACTAATTACATCAAAAAGACATTAATCAAAGGCGGTGCATTGAGCCCAATTGTAGGCCCAACTTAAGTAAATCAAAGTCTTTCTACTACTGTAATCCTTTTAAGTTTTAGCCATGTTTCCCATATGCTTTGATGAGTCTTCAACTTGAATTATTTTGAAGATTTTGTTTAAGTTTCATAATACTTCAATTGTACACTAAGGCCTGTTCTTTAGAGCCTGTTTTTTAGAGTCGCTCTGCTCTGTTTTGATGTACTCTACTTTGCTGAATTTTGCTCCATTTTGCTAACTCAATATGCTCTGCTGATACCTGCTCTGCTCTGTTGAAATCTGCTCTGATCTGCGTAGAAGCTCAAAAGAACAGGACCTTACTAGAAGAAATTAATGATTATTTGAAAGCATTGTATAAGATTCACAATTTTGCTAGATCATCATCAATGCTAGGCAAGTTCAAAAATTATGTCTAAGAATCACAATTTTTGCTAGAGTATCATCAATATTTGACCACCTTAAAGTTTTACTCCTCTTATTCTTTACTGCCTCAGGGCCTGTTCACTTCAGCTTAATTTCAGTTCAGATCAGCTCGACAGCTCCTAGTTTCTTTCTCTCATAAAATATTCATTTCAGCTTTATTCAGTTCAGCTCCTAATTTCTTTCTCTCATAAAATATTTATTTCAGCTCTATTCAGTTCAGTTCAGTTCAACTCCAATCAGTTTAGTTCAGTTCATCTCAATTCAGTAAATGTGATCAGGCCCTCACTTTTACTAACATTACTATCTATCGTTCCTTGTAAGCTTGCCCAAACCGTCATGCCATTGCCTTTGCCAGGTATAACTTTATTATTGAAACTTAATACTTTTTGACACAAATTTAATCTCAAAACTTTGTAACTTTACACTATTTACATACTCTTAACCATGTAAATAGAAACATACTTGTTTCTGGAAACAGAAGTAAACCTAGGAATCTTTGGGTATTACAAGGAATATCAAGGTACCCTAGAGCTACTGTTCGAAATGCCTAAGTACCACTTAGCTCCGCTTGGCTTGAGTAACTCTGAGTGCTCCGCTTGCAAGTCTGAGAGCCAGGCCTGCAAAACTGAGAAGGTTAGCTGCCCCGCGGTGGGACCCGGAAAGCCCCTCCGATACTAAAGTTAGCGAATGTCCTTTTTAGAAAGAGAAAGTAGTGAGAGAAAGAGTAATTAGGGAGAGAAATGAGAGAGAGAGAGAGAAAAATCCCCTTCATTAATGATTGAAGAGCTATTTATAGTTGTATTTTCAGGTCGCATGAGTTGTACTTAACTAGGCAGATTAAGAGTAAATCTGTACTTTGCAACCATTAATGATGGATAGACCATGGAGGGTATATTTGTAATTTTAGGATATTGGGCTTAAGACAATGGACTTAGCCCAAACAATACCTTTTTTAAAAAAAAAAAAAAAAAAAAAAAAATTAGACTTGCTTCACAATTTATAAAACATTCAAATGACATCTTTTTTCTTAGAAAAATACTTGTACTTTAATTCAGAAGATTAATGTTTCAAAAAAAAAAAAAAAATCAGAAGATTAAGATAATCACTTTGGCTGAATCAAGGCTAGGGCTGTACACAGTTTGGTCTGGACCGTAATCAAACCAGACCAAACCGCATTTTAGCGGTTTGGTTTGGTTTAGTTTACGGTATGGAAAAATACGGTTTGGTTTCGATTTTTTAGGAAATACGGTTTTGCGGTTTGGTTTGGTTTTTCATAATTATAAACCAAACCAAACCGTAAACCAGTAAACCGCATTTTAAAATTTATATAATTTTTAAATAAATTAAAATAGTTATTACATATTATAAAAAAGATAATAAAAAAAAAAATCATTAGAAGACTATACGATCAGTATACTACTATACTCTATACTCATTACTCATTCTCAAATATCAATACTTAAAATTTAATAGGTCATATAACTAAACTTGTCACATGTTGCTGCCAATTATTAAAACTATAATGTAGTATGATTTTTTTTTTGGACAAATGTATTATGTTTTTTTCCACTGTTTATTTGTTATGTATTATTTTTATTGTGTGTTATTGTGTTAGTACTTAACACTTGATTAGTTGGTTGTTATTTTTATTAAAACTTTGTAGTATAATTTAATCCCTTTGGGCTAATTATTTGAACTTTTTTTTATAAATTTATTAATATTTGACAACTTTTAGGAAAAAATGCCGTCTCATCATAAACCGTAAACCAAACCGCACCAAACTGCATTATTACGGTTTGGTTTGGTTTGGTTTAGTTTCAATACTAATATGGTTTGGTTTGGTTTGGAAAATTGGCCAAACCGTATTTTGCGGTTTGATTTGGTTTAGACTCAAACCGCACCAAACCAGACCATGTTCACCCCTAATCAAGGCATTAAAAATACTTTTTTAGACACACTCATATTCATATGAAGAGACATAATTACAAACTTCCTTAAATAACTTATGGTGGGTAACCACTTAGCTGGAAGTGGACTTGGACCAAGAATTACACTTGGATTTTTTAATTTATTTTTTTTTTCAATTTTTTTTTTTTTTACTTGTTTTTTTATAAGATGGATTTACTACTCGTATTTTTATAGAATTTAGATTTAGATACTGTAAAGTGAAATGAAAACCAAATCCCTCAAGTCAAGGCTGACATTTATTTATCACTAAAAGATGCTCTTACCAATTTTTAATTCTAATGGCATAAATCTCAAGAGAATCCCTATTATTATATTATATCCCGCCGTAATTATTATTTCATCTCATATTATATATCCTATGTTCCTCAATGGCTACGTGCATAAACTTCTCTTGAGTTTTAACTTTTTCTTTTGCTTGTTTTTCCTCTGTTTTGTATCTATATAACAATATATCGACATGATTATTATACACTCGGATAAATATTGAAAGTTTTAATTCGGCTACCTTCAACATATAGAAATTTCATATGGTGTCGGACTAAACCTTTTTTTTTCCTTATGCAGTCATATGGTGTCGGACTAAACCTTTTTTCCATATGCAGTGATATCCAAGTTTTTGATAATTTTTTAGCTACTTTGATGGCTAACCAAGCATTAAACCAACTTACCTCTAGTTAATCACAAATCTAGCTGATTTTGTCACGTTAAACGAGATATTTATGATATTTTTCCAAATTTTGACCTCAAAATTCAATCCATAAGATCATAAGAGCTAAAATGACCAATAAATAATTTTATCGTGCTTAAAAATAATGGCATGTAAAATGAGATTTTTTTTTTTTTTTTCTTCTACAAAAACAAAGACCGAACCATGCACTAGCTACTAAACATAAAATCAGTGAGAGTAATTTGACATTGCTTTGCAATGTCATGTGTCCTTTGAACTTGATCTCTCTAGGCTTTTATAATTGCACACCTTTGGAACATTTCTCCCACTTTCTTTATTTCTTTAATTGCACATAAAGTGAGGTATTTCTAGATGTTTAGTTAAATTTGACCCCCTTAAGAATTAAAATGACCTTCAAGGACTTAACAATAATCCTACTTTCGTTATAATTAATGGCTCAGTTTTTTGCGTGCTCGAATATTAGTTTGATTTGCATGCTAAGAAATTTGATCGATTTGGGGTAATTTTAGCTCTTATGACTCAAAATAAGGTCAAAAATGAGGAAAATGCCAAAAATATCTCGAATTACATGCCAAAATCAGCCAAATTACGGGTTAAGTAGGTGCAGGTATAGGTTTGAGTGTTTAATGATGGGTTAATCATCAGAATAAGGCCAATATGTGAATTATTAAATACTTGGACAACACTTTATATAAGACGAAAAAAAAAAAAAAAGTTCCCTACCAATATATGGAATATTTAAAAGTTGGAGGCCACCATACAGAATTTCCTAAAATATTTATACAACTCAAATATTTTGTATAAGAAGTATACCCTCCGTTTCAAGTATTTTCTCATTTTGACTACACATGTTTATCAATAATTTTTCAGCAACAAAACAATTTTATGGCAATCCATTATGTTAACAACCCCTGATTTTAAATAAGAAATGTTTTCCCTCAACATGAGAAGGAGATAAACATTGTATTTTCAAAAGAGATTGGAAAACCTTATACTGATTTGAAAGCATAACCTTGTCTGACTCGTCCTACGCCATCTTCGTTCAACAAAATGGGGAAGATCAGCAATCTGTCTATCAACCTAGACTCTATTAGGTTGCCTAGTAGCGATGCTCAAAGTGATATTATGGCCTTATCCACCATGATGCTGCCATTGAGATAATGGTAGAGAGCCCTATCACTACATCCAATATTCTTACCTCTTTGGATAAGGAGGAGGATTGATGCTGCTAGGTTTCCAAACAATCAAGATTTTGGATATACTAAGGACAGGGGACCGAGGAAATTTCATATGTTCCTCAACGGTTCAAAAAATTACCAGTCTCTTAAGAATTCCAATTTGTCTTATTTGGATCTCTGTCAAGGGAAAACCTGAGTTTCTACAAAAAAAAATGTTGTATCATGGATGACTGTACGAGTGAAGGAAAAGAAAACATATAATGGGTTGTCATAACTCCAAAAGCAAAGGAATCCAAAATTCCTGAAAACCTTACTCCCGCCCATAAAATGGTGGGTCCAAAAAAGAGGTGTCGCAACAGAAAGGACCAAAAGGAAAAGGTCAAGCGAACCCTGGACTCCGCCGTGGTCAACCATGTTGTTGGACTTTCCAAGCCCAACAACGCTGCATTGGAGAAGTTAGCTAATCATTTACCCACTAATAACCTAATAAACTTCTAGTATCAATGAGGGTTCAAATATCGGGGGGGGACCGAGTTGCCTGCGAGAGATAGATTCAACTACCACTGAATTCGATGATCGAAGTGGAATTCGTAGGTTCTAACGACGAAGACCCCATGACTGTTGAACCCGACCATGTGCAGTCCTCTCCACCACTCACCACCTTCATGTTCTCCGCCATGTCAAGGAAAAATGGAAGGCCAATCAGGTTAAGGGTGAAGAACAAGAAAGGTAAAAGGTATTCTACTAGGAATTGCAGGATCAAGAAACGCAAGGGAACAAGTTTGGAGTAGCTTAGGGCTTTTTCAAGCAGGGCCGTCTATTAGGGGAGCACCTTGAGCGACGGCTCAGGCCCCCCTATTTGTGGGCCCCGACATCTTAGTTTTTTTTTATTATTTATTTATTTATTTTTTACAAAATAAAATGAATTTTTAAATACTATATATATATATATATATATATATATATATATATATATATATATATATATATATAATTTTTAAGTGATAATTGTAATATATTGCTTGACTTTTACACTATTCAATTCATATGCTTATATTTTACTTTGACATGTAAAATAATTTTGGATTAATAAATATATATAGTCAAATGTGTGCATTAACATATGTGTTAGTGTTGTGATTATTATGAAATAAAAGGAGTATATTATTGCTCTCTTCTCTCTCTAGTTTCAAATTTTGTGATACCCGTCAAATTTTTTTTTTTTTTTAATTATCCAATAATAAAGGGTAAAATATTTTATTGCTGAATTATATATGTATAAAATACACTTTGTAGTTTAGGGTCGGGGCCCCTATTTAAGTTCTTACTCCGGGCCCCAAAAATGTCTGAGACGGCACTGTTTTGAAGAGATGGAAATTCCCAACCCCCTTATTTGTATTGCCAAGCAATTCATAGAATCTGTAACCCCAACCCTCTTTTTAGTTATTGTATTAGTTTGGTTAAGAGGTTTAAGTTTTAGCGTTGTTGTATTGAGTCAATTGGAAGCTAGTGTCCTTTTGAACCGTTGTAAAAAAAAAACTTAAGAAAAAAAAATTATTTATTTTGGTAAAAGTTTATAAAAATGAAAACCGAACACTATATTATAAGGTCACGGGGGTATTTCCTATCTTAATCAAGATTATGACACGTAGTTCAACAATTCAAATAATAGCCCTATAATTTTTCAATCATTCACACAAATGTTCCTCTAAGAAATGAGCCATTTTTATTCTTTTCTATAGAAGTACTATCTAGGACTAGGTACATTGGCATGCATAAGAAAATAAGAAAATAAAGTTTTTTTTTGGTGTCATAATACATAATAAAATATTGCGTGGGGTTTAATTGTTTGTATTGTAGTGTTCCAATTCTTGAACCCTACGCTATCTAGGAGATAAAAGATTATTCTTAAGACCCTACCATGTGATCCTTAAGTACTATTGTCGTTACCATGGCTATGGCTATGGCTATGTTTAGTTCACCTTGTTTCAATACCCTATTTTAGATTAAATTAGAAAAATAATAAATTCATATAGAATTATATATATTTTAGTATTTTATATATGATTTTTATTATTAAATATGTTAATTTGTTATGTATAAAAAATTTAAGAATTTTATAAATTTATAAAGTACACATTAAAATCCAAGAAGATCTCACAAAAATTAAGTTTTGATTAGATTATTTTTTTATTTTTTTTAAAAAGGCTCAAATCAATTTAGATAAGTAAAAATATCAGATGAACTAAACATAATCTATGTACGTATGTTTAATTCATCTTATTTTATAATCTATGTATTAAAAAATGAAATCAGATGAACTAAGTACTAAACATAAATTTTGTAAAATATTTTTTTTAAAAAAAAAGTACTAAACATACATACATACGTACATAGAGATATTTTGGTAGTTTCATTTGGATTATAACTGATCGTTATTATAGTTGATAGATGGGAACTACATTAATAGTTAAATTTGCAAAGTAGAAGTAATCGTTGAAAAAGAAATTGAGGTTTGGGAAAGGAAATTATCAATGCCTAACATTTTTTGTAATAATTCTAGTATTTGGTACATTAGGTTGCTACATGAAATATCTTTTTCCTGATTACAATGTTAGCCATTGTATGAAACATTTTACAGCTTTTTCCATATTTGTGTACCAAAAAGATTATTTGATGTTCATATAACCACAAATATGACTTGAAAATCCCTACCAAAAAAAAAAAAGAAAAAAAAAAAAGAGTTGAAATATCTGTTTAAAAAATTGGTATAGATGGGGTAAGATTGTAAGAGAGAAAACGATAAACATTTAACCATTTTACGACTATCTGCTAAGGGCATAAAAAGAGAAAGAAATATGAAGTAATTGATATATATAGATGGATGAAAAATGAAAAAAAATACCTTTATATTTATATAATCTTTTTTAAGAAATTATTTCACTTTATTAAATTTTTTGGAAAAATTGCCCAGAATATTCCCACCTTTGGCCCGTCCGCTAAAAATAATCCTACTTTTGGATTATTTTTAAATAATCCCACCTTTACCCCCTATCCTTTTTAATGGTCCCATTTTACTTGGAACCGGTTGAATAGAGCCACCATCCCACCCAAGACTAAAACACCGCCACCTAGAAGCCACCGCGCTGACCACACCCAGCCAACCCAACCACAAAACCCCATTAACCCTTTAATTCAAGACTACAAAACCCACCACATTGGGTTCGCGCGTGGCCGAAATTTAATTTGACGCCGCTACAATCGGGGCAAGGAGTTCGCGCGTGGCCAGAATTCGTGAAAGGGGAAGGTCGACGCGGCTGGAGGGGGCGGGGGATGTCGGCAAAGCCGAAATTGGGGAATGGGGGTGGTTGCGAGGTCGGAGTAGGCGATGGGGGTGGTCGGAGTCGTAGGACGATTGGGATAAGGGAGTTCGGCGCGTCGGGGTTGGTTGCTAGGGAGGTTGGCGTGCCGGGATTGGTGGCTGGGGAGGTCGGAGCTCCGGGATCGGTGGCTGTGGAGGTGGTTTGGTTGGTGGGTGGCTTTAATATTCATTAATTGTTTTTTTTTTAATTTTATTATTTAGACTAATCGGGTGTTGACACATGTCAAGTAACTTGCTGCAGCAAGTTAAGTGACCGGTTGGGACCATTAATAAAGATCGGGGGTAAAGGTGGGATTATTTTCAGAGGAGATGCCAAAGGTGGGATTATTCCGGGCAATTTTTCCAATTTTTTAATCCATAGTAAGGTAGATGTTATAAACTATGTTCAACATAACGACGACTGCTCGTGTTTGTAGATTTTAGGTTCACAATTATATTTGTGAATTAGGTCCACACAACTTTTAATGAAGATCATTGTATTAAAATTAGGAATCCTATATACACCATTGCATAACGTTAGCTGACATGTGTTGACCATCTATTATGATAATTGTGAACCAGGTCCGCACAAGTTTATTTTCTGTATATGAGGTAGTCCCGGTTAATCAATTTGATAAACAAAATTTGTTTATCAAATGACAAAATGGTATATTTAAAGCCGCCCAAAAATATATTTTATACTCTATCACGCTCGACCCCTCATAAATGAAAAAATAACATATCTTCATACAGGTACTAATAAAGTAATAAGTATAAAATATATAATAAAAGTAGTATGGGCTATCATGCAATCAATTTCATCAATTATTTTAATTTAATTGATTTGTGTCAGCCAAAAAAACAAAGAATAAAGTTTAAATTAACAAATACTACCTGACTTATTAATACAGGCAACAGATTAAATTTTTGGATTTATAGCTCTGTACAAGTACTACACTATACTACGTGTCTACGTTTGTCGATGATATTGTTTTGTTGGTTCTTCAATCTTCATTACTCTTGTAGTCTTGTTCAATAATTTCTAATCCCATTATCTGAATTGTATTGAAACAGGAGATAGATATTTTATTTGTCAACAAAAATAAACCAAATGTAGAATGCACATCATTTCATTTGTGATTTAATCATAGCAACACAATTATAAAAATCGAGTGACTAGAAATTGATTAGGAGGTGAACGATAAGATAAGACCCTTGTTTTATTCACATTTTAAAAATAATATAAATATGTAGCAAATATGATTACTAGATTATCCGAATGACAAATGACCCGAAATTGACCAAAAACTTGAAATCTACTGTAGCTACTACTGAAGTCTTTAGTCTCTTGACCATTGGAGCTAGAATATGCAATTAGGTTTGTCTAATTTAATTGTTTGAAAAAAAAAACTTGCCAAAATAATGCTAAAAGTAAATTAATACTCTGTAATTAAGATGAAAGCAATAAAATAATAAATTAATAGCTAGCCATTGAGACTCAAACTATATTTAGAAAGATAATAAGCTTAAAAGCTTATGTGGCATTGGAATGGCTCATAATAATTGTCTCTCCTTTATGTTACAATTGATAGACACATCTCTATCGAAACAAGACTACGTAATTCCGTCAAATAAAATTGTATAAAAAAACATACCGAAAAATGATAATTAAAAGTGTTGTTTTCTATGTAATTGACATGTACGATAAATTACAGGTTTAAATCCTTCCACAGGCCCACCTCCATTTGTAATTCACTAGGTCTCGAACTCCTGATAGCTTATTTTGTGCTGGAAAAAATGAATTAAAAAAAAAAAAAAGTATTCAATTGATATTAAATTCTATTACGTTATGTTCCATTCAAAAAAAATTCTATTTTGTTATGTTATCTTTACTTGTCTATGTACATGCCAAACGGGTTTCTAAGAAATCAAAAAATTGAAATTATTCTCCCCAAATATAAATTGTTTGCTTGTACACCTTTCACAACATCACACCACTTTACACGCTACTTCATACACCACTTCCTTTTCTCTTTATAACCATAACAAGTCAATATGTGCATTATTGTTCCAATATATAGACCATAGAGTAGATAGTATTTAAATTGCAATCTATAAATTTTAAACACTAAATCTTGAGTAGTTAGTATTCCCTATTCCGTATTTAAAATACAAAGTCAAAATTAATAATAATACTAACGTTATAAAGACTGTAAAACGCTCAATGTCTAGATTTATACAATCTTCAAACATCCGTATAAGACACAAAGTGACAACATAATAACATACTCATACTACATTAAAACATTGGTAGAGACACTTTTTCTCAAACTCTTTGGCGGAATTTGATTTGCAATAATAACCCCTCGACCATATTTCACCTCGACAATTTCTCTAACAAGTTATACTCGTAATAAACTTGTTACATATTCGGAAAATAACAATGCAAGCCTAGATAAGAAGGTGAGAAGCGGAAAAGGGGAACCCAAAAAATCTAGGAGGAGCATGAACATGTTGCCATCTCCAATTAACTCCACCTTGACCTTTATTGCAATTGTTATTATTATTGTTGTTGCTTTTATCCACATTTTTTCTCTCCAAGATGAACATCCCTTCCCCACCACAATTCTCCCCATTTCCCATCAAAAAAATCTTGCCATTTCCAACATCAATCAAGGATACAGATGATGAAGATGACCATAACTCCGTTACTCGTTTCGGAATCGATCCTAGGTTCACCCCTTTCCACACCTTGTCCTCCCATTGGAATTCTTTTATTTCGCCCTCGAGGACGTACCACCACCGCCGTTGTCCTTCTACTGTGACAACGGCGGTGGATTTGGGATTGTTTCCGGGGTACGGCCATACCCCGGAAACAATCTCCCAAGTATTCGATACTGGATCGAATACTTCGGCATCGGGCCTGAATCTCCCTTGAGATTCAGTCCCATATCCGCTTATAACCCAGAACTTTTCTTCTTTGGTTAAGGACAGGCCGTAGCTCTCGTCTCGTTCTTCCGCCATTGGCGGCAGGGCCTTCCACTTGTCGGCCACAGCGTCGTAGGCCTCCGCCGATCGGAGGGCATTCTTCTGTCCGTCATGCCCTCCGGCGACGTAGACCGTGGAAGGCCCTGTCACCGCACAGGCAAAGAACGACCGGGCTGTCGGCATCGGAGACCCCTCCCTCCACGTCCCGACAGCGAGGTCCAGAACCAACACCCTCGAAACCGGCTCCAGCGTCGCCGGGTCCCACCCGCCCAGCACCACCAGCTTCCTCACCACCGGCAAAACCACACACTGCGAAAATGTAGGAATTGTAACCCCACTTAAACACCTCCATTCATCATTATTCGTATTAAAGACGTTCAAATTGTAAAGTAGTGGACTCCCATTAACAACATCTTTAATACCATCATCGGATTCCGATTCTTCGAGTGAACCTTTATCTTCAGCCACCGGTAACGGCGGCGGCGGCGGCGGCGACTGTGGCTGTATAAGAAACACATGATTCTCGGCAAAGCGGCCGAGGCGGCGATTCGAGAAAAAAGAAGGATGAGAGACAGTAGATTTCCATAGATGAGAAACTAATCTAAGTGAAGGATGAGAAGTAATGGGTACTCTTAAAAGACACTCCATTGCTAAATCATCTGGTAAACCAGGGATTAATTGCTCAAATTGGAGAAACCCCGTTGATTTTGTAGCACTAATATCCCCCATTAATCAACAAAATTAAAGGATCAATTGATTTTTGTCGTTGAAATTTGTGAGGAATTTTGGGAAGTTAAGCAAATTTGTTTTTTTGGATTTATTTTCTCTTTTATGAGTGATGAAAAAAATGGATGTGAAGTGAAGTAGTGAAGACAAAGTGGTAAGAGAAGAGTATATATAAGGGAAAAATTAACCGCGCCCACGTTACAACTTCGAGTTGGAAATTTTCTAATTGTGTAAAAGTTGTGTCGTTTGGCAATTTAATTGATTTTGTGCTCTATTAAGAAATAAACTTACAAGTGTCTAGATTTGTAATTAGGGTTATTTGATTTGCTCGAGAGTCTTTTCTCGGATGATTCATTTAGGATAAAGCGAATCTGTTTTTCTATCACGTAATCTCACCGACCTAAATTATAAGTCGTTTTTTGGGTAGAATCTTTTTATTCGAAATATAGGTTGTCTTATAATGGTAATTTGATTATTAATGACTTTTGTTTATCAAAGTTTCATTTCGAAACATTAACTACAATTAAATTACAATAGTAATGCACATCATACAAACACTACAATGACATGTATGATCTATAAAATCATAGAGTGTGTATTTTCATTTATTTATTTATTGTTCTAGGGAGTTTATTATAAATCACCAAAGGTTTCCTTATCAATATTTCTTATGGTTTAAATTAATAAACATGTATGGAGCAATCTTTAGAACTCCTTTCTTAGAAATAATCTTATAATAGTTGAGTATATATACAATAGCAAAGTTTTTAGGTCACAAATAAGAATGAACTTCATAAGCTTAAGCTAGCTTGCCACATCTATTAGTTCCCTCTTGAGGTTTTCGGTCTTCAAATCAATTTAGGGTTTGGAAGGATGCAGTTGTCAATGCCTAGTAGTTTGAGCGAGGTAAATCTATGTGTTGATAGGAAAAATTGTGTCGAATCGGACTGAAATTTAGTATCTAAGGCCTACCAGATAACATTACACTATATTCATAAATATGACATATTTTAGTCTCTAGTGTATTGAAAACATTGGAATAACTTATGTTTTTTTGTTCCTATCGTAATCAAGTAAGTCTCTTTATGATTATCTCCACATTTCAATTCGATTTATACACAGGGCAAAACTTTAGTATGCGCTCAATGCAATACCTTGGTTGGAGCAAAATTTCCATCCATCGGTAGGGGTGTACAAAAACCAGCCCGGAGCTGAAACGACCTGAACCAAACCGGAATAGATCGAACTGGTGAATTCAGGTCCGGTCCAGTCCTTAAAAAACCATGATTTTGACTTTTAGGTTCAGCCTGGGTTTTCAGGTCCGGACCTTAAACCGGTAAAGCTACTTTTTTATTTGATAAGTCTAAATAGGTCCAAATAGATCCATAATCAGGTTTAAATAGGTCCATAAACAGGTCTAAATAGGTCCATAAACAGGTCTAAACAATGGGTCCAACAATTTTTTTTATTTTTTTTTATTTTAAAAAAAATCAATAATCAGGTTTATTCAGGTCCAAACCCAGGGCAGACTTGTTGATTCAGGTCCGGTCTCCTATCCTTAAAAGTCAATGATTCAGGTCCCGGTCCATGTCAGGTCCGGTCCGATTTTGGACTTGTGTACAACCCTATCTATCGGTGCCCTTTAATTCAAGATGTTACGAAAAATGGTGCCTCCACCAATAATGGTGATCAAGGGTGGATATTAGGTAGTTTATGATTTGTTCTATCTATTCAGTAAGAGTTTATTATTATGTCCACATGATTTTTTTATAAGAACTTATACAATGAACTTTATATAGCTGAAAATTGAACCTAGTACTCATTATACCTTTCTTTTAATTTATTTATTCAATAATAAATGAAAATATGGTAAAAAAATTTGATCTTAGTTGATATAGCATTGAGTATAGTATATGTTGAAGTGTTTAACAAATACTCCCTCCGTTTTTAAATACTTGCTCCACTTTCACTTACATACTTGCTCCATTTCCTTTTTTGGAAAGCTTTTACAATATTAATTCATTTCTCACACTTAGTGGACCCAACATAATACTCTCTCTCATCCTATTCTTCCACTACTTTTACTATTTACAATTTTTTATATTTTCAACTACCCCACTACCTCCATATTTTATTACTTTCTCCAATTTCTCCTAAAACTCCGCACATGGAGAAATGGAGCAAGTATTTTAAAACGAAGGGGGTACCATTTATACCATTGCCTATGTGGGAGCTCTCAACACACTTAGAAAAATCAAGATAATATTATCTATACATATGATCAATTTTAAATTCAACTAAAATCTCAAATAAGCCGCACAAAGTTGTTCACCCATGCATGTAGATATGGAACTCACACTTTATAGTTTATACTAGGATAACTGAAACAAATGCACATGGTCTCCAGTGCAATAATTTTTTTTTTTTTGGCAGTAACAATTCATAAAATAGTTGTTGAAAGATTTGAGCTAATATTTAAAATATCACACCATCTATTATAAAAAAAAAATAAAATGATTTATATTAGTATATACGTAATGTCATAAAAAAATAAAAGTAATTTCATTAATTAGGCAAAACTAAAATTGAGTTAAAACCAAACTCTGTACTATTTTCATACAAGAAAAGTGTAGCCTATAAAGCAATAGTAATTTGTTAACTGAATTGTCCAATTAGGCACCGATTATTTTAGTCCAAATCAAAGTACTGTCTAAAGATCTTAATATACTCGTACAAACCTATCTTAACTACCTGTGTTAAAACAAATCTTACCAAAAAAAAATATCTCACTCATAGTTTTGATTTTTATTATAATGACTTTTTTTTATATTTATATACTTCTCGTTTTATATTATTTGTAACTTTAGAGTGTATAATTTCATATTATTTCCCGTTTTATAACAAAGTACAGAGTATTATATTGTCTAGATGCATATTAAAATTATTTTGTGTTGGATGTTCCTGATTAATTGCACGCTTACTCGTATTCGTTGAATATAATGTCACAATGTAAATTTTCTTTACTCTGTATTTTTTCTATATTAAATTTACTATCATTTACTTTGTATTTTCTAAATCTTGAATTCTTCAAAATTATTACTAATACGAAAGTAATAATATTAAAGATCAAATATGTGCATTAGCTACCGCATAAAATAAGTAAATGCAAAGTACGGAGTACTTAGTAAGAAGATATTTAAAGAATCTACCTCCTACTATCTTAACAAAGTAGCCCCGTTGGGTCGTCTAGAATGCAAGTTGATTAAAATGTACCTAAAGCTAGCTATTTTTGGCTAATCAATTGGAAAAAAAGCTAGCAACAAATTGCCAAAGTGCAAATATACATATTGCATTAACACTTAAAGTTGAAAGACGTTTTTCACGTCTTTAATTTAACAAGTTTAATATGAAAACGTCTCTTGTACTCGTCAAATGACTATTGAATTGAAAAGACAGCTAATAATCGAGATATATCTTCATTATTCATCCCCAACTTCATGTTATAATGCTAGTATCACATGGTGTTGCATTCATAGTTGACAAGATCAATACAATTATCTTGATCAAGTTAGGGCATGCAATTTGATCTAATGTTTAAGGTAGAAATATCATTAATGTTTAAGGTAGAAATTAAATATCATGGTGGTGTTTGGTGATGATATTTTACTTGTTTTGAAATAATTTTAGTGCGAAGTAATACGGAGTAAATTAAATTTGCTTTAACAACGATTTACTTTACTGCATGTCTGTATTATCTATATAGTATTAACGTAGGAATTTCTAAATCGATAATTTCTATATTAATGAATTATAACTGTATGATGACCCACAATATCAATTGCTTAGTTGGTTTATACGTGTGAAGTAAACCTAGCAATTTTATGAAGAGGTGCAATTGGTTTTTTTCCTTTAATTAATATTTCTACTAATTAAGTGTCTATGTACATATATTCTTAATTACAATCAATCAACCACACCAACTATGTATGAGAATATGACCAAGATATCATCAATGGTCCATCCGTCCATATATGAAACACGGAGTAGTGATAATGTTGTTTACTCTCATCATCACATTTTAAATGCGACATTTATTTTGAATCACTCATTAATCATTATTGTAGAAATTGTAGACATGAATTAAACAATAACCCTACATGACTTCTCTCTCTCTCTTCTTTTTTTTTTCTTTTTTTTTTTTTTTTTAACACTAGAATTTACTTAACAAATTTCCACAAATTGTGAACATAAAAAAGAAACAAATCAAAGAATGATATTCCTTCATTTAAATAAAAAAAATTAAAAAAATAAATAAAAATATAAAAAATCAAGAGTGATATATAAGAATAATATAACATTCATCATGTTGAACCTCTTGTAACAGTATCTTTTTTTTTTCTTTTTTTTTCATTTTTTTTTTTTTTTTTTTTTTTTTTTTTTTTTTTTTTTGTAATAGTAAGAGTATCCTTATATATACATTATTTACTTTAATTATTCTTCTAGATCGATAGACGTTAAATGAAGGGAGTATACTATGTATATATATTTCGAGGAGAAAGTAAGTAAAGTAAACACTAAAAGCCTTGTTTTTTTGAGCTAAACTGATAACTAAACTAAACTAATAATAAGTCCAAAAAAATAGCTAGGGCTGAAGTACTCCTTGTTCAACCCATTTCTTGTTGTTTAGGTGCTAGGACAACTGAATGATGTAATATAGTAAAAAAAACTCGTAAGATATATAGTAATATTCCCATTTTTTTTTTTTTTATTAAATATAGTTTAGTCCAATTTGCAAAAAACTGAACTTAATAAGTCTCTTAAAAGAAGGCAACTTCATAAATAATGATGTCATGTATTTTATTTTTGAAAGTGTCAATTTTACTTCTCCAAAATCAAATCACTAACGTAACATGACTCAATTGTAAAATTTATTATGATTTGGATGTATGACACTTTTAAAAAAAACCATTATCGAATAAAATCTTTTTAAGTTTCATATATTCCTAAAATATAGTATCAATGTATCATATATGAGTGAGAAAGAAAATGAGGGTAAAAAAAAAAAATAACTATGGAAAAAAGGAAGGTATCTAAACTTTTAAGTAAATGAAAAAAATACAAGTAGAAGGTATTTTAACTTTTAAGCTAATGACCTGAAGTGATTTTTTTTTGTATTTTTGTGTGGATAAAAGTTTCGAGAAGCTAGCAAAGATTAGGGTTGATTGACTTGTAAATAGTGTAGATTTTGTATGGACTCATTCAACTTGAAGTCCTTGTTTTCATGTCACAACATTGATGTGGTGAATTCATTGTTTACTTATATATTATTCTTATCATATAAAGTAAACGAATATCATTCTCTAGTTGGTGTGGTTGTGATTTGTTTGCTGCAAATGATTCTTTTAAATTGACAAATGTTACTACAATATTTACAAATATATATAAAATATATATAAATAAATAGGGTTTATTTTAGATTAAAATGACTAAATTTAATTCTTCAACATGTCGTCTTGGAATTATTTCACAAATGACTTAGGACATGTTCACATTTACTGAACTGAACTGAGCTGAACTGATTGGAGCTGATGAACTGAACTGATTGGAGCTGAACTGAACTGATTGGAGTTGAACTGAACTGAACTGAAATGAATATTTTATGAGAGAAAGAAATTAGGAGCTGAACTAAACTGATTGGAGCTAAACTGAAATGAAATTAAGTTGAAGTGAACAGACCCTAATGAGACCGCCAATTTTCTCTCACAACTATTACTTTTTATCATATTAAGTTTGTCTCTTATGAATTTCACCCAATAAAAACAAAAAATTTCATAGCAAAATTTAACAAGGCAAAAAAAGAGAGAAAGGGATTACTTCGTTTGTACTAGCAGTCGAATATACACTCTTTTAAGTATTTTACAGTTTCACCGGCCATACTTATATGTCAACGCATAATTTTGACTTTTTATACCTAATTGCCTTCTTCCTCCGTTCTTTTTTACTTGACCCGCTTTGACTTTTACACTGTTCACCACCCCTCCTTTGACCATGTTTTGTGAATAATATGTAAGAAAAAACATATTCATGTTGGATCTTTTTGAATTCGTCTCAATAGCTACTATCATAATATATAACTTTTATTTTTTTACTTATGTAGAATTAAAGTTATTGATCGTTAAAGTTTTGCATTGACAAATGTGATAAATGAAACATGTTAAGTAAAAAAAAAACAGAGGAAGTATTAATTATTAAAATAACAAAAAATCAATATTATGAATTATAAAATAAGTTGTGACTTATATAGTTTTTTAAATTAAATATTAGTTATAATATGTTAGATTCAATAGTTCGCATATGAATAGTGTAAAAATCAAAATGTAAAGGAGAGAAAATATTAAATCTTAATAAATCAATAATCATTGCATGGACATTAAACAAGCTTTGTAAATAGTGGGAATGACGTTTATCTACGGTTATCGAAGTGTAAAAAATTGAAAGAAAAAAAAAAATCTAATGAATAATGAAGAAAAAAATTGGTATTTCATAATGCATTGTATATTTAAAGAGAAGCGTACAAGTGTACGACAATTACACAAATAAATCATTCCATTGATGTGATAATTTAAGTGTGTCATTGAGAGTGTAAGAAAGTGTGTAAACGTATATATTAATGTTTCGGTTAATCATCTTAGTTTTATCACATGGATTTATTTATTAATTTATTACGAAGAATTTTTTTAAAAAAATTGTTCTCATGAAGCATGAATGCAGATAGTCAACAATGTAGGGTAATGAAATACGCAAATTAATTAATTAATAATTTATTCTGTTTTTAAATTGGTTTAGCCGTTTAGGGTAATATAATGTGTCAATTGATGTTGATACATTGATTTAACTTGGTGTTTTAATGTTTAATTGATACATTGATTTAACTTGATATTTATTTATTTATTTATTTATTTGCAATAACTAAATATATACATTGATTTAACTTGATATTTATTTATTTTTTTTTTTTTTTTTTGCAATAACTAAATATATACTCTCTCTATTTTACATAATTAAAAAGAAAAAAAATTTACTTTTACATTAATCAATGTATAATTTTGAGTAGAGAGTGAGAGATAGCTCAATTGGTTAGAGCTTTCCTTCCGATTTCAAGAGGTCCTGGGATCGATTCTCATCACCCCCGCCCTTGTGGCTCTCTAAGCACCAAAAAAAAAGAGTATTATTTTAACTTCTTGACAATTAATATCTCATATATATATATTTTTTTCAGAGCAATTAATATCTCTTATATGCTTTTTTTTTTTTTTTTTTTTTTTTTTTTTTTTTTTTTTTTTTTTTTTTGAGGACATATCTCTTATATGCTTGAGTAAAAGTTATAAGACCAAATATTTTGTAGAGTAATCCGTTACATTTATATATTTTACTACTCCGCATATATTTGCCATATAATATAAATATAATGCATGGTATTGATGGTAATCATCTTATTTTGATGGCATGAATGTCTTTTGTGTGTGTTTGTTTTTTTTTTTTGTTTTTGTTTTTTGTTTTTTTTTTCATGTAGGATGAATGCATAATCATATCCATTCGCGCACCCATACAATGCAATGTAGGGTAGTGATATATAACTCTATTTTTTCATTTTTTGAATTTCTAATAATTTACAATGTAGGACAATATGATGCATTGAACAATCATGTTTTATATTAATGTTTTAATCTAATATTTTAACGTTTGCCTTTTAACCTAATATTGGTAAGTACGTAACGATTAACAAATACATATTTTTTTTTTTTTTTTTTTTTTTTTTTTTTTTTTTTTTTTTTTTGAGGGGAACCATACGGTGTAATCATTAATCAATGGACAAAGTGTCCGAAAGTACATAAGGAGCAACTTCCGGGGGACAATGATTCACCCAAACTTGCTCTACACCGAAAGGCCTTACTTTAGCTAAATGATGGGCAACGATATTGCCATCTCTCTTAACATGAGCCCAAGTAAAAGAAGAAAAATCATTACATAAAAATAAGATATCTTCTAGAATTCCATCAAGATCAGAGAAGTAAATCGCACCCTTGGAAAGCCGGTTCACAATAACTTGGCAATCAGTTTCCAAAATGACATCTTTATACCCATACTTCCTGGCAACACCAACAGCAAAACACAACGCCTTTGCTTCAGCCACTTCAGGAGGCCACCAAGCTCGTACTCTACGGGAAGCAGCCAGCAGCACCCTCCCTTCACCATCACGAACCACGGCACCCATTCCAGCCCAACCCTCTTCAGCTAAAGACGCATCCGCATTTACTTTAACAATGCCACTAGGAGGAGCAATCCACCTATTGCTGCTGCGAGTGCGCTTAACAGGGGCAGGGGTATAAATCTTCTTGCTATAGGCGCCAAAATCATCAACATACCTCTGCATACGAGCCAAGAGAATAGCATTTGGAGTGCACTTGCCCTCAAACACCTTCAGATTTCTCTCCCCCCAAATGCACCACATAAGGAAAGCCACTCGCTGCCTGAGCTTCACATTCACATCTTCCCAACTCATCACCATTTCGCACAAATCAGCAGGTCTCCTCTGGATCAGTTCAGCACAGCCACTGTCCTCCCAAAGCCCCTGAACACGCTGACAGTCAAACAAAGTGTGGGAGCTTGATTCCATCGCATCCCCACACCAAGGGCAGGCAGTTTCCTCGAGCATATGACGTTCAGCAAGGAGAGCACGAGTGGGAAGAGTTCCTGTACATAAACGCCATAGGAAGTGTCTGACTTTAGGGGTTACTTCTAATCCCCAGATAGTCCTCCAAACACGGTGAAAATCATCCATATTACAACCTTTGCCAAGCATGTAAGCAGTTTTGGTAGAATATAACCCATCATTTGAAAAAGCCCAAGTTAATAGATCCTTAGGCTCCCTCAAACTAAGCGGAATAGAATAAATACACTTTTGATCCCTCTCATTAAAATGAGCAGAAATCAAGTTCTCATTCCACTCAAAGCGACTAAAATCAATTAAATCGCTAACCTGGTTAATACCTTCACAAGGCTCAGTTGTAATGAATCTCCCGAGCTCATCCGCAACCCATGGATCCCTCCAAACATTCACCGTCGAACCATTCCCTATGCGCCAAATAACTCTTTCTTTAACCAGTGATTTTGAGCTCCATATGCTCCTCCATGAGTAACTACCCGCATAGCCAAGAGATGCATCAAGAAAATCGCAATTTGGGTAGTACTTAGCTTTCATGACCTTACTAAGAAGAGAGCCATCCTTGAACACAAGCCGCCATGCTTGCCTACCAAGGAGAGCATCATTAAAGACACTCAAGTCACGAAAGCCCATCCCTCCAAGGCATTTAGGTGTACACATCGCTGCCCAACTCCGCCAATGAACCTTCCGTCTCATACCTTTTTGGCCCCAAAAGAACCTAGCCATCGCACTTCCAATCTTCTCAACAACCGAGCATGGAAATCTATAAACTCCCATCAAATATGTCGGAATAGCTTGGATGACTGCCTTTAAAAGTACTTCCTTCCCAGCACGAGATAAAAGTTTCTCTTTCCACCCTTGGAGCTTCTTCCACATTCTATCCAAAAGAGCCGCAAATATAGCTTTTTTTGAACGACCAACCACCGTAGGTATCCCAAGGTACTTCTCATGTCTATCGACCTGTCGCATATTCAGAACACTCATCAACTCATCTCTTTGCCCTTGTCTAACACCTTTGCTAAAGGAAACTTCCGACTTTTCATAATTAATTTTCTGCCCGGATGCAACTTTGTACTTGTTGAGGATATCAACTATGGCTTCGCATTCCCGTCGGTTAGCTCTAGCAAAAAGAAGACTATCATCTGCAAAGAGGAGATGAGAAACAATCGGCCCATTACGACTTGCCCTTGCTCCATGAAGAACCCCAGACTAGACTCTATTCTGCAACATGAAAGACAAAGCATCTGCCACCAGAATAAAAAGGTAGGGGTGCATTTGATTAAGGGCCGCAAAAATTTCATCCTTCGTATAAGGCTTGAGCAAATCGAGATTTTGCTCTGTAGAAATTGTGCTTTGAACATGCTGCAACACTTCATCAATACCCAAATCCGAAGGCAAACCTGACCCAAAAATACCTTGAAAATAATTGGTGATTACCTTCTCAATCTTTTTACCATCTCTCTGCCACTCCCCTTCTTCATCAAAGATCCCTTTGATAGTGTTCTTTTTCTTCCTTTGCGAGGCTTTGTGATGAAAGTAACTCGTGTTTTTATCCCCGTCCCGAATTTCAGCCACTCTAGAGCGTATGTACCAGTGCGCTTCTTGCTTCTCGTGGAGGGCATTAAGTTCCTTCTCAAGACGAACACACACATCACAACTAGCTGGGGAAATCACGGCCTGCTGAGCAGCCCGAAGAGCTGCTTCAATGTCTTCAATTTTGCGCCCAAGATCGTCAAATTTTTCCCTGCTCCAATCCAACAACTTGCTGCCAACTGTTAGAAGTTTCACCACAACATTCTCACCAACACCATCAGACCACACCTTGCGTACTGTCTCTTCACACTCTTTGTCGAGAAGCCAAGCTGTCTCAAACATAAATCTTCTTTTGTTCTTCTTCTTTCGGGCACCATTATCATCAAAACGAGTCAAGATGGGCGTGTGATCCGAACAATATCTCAATAGGTGTTCCACATAAACCCCGGGGTAGAGATTGAGCCATGAAGGAGAGGCAACAAAACGGTCCAGCCTTTCCCTGATTTTAGTGGCAACAGCATCCCCCCTCTCCCAAGTCCACCATTGGCCCCGAAAGCCAATATCTCGAAGCTCGCACGTATCCAAGACTTCACGAAAACTAGCCATCTCCCTTCTATCACGATCCGAACCCCCCTCCTTCTCATCATACGTTAATATTTCATTAAAATCTCCACCAAAAATAATTGGCAAAGAACTCCCCTCACATAAGTGTTGAATGAGCTCCCACATTCGATATTTATTCGAAGAGTCCGGCCACCCATACAACCCCACGAACCTCCATTTCACCCCACTCTTTGTAACATCCCCACATAAATGGTTTTGTGAAAAAGAAACAAGGGAAAAATCCACCTTATCAGCATTCCAATACAAGCAAATACCACCCGACCTTCCTACACTCGAAACACCAAAAGCATTCGAATAGCCAATTCTATCTTTCACACCTTCCGAAACCAACTTACTGATCATAGTCTCCGAAATGAACACCATGTCAGGGGCATAGAGATTGCTCCACTTACGGAGCCTACGAACTGACCAAGGGTTGCCCATCCCTCGGCAGTTCCAGCATAAAAGACTCATTGGACCTGGCGGGGTTGGTCCACGCCAACCTCCGCCATTATATCATCTTGGTATTCAAAACCCACCTTCGAACGCTTCACCTCATTTGCAACCCCATCTTCGAGAACATCCTTCAGCAAGCTAACCCCCCTTTTCTGCCCCAACTCCAAATTACTACTCCCACCTGATGTCCCTACTCCAACTCTGGCAATCCTCTTGAAAGCTCTCACTCCACCAGACTTCCCAGTTGGTTCTTGGACTTCAGGAGTGCCAACACTACGACCACAGTCCTGCACATTAGCACCTCCTCCCTCCTTGATCATAGCAGCACCTACACTCCCCACCTCCACTTCATCAATTACAGCAAGCACACCCTTATCTCGATCACAAGTAGTCAGGTTCTCACTTGGTTGTTCAATGCACTTGAGAGTCGGGTCAGCTTCCTTGGTTACAAATAACTGCCGTTTGCCTTTTGTAACTAACTCTAACTCCTCAGTTTCCTTCGCCCTTCCCTTCCTAGGAGAGGCACGAAGGAAAAGTCCCCAGCCCAACTTCTTCTCCTTCTCTTCATCAGAAACAGAAAGACAATCTTTCTCAGAGTGGCCGATAACACCACAAGCAAAGCAAAAATATGGCAAACGCTCATACTTAAAATCTACTTTTAATTCATTCCCTCCCCTGTCTCGAATTTTCTGGTATCTCCGCAAGGGTTTGTTCACATCACACAAAATTCGAACTCTCCTGTATCTGTTCAGTCCAAGCGCATCCTCCTCCATCTCAAAAAAATCCCCTAAACCTGTCACCAAGGCCTTGACATATTCATCCGATCGACAATTGAAAGGTAAATTACTCACCCTCACCCAAAAAGGAGTGAATTGCAAATTCACTTGGTTAGGTTGTTCATCTCCCCTCACCTCGTTCAAAACCAACAGGTGATTCTCCCAACACCATGGCCTTCCTTTAAAAATTTTCTCCTTGTCACGCCAATGGAAAAATTGGAATGCATATAGGTTAGGGCTTAAAGTTCTAATAATTAATCCCTCAGATGGAGCCCAGACCTTCAGCATTGTTCGTTTGAAAGCCTCAACATTATAGGGACGAGCAGTACACAATCTCCCTACTAGCAGCAATTCAAGGTTTTCCTCTGTTTTCGGACCTTCGATATCACCAAGATCAATCACACTACTATCATCCTCGTCCAATCGAAGGGACGAGCACTTTTCAATCAATTCCTCTGCCATGAATCCAGAGTCCAATCGTTCGAGACGAAGAACGGCCTTTTTCGCAAGGGAGCAAACCCTATCTTTCGAGGGAGTTTTTTCGTGGGAACTTAATTTTTACTGAACTAAACTTAAAAAAAAAAAAAAAAAAAAAAAAAGAAAAAAAATCTAAGTTTAGTAAATAATGACAAAATCAGATTATAATAAGATTGAAATTATGTACATTCAAGCTACATTTATCAATTTCCTTACGGCTATACATAGTAATAAGTTTTCTCATACTCCGTAACTATTTTTTCTTTTATATACATTCTCACAATCTTTCCTACGTGAAATAATTCTACTAGTATTTATTTTATTTTTTTTGGAAAGAACTACTCGTATTTAATAATGGATAGAGTATTATCATGTACTCGTATTAAAAAAAAAAAATTGGATTAATCCAGAAAGTACAAAATCCAAATTATGTGTGTATAAAAAATTGAAGTAATCTGAAATAGTGAGTATGTAGTGTATGGCTGAAGTTGCGGAAGAAGTCATCCAGAAATCATCAAAGGTGAAAAAGACATGGACCACTTTTTGTCACACACACTAACATTCATATCACTTGCTGGGGCACGTGAACCCTTTTCTTCTAGAAGATATATGATTTTTTTTTTTAAATAAAAATAAATAATTAAAAAAATAATTTTCTGTTTAACTTTTTGATTGATTTTTTTTTTTGGGAGGTGAAGAATGACAGCTTAGAATTGTCTGTGTACACAAAACGTCCGAACATATTACTGATTTGTTCCTTTCATCTAGAAGCCCTTCTTTGTTTTTCTACTTTTTATTTAGGATGCAACAATTATTGATGCAAGTGATTTTTCATAAAAATTTAAGATTACAAGGGTCCATTATAATCTTTTATAACTTTTTGAATCATTACAGGCTACCCTTAACAACAGTGATGAGCCAAGGGTAGGTCCGTAGTAGAGTTGATTGTGAATTGGATTCGACTTTATACCAAAATCAAGCAATTTGAGCACTAGGAAAAGATGTTGGTATCTTAAAAAAGGATTCGATTAGACCTAGTCGGATTAATCTTCAAGTCCAAAAGCTAAATGCCAGCAATCGAGTTAATTTAAGCTTTTTATGTGGTACATATACACTTTGATTATGATTTTTCATTTATCACTATTGAAATATATCGAAAGTAAGTTTAAGATCAATCAGAGCTACCCAAGTTCAATTCAACAATATACGTAATAAGCGCTAATTAGATTAGACACTAGTACAACTTATATTCATGGCTTACAAATTCTTATAAGCGAAAAGATCACACTCTTTAAACTCCAGCTTACAAATGCCAAGGTCTTCGTAGTACTCTTAGGACAATGTTGATAAAACAAACCTAAAGAGGACAGGCACTAATTTTCAATGAAATTTACTGAAAAAAAAAAAAAAAAACTTTGAGTAATTTAAGCCCCTAATAACCGAAGAAACCAACAACTTAAAACAAATTAAATTACACACAGCACAATGAAGCACAACTATCATAGCAATGCCCAAGAGGAAGGGGGATGAGGAGTCGAACACGAGTGGAGTGGAAAGGAAGCCGAATGCTTTAAAGCCCAATCAACTGAACCAACCTCATAATATTTAAATACAATCTGCAAATGCCAAATTTACAAAAAAAACAAATGAAGATATCATACGCCTTCCATTAAATGAACGAATTTACACCTGTTATGACATGTGATAAATACCTCTACAGATGCTAACATTTCACTATCTGATCTGAAATTTCTAAGATTCATTTACTTGAAACAAAACAAATTAAAGTTTTAAGTGGGACGAGATGCCAACCAACCAACGGACAAACACGATAAAAACATTTAAACTTGTCAAGCTCCTGCACAATTGCTTCAGTTCCAATCAGATTTTAAGGTATCAGCACCCATCCATCTTCAGAGAAGTTGCCAATCGTCCTCTTGCCCGTCGTTTGAATGCAGCATATCATATGAATCATCTACGCGGTTTTCACCAGCGCCCATATCATGTTGACTGGCTGTCTTAGGGGAGTTACGGCTATGTGTCACAGTAAATAGCGGAGCACCATTTGACTCGTTGGCTAGCTTAGAAGCTCGAGAGCAGAAATCATCAAAGTCATCTGACAGTAAACCAAAAAAAAAAAAAAAAAAAAAAAAAATAATAATAATAAGCATTTTTTTTTAATAACCTCCTTTTCTTATATCATTAACCAAAAGCTATTTGATCTTGTTAAACATTAAAACAGTAGAACCTAATAAAAATTCTTTGGTCATGAAAAAGCGACATTAACCTATTGTTTATGGAGGCTTCTAGATTCAACTTAAAGGGCTCTGGAATCTAAAATTTCAGCAATATGTCAAAACACAGAACTACACTTTCAGGTACTGTACATAAGAATTTCTCTCACCCATAATCTAACAAAATAAAGCCACACAGATCTTGTTACCAGTCACTACAAAGTATTTGACTCCTCTGTATCAAGAAAGCAGCAAAAATATCCCCGCAACTAACCCACCTCCCATCCCCCCGCAATAGGTTACCTAATTAACCTTTATAAATTATTTAATCTCAGATTCTACACAACCAGGGAGTTTGTTTAAAAGTTAGATTGTAGATTTGCGGTATTTGGCATATAATACGTTGTAGACATATATGTTTTAACTTTACCGATACACATTTAACCCTAAGAAATTAATTGTAGAGAGGAAAAGAAGAATCTGAGCAGACTATCTACTCCAACAGAAGTATCTAGTTCATTTAAATGACTTAAAGCTTACAATGTCTTTACTTCTAAAGGTACCAAAATGGACCCCATGAAAATTGTGAGGAATTTCTCGCAATGAATGGGAAGGCTAGTAATGACATCAATGTCTTAAAAATTTGCTTCCTTTGTAAAAATGTAGCTCCCATTCCACTAGTTCCAGGGAGGTACTGGTGTTCTCAACCAATGTAGGTGAGCTTCCCTTTTGTGGACAACAGATATTTATAGCTCCTAGAGAATGAGGAAAAATAGAGCGAGGGAGCAGCAGGAATGGGATGAGGAGTCAGAAAATTTGATTGTGGAGAGGCAGCAGGGGGAATATACGGCTCTCTTGTAGCGCAAATGGACAAATCTTCTCAAGAGTCAAAGATCTAACAGATTCAATTATAACTTTTCAAGCCCTGGAGAGCAGCGGTTAAAAGTCAAAACCTTTGGAGATCAATTCCCTGCTTGCTGATACCAAGAACTAGCATCTCGACACACACTGACTGTCAATTATGGCTAGAACCTTTAAATAGGTGAGGTTAGTATCTTAATGTCAGTCAGTGCTAATTTACCTAATACTCCAAGTTCTAAAGATATAATCTTCTATATGCAAATACTAAATATGAAGTACTATTTATGCCATCTCCACCAACTACAGTCCTTCATGTAAACATAGTTACTTTTCCAACTTGAACTTCATAAGCCACTTTTTTAATATCCACCATTATAATAGTTCTTTCATGAGAAAATGTTTGAGCTCATTTTAAGATCTTGAATGAACTCATAATGGACTCTCCTCTAGCAGCCACATAAAGGCCCTGGAACCCATTACACAAGCAGAGGCATATCCAACTTCACAAATTGTCCTAGTTGACTTATACTATAAGTGACCAGTCTAGCATCTGCCCTGGAAACACTATGGAGCTGATATTGGCTTGGATGACGAAACTATTGATTATGGGACTACTCTTGGGTACCCAAAATCACCAAGAACAAATAGCGCCAGACTAACCGTCTCATATAGAAAGGATCTGGCCTTGTTTAATTACATTTGCAACAGACAACCAAAAAACCGAACACTACCATGGACCAGATTATGAAATTAAAGACATAGTGAGTACCTTTGTCTCTGCAGTAAAATCCAATCGCCAATGAGGGATCAATAGATTCCAAAGGAATATGTCGGATCACGCTGATGCAAATTAAGTAAATGAGTAACTAAGTCAAGGAAATCCAAGATAACAAGGACATCAACCTCTCAGTATAACTCTTACTTGCTGTGGAATGATGAAGTATCAGCCTCTAGGTCAGTTTTTGTAATATTAGTCACCTGCAAGGCAATACAAGCACAGTGAGAGCTAAAACTTGTTATCAAACTCAATTTATGCAAGAATAACAGAAGTAAAAATAAGCTACCGGCATATTCTGGTCCAATGTCAAAAGAATAAAGGCAAACAAAAAAGATAGGCAAAAGCAAAATCTAAAATCACAATATTTCACTCACTTCTAAAGTGTAGAAAGAGGATTTCATTTATCATGGTTGCATTCGTAATTTATATACAAGAAAGCAGAAAGTATAAATATATGATTACAAATAGACCAAAGGAAAGGAATAAATTGACAAGGAGTAGAGAGACAATCAGATTTTCAGGAAATATTGACTAGTAGGATTTATTTTTTATATGCTTTGCATTGCCAGTGAGCAACCACTTGACAATAACATAATAACGGGACGTTTGGTGGGCCAAACAAGCTTTTAATGGCTTAAAATTTGGGGTCCCCCATATTTTGGACCAATGAAGATAATGGTAAGGGCAGATTTCCAAGATAAGTAAACGTAAGTACACTTTGTGAACAACCTAGTTTGTGGTGCTTTTTGAAAGGTTCTAGACTGCTCTACTTGTGCATTCTTGTGTAGAAGGTTTTGGCTAGGAGTCGTCTAACACTAGTACATATTTGTAAGGAAGTATGTATAAACTTTCTAGTATGTATGTTCCTTTGGAGGAGGAAAGATTCTTGAGAGTAAGTGGAGATTATAAATTAAGAACATTCTATAGTTAGGAGCAAGAAGGCCTGCACATAGGCACTATCATTCATTTGAACATTGTAATCAAAGCATTCTTTGAAACAATCTTACTTGCCTACTAACTCTCTTAACCATTTTTGTTGTAAATTTAGCCAAACGAAGTAAAAGCAGCACATGATTTGGAAAATTGAGCTTAGAATTGATTCAGAGTTGTAGAATTGTTAGTTTTTATATATTTGCTAAAAACGTGAATGTAAATAAATATTAAAAATCATATTTAAAGTAATAAAATGTCATTTATAACACTACGTATCAAGATATGATAAAGTACATTCTGTCTCCATCTCAATTTACTAGTCTGATTGACCAAAATCCAAACTGGCCCATATGACCAAAAAGCTCTCCCACATTTGGTAATTTTTTTGTCAAATAGAGCAAGTAAAATGAGGGAAAAAGAAAAAATTATAAGAGCTTAGATTTTGTAAATTTGAAAAAAAAAAAAAAAAAAATTAAACTTAACCATAAATTCAATTTTTTAACTTAAATTTGTCGGTAAAACCAAATCACTAGAACATAAAATAGTATTAAGATATTAACACTTCAAATGTTTAAATTGTTATATAATCATACAATTCTACTCCAGCTTGCAAGTTGCAACACTTCATTATAAAAATACAAATAATCCACAATCACTAAAAATAATACTCCTTTCGTTTTCCTAATTTCTAATCACTTTCCATTTACATCTGTTTTTCTAAGTTTTACTCACTTTTGCTTTATTCCTTTTATGATAACTTTTTATCATCCACAATTTCACTTTGTGTTAAGAAAATACAAGATAGAAAATTAAAACTAAATACAATTGAACAATTACAAACAAAAATAGGATGAGATTACCCTGTCCTTAGGAATTATTAGCCCTCCCATATACATATAACCTATGCTAATTTGCCCCCACAATGAAAAATACAACATAAGAATTCATCCTCCATGGACATATTATGTAAAACGTTGTGTAAAAAAAAAAAAAAAAAGAAGAAGAAGAAGAATAAAAATGGATGATTAAAAATTAAACGATCATATATAGAGATTGACATGGCATATATTAATCCCAAAATAACTACCATTCAATTCTATCTGGAAAAACCATCAATAAAATTAATTAAAAAATAAAAATTAAATTAATCGGCAATGTTAATCCAATTTAATTAACCGTGCGCGTGCCGCAGTGCTAAGTCTTTGATTAGTAAATAATTCGTATATTAATAAAAATACTACTAACCAAACTACTAGCATAGCCATGACCAAGCCCAATACTATAGGCCTTAATTAATTAAATTACATATGGCACATACAAGTCAATAAATACATCCAAGCTTTTACTTTCTTTCCATATGGAAGAATTTTTATTCACTCTAAGACTCAAACCATTTGAAGATTACTTACAACAATAGGGGGTGTACATGAAACAACCACAAGGGTTTGTACTTCTTGAAAATGAACAAAAAGTTTGCAAATTACTTAAATCATTGTATGGTTATAAATAGGCTCATAAGCAATGGCATGAAAAATTAGATTCTATAGTTTTATCTCATGGTTTTGTGCATAATTCTGCAGATAGATGTATATATTCTAAGCTTACAAAGGATTATGGTATCATTTTTTGTCTTTATGTTGACAATATGTTGATTTTTGGAACATGAAAGGCATAAATGAAACCAAGGATTATTTAAGTTCATGCTCTAAGATGAAGGACTTAAATGAAAATGATACTATTTTGTATATCAAAGTTAAAAGAAATAGTGGGGGTTATTCTCTTAGATAGTCTCATTATGTTGAGAAGATGCCTAAGAAATTTGAGCATTTAAGCTTTAGAGGTTTAATACTCCATATGATACATCATGTAAACTTAGTAACAATTGTGGAAGAGTTGTTGCACAATTAGAGTATGCTAGTGTAATAGGTAGCTTGATGTATGCTACTCATTGTACTAGACCAAATATTGCATTTGCTATTTGCAAACTCTTACTAGCAATCCTAGTACAGAACATTGGCATGCAATTGGAAAAAATTATGATTTACGTAGTACTTGAAAAGAACTAAGAAATATGTTTTGCATTATGGCAATTTTCCACCTGTAATACATACATTGATGCTCGGATATCAAATGATAAAGATAACAAATCCACAAGTGGTTGGATTTTTATGCTCTCATTAAAGGTATTCTAAGGGATATGGTTCATGGAACAAGCCGAGAGAGATGGGCTTGAGGCCCATGTGATTAAATTAGCAATAATGAAAACCAAACCTTATATTTGAGAATACCCATGATTACAAGGTTCAACGTGATAATTACAAATAGTTGATAATTGATTGGTTTGCACTAAGATATTTATTATTTAGTGCAGGAATTCACCTATATAGATATAAGAAGTGGTGCTGCTTCTACCAAAAGTATGTACTTAATCTCTTGTAAATATCTATGAATCCAGGAGAACACATGGCCATAATAATGCTACCTTGTTTTGGATACGTCATACAAAACAATTGTGTGTGAGGTAACTCCGATTTAAACACTAAAAATTGTGACTCAAAAGCATTTTAGCTTCCACTAATTTCATTAGAGTCTTAAGGTATCACTAAGTGAAAGTTCAAATCGAAAGATACTTTCATTATACACTTGTTAGTTTGAAGACTAAGTGGGAGATTGTTTTAAGTAGTCTTCAAATGGTATGAGTCTTGGAGTGAGGAAAAGATCTCTCACATGGAAAGAAAATAAAAGCTTGGATTTATTTATTAATTTGTGTGTGCCATATGTAATTAAATTATTTTGATCTATAATATTGGGCTTGATTATAGCTATGCTAGTGATTTGATTAGTAGTATTTTTATCGATATATTAACTAATCAATGACTTAGCACTAGGATTAACATTGCTGATTAATTTAATTTTTATTTTGTAATCAAGTATATTGATGGTTTTTCGAATAGAGTTGAATGACTTGGGATTAATAACTGCCATGCCAATCTCTACATAATTTTTTAATTTGGCAATGTTAATCATCAGTTTTCATTCTTCTTTTTTTTCATACATCGTTAAATCGTTTCACATAATATGTCCAATGAGAATGAATCTTATGCTATAATTTTCATTATAATAAATAGGAGAATCCATGGGGTAAATTAGCATAGGTGTTCCCGATAACATGTATATGGGAGGGCTAATATTATCCTAAGGATAGAGTAATCTCGTCCTATTTCAGTTTGTAATTTTTCAATTGTACTTGGTTTTAAAATTCTACATAGTAATTTCTTAACACTTTGTAGGACCCGATATGATTTAATAAATCTCTTATTCTCTGTTCTTTTCTTATTTTTTTTAACACAAAAGTACCTATGCAAACCAAGAATAATTGAAATTAACTAATCTGTCTAAAATCTTAGAAAGGCTAAAGTGATGAGATTAATTCGGAACAAAGAAAGTATAATTTTAACAATATTTAAATTCGAATCTGGTAGTGTATTTTAGGATAGATTTAAGACACTGAATTTGAATTGTGATCTTAACAACATCATGCCAAACTATCTGCTTTAACTCTAAAACATCCTCGAGACATAATCAATCAAATAGATGCCACAAAATGACATAACAGTGCATAAGTACCTGTTGAACTTCATGGGGATCAAGATAGAACGCATTTTCATCTTGCACGCCAACAATGTAAGTTGAAACACCAGGCTTCCCACCCAAAATGCCAAGACTCTGGGGAAATGTAAATGTAGCACCCAATAAAGGAACATACCTGCTGAAACAATAGAATAATCAATGCAAAATAAACAATATCGATGCAAAATAAACAATTTTTAAACACACACACACACACACCCAATGAAGTCATACTTGATCAAGAAAACTAGTCCCTCTGTTTTGGAACAATTAACACAATTTCCTCTTTCGGCCGTTTCAAAATAATTAACAAACTACCATACATGGTCACATGGACAAAAAACACTTATCATAAAATGTATTTACCTCACCCAACATAATCCACTAATTTTTCCCACCCTCACATGTCTCATTTTTTAATGATACAAAATAGAATCACTAGATAATTATTATTATGTTCCCATCCATTATGTTAATTATTATGAAGTGAAGGGAGTAAAATACAAAATAAAAGTATAACAACATAAATAGTTGCATAGATTATCATAGCAACAAGTAAACAATCAGCAGATTGTAATAATGTCTCACAATCATACAAAGGATTGTGCAGCCAATAATTGACCCACATTATTGTGAAATTGGACAAGAAACTTAGATCATAGATCAAAATCATAAACCATAAGATTAAGCAGGGATTAAAAAAAAAAAAAAATAGTATTCACTAGAATTAGGTGTCCTTTGAAAGTCAAAAGAAAAGTAGAAGCTTTGAAGTTTTAACACTACTTTCCAAACACTCCGACCTTCTAGCTTGTGTCTCCAAAGGTTCTAACTTATTATGCAGCTTAAAGGTGGTTAAATTAGCTATATCAAGATCCAGAAAGAAACTTAACAAAATAAGAATTCTCATCTCATGAGGACATCCCAAAATATTAAGAATTTGAAATCTTCAATAATATGTACCAAGATTTGGGGTTTTTGGATTCACATTCTAATAATGAGATACACTAATTTACAGGTAAAGATTTAAAATTTGCATATTTAGGATAACTTGTAAAACATAAGTAACCTGGGATTAAGTTTATCAAGTCCAAGTACTAGAGGAACCAGCAGCAGAATAGCCGTCCAATCAGCTCCACCACCTGAATGCTCACGGCAGCAGCCAGATACATCTTCTACACAGACAACGGGAGCCCCACCTCGTTCACCATCTTCATCACCAGAAACAATATAGACTGCCATTGGCACTGCTTTACCAGTGCGGGCCAGAGTTTCCCATGCACGACATGTGGCATAGGGACCTATCCATGACCCAGCAGCAAGGCCATAACCCTTCCCAGCTTCTAGAAGCTTGTGGATAGAGAATGCTGATTCTTCAGAATCACCAAAATCGTGTAGGATTTCAATGTACCCTTGATCAATTTGCTGCATCATATGAATATCATTACCACAGCATCTACCATTCAAAATATACCATAATATAGACTTTAATTACCCATTTCCACTTTTTTTGTATATTTATATGACTATTGAGACTATTGACTATTGAGCAATATATGGATATAGATTCTATTACAAGTGAGTAACCAAAGGCATATATATATTCACTCTAAAGTTTGAAAATCAAATGCCTTGTCATCAATGATATAATGCACAAAAACAACTTAAGCCATTTGATCTCACCTTATTCATAGATTTCCTCCAAGACCTCCCGAACCGATGAACCAACAATGCCTGCACAAATTAAAATTTAGTCCGTATTTCACAATATTTGAATAATACAACCGAGAAAGCTAACTAATTTAGCTAGAGATAAAAATTATGTACTCACTTGGGCAACAAGCATTTGACTGCTTCGAAGCATGCAACCCCAATTAACATCACTAGTATACTTTGAATCCCCAATGGCATCAAACCCTGCAATACAAGAATAATAACAATCAATCACAATACTTTTAATTACCTTAATCAAGGTCATATTTTCAAAAACTAATCGAACCTTTCCTATACGTCATCAAAATCCTCGATGAGAAATCCTCGACAAATGCAGCAAAGCCACTGCTACTAACAGGATCACCACCAATGGCATCATCAAGTTTATAGCAAACACCCAACAACCAAATATCACTTGTAGAAGTGACAGCACTAGACTTATTAAACCCGAACATGGACTCCCTAATCCTCCTCATCGATCCACTCGCCATAACCCTCTTTACAGCAGCCGCCCACCCATTACTACTACTACTACAACAAGTACTAATCTTAGTCTTAGTTCCAACCCCCTTTTTCTCACGAGAAGAACTCGAAGTCGAACTCGAACTCAGATTTACACTCTCCTCTACCCGAGGCTCAAAAATCGAGAAAGCGGAAACAACAATTCCAGACAACAACGAAGAAGCCTTAGTTGATGAGGATGATAAAGATGAAGACTTGTGATTGGAAGAATTAGAAGAAATGCAATTAAATTTAGGGGAATTTGGAGAAGAACTAGTACCAGATGTTGAATTTGCAGTACCAGTTCTCTCAAACAAATTCTTCATCACCTAGAATTCTACTTGAATCATAGCTGATGATCATACTACTCAAATTAATCAATCAATCACCTAACTCTGCTTCAATTAAGCACAAACAATTCAAAACCTAATTTATCCAATTTAAACCCGTTGCCGAAACAATGATCTCAATAACAGCGGAAAATCACCTGAAAATTGAAAATTGCAAAGAACAACAGCAATTTCTTAGGAATTGAAATCGCAAATCATAATCAGAGGAAAAGAAATTGAAGAAATTTTTGATTAAGGAATTGATAGAGAGAGGAGATAGAAAGTAGATTACCTTGATTTCGCCGGCGAGGAGGAGAAATTGGGGAAGAAGGAGGAGAGAGAATGGCGTGAAGGAGTTGGGCGTTGATTTCCCCTTGGAAGGGAGAAGTGGTATTATTATACGCAACGCAATGTGCGCTCCGTTAAAATTATTGCGGTGATGAAATTCATCAAATACTTGTATTGTAGGTGTTGTGTTCCCGGGTACAAGTCTCCCATACCCAATACAATTATACGGAGTGTGATTAGGGATGGCAATGGGTCGGACTCGGAGCGGATTATGCTAAATTCGACTCCGACCCGACAGGAAGTCGGAGGTTAAATCCGACTCCGACTCCGACTTCAATATTCGACCTCCGACTCCGTCTCCGATCCGACCCGACTCCGAGTTTTTTTCATTATTCAATACACTTTGAGATGTTGGGCTATTCGGGCCTTTACAACCCACACCCAATGCCACCATGACCCACACAAAAATCCACTATCTATTGGAGTCGGAGTCGGATAATCCATCAAAGTCGGATAATCTGTTAAAGTCAGACATTTGTCGGAGTTGGATTTTTTTTCTCGGATTTTTTGTAGGATCCAACTCTGACCCTCCTCCGACTCGGAGTCGGATTATTTTAACGGAGTCGGACTCGGATTACTTTTTTCTTGGACTCGAAGCGGATATTTTTTACCTCGGATCGGGGCGGAGTAAGGTCGGATCCGGACTAGATTGTCATCCCTAAGTGCGATAGGACTCATAAGAAGCTGTAGTAATTGGCTAGTTTTCTGACTTTTAGGTGTGAACTCAGAAGTCGAATCTCATTAAACTCTTGTTAGAGAATTGGTGAAAAAGAAAATGTACGTTGAATATCAAACACATAGTAGCTAGAGGTACTAAGTGCCCTTTAATGAGGAAATACTGGTTGATCTTCTTGATCAACAAAAATTGTCAATCATAAGGTGTAAATGAGGTTTCCATCATTTAATTAGGGACGACATTGTAAATTTGTCGTTAACAGTTGGCATTCTTGCCATGTCACTACTCCAGCTCACAGTTACATAATTCACGCCGTTAACAATAACATTTTCCATCCAACTTTCTCTTTCCTCATAGGCAACTTCCAAGACAAGAGCTTATCACTCGATCGGCGATGTCAAACGTGGAAGCACTCCAACACCACCACGACCAAAACCATCATCACAACCACCGTCATATATATTTCATCTCCTCTCTTCGCCATCGACGACCTCAGTTCTACCATTAACGACCCATCTTCGAAAAACAAGTTCAATAGAGGGAGCTTGAATGGAGGACAAGGTCACCCCTACCCTTAGGGGTTGACCATGCCATTAATTTCACCCTTTATTCATAGAGTTTTCGTTTAAGATTGGGGAAGGTGGATGGAGATCGGAGAATCTTCAATGGTGGTGGAGATCGATGGGGAAGCTAGCTTCAATGGAGGGGTGGAGGTTGATGAAGCTTTAATGGAGCAAGAAAGAGTAAGAAGCTTTTCAATGGATATTGTCAAGTAACCCAATTGTAGTATGATACAGTGTCAAATAAAATGATGCTTCATCTTGCTGATTCATCGAGTGGGGGGTCAAAAAAGCTGAGGTGGAGAATATGATTGACAAATTATGTCAATCATGAAGATTAATTGGGGCAAGCCCTATATATTGGATACGACTCAGCTCTATTAGATAATCAATTTCAACCTAATCCACTTAAGCAATTTGCATGTTTCAACTTGAAATTGTTGGACCCTACCCATAATTGGTTCGAATTGACGTTGCTAGGATTTAGGAAATTTTCACATTTGCTACCACCTAAAACACCTCGCTTCACATTTGCTACCTGTTTAAATTTTTTTTTTTTACTTTGCTACCACCTAAATCAGACTTTGTTAAAAATCACTACCACTTAACGGAATCCGTTAGGATTTCCGTTAAGTTTATTAAAAAAAAAAAGAAAAATTAAAAAGATTTTTAAAAAATAAAAATAAAAAAAACCAGCAACCCCACCCACCCCCTCCCCTAATCTGCCACCCTCCCCCTCCCCCCTTCCGGTAGCCGGCGCCTAAAGATTCGGCCAGCGCCGGCGACCTCCCCCCTTCCCTTTTCCCCACCCAAAATTGCAAAGCCGACACCCCCAAACCCAGACCACCACCGCCACCCCCTTTCCCCTTCCCTCCACCGGAAATCGGCCCCCCTCCCCTGATTCCCCCACCGAAATCGACCCCCCTCCCCTTCCCCTACCCTTTTCGTCCGTCCCTAACCCTAAACCACCACCCCAAAACCACCACAAACGAAACCCTAAAATTCGTTTAGGGTGGTTTTGGGGTGGTGGTTTAGGGTTAGGGACGGCCGAAAAGGGTAGGGGAAGGGGAGGGGGTCGATTTCAGTGGGGGAATCAGGGGAGGGGGGCCGATTTCCGGTGGAGGGAAGGGGAAAGGGGGTGGTGAGCTCAAGAACGGGGAAAGGGGGATTGGTGGGGGAAAGGGAGGGGGTGGGTTCGCGCGGCGGCGCCGGCGCCGGCAGGGGGAGGGGGGAGGTGAGGGGTGGCAGTGAGGAGGAGGGGTGGCTGCAAGGTGGTTGGAGGGGTGGCTAAACGGTGGAGTGGGCCCACTAACGGAAATAGTAACAGAATAAGGCATGTGGTAGTGATTTTTAACAAACTCTGTTTTAGGTGGTAGTAAAATAAAAAAAAAAAAAAATTTAAACATGTAGCAAATGTGAAGCGTGGTGTTTTTAGTGGTAGGCTGGTAGCAAATGTGAAAATTTCCTAGGATTTATTTTAAGATTTGATATCAAATTATCACTCTATTTTGCTATTTAAAAAAACTCTTCGTTGTTGCCACCATAAGAGTGAATGAAGAAAAATGTGGTGAAGGAAATGCGTGAGAGATAGGGAGAGGTTGAATGGCCAAACATTTTACTTTTTTCGTTTCATAATAGTTGATAGTTGACACATTTCTTTTTGGACATGTGTCAATGCATTTTTCAAACATTATTATCTCCTATTATCATCAATAAGAAAAACTAATAAATTATATTATATCAAGACATCATATGATTTTTTTAAATATATAAATCACAAAAAAAAAAAAAAAAAATAATGCAACTTATGTCAAAACATGTCGACTTATATAAAACTAATAAAGTACATTGAAATTAACCTCTTAATTTTCTTTATATCCCCATCCCATTCTTATTTTTCTTTCCCTTTCCATTCCTTTCTTATTAAATTTTCTTTACCTAGTGTGAATAGAACACCCCCCCCCCCTAAAATGAGTCTTAGGGCCTGTTCACATTTACTTAATTTCAGTTCAGTTAAGTTTAGCTCCAATCAGTTCAATTCAGTTCAGTTCAGCTCCTAATTTCCCTCTCTCATAAAATATTCATTTCAGCTCAGTTCAGTTCAGTTCAGCTCCAATCAGTTCAGTTTAGTTCAATTCAGCTCAGTTTAGTAAATGTGAACAGGCCCTTACTAATGTTGTTCTGACTTGAGTGTTTGACGTGGTGTTGGATCCTTTGCTACCACTAAAATTTGTAAAATTTCATAATTGGCCCCTATACATTTGAATTTCGTGTCACGTCAAATTGTGAAAATTTGACATGCGACTCCTATTTTACAACAAGGTGGCGAAGTGTTTTTTTTGTTGTTTTTGTTATTGTTGTTTAAAGAGCTACATGGACGGATGATGAGAATCGATTCCAAGATCTCCTAAAACCGAAAGGGGAGCTCTAACTGCTTGAGTTATCCCTCATTTCACAAGGTGGCGATGCAAAATAGAGTCTCACCAATACGGTAGCTTGGTTGGCAAATTATAAGATACACCACGGTGTACCTTAAACTGTGTCCACCACCAATGAATTGATGCCACGTAGTTATTAGTTGCCAGCTATAGCTTTCTTCTTATAAATTATTCTCTCTCAATATTTTCTCTCTCCTCTCTTCTCCTCCCTCATACTTCCTTAATTTCTGGTTTCTTTCTCCTCATCTTCTTTCTCTTCTTCTCCCTTCTTTCACACCAAAAAGAAAAAATCTACTCTCTCTTTTATTTTCTCTCTTAAATTAATTCATTATTTTGTTTTTCAATTCATTTAATTTCTTTATCACCTACCATTGTTGATCACCATTGATTGAGATCTTTCATCTCCTCCTCTTACAATTCATAATTTCTGATTTCTCTCTCCTCTATTTTTTTTCTTAAATTCATTCATTATTTTGTTTTTGATTTAATTTCTTTATCACCATTGTTGAATTACCATACATTAATTTCAAAGTTCGTTTTCTTCAACCTTTAATTTGAAGCTTTGTTAATGAATTTTTTGCAATGAAATGAAGTTTAAATTGGCGGATTTGGCGAGAAGAAGGTGGTTAAGACTTAAGACGACGGAGATGATTATTTTCCGATGAGACTCCATTATCTAAATCACTATGGCTAGGTTTGAGTTTCGAAATATGTAGTTTTCATATTATATTGATTTTTTTTAGTGATATTTGTGTATTCTATTATGAACAGTTCTATTTTTGGTTATATTTTGGTACTTTGAACATTTTTAGTTACCAATATGAACACAGGATACGTTTCCTATAAATATATATATTTTTACAAACATATATTTTTAGATTTATGAGCATCTTAATTATAATTTTGAACAAGAGATACATTACTTATGAATTTTTTGTGATCTATGTATTTTGTAATCATTTAAAAAAAAAATAAAAAATTGGCATTCGATACTTTATAAGGAAAGTTCCAAGGCTGAGCAGCATTCTGAGCAGCGTCTTCAGTGCAGAAGTTTTTGAAAGATGTTCAGTGGTTTGTGGTTATTAGGGTTCAGAAGTTTTTATAGAGGGTTCAGAGGTTTTTGTAGGGTGTTCATGAAGGAGTTATGTCTTCGTCGTGTGCAATTACTAGATATATAATTGGATCAAATTATGGAGATAATTAAGTCCGGACATTTGGGTCGTCGTTTTGCCATAGCTAGAGGTACTTACGATCTTTGGACTAGTAAAATAGGCCAAAGCCCAATTGGACGGATCCTATAAGGTCACACAAAGGGGCTAGATCGAGCATTAGAGGACGAGGCCCATTATGGGCCTCATCACTCTAGGTGGCCGGCCATATAGGGGCTTTGAGAGGCTATTGGGCTTCGTGCCCTAGTCTAATTATAATGAGATTATAAATAGACTAGGTGCCTAGGTTTGCAAGTAAGAAATTTACTGATCATTTAGATCAAACCCGAATTAGCAAACACGAAACCCAACCCCTCTCATACTCCCCTCTCTCACGGCTCTCTCCTCCTCCTAGGCGCCGGTGGTGTCTCCTGGTGGTGGTGGTTCGTGCGGTGGTCGGTTGTCCGAAAAGGTGGTGATCGCGGTTTTCCTCAATCACTCGACCAATCTAGTATTGGTGGGGGCTCGTTCGAATCTCGTGGACTAAGTAGAGGAGCAACACTTGGGGCTCTATTCTCTCCCTGATTTGCCTGTCGAATAGCTACGTGGAATTCACGCTTCAAAGGTATGATTATGTGTCTTGTGTGTTATGCATGTGATTCTTGGGATTAGGTACTTTATTGAATATGATTCATGTTATTTCCGCTGCGTAGTACCTATAAACTCCTACAGTGGTATCAGTTAGCCTCTTGCATGAGCGCGCTAGATCATAATAATACGATTATTTGATGTCCACGTTAATTTTATAATCAATTAAGAGGGAGAAATTAATTTAATTATGGTTCGATTATTATATTTAATGTGATTAAACTTTTGGAATCGATTAAATACGATTTAATTATGCTCAAATAGCCATGAAGAGGACCGAATTAAGCCCTAATATGTTCGAATTTTTTCGAAAATCCTAGCCCTAAAATATGATTTTTGTGCTTGATTTTGATTTAATTCGATTTGTTTTATGTTTCATAATTTTAATTGGATTGATTTATGCATAAAAATGTTTTATGTATGATCATAGATTTAATTTTAAAAGTTATAATTAAATTGGGATTAATTTTATGATGAACCCTAATTTTGAAGTTGAATGTGATTTAATTTTAATCTTATGGACTAATTTAATTCAATTAGGATAAATGTTATTTTAATTAAATTAAAAAACACAAAAAAAAATTTATTTAAGGTCGGCAACCCGGCTGGGTGACGCAGCCACGGCGGCTGCCGACCAGGTGGCGGTCCAAGAGGGAGGAGAAGGGAGGGCGGCAGTCTAAGGTGGCTATGGGCAGCAGCGTGCAACCGTTGCACGGCTGCCAGAGCTGGCGCTGCTGCTGCCTTGCGCGGTAGTGGCTGCTGCAAAGCAGCCAGCCACCGTGGCTAGCCTCGGCTGGCCACGCACGGTGGCCTGCAGCCCGGCAGAAGCAGCTGCCACGCTGCTGCCCTTTGTGGCAGTGGCTGCTGTCACGGCAGCCAGCCACCGTGGCTAGCTTCGGCTAGCCAACCACGGTGGGCGGCGTTGGTGGTTGCGGTATTTTTATAAAAAAAAAAAATTCTGTTTTGAAAAATTATTTCAGGATAATTACGAATTATTTTGGGATAAAATCAGTTTTATTTTGGATAAGTTAAAATATTTTTGAAAATATGATCTTTTATTTTAAAAGATAAAATTGGTTTTATTTGGATAAGATCTTTTATTTTAGGATAAAATTAAATATTCAAAAGTTGTTATATTTGATATTATCCATATTTAGTTTGTTATTTTGGTAATTATCCTAAATTAAAGTGGTTAATTATGGATAAGATTGATTAGGATATTCTGAGCATATTCCAAAAGGATAATAATTGATTTAAATAATGTGATTATCCCATAAATTAGATTATGATGTAATTGATTTTAAAATTATTTGATTGGCTAATAATTAGGATAGAATCTCCTAAATTAGTTAGGATAATCATGGAAGATTAAATATGATTTATCTTTCTAGATTAAAATATGATTTGATTCTATCTCATGACTAAATTAAATATATGATATTTTATGAACCATCATGAATAATATATGATATTATCTAATTATGATTTAAATATAAGATATTTTAGGAAATGCGTTGTCTTTATTATGATCATTCGATGTTATAGTTTAGACAAGCATGTTGAGTGATTTATTATATTGCACTTTTCTAATATATGATATTATATTGCTATATATAGACTAGTATGGCCCATAGATTCTTAAATACGATCTGCGTATCGTGATGTATTTTTGTAATCTAAATACGGTCTGCGTACCATTGAGTATTTTTATAACTTTTATTTAATGTAAATAGAATAGTTATTTAAATGGTGTTAGCCCAAAAGAAGCCCATGAAGTGAAGGCCCAAAGGAGCAAGGTGGATGAAGATCCATGATGATTCAAGTGGGAGCATTTTTCATTTCTAGTTTTCTTAGGATTAAGGGGCCATACTATGTCATATTTTATTGCATTAGTAGATTATGCATGTTTAGGTTTATTTATGTTGTTCGATGATGCGCTATAGTTCACTAAATAATCACAACATAATAAATCTAGATCCCAGTAATATTGATGCAGCTTTTCCAATTAAAAACCCGACGAAAACCTTGATCGTTTATGATGGGTCCGCCCTCAGCAGAGCATCATAATATATCTTGGGGAAGTGGGGGTATGACCCGCATTCTACACTTTTAATTGGTTATATTCAACAAGGTTACCTAAAGCGTTTAAAACCTTGAAGCTAAGAGTAATAATTAAACATGCAATGGTTAATCATTCAACCAAGAGTTACAAGAGTTGTAATCAGTAAAGAGTTTACTCACCTTGAAAATGTAATGGTTGATTGCAGGGCCTCACTCTGGTTAATTATTGCACAAATAAAGGATCTTGGAATCACTTAAAATTCAATTGGGATCATTTAATTATTGAATAAAGTGTTTTAAAGTTACCAAATGAATGTTTTTTATGGTACTTTAATTTTAATTAAACATAATTATTAAACTTTGCCTTATTTTGACATAGATGGGTAGCCGTAATAACAATGACAGCAACGTTTACAATTTGCGACCATTCCTTGAGAAGGATAGGTTGACAGGGGAAAACTTTTCCAACTGGGAAAGAATGCTAAGACTTGTTCTGAAATCTGAAGGTAAGGAGGATGTCATTGATACCCCATTACCAGGACCTCTGCCAGAAAATCCAACTGCAGCAGAGATCAAGAAGCACAAGGAAGCTCATGATAGAGCTATGCCTATCACTTGCTTAATGATTGCTACCATGGAACCTAGTCTTCAAAAGCGTTTTGAGGACCAGGATGCCTACTCAATCATGGAAGAGCTCAAAGCTTTGTTTAAGAAACAAGCTAGAGTTGAAAGGTATGAGCTTCATCGTGAGATACTGGATTGTAGAATGGAGAAGGGTGCCACAGTTCATGATCATGTTTTCAAAATGATCGGCCTAATTCAAAGTATGGAGAAACTAGGGTACCCATATAGTGATGATTTGGCAACAGACATCATTCTCCACTCACTTCCAGAAAGTTTCAACCAGTTTATCATGAACTTTAACATGACTGCCAATGCAAAGACTATGAATCAATTGCATGCAATGCTGGTTAGTGCTGAGAAACAAATCCCTAAGGAACCTAAGAAGGAAGTTCTTATGATTCAAAAGGGAAAGGGGTTCAAGAAGAAGGGGCAAAAGGCTAGTGCCAAGAGCAAGGGCAAGCAAGTTGCCAAGGCTCCTGAAAAGCCTAAGGCGAATCCAAAACCCAAGGCTGCAAGTGAGAGTGAATGCTTTTACTGCAAGAAGAAGGGGCATTGGAAACGCAATTGCCAGAAATACCTTGATTTCCTCAAGAAGAAAAAATGAAGCATCAACCTCAGGTATTATGTTATAAACATTTTAACTTTCACTAAGGTATGTGATACCAAGTTGCAGAGCTTAACATTATGATGTTGCGCAGGAACTGCAAACAAGTGAACCTAGCATGGAGATGGAGCTTGAAGGTGCACTAGGAGTATTTAAGTGGCCAGAGATAGCTTCATAGTTTTATTTTCTGATTAGTTTATCATGACATTTAGAACAATTTCCATTTTTGATGAGACAATATTTCAGTTTCTTGTTTTGAATACTGATTTGGTTTTACTTGGCTTAGACAAATGTTGATCCATGACCAAGGTAATAAATTGTTTTCATTTTGCTAGATATGAGTTAATTTTATTTATGACATTGATATAAGTAGATCACAAAAGTAAATTTAGATGATTCAAAGCAAACTTACTTATAACAAAGTAAGGTTAGGTCACATAAACCATTTGCACATCCAAAGTTATGGATGGACTCTTACTCTTATATGATTATGAATCACTTGAGAATTAGAAGTCATGCTTGATAAGGTAAAATGACCAAGTTACCTTTTAGTTGAAAGGGTGAAAGAGCTAAAAATGACCTTTTGGAACACAAACATATGATGTGAGTGTACCATAAATTCAAGATTTAGCAAAAGGATTTAACTATTTCATTGCTCTTATTAACGATTTAAGTAAATATGTCGATAGTTACTTAATGAAATAAAAGTTGGAATCATTGAAATGTTCAAAATTCCAAAAATGAAATGTAAAATCAAGTTTGAGATAAACAATTTAGCACCACAATATGATTGTTGTGATAAACATTTAACTCAAAACAAATGATCATCTAAGAGGAATTGTTGAATTAGTTCACAATCCAGGAACATTACAATTAAAGATGTATGTATAAAGGAGGAATCAAACTTTGCTTGCCATGGTTCGATCCAAGATTTAATGATTTACAAATATCGTTTTGAGGATATGCATTAGAACAACAACAATTGCGAATATACTAAACAAAAACTTAACCAAAGCAATAGAAAGATGTCATAAGAGTTATGGATTGGAAATGTTCCAAAGTAATCTTTTCCTAAACAGGATTGAGCGAGTATGAAATCTATGTAAAATGTTTACAAAGATAACATAATAAACCCTAAAATCAGAGGTATTATTCCTACAATCGCGTAAAAACAAAATGTTTGTTGCTCGCGATAGTGTCTTTATAGAAAGAAATGTCTTCCTACAAAGCCAAGTGGGAGTAAAGTTAGATCTCGATGAGATTCGAGACGAGCAACAAATGGATGTGGATAACACTACATCAGAGACGAAGGGGCATGAAATCAGCTAATTTGATAAAACATGTGTCGAAGCAAGCTAATTCAAGTAGCGAGACTTCTATCGTCCTACTAGAATGAAAGGCTTCAAAGAGTTGAAGAGAATAATTCTATTGTCGCTCATACCTATCGTAGGTTACTTAGGATCGAAACAAACAGGTTGTCGGAATTCTAGTATAAGGTGGATTCTAAAATTTTCCTATTGGAATGGTTGGAATCCATGCCTACAAGCAAGCTTTGGACAAGTGCCAACTCAGGAAGTGGCTTAAAGCCAAGAAATCCAGAATGGACTCCATGTCTGTAAAGATGTGCTAGTCCATGACAGTCTTACAAATAGGGTCAAACCTATTAGTCATGTAAGCCTATTCGGATTATTTCTAGTTATGGAGATCAAAATCACCTTCATGAAATGTTCTTGATGGATGGCAATGTATATGATACAACCTAAGAGTTTTGAAATCCAGAAATTCCTAGAAAGTTCTGCAAACTTAAGAAATTCATTTATGGATTGAAGTAAGAATTAGGGAGTCAGAACATTCATTAAGAAATCAAACAGTTTGATTACCTTGGAAGAATGAAAAGGAATCTTATAGAGACAAGAAGTTTAGTGGGAGAAATTGGTCCTTCTTAGTCTAGTATGTAGTTGACATACATTTCATATGAAATGATATATCAATGCTTGAATAAGTCAAGCAATGGTTAGAAAGATTGTTTCTATATGGGAGACTTAGGAGATGTTGAGTACATATTGGGAATCAAAATCCACAAAGTGAATCTTGAAGGATGACTGGACCTAATCAAGAGACTTATGTTGATAAGGTTCTTGACAAGTTCAAGATGCAAGACTCTAAGAGAGGATCTCTTCCCATGTCTCATGGTTTTACACTCAGTAAAACTCAGTGCCTTAAAAGCTAGTAGAGTTGAGTTGTAAAGGTAGTGTACCTTATGCTTTTGCAAAAGGGTCCATTACATGTGCCATGAAATGTACAAAGCAAGTTGTTACATATGACTTGTGCATGTGTAGCAAGTTTCAAGCAAATACAGAATAAGCATACGGAAAGTTACCAAGAACAAATCCTTGAGTGCTTGAGAAGCGCTAAAGGAATTTTTCTAGTTTATGGTGTTAAGGTAAACAAGTTGTCAAAAGGTTTTACGGATGCAAGTTTTTCCAAACAGGCAAGATGATTCTAGATTTCGATCTAGATGCATATTTTGTCAGTATGGAGAAGTATAGTGAGCTTGAAAAGTTCAAAGCAGAGCACTATTGCATACTCAATGTCAGAATTAGGGCTGGCAAAAACTGACCCGACCCGAAAACCCGACCCGAACCCGACCCGAAAAAAGCGGGTTAGGGTTGAGGTTTTCGACCCGAAAACTTAAATGGGTCGACACGAACCCGAACCCGAAATTAAATGGGTTAGGTTAAGGTTGAAAATCTCAACCCGAAAACGACCCACTTAACCCAAAATAAATTTCAGGTCAAAATCAGGTCGGGTCAACCCGAACCCGACCTACCTGATAACCCGAACTAATTTAAGTAAGAAAAAGAAAAAAACGTAAAAAGCTTATTAAGCCCAGCCCAAATTCACAAAGAGGCTTCCATATATAAATTCAATACCCTAAATGAACTCATTTCCCCTTATTGATCTTCAGCCGTTTTTCCCCTTACTTCTCTCTCTTTAATTTTCCCTCTCCTCAAAAACTCATTGTTGAATTCGACAGAGGTAGTTCCGTTAAGCCCAACTTTACCATTGTCATTTCCTTCACGGCTTGAATCCTTCACTCCTCCACGAATTCCTCTCCTTCATCAAAGGTATCTTGCTTCTTAATTTATTTTCTGTTTTTTTTTTCGTATTTTTTATATGCTAGTTTTGTTTATTTTCTAATTCTTCTGTTGTTAATTTTATAATTACTTGCTTCCGTTTATTTTAGTTTTTTACATGCTAATTTTCGAGTGTTATTACTAATTTCTGATGTTAAATGTTGTTGATTATGTTATTATACGGTTGTTTTTGCTAATTTTTGATTGTTAATGCTAATTTTTATTGTTAAATGTTGTCTATGTCATGGTGATTCTTGCTAATATTTGTTGTTTACTTTTGTTTATCATGAGCATGCATGTTTTAATTTAGATCTTAATAGTTAGATCTAGATAATATAGTCTGATTTAGAATTGCATGTTTTAATTATGTTAGTGTTGTTTTTCTTTATAGGTTTGGCAGCAAGAAGTAGCCCACCCATGTTCAATTGGAAATGTTGTGGGATCAATTTTGAAGCTTGAGGTGGTGAACAAGGATGACAGCCATGACAAATTGACAGTCCCAACATCGCCCGATCTTAATCCAAATGAAACTCTTATTGCATCTTCTATTATTTTTTGAGAACTGTAATTTGTGTTATTAAAACTTTATCTTTGGTTTGTAATTAGTGAATTACAATTTTTATTGGTTTATTATCGTTAAGTAGAATTGTTACTTTGTTAGACTAAGCTATTTAATTTTGGTTTGAATTAAAATGCTTAACCTCTGAACAACTTGTATTTGAAAATGAAAAAAAAGTTATTCAGGTCAATTTTGGGTTAACCCAAACCTGAATATATCAGGTTTGGGTCGGGTTGATTTCAGGTCAAAGAAACCTGATTTTAACCCAAATAAAAATCAGGTCAAATAAGGTCAATTTCGGGTTGACCCGAACCTGAAAATATCAGGTTCAGGTTGGGGTTTTCAACCCGAAAAGTTAAATGGATCAGGTTCGGGTTGGGGGGTAGCTGACCCGAAATTAGGTGACCCGAACACGAACCCGACCCGACCTGATCCATTTGCCAGCCTTAGTCAGAATATGTGTATTAAGCTATAGTCGGATAGTTTTAGAGGAAGTTTGGATTAAAATGTAATATGACTAAAGGGTCACCTTTGCCCAAGAACAAAGGAGCCAGGGTTACATCACAAATCCAAACAAATGGATATGAGATATCGCCTCAGTTATGAGATCATTGACCAGCGGGAGGTCACGTTCTGCAAAGTTTTATTATGAGTGAGAAATCACTAAACCCCTTCCATAGACAAAGGTATGAAAGTCATATTAAAGTCTTGGATTGAAGCAAATTATATAATTTAAGTTGTGTATGTTTGAGAAAACATATTACATAAGAAAATACATCAATTTGCAGAATTATGTTTAAAACAGAAATTATTATTTCTCTTATTTAATTATGGTTTTGGAAATTAAATAAAATGCTCAAAATAATTATGAATTGATGGGCTCACTAGGTTAATGACCTTTTGAATGAAACCCCACAGGTGAACAAAATTCATATATTATTTAAGTTCCTAGTTCGAGATCATTAAAGTGGACATAAATGATTTCAATAAATGGACTAGCATGTAAGATTGATTGGATAGCGCAGTTTCATGGGCTATAGGGGCATAGTGATGCTCGGTCAATCACTTGGATATGCATGAATGATGCATGATCGAACTATTGACCTACTTTGAAGTTCAAGTATACAGCTTCCGTATATATTAGTGGATTCCTTTGACATGAGTGGAACATTGATTTCATTCAATGAATGTTATAACTGTGGTACATTCATACGTCTACCCGTAACTGGAGATTATAAAGGATGTTTCCCGGTTATTTCAGAAGTTGAGTGGGAGGCTTGTTGCCACAAGATTGGATAGAGTCTACCTATTAAATTAGGAAATGTGTCATGGCCACTTGAAGAGGGAGAATTCAGAAAATACGTGGCCGCGTTCAAATGCATTACTCAGTAATCATTTGGTTTTGTAATTCTAACTCAGATTTCAAGAAACGATTTGTAGATTAATATGATCTCGACATGTGATGCAATCATATTATCAAATCGACATATACATTGACTTAAGGAATTTGAATATTGCACCCTTGTCTCAGACAAGTGGGAGATTGAAGGAGTTATGTCTTCGTCGTGTGCAATTACTAGATATATAATTGGATCAAATTATGGAGATAATTAAGTCCAGACATTTGGGTCGTCGTTTTGCCATAGCTAGAGGTACTTACGATCTTTGGACTAGTAAAATAGGCCAAAGCCCAATTGGACGGATCCTATAAGGTCACACAAAGGGGCTAGATCGAGCATTAGAGGACGAGGCCCATTATGGGCCTCATCACTCTAGGTGGCCGGCCATATAGGGGCTTTGAGAGGCTATTGGGCTTCGTGCCCTAGTCTAATTATAATGAGATTATAAATAGACTAGGTGCCTAGGTTTGCAAGTAAGAAATTTACTGATCATTTAGATCAAACCCGAATTAGCAAACACGAAACCCAACCCCTCTCATACTCCCCTCTCTCACGGCTCTCTCCTCCTCCTAGGCGCCGGTGGTGTCTCCTGGTGGTGGTGGTTCGTGCGGTGGTCGGTTGTCCGAAAAGGTGGTGATCGCGGTTTTCCTCAATCACTCGACCAATCTAGTATTGGTGGGGGCTCGTTCGAATCTCGTGGACTAAGTAGAGGAGCAACACTTGGGGCTCTATTCTCTCCCTGATTTGCCTATCGAATAGCTACGTGGAATTCACGCTTCAAAGGTATGATTATGTGTCTTGTGTGTTATGCATGTGATTCTTGGGATTAGGTACTTTATTGAATATGATTCATGTTATTTCCGCTGCGTAGTACCTATAAACTCCTACAGTTCAGTGGTTTGTGGTTGGGGTTAAGAAGTTTATATAGGGGGTTCAAAGGTTTTTGTAGGGTGTTCAATGGTTTTTTATTGTAGTTCAGAAGTTTTTGTAGGGAGTTTAGAGGTCTTTTAAGGGTGTTCAGTGGTTTGTGATTAGGGTTATGAAGTTTTTGTAGAGGGTTCAAAGGTTTTTGTAGGGTGTTCAGTGGTTTGTGGTTAAGGGTCAAAAGTTTTTGTAGGGGCTTTAGAGGTTTTTGTAGGGACGTAGGGTGTTGAGTGGTTTGTGGTTGTGGTTCAAAAGTTTTTGTAGGGGGTTCAAAGGTTTTTGTAAGGTGTTCAGTGGTTTGTAGTTGGGGTTCAGAAGTTTTTGTAAGGGGTTCAGAGGTTTTTGTAGGGTGCTCAATGGTTTGTAGTTGGGTTTCATAGGTTTTTGAAAGTGGTTCAATTGTTTTTGAAGGGTGTTTAATGGTTTGTAATTGGGGTTCAAAAGTTTTTGTAAGGGGTTCAGAGGTTTTTATGTGATCAGAAGTTTCTGGGGGCTTTTGTGTTGCTTCTGGTGTCTTATAAGAAGTTTTAGGGGTTTTCTATTGCCTTTTGTGTCTGATCAGAAGTATCAAGTAGCTAATTTGAACAATTAACTACTTACCCATCTTCATCCTCTTTAATAGGAGTAGATAATTTTGATTTTCTCCAAAAAAAAATAAAAAAAATTGAAAGAAAGAAAATCAAAAAGACAATTATACAGTAGATTATTGTTTCAATTTTACAACTTGTTCATCTTTTTTAGTGATGTTTTTGTGTGTTCTTCGTCTTTCGTCATGATAGATTGCAGTTTTAATTTTAAAGAGAGATTAATGGTGAAAGGAGAGAGAAAATACAAAAGAATTAATTGAGGAAGGTTTAAAATTTAATGAGAGGAGAGAGAAATTTTTTAAATGAAATAAAAATAGATAAGGCGGTTAGTGAGGAGGAACAACTACTTTTGTAATAAAATTGAACTCCATGCGGGCTTCTTTCATTTGAGCTTTCTCTATTGGGCACGGATTGGGCCTGGTTTTTAGGTGCACCATGTTGCACATAATACCAATTGAGCTTGGTTGACAACAAAGTTTCATGAATGACTAACATTGGGCCTTTACTTTTTTTGTATTGGGCCGGGTTTAAGTAGTGTCATCAATTATAGAATTCAAGTGTTGTATTTTAGCTTGTTGCTTGCAATATGTAGCTTATTAGAGCAACTCCAATGGTTGTAGTTAGGGACTTGCTTGCAATTTTAAATAGTGCCTAGCTACTAGCTTGACCATTGGAGCAAAAATATGTGATTAGCTTAGTGAAGCCAAGTTAATTTGCTTGAAAAAAACTTGCCAAAAAGAAAATGCTAAAAGTTAATTAGTAATTAAGATAAAAATATTAAATTGATAATTTAAATAGTAAGCTAATAGCTAGCCATCGGGGCTCAAACTAGCAACAAAGATAATTAGCTTGAAAGCTTACGTGGCATGACAAGTTAATTTGACAATTAGCTTGTCATTGGAGTTGCTCTTATTGCTTGTTTCCGTAATTAAAGACAGGTTAGTTGATTAAATTACTTAATAAACATATTAAGTAAGTTTGCAAGAGCAAGAAAGCTGGAAAACGAGTTGTTTATGTTCATACTATGACTCAATCTACTCATACTTCCTGTTTTTGTAAACTACCTTGTGTTGTTTTTAAGATTCTTTTCAATTATTCAATAATAATTGCTTGACTTTTTATTTTTTTATTATGAAGTATAGTAATAGATCATCACTTATCTTATAAATCTTGTACATCGAGTTGCATATTCCTTTGCCCCCTCCTTGACTTGCACATCTTCCTCCCTTATTCTAGTGTAAGAAACCAAAAAATGAAGGTGATAGACAAGATCAAAGCCGCGGAAGCAGAGAACAAACCCCTGTTCTCCTTCGAATACTTTGCTCCAAAAACCGAAAATGGTATCAAAAACCTCTTCGAAACAATGGAGAGAATGGTTGTTCATAACCCCTTTTTTTGTGACATTACTTGGACTACCGCGACAAGCAATGTAACAATAGACATTGCTAGTCGTATGCAAAATAGTGTATGTGTTGACACTATGATGCACATTACTTGCTCTAACATGCCTGTCGAGAAGATTGATGAGGCTCTTGATAATATTAAGGCTAATGGTTTGCAAAATGTACTTGCTCTTCGTGGTGATCCGGCTCCTGGTCAGGATACGTTTGTTCCTGTTGAAGGCGGTTTTGCTTGTGCCCTTGACCTCGTAATCCTTTTTAATCTCTTATCGATGTTTTGTTTTTGTTTTTGTTTTTTCGATGTTAGATTTGGTTTGATTGATGGTTAGATGGTCTCAGGTTAGTCATATGAGGTGCAAGTATGGTGATTACTTTGGAATTGCTGTATCTGGTTATCCAGGTGAGAACTTACTACTAATCAAGTAATATAATTTTGCACATTTTTGTACTCAAATTCTAGGTTTTGTATAAATTTATATACATTCGTGTTTAATAATTACTTCGCATTACACAATTTATTTGACATTGTGTTATGTTTTGGAATAATATAGAAGCACATCCTAGTGTTTTTGGACCTGATGGTGTAGCAAGTCCAGAAGCTTATGCTAGTGATTTGGCTTACCTGAAGAGAAAGGTAAACTATCTACTACCATTACCAATTTGCCATTGTTCAATGTGCTACAAGTATTTTAATACTCCATATCAGTTTTTTTTTAGTATGGTGTTCGGAATAATATATTTTCATATAATTAACTACGCTGAAAGTTCGATTTTTTATTTGGATTTAGGCATTTAGCTATGTTCTAGTCTAACTAGACGTAATCTTAGGATTGTTGGATCTGATTTAATATGTGATCTGATTTAGTTTAAAATTTCCTTAACGTCAAACCAGATTTAGAATAAGGTTGTTTGGATCCAATTACAAATCCAAATAAATAATGTCAACCCTTTTTTTTTGGTGGCACATGGACCTTATTTTATGAAACATTGACCCTTATAGGCCCAAACGTTGACCCACAAGAATTAGATCCATAAGTCTTAAAAATCTACATAACTATCTAAAATGTAACATTACGACTTTATAAGTATTGTGTAGAACGGACTCACGTGAGTCCGGTCATACAAACTGAAAAAAAAAAAAGAAAAAAAATCTTAATTGTCAGAAATTAGATAAATATGGTCATACATTAGACTAAAAGTGTCAGAAATTAGAATAATGGCCAGATATTAGATTATAAGTCTCAGAAATTAGGTTTTAATTGTCAGAAATAAGACTATAATAGTCAGATATTAGATTATAATTATCAGATATTAGATTGTAATTGTCAGAAATTAGATTATATTATTATCAGATATTAGATTAAAAGTGTCAGAAATTATATTATTATAGTCAGATATTGGTTTATAAGTATCAAATATTAGACACTTTTAATCAAAATATTTGAAACAGGGGAACTCAAAGAAGTATAGCCGTAGCAATTCGCAAACATCTTCTTCAGCGACATCTTCTAAGCTTTTGTCATAATATATATCTGAGCTCAACAAATCCCAAAGCCATCCACACATTTTGAAACTTTAAATTATTCCCAAACTCATTGTAACTAACCTTCAGTTCGCATTTGAAGCTAATAATTTATTTTTAAAGGCCCTACCAATCTTTGATTGTGCGATTCTCTGTCGGGGAATGGGTGGGGGAGGGTCGCTGGCACCGGGGATGGGAGGGGGAGGGTGGTCACCGGCCGCCGACAAGTGCCTAGGTAATGACAGTGGCAGTGGGTGGGGAAGGGTGTGTGCATTATAAACTGGACTCACGTGAAACGGTCTCACGCAAAACCTTCTTAGCAGGATTAATCGACCATATAATTTCAATTTAACTAACATTCTCAATTTGACCTAGAAATTCAATTATTTTGCAAAAAGATGTGTGACCAATCCAATATAAAATAAAATCAAACCAATTTAGTAATTTAGTTTAGATTTGATAGCATTTCGAATTTAATCCAAAAAACTTTCACCCCTGTACATAATTGACGTTGTCTAAAAATTCATAAGGATTGCAATTCATTAAGTTTACGATTACTAACCAGTTTATATTTTTTGTGTGTACGTATGCGCACTTGCAAAATGGTTTAGGTTGATGCTGGTGCCGATCTTATCATCACACAACTATTTTTCGATACGAATATATTTCTCAAGTTTGTTAAAGATTGCCGTGAAATTGGAATCACTTGTCCAATTGTTCCTGGCATTTATCCCATCGTAGACTATAAGGGATTTATAAGAATGACCAGTTTATGTAAAACAAAGGTACATCTAATTTATCTGTTATATTCATATTTTCGTTACACATATATGTTTTCTAATTTTCTTAGAGCATGTTTCAATATCGTGCTTGGAAACTAGCTAATTTGCATGCTTTTGGATGAAAAAATGTCTTAGATCCCTCAAGAGATCACTGATGCATTGGAGCCAATTAAAGACGACGACGAAGCAGTGAAAGCCTAAGGTATCCGTCTAGGAACCAAAATGTGCAAGAAGATTTTTGCCCATGGAATCAAACACCTGCATCTCTATACTTTGAATAAGGAGGAGTCTTCACTTAAAATTTTGATGGTTAGTTGCTTCTCCTTTTTACTAATATAGTTATATTCCTAACAAAAAGATTACTACTTAAACAACACTTTTAAGCTTTAAATGTATACTTAAAAAGGTAACTATGTTACCCTTACAATTATATACCACACCTTATGGGCTTATGTTTAATGTTGGCTAATGCTTCCTAATATAAGAACTTAATTGTACACTAAAGTTAATATCTTTAACTAATTATAAATTTTGAAGGTGATACCCAAAATTTGAGATCAGATCCATCATTATACATATATGTAAGCTACATGGATGTATATTGATAAAAATGTTATACGATAATTGTTGCAGAATCTTGGATTGATTGAAGAGTCCACAAATTAAAGGCCATTACCGCGGCTAACACCTTCCTCTTCCACGGGGTAAAGTCCAAGGATTTCGAGGTCTAGACAACTTCGTCGCAAGATGTTGCATTCATTCATCTCCATCTCTCATGCGATGATCCATCGTTTGTCAATACCATTTAACCATCTTCTTTTCTTCCCTAGCAGTTTTTATTTCTACAGTGATCTATGTATTACAAATTGGCATTCTATAATTATTGTTTGGGAATTATACAATGTAACCTTAAACTGAAGGTTCTTTCCCAAACTATAAACCTATATTGTTGGAAATTCGAGCAATTTACTCATAAATGTTGAAATCTCTCCTAAGGTTGAGGCCATGATTATCATTAGTATTTTTGTTAAACATTTTTAATTAATCACATCAACATTTTCATTGCAAACTTTAGAAAATGATGAACATTTGACTTTTAAAAATGAAAAGTGTGAACTCTACCGTCAGTCCAATTCTATATATAGTATTTTAAGAATAAAATTTAGATAGCAGTGCAAAATTCTAATCTTTGAACACTTTGATAATACTACGTAAAATCTTCTCATGATCCAAACTCATTGGCTAAATTATACTACGTATTTGACTTTAATCCATAAAATACAACATTTTTTATTTATATTTATTTTGTTTTCTTACAACTCTTTATTCATTTTGAAGGCGTGTAAAAGAAAAATGAGAATATTCAACTTTTTCGGGGGAAGGGGGGTTTTCTGACAATATTATTTGTTTATATATTTGATTCATTGATAAAAAATCACATTTGATTTCCCTCAAATTTGGTTCATGTTAGTAGACTCCATTTATGGAATTAAGGCTTTGATTGATAGATTGATTTAAAAAATAAAAAAATAATTCACATATGATGGGGGTAGTTAGCATTAGTAGTTGTTTTATTAGCTTATACTCGAAACAGTTATGTCTATGTGAATAGATGTTAACCACTTGAAAGTAGAGGTTAGTTATCAGCTACAGAGTAATAGAGTATTATTAGACGTGGTTATTTAAATACGAGTAAATGACATGAAAATAAGTAGTAAGACTAGTAACACTCCAATGTGATTTAGGGTCTGTTCACATTTACTGAACTGAGCCGAACTGAACTGAAGTGAACTGATTGGAGCTGAACTGAACTGAATCGATCTGATTGGAGCTGAACTGAGCTGAACTGAACTGAACTGAACTGAGCTGAAATGAATATTTTATGAGAGAGGGAAATTAGGAGCTAAACTGAATTGAACTGAACTGAACTGAACTAAACTGATTGGAACTGAACTGAACTGAAATTGAGTAAATGTGAACAGACCCTTAGTAGACAAAATATGTGATCTTACTACTCCATATTAAGTAATGTGTGTATTAAGGCCCTGTTATTCTTTAAAGTTGCTCTACTCTGTTGAGTCCTGCTCTGCTCTACTTAAAAATAATAATTAATATTGAATTATTATATAAATAATTAAAACTTAATAATAATAATTAGTATTGAATTATTATAATAATTAATATTGAATTATTATAATAATTAATATTTAGTAATAATAATAATTAATTAATATTTAATAATTATAATAATAATGATAATTAATGTTTAATAATAGTAATAATTAAGTAATATTTTTTTTTATTTTTTTATAATAATAATAATAATCCACCTTCTCTTTATCACAGCACAAATAATAATAATAATAATAATCATAATAATAATAATAATAACAACAACAACAACAACAACAACAACAACAACAATAATAATAATAATAATAATGAAATCTGCTCTGCTCGGCTCATCTCTGCACTGCTGACTCCTGCTCCGCTCAACCCAAAAGCTCAAAAAAACAAGGCCTAAGTACACATTATATTGAAAACCGAGTACGACATTATATTGAGAATGAAGTAAAGCATGACATCAAAAATTGTGGTGTACGAATTCTCCACATAGATTGCTTTTTACATTGTAATATGGATCTAAGAATATGAATTTGCATAAGAAATATCTTTACAATACTAATTTTTTGTGGTTCCTCTTACTCTTTGAAAGGGGCCTTTGCATAATTTCTTGTCAAAAAAAGGGCCATTAGTACAGACTAACAGTACGTGTGTTTGGTGATTGGTAACACCAAAGAAGGTATTGTATTTTTTTTTTAAAAAACTTTAATTAGTTAAATTCTCCATTGTGTAATTGTGTTAGTGTGTTACCAAGTACTCCGTTTTTGTAAAAAAAAATATAAAATAAAATAAAAATAGTAAAGAAAAAGAAGGAAATACTCGGTAACAACCAATACAAATAAGTGTTTAGAAAGTACTCGGTAACAACCAATTTTTTTTGATTTAGTTTAATTTTAATGGATGGGTTAATAAATGTTATAAATCGACTCTAATAAATTGTCATCATTTTATAATTTATCTTACATTAGTCCAGTTGTAGGATAATATGCCAACAAATTTCATAGAAAAGCTAAGGAGTATTTACACAATTAATTAAAAAGTTGGGTTGAAACATTGAACAATGAACACAATCTACAAAATTGTCTAGTATTCTTGTTAATTACTATTTTTATGGAGTACATAGTTATTGAGTACTTGTTAAAGCACCCATTTAAAATGCATCATGCATCCTTCTATTATTCATACTTATAAATTTCTGTTAAATTATAAATTAAAAATAAATTTCTGTTAATAATAGAACAAACTTTCATGCATGTCTCTTTCCTTTATCTTTTTCCCTGAGACAACCCTGCCTTAAGTTGTATCTATATGTAGGTCATGTACATAATTTTTTTTTTTTTTCTCTTTTGTATTTTATTGTGAAACTTAATTTTTATTTTTCTCAAATTTTGGCAAAATAAAATATAAATAGAGTATCATCCTACCACTTGTCCCCGCTTTTTACAAACTCCCAACAAATTAAAAGGTCAATTAGAAAAGTCATTATCATATCACTTTCCACAACCCTTTATGTCACAACAATTTTATTGGACAAAAAAAATTGGGTTGAGACCCAAACGTTTTTTCACATACATCTTAGTATCTTAGTAATCTTACCACTACAATGCACCCAAATTTTTATTTTTTTAATAATTATAAGAGATAATAAACACAATAAAATAAAAAAAAAAGAAGTCACAAACTTATAACTACATACTTTGGGTCGAAGAATGTTGAAGAGGAAAACAATGAGGATCCAAATCCAAAACTTTTTCTTTTTTTTTCACAATCATGGTTGGATAAAAGTTGTTCTTTAAATGGAAATTAAAATGATATATCCTTCATTTCTAAAATTTATTCATTTATGAATTTTGTAAGTGAAACAAATCAAACAATCAATGTCTAAATGGAAAAAAACTTTAAGAGATGAATGAAGAGCTTGTTGGCACTATTTTTTGTTTTCAGTTTTCAGTTTTTTTTTTTTTTTTTTTTTTTTTTTAAAACAAAAAACCAAAAACGGGAAACAAGAAAAAAAAAAAGTGTTTCCACTTTATGTTGTCAGTTTTCATGATTTTAATAAGTTTCGTTTGATTTTAAAAAACAGAAAACCAAAGTGATGCCAAACGAACCCGAAATAATTAATTTTGTTTTACTTATTTTATCATGTTTATAGCCATTCTTAATTACTATTCTTAGCCAAAATCTTTAGAAATTAGACCCTATTCCGATCACCTTATTTCTACTTAACTCATGTTCAAATAATTTAAGGAAAATATTAATTCCGATGATAATGGTTACTCACATCCAATCTACATGTAAGATAAGTCCTTACAAATTAACACAAGTTCAATACTCCGTATATTCATCTAAGTTCCAAATAAGTAAGTTTCTTTTCTTTTTTTTTTTTTTTTTAGAGAGCCACAACGGCAAAGATGATAATCGATCTACCTCAGGATCCCTTGGAACTGGGAGAGAGCTCTAACCACTTAAGCTATCCCTCACTCTCTCCAAATAATCAAGTTAAAATATGTTTATTTGAGGGCAAATTTGTCAAAAAAAACCTTTTAAATGCATCATTTTGCGAAAAAAAACCTTTTAAAAGCTTTATCGTAAAAAAAAACCCGAAGTTGAAAATTTTTTGTTAAAGGAAACCTAGTACCACTAATTCACTTGATTAATCTCTAATATCATCTAATTACTCTCTAATTCTCAATTAACTACTCAATAATTGAATTAATTTACAAATTAAAAAAAAGCACCACCACCACTCTAACCACCAGCTCATCCACCCTCTAACCACCAGCCCATCCTCCCTCTTCCCTTTCCCCTTCCCTGGCACCAGCTCCCACCATCGGCGACCCAAATTCACCGTAACCCTCCCCCCTCCCTAAACCTCGACAACTCACCTACTCACCTCCTCCTCCGTTCCGCCATCGCCAAATCGAGTTCCAATTTCCTCCGCCATTACCGCCGTTGGATCCCGTAACCGCCATTAGAGGCAACGCAGAGGTGAGGGAGAATAGGGATTTGATTAAGAGGGTATGATCGAGAAGGAATTGGGAGAATAAAGGCAATTGGAGGAGAAAACTAGAAAAGGGAGGATTGGCGAGGGGGAGAAGAAAGGGGAACAGCAGATCGAGAGTTGTGATAGATGGTTTTGAAGATGACTCCATTGATGGAGCTTCGAGATAGATCAATGATAGAACGGAGGAGCTGAGGTGATGGGTAGGTGAGTTGTCGGGGTTTAGGGAGGGGGGAGAGTTGCGGTGGAGTTGGGTTGTTGGTGGTGGGAGCTGGTGCCAGGGGAAGGGGAAGGGAGGAGGGTGGCTAGGCTGGCGGTTAGAGTGGTGGTGATGGATTTTTTTTTGTAATTTATAAATTAATTTAATTATTAACTTGTTAAGTGAGAGTTAAGGGGTGATTAGGAGAGATTAGTGGTTAATTACATGGATTAGTGGTAGAAGGTTTCTTTGAACAATTTTTTTTCAACTTTGGGTTTTTTTTTACGATAAAGCTTTTAAAAGGTTTTTTTTTCGCAAAATGATGCATTTAAAAGGTTTTTTTTTGACAAATTTGCCTTATTTGAGGGTATGTTCAATTTACTAGATATTCACATGTAGGAACTTATTACTCCTTGTGATCTTAAATGTGTTTCTCATTTAATTTTCACTTTGCACATTTGCCGGTGCATTACTTATAAAATTTTTTAGTTTCAAAATCATAAAAAAGGCAAAATTGGCCTCAACACCCTAATTTATAGTTTGGGTGCAGCCAACAATCCGAACTTTGACTAGTAGATAAAACACCACTACATATTGACTTGGGTGCAATGCGTGACATAAATGGGTATTTTTGGGCACTTCAAATGAGATATTTTTGGTAAATACTTCGTATAGGATAATTGATGGCACATGTTGCACCCAAATCAATAGTTGGTGGTGTTCTAGCTACTAGTCAAAGTTTGGGGTGTTGGTTGCACCCAAGCTATAATTAGGGCATCGAGGCCAAATTTGCCAAAAAAAAATCATGACAATTGAATGTTAATAAATTACTCATTGAGTCAATTAAATAAAACTCATCATAATTATGTTACATTTTAAAAGATATGAGCCCAATTCATTGCATTCCATTTTATTAAACATGATAGATAATAGGTTAATAATGTTATCTTATTAATATTCTGTAAAGATAGATTTTGTGTAATTTAGGATTCTCTTAATTAAGTTTGTAAATACTTATATTTATTGTATTAATGAGAATACTACAACTAAGGAGAATTACACTATTCTACATGGTATCAGAGTCAACGTGACACAAAGGTCACAGATTCAAATCTCATTCACCCCCCACTTTCAAGTGGAATATTTTGCGTAGGTGTGCAGAGGGCCCATGCTGCATTTATATTTCAAGCCCAAAGAGCTCTTATGTGAGGGTGCATGATAGAGTATAAAACATATTAACCATCAGCTTAAGCTTTTGGTTATATATTGTGTTAATGAGAATACTCCGGCTACGGAGAATTACAAAAGATATATCTTTACAAAATATTAACTTTACATAATATTAACAAGATAATATTAACCGATTATCTACCAAAACAAACGGCCCTCCGATTATTTATTTGTATTCTTCAATACAGAGTGTTAATAAAATTCCCTCTCTTCTACCCAGTGCGGATGTAACTACAATTATGGTTGGTATAAGATAGTGAGGGATAGATCAAGTGGTTAGAGCTTTGAGATCGATTCTCACCCTCCGCCCTTTTAGACTTTAGCTCTCTAAACACCAAAAGAAAAATCAATAATGGTTTGTATAGCATGCTAATCTAAGTTTTATAATAGTCCTCGTACGTTTTTATGTGTTAATTTCATAAATCTTTTTTTTTTTTTTTGAAGCTCGATCTATCGTTCTTACAATTGTTGTAACACTCTTTGAAAAACAGATGATTTGCGCTTGAGGCTTTAGTGCTTGACTATGTACTTCGTATTACGTAGTGTTTTTTTTTTTTTTGTTCTTTCGTATTACGTAGTTCGTACAAAGAAGATAAGTCGGAGATAAAAGTTTATGAGAGAAATGTTTGTTGTTAAGTCCCTTTGACTTGATTCTTTAATAAATTTTTACTGTAAGGCAGCTAATGCGCGCAATACCTAGTCATATCTGTAATCTCTTTCGGTTTGACTTTACATCATAAATTTAATTATTGGCAACATAATAAAAGAAAATATATAAATAAATATATTAAGGGGTATAAATATCCACACATTATTCTTAAGAGTTAAAAATAAAGAGGTAATAATCACTACTGAAGGTACATAAGTAATATAACATTTTAGATGGTATAATTGTCCAAATGCTATTCATTTAAAAAACTTGTACATATTAATGAGGTTATATATGTAAATACACATTTTAAAGGGTATAATGGACATAACACTATTTATAAGAGTAATCTTGTAATTTTTATAAAGTAGGGAATAGGGAAACTCCCAAAGTATACCAAAATTTTGATTGTATTATTCCTCTAATGAGGCTACACTCACTATCTCTTTTTTACTGGCCTCAGTTCTTATATTTGGTTGTCTAGCTACTTGTCTTAAAGTATTATCTTCATTCATTATAAACTTATAGTGAAGTTTATAACCTTTTTCTTTTTTTAGGGAAAGTTTATACCCTCTACTTGTTTTAATTAAATTTTGTTACAATAGCTCATTCCTTTTTACTCTTCACTTAACCTTTTTTTTTTTTACATAAAACTGTGTCAACGATATACAATTACATAATCGTTATTAGGTCACTATTTCATCTAGTTCGCTACATGGTAAACCTTAGGCTATCTGAGTGAAACCTGATCCTTACAGGTTTTTGGTTTAGTTTTTTGAGAATACTCAAAAGAGTGCACGGAGGCGCATATCTAAAGATGACGCTGAGTCAAGTTAGGCTAACCCAACTACCCAAGACACAGCACCGTCCTGTAACAAAAAGGTACACGTTATTATTGTATATGCCTAGTCATGGGAAGCCTTTAGATCGGAGAAACATGACTATGCATAAAGCAGAAACCTTTCATACTACGGAGTACTAATAAACTAGCAAGGGAATTACGGAGTACAATGGTTGGTGATGTGGACCCCGTCTCACCAACTTAGATTTTAGTCATCAATTTCATATGACTTTGAATAATTTTTTAAAATATATCCTTCTTTCATTTTCTCTTTGGGTAAATGTCATTCTGCAGGCATAACTAGTTGGGAATTTGGAATATGGAGTTCATGGTACTTTGGTAGTTGGTGGTGCTTGGTAGTTGGTGAATTATCTATCTACTTAAACATGAAATACAAGATTTAATTATTAAGTTCATCTTGCTTTGGAAAAAAATATTAATTCAAGTAGTTAGATGCCTCAATTAAGTCATTATATGTAACATGAAATAGTTATTTGTTTACTAAATCAATTGTTGAATATAATATGAGGCAAATGTTACAATTTTAGCTCTCTAATTCTAATAATCACAAAAACAAAAATAATGCGTCAATTAAAGCATAATAATAATAATAATAATAATAATAATAATACAATTGACACACAAAGATTTTACGATATGATACAGAGTACAAGTTATTTTTAAGATCTCCTTGTATACCACAAGAGTCTCAAATCTAAACCTAATTACTAAAGCCCTAAGCTTATCCTAAACATTCACATCATCTTGCTTTCCTTGTTTTTGTCCTTACCTTTTACAATAACATATGACCTGTAATATAATCTTAAAATCGTAGAATTACTTTATTAGGTATAAACTCTGGGAAAAGATAACTCAAATACAGTCATGGATTGACATGTTTTGGAAAAGAAAAAGTCACATGGTCAAATCATGCAATTATCGTGTTGTTTAATTTATCATTTGGTCAATTCACTAATTAAAGATTCGAACCTGCCATTCCAACAAATGGGAGGGAGGAGATGTTATGAGTGAAATACTATGTGAAGGAGTGGCCGTCTCACGAATGATTGGGTGAAGCAAGTTTGTAATTATTCGGTTTTAAGTTTTGAATATCATCTCCAAATACATCAACCAACTAAGGCTCTGTTCTTTAGATCTGGTCCGCTCTGCAATGTCTAGCTCTACTATGCTCTGCTGAAATATGCTCTGCCCTGCCCTGATTTGCTCTGCTAAAATCTACTCTACTTTGCTTCGCAGTGTGTGGAAGCGTAGCCCTACTCTGTTCTGCTCTGCTTTGTCCTGTTCTCCTCTGCCCAGAAGCTCAAAATAAAGAACAGGGCCTAAGTTAACTAACATGCATTATTAATTTTATCATCTATATTTCTCTCTTTTCTTCAATCTTTTGCATTTATCAGGAGAAGATTTAAAGAATAGTTTTAATATGAAAAGCTAACTTGCATTAGAGTTGGGAAGGGCATAGAATTAATTAAAAACAATGCAATTGAGATCAACTCTTGATTTCTTAAATAAATTTATCTAGTTTTTACCAAAAAAAATAAATTAAAAAAATACAAAGTATTAGATGCGGCAAGCCGCATCCAATGTTTCGTCAGTCGAGACTCAAGGAAGTATCAGATCACCGTCATCTTCTTGCAATGAAGAACAAGTTTTCACCCGATGACAAGTTGGTGGAGGTTACAGCGAAGGAGAGCAGCGAGGCCATCCATGGCGGAAGAGAGAGAATGCTTGAGATTCTCAGTTTTTTTATTAAAAAATGCCCAAAAATCGAATTGGGGCTTTCTTATGTGATGTATAATTGTTGAAATTGATTGTCCCATATGATTGTATGTTGGATTGTGAGCATTTTGATAACATATGCATGTATTTTGGTTGATAAATAAACAAGTTATGTTATGCCCATGACCTTAGTATGAGAACTTCAATGGAGTTCCACCATTGTTATGCATATTAAAAAAACAAATTATACATATCTTCAAACAAATTATACATATCCTCCATTGGCCGGATGATATCCTCTATTGTCTATATAATATCATGGTTGGATGATATCCTCTATTAGCTATATGATATCGTTTATGATTGTGACTATGATATCCTTTATTGGCGGGATGATATCCTCTATTGGCTATATGATATCATGGTTGGGTGATATCCTTTATTAGCTATATGATATCGTTTATGATTGTGTTTATAATATCTTTTATTGGCCAGCTAATATCCTCTATTAGCTATATGATATCATATAGCCAATAAAGGATATCATCTAGCCAATATAGAATATCATCTAGCTAGTAGAAATATTATCCAGTCAATAAAGGATGTCATATAGTCAATAGAGGATATTGTCCAACTAGTAGAAATATCATCCAACCAATGAAGGATATCATTCAGCCAATAGAGGATATCATTCGGCCAGTAGAGGATATCATCTAGCTAGTAGAAATATCACCAGCCAATAAAGGATATTATTCAGTTAGTAGAGGATATCATCTAGTTAGTAGAGGATATCATCCAACCAATAGAGAATATCATCCAGCCAATAGAGAATATCATCCAACCAATAGAGGATAACATCTCGCCAATTGAGGATATTAAAAATGTGCATTTTGTCAGTCCACACTGACGAAATATTTTGTCAGTCTGGACTGACACAATACCTTCTCTAAAAAAATAATGATAAAAAAAAATAAAAAATTAATCTACTAGTAATTTAGATATATTCTCCTGAGACCTATTACAATTTATTTATCTTTTACAAAGATTGAAGCAAACATAAAAGTATTACGGAACAAATTACCAGCCTTAGGCCTTGTTTTTTTTAACTTAATTTCAATTCAGTTCAGTTAAGTTCAGCTCCAATCAATTCAATTCAGTTCAGCTCTTAATTTGCTTATCTCATAAACAATTCATTTCATTTCAGTTCAATTTAGTTTAGTAAATTAAAACAGGCCCTTCCTAGTTCCTCTGTTATAAAGAAAATAGATTAAATTTAAATACATCTTTCGTAGTTTCGTGTCTATCTTGCTAATTTGAGATATCTACTACTTCCTCCGTTTCTTTTTAGGTGATACGTTTCTTTAGTCACGTTTGCCAATGCACTTATGCAATCATTAATATCTTTAATTATCGATAAGCAAAAATTACGAAAAGTTGATACTTTGAAAGTATATAACGTGAATAATCTAACAAGATCCCACGTGATTATATTTTTCATTACGTATAGAACACAAAATACGGTCAAAGGGAGGTGGATGAATAGTGCTAAAGTCAAAACGTGTCAACTAAAAAGAAACGGAGGTAGTATTTATTTTGTCTTTAAATATGCGACGAGGAATACAACATTTTAGATTCCACTTTTTTCAATGGTAAGAAGAAGGGGCTCATTTGAGGGAGGAGATAAGAAAAATCCCTCAAATGAGTCTCATAAAATTTGATCCCTGGATCTCACTCACCTCAGGGTTATGAGGTGAGAGCGATGTTACTACTCCATCACCTTAACCTCAATTGACTTATAGTTAATTGGTTACTGGTACATGACTACATGAATTAAGCTACGTAGCATGGTAGCAGTAAACTCCTGAGTCCTGAGACTCCTGACTAGTGACTATCTACAATACACGCCAATTTATACATGAAATGGCTCGAGTCGGTCCATGCCCACATAATGTCATCATATGTGGAGTATAATGCCACGTCACCTATGCGCACTCCTTTGTTTACTACTGATACCAACTTTTAGTTCTTTTCTATTATTAGATTAGATTGGATATTAATTAGCAATCAGGGTGCACGAAATCAAGTGCGTGCGAACATGGCTATGAATGCAAATTTCTCCATCCGTTGTTAACAAAGTCTTCAAAATACATCACGTAAATATCTTCATATTCATAAACGGAGTATTGAGTATATAGTAATTTTAATACTGAGTCAAATATAGAATGAAATTAATCTAAGGAAATTCATGGTTTATTTCTTTACAAATTTGACCCAAATAATTTACATGAGGCAAATAATTAGGGGCAGAGGGAGTAATATGGTGAGATGCCATCAGGGGCGGATCTTGGTTAGGGCAGGTAAGCACCCGGCCGGCCGGCCCCCCTCAAGCATATTTGAGTTATTGATTATAAATGAATTGATGTCTAATGATTACAAATTAAATTTTGTGGCATAGTGGTTAATTATTGTTATTTTTATGCAATAGGTTGTAGCGAAGACAAGAACTTAAATTGACAATTAATACACGTTAAATATCGATGGTTCGGATTGAGGGTGGGAGTTAGGGAGAGTTAGCAACGCAAAGAAGAGGAGAACATCGTAGTAGCGAAGACAAGGAGATTAAGAGAGAAGCGTTAGAGAAAATCGATAGATTGAATATCATTGTCATTGTAAAAGAGTAGAAATTTTCAATATTGTTGATAAAAATAAAACTATTCTTCATTAATATTGATAGTTGAATATGAGTTTTTAAGCATCTCTCCATGGAGAATCACTTAAGGTTGACTCTTGGCCTAATATCCCCCCTATAAAGAGAGAAGTCCTTTGTAACTATCGTAAGTAAGGAGAAAAGTGAGAATTCTACTTGTAGGGGATGAAAATTTGAACATCTCTTATAAAGAGTGGAAAGAAGATCTCCAACCACTAAGGGTATGTTTTTTTAACCTGATTTTCACTGATCTGAACTTATTTGAACTCTTAATCTGAACTTATTTGAACTCTTATCTGAACTTATTAGACCTTGCTAAAACTTATAGTTATAATTTGTACTTGGGTAACCCTTATCAGAACTTATTAAACCTGATCTGAACTTAGGGCCTGTTCTCCTTGACTGAACTGAACTGAAATGAATATTTTATAAGAGAAGGAAATTAGGAGCTGAACTGAACTGAATTTTAACGTAAGAGAACAGACCCTTATTACACTTGAAATAAGTAAAAATAAGGTGAATAAAACAGACCCTAAATCAACCTTGAATCTCTAATCTAAAGTCTAAACCGAACATAATCTACAGATTACAGGTTTTAAACGAAGTATTTAAAAGGAGCAATTAATAATTAATTCCTTTTCTTCTCTTTACAAAAAGAGTCGGTCCACCAAAATTGGAGAAAGAAACACAACAAACTAAAAAATGGTCTAATGGTAGCCTTGGTAGGAAATTGGTAGTAGGTGAAAATATTAACAAAAAATAATATTTTAAAAAAAATCAATTTTTGATTAAAATTAAAAAAAAAAAAAATCTAATTTGCTTTCAACCTCATGCTAACACACTGACCCACTCTCTCTCCTCTCTTCCTATATTAACCCCCCAATCTCCTCTCATTTCCCCTGCCATTCTCCCTCCTTTCACAGATTCAATCTCTTGTTGGTTCTTCTTCCCACCAACCTCAATCATGAAGGTTATTGACAAGATCAAAGCTTCAGAATCATCCAATCAAACCCTTTTCTCCTTCGAATTCTTCCCCCCCAAAACCGAAGATGGTGTTGAAAATCTCTTCGAAAGAATGGAAAGAATGGTCTCACATTCCCCTTCTTTCTGCGACATTACTTGGGGTGCTGGTGGATCTACTGCTGATCTCACCTTAGAAATCGCTAGTCGTATGCAAAACATCGTTTGTGTTGAGACTATGATGCATCTTACTTGCACTAACATGCCTGTTGAGAAGATTGATCATGCTCTTGATACTATTAAGAGTAATGGGTTGCAAAATGTTCTTGCTCTTCGAGGCGATCCGCCTCATGGACAGGATAAGTTTGTTCAGGTCGAAGGCGGGTTCGCCTGCGCCCTTGATCTTGTAAGCATTATAGTGTTGTTTGTGAATTTGAATTTAAGGGATTTTGTTTTGGGGTTAGATCTGATTGTTTGATTTTGTTGTGTTGTTTCAGGTTAATCATATGAGGAAGAAATATGGGGATTACTTTGGGATTACTGTTGCTGGGTACCCTGGTGAGCTGAGATTATTCCATTGTTTAGCTCAATTTTGTATTAGTTTATATAATTTTGGATTGAGAATGTGTTTTTGATTATTTTATTTTGTGCAAGTGTTTGGTGAATTATTATTGTTATTATTATTATTATGAATTAGCTCATTTGCTTGGATTTTTGCTTTAAATAGCTGCTCTAAAGTGATAATTGTGTGTTTTGTTTATAATTTATTTATTCTTTAATTAGCATCTTGAGGATCTTAATCTAGTTTAATAATGTGCTATTATCATAAAATAAATATTATAATGTTTTATTATAGATTGTGTAGTTTATATATATATATTAGGGGTTTAATCTGTATTTTATCAACACTCCCGTATTCCCTGTTAGAAATGTGTGAAAAATATTGTATTACTATTTAGTAGTAAATTATGATTGTATCCCTCATACTGTTTAGTAAGATAGTACAAGATTATAGTGAGAAATTTCACAATTGTCCCATGTATTAAGACTGGATTGTATACAAATTTGGAGGGGTGAATTTTATTTGTTTTTTATTTTTTATTTTTAGGAATGGAGGGGTGAAAATTAATCAAGTGATTTCATGGTTTTCCATTGTCCTGTTTAGATGTAGAAAATTTCTTTGTGATTATAAACTTTTTGTTGTGTAGAATTTCAATAGTGGTAGTTCTGGTTTTTCTCATAGATTAGTTTTTATCTTGATGTCATTTTTTTGAATAATTTAGAGGCACACCCTGATGCTATTAGTGAGAATGGTTTGGCAACACCAGAAGCATATGCTAGTGATCTGGCTTACTTGAAGAAAAAGGTGATTTCTCCCTTTTTCATCCTCAATGATAATGTTTTAAGATTGGTTTACGTGGATAAACGCAATACATTAAGTTTATGGATAGTGATCATTTTCTGCAATTATGCTTGTGCTTACACTGGTTTTCTGCAAATGATTTAGGTTGATGCTGGTGCTGATCTTATCGTCACACAGTTGTTTTACGACACTGATATCTTTCTGAAGTTTGTTAATGATTGCCGCCAAATTGGAATCAATTGCCCAATTGTTCCTGGCATTATGCCCATTAATAACTACAGAGGATTCATAAGAATGACTGGTTTCTGTAAAACCAAGGTATAGGATATTTTTTATTTTCATGTGTTAGATATAGATGAGGTCATTTCTTATTGACATTTTTAATTAATTCTGGGATTTAAATTGTATATTGCTTTTAATCTGATGGTTCTTAATGCTCTTAACTAACTTGCATGATTTGGCTGGGAAAACGTTGTAGATTCCTCAAGAGATTACTGATGCATTGGAGCCCATCAAGGACAACGATGAAGCAGTGAAAGCCTATGGTATTCATCTTGGAACTGAAATGTGCAAGAAGATTTTGGCTAGTGGAATCAAACAGCTTCATCTCTATACCTTGAATATGGACAAGTCTGCACTAGGAATATTGCTGGTAGCTTCTCACATCCTACTCCATGTAAATGGATTGTTTACTTGTGATATGTTGATTTATATTTTATAATACAATGCTGCAGAATCTTGGTTTGATTGAGGAGTCCAAAATTCAAAGGCCATTACCTTGGAAGCGGCCAGCTAATGTTAATCGCACTAAGGAAGATGTCCGGCCCATTTTTTGGTATGTACTATGTACAATGCTTTATATTGTGAAATTATCTTGGAGGGTAACTATTTTTGTGAGAATTAGATTTCCTATCTTTAAAATCTATATCTGATGATATTAATTTGTTTGGCATTCTTGCTAATTGGATACAGGGCTAACCGTCCAAAAAGTTACATTACCCGTACTAAGGGATGGGATCAATACCCACAAGGGCGATGGGGTGATGCTCGTAATGCTTCTTATGGAGCATTAAGTGACCATCAGGTAGCTTGATAAGCCTTTCTCTTCATTCTGTTTATGGCCAATATCTTTGTAATGTTGCTGAAACTAGCATACACAAGTATATTTGAATATGTAACTATTGAGTAAGCTTACATGAGTGGTACAAAATAATCTCATGTTCTAAGCTGGGGAATACTCCCTCTGCTGTTACCAAAGTAAAAAGGGGCAATTTACTTATTGTAACTATTTTAGAAGTCATGTACTACGATTTTTTGAGGATGGGAGTGTGGACAAAGTTTTAACACGAGCCTTAACCTATCGCTAGGCACGCTAGCCATATAAATTATCCATTCTGCGGGACACAGAATATGTGTAGCAACTATTTTCTTTGAAACACCCTTCCATTGTATGAAAGTATCTGGAAGGAATATGTGTAGCAACTATTTTCTTTGAAACACCCTTCCATTGTATGTAAGGTCTTCCACCAAGAAGCCTTCACTTCAATTTGCCAGACTGTCAATCTCATCTGTTGAGATGTAAACACTTTTGCCAATCAAATTCATGATCTTGCTATGTAAGTTCTAGATAATATTCGTGGTGTAACATATTTTCTGTTACATGTTCAGATTGCCTCCTGTTTGTCTATGCTTACTCGTATTATTTTCTAGATCATGTTGAATGTAAACACTTTTGCCAATCAAATTCATGATCTTGCTATGTAAGTTCTAGATAATATTCGTGGTGTAACTGAATAGAGTTACACTCATAAGAAAAGTTAATTATTGACTGATGCTTGCTGCTTTATCACTGCCTGCATAATTCGTCCTTGTAAGCTATCTGCAGTTAATTCTTTTTGTCGGTTTTATATTCTTGTATGTGCTTTAGTAACATGTAATAGTTTCTTTGTGATTGCTTCCTCTTGGACTTGTCTAGGAAAGTCTTGAGCTTGCATTATCATGATAGTGAATATCAGCACCTCCACTTAACTATCAAATTTTTCTGCTGCAGTTGAGACTATGAGTTGTCTCTCCAAACATGTCCTTAATGTTTGCTACTTAAAATCATTGGCCACATTACGCTTCTCTGATTTCATTGACAGTTTATGAGGCCACGTTCACGTGATAAGAAGCTGCAAGAAGAATGGGCTATTCCACTCCAAAGCGTTGAAGATATAAATGAGGTTAGATTTCTATTACTGCTGACTTATACTAAAAAGTTGGTGGCATGTTGATTAGCATTTTTATGGGGCCTGATGTTTTCTTTGTTATTTCAGATATTCAAGAACTTTTGCCTTGGTAAGCTGAAAAGCAATCCTTGGTCTGAAATAGATGGTCTTCAGCCAGAAACTAAGATCATAGATGAACAATTGAGCAACATTAATAAGAAGGGCTTCCTCACTATCAACAGCCAACCTGCAGTTAATGGAGAAAGATCAGACTCCCCTACTGTTGGTAAGTTTCTAAATACTTGCAGATGTTCACTTTTAGTGGGAACCCTTCTGTAATTTTATGCTTAACTCTGTTAAATTCGCAGAAGTAATTTGTCGACTGATGAATTTTTACCATTTAGCTGTTTGAACAGTATGAAATTCATCTTCAATATTGTGTTGATGGAAGTAAATATATAAAGAGAATATACTTGTTTAGAAATATTCCTGCAGCAGTCTATCTGTGTATAGCTTGCTGGTTCATGTCTATTGGTGTTTCTTAAATTTAATTTCGTTCTCTTTGGTATTCTGGATTTGAGGTCAACATTACCCTATTAGTATTGTAGCCATGTTATCTGCTTTTCATGTGCTGGCGTGCTGCCTTCCCCTGGAATCTTGTTGCTGTTACTGTTACTGGGGAATGTTTACCAATAGCCCATAATGTCTCTTTTCCTCGGCTTAATAAATATATTTCCTCGTACCCTATAGACTAATTTGTTGACCCGAACTAAGAATGAGGATCATCGTGCTTGACTGGTATGGCAAATTGCCATTTTTTTTTGATGGTTTCCAATTCAATCTTCATTGCTTTCCTTTGTCATTGACTGTGCCATGTACTACCTATTATTCTATTATACATGAATCTTTGCTTTGTCTGAATACTTGTATTGAATTAGCTACATTGCTAAGAGAAAATGCCTAAAATAAATGATCATTTTTTGTGTAGGATGGGGTGGGCCTGGTGGATATGTATACCAGAAGGCTTACGTGGAATTCTTTTGCTCAAAGGAGAAGTTGAGTGCGCTTGTTGAAAAATGCAAAGGCCTCACACATATAACCTACATGTCGGTGAACAAAGGAGGAGATTGGATCTCAAATGTTGGTCAAACTGACGTGAATGCAGTGACATGGGGTGCATTCCCTGCAAAGGAAATAATACAACCAACCGTTGTGGATCCTGCTAGCTTTATGATCTGGAAAGACGAGGCATTTGAAATCTGGTCAAGATCATGGGCTCAATTGTATCCTGAGGGAGACTCATCCAAGAAATTGCTTGAAGAGGTTTGTGCCTTTGGACATTTTTTCCCCTTGTTAAGTTAGCTTCTAATTCTGAAAGACTACACTTTGCTGTAGACATTGCATCACTTTGGTCTGACTATTTGTGACTTTTACAGGTGCAAAACAGCTACTACTTGGTCAGCTTGGTCGACAATGATTACGTCAGTAGTGATCTGTTTTCTGTTTTCGCTTCTCTTTGAGATAAGAGTGATCCTTCTACATTATTTCTCTATTTGCTTAATATTTTATCCAATTGGGCATGAACTTTGTCCATTCCCAGTGTTGCCATTAGATTTAGTTGAGCTTGTAATACCATAATCTTGTGGGATTTTGCGATCTCCCAAGCCTTCCAATGCAAATTGCATGGTGAGTTTCATCTACTTATTACACCTTCTGTACCATTTGATTTGAAATATGTAAGCATTTGCTTCTGGTTCTGCATTATTAATCGTTTACCTGGGTAATCTCGCAAGAAGTTGAATAGGTTGATTGTAGTGAGCAAAATGGATGAAATGTATTGTACAACGATACAACCTATTGTACTATAAGGTTAAGCATCACCCATTTAATAGCTTTTCAAGGAAGGTCGCATTTCAGAATTCGTAAAGTTTTGATGACAAATGAGTTTTTTCCTGTTTCCAAGTCTTTGATTCTGCTTGAATTGGACAGTATCGTACTCATAAATTCATAAATATAAATTGCAATCAAACTAGTTAATATAAAAGCAGGTAAGTCTATTAGCTAAATCTATTTATCGATTGTAGGATTGATCAACGGTTTCATAAATGGTGTTTGTTCTCATCAATCGCACTTCATATAGCATATCAAGAATACTGAGAATGTTGTGAACAAATTTCTTCAATTGACTCCTAACCAAATGTGACCTACTAAAGTGGATTGGATGGAGTAAAATGATTGATAATTAAAACCTATTTTAATGGACAAAATTGTCCATAAACTAAGTAGAGATTGTTATAGGAGTAACATGTAAGCAATATGTTCTTACTCCTAAAGCAACTCAATAATACTTTTTCATTGGGGATTTCTGTGACCACTTGAAAGTTGTCAAATATTTCAGGGAGTTTATATCTGTACAATATCATGCTCAATAAGCAAACATAAGCTGCCACAATATCATGCTGCACTTTTTGGCTTATACATACACAGAATACTCTTGTAAATTCTTCATCAAAGAAATGCAAGGATTAAATTTCGTAAACGTATATAAATCTGTACAGTGTACATTACAAATGGACTTAGTGTCGTAAAATGGCACAACTCATTTTGATTTGGGTAGTAATCGCCCAACAGTTACAAGTACTAAATTATGTCACAGTTAATGAACAAAATTGAAAGAATAGGATAAAAGCATCAGCCGGGTGTAGGTTTCATTAAGATATATTCGCATCTTTTAGGGATTTGGAAACCACAGGACCTGCAGAAGTCCTCATGTAATGCCCATCAAGCATTGCAATGCAAGCAGCATCAGTCTTGAGATGGGGCTGAACTAATTCCCATATCTTTTTCTTCTGAATCTGAATTTGACCAAAACAAAAAATAAAAAAAAAAATAAAAATGAGACGCACAAGGAATACAGCAGCATAGTTTAATATTCAAATCACCAAAGCCTACTTCGGGTACCTCTCTCTTTCAAATCTTAAAAGGGTATATGATTATATGAATAACAAAGATAAGTTCACTCACAGGCCGCAAATACAAAGTCACCACACAATCACAGAGAGACTGAAAGCAGAAAAACTACCAACAAGCATACAATTCTTTACGCATATAATATTAAGCACAAAGTACCAACAGGCATACATTTCTTTACTGTACAATCAAAATCACAAATTGAGAGAAGAGACTACGCTTCCCTACTTTAGAGATCTATAATGACCCAGTTTGCCGTGTCCGCCCTGTCCGGTAAAGATGTTGTTTGGTTATATTATAATAATTTCCTCTGCCAGTTGCACAGTAGGCATTAAATTGTAGGATCGGCTAAAGCAATGGTGGCTGTAGTCCTGTAGACATCAAGCCTTTCTTTGACTAAGGATATTAAGAATGCCTTTCGATGCATGAGTTTTTCAGGTAGGAAAAATAGGTGTTATTTAAATGACATGAAAGAAGTTGTAATCAAAGGACAAGGTGCCCCCTAGGATGAACAAAGTCCTATAAGAAAAACAGTTAAACCATCCAAAAAGCCAGCAGAATTAAGGCAACGACAATATAAAAAATTGCATTTGACACCATTAATGGTAATTGTATGACGGTAAGACCACAGCCCTTCTGAATATCTAGTTTGCAATATGAAGATGGCAAGTCATCCAATGCAGTGATGGGGGTAGAACCACTCTAGAGGATTTTATAGCTATTAGGATCAATACTTTCAATTATAAGCAGGTGCAAAACTTTTTGTACAGCTACATTCACTGCTTACTTGAAACTGAAATGTTTAGTAGATCCCAACTGTAGTCACTATTCATTTCATCTTCAATCCCAGAATTGAAGCACACACACACACTAGCATTGCATTTCCTTTCAATTTCTATTTCAAAAGTAATGACTTCAAAAGATACTATTAGTACCAAAATGTCCAGCAATGCTAGGATGTATACTACATATTCCTCTAAATCTCTAACTCAAGCATCTGGCCTAGCTTTTAATATTGCTAGGATGAGTATTAAACTTCAGTAAAGGGGGATGATTAGCCGAAAATTAAGCAGAAACTTCATACCTGATTAGCAGTGGCAGCGGCAGTTTGATTTTCCTTTTCCTCTTCTGAGCCAAACCAGATTCTTTCACCAGGAACTGAATCCTCAGGAGGTACAAGGAGCTCTACATTCTCATGTGACGCATCAGAAGCAGCCATAAGCATACCATTCGACTTGATGCCACGCATGTTTCTTGGTTTTAGATTGGCAAGTACAAGCACCTTTTTGTCCTGCATTTTTGGAAATATTAAACCTTTGAAACCTGGGAAGGTTACAAAAGCTCAATATACAGTAAAGACCTTAAAACAAGCAGGAAAAGCATGAGAGATTCCCTCATATCACACAATTCAGAAAACTATATTTATAAAAAAAATTAATTAGTCAAGCAGAAAACTTTTCAGAACAGTTAACTAATTTCTTTCTTGGTAAATGCACCAAACAGCATTCAAAAGAAGTATGCTCCTTATCCTGAAGCAAACAAATGCATAGCATTAATTAGAAGCCATATAAGCAACGCTGCAAGATCATCCCCATCATTCTCGATATAATGACATCTCTCTCAACATAGGTTATCCGCCTTGGATGCGATAAGGGTCCTGAAGGAGAGGGGGGGGGGGGGGTCATACGTATGCAGCCTTGTCCTATGATAACAAAGGCTGAACTCTTCACCTCTTGATTTGATATACAATATTTGTCAACTAATGTACAATAGATAAGAACTACGGGAAGTATAATGAGAAAATTAAATTTGGTTCTTTATAATCAAAGAGTCAAAATTTTCTTTGATTTGATGACCCTTCTAGCCACAATAGTATCCTAGGCCTTCCTTATATTTCTTACGCTTCACCTACTATTGTATTATCTTTCCCCCACTATAACTCCTACCAATTATCTACCTCATAGATTAACATTGATAATATATATATATATTTTTTTTATTGTGTCATCATTGATTAACAATAATAAAATCATCATTATTAATATGGTTATAGTTACTTTGTACAAAGTATTTTCTTGATTATTTTATGTAGTAAACAATGAGAGACGTGCGAAATGTAGATGTATAACAATTATTGTGAAAAAAGAGATGATGGGTGTGAGAGTAAAGAGAATGAAGACACAAGTATAGTAAAATATGTCACTATTTTAAGAAGATGACAATTAAAAGCCATTGTTACATTATGAAATTATAGCTATTAGATCAAAATTCAGCCATTCAAAATAAATGCATTTTGCTGGGAGAAGAATTTAGTGAAATCCGACATTTGCCAATCAGCTTTAATTGGCAGTACCTTAAACCGTTTTGGATGAAAGTATCACTTTGTTTTTTTACATTATCTAAGACAACAAGAGTTCAACCTCTTGTCAAAACAAAGCTTCTCCTAATTAAATTGAAATTCTAGTTTGGGATAGCCAAGGATGCTATCTTTGGCAAACATTAAATAACAATTCCATTATTTTGAAACAATCAAACACTTCAACCCTCCCCCCCCGCCCCCCCCCCCCCACAGAAAAGATTACAAAGTAATAGGGTATATACCTTCAAGACCAGTCTATGATCAATACTAACTACAGCTTGGTAACAATGTTAGCCTCCACCAATGAAGAAGACGATAATTCAACCCAAACCTTTCTCAATTTGTCAGAACTCAGAAGGCCTGATCCTACTCACAGTCGCCCTCCATGAATCAAAATGAAATGTTAAGCAAATTTAATACGGAGGGCCATGTACAATAGCCAACCAATGCTTTTGTTTTCAAAATCTTTTGTTTTTCCTAGTTTGTTAATTGTAATGATTTCTTTGTACTGTGTTAGTGGACAAATTCTTTTTCAATTTTGTCATTCAGATCATACCCCATGGACCCTGAAATCTTCAAAGTTATGTATCATAGAGCTACTTCACACAGAGTAAACCTATCATGGTATCACCCCCAAATTTTAAGTCAAATAAACAAGAAGATGAAATCTTCAACCCAAAAAAGATCATAAATCTCATCTTAAACCAACAAAATCATGGAAACAAAGTAGCATATACTTTTACTTCCTCAACCAAGCTTGGGCATAATAGTAGAAGCAAGTGCACCTATCAGTAGCCTAGCAGAAAGGTGTTCCATGCCAAGTCATTAATATGTCTCATGCTTTCTTGCAGTAACTGTAGCCTCTCAGGAATGTCAACAAGACAACAACTGAATCTTCAATGCATTGCTAGTACATCCAAGAAATCTAAATTGGCTAGTTGTAGCACCAAGTTTTATAAAAGAAATTACTATCTTAAACCTTTACCCAAAGTATTGTGAAATTGGCCAAGAATTTCAAATAGCAAGAACATGATGGCCTACTTTACGGTCAATTCTATTCTGTTCAACAAATTATTGTCTTAACTCATACATGTATACACTTCTTTTGTCTGGAATAAGTCAAAAAAAATGTCTTAATAACGCCTTAAGATCAAAGGTGCAAAGTGAGCCCCTTCATTGCCAATTAAAGCATTAACAATGCATCAATAACAGTCATAGCTCTACCTAATCTTCTATTTCATCTCTACTGGAACAATTAAAAACACATAATACTACATAACTACTTAGTACTTGTGTTTCCAACAATAATGTTAATGCCAACAAGCTTAGATACCAGATTAAATCCCGTCTACATCATTTGTTCTTTATACCCCAAAAACAATCCAATATAATTACTACCAACTAAAAGCAATCAATAAAAACAAAACACAAATCATCCACACTACACCACAAATCAATCTCAACCCTAAACACAAGAAAAAAAAAAAAAAAAAAAAAAGAGCTCAATTTCATCAATGGTAAAAGAAGAAATGACATATATACCTGAATTTGATCAATGGGAACATACTTAACAAGCCCACTACAAATAGTCCTAGGCTCATCTTCCCCAACATCAACTTCCTCCACATACAATGAATCAGCATCAGGATGCTGCCACGCCTTCACCACCTTCCCAACCCTAATATCCAACATATTCGCCGCCTCCTTCACGGCCGCCATGTCCGGAACAGGGGGCTCCGATTGAGGGGGAGAACCCGAATCGACAACGGCTGAAGTGAAAGTTGAAGACAAAGTAGAAGCATCTGATGAAGTACAAAGGAAGCGGAAATGGCGGGATGGACTAGAAGGGGATGGAGTGAAGGGGAGGTGAGAGATTGAGGAGAGAGAAGGGAATGTGGAGGTGGGTTTGGTGGTGGGAGAAGAAGGGAGGAGAGAGAATGGGAGGAAACGAGGAGGAATGAAGGTATAGTGGTTATGGCGGTACAAGAGAATTGTTCCTCTTGCTTTCAAGAAATGGTTTGCATTTGCTGCTGCCATTTTTGTTTCTTTGATTGATTGTGTTTTGGTCTTCTGGTTGTGTAATCTCTTCTCCTTTGTTTTTCTACTCCGTATTTTAATTTTTATATATCCGACATCCGATAAAATAAAATAAACAAAAATAAATAAATAAATAAAGTACAGTAGGATTGACCGCCCGAGGGTGGATCAATATAAAGCATTTTGCGGGTAATATAGGAAAAGAAGAATATAAAGGATAAAATTTGTTTCGGGTGAAAACAATGGGACCTTGCCGAAGGTCCAATGAAATGGTGAAGACTGGGCTCGGTCCAAGTGATGTTGGGCCGAGGATTTCCTGCACAGCAAACACACGTAAACTAGCCTCGGGGGTGTTGCCGAGGAAGGCCCCTCCGATGCTAAAGTCAGTACAATGTGTAGAGAGAAAGCTATGCAAGAGAATTAATTGCTTGAGGCTTTGTGTGAATGTATATGTGTCTTTCTTTTGTACAAATACAATATTGATGGCTTTTATACCTTGGCATATATGGGAGAAGTGGGCCTTGGCCCAATTGACTTGCCTTGTGGACTGATCTTGACTTTAGCATAATTGGAGAGTTGAACCTTGACCTTGGGCTTGTAATTGGATCATTTAATGACTAGGCCCAATTGGACTAAATTGGATCCAAACAACTTGCCCCCCAGACCCGATTTGGAAGTATGACGGGTCGGGTTTAATTAATCAGAAAAAAGGAGGGAAGTAAATGATTTAATTAATCCAAAAAATTTGAATTTAAACAACAATTAATGAAATAACGGCGGCTGGATGGATAGTTTATGGAAGTTGGACGGATAATGGGTGGTTAATCAAGAGGAGATGTGTTTAACGGTTACTTAGTGAGGTATTTAAGAGAAATTAAAGGCGCGGACTCCCAGAATTCCCATTTCTGGAAATATAAGCAAGAGAAACGCTCTCTCTCTCTCCTCATTTCTTCACGAACACGAACTCCGACTTGCGTAAAACCCTTGAATCCGCATCAAAACTTCCTTGAACCCCCGAGAATTAAGCTTAGAAACTGAAATTCGTCACTACCAACTTGTAGATCGGCAAATTCCGCTTCAGATTAAGGTAATTTCCTTCGATTTTTGTTTGATTTTCTTCGAATTCGAACTCTTTCCCCTTTTTCTTCGACTTTTTCTTCGAAACTCAACAATGGTGAGAGGAGTTAGAGGCAGAGCCCGTGCTCCAAGAAGCGCAAGGCAATTCCCAGATCCTCGAAATGGGACTGGGACATGGAATGGAGAAAGAGTGGGGCCTGACCCTGCTGAGGGGATTAGGGCGACCCTAATTTCATCGGCGCCTCCTGAAGGATCAGAGGAGCCAAGTGCTTCTGGGCGGAACGAAGAGGTTCCCTCCGATCTTTGGGATGTTCTCCCCGGATACCAGGAATGGGAGGACGCTGAAGTAGCCTCAGCCATGATAAAGAACTGCCCCTACCCTTGGTGGGTAAAGCATGCCGATGTGTATCGGTTTGCTGAACAGATTGAGCTGCATTACGGCATCATGGAGGCTGATGGGTATTGGTGTAGAATGCCCGTTGCATCGGACAGAATCCATCGTCCACCCCCGGGGTATGTGGGGGTGTACACAAGACAGCTTCAGTATTTGCTGAGGTTCCCTTTGGACTTATTTGTCCGAGATTTGCTGATTCACTACAGGATCTCCCTGTGTTAGCTAACTCCTGTCAGCATCCGAAGGGTGATGACATACTTATGGGTCTGCAAGTTCATGAAATACATCCCCAACTTGCACTGCTTTAAGAAAATCCATAAGCTGGTGCCGAATATCCAGAGTGGACATGGGGATCATGGTCCTGGGTGGTTTCGGATTGACTCTCGGCCTGGTTATCTGACAATGTGGCCGAATGATTCTTCGGATAAGGAGTGGAGAGGCCAGTGGATCTGGGTTAGGGCGCCCACAGATCCAGACCATCCTTTCGTCTTCAGCGCTCCCCGATACCTCTCCATCCCTGACCCAGAAATGCTCAGCTTGGGCCCTTTAGAAAACGATGGCCAAGGAGATCGTAATCTCGATCAGGCTAACATTTTTGGGAAGGCTGATAACCCAAGGGGGAGAGGTCGTCTGAAGACCATTCCGGCAACTTGGCTCCCTAATAACCATTACATCTTTCAGGAGCATATGCTTGCTGCTGTCAGCCTCAGCCGAAAGTTCAGAGATGGTAAGCTATTTCGGATGGGGCCGAAGCCTTTTATTTTTATCTTTTTGCTTTCGCATTTATACTTTATTTGGCGTTTTGACGTTTGCTGAGCTGACTCATGTTCATTTTCTATGCTCAGTGCTGAACGAAATCACTGCCAAGGTTGACTACGAACGTCTCGGCGTTGACCAAGGAAGGACAATCCTGAACCGAGCCCCTTCCATTACTGAGTCCAAAGATCGCGCTGTTCACTTGGACTCAACTCACTTTCAGATAGAAGCTTCTGCCCTCTATCAGCGGCAGAAACCCTGGTGGAAGAAGAGAGATCCTTGGAGCCAATTCCTGGACGAGGAACTCGAAGCTGCTCGTACTGCCGAAGAGGTTGCACGAGCTGCTGAAGCTTTGGAAGGAGGAGAAGGGTCCTCCAGGGCTGCTGAAGAAGAAGCAGCAGCAAGGGCAGCTGAAGAAGAAGACGAGGCTTTGCTGAAGACCTCAGTGAGTTATAATTAGCTTTTCAGCTTCAAAATTTCCTTTTTTTTTTACTCACGTTCTTCCTGCCCCCCCTGTCTTTTGCAGTCTGAAGAGACCAAAAGACGAAGAGAAGGGAAAGCTCCTGTTCGTCCCGAAGATCAAGTCCAGGAGGAATCCGAAGACTCAGAAATGGACGAACAGCCCCTTCGAAAAAGGAGAAGACGGATGGCCATCATCGGCCCTCACGACTTCCAGACGAGGCCGATGTCTGTCGGCATAAGCATAAGGGAACCTGAGGAAGGCGGTGGATCGCCGAGGGTTCCTCAGCCACCACCCCAGTCTCCGCCGAAGACCCCTCCACCACCTCCTGAGATGGAGGTGGATCAGAGAACTCCCGATCCCAAGGGAGGGGTTCTAGAGGAGGAAGAGGTTCAGGAGAGTGCTGCTGAGCACAATGCCGAAAGTGCTGTGAAGCCCGTTGCTGAGGGTTTCTCAGCTGATATTGCCAGGGAGGTTGAGGCTTTCGTCCTCAGCCCTGAAGAAGAAGCAGAGGTCATAATCATTGACTCTGCTGAGAAGGAAGAGAAGGCTCCTGCCGAAGAAGATGCCGAGCCCTCTAAGGTTCAAGAAGCTCATGAGTCTTCCTTTCCTTCATTCCAGACGCTGCATTCTGGAGAGATGGGTTTCTCGGCCCCCCGAATTACCATTCCAGATCACATCTGGGACCTCATTTGGGGCCAGAACCGAGAAGGTGCTGCATCCTACTTCGGCAATTTCGCTGGCTTAACTGAAGTAGATAGGGCGAGGATCTGGTCGCTGAAGGCCACTGCTGGGATGGGCGAATCCAGCAGATCAGTTCCAGACCCTGCAAGGTCGAATCAACTGCTGATGATGCAGGTAAATCCTTATCCTTGTTTTTATTTTTCAATTCAGCTCCCCAGTTCAGTTTTTTTTTTTTTTACTGAGTTGTGCCTCTGTTTCTAGTTTGTGCACAATCAGACTCTCACTGTAGAGCTGATAGACTCCCTGCAAGACAGGGTCGACGCCGCCGATCATGCAAGAAAGGTGGCAGTCGAGGAGCTGAAGCTTGCTCAGCTGAAGCAAGCAGCAGTTGAGGAGAAGCAGAAGGAGGGGGAAGAATATGAGAAAAAGGCTGTTGAAGCCCTCCAAACCTTCTGCGCTGCAATGGAGAAGGAGGTTTTTCCCCCACTGATAGAAGGGGAAAACTTCCTTCGGGATCATCTGGGAGTGGACATCTCCAAGTTCAAGGCTGCCATTGAGAGCCGAATTCGAGAAGGAGCTGCTGCACAGTCTGAGATGCAACAAAAATTAGAAGCTTTGGAAGCCAGTAGAATGGCTGTTGAAGAAAAGCTCCAAGCTCAAAATGTCCAACTCTCAGAGGCTGCTACTGCTGCTGAAGCTGAGAAAGCCAGGCTTCAAGAGGCTGAGGATCAGCTAAGGGTCAAAGATGATGAGCTGACCTAAGTGAAGACTGAAGCTTCAAAGGTTCAGCAAGAGCTGAACAAGCAGAAGGATGCCTCCTCCAAGCTCGTTGAAGAGCTGAACCAATCCAAGGACTTGGAGGAGGTACAGAAGAAGTTGGCTGACGCTGAAGCCCTGCTCAAGGTCCGTATCTATACTCAAGAGGAGTATGATATGGGTTTCAAGAATGGGTTCAGAGTGTGCCGAAGACTCTGTCTTCATGCTGAGCCGAAGCTGGACTGGTCCCAGTGTGCTGAATGGGTCTAGGATCTAGAGGATCCCCATATGAAGTTCCCCACTCCTGTTGAAGCTGAGATCCTTGCGGCTGAAGAAGCCGAAGAAGAAGAAGAGAGGAGGGAACTTGAAGCCGAACAGCGGGAAAGGGAGGCTCAACAGGGTGCACAGCCTGCTTCATCTGCTGCTGGAGCTGAAGCCAACATGGGACCCAGCACTGCTGACAGTCTGATCCTCGGGCTGAAGCATAGGAACTCGGGCAGTCGTCTTCAGAATCTTGCGGTTCATCATGTGATCAACCTTAGACTTGCCGCTTTTGAAATTTTTTGCCTTGTTTTTTGCTTCAGCTTGCCTTGATGTACAAACTGCTTTATCTGTTTTTGTATGTACTTCGGCAGCTGTATTTTTCCGCTTGTGGGCGGCTGCCGATATTTCATTATGTCCTTTGAACACTCTGAACTTTGTAGCTCGTTTTCTAAGTACTTGAGCTTTATCTGATGCATTTTTCTTCAATTGCTTTGTCTTATTTTGAATGCTTTACTGTTTCTGAACTTGAAAAATTTCCGCAAAAATTTGCTAAGTACAAAGCTTTCAGCTCGAAGAATTCTGCTGAAGATAAACTTGCACTGATAGTGCTTCTTGCCCCCCTTAGTAATCTGAAGACTCAGGTCTTTGGATTACTGAGTTGGGTTTCTGTCTATCTTTAAAAATGGATATCTGAAACACAAGGCCAACTGAAGGCAATGTTTCAGATAATGGCTTTCTGGGATACAAGGCTCAGTTAAGGCAATATCCCAGACTTGTCCATGGACTCATGTCTTTGGAGAACAAGTCTTACTGAAGTTTAACTTCAGCTGAAAGACCAGAGTTCTATAAAAAGACGAGTTTGTCAGCAATCTGAAACCCAGTTACCCGAAGGCGAAGGTTTCAGACGAGGCTGAATAAAAACCCTTAAAGAGTAGATAGAATGAAGAAAACTTGAAAGGATAGAAAGTTGCAAAAATAATAGAAATGGTGGCTCTGAAGCCTTTCATTAATAATTCGAAATGTACTTACAAAGATTGCTCTGCCCCGAAGGATTTACACATGATATTTCTTAAGTACATCAGCATTCCAGTGATTTTTCAGCTCGATTCCATCTAACTGACGAAGTCTGTATGTCCCTGGCTGAAGCTCATCATAAATTTCATAAGGTCCCTCCCATGCAGCTGAGAGTTTCCCATGGATTCGGCCTTTCTGAACTACAGCAGCATTCCGAAGGACAAGGTCTCCAATTTTGAGAGGCCTTGCATGGACCCTTCGGTTGTAAAATTTTCTGATTCTCTGCTTGTAAGCAGCCATTCTGTCTCGGGCTGAGTCTCTCACTTCGTCAAGGAAATCTAGGGATTCCTTCATAAGTTGCTCGTTCTCAGCCGAGAAGTGGTGCACTCGTAAACTTTCAGAGCCGATTTCCACTGGAAGAACGGCTTCGGCACCATACACCAGCTCAAAAGGTGAATAGCCTGTTGCCTCTTTTTCAGTTGTCCGAAGTGACCAGAGAGTTCCTGGGAGCTCCTCTATCCACTTAGACTTTTGATCTTCGACCCTTTTCTTCAAAGCATTGAGGATTTGTTTATTTGCAGCTTCGGCTTGGCCATTACCTTGTGGATGACAAACTGCTGAATATGCCAATTTGATGCCGAACTGGTCTGTGTACCGCCTCAGCGGTAAATTATCAAATTGCCTCCCATGATCGAAGACAAAGACCTTCGGAATACCGAAGCGAGTGATAATGTTCTGCTAGATAAATTTCCTAACAGTTTGCTCTGTGATGTTCGAAGCTGCTTCAGCCTCAATCCATTTGCTGAAATAGTCTATGCCGACTATTAACCATCTTTTTTGGTAAGGTGCATCTGGAAAGGGTCCCAAAATATCCAGCCCCCATTGGACAAATGGAAGCGGATTAAGGATCGGCTGAAGGTCTCTAGCTGGCTGATGGATGACTGGTGCGAATTTTTGACATTTTTCGCATTTTCGGACCAGCTCCTTAGCGTCTGAGATCATGGTGGGCCAGTAATATCCGGCCCTCAATGCCTTGTGGGCTAGGGTCCTTCCCCCAATGTGGTTTCCACAGATGCCGAGGTGAATTTTCCGAAGGATGTAATCTGCATCTGTTGGTCCTACACATTTCAGCAATGGGGCTGAGAAGGACTTTTTCAGAAGCTCTCCTCTGAAGACGATGAACCTTGAGCTAGTTCTTTTCAGTTTGGAGGCCAAAATTCTGTCTTCGGGAATTTCTCCCCGAAGCTTGAAAGCTAGGATGGGGTCCATCCAGCTGGGCTCTGGGTCGGCGCAGCACACTTCAGGTGCTTCGTCGACACTTCTTTCTCGGCGCACTTCCACATATACGGATTTGTTCAGCTCGGTGAGAGTTGAACTGGCAAGTTTGGAGAGTGCGTCGGCCTGAGCATTCTGACCCCTTGGGATCAGCTGCACTTCAAAGGTTCTCAGCTTTGCAATTACTGATTTGATCTTGGTAAGATAAGCTATCATGGAGGGCTCTTTGGCCTCGTAGCTGCCACCGATCTGATATGCAACTAGCTGAGAATCTGTTTTCAGACAGACATGCTCGGCTTCCAGAGATATGCACAATTCTAGGCCCGCGATTGCTGCCTCATATTCAGCTTCGTTGTTAGAAGCCTTGAAAGAAAATTTGAGTGCATACTCGAAGGATTTGCCTTTGGGAGAGGTTATCACTACCCCTGCCCCCGAACCATTTACGGTGGAGGATCCATCCGTAAACACGGTCCAGATTTTGTTTTCATCGTCTAACGTCTCTTGGTACGAGCATTCGGCCAAGAAGTCCGCTAGAGCTTGAGCCTTGATGGATGTTCTCGGCTGGTAGCTGATGCTGAATTCAGTGAGCTCGAAAGCCCACTTGGCCAGCCTACCGGATTTTTTGACCTTGCCGAGAACTTTTTCCAGCAGCTGATCAGTTAAGACCACTATCTGATGGCAATCAAAGTAGGGCCTCAACTTCCGAGCAGCTACCACTACTGTAAAGGCAACTTTTTCGAGTAGAGGGTAACGAGTCTCGGCATCCGTCAGAGTGTGACTGACGAAGTAGATCGGTTGCTGAATTTTATTTTCTTCCCTCAGCAGCACTGCACTGATGGTAGCTGGGCTGACAGCTACGTACAGATACAAAGTTTCCCCCTCCACTGGACTAGCCAGAGTTGGGAGTTGAGCCAGATGCTCCCGAAGCTGCTTGAAGGTCTCTTTTTGCTCTTCTTCCCAAACGAGCTCTTTTGTTTTTGGGAGTTTCAAGGCTTTGAAGAAAGGTATTCCCTTGTCCGAAGCTCTGGAAATGAACCTCGAGAGGGCTGCCATCTTCCGGTGAGCCGCTGAACGTCCCTCTTTGTTTTCGGCTCAGGAAGATCAAGAGCTGCTTTGACTTTGGAGGGATTGGCGTCAATCCCCCTCTTGCTGACCATGAATCCAAGGAATTTCCCTGACTTCACGCCGAAGACACACTTCTTCGGATTCAGCTTCATTTGATGCTTTCTTAAGGTGGCGAAGGTTTCAGCCAGGTCCTTAACATGGTCTTCAGATTTTTTGCTTTTGGCGATTGAATCGTCAACATAAACTTCCATGTTTCGGCCTTTTTGATCGGCGAAAACCTGATCCACCAGCCTTTGATAAGTCGCCCCCGCATTTTTCAATCCGAAGGGCATCATTTTGTAATTGTACACCCCGGCGTTCGTGACGAATGCCGTCTTTGCTCGGTCGTCGGGATGCATGAAGATCTGATGATACCCCGAGAATGCGTCCATGAAACTAAGCAAGGCGTGGCCACTCGTCGAGTCGACTAGCTGATCGATTCTCGGCAAGGGATAGAAATCCTTCGGACAAGCCTTATTTAGGTCCGTGAAGTCAACGCACATTCTCCATGTACCATTGGCCTTCTGAACCATCACCACATTTGCCAGCCATTCTGGATATTGACAAGGCTCGATGAAGCCTGCGTCCAGCAATTTTTTGACCTCGGCTGCGATGTCTCGGTTCTTGTTTGCGGAGTAATTCCGCTTCTTTTGCTTGACTGGCCGACACGTTGGGTCGACGTTAAGCTTATGGGAGATGAGGTCTGGACTTATCCCAGGAATATCGGCTGCCGAGAAAGCAAACACATCTCTGTTGTCCCGAAGGAGTTGAATAAGTTCACAACGGGTGCTCGGATCGAGGTCCATCCCGATTGTTACACATTTCTCAGCATCTCCTTCGGTCAACTCGACCGTTTCAGTCTGCTGGTCCAGGTCCATTGTTGATGGACTGGACTCTTCACAATCTGGCCTGCTGTCTATATCAGCAGGCGTCCCAGACTTTTTCTTCTTTGGCTGGCTCTCTGAGTCTTTCGGCTCAGATGAAGAACTAGCCTTTTCTTTTTCTAACCCTTTTTCTTTGGGTACAGAACCTTGGGCCGAAGCACTTAGACCTTTCGACTTCTTTGTGCTCGGCTCTCTTTCTTTTTCTTTCTCCTCCTCATCCTCATCGTCGTCGTCTGGGCGACTAGTGGATGGCTTGAGGTAGTTGCACTTTCGGGCTTCCTTTTGGCTGCCCAGGATCCTTTCGGGGAAGCCGGCGTCTGAAACGTAGATCATCAGCTGATGATAAGTTGAGACAACCCCTTGGATCTCGTGAATTATGGGTCTCCCCAAAATCACGTTGTACACTAAAGGAGCGTCGATGACCAAAAATTCGGTCATGACATTCCTAGCTGCTTCGTCACAGCCGATGGTGACAGGAAGTAGAACCTTCCCATCAGGATAAGTTGAAGCCCCATTGAATCCGGATACTGGGTAGGATACCGGCGTAAGGTGCTTGGGCTTCAGCTTGATTTGATCATAGGCCTTTCGGAACAAAATGTTTGCTCCGCTACCACCGTCAACTAGAACTTTGCTGACGTCGTGGTTGGCCACCGTGGCGATGATCACCAACGGGTCCTCGTGAGGGTATGTCACCCCCCGACAGTCAGCGGTTGTGAACGTCATGTTCGGCACCGGTGACTGGGGTGGCTGAATATCAGCATGATTCACCTGGTGGGTCAGAGCCCTGAGGTGACGCTTGTGCTCCCTCCGAGAGCATGTTCCTCCCGAGATAACATGGATTGGAGGGAATTTTCCTTCCGCAGTTTTGCTGTTCTTTCGGGGGAAGTCGATTTCTTGCCGAGAGTCTTTTTCGGACTTCTCAGCCTCTTTCTTCTCGCGGTGATCCGCGATATATTTTTTCAAGTATCCCTTCCGGACCATGTCCTCGATTTGGTCCTTCAGCTGGATACACTCCTCAGTGTTGTGTCCCGGTGATTCATGGAACTCACACCACTGATTCTTATTTTTTCGCTGATACCACTCGGGGAGTGGTCTCGGCTATCTGTAACTCTGTTCCTCCTTCGTCACACTGTAGATCTTAGCGCGCGGAAGAGAGAGCGGAGTGTATGATTCATATCTGCCCGTAAAAGGAGCGGATTTTTCTTTCTTCGACTCGTTGGCCGAAGATTGTTCCGAGGCTTTCGCCTTTCCCTTTACCTTCTGGCCTTGGCCTTCAGACGAGGGTGCTTGTTTTTTTTCCCTCCCCCAGATTGAGGTTGGTTTTTCGTTTTGTTCCACTCTTCAGCTCGGATGAATTTATCCGAAGCATTCAATGCCTCCTCCAAGGTCCTGGGTGAATTCATGACCATGAAGTCAGAGAACGGCCCAGTTCTGAGGCCGTGCTGAAGGGCGAAAACTGCCAGCCCTTGGTCCAGCTGAGAAATGCTTAATGACTCGTTGCTGAAGCGAGTCAGATAGTCTCGGAGGCTCTCGGCCTCACCTTGCTGCAGTCCCATGAGCTCTGCAGCAGTCTTCTCTCGGCGATTTGCCGTGGAAAACTTGCTTTTGAACTTGGAGGACAGATCGTCCCACCCAGTAATTGAACCTTCTTTAACTCCCTTGGAGATCCACGCTTGCGCGACCCCCTTGAGAGTGGTTGGAAAATACTTGCACCAAGTCGCTTCGGACCTGGGGCAGAGATGCATGTGAGCCTCATATGAGGCAATATGGTCCTTCGGATCCGAAGTTCCATCATAAGTAATGTGCGACGGGATTTTAACCGTCGGCACATGAGATTCCAGTATCCATTGCTCGAATGGAGAACTGGAAGGTAGCATTACGGCCTTGCCCTTATTCCCAGCCGAAAGGACCGCGCTCCGCCCTCTCAGAGAGGTAGAAGTGGTTTTCGTCCCTGGATGGGAGGTCTGGGTCTCGGCTACAGGGTAGAAAAGGCGGCTGTGCACACTCCGTTCCCTATCGCCGAGACGGTCGTGAACGCTTCGGCGAGCAGTTTCTGGCCGAGAGGCAGAACTGCTGCTTTTATGGGTTCTGCTCGTAGTGAGCTGAGTGGAAGACTCCCTGAAGAAGTGAGAGTTCCTGTTTCTCTCCCTCTCAGTTCTCCAGGTATCCTCCTCCCATTCGCCAAGCTCCTTGAAAGAGGAGAGTTTCCCCCCCTCCTGGCCGAGGTTCCTCCGCTGGCTCCTGGTTTGCGGAGGGGTTCGGTCGCGTGGAGGTGGCATGTTCTGGGCCTTCATGGCTTCCATGAGGACCGCTAAGGCTCTCACTACCTCCTCCGAGTTGGGCCCTGTCAAGGGTGTCCTCGGCTGAGAGCGAGAGTAGGTGCGAATGCTCTGGGATTGGCTCCGGGCATGAGATTGGGTCCTTTGACTGGACCGGTTGTCCTCATTTGACCGAAGCGGGCTCGGTGGATGATTGGACTGGATGATAGGAGATTCGGATCTCTCCCTAGGCTCCTCATGAGAGTCGGGTCCCGCGGAGGGGCTCCTATCCCGAGGAGGAGACAGGCTAGAAGTGGGGCGTTCTAAGGGACCCCCTCCTAGTGACTTTCGGCGCTTTCTCGGAGGAGAAGCACCGTCGTTTTTGTTCTTGCGATTCTTAGCCATCGAAAACTAAGATTGAGGTAGAACGATTGAAATTGGCTTAAAGATTTTTTGAAAGTCTTCCCCACAGACGGCGCCAAATTGTTTCGGGTGAAAACAATGGGACCTTGCCGAAGGTCCAATGAAGTGGTGAAGACTGGGCTCGGTCCAAGTGATGTTGGGCCGAGGATTTCCTGCACAGCAAACACACGTAAACTAGCCTCGGGGGTGTTGCCGAGGAAGGCCCCTCCGATGCTAAAGTCAGTACAATGTGTAGAGAGAAAGCTATGCAAGAGAATTAATTGCTTGAGGCTTTGTGTGAATGTATATGTGTCTTTCTTTTGTACAAATACAATATTGATGGCTTTTATACCTTGGCATATATGGGAGAAGTGGGTCTTGGCCCAATTGACTTGCCTTGTGGACTGATCTTGACTTTAGCATAATTGGAGAGTTGAACCTTGACCTTGGGCTTGTAATTGGATCATTTAATGACTAGGCCCAATTGGACTAAATTGGACCCAAACAAAATTTATAATAAAAATATCGGGAAGGAAAGATTCTACGCCTCCATGAAGTCACATTGTGTTTGATTCGAGAATGTACGAAGAATGGTTTAAGGCTAAATCGTGTTGGAAAAGGAGTTTGTCCAAGCTTAGAGAAGGAAGAGGGATCAAAGTCTTGTCCTAAAAGTTTGCCTAGATCTAAGTGGAGTTTGCCCGAACTCGGAGGGGCACTCACGAAGTTCTTCACCTTGTTTTGTGCAATGCGATTTGTCAAGTGTCGTGGAAGCTTCTTGTTCGTTTGATTAGTTTTTATGACTTGGATATACTTGGTACTTATATTCAATGTGTTATGGGTAAGAAAAATGAAGATAAAGAGTTTGATCTTAGGAAGAGAGTGTGTCAAGTATGCCCAAATAGCTAGGGTTTAATTGTGAGAGAACGCTATATTAAGGTGGGAGTGCTATTATATTAAGGTAGGAGCGTGAATGATGCAATTGAAGCTTGTAATCTCCATCATTCTTCATCAACTTAATACTCTATAGTGGATTGGTGGTTTTTTTCCTGGTTCTCGGGTTCCCACAGTAAATCTATCCTTGTCTTCTTCATGCTTGGTTGTTACTTATTTGACTTCATAAATTAGATCCCTTTCAATTGCTCGATTTGCTTTACAAAAAATAGGGATGAAGTGAAAAGGATTCAAGCTTGTTCAATTCCACATTAGTATCAGTTTTGAGTTTATTAATCTCCCATACTCCCTCCATCCCCAATTGTTTGCCCATAGAAGTATTTCACTTAGTGTGTCAAAAAAAAAAAAAAAAAAAAAAAAGAAATATTTCACTTTATTAAGTTTTGGTTTAGTAGAATTGATGAGAGAGAAAAGTGGTAGGACCTAAAGTATTTTTGTGAGATTAAAGTAGTGGTCTATATATAAATTAATAATATGGAGCAATCTTTAAGGGACGACTTAAAAAGAAAATTAGGGCAAACTAATGAGATTTACTCCCTCAACAATCAAGCCTGTTGTCTCAACAAAGAGAACAACCTTATTCCCTTCTCGCAATGCCATGATTCATAGTGTTCACCACTATTAGGATGATTATCTCCCTCAACCGTCAAGTTTCTTGCTCCCTAAAAAGAGAGTGCCCTTAATCTCTTCTCGAAATTTCATGGTTTCATCTCTTTTCCTTTGTATTTCTATCTTTGAAATTAGGAAAACTAGATTGCACCCATACTAATGTTCCTGAAATTACAGTGATTAAACTCCCCTCAGGTTACATTACTGAAACACAACCAGGAATGGCAGGAACAAGGTAGGCATCTAACTTGAACCAAGCATGCTCCCAAGTAAGCAACTTCGATGCGTACTGTAATCTGTATCTGAAAAGCTTGTATCATATTCTGAACTATAAAAAGATCAGACCAAGCTTTATGATTTATCCTTACTTTGCGGATTTTCCTTCAGTGATAATTTCTCTTATAAAGTAAAAGGGGGCAAAGCAAAGAGTGAAGCCCGAGGAAAACGAATGCAACTCTGGGAGGAAAAGGAGAGGATTTCATGCACATACGAGAAGAGCCAAGTACTCCCTGAAATGACCTCCTTTTGCCATTTCCTATCAAATAAATATAAACTCTTAAAGTCCAAAGTCATCCAATCTGCAATACAAGCTGATGGAAAGGTACTCAAAAGACCAGAGGCGGCACATATTTCCACCAGTAAACATTAAAACGCTTCTTTGGAAACATGTATCAACTAGGAACAAAACAGCTGGGGAGTATGAAGTCACTAAAGAAAGTAAAATCGGAAATTCTAGTATACAGCCAGCATCCAGCTCCAATAAGTTTTGTGATGTTAGTAATCATCACCTCTTGATACAACTTCTTTGCAAGTAGGACGAAGTAAGATTGTATGTTCAAATTGAGACACATAACTTCCCTTCACGTCACACAGAGGGGGGTATGGCTGCAAAAATGTAGATTATCATATAAGGTTTTCAACAAGATAGAACAGTACATAAGTATAATGAAATTAAATGAGGAAAATAATATTTGATTAAATATAACCACAAAAGATACAATGGGAATATGGGATTTAGAGTAGGAAACAACCAAAGTAGCTTCTCTTCTTTAAAGGAAAATGAATATGCTTATGGAAGATAAGACCAAAGTGATGGATGGACATAAAGACATTGATCTAAACTCATTTCTGCTTGTCATATTTAAAATTTTGCTTCCAGTTCAAATATTTACTCAAGAACCGAATTAGATTGGCCTTAAAACCACTTATACGTGCATGACCATACGATTTAAGGGGAAAAAGTTGAAAACCATTCTGCTTCTCAAATTTGAATAATCACTGGATTTTGTATGAAATTTACTCAACAAAACAAAGTTAAATTAAAGCTAAAATGAACAGATTTGATCAATTTTATTTCTCATGCTAGTTCGACATGTAACTTGAGACTGCCACAAACTCCAAAGTTAACAGTATAACACATACAGACTGCCAAACATGATTAGCAACATTTTTCAAAAACAAATGGTGGTGTAAGCAATTTGTTACCTGAACAATGCCAGCGTCACACAAATTCTTCAGTCCCATCAAGTATTTAGTCTCCCCAAGGCGGTCCAAATATCGCCTGCAGAAAGCTAGCGTGGAGAAGTTTTTATCAATTGTTGCCAATAATTGCTTTGCTCTAGGTAGCCGCAATGGGACGTGCCCAACATCAAAGTTTTTCATGTAGTGGCTGCACTCCAGATCTTCCCGGACATACCCTTTACCTGTATGCAGCAGACCAGCAAACATTATGCTACTACCACTGATTACCTAGAATCTAGCCCAATTCCACCTCATAAGTCTATACCAACTTCTCAAAAGCAAATGATTCTGTAGGTATGAATATGCTACCTGTCGATCCAAATGTTTCAATAGCATAAAATTCACCCTCTTCCATCTTTGTCTGCTCACCACCCTTCACAATAGGGACAGACTTTCCAGCATGGATCTGATACTGGCCAATGCTATGTCCATTCAGGTTCCGAATGCTTTTAACTGCAAGTTAGGATATAAGTTTCAAAACTCATGGAGAAAACACAATGTGGAAGGCCCTGCTATATATACTTCTCAGGTTATTTCATAGAACATCAGAAAATCAAATGGCCACACAAAAGCTTCAGTCTTTATTAGAAAAAATACGACTAAGATTACAAATGACACAAAAATACAATGCAAGTACCGTCACAATGTGTTGAACTAACCATTAGACTCTGGAGTCAACAACTACAGCAAAGAATTATTAATGGCACCACTAGACAACTTATTTAGAAACAAAGCAGCTAGAGAGAAGTAGAAACTAATCCCTTGAGTTTTTTTAATAGACACACTAGCTTCCGCTCGGAGTGTTAGGAGATTTATATAGGGTGTATAGGTAGAGTGAACTGTTGGCGAATTAAATATTAGAATATGAGAGGAGAGAAATAATAAAGTATGAGGACACGAGGAGAGAAAAATAATAAAGCATGTAGTATTGGGGAGTCGGGAACCAAGAGAGATATATAATTAGAAGTAGCAGAATGGGAAGTGTGTCCCTTGAGAAAACAGAGATTTAAGAAAAGTGCTTCACTTAAAAAAATTGGAGGGAGCATCTTTTAAGATCCATTGTTGGTCACAGGCTCACAACTGGCCCATTTTAATAAATAAAAAATAATTCCAACTCTATATTGGCCTAAACAGAATAATAACATAAAAGAAAAACCCACCTACAATGGGAGGGTAGCCAACTAGCCATTAAGAGGAGCATAAGGAAAAAATACGCAGCAACAGCAATAAAAGCCATGAAAAGATTCACTTCAAACATGTACACCTCAAAACCTCATCTTACCTTGATAAACTTTGCCATTAATTTCGACCTCATATGACTCCATCACTTCTTGGATAGCAGCCCCAATATCACAAAGACGTACATCAATTCCAGCTTCCTAGTATATAGCACAAACAATAGTTTGAAATTCCTTTTTATTCTCAAAATGCTCATAAATATCAACTTTCTGTAAATATCTAATACATACTTCCTTCGTTTTTTTAGTTGTTCCATTTTAACTATTGACACTATTCATCCACTTCACTTTGACCATCATTTGCGAATTATACATAACGAAAAGTTTTATTTGATCTCTTTAGGTTAGTCTTGATAAATATTTTCAAATATATACTTCTTTCGTCCCTTTTTAGTTGACATGGTTTGACCAACACAAAGTTTTAGGCATAAAAGTTGACTTTAGTCCCTCCGTCCCACATTACTTTTTACACTTTCCATGTTTATTTGTCTCAAACTAGTTTACAATTTTATTATTCAAGAGACCCTAGTATTATTTTGATACATGTCTTTCCACTACCAAAAAGTGAGGGTCCCACACCCTCTCAAATTCAATTAAAAAAAATACTCCCGTGTCTCCTATCACATCTACTTTTTACTAAAAATAATACCCATAATCACCTTTCAAATCTACTTTTGCAATAAAATAACAATTGATAACAAACAACTTATCACCTAAAACTATATGCCATGATATGTATACAAACTAATTTGGGATGAAAGGAGTAGTAATATTTTATTATGGGACTATTGCTTTTGTTGGTGAGAGGAGAAGTTAATTTATTACTCCCTCCGTCCCCGCAAGAACGACCCATTTGGCCTAATTTTAGTCCCAAAAAGAATGACCCATTTGTTTTTCCCAACATCTATTAAAATCACAAAATTACCCTTGTATTTTTGTCATATACCTCCTTCTCCCTATTTTACCCTTGTATTTTTTCAGATCTTTGTGCCATCTCCTCTCTAAATTTCTAACCTTTTTTTCTCTCTCCTGCCACCATTAATTTTTCTTGTGTTTTCCCATACATTTGTACTTGCAAATTATTGATGACTTGTGTTTTCCCATACATTTGTACTTGCAAATTTCAACCCAAATGAGTCGTTCTTTCGGGGACGGAGGGAGTAATTGTTTTCATGGAAGTTGCGGAAAAAGTGGGACCCTTAAAGTGTGAGAGAATTATACAAAATTTGTGGGACCATTCTTTTTTAGAAAGGAAAAAAAAAAAAAAAAAAAAAAAAAAGAAGAAGTGTATCAACTAAATGCAAAAAGCTCTACAAGGAAATGCGCCAACCAATAGGGACACAGGGAGTAATTTTTACAAATTTTACAATGAAACAAATAAAAAATTAGATCAAATTTGCAAGGTGGCAAATGTGCCAAGATAAAATGAAACAACTAAATAAACATAGAGGAAGTACATAATATAAGATGTAGCATGTACCTTAATCCCTGTATTGGTTGCTTCACGTGTAGCCTCTAAAAGTGGATCATACATGGGATTAAATGCTACGGTGAAAGCACAATCAACAATGTATCCTATGTTACAAAAGTGGAAGAAGAAGTCATTACCATCCAGCAAATATAACAGTCAGACCTGTGTTTCCACATTGACCATATATGAAATTAAAGATATCCTAGTAGAAATAGGCTATTGAATAAGTATTACCATCGATATGAGTTCCAAAATCTAATTTCATCACATCATTCTCCCCTAGCACAGTTTTATCTCCAGTATTCGGTGTCCAATGGGCAGCAACCCTAATGAGCAAATAATATATGATTATTTCTATAAAAACAATAAATGCTGACAACTGAAACTATGTTGCCTAAAATATTACCAATTCAAGGAGCAACCAGTAGGGAAGGCAATGCCAGCATGCAGTCCATTTTCAGATATTAATCTACGAACTGTATCTTCCAAAGTCTCACAAATGTCTGTCATCAACATCCCTGGCTTCACAATGCTTCTGATATATTTTCGAACCTAACCATATAAAAATCCATTAGAATTCTATACAATACTCAGCATTTAAAGCCAAAATAATATTCCATATATTATAGTCCTTAATGTAGGCAGAGAAACCTGGCGATGAACTTCAGCCGCTTGGCGAACTGAATTATAAATAGGCTTTTGAAGACGCTCCAAATCTCTCTTCTCTTCAGATGTTACCCTCCATAAGTTGCTACAACATAATTAAGTAACTTATTTGATATCAAGTTATCAACCATGAGGCTGAAAGCAAGCAAAATGGAAATTACAGCATAATAGAGGAACAGACTTGAATAATAGAATTCGTAGCAATAACATAGATAAATAAACAAATTACAGAACAAGGGAAAAAATTTACAGGCAACTCTAAAAGATGGCTAAACCATAGGTCCATACCAACATACTATCTCAGTAAAGACTTCAATATCATCCTAGTGCTTCCCATGAAATTTCTACCCGCAGTGTCACAATGACAGCTTAGACATAGATATCCTTAGGCTGCAATAATATAGAAGCCTTTCCATTACACTCTTAATTGGAAAAGTATAGATTGACTCTAGAACTGAACATGGCAAGGCCCCTCCCCTCCAAGCAAAAGAAAGCAAATGGAAGTTCTTTTGACAGTGTTAAAACAATAAGTATCCTAGTCAAATCTTTGAAACTAGCACCTAATGAAACCCCTAAACAAGTGTTAACAAGTATGATGTGCCAAATCTGCCAATAAAAAAACTACCAAGGAGAGGGAGTTCGGATATTCCTTCTAACACTAGGCTTGCTAGGAAAGTTTTCTTTTCCTTGTTACTTTCACTTCTAGTACGTGGATTCCAACAAGCCCTCTTGGACTATAATGCATTTTTTTTTTACTATCTCCTTTCCTTTCCATCCCATAAATTTAACTCCTCATCGAGTCTTACAAAAGAAGAAATAAAGACTTTTTCTGTTGTTGGAATGGTAGAATTAATTTAGACTGCTAGTCTTATTAAAGCTGAACAAAACATTATTTTATTGCCTCTACAAGTTTTCACAAAAGTCCAACCATCCACTATACTACATATAGCATCTCAACAACAGTGCATTTGGATTTCTCTTAGTGAATCTAAAACACTGAAAGTCTAAAAGCAAAATTTGGTTCAAGTTCTCAGTGAAAAATCTGCCTTTAATATGTCTGTGTCACTATTGTATTTGGATTCCTCTTAGCCATACAAAACCATTTCCAGAATAGAACTTTCACCATCAAGGCATCAAAATTTTAATATCTCTTTTAAGACTTGCTGATATCAATATCATCCTTAGGTCTTAGCACCCCTAAATATATGAGGAGCCAAACAATTACAAATTAATTATGATAAAAATCATAATTTTTAAGCTAAACATATGAAGAATGAAGAATGCCACAAAAGACACAAAACACTGGAACACCAATCCAGTCACGATATATCACAGTCATGAGGAGAAACTCAGTTTGAAGCAAACAAAATGCAAATGCGCACATTTAAAAGTTCAATGAATTTATATCATCAAGTTGGTAAATCCACATATTGCATATTGAATAGTGTACATGCACTTCCTGGTAAAGTCCTTACTCATCTTTGTACTGCTGAATTTCACCCTCTGGAAAATCCCCAGATGAGAAAAGCTGAAGTACAGGAATGGATGGGGGGTCTGTTTGCTGGGGCGCCTGGGCGGCCTCTTTCTTTTTCCTGAACATAATTGATAACAAGTCAGTCCTACAGTTGACATGCAGACACTAGTAATACATTGCTGACTACTCACTTGCTTTTATTTTTCTTCTTCTTCTTCTTAGCAACTTCTGGCCAATGGGTAAAAAAATACAGTTAATTTCATTCAAAATTACTTCAGCATACAAGTATTTAAGCATAATATAACAGTAGAAATTAAGGACTGTTCAATGCCAGACATTCTTCGTTTAGCAAAAATTTTAAAAAGTGTATATTGTAAGCAGGGCAGGATTTAAGGACATTATCCTCCCAAACAAAATGGAGTATGGAAGCAATGTAACAATACACCAATTACAAGGGGTAGGAGTAGGACAGTAGATGAGACCTTTTGAGAACTGCTTTCAATTTAAACATATTTAAAGATTTTACTCCCAACCATTGCACCTCGAATGAAAATTAAAACCTTGCGGAAAGGCCCAATTCTTCTGACTAATCTCGTGATGGTGCAGTGGTGCCCCATTGATCCAAACAATCCCCAGCTTAACAAAGGCCCTAAGGTAATTCATTCCACCTCCTTTTTCCTACACCACTCTTCAAAACCAAAATAATCAAAATTTAGCACTTCACAACACTACTAGAAAACCAAATTACCAAAACTGAAAATGATCAAATTTGCACAACGTTCTTAACAACCTTCACCGCCAAAAATTCAAATTTTCTGGTCCCCATGGAACGTGAATTAATAGTAAAATTGCTACTGTAATAAAGTTCTTAACTTTACCCCTAGAAAATGGGTGTGTACAAATCACTAATGGAACCCAGGGAGGTGTATTACACATAGCCTAAATAGCACGGGAGCTTAATAAGCATTCCACAACTTTAGAGGTAGCTCGGCTAGTAGGCCTAGTCCAACCATTCTGTCATTCCCCTAAACCCTCCAAAACCAACAGCCTCAAAAAGATCCAGTTAAGACAATGATATAGCATAGTGCTTTTTCTTCCCACCATTTTCCCACTCTTACATCCTTTATAGGTAGCAATGAAATAAGTTAGATGATAAGAAGACTGCCCTTTTATATCCGGTAATAAAAAAAAAGACCCCTAATTGGGGAAAAATACAACCCAATAACGTGAGAATACCACATCTCAAGTTCCAATTATAATTAGGCGGTGTTTGGTTCAAGCATATTAGGTATAAGGTATGGGTTTAGAATGACCAAAACCCATACCTTTGTTTCTAGAAAAATCATTTTTCAAACCCATACCTCAAACCCCCAAGGTATGGGTTTTTGAAACCCAAGGGGGGAGGTGGGTTTGGCTCATACCCATACCTTTAGGTCTAAAATTAAAAGGAAAACTGTCATTTCTAGATAAAAACCAAACACATGAAATCAAGTATCAAGTTTCAACCCCATACCACCCAGGTTTCATTCCTCATTCCAAACCCATACTATTGTTTGAACCAAACCCCCCTTAATGGGTTTTCAAATTTCACAACCACAACCAAAGAAAAGTTGATGAAGAAAAAACCATAACTTATCACTAGCAATACTTGCATAATTTTTATCCTAATCCTCCAAAACCCGAATCACCTGACTACGAAGCATCATATGAAGAAGTAAGACAACCGTATCGATCCTCTTATCCCTTTACAATGTGGTTTCAATCCTTCAAAATACATCCTCCAACCAATACCACCACTTGAACCCCAGTATATTTTTCAAAAGTTGAGTACTTTAATGTGCATCATTCCAAACTAATAAAACAAGCACACATTGATATTAATACACAATTAAGGAACCCTAAAAACACAAAAAAAAATCATAATTACAACATCACAGTATCATAATTAACAATGCAATAAATTCCCATTACCTCCTTTCTGTTCAACAGATGGTTCAGCACCATCATCATTATCATCATCTACAGCTTCAGAATTCTCCCCATTAACAATCTTAGGGTTTGAATTAACTTCATTACAATCATCAATAGTGGGTTTTTCTTTTTCTTCCACTGAAATATCCATGCCAGAATTCTCCTTCTCCATTATTAAATACCTAAATTTGTGTTACAAAAACCCAATAAAATCAACAATCAAGCAATCATCCAAATGCAAATCATCAAATCATATACTTCAATAATATGACAAAAGGTCCAATTTTGTAATTAAAGTTGACATCTTTTTGGGTTTATAAAAATTTCAAGCTCAATCCAATATAAAGAAGAAATAGTAAAGAAAGAAAAAGAGAGACCTGAAGAGAGATATAAAGGAAGAGTCTTGTTGTTGATGGTGAAGAGTGCAGCAGCAGAGAAACGGCGTAGCTCAGAAAAAGGGGAAGATATAGGAGATGGAGTCGACGGGAGAAGAGAAGTGCTTTTTTTTTTTTGTCAAGTTTTTTACTTTCATTCAAGGGTTTATGGTAGACATTTGACAAATACAAACTAGACTAGTGAAACTAATGTGGGCCGAGGTTGACATGTATAAGATTCCGATCTGTTAGGGTAGTTATACTTGGAAGGAGCTATGGTTTGGTTCCTACCGTTTAGACAAAAAAAGTACTCTTTATGTCATTACATCACTCGCATACAAGTTATGATAAAGTGAAAATAAGATTAGATGCTCTAAGATTAGACGACACTCATATAAATTCATATTGTGTATAGAGAAAGTAAATAAAAATTTCATGCAAAATCAAATTGAATTTAAGGCTAAATTTCATACAAAATCAAATTGAACCAAACAAGCCTTAATCCATTATTAATTTATTTTTTTTAGTGTTTTACCCGATTCACTCTTTGAGTTAATCTATTATTATTAATAAGTCAATTTATTGCCTTATTATTTGTTGCGAACCATCCCAAGACCCATCACCATTATGTCATCATCACATTGTTTAAGAATGTGTTTTGTTCATCTAAAAAATTGATCAAGTCTAACTAAATATAGATATGAGGTGAATCGGGGTTAATTAATAAGTATTGAGTTATATCTAGACCATGTAAATATAATTTATTAATCTGTCAAAATAAGTAACTTCAAAGAACAAATATAATAGATAATCACTAAATATAAGTGTTAATTGTTGTGTGAATACTAAAAAATATTAAATAGTGCAATTAAAAAAAGGGAGGATGTTATGAAATATATAAAATTAGAGGATTAAGAGAAGAATGTAATAAGATAAGTAGAATTACTACTTGTATAGTTGTATATATTACTCTTGGTAATTTTGTTGTGTGTATCATACAAGTGAACTTGCATGGCTATTTATAGTAGTAAGAATTACTATTACATTGTGGGCTATAAACTTAGAGGGCGGCAATAAGGTTGACTACTACATTAAATGCAATGAAGAAATTGGAGTATGGACATTCACACCATAATTAATGACTAAATTAATTAACTCTTAACACTCTTCCTAGAATGTCCATACAAAATAGGGTATTTATTGCCTCATTAAAACCTTGCTAGGTAAAACCCTTTAGGATAAAAGCCATAGCTAAGGGAAAAGAGTACAGCAATATATTATTATATGTTTTAGTGTCTGCCTCATTAAAAGCCTTGTCAGGAAAAACCCATTGAGTTAAAAACCTGATCGAAGTGAAAAAGAGTGTAGTGCATATAATGCTCCCCTTAATTTTAACGTAGTTCATGAAGACGACGCATCCCAATCTTGTGGACTAACCGCTCAACATTCTTCGAAGGTAGGGACTTTGTAAACAGGTCTACAAGATTATCACATGATTGGATCTCTTGGACATTTATCTTCCCTTCCTTTTGCAAATCGTGTTTAAAAAACAATTTTGGGGATAGATGTTTAGTCCTATCACCTTTGATATATCCTTCGGTTACTTGTACGATGCATGCAGTATTGTCTTCGTAAATACTGGTTGGATTTCAATTACTTCTTTCATCCCACACTCTTCTTGGATATTGCCGATCATTGAGCCATACACACTCACATCCTGCTTCATAAAGGGCAATCAACTCAACATGATTTGATGATGTTACAGTCAAGGTTTGCTTTGTTGATTTTCAAGAAATCGCAGTTCCACCATATGTGAAACAAATATCCAGTTTGTGACTTGGCATTTTGTGGGTCTGATAGATATCCAGCATCTGCATATCCGATCAGGGTGGCATCTAGCCTTGATTGATAAAACAAACCAAGATCTTTCGTTCCTCGTAGATATCGTAGTAAGTGTCATACTTCTTTCCAGTGTCTCTCTGTTGGTGCGTTGCTAAACCTGGCCAACAAATTCACAGAAAAAGCTATGTCGGGTCTAGTATTGTTAGCTAGATACATTAGAGCCCCAATTGCACTTAGATATGGTACTTCAGGACCAAGGACATCCTCATTTTCTTCTCGAGGTCTAAATGGATCATATTTCATATTCAAAGACCGAACAATCATCGAAGGTTAGGGGTGTAAATGGACCAAGCTGATCAATAAACTACTCGGGTTCAAGCTCGATTAAAGCTCATTCATGTTCGTTTATTTGATAAATGAGCTGAGCTTGAACAAATTTTGAAGCTCATTTAATAATTGAGCTTGAACACGAACATAGATATGCTCGTTCAAATAAGTTCATGAACAACTCGTTTATTTATGTTTGCGAACTACTCGTTTATTTATATTAATGAATTATTGATTTATTCACAATTGTTAATTTAATTCTTAAGTTTGTTAATAATTAAGATTTAAATCTTAGGTTTATAATTTGGATTTAATTATTATGCTATTTTTTGAGATTTTCAAATGTCAAAATACAAAGCTCGTTTATTAGAGAAGCTCGTATATTACTAAAATCATGCATGAAACACTCGTTTAATAAATGAGCTGTTCACGAACCGATCGCAAACACATAGTGTACTAAATGGGCCGAGCTTAAACAGATTTTTAAGCTCGCTTGAAAGCTCGGGATCGTGCTCGAACTCGCCTAAGTTAATTGAACTTGAACATGAACAAGGTAGTACTCAGCTCGGCTTGGCTCATTTACACCCCTAATCGGGGTGCTTATTGGGGTCGCTTTGTCCATGAAAAAACGTTTTAACACTTTTTTAGTGTAGTTCGATTGATGGACAAAAATACCATTATTTAAGTGCTCAATTTTCAATCTAAGACAAAATTTAGTTTGTCCAAGGTCTTTTATCTCAAATTCTTTCATCAAGTGTTTTGACAGTTCTTTCAAGTTCATTTGAAGTTCCAATGATATTCAAGTCATCGACATAAACTGCAATAATTGCAAATCCTGATTGTGATCTCTTAATGAAAACACAAGGACTGATTTGAATGTTCTTGAACCCTTCTTTCATAAGGTATTCACTAAGACGATTATACCACATCCTTCCAGACTGTTTCATTCCATAAAGTGACCATTTTAATTTTATGGAAAGTAAATGTCTAGGCTTGTGGTTTTCTGGTAATTTTAGTCCATCAGGGATTTTCATATAAATGTCTGTATCAAGTGACCCATACAAATATGCAATCACTACATCCATCAATCTCATCTTTAGTCCTTTTGAGACTGTCAAGCTTACCAGAAATCTTAATGTAGTTGCATCAACTACGGGAGAATATGTCTCCTCATAATCAATCCCTGGAATTTGAGAAAAACCTTGGGCTATAAGTCTTGCCTTGTATCTAACAATTTCATTTTTCTCATTTTGTTTTCTCACAAATACCCATTTAATTTGTATCCAACTGGCTTTACACCTTCTGGTATAAGGGTTATTTTGCCAAATACTTCTCGTTTTTTGAGTGAATTTAACTTTGTCTGCATTGCCTCTTTCCATTTTGGCCAATCATGCCTGCAATGACATTCTTCCACTATTCTTTGTTCACTATCATTTTCATCAGATGTCATTTCAATTGCAATGGAATATGCAAATATTTCATTTACGATAACATCATTTCTATTCCAATAATTCCTGGTAGAAACAAAATTTATTGAAGTTTCATTGTTATCGATGTTATGGTCATCTTGTTCACTCCCTTTCGGATTATCATCTTTTTCTTTATTCTCATCTGTATTTTGTCTTTCTTGATCTTTTGTAAGGGGAATATTGTTGATCTCATTGGGTCTTTTTAGTTTTCTTGGTTTAGAGTCTTTTGAACCAAGTGGTCTTCCACGCTTTTGGCGTGCTAGAGATTCATTTTCAGTGATCTTATTACCAGATGGAGCATTTTCAGCTGGTATATGTGATTTTGTCACTTTCTTTGCATCTATAAATGCATCAGGCAGTTGATTCGCAATGTTTTGTAAATGAACAATTTTCTAAACTTCTTGTTCACACATATTTGTTCGTGGATCAAACAATGACAATTGTGTTGCATTCCAAATGATTATTTATTTCTTTCTTTTGTGAGTCCACTTTCTCTTCCCCTAAGGCTGGGATTATTGTTTCATTGAAATGACAGTTAGCAAATCTAGCCGTAAATAAATCACCGATCATTGGTTCAAGATATTTAATTATGGAGGTTGATTCAAACCCAACATAAATTCCCAACCTTCTTTGTGGATTCATCTTTGTTCGTTGAGGTGGAGCAATAGGAACATACAGCGCACAACCAAAGATTTTTAGATGTGAGACATTAGGTTCTCGACCAAAAACTAATTGTAGTGGTGAGAACTTATGATAAGCAGTTGGTCTCAATCTAATTAATTAGAGTTGCCGCATGTATTATGGCGTGACTCCAAGTAGATGAAGGAATAATGGCTTTGCAATCAATTGTAGTCTCTTAATTAATGACTCAGTTAAGCCATTTGTGTATGAACATGAGCTACTGGATGTTCTAGAACATGCAATACCAATCGACATACAATAATCATTAAAAGTTTGTGATGTAAATTCCCCAGCATTGTCAAGCCTTATTCTTTTTATTGTATGGTCTGGAAATTGTACCCTTAATTAATTTAATGATTTGAGCAAGTAGTTTTGCAAAAGCAACATTTCTACTTGACAAGAGACTTACATGTGACCATCAAGAAGCATCCATTAATACCATAAAATATCGAAATGGTCCACATGCAGGATTAATTAGCCCACAAAAGTCTCCTTGAATCCTCTCTAAAGATGTTGGGGATTCAGTATGTAGCAATTTTGTTCATAGTTTGGCCTTATTATTAATTTGCTAAGTGAACATGCAGAGCATGTTAATTCATCTGATCGAGGGGTTTTGACATTCCTAATTGAATGTCCTACTGAATTTGCTATAATCTTGTGCATCATTCCTGTTCATTCCTGTACCAGGATGACCCAAACGATCATGCCAAGATATCAAATTCATTTCAAATGGTCGTATATCTGTATGATATAACCGTGAAGAATATGCTGGCAATTTCTCATACATATGTTTCTTGCCATGTTTTTCCGCCGTGAGGCATAGATATTCCTTTTAATCTATTATCATTGTTTCTAAGTGAAAACCATTCCGACGCGTCATTAATGGTTAATTTCGTCAGTAGATCTGCCACGGTTATTGTATTTTTTACGTCCACCTCTATGAGCGACATTTGTCTCGGGTAGATTTGAGCTTTCTACAGCATTTGTTTCATTGAATACTTGAGACCCATTTGGTCTTAGGTTGTGATTTTTCAGCAGAAGATCATTATTCTTTTCAGCAACTGATAATTATCATTAAGCCAATTAAGCAAGTGATAATTAGAGTAATCAGATTATAATCATAATAATAAGCCATTTAAAACATACTTTGCTTCTCCCCCTTAGGTTGTTATTATGATTTACATAAAATTAAGCTAAAATAAAGCATGATAATTACGTTAGTTAAACAACAACAATGATAATAACAACAACAAAGATAATATTAACAATAAATACTACTACTATTACTACCTCACCGACAACAATAATAACGACAATAATAATAATAATAATAATAATAATAATGACATACATTAATGATAAGATAAAGGGAACATTTATTATAACAAAATGCACATGTAATTCTACCTAGAAGACAAAAAAAAAACTTGAAGTACTACGGAGGTTACATGCATTAATTCCCTTTGTCGAAAAACCGAGCGCTACTTATGTAAGATGAAAATCATCATTGCTATAATAAAACTACTAGGGCCATAATTAAAACTAAGTATAACTTTTGATTTCCTCAAATCTTCTTCAAAGGTGAAGGGGTGTGGTGGTTGTCCGTTGTTGACGGGGAACATGGTGCGTGGCTGGAGTGAATGGAGGAAGAAGAGGAAATAATTTTGGTAAAAGTAAGAAGGGGATAAGGATTGTATGGTGAAAAAAGGGGGTGTAATCCGCTTTTATAGGGGGTGAATTATCCATTTCAGTTTTACACAACATTAAAAATATCACACAATATTCTAGTAGACTGGTAAAATAATTCTAATCAAACTATTAATATTTACAAATGTAAATAAGTATCACGCTGGGATGCAAGCCGTAGTAGTCCGAGAACCCTAATCTATTTATGAGGTCAAGAGTTCGAAAACTGAAAGCAACATAAAAAGTGTGTAATCTAAAATTAAATAAATATAAATAAGAAGGTAATTCTACTTCTCTTATTACCTTCTTCTGAATTACTACTTGTATATATTACTCTTGGTAATATTGTTGTGTGTATTATACAAGTGAACTTGCATGGCTATTAGTAAGAATTACTATTACATTGTCGGCTATAAACTTAGAGGGTGGCAATAAGGTTGGCTACTACATTAAATGCAATGAAGAAATTAGGGTGTGGACATTCACACCATAATTGATGACTAAATAGGGCTTGTTTGGCATTGTTTTCAGTTTCCAGTTTTTTTGAAAACAAAAAACCAAAAACAGGAAACAAGAAAAAGGTGTTTCCACTTTTCTGTTGTCAGTTTTTATAATTATCATGGTTTTAATAAGTTTGACTAATTTTTGATTCATTATGTGACATATATCATATGATTTTGAAAAACAAAAAACCAAAAAACAGAAAACCACAATGATGCCAAACGAACCCTTAATTAACTCGTGTTTTCTCATTTTAAAAAACTTGTATTTTCTCGACAAAAATAAGGTGAAGTGACTAGAAACGTTACTCGTATATATTTGGATGACCGCTAGTGCTCCTCTGAATTGTAGGCAATTTCTGTGACTTGGCAAACTCGGCATGCCAACCTCTTCATTCGCATTCCATACCTCAGGTATTGTATTTTTGTAATCTTATTATTATGAGAATTTCATCTTTTTGTTTTTATTTTCATGTTTTTTATTTCATTATTTTACTTCTGAATCAAACTTTGTTTATTAATGAAGAACAAATTCATCACAAATGGCCCAAAATAAAATAAAATTATGGACTGTGAATTTTTAACCCAGATTTTCATATTTTGGGTATTATTAACCCAAACCATCTAATGGTTTGTTGGAATAAGGAACATGACTGTAATTGAGTGGTTATTGCATTCTTCAATTTCATTTGATTAGATTATAGCTTAATTTTATAAAATTTGATCGAAATTATGTAATTGTATTTGATGATTAATTCAGTTTTTGAGAACAAGCATTTTATTCTGATATTAGGGTTCTAATCTTAAAATGTATGGCAATGCGGAAAATTTCATTAATTGGTTGTGTTTAATCAAAATTCTTTAATTGGTTGGTCATACTGCTTTAATTAAACTTATAAGAAAGGTATTAGAAGTTGTTCTTCATGAATCATGATTCACCTTTCGATTTGGGGTTGGGAGTGGTCGAGTGGAAGGTCGAAATTTGGCGTGCGAAAGAAAATGCTTGGAATTATAATAAATAATGCTTGCTAAATTGGAATATTAGATGTTCATTTAAACAATTACAAAGCAATGAGTGGTGGGGTTTGATTAATAAAGCATCATCATCTCTTAATGATGATTATCATTAAACTGGCTATTGTTTTATGTGGCGCAGGTTGCTTTGTACGCGAGTTTTCTATTTGAGAGTACTACTATATGAACACAAGTGGATAAAAATACTAGATATTGCGACATCAGCATGGTCCTGCTGCTGCTATTTCAGACTGTATATGGTATGTAGTTTATAACTTAACGAGATGATGCAGTGTCTTTGGAAGAGAAGTGTGGCTACTGCTTTTGTTTCAAGATGTAGGGGCTTTAGTAGTGGAGTTACTGGAAAAGGTAGCTCATCGTATTCTGTCATGAGTTTTGGGGATGGCAGTCAGGGAGCTCTGGGCTTGCCGTCTTCCTTGATTGGTGTCGGAGCTGATGCTTATGAACCAACTGTAGTACCTGGGCTCCCAGCTGATGTTGTGAGTGTGAGCGCTGGGCATTATCACTCTCTTGCTGTGACAGCTAAAGGGGAGTTGTGGGCTTGGGGTAGAAATGATGAGGGTCAGCTCGGTAGAGGTCTTCTTGAACCCAGGTTAATCACTCCTCTTCCTTTATACATATAATAGTTTTTAAATGTATCCTAGTCCAAGTAGGAGTATCACCATTCATTTATATTAATGTTGAGCAAAATTTAACATTGCTATTTTGAATGAATTTTGTGAGGCAATTTACCCCTTGTTGGATGGCTCTGTCATACTCGTTTCATTATGCCTTTTCTACTCAAGTTCATTTAGATGTAAAGTTTATTTGTGTTTTTTTTTTTTTGTGGTTAGTGAAGTATTAAATATTTGTGAAAGTAGGGTGGTGGATGAGAGAAATACTAAGCAAATGTTGCAATTATAATTTAACAGATGTATAAGGAAAGTGTTGTGATTATTACGAAATGGAGGGAGTATTAGTTGTTTTAGTTTATAAAACTACCAAAAAGCTAAAAACTCTCTAAGCTCCTAACCAAACACCCCACTAGAGCTTTTTGACATGGTCAAATAGCTCTTTTTTTGCTCCTAAAAGCTCCTAACCAAATACCCCATAGAGCTTTTTGAAATGGTCAAATAGCTCTTTTTTTTGCTCCAAAAAGCTCCTAACCAAACACCCCTTAAGTCTTCCATTCTTTGAAGTCTTCTTACAACTTCTTAAAAAGCTCTTTTTACTCCAAAAAGCTCCTAACCAAACACCCCTTATGAAGTCTTTTAAAGAATGGAAGACTTAAAAGTTATTACGTCAGTGTCATACCTAGTCTACTTAAGGTAGACAATAGGTTCTTGACTTTAGGGTAGTAGCCTTTAGGAGTGATTACGATGTGAGTCGAGCTCGCTAAAACCTAAGCTCAACTCGAGCTCGAAAATTCGCGAGCTCCAAAAAACTAGCTTGAACTCGACTCGATTAGCTATTAGTTAAGCTCGACCCGAGCTCGAACTGGCTCCATTGAAGCTCGAACTTGACTCGTTTGGCTATTAGTTAAGCTTGACGCTGGATTTTGGAGATTTATGCTAGCCCGAGCTTTGAGAGGGGAGAGAGAAAGAGAAAAAGATAGAGATAGTATAGAGAGTGGCGGCTAAGAGGGTAGTAAAAGAGGTATGAGGTTTTTGTGTTTAGGGTTTTATTTTTTATTATTCAATTTTTACTACTTTGAATCTTGATCGTTGAAATGTTGGGATGAAAAGAGATCAATGGTTATAATATTATGGTGACCAAGTAGCTCGCGGGTTGTCTTGTCTTATAAGCAGCTCTAGTAGCCTTTAATATGCTAGTTGTTGTGCATCTTTAAAGATTGAAGAGAAGAATGTGGGAGGTTAGGCATTATATAAGTGTCGTGAATGTTGAAGGGAAAAGATGTAGAAAAAGCGAGTTAGCAAGAAGAAAAGCAGTGAGTGCATCTCAGAGTTGGAGTAAGCACAAATTTGTTGTTTGTAAGGGAGGACGTGACGGAGTGACAAATACAATATTAGTGTGAGGGTGTACTTAGGGTCAGGATAAGTACCATTGTTGAGGGTACTAGTGTAGACTTTGTGAGGAGGGGGGTTTTCATGTGAAATTCTTGTGTGTGTTTTGTCATTCCATTTTTTATTATTCTTCCTGATATTGTGTTTATATGTTGCTGTGTTAACTATCTTAGCACTTAATTCTCTAGACTATCAACATTGGGTTTCCTATAATTACGTTGTGACCTGAAGTTTGCTTGATTTGATCATTTCTGAAGTTTATGAGTATGTCTTGTATGTCCCCTTAGCCAAAATTATCAGATGAATTGGTTGATAGACTGGCGCTATGGTGTATTTGAACATTTGCTTTTCTTGATCTAGACAATGCTCAAAAGGTCAAATCACATTTAAGCTGTAGCTCATAGTTTGGAAGGCTGGCATGATTTGGTGAAGAGGTTTTGAAGATTGAAACAAAGTGATGTCAATCTCCACGGGCATATATAATGATTAGGAATATGTGAGAATCCGTATGTTGCCAATGGTTTTTTGCCATCAATGAAAAGAGCTGCAGAAAGAAAGGGAAGTGAAGTCATTGGTGGTTTGAGCACCTATGTATTCCCTCTAATTACAACTATTTTATGGCTACTCTAGTGCTTGTAAGTGTTTTTTTTCTTATCTGGCACTAGAATTTTAACATATTATGGACACTGCTTTTAAAATTAAAAAAGACCTAGGTCCTCATATTAGTCATATATGTCCTAATTAATCACTAGGTTGAATGCAGGGACTTTTTGAGTCAACTCAAGGGTAATAAGTATAAAAAGGCTGAGGCTGGCTACATCTTTGAATGAGAAAATATTGCTGATAGCATGTAAGTCAAGTTTTCATTGCTTAGAGGTGTGTAGAGTCTATTGGTAGAGAGCTACTTTCTGACCCTACGCCTTATATCTGGATTCATAGAGAGCTACACGAAAGGGTGTTCATGAAAATTTGATATTGATCCCAAGCTCTTGTTTGGAACTAATAGAGGATATTTGATTAGCTGTTTAAGTATTAATGTTTAGTGTATATTATGATCCAAAAATTATTATCATTGATAAACCCCAAAGGTTTTGGAATTCTCCTACCTAGCGCATAGTGCTTTCTTTCCGTGAATGGAAGTGTAATATGCTTATTAGATAACCTCGGTCACAAGTCACAACTTTAAAAGTCTTCATTGACTATGCCTGGGTGAGCCGTGAGCCTAGCTACTGCAGAAGTAAAACATAGATAAAGAAGGATGTAAAAGACACCAATGTAACTTGATGTCCTGAACCAAAGCCAGATGTGGAAAATATTCATAGCTTCACGGCCCTCCACCTATTAGTCCAGACCAACCAGTGTGGTCTGTAAGTATCAGCTAAACATCAAACCTGGTGTCGGTGACTCGGTTCACAAAATTTGAGAAACAGATAGGCTGTGCATTGCCTAGTTTGCCTGTATTGGCTTGTTTGGACTAATGTGACATCTGACGTAGCAGCCCTGTGGCCCCTGTGTGAGATTGATGCTAACAAACTACTTAATTTTAAAAGACCTGCACATAACTTGTGCATTAATTTCACAAATCTCTGAATCTTGCCTTTTTCATAGTTTCTAACATTCTATCATAGTAATATTGTTACTTATTTATGTAGCAGATGTTCATGGAACGAACCAAAGCTGGTGAAAGAATTAGACAATGTGAAAGTTCAATCCGCATTTGCATCTGGTGTAGTATCTGCTGCCATTGGTGATGATGGCTCTATATGGACATGGGGAAGATCCAAGCGTGGGCAGCTTGGGCATGGGAAAGGAATAACAGAGTCTCTTGTGCCATCCAAAGTCAAGGCACTCACTGGAGAACATATAACCAAGGTGGTCACTATCTAATGCCTCTTAAGGTAGAATTGTAGTCTATATACTGCTGGTTCTTGTTAGTTTTTTTTTTTTTTTTTTTTTTTCCTTTTAAAAATTATTTTACTAAGTTTTTCATTCCACTAGGTGATCCCTGTATCTGCTGCATTTATCTATTTTTTGGTCAATTTGTACCACATTCAACTTCCAGGGGACTTAACCTGATTTTGGCATACGACATACCCTTGTAGGTGTCACTTGGTTGGGGACATGTGCTTGCACAAACAGTTGATGGAAAGTTGTTTGCCTGGGGTTATTCAGCAGATGGAAGACTGGGAAGATTGGGAGAGACAGTCAAAGCCTCGCCCTTAGATTCAAGTGCAGAATTACCTGGAAGGCATGAGATGACCTCCTCTGAAGCCCTAGATGTTGCTGAGAAACTTGTCATGGAAAGCATGGAGAAGGAAAAGGACATGCCAATTGTGTGGGAACCACATTTAATAGAAGAACTACATTCCATTCAAGTGACTGATATATCCTGTGGCCTTGATCACTCCTTACTCATCTGCCGTAAGCCATTTATACAAATGTCATTTCTTTTCTTTTGATGGTTGCTTCTTTGGAATTTTCCTAAGTTGATATAAAATTCCAACAGGTGATAACACCATGCTAAGCGGTGGCAGTAACATCTATGGTCAGTTAGGCAGAGAAAATCAAGGCCTAGGGTTTTTTCCAGTTGACATCAGCTTCCGTCCACTGTCAGTCGCATGTGGGCTAGGACATTCCCTTGCAATCTGTGAAATGCCTGCATCAGAGGATGGCAATGATTTCAGGAAAGCTGTATATTCCTGGGGATGGAATGGGAGTTCTCAGCTTGGAAGGCCAGGCCATGAGAGCAAACCATTAGCAGTGGAAAGTTTGGCCGAGGAGATTCCTGCAGCTGTTTCTTGTGGCCGTGTGCATTCACTTGCTGTCACTGGTAATGGGCAGTTGTGGGTTTGGGGTTGTGGTAAAAATGGGAGGCTTGGCTTAGGCAGCTCATTTGATGAATCGGAACCAGCCTTAGTTGATATTGAGCAGTACAAAGTTGTTCAAGCTGTAGCAGGGTTTGATCATACTCTGCTCTTGGTTGCTGAATCATGAGCTAATTTGCAGGTTTTGGCATTTTGCTTTTTTATTTCAGGAACTATTCAGAGGCTTGAATCAATTTGCTTCTTGGAGAAATTACTTGGTTACCAATAGCAAGATCAACCTTCCCTTCTCCTGACAGTCTTCCTAAGCTGAGCCACACTTTCTTAACTGATACTGTCCCCTTGTCCTGCTTATATGGAGCCAATCGATACATCATCTTCTTCTCTAAGCATAAATCTTGAAGGTTTAATCTTGGATATATATTTTATAGAAGGAGAATTTGCACTTAAATGATATAGTGACTAGAAGGATGAAAATAGCCTAAAACATTCTCCTACAAAGGTTTCTGATGCAAGGTTAAAGTTAATACTTGATTTTTATTACTTTTATTATTATTATTATTATTTTTTCATTTAAAGTATTTCTTTTCATTGTCAATGAGAACAAACACTTCTATAAATTACCTTTTGATTTCCTGTATTAATGCGCAAACTAGTATCATATCTGATATCTCCCATACCCGCCTAAATGAGTATAAACCTCAATCCGCACCCTCTCTATTCTATCGATTACCTACCTATACCCGGCTATTATTTGCCTATTGGAATAATTATTTCTTCATTTCTTATGTTGTTGTGTAAGTATTAAGTAAGATCAATGGAAATGCAGGATGTAAACAAATGTTACTTATAATAAACACAAGTATTCATCATTATTATTTATTTATTTTGACAAAAGAGTATTCATCATTATTACTTTCTATAGAGTATAGATTCAATTAATAGAAATTTCGTATTGTATGTTTATTTTAAAAAAAAACTAAGGAGTAATAAACTAGTTAGTCCTCTTCTCATCACCTTATCAATCTATTAACCTATACTAAAAGCAAATACTTCATTACCTTGTAAAAAATTTCCCGCCTTTTTCACTTTATTTTGTTTTTTGCAAAATCTTTAAGTAAATTATTTATACCGTATGATATTTTTTTTTCCAGTTTGACAAATATTTCTGAATATCTTTTATATACTTTATATTTTGTGATATTATTGTCAAAAATATTTAAGAACCGTTCATTACACGAGATTTTAACTTAGTTTTTACTAAACTGAAATTAATTTTATTGAACTAAAATTATTTTTGATGAATTATAATTTTTTTACTGATTAAAGTTATCGTAACTGATTCTCAAATTTATTTCTACTAACCTTAAATTAATTTTGTTGAATTAAAAGTATTTTTACTATATACGGAGTAGAATTATTTGTATTGATCTAAAATAATTTTTGCCGATTAAAGTTATTTTTTACTGACTAGAATTTATTTCTACTGAAATTAATTTTGTTAAATTAGTTATTTTTAACTACACCAAATTACTTAATTAAAATAATTTTTACTGTCTAAACAGCCATAGGCTATTCATATGGGCAATTTCCTACTGTATTCCCGACAAGATTTTGTGAAACATTACTGAGTACTCAGTATTTAAGTATTCTTATTTCCTAATTGGAATATTCATGGTATAATTATAATATAAAGGGAAAACTTAATTCCTTCAAAAAAAAAAAAAAAAAAAAAAAAAAGAGGGAAAACTTATTAATCAAGAGATACACTTAATCATATAATCAACTCTTACATTAGCGTAAAAAAAAAAAAAAAAAAAATCTGTTGCTGCCTTAATTACGAAGGAAACAAAAAATTTGGGAATTTGGATTTAAATTTTCCTTTTTCATAGATTTGCAGTTTATCCCCACTTTTTAGACAAAGAAGAAAACCAGAAAAAAGGGGATAACATAAAAATGGGAATTTTCTCGAATAAGATTTCAAAGGAAGTCCTGAAGCCCGGAGATCACATCTATTCTTGGAGAAACGCCTATCTTTACTCTCATCATGGTATTTTTCTTCTATCCCCTCTTTTTCTGGATTTATTTTAAATAATTTGTATTTTACTTTTGTAATTTTGTGGGTTTTTTCTTCCTTTTTTTGTACCCTTTTCTAATTAAAGCAAAATGTAGCCGAAATTATTGAAAACCCATTTCAATCAATTTTAGTTATTTAATGGGTAGAAGTTAAAATGTTGTTTGGGATTTTACATGTTAATGGGAATTGGGTTTTAATTGTTTGTTTCTAATTTTGGCTTTTTCTGGAACTTTCTAATTTTAGACTTTGTTATTTTTAGTTCTATGATAATGAAATCTAGTACTTTTGAAGCAGTTTTGAGGTTTTGACAAAGGGTATTTATTATTTTTATCTGTATTATGAATTTGCTGTTTTATTAGCTTTTGATCTTGTAACTAAACAATAAAAACAAGTACTTATTGGGGGCATTTTGATAATTGGAAATAATCACACATTATTGCTGATTAGTTTCAGCTTATTTGCTGGATTGATATGAATCATATGATGCACGAAGTATGTGATTTCGTGGGTTTCATTCATTTAGTTATGGATCATTTTGTATATTATAGTTGACCAGTATGTTGGACTTCTATTTGGCCTGACTACCTGAGAATAAGAACCCTATGATACTCATGCGACTATACACGAATCAGCGTGATTGAGATTATGTTCTGTCATTATCTTCAGTATGAATGTAGCTGTAAATTTAGTCTGCCATTTGCTCTTATCAGAATTAGTGTTTGTGTTGTGCAGTAACTAAACAAAATCAATTAGAACAGTTATGGTGCGATTTTCACTTTGTTTCTAGATGTATACATGGTTTTGTTGTGCTCTTCACCTCGAATAATTGCATGCAGTTTAAATTTTAGATATCACTGCCTGTCATACATCATCTCTCCATGATTTGGTTTATGTTTGTTCAAAACTACATGATGTTCATTCTGGCAATCTGGTATGGAGATACGTTTTATCCATTTATGAGGATATAGCCATGTAGTGCTGGTTCAGGGTTGACATAATGGAAAGTCAGGGAATATATGTCCAAAAAAAAAAAAAAAAAATTATAGGGAAAATGGTCGTGGTATGAAAGTATCAATTTTCAACTTATTTCTTCTAATACCTAAGGTAGAGGATATGTTGTTACATCTTACATCATTCTTTTTTTGTTATTGTTTCCTATATTTGAATGCTTGTTGCCCTGTTCTATGAGAAATATTGACATTAAAGGGTGGCACAAGGAGTAGTGACAAAGTGAATAGACAATTTTGTTTCAGAATAGATCATTGCTTTTGTCACTTTCAGTCATGCTTGTAGTAGGTTCATAATGGCTTCCCTATTTTTTTCTTTTTATGACTTGCGGTAAACCCCTAAATCCAATTCTGTGTTCAATTATGTTATACTGCTTTGTAATGCAAACACAAGTCTTGCTCAAAATATTTTTAGATGTATAATGCTATCTTGGTGGTTAACATGCTGTTTTCATGATATAGTATTTCTTGATGGAAATGATATATATATTTGGGAGCAATCTATATCTTAATCGTTACAAAACTAGTCTGCATTTAAGTAGTTGTGGGTCAAGTTTGTTAGATTGAAAGTTGTAATTTTTTTCATCGAAGAGTTTATTGGTAACTTTCAATTCATGGGATAAGTTTGATTGGGATAGATTGGATGTGTAAGGTTGCTTATGCGATGCTTTTAAACCCAGGGCATAATACCATTGGTTCCCTAAATACTTTTTGTTGCCATCATTTCTTGGATTTTCGATTGAAAAATTGTCCAACTTTCTTCAACTTATATTTAAAAGCTGTTTTCCATCACTAATTCACTATTTAGAAGTTATATCTTGAAGAAAACTTTAAACGCTTATGTGTATCCTTATTCCTTTAACTCTTAGTGCTTTTGTCATGGTTGCTTTAGATAGTCTGACTGCTCATAACTCTTAACAAGTCTTAAAGTTTGGAGTAAACGTTGTACATCAAGACTTGGTAGGATTTTGTTAAGAACTGACATAAGATTCTAATGACTTTCTTTTGAACAACCTAACTGGCGCTGACCTCGTGCTAGCCTCCACAGCCTAGCCTGTCCTCCACCAACCCGAGGCACCGCCTTTTGGGCGGCTTTCAGCTTACCAATGGCAGCAAATAAGAAGTAAATTAATGATTATAGTATTAAGATGAGAATTACAGGTTTACAGCAAATTGAATGATAATTCCACTTTCGAGAGGTGGATTCTCTTCTAAGTATGAGCTTTCGAGAGGCTCACTCTCTCCCAATAACAAATAACTCAATATTCAACATCCCTTATTTCTTCCTAATGAGGCCTATTTATAGAAACTCCCTTTTAACAAATATCTAGCTTTTTCCCCAAGTTACTACTAATAGACTATGACTAACATGCCCTTCTCTTAATATTGATTCCTTGTAGATTTTTGACAAAAGTAGAAGTTCTGATAATTAGCCTCATCATTTGGCCATTGTGATTTAGGCCCATTGATGGTGTGGATGAGGATCCAAACCACCCCCCCCCCCCCCCCCCCCCCCCCCCCCCCCCTTTTTTTTTTTTTTATTTATTTTAACGAATTCTTGGATGAGACTTTTTGAAATCAATAATGTTTTTGGAGAACTTGCAAGTGCTTACCTGGCTTTGGTGTAATCCGTTACAGGCATATATGCTGGTGAGGGAAAAGTTATCCACTTTACAAGAGGACCAGGCCAGGAAATAGGCACAGGAACTTTTCTAGACAATATTGTCTTCAGCTCATCAGCTTCCTCTGATCGCACAAAAAGTCCATGCCCTGTATGTGGTGACCAATCAAACCTCAGCGGGGTCATTTCATCCTGCCTTGACTGTTTCCTCTGGGATGGCGAGCTTTATCTCTTTGAATACAAGGTAACACCTGCTTTCTTCCTTGCTAAGGCACGTGGTGGAACCTGCACGTTGGCCCCCTCAGACCCACCAGAAGATGTTCTATCCCGTGCTTCTTTTCTCCTAGAGAATGGTTTTGGTGGTTACAATATCTTCAGGAACAACTGCGAGGACTTTGCCATATATTGCAAGACAGGTTTGCTTGTGGTAACAGACATTAGTGTGGGTCGAAGTGGACAAGCCACGGCTTTTGTAGCTGCTGTGAGTGCAGTTGTCTCTTCCCCACTAAGATTCTTAACCACTAGCTGTAGTGGGTTGGCAGCCGTGGGATGTGGTATGTACTGTGTTAGCAGGCTGGTGGCTGACATTGGAGTGAGGCGTGATGTGATGAAGGTTGCTGTTGAGAGGCTTGTTAGCCGCTGTGACTTAGTCCAGTCTGCTGAGACTGGAACTGCTAAACTAGAGCTTGTTAACAGCTGTGATGTAGATCTGCCAGCTGAGACTGAAACTGCTACACTAAGGCTTGATAGCAGCTGTGGTTTAGACCTGCCAGGTGAATCTGCTACTGCTAAACAAGACTAGTATTTGGCTGTTTTGGTCACGACCAGCTTATTGATAGCTGTCTCAATTGAGACCAACTCCTCAGGTTATTATTTGTGTTCTTGTGTGGAATTATCTTATTTATCGAGAAAATTCTCTGATTTGTTGGAAATGTAATATCTGATGTCAATCCTTGTTGGAGGTTGGCTATTTAAACTTTGGAGCAATCAAATTGGTGTAAATACTGAACCTGTACAACAAAGACTTTCTCTGCCCAAGTTGTTTTTGAATGTCATTTGTTTTCAATTTAAACCTTAACTGCATCGCATAAGATATTTTATTTACTAATGAGGATTTAGCTTAGTGATAGAAATTGATGGCTCGAGTATGACAACTCCATACAGCTAAATAATGAACCATATGGAATGCTTGTTAGTTGATTAAATAAATTTAGTGTCTATCCATCCACTTCCATTCAAAATTGAAATTGTATTAATGGGATATTTGGCAATGGCATTAATGGTTTAACATGATAATTAGACAGAACAATCAGCCATATAGTTAAGGCAAGTAGAGTTTTGGCAGTCGCGTTATTGCCTTGGGGTAGCGTTTAATTTTGCTGAACAAGCCCTAAGAAGTAAGAACAGAACATATTAGAAGTCATGATAAGAAAATTAAGCAACGTGGTTCAACCTTTGCAAATGAAAATTTTCCATTCATTGACATATGACATCGATGATACTTCTTCAAATGCCATTTTTAGTGTACCAAAAAAATAAACAAAAAAATTTAACATAACTACGAAGCTTTGCTAAAGCAGCTGCAAAACTAAGCAGACTGGGGAAAATTTTTCTCACAGGAAGGGGAATTTAGTTACAATTAACTTCAGAATACAAGGCCATGTTCTCGCGCTGCATCAGCAAGGGCTTTAACACGTCCATGGTAAGGGTAACCACCTCGGTCAAAGGCCACCTTAGTTATTCCTTTCTCCAAACAATTTTTGGCAATTATTTCACCTACCTTCTGTGCCACTTCCTGTTATCAAATCACACAATAATCAGCATGACATTCCAGAAAAATTGTACTCAAACAAATGTGTTTATACAAAGATGAGCAAATAGCCAGATACACATTCCATGTAGGATCGTCTACAGTCTCAAAGAAGATATTGTTTTTCCAAAGAGACCCTTTTTTTTTTATTACAATGAACCAAAATTAGAAATGTGGCCCTGTTGTTATTTACAAACGGCCTCCGTATTAATGTTCTGTCAATCTATGAAAACCTATTGTTACAGTGGAAAGTCCAGATTCCTGCCTCAACTAATTGTAACCTTAAACAAACTGTCATGATCAAATTCTAGATAATGGATTTAACCAGCTTAGAAAATTCAACATATTTCATCGTGTTTCAAAAGGATAAGAAATGCAAGCGAGGATACAGAAGATGACCATCTATAAAATCCTGTGCAAAAAAGATATAAAGCAATGGTCTCTAAGACAATATACTTACAATCGTGGGACCTGATGAATAGTCAATGCTCTCTGAGATAAGTTTCTGCATTGTAGAAGCTGAAGCAAGAGTGTGCATTTTAGTATCATCAATTACTTGCACATAAAGATGCTTGTTGGAGCGGAAAACACAGAGTCTTGGCCTTTCTGGTGTCCCTTCTACCTGAGGAACCTCAAATATTAGTGTTGGAATACTTGGAATACAGTGTGATGTCAACTCCCAAGACTATAGCGTTGGATTCTAAGATACAGAGGAATTAACAACAACCCCCCCAACCCCCCCAACCCCCCCCCCCCCCCACCCCCCACCCCCCACCCCCCCAAAGCAACATTTTAAACAAGTATTAGGATAGAGGATAAGATTTTTAAAGAGAGAGAGCTCAAGGGGTAATAAGGGAAATTGAACATTTGCTGGCAGTACACAAGAGTTTAGTTTCTTAAAAAAACCTTAACCTTTAACAATTCAAGAATGCACAAGGAGCTACTCCAAGTCCATCCCACATTTATGATGAATTCAAGCTCATCAATTTAACTACTCTTAGCACTTAAAAGGTGATCAACAAATTGTGTTCTATAAGCTGACATTTTTATACTATTTGATGCTCTATTTACTCTCTTGTTATCTTCAGAATATATATCAAGCATGTTGAGCTGACATAAAAATCCCTTCTTTATATCACAAATTCTAGGTATCAAATAATTTTGTATGTATAGAAGTTTCCTAAAGTTGACTGACCTATTCCCTCCTTTTTTTCATACTACACTTCCCCGATTGTAGAGCCATGGAAGGTAACTATTTGCTCTACAATAACATTCTAACAGCTACATATAATGACACTGTCATGATGCAATAATCCAGACAATTTTGACTGATGCATCAAGTGTCCGACTTTCCCCCACAAGAAAATATAATTCTAACCAAACAAAGGTGCAGATAGTTCATCAAGTGCATCAACATTGCTCTTATAAAGTACTTTTAGTGATCATAGAATTATATTATCTTGCATACAGCCTGTCTTGTGAACCCTGCAGTTGGAGAAAGCAGAGCTAATCTTGCACCAAATTAACAGTCCATATACACCAAAACCTAGGCCTCTGACAGAAATGCTGGATTACCAACAATGAGGAACACAAGATGCAGATAGAACTCTAGAATAACAAGACGGACCAAATTTTATGTCCATACTTATTACTCCGTATTTGTTTAACACCATCTAGTAAACCTGTCACACATAAATTCTCGGCAAAATGACACAGCAATACAGCTGCATTGACTTCCAACCATATTCCAAATAAACAATTCCACACCAAAAACAACAATGCTTTTAGATTGCATAATAAGCAACCAAGCTCACTATTCACAACACTTATCCTAACAAACTCTCCCTTACATTATCTTATAAGTCCCAATTCTTTTTCCACTCCAAAGATCATGAACAACTATTTTTAGGGTCATATACATATTCATCAAGACTCCAAATCCACTAAATTCAACTTCCAATTGATAAAGTATCATATTTTGCTCCATTCTCTCAATAAACCTAACCATACATCAACCATACAAGTCCCACATTCTTCGTAACAATGTAGACACTCAATTGGTGGCACGAAAACGGGTATGGTAACGCAATTCACTACCTACATTCATAAACACACTACTAATTCACCTGTTTTGTACACCAATTCATGGAATTTAATCAAATTACCAGGACCCTAAATTTCAACATCCAACACAATAATTTACACAATTCACTTCAATTTCCCAACCAATGTCCACCACATACCAAACTATAACTTCCAAAATTACAATTCAAAACAAAAGAATTCTCAAAATAACAAAATACCCAACAAAAATTAAAGCAAAATGGTCAAACCCCAGAAACCAAACAAACCCAGAAACAAAAAAATTGCTTCAAATTCAACAAGAGAAAAGAGGTAAAATCAAGATTACCTTCTTCCTAATACGAACATGGCGGGCAGTGCGGTCTTCGCGGCGAGTGTGAGCCTTAGCTTGAATGACTGGGAGAGTTTGAGGTCGGAAATTGACGAAGTTAGGCGGCTGAAAGAGTTGTTGTTGTGAAGAAGAAGAAGCTAAAGTGGTATTGAAGAATGAAAGTGATGCTGAGGCAGAGGCAGCCATGCCTGAATATTTTGTGAGCTTGTGTCTTGTTTATCTTCTTCATTGCCGTTCCCCCGCCTTTTTATCGATTGAGCACCTTATCCTTTATTTTTTCTTGTTTTTTCTTTTTCGGGTTTTACTGTTTCAGTAGGTTGGTGACGCTGATTATTTTATGCAATTAAATTGTTTGTAAAATTGATTTACGGGGTTAATTGACGTGATGGTAAATAGTAACTTTGTATCGTGATTTGATAAACAAAGAATTTTTTTTTTTTTTTTTTTTTCTTTTTTCTTTTTTCTTTTTTGAGTTTTACGGTATGTTTTAGTAGGTTGGCGACGCTGATTATTTTATGTGATCGAGAGTATAAATGGTTTATTGAAAATTTTTGATTTAAGGAAATAATTAACATATTGACAAAATCTCACACGCCTTCTATTTTCTTTATTGTTTCTTCTATGTTGGAGAATCATTTCATTTTTCCCTTTTCATCTTCACTTCAACTATTTTTGCAATCAATCTATTGATCGATTTACGTCAAAATTGATTGTGAATAATAATTTTCCTCATTTTCTTTTTTTTGTAGTAAATGAAATTGTTGGCATAATAAAGATAAATCACCCTTATGAAATTGATTATTTTTTTTTTTTTTTTTTTTTTTTTTTTTTTTTTTTTTTTTTTTGGCAATCAACTTATTTTCTAATAGTGCAATAGCAGTTCAAAACATTCAATTTGCCTAAGCTATGTCGGATCCTTCTAATTAATTTGACTTCACCCATCTATATGTGGTAATGAGAGTGCAAGTTGTTTTTTTTATCAGACCGAAGAAACTAATACAGTCTCTGACTCAAGAAATTTAAAAAATCGATCTTTAGCCTAGTTCTTCTGTCCAAAACCCTTTAAAAATTGATCTTGAACCGCATTGGCTTTTTTGTTTGAAATTATGAATAAAACTTTTAAAATATGTACAGTATTTTTTAATTTCCATATGTTGCAAATAACCCTAATAATAATTAGTAAAAACAAAAAAAAATAGAAGTCATCCAACAAAACCCCTTCCTAAAAAAATTCACCAACATAAAACCCTATTTAATACTCCATACATTCTAAGACACATATTAAACTTCGTAAAAAGTTAAAATCCGTAAAATGTTAAATGGGGCAAAAAATTAGGGATAGCGGGACTAATGTGGTGCTAGCCTCATTGGACGGAGTAGTAATCTACTAACACAAATTTTTAAAAAAAGCCGGTGTTCAGTAAATTAGTGAATGGCGGAAGTTGGGACAACCAACAACTGCCAAACCACCACTCCTGTCGCCACTCCCTTAGCTTCTCCTAAGAATCCGGCGTCCCCCTCCGATTTCGACCTTGCTAACCATCCCAATCCCCTGATTCCTGCGCTTCTGACCTCCCCCCATCCCCCGATTTGTCGAGTTTGAAGTCCGGAATTACAACAACTCCGAATACCTCGACCCCAATTGCATATATACCTTATTGTGGGTTTTTATCATTTCGCCTCATCTACTTTGATGGTGGCAAACATGGCAGCGGCGGAGGTGGTGATGACTATGGCGGCAGAGGTGACGATGACGACAACTATGAAGGGAAAAATATGAGGGCTTGCAGTTGGTAACGGAGAGGGAGAAGGGGGTTGAGGTTTTGATGGAGGAGAGAGAATTTGAAGGTTTGTTAATGGTGGAAATGTTTAGTTTTGAGGAGAGATAAAGATACGGGATGAAAGTAGAGCCATTGGGGTAACCTTTGTATTTTGTGTTTATTTTTTTTATTTTAATACTCTGTTTTTGTGAAAAAAAGGGTCACTTTTGTGAAGAAAAAGGGTCACTTTTGTGAAGAAAAAGGGTCACTTTTGTGGAAAAAAAGGGTCATTTTTGTAAAAAAGGGGTAACTTTTGTGAAAATATGAATCACTTTTATAATAAAAAGGGTCACTTTTGTAAAGAAAAAGGGTCACTTTTATAAAGAAAAAGGGTCACTTTTTCGTAAAAATGTTCGATGTACAATAAAATTACTGTAAACCGGGGGCATGCAAAAGGAGTTGATCTACTAAACCCACAAAATGACCTTTTCAAAAAAAAAAAAAAAAAAAAAAAAAAAAAAAACCCACAAAATGACATATTTTTACGAGTACAAGTAAACAGAAGCGCGCTCTTAAACATTATTTTACCGTTGTAAAAACATTCAACTTGTTTGCCTCATTTTCATTCATCATCTCCTTCAAACGATCGACGATTGAATTCGGTGAAATCGCTCTCAATTTCTCTCTCTCTCTCCTCTGCAAGCGCCAACCTTTCGTTGTCGTAATTTTGTAACGTTCTTTTTATTTCTTTCAATTTCTCTTCTTCTTTAATACTAACTCTGTTTTATATTGCTCTGTATTTCTCTTCTTTCTGTATTATTTTTGTTGTGGTTGTTGTTGTTTTTGTTTTCGTTGTTGTTTTGTTTTGTTTGAATTTTAGGGTTTTCTTGCAAATCGTCGGAACTTGGTAATTCTTGCGATTCAATCAATTATACACCATGTCAATTCACATTCGCTACAATTTGACCCATAATCGAATCAAAGAAAACGTAAGAATTTAACCCCTCTTTCTGATTTGAATAATTGTTGCAAATTAGGTTAACGGCTACTGATTATTTGTATTTTTTTGGGGATTTTTGGGAATGATTTGAAAAAACCAGTTGGATTTGGATAGATTTATTCCAAACAGATCAGCTATGGATTTCGATTATGCGCACTACATGCTGACAGAAGGGTGGAAGGAGAAGAAGAAGGAGAAGGACCAATCTCCCTCTTCGCCGTCGAAGGAAGCGTACCGGCAGCGTTTGAAGGAGGTGTTTGGGATGAACAGGCCTAGGATTCTTGCTTTCAGTAACAAACCACCTGCCCCACTTCCCCTTGCCACCCCCATCTTGGAGGCTGTGTCGCTTCGAAAGCGAATACGTCGTGTTCCTCAGGTTTATACACTTTTCCCTGATTATGTTTTCAATTTGTGGTATAATTTGGTGTTGTGGAAATGAGTTTGAATATGTAGAGGAGTATGTCATGAAAAAATATGTTTATTTTGTGTGTTTTGTTTTGGTGATGTTGATTATTAAGACATTGATTATCATTTATCAGTTTGTTTCTATTGTTCTAAAGAAGAAAATTAATCATGAACCCTTGTGTTATTTATACTCTCTTTTTAAATTGCTTGAATGAGATTGATATTGTGATGGTGTTTAATTAAATTTATATGTGTGATTGTGAACTTTTGTAACTTTCTTTGGGTAGTTGTTGATAAATTATGAATTAGTATAATATCTACTGTCAAATTATCTATTTAGGGCTTAGTGTATGATAAATGTGCACGTATTGGCCACAATTTTCCAAAGTTCTTATGCAAAAGAGGTTACAGAAGTACGATTTCATATCTCTGAGTATGTTTTTTATTTTGTTTTTTTTATTTATGGACTTATGAGGCATAATTTGAAAATTTCATGATACTATATCTTATTTTTCTGAAGGTGTTTGTATCATTGTATGTAAAAATAATATTAGGTATGAGTTACCAATCATCTTTAACTGAAGTGCCTAGTCTTACTTAGCCTACACATATGAACTTGCCTATTGCTTAGTGCCTAGGCTCCAAGACCATATTCAGATGATATTCTTACTGTGTTCTGGTTTTTTTTTTTTTTTTTTTTTTTTTTTTTTTTTTTTTTTTTTTTTAATAATCTTTTCTTGGTTCGATTCTTAAAATTTACACTCGGATTATGTTGCAGACTGCAGAGCGCATACTGGATTGCCCTGGCCTGTTAAATGATTATTACTTGAACTTACTCGATTGGGGTAAGGGCAATGTTCTTGCTATTGCTCTTGAAAACACGGTATACCTGTGGGATGCATCCACACATTCTACATCGGAGCTTGTGACTGTTTCTGATGATGAAGGCCCAGTAACTAGTGTGAGCTGGGCGCCTGATTGTCGTCATATTGCCATTGGGTTGGACAATTCTGAAACTCAAGTCTGGGATTCTACGGCCAGTAGAAAGGTGAATAAATCTAACTTGCATACTTTATTTCTAGTTTTTGTTAGTAGTCCTGGTTTCTCATCTGCTTTATAGGGTTTTATGTTTCGCTTGATTTCTTATTGTTATTGTTTTGTTCTTGCAGGTGAGAACATTAAGGGATGGTCACCAAGCTCGTATTGGTACACTGGCTTGGAACAGAAACATCCTCACCACTGGATCAGCAGACAGCAGAATCATAAACAATGACTTGAGAGTTAGGAGTCATATAGTTGAAACTTACAGAGGGCACCGGCATGAAGTTTGTGGGCTGAAATGGTCACCTTCAGGTCGATATCTAGCCAGTGGAGGCAATGACAACCTTGTGCACATCTGGGATCGATCAATGGCCAGTTTAAATTCTGCCACTCAGTGGCTGCACAGGATTCAAGACCACACTGCTGCAGTTAAAGCCCTTGCTTGGTGTCCCTTTCAGAGTAACATGCTGGCTTCTGGAGGAGGCATGAACGATCAATGCATAAAATTCTGGAACATTAATACTGGTGCATGTTTGAACTCGGTAAACACTGGATCCCAGGTTTCGGCTTTGCTATGGAGCAATAATGAGCGCGAGCTGCTGAGCTCACATGGCCTTCCTGATAACAATCTAATATTGTGGAAATACCCATCAATGGTGCAGATGGCAGAGCTTACTGGGCATACGTCCAGAGTACTTTTCATGTCTCAGGTAATTTTTCTTGGTTTATTGAGAACTGCATCTTCTATTTCTCAAGTTACCTCATTATTTGTATTTAACTGATTTTCTGGAATTTATGTTACAGAGCCCTGATGGCTTGGCAGTAGCTTCTGCAGGGGACGAGACCTTGCGCATCTGGAATGTATTTGGCAATCCAGACCAAGCCACGCCTAAGAAAGAAGCGACTCGTGAGCCATTTGCTCATGTGAGTCGCATCCGTTGATACAGGGGATTATCAGTTATCTAAAATGTTTTTTTGTCTATATCTTTTGTAATTACTGGATATACATTATTAGTTTGTTATTATAGTTAGTCCATGTATATGCCTTAGGTTAGTTGTTACCATTGTAGTTTTTTTTTGTATAACTAAATAACTAATACATTGCAATATACTTGAGCTTTCCAACTATTTTGTTCACAACATGGTACCAAAAATTTTGGTTGTATTTTACTTGGTCCTGAAATGCATGAAGCACAAATCAACCACAAAAATGAACAAATAGATTTGTATCTATTCAAAATTTCTTAATTAGGGGGCAATAAACTTAGGGGAAAATCACACCTTGATTACTCGTAACACGGTTAGCTAATGGAATCAAGTCCTTTTACCTCCTATCTTCCTCTGTTTTGTATCTCCTAAATCACTGCCATTCACCACCGTTTTCAACCTACCCAGCACATTGGTAACCCCGACTCATTTTACATTAGCACATTGGCACCTTCTTTGTGTTTTTGAGAAAAATATCACTCCTAGCCTCTCCATGGTATACCTTACATGAATCAATAAAACATCATACTATAACAGACTGTATTTTTTAGCATATCTTACTTCTATTAACATGCATAAATAAATAAAACTTCATACATTTTACCAGATCATACTTTGATTTGACTCCTGCTAATAACAAATAACTCGTTAAAAACAAAATGATTAGCCATGAACTATAATTTATGTTACAACTCAAAAATGTCGGAGTCTGGTTAAAAAATTACACAAGTAACCTGACCCCTTTACAACTAATCACGACTGCAGGTCTGTCTGAGCCTTATCACCGTACTAATTCATAAGCAGAAGGCACTTCATGCAAAGGATGACCCTTTTCATTTCTTTCGATGATCCTTCTTGCCAGAGAAACTTGCTTACCAACGACAAACACAAAAGCCTTGCCAATACCTCCTGCACCTCTAGCTGTTCTGCCAACACGACGTACATATTCACTCGGATCGCGAGGGAAGTCAAACAGTACAACATGATCCACGCTGGGAAAATCAATTCCTCGTGAAGCCCTATATAACAATGTTTCAGCACTCAAAATTAGGAACTCCAAACACAGGATGTGAGTAGCTGAGTACTACACTACTTTTAGCAAGCAAGATGGCCAAATTAAAACAAATCTAACAATTCAATACGGAAAATGCAATTTTTATTTCGTCTCTAAGTAGCGATGTCAGTGACAAAAGGACAATCTTCACAGATGGAAAAAGAATTCTGAATAGGTTAAGTCCAGAATCCTATATATAAATGATCAAAATTGCCAATACTATTCAGTTGTAGACAAGTTCAATCAACATAACTATAATGTAAATAGAGAAGAGCCAAGCTTATTTTTGGTTATTACTCAAAAGCACAAGTGACAAACCTGTCGGTGCAAATTAGAAACAGAGAGCGGTTTTCTGTTTTTGAATTAAGGAACTCCTTCATATTTGCGAGCCTTGTTTCTTGTTCCAAAGCAGCATGAAATGGTAAAACTCGTATCTGATTTTCCTTTCTATCAAGACGTCTCAGGGCATTCTCAACCTTTCGACATGTCTCAATCTACATATATCAAAGACTGAAAGTAAGAGCAATCAAATCATTCACAAGTGTGCACACAGAATGGAAAGTACTCCAAATTACCTTATTACAGAATATAATAGTCCTAGAAACTCGAATCTCCTCTGCAAGCCTCAAAAGGGCAGACTTCTTATTGGAAAATGCTGTTTCTGGGGTCTTTTCTGAACCTTCATTCCCACTACAATCTACAAGAACCTGCTCAGCAACAGTAACTGGTTACATGTTAAATCTATAGTATGAGTCATAGGCTTTACAGTACAGTTACAGCCTACAGAATATTTCACTTTACAGTAAAGGTAAAGCTAATATCTCTCCTTTTATAAACCAAAAGATAATCCAATAGTTCTAATTAAGCCTTTGTGTCACTCTTAAAGCATAAATAAAAACCAAAAATCTCCTCTTTATGTTTTGAATATTTAAGCTGCCATATAGCAGATTAGTAATTTGGAAACTAGACTGGCACCGCATACAGAAAGAATTTCTTGTGCACAATTTAAGTAATGTCAGATAACAGATTCAAAGAGGTGGTTTCAAAATGAATGTAGTATAATACGCACCTCTTCAAGGCCAGGGCTCGTCCGGTGCATTCCAGGACCCATGATCACCTCACTATCTGGGAAGGTCTCAACTAGTTTGTTGTAAATTTCCACAGGTAATGTGGCAGTCACGAAGAGGTACTGCGTAGTAACTGGTGCTGTGTTAATCAGACTATGCAAAGCTTGTTCAAAATCTTCATCACTATAGAGTATATCCACTTCATCCAACACAGCACTGTGACACAAATTTAAGAGTAAGATGAAAGTGAAACTACTCAGCTGTTATTAGAGTAAGCCTACAATATCTGAAAGCAAATTAAAGAAAAAAAGGCAAGCCCTTAACCAAGGTCATATCAAGCATCACACAATCGACTTGCAATACTGGTAGGATGCTAGGCTATTGTTAACTTTAAAGATGAGGACATACCATCTAAGGTTTGTTAAATGTAAAAACCCTTCTTTGATTAAGTACATGAAACGTCCTGGTGTGGCAATAAGCACGTCCAAATCCTGTTCAAGAGTCTGCAACTGAGTTCGCTGTCGAAAGCCTCCTGTTGCAACCATAGAGCGGAAGGGAACACCATGTTTTGAGATGGATCGACAATTCAGCAGAACCTGCATTTAAACATGAGCGATACAGAGTGTAGATTCAGCGTAACAAAATTTTAAAAACAAGACAGTCTAGAGCCACTGTCACAGGGTGGATCCCACCAAGAACAGGATTTCAGAACACTTCTGACTAGTTATTCTAATTTCAGGCACATATACTCCATGCTCCTCGCATATATTGCACAATTCACAATCGACAATAATGTTCAAATCTTTAGTTATAACTTGCATATCATGTTTTTGTAACGTATTAATCAATTAAGGAAAACCATTAAACAAAGAAAATGATGTGTTTCTCAAGTACATTCCGGGTAAAACAAGGATATTCAAGAGAAAAGGGCATGTCAATATGTGAAGCTTAAGAAGAAACATAAGAAATGCCTTCAAAGAAAATTTATGTTATGAATGAGCATATTGAGCAATAACAAAACAGGTATAATATTAAAAATAGCATATCAAACACTAGCTGTAGCACAAGCAAGAAGATAGCAATCATGGCACGTTATCAGCTCACCTGGGAAGCTAACTCGGCAGTTGGGACTAATATTACAGCTCGAGGACTTTTTGATGCCGATTTACTAATTCCTCCAATCTCTTCTTGTCTAAGACGCTGAATAACTGGAGCCAGGTATGCCAACGTTTTCCCTGATCCACTTTGATCAGCTATAATGCAGCTCTTCCCTTCTACAACAGGAGAATATGCCATTGCCTGAATTTAACAATCCCAAGTGATATTAAGTCTCATGAAGTGTATATAGCACTCATATAGTATACAAAACATAATGGAAACCCATCAGAAGTACTGTAAATTTTTCTCTATGTTTAATATTGGCTTTAACTTTCAGAAAAATAATTAGAAGCTTTTAGCCTTGGAGGAAAATAGTTCCTGAATTACTCCGCACAATATGATGCAGTTAATTGGGCAAAAAGGGGGTTTGGTAGGAATACCATGACAGTATGGTGCAAAATAGATGTCAGATATTGGATGGAATTAAAAGTCAGCCATTCCGTAGCAGTAAGGTTGTTCAGTAATATATTTTGGATGTTTCCATTCTGCAGAATCCATGACAAAAATCACATCCTTTTCACCACGTATTCCATTATGTAACAGTGACTCACCACGTTAGAACAATTTATACCTATTACATCCTATCTTTATTTAAATTGGCCAAGAGTATATAGAATGGAGTAATTAGTTATGTAGTCTATAAAACATGATATTTTAAGTAATATTTTGCTCATCAATTATGGTACTGTAGACACCCAATTGTGTCTCCCCAAAACCAAACCCAGTGATGAATATATTTCACGACGAATGATAATCGAATGAAGTGAAAGTGTGAAAAGTCTAGTGTTACGGTAGTTTTCATTAAAAATCTTTCTTTCTGTTTTCGAATACCTGCTCTATTTATGAAAATAGCAAGTCCAATTTAGTTTGGTCCATGATAAGGGTCATAGTGTAGTTGAGCCAAGATGTGTTTTACTCCATTTAAAACTCAATCTTTCCATCGGTTTCCGGACTATTTTTCTATAAATAGGATCCTTGGACCTCCGTTTTGAAGGAACCAATTCTCATCAAGAATTCTCGAATTCTCTCTCTTCTCTCTCGAGCAATATAGCTTTCTTTCTCTTTCTTTCTAAACCAACCCTTTTTGCAAACACAATTTGGCATTCATAAGATCTAGACACACCTAGCCAAGTTCGGAGTTGCCTTCGCCCTAGACGTGAAAGGTTAATAATTTTCGATGGTTTGGTCCCAAATCCAGTCTAAATTTTTTAACTCTTTCTTTCAATTATTTGATTTAAATCCTGTCTACTCTCGTGGCGGCTTTCCAGGATGGTGCGACCACCCTTGAGCAGCGGGTACGCATCTTTGTTCTAATTTTCTGCCTGCTCTCCGCGACCTTCACATGGTCGGGACCTATGATTGAGCCAGCTTGGCCTATGCTGATTTCCTGCTCGGATTGCGACACTTCTGCCGTCATAAGGCATTAGAGGGGGATATTGCACTCTCCAGCTTTTGGAGAATCGTAGAGGTATACTTTATCCCTCTTAAAGTTAGCTCTAGATTCATATTAGCATTTGCTGATCTTTTCTTGCCTTTGTAGATTTGGTTCTACGAGTATTTTCTGTCCCTCGCGGCGGCGAGACCTTCACCTCGCGAGCTCCCCATTGGTGCCTGTTGGGGAGGTCGTATCAGCTGGAGAGTGCAATATACCTCCAAATTTCATGTCCAATAAGTTATAGGCAATATTTCACTTTTGTTGTCAAACGTAGCTTATTATGACCAATTCTTATTGATCACTAACTATGCTTTAAGCATCAAAAAAGATTTTTAATAGAAAATCAGTTGAGACGAATGTAAAGAGTGTTTTATACATCATAAGTAAATAATACATATAAGAAATAATATCAATGCTAAGTTTCACAAGTATTGAGGAGTAAATAAATGAGTAGGTATTAACCAATAGCATGTAAGTGTAGCGAGAGCAGAAACATTGATAAGATAAATATGCATATGATTCCCCCAACCCACATTAGTTCAAACATTTACAACAGTACAAAATTTTAATAGAAAAGTGGCTGTGAAGGGAGTCAGTGAGGTATTTGTATGGTTATTCTAATGGAAAAGTGGGTGTGAAACGAGATTGTGAGTCCAAAAGGGAGCTGTCAACCCACTGCACCCATAAGACCTTTGCACACAAGAACTGACATACATATCAATACGCAGAAATCATCTAGTAGACAGGCAATATAACAGATTGTAGCAGTCACATGTAATTCAAGTTCAAACTTTAACAAACAAGAAAAGGAATCACTTTGAACCAAATTATATGACACAACTGACCAGATTCTACTGTTTGCAAGAGCGAGAAAAGACACACACAAGACTAGATGATACACAATAGGTGCATGAATGCAGTAAATTGGACAAGGAAGTAGCTTGAAAACTCCAAATGAACTTTTAAAAGCAATATATTGATGTACCTGAATGTTTGAGGGGCGAACAAAATCCTGTACCCTCAGAGCCTCAATCATTTCATCACCACAACCCGATTCTCTAAATGATTTTCGACTGAAAAAGTCGCTCCCAGCATTAAATTTACGTGTAGGTTTCAAGTCTCTTGATTCACCCCTATAAGCACGTCTTGGTTCTCTATCATTCCATCCTCTTGAATGAGTAGCAGAAACATATGAGCCAGAATCCGTCAAGTTATCCTTTGACTCAAAAGGTTTCCTCGACAATTTATTTTCCATGAGCTGCTCAATGCCACTGTTAGCAGAGATATTTTTCTTTCTTATCCAGACACCTTGAGGATCCGACAATACAATTGGATCATCATCATCATCATCATCATCTAGTTCATCCAAATCTGGTTCTTCATAGCTATGCTCGTTAGTTTTCTCCTTTTCCCTTGAAGTCCTTCTTACAATGCTTTTGATTTTGACAGCTTTCAACCTTCCAACACCCTTAGACAATCTTAGAGTAGTTGGAGACGACATAACATATTTGTGAACAGCGGAGGAAGGTTCACTGCCTATGAAGGATACATAGAATAGTAAAAAAGAAAAAAAAAAATTGTTAAAAAAAAAAAAAAAAAAAAACCAAGTATACAGAATTTTCTTCACAAATTTTTTTAAATTTAAACTCACATCAAACCCTTTTTTAACGATCAAATTAATGGATTAATAAGATCTTTGCATGACCCAGCATAACATATGGAAGTGAGTGGCTTCTTAAAAAGCGAGTGGATCAGTGGAATATAATAGAAAAGAAGGAACACTACAGTTAATTGTTCATTATATATCTTTTTTGTTCCAAATCAATCTATAAATCAATCAATCAATCAATTAAAGCCTTAATCTCATAAGTGGGGTCGGTTACATGAACCAAAAGTGATTATTCCGTAAAGTCATCCACAAAAATCTTCCTCCTCCATCCTTACAATCAAATGCCTCATGCTCATGCAAATCCATATACTTCGTATCCTTCCTAACTCCTTCCAACCAAGAAGATAAATATTTTAATTCATTCGTTAACAACAACCATACAAGTCAGTAGTCACACCTCCACCACCTCTATCCTTTTCTTCTAAGTTCATCCGTTAACAAAAACCATAAAAGTCACACCTCCACCACCCCTTTCCTATTTTTCCTGAGTTCATCCGTCAACAACAACCATTCAAGTCACACCTCCACCAAGAAGATGGTTTACTTCTGTAATTACCAACAAGGGAACAAAGAAAGGTGAAAACATAATAACAATCATTCATTTCAGAAATATTGCACACAAAATGAATTTAACCGAGAACTGGCAAGCTGGCAACATAAGTAAGTTTCATAATTCATAATCAAAGAGGTTATCAAGTTATCATAAGTTCATAACACAACTACACAAGCCCATCACACAAATCTATAAGCTGAAAAGGATGTACCTTCAATAATTTCCCGAGCATTCGAAGATTTCTTTTGATCCTTAGTAGGAGTCCAGGAAAGTACTTTCTTGCTAGGAATTGAAGATTCAACATCATCAACTCCACCCCAAAGAATCACTTTCTCACCACTCTCCTCATCAATCAACTCGTACGCCCCCGGTGTATCCATCGGCCTCTTCTTATAACCAGCATTAACCCTAACCGTCATACTTCTACAAAATCCAACAATTCCTTAGCCGGCAATTCCAATTTTATCTCTTTACTTTACAAACATACACAAATACTGTATACAGTCGAAATGATTGAACATATGGTCTACATAATTGCGTTTCAACTTCATATTACAATAAAATTCAATTTAAAAGAAAGCATACAGTTGAATTCACAGCTATTATATAAAATTCAAATTCAATTGAAAATTCATAATTACAAATAGTGGATGAAATTGAGTATGATAAATTGATAATCAACTACATGATTAAGAAGTAATTGAAGTTCATACCTTGATTTAGGAATAAAAATGGCGGGAAGTTTGGGGTTAACTGCGAGGTGAGGACGCCATGGATGAAATGAACGGAAGCGCTGTGAGAGTAGAGACATGAATTCGGGTTGAGGAGAAGCAAAGGCGGATGATGAAGAAACCGCCATTGTTGAGCTTCTGAGCTTGTTTAGCTATGAAATTGTCTCTTGTATGCTATTGTGAGTGTTAAAGAAGAAGAATTGTTGTCCCCGCCTGTTCGTTAGGACTAGGAGGAATGTGATAACATTGTTATTAAAGTGGGATAATTAGTGAACTAATGGAGGAGGAAAGTACAAGTTTACCATCCTTCAAGTGGCAAATTTGTAATGTACTGTAAAAAGAAATGGTGTAATTTTCACAAATAAGTACTCCAGTAATTTGTGGTTGGTGCACCCAAAAGAACATTTAGTATATTTAAAAGAACGTGGATAAAAAATGAACATGTTTTTATTTTCTTGCAACTGCAAATCCATCAGTCTCTTCTCTTGCAATTTCTCACTCCTCTTTCCCTTCCTATCACTCTCTTTCTTGCTGCCAATTTTATAGCTCCTCTTTTCATCGTCGTTTTCATCTAAAAATTTCAATGAAGGTCTCAAATTGGTCTCACTTTGCTGTCAATCTATCTCGTAATATTGGTACTTCTTATATTGTTTGGGTAAAAATCATTTCCAAAGTACTTATTTTCTCTCTCTAGAACTTTTCTCTCTATCTTTTTCTATTTTTCAAAATAGCAAAATTGTTCATCTTCAAAGTGAAACCCAAGAAAAAAATTGAACTTATTTCAACAATTCAACCTTCAAACTTGAACAAATGGTGGATTCAAGTAAAATTTAAGTATAAAATTTGTACATGCAAATTGTTTTTCGTCAATAATTTAAAAGTCAAAGTGTTTAAGTTTGTGAATTTGGGGTTTTTTTTTTAAAAAAAATTAATTAAAGCTGTAAAGTACAAGTTGTTCAAAAAAGAATAATTGGAGGAGAAAGAAGAATAGTAACGAATTGAAGCCAACTGGAAGATAACCAAGCAAGGTTAATTTTTCAAACACTAGCTTGTTCTTTTTCAAACACTAACATGTTCTTTTTATTCCATGTTCTTTAAAATATGCCTAATGTTCTTTTTGGAGGCCATGTTCTTTGTCAAACACAAACATGTTCTTTTATTGAACACTATTATGCATGTTCTTTGTCAAATACTAGCATTTTTTTTTTTCAAACACTAGCTTGTTCTTTTTTTTTTTTTTTTTTTTTTTTGGTAGGAATAGCTTGTTCTTTTTCAAACACTAATATTTTCTTTTTATTCCATGTTCTTTAAAATATGCCTAATGTTCTTTTCGGAAGCCATGTTCTTTGTCAAACACAAACTTGTTCTTTTGTTGAACACTATTACACATGTTCTTTTTCAAATACTAGCATGTTCTTTTTCAAACATTCATATGTTCTTTTTTTTTTCTCATGTTCTTTAAAATAAGTCTAATGTTCTTTTTGGGTGCACCATGCGCATGGTGCACCCGGGTGCACTATACTATTTTCAGTACTCCAGTATACGGAATGCTTCCTTTGTTTCATATTAGTTGATACTCGTACATTTTATTTAGGCGTGTTTATCAATGAATAAATAATACTACTAAATAATCAAAAATTGTAAAAATTTGGTACTTGAAAAATAGACATTGAGACGAATCAAACAAGGGTCGCTCGATTTATTTATTTTTTATTATTATTACTTTTTTCTTACGAATAAATTACAAATATAAAGTCAAAGTAACTTATGATGTTATTCGTGATTTGAAATATAGAGGAATGACGAAGGTCAAACTTCAAACGCACATATCTATCTATCCTATCCAGAAGTGATCTGGAGATGAATAAGTTGAAGGTAATAGTTTGTTTTGAGAGCTTTCTAACGATAGGTTTGCCCGATTCCAATTAGAAAAGAGAAAGTTATACGAAGGATTGTCGAAGTTAGGGGAGAGACACAAACATGCCCTACATAGCACATTCGTGCCTCGTCAAGTGAAGACACTTTTGCTTCTTATTTTTAGGTACGCTTATGACGGTTACTAATTAAGGATATTTCTTGGGGAATAATCTAGGGTTTCTTTTAGAGTTTCCTTATGTTATATAAGGAACTATCGGGTGGACAATTATTTAGTGCTTAAGTGCTCATATTGATTAGGCTTAGCCAATTTCCATTGAGATATTGAGATGGAGATTCTTGTATCTCCTTCTGTTATCTCTCTTGTTTATCCTCCATGAAAGCTAATAAGAAAATACTATTTCTAAGTCTATGGATGTAGGTCATGTTAACCGAACAACATATATTTGTCTGTTCATCTCATCTATTTTCTACTTTACTTCTCAAATTTACGTTTTATATTATTGTTGTCTATGTTAGCAACAGTCAAAAGTGTCAACTAAAATGGAACATCAGAAGTATAACGTTGCCACTTGAAAAACAAATATTGTTTACTCCATATCAATTATCAGGAAGATAAAACCTAGCAAAGCTCAGATATGGAGTAATGCTTTATCTTTCAATTCATGCTAAAGAAAATGATTGTGGAAGCCACTGTGAGAGAAAAAGTAAAGAGAGAAATTACCATTAACGATATTGAATTACACTTAAATTTATATCAAGTATTGTCTTAAATTGTACTTTTACAGATATTAAATGAATGGAAACAACATATATAAAAGCTGCCTGTGCATTGCTCTGGAAACTATGCTGCTATTCTTTCTCCTTGCACGGCTGTGCATACAAGTATACACCATATACTCTATTCCAATATACTATTTCACTACTTTTCATCTTTCTCCGAGGACTAATGCTTAAACTCCACCTTCACACTTCCGAGCTCCAAGCCTATGTTTATATTAGTACACTTAACAGTGTGATTCATGAGCCATGTTTAACACTGAAACTTCCCACACAAAACTTGGGCTTAACTCAAGCACAAATGTTATCAGCTCCAATCTTACCTATAAATTCTCCGATTAAATCTCGAGCAAATCAATAGTGATTTTTGATAGCCGAAGAAAGAATTTATTGATAGATACTATGAAGTATATTCTATCTATGCTCGCTATAAAAACTATGAAATGATGTGCAACTGTATTGTATTATTTTTTTGTTTGGGAGGTGTTGGGTTGGGTGTGTGAATTCAAAAATTGAATAGGCTTTCAAAGATGTGCAAAAACCAAATTGTGACAAGTTCTGTCACAAGGGTAGGGACAATCAATGATTTTCGTCTCTGCTCGATCAAAATACCAGTTGCCAACAGACTGTGCGATCCCCTGCAAATTATAAAAAACTTTTGTTAACAATGATTTCGAAAAGTAAGGGAAAAAAGGCATCTCTTTTGCCCCTAGCAGGCTAGCACAACCATTTCTTATTCTTTTTGCTCAATTTTTCCCCTAGATGGTGGCTGGTGGGGGGCAAATAGGACTGACTGGAGTAAATACTGGATGACAAAATCGTTAATCTACTGATGCAATGAATGTGGCAAGAACTAAGGTCAAATAAAGCACAAATGCTTATTACTATGGTTACAACGGGCAGTGTTGGGTCAACAATAGTAATTTGTGATTGTGTAAAATGCTATGTTTTTCATAGAAACAAGAAACAGAAACACGAAGGTACAATATTATACAACAAATGCATAAACTAATATTAAATGCACAAATTTTTGTACAAAGTTACATAGGTTGGTCTTTTATTGACAAAACCATGCAAAAAAAGAAGGTACAAGAGTTGGATTGGCTTTACTCGAAAACAAATAAAAAAAAAAAAAGTTGGATTGGCTTATTTAAAATATCAAGACATTAAAGGTCATTAAAAAAATGGCTGGGGGAAAAAAAGGCTAATCATTCAATAATGAGAAATTCTCTACCTCTAGTCACAAAGGTCCTAGAAGACTCTAGTGGGATCCTATTGGTACTAATTTGTGCGTTGTAGGCACCAATTGAGTTCCGAAAAAGAAGTATACTGGTATTTACAAAGCCTAAATTCTTATTGATTCTAATTTGCTAATAAGGAAATATTTTGGTACTGAAATTGGTCAGCACGATTTAGTACCAATAGGATCCACTAGAGTCATCAGGGACTAGCATTACTTGAAGTTGAGCAAAGCTCGTCTATTGCCCAATTGACCAAGGTTATTGGTATATCATTGCTCTGATTGATGATTTTGTTGTGAAATGGTATCCAATCTTTAGTTAGTATGAGCTGGAAAATTTTGTTCCTGGAAGTTTTAGGTGCCGTAACGTATGGAAACATGCACTATCGACGTGGAACAAAGCACACATAGGCCTCATATACCCACAAGGCCACAATATAATAATTCACTTTTCTAAACTACAACTTGAGAAACTAAAATGACCATTGATTGGCAAAGCAATGCTTTTTCGAGGACTATAAAACAACAGGAACTAAAGGGGATCAAGAAAATACTTTATTTCCAATGTGAGGTGAGCCAGGTGCAAACCACGTATCCTGTCTCTCAGTCTGGCCATGAGAAAAGCATGAGTTGATGAAATACCCGTTCTTTCTGAACTTACCAAAGCGCCTAATTGCACCGAGCATCTGTCCCCTAAAACCTGTTTCAAAATGGTTCAATTTCTGTAATTTGTTACAAACTTACAATGCAAGCCTTTCAATAAAGAAAGGAACCAAAATATAACAGGATATGAAAAGACTGGAAGTGAAAATAAGATGGCTATAATGAACCTTGGAGAAATCGGATTTGTGGAGCACTACAGTGTGCATTATTCAACTTGCATCCATACCAGTTTCCATGAGGATCAGAAGATGCAGGAGCTAAACTTGCCTGAATCTGGTTGAAGCAAAATTTAGGATCATAGGTAAGTCATTTGGGCTAAATTCTATTAATTATTATGGAATGGATTAAGGAATGGAATATTTGAACAACAGTGTATACGAAAAAATTGAGAAAGGGTGGCAGATTAATGCAGTGTAGAGATAGTTGAACAGTCCAATCAACCAATCAATTTGGGTCTTGCCTTGTATTTACTACTTGGCACAGACAAGACAGAAACAGTAACATTTTAATTTGGTCTAGTTATGGTCCCAACTCCAGAGCTATGGACATAACCAACCAAAATGTTGTGGGGTGTTATCACATGAATTGAGCCGGTGAAGCCTTTACCTGAAGATAAAATTTGAGGCCATGGACACTATGGGTTCTAGGTCTAAACACTATAATAACTCAACTTGTCAAGCAAGAACATTAGCCTCTCATCAAGAGCTACTTTATAATGCACTACATCTGATTAAGGTATGTTAATACGTACTAAAATGATTTACTTCAATGGTTTTAGTTTTGAATGACACTACTTAACAAGTGATAATAAGATGAGGAGAGCAGTCAAAAGCCCAGCAACTTTTGCTAATACCACAAATTAAGTTCTATTAGATGATGCTGATTGCCTGATTCATCCCAATTTCATAGTTAAATAGGTGACGCCATAGTAGTCTGCACACTTTCCTTTTTGAAAGACGCTAGTACCACGATAAATTCAGAATATACAATTCACAATGCACACAGTGACATACACACAGTTCATCTGAAACAAATTCAAGTCAAAAAAGACAAACCTGCCATGAGTCATATGCTGCATTGACGAGAAATAATGGTGTCTTAACATCTGCTATTAAGCGGTGAGGGAAGAAACACTGCAGAAAAGAAAGTTGACAGAAGATTAAGCTTGGGGCATAAAAATTGTTTGCAACCCTATTTTTAACTCAGATAACATGCTTGCTTGCTAGATATGTTACCATGATAGGATTAAGGCGACTAGTACAACTGCGAGGAAGGTGTGGGCCCACAGCCTGCAAATTTCACAAGAAAGCATACTTTAGAATCTAAAAAGCAAATTAGAACTGAATAGGTGGAAAAATAAGAGAAAATAGTTGGCTTATTAAGCAGTTTCAGAGAACTTCACATTCATTCTGTTCAAATGGAAAAGGAAGTCTAACTGAACAGAATTTACAATTGACTGAACTTTCAATGAATGTGATCATGAAGCTGACTCCTAAAGTAAGGATAACAAGGATGGCGTATGACTGTAAAAGGCCCTGTCATATGTATCCCTCAAATTTCTACATAACTAAGTAATTAACACTTAACATAGGCTGCACATGCTTGCATATGAGCTATATCTACTAGAACTAGAGTCATTTCAGAATAATACCTGCAAGCGAACAACATTCCCAAATAATCTTCTCATTGTGCGTTGACCGGCCACATCAACTCTGTAATACCAAATACAACTGTAAAAAATCATGAATGCCATTGATGCTTTCTTTTTTCTTTTGTTAGCGAGTTCTCTCTACCTGTCTACCATTCCTCATATTCCAGCTCTGATTCCTCTTTTTATTGTTTCAACTGATAATTTCTTTTTGTTCAACAGATATCATATAACTAATAGATCACCATATTTAAAAATGATTCATTGCCAATTTCCAACTACATTTATCTGGATAAGATAGTGTTAGTCATGCTTTCATTTGTATGTTATTTTTAATTTTTTATACACTTTTATCTCTACGATAATAGTAGTAGTAACTTTGTGCATATGATATAATCACGGAGTATCTACTTTTGCAATAATTCGGGATTTTTTTTATCTCTTTTGAAAGATAATCTTGCAAGATAATAAAATACTCATCCAATGAGGAAAAAAAAAAGAAAATTATTGCATCCATGGAAAAAAGGTGATCACTTCATTTCTCATCAAAATAGTTAACAGGAATATTTTGGTCTGATTAAATTGTAAGGGAGAGGATGACTATAAGTCAATTAGGTAATAGGAGCTCACGCATCAAGGAATAACCCTGCATCACTCAGACACTTTACTCTTGTATGCCCTGGGAACAATGCTCGGAACTCATCACAATGAAGTATCGACGCCACACCCCCAGCTGAACATCCAGAGAGAAGAGCCTATATAATCAACTGTCAACATATGCAGATGCCCAGATATACATATATAGGTCCATCCAGAACAAAAGAAACATTACCTGATTTGCGTGCCTCATTCCTAGTGACCTTAACTCCTCCATAGCCGCTGAATATATACGCTGTCCTCTAAAGTACAATTGTGCTCCCTACAGGGGGAAAAAAAAACACACACACACACACACATTGAATTGAAGTATAAGGAAACAAGAATCACAGTAACTTTGACAATGCATATATTGCTAACAGAAAATGTAATTAGTATTAATTTTTAATAGGATAGAATGATGTGTTTTTATGATATCCTCAATTTCTTTCAGTAAAATAAACCATGGTTTTACAAACCTTATGCTGGCTATCCCCACTGAACGAGCCACCATCACAATAGCGAATTTTTACTCGGTTCCAGTTGTAAAAATCTGCAGAAACCATTAACCCATTAATGAAGTAAAATTAGTCAATTTATTGAACAGAAATCAATAAGCAACATATAAAGAAGAAATAACAAAGTAAATGAACAAACATATTACCAGGATTCTCGGAACGCTTATTACTGAGTAATCCTGAAAATGATATGAACTTCTCCATATACTTTGAGGAACCATGACGTGTTTTCTTTCTATACACACAGTTTCTTATTGTATCACACCATCCTCCCCCCTGTTATCATCTCAAGCGACAAAATCAGTACTGCAGCCAACAAGGGAGAAATTGATTCCAACTTGTAGAGCATGCCAGCTGAAGAGCAGCAATGCCAGCAACATGTCGCTAAATATTCAAGATTTTTCACGCACCTCAAGTTGAACAAGCCAACTGTTTGCCCCTGATCCAAATCCACGGTGGAGATGGTATCCCGGCAATGATCCATCCAAGCAGACTGCACATTGAGAACAATGAGGTGCTTTATATGAGAGCAATGACAGTGTCTAATATATGAAGTGTGATGCTTGGACCATAGATAAAAGTGTCAGACTTGGGTATGGATCTGAGAGTGACATTAAAAGTAATTCAACTTGAAGTCTTAAAGATATGTGGACATCAATACTAGTGCCCAAAGTTATGATATGGACATGAGATCTACATTTTTCTGTTATACATGCACTAAAACAATGTTTATTGACTGAAATTGAAGTGTCCATACACATTCATATGAGAGTCAAGTAGCCAGCATGAGCACTTGAGCTAAAATCTAGAATTATAAGCTAAAATGCAATTGCAATCCGAATCAAGTACATAGAAGAAAAACATATTTATACAGGCACTTTTAATGACTAGATCTTCATGTACAAGTGATCACAATGATTTTAATGACTACATGCTCATGTACAAGTGATCCCAGTGCAATAATGACTACATGCTCGTGTGAAAGTGATCGCGGTGCAATCCAATACAGAATGAACATTTCAGGAATTAGACAACACACTGAATTCTAACAAACATATAGTCCATTCCCAAACATGGAGCTAGTCACAAAATTCAAATTGCACAACTAATTTAACATCTTTATGAAGCTTCTTCCCGATTAATACATCGTATTCATCTTGCAAAGGCAATAATGTACATATGTGTGTAATTAGGACTAAATCTAAGCAGCTTAACTATAACTAGCATAACAAATCCTTAGACCTCTGCATTGTAATATTGTATAGTAGCTCTAGGAAGCTAATCAACTTTTTTTTTGGCGTGTAGAAAGTCACAAAAGACAATGATGTAAATGAGATTCGATCTCTCGTATCGAAAACTCGGCATCCAATCTAAGAAGACATTACACACCAATGAATTGAGCATGCATGCAAATTACTTGAACTAAAACAATGACAAATTAGTCCTGCAACAGAAAATCAAATGCTCACAAATAAATTTTAACAAAAGCATATCAACTGACAAATTTAAACAAAGCAATAATTCAAAAGACAAAATTCAGCAAAAAAAAAAAAAGGTAATAATTATGAAAATAATAGAGAAATGAAGAGAAGTATACCAGCTCCTTTAGCAGCAGCAGAAGAAATTAGAGTGAGACCCACCAACAGAGGTCTATTAGACCACCCATTTTTCTGCTCATCATAAACAATCTCTGTCACATTTAATCCTTCAAAACAATCAACTCTTTCCCATGAAATTAATACAAAAATTACACCCAAAACCCAGAAAATTTTCATGGGTTTATTTAATAATAACCTCAAATTTCCCATTTTGGGTATCTTATATCCTGCTTAAATCTCACTCAAAAGAATATAAATTTTTTAAGAAAAATAAAATAAAAAAAAAAACCCTTTTTAAGAGCAAGATTTATCATAGAAATGGAAAGTAATTTGTGATTTAAACCAAAAAAATGGATTTGAAATGGGCCACCAAGAAAGTGACAGAGACAGAAAGAGGTGAGAAATGTGAATACAGCTGAACTTTACAGTTGTAGTTCACGGAAATGTTGGTCTTCTTACTCATTACTCATAATTATTAGTAATGACATAAAAACTATAGGTTAAAAATCTTATAATAATTAATGTTGCACCGATGTGTATGTGTTACAGTGATATTGTTAGCATGAATTAATTTTATAATTGGGCGATATTCCCGGGTAAAATCTTTGTCATTCTTCTTGGTAAAAGGAGTGTTTGATCTTGTTAGAACCAAAATACCATATTTTTTGGTAAAAATCTTTATCTTGTCGGTGGTAGCATGAGAAGAATATAGGTGGTGTCATGGTAGGGTAATGTAACTTTTTCTTATAAATAAATTGGTAGGGTATTGGATCATATGGGTTTCATCACCAATGTGGGATTATTTGTCTAACAAATTTTGGGGGGCCTAAAAGTCTTCATTGATTGAAAGAAAACAAATTATATTGACATGTGTTCGATGGAAGTTAAGGCGTTAGGCGTGAGTGTTGAGTGGTAGATCAGTGATTCAGTGGTTAGACTATGTTGAAGTCCTAATGCATAACGATTAGTAGGTTAGGACTTTAATTATAAGACTTCTAGATGATTAGATGATATTTTGTCATCTTGTCATGGTATAAAAATTTGTGTCAATGATGCCGAAAATTCTATAATAAACGACATGTACCGCTATGTACCACTAAAGCAACGTACCGCAATGTACCACTATTAATTAAATATATTTTATATTTATTTCATTTTAAAAATATGATTCAACTCTAGCTAAGATGGTAAACTGCATTATTGTTTTGATTTGTGGTTTAAAGATCAAATCTGCATACTCACCATACATTTTTTTTATTTTTATTTTCACCAAGAGATTAGATAAAAATTATATTGTAGAAGGAAATCAATGACATTATAAATGTCAAATCTATATCAATTTTCTTCCCCATGTATATTCTTCACCAATTTTGATTTTTTTTTTCTTTCTTTTTTTTTGGGGTAAGGACTTCACCAATATAATCGTGATGGAAAAGTATTGTGTAGAACGGACTCACATGAGTCCGGTCATACAAACAGGAAAAAAAATTCTTAATTGTCAGAAATTAGATAATAATGGTCATATATTAAGTTATAAATATCAGATATTAGATTAAAAGTGTCAGAAATTAGATGAAATTGGTCAGAAATTAGATGATTTTGGTCAGAAATTAGATGCTATTGTTAAGATATTAGACAAAATTTCCTTTTCTATGGCTAAAGAATCACTCACCATGCTTGTATGTCAATGGCGGCACTTCGGTGTTGAAGATAAATCATACAGTAGTTGTTATGGCTACTACTACTACGTTTATCATATTGTCACTATAGTCAGCGCTCATCACTTAGTCGCTAGATGTAGATATGTATGCTTTTATGTAATTATCTTTTGCTTTTATTAATTAGCTTGTATTTTTCTTACTTTAGTTTTTTAATGGCTCGCACTACTCAATGGAAAATCATCAAAACTTTTCCAATTCTTATAATCGGCACCTTCATCATCATCAGCTGGATTGTCTTCTTAGCGGCATCTTTTTCATCGTCATCTGGATCATCTTATTCAATCCTACTTCTATATGCTTCGATCTTCCTATCTCAACGGCGGCACCTCCATCATCATCATGTGAATCATTTTCTTTGCGGCACCTTCGTCATCATCATCTAGATCGTCTTCTTCGATCTCTCTTCTGGCCTTTCTTTCGCCTTCGTTAAGGTCGGATGGGCGTGTGCATTATAAACTGGACTCACGTGAAACGGTCTCACACAAAACCTTCTCAATTGTGATACTATTGTAAGGAAATTCATTAAAAGCAGATATTTTTCTTTTTAAACCTTTCAGTCTCCATAATTCGTATTAGGTACGGAGTAGTTTTAATTATTTTTTTGACGAGAGTAGTTTTTCAATTAAAAGACTTTGGCTGCTCAGATTAACCAGCCAAAGCAATCTATTGAAGAATAAAACTAAAAAAAAAATGTATAATCATAATAAATCGAAGGTATGAAAAGCAGCACTAATCAATTTGATTATCTTTTTTTTTTTTAATGATATTTATTCAATTTTGAAATTTTATTTGGGTTTATATTAAATCTGTTATAATGGCTACCAAATTATTGTAGCCATTGAATATAAGTCAGGGTTTTAAATTAATGAGAAGGAGGGATTGAAATTAACAAAAACAATTACTTTATACCTAGAAATATAGATTAGGGTAACATTTTATATTGATGAACGGAGAGATTGATATTGAAAAAACCAATAAATCAGAATCTTGAAATCTGTTGAATAATGTTATTCTCAAATTATAATTTGCTTCCATCTTTAATTGTGATGAATGAAAAAAAAAAAAAGCGAATGAGATAGGCAGAATGAGATATCAGAGTAGGATAGAAATAAGAAAAATCGTGAGAAAAATAAAATAAAAGGGGTTAAGTGTTTTTTTAACTTCACAAAAAAAAAAAAAAAAAAAAAGCACTGTAAAAAAAAACAAATAGCAAAAAAAAAAAACAATATCCAACTAAAAAAGGATATATATTTTTAAAAAAAAAATTAAAAGATAAACTTTATTTTAATAAAAATTACTAATATATAGCAGTACACATCAGTTACAGTACATATACATAGCATTGCACGTCATGTACTGTAGACTCTCCCCAATGATGCAATATGTATTTGTTCCAGCTTTGTTCACGAATGTGCTTATTTATATTTTGAGTATAAGCTCAAGTTTGAACAAGTTTAAATAAGAGGCCACCCCATTCAATTAGGCTGATTGATAAATATTGAATGAGGTAGTAGATCAGTGGTTAGACTATGTCGAACCACCACCATCTCCATCATTCCCCTGCCATCTCGTCGGTCATCGGTTATCATCGATCATCGCGTCCCTCTTCTTCTTCCCTTCTTCCCTTCTTCCTCCTTCCTCCTTCCTTAACAACCACTACAACGCCGCTTTGCGGCGGTAACAAAAAGACACCCTAGTAGCAATAGGGTGTAAAATTAGAGCCATATCAATCCCTTAGGGGTAGCATTTTCTGCGTGGAAGCAATTTTAATCACCTTAGGTTTTGATGATGTTGATGTGTTGGACTCATGGAGGAGAAAGAAAGGAGGAAGAAAGTGCAATAGAAGGGAGGAAGAAAGTACAAACTTGCACCCAAATAAATAAGTGAAATATCTTATATGCCCTCTGATTTACCAAGGCTGATGAATATGTATTTCCTCTTTAAATAAGACTTGATTGAGTAAATGAACCTTAATAAAAGCAATACGCCTAACTTCCCACCTAACCACCACCACCACCACCTCCACCACCCAACCACCATCACTAATCCAAGACCACCTTACACCCTTTCGGGAAAAAATACTTATTAAAAGAAAAAACCAACTCTGGCCTTATTCCATCCAAATCCAAACCCAAAACTAAAACCACTTCATCCACCCTTGAAACCACCCCACACACCAACTCAAAATACCCAATCCCACCTTCAACTTACCTCGAAGCCCAGCCCAACCAAAATCACCCAATCTAACCTTGATCTAACAACCCACCCCCCACATCATATCACCCACCCTACCCCAATAACGAACCCACCCACTCTCTCAAAAATCATCAATTTGATCACATCCAATAACCTACATCCCTTAAAACAGAAATAAAAATTATGAGTGAATGAAGAGAGAAAAAGGTAGGTGGGAAGGTGGTTGGGCGAAATGCTAACAATGGATATATAGAGAAGTGGATCGGATGACAATAAAAAAGGGGGCTTTCGTCGTGTCGAAGTTGAAGATAACTTTTGTTGTTGGATTGAAAAGGAGAAATAGTGATGGTGGAGGCATATGCACAATACATACTGTGCACCCTTTAATATGAAGTAAAAAACAAAAAACATGAAGATTTACTCAATGAACACAACCCCCAATGAACATGACTTATATAAAGGCTTATCAATTAAAGGAAATTTACCACCAATAACGAGACCTGGGATACTAGCTAAGGCAATCCTTAAAGACATGTATTTTTCTTTCAATCCAATTAAGTTTGTGTAGTTCAACTAGTTTCATGCAAGAAACTCTTTAAGCATTCTTGTCAAAATCATGTCATATATTCAATTAACATTTCAAAACAAACCGTGTCTTCTAATTGCCATATTGCCATAAATTAAATTATCAACATTGCATATATATTATTAGCATAATGTTAATATAAATGATCAAAGTTCAGTTAAATAATAAGGGATAAGGGCGGATATAACCAAACGCATAAGAAAAATTTAGACCGACAAGATCTAATCTCTAAAGTTCAAACGAATGCAAAAACACCTTATCGATTCATTTATATAGAATACATCTCAGATTGCTTGGGCCAAAAATCATTTAACTTTTGGAATATGACTATGAACCTCACACTTGGTTTTTTTATTTTTTATTTTTTATTTTTATTTTTTACATCTAGAATATTAATTGTATAAAATTAGTGATTAGTTTTAGTATACAAAGTCGTGAAGGAAAAAGGTCATAACACATGCTATGATACTGACTTGTATTTCCTTCATTTTACTAAAATGGCAAACTTCTCATTTCACGTTTGCTAATACATTATTACGTTATTTCAATGTGTTTAATTGTCAATAAGTAAGATAGGCGCAACGAATCTAATAAAGATCTTACATGACTATGTTTTTCCTTATTCATAGATCATAAAACAAGCTGAATTGAACTAAATTGAATTGAATTGTAATTAATTTCAAAGAAGTCCAAAAAAACAAAGACATGCATGTATATGTATGAATATTGCACAAATCAAAGTATGAAACACAAAACATATATTGCACAATATAATTTAATTTTTGTAAAAATTTTCTAGAGTTAATAACGATATAAATGTTAATAATAATTGTACATGTATCAACCCTTTTTATACCCATTTGCACAAAAAAAAATTGAAAATTCGCATGCATGCATACAGTTAGCCTCGTATATTTGATGGTAAATTTAATTTATGTATCTATGCTTAAACTATATATAAGCTTTTGTATGTAAATAACTCAAATATTTTACAAGTTACATCTTTAAATAGAAATTTGCAAAATAATAAGAAAATAAAATTGCGAGCAATCTTAAAATTATGAACACTTGGGGTCTTCACTTTCGTCAGTCTTTGGTCTGGTATTCATGAGTATCTGCAATATTATTATCAAACAAATAAATACTTGTATATATACGGAGTACTACGTAAGACTGTAAGAGTGCATCAAAACACTTTATTTATTTTTTTGTCAATTACCAAACAACATTATTACACTTCATTTCAGGTAAGACTGGTAGGTGTGTCTGGTTATTAATTAGAGTCAAATTTTGATGAATTTAAAGGTAATAAATTTGCCAAAGTTATGATGATTAGCAATATTTCTACTTCAAAAGAAGTTACCAGTGAGGCATTCCTAGCGGCTCACCGTGCCTAACAGTTAGGCACTTAAGCATTAGGACTTCAGGCTACTTTGTATATGAATAATACGAAGTATGTATGAAGTAATTACCACTCTAATGGTTGCACATAAAAATAGAATACACTTTTTAAACTGGTATGAGTTTAAAATTTTATAACAAAATCTTATGTCAGTTGATGTTATATACGTTATCATATACGTTATTCTTGGGTATTTAGTGAGCCACAAGGGCAGGGGTGAAAATCGATCCTAGAATCTCTTGAAACCGAGAGGAAAGCTCTAACCACTTGAGCTATTCCTCACTCCCATGTTATCACATATGTAAATTGCTTTAAAATACTGCGTAACTTGAAATCTTTCCTTTGGAATTTTCTTATATGCTTTGTTGACTACATATGTCATTTGCCTTTGAAAAAAGCAATTTAAGGCTATAATTATATTTTATACTTTTTAAAGAATTTTAACTACAGCTTTATCAAATAGTTTAATTGTTTTACTCACTTTATTTATAGCTATATGTTTAGAAATAAAAACAAAAAATTAGTTCAATTTTGAAAATATTAGTGTAATCTAACTACAATAATATATTATAATAAAAGTTCAAATGATGTTAGTTTAGTTCGTGAAAAAACAAATAGATTTATTAGTTCTCAAAAAAAATTCAAATATATAGTTAATTGAAAATAAGATGAATAAAATGTAATACTTTTATTTATGTCTAAGTAATACAAGTAATGAAAAATAAATAATAAGAACCAATATTTTCGGCTTTTTACATTAAGAAGGACTTGTGGTTGTGGAGGCATTATATATTTATATTCAAATATTCCATGTATATTAAAATAGCTCTGTATTTGGTCTTCGAGGTTAATTAAACATATTCGCTACTCCATATTTATTGTAAAATACTACGAGTACTTCATATTTTATTGATATGTATTATGTAGGCAATATATTAGTTACTAATATATATATATATATATACCTTTCGAAGCATGGTGTTTTCGTTAACAAGAGTAGAAATTTTCTCTTGTAATTTGAAGTTTTGCTCTTGCAATTCATTGGCTCTTGACTCTAAATCGTTCACATAAACCTTTTTCCTTTCACGTGCTTGTTGAGCAGACACCCTGTTCCTTAACAACCTGCATGCATTTCAACCAACGTAGTTTCAATTACAAAATATTCTACTCTTTTATAATTTACAACATCATCATTTATCCAAAACTCCAATTTTTACATTTACAATTGTCAATTTTACATGTAGCTTTGTCTAGTGTAGGGACTAGGTATGGAATTGGAATCTATCTCCTCTTGTTATTTTATTGAGATGATTTAATTCTTAATTGTATAGGTAGGCTAGACTCATATTTGATCTTATATATTTGTTGATTGACTTTTTTTTATTTGTCGAATGCTACGAATGGTGGTCATTTTAGCAACTAGGGGAAACCAATAAAATAACAAGCCTTCAATATTTTTAAAAACTTTGTACGGAGTAAAAAATAACACATCTTTTAAATTGTTTTTCAATGGACTAGAGCTCACAAATAAATAATTATATTATGGAATCGTTTGTCCTTTTTTTTTCCTGTATTTTGTTAAAACTAGAAACAAGAAACCAAAAAAATATGGTTTGTACTATTTTGTTGTCAATTTTCAAAGTAACGATGATTTTAATAAATTTAACTATTTTTTTATTCTTTTTATGAAAAATATCATGTCAATTATAAAATTAAAAAACCAAAAATACAGTGATGCCGAATAGACCTTATATTTCTAGTTACGAATAGATCGAGTTTCCAAAAAATTGGTGGAGATATATTACTTGGAATATAGTTGTTCTATTAATATAGAATGGCTTTTTATCTAGCTTATCAAACAATACAACTTTAATAAAATAGGGGGGGGGGGGGGGGGGGGGGTTTGTCGACAATAACACAATATTATTGCACGCCCGACAAATGTTTTTTCTAGCAAAACAATTTCATATACTGTAAATCATATATTCACCAAAATTTGGGAATTTATTGTCTTGATTTTTTGGCTTGAATATCTTTAATAGAAATATACAATTATTGCATGTATGAAAAAGGAAAGGCTCAAAAACTAACACATCACCATCATATCAAGAAAGCATATTCAAATATAACCATGTATATATGTAAACCATGTTGACTTCAAATCAATAATAAAATAAAAAATAAAGATTTAAATAATTATGAAGTATACAAGGTTTTGAATAATATTAAATTTTGAAATATGATCAGTATGTAATTTATGTTTAGGTTTTTACTTACATCTCCCATTATATTGTATAAAGGTGTATTTAACTTTAATTTACAAATTGCAATTTATGTATTATGAAAATTAAGTAGCTTAACAATTGACTTTGTTGATCTTCAAGATAAAATTATATGATAAACTGATAACAACCTATATATGCTTACTAATCTAGCATTATTACAAACTTACAATCCACTTAAAGACTCAAAACAGTGCCGCAATGTATGATCCATACATATATCAAAGGCCTCTTGTTTTAATTCTTATACTTAATATACTTCTTTATTTTACCCCTTTATTGGACCAATTAGTATTATTATTTATAAAATTATTACACTCCCAATTACATTTCTATTTCACATACATTTTTGATGAGTAATGGAGGCACCAATCCTTCTCAAGGACTAATTGTTGTGCTAAATGATCTCACAAGAAAATCATTAGATCTATCCAAGCTCAATTAAGATTCAATCGATCCAATCGGCACAAATCCATGATCCCTAATGCACAATAATATCGAGCAAATTTATTCATTTCTCTTTTATTTTTGCAAATGCCTACCAATGTGTTTAAATCAATTGGATGGGTAATGATAAAGATTGAGGTACATAATAGACTTATAGTACATTAAATTTTATGTTAGAGTTATGTTCAATCTACCTTTCATTCTCATATGTAAATAATCATATGTACTTAGCTTGCCATTATCCTTTTTATAAAAATAAAAAAAATTTTAAAAAAAAGAAATGTAAAATTCTTCTTAATTAATTTCCAATGAACTAATTAATTAACTTAAATTATTCTTGGTTATAGAGTAAATAATAATAATAATTAAAAAAAAAAAAAACCCTACATAGATCATGACTCAAATTAAAAACAACAAAATTATCAACTATAAACAAACCTCTTAAGTCTTCTATACTCCTTATCAACAGGATTACGGCCTCTTTTACGCTTAGGAGGCGCTACTTCGCCACCATTGTTGTTACTATTAGAGCTTTGCAAACTTCCTTGATTAATCATCTTTGTTTCCTCTTCCTCTCCCGCTTCCATATCCGGCACCATAAACAATTCTTCATCACTTTCTTCTGCATAATACCCATAAAAAATTTCTTTATTTCTGTTCCTTTAGTATTATTTCATAAATCAAAATATAAGATACAATAATTAAGTAAATTAATTTATTCATTTATATAAAAATTTAAGAAACATAAACCAACCTAGGTTGCTATTATTTCCTGTTGTAGTAGAAATAGAGAGAGGAAGAAGAGGCAAAGTAGCAGGTTGAGCCATGATCAAGGTATAATATAAGATAGTATAATTCTTATTTTTTGAGGATATGAATAATAGAGCTAAATATGTCTCATTTTTATGTATGTATTTATATTAATTCAAGGAATATAGATATATATAGAGTACGTAAAAAATACACGTAGTACTAACAATATTAGGATAACGTGGATATGTGGGGGAAAATATATATGGTGACGTTGCTACTCGTTTGCTAAGTGATCTATGTTTAATTACTTTCCATCCTCGATTGTTTGCCCTATAGTCATATTCTAATTAATTTATTAAGTTTTAGCTGAGTGAAATTGATGAGATAAAAAAAATCGATGAAATTTAAGTAATGTTTGTGAAAGTAAAGTTGTATGTATTCTCTTTATAAATTAACATTATAGAATTATATTATCTTTTAAGAACAGTTTAACACGTAGAAAAATGGAGCAATCTTTAAAGAATAGAGGAACTATATATTTTTGTAAAAAGAAATAAATATTTGTACGTACAAAAAATAGACATAAATGAGAATAGACAAGTGATGAGAAAATTTCAAGTGGGGAAGATTGGGAGGTGGTGAAGTTAGGAGAAAGAAAGATTGGTGGAACAATGAACACGTTGATGCATGTACATCCATATTTTGATGCTTTGTTTTGTCAAAAGTTGCACTCCTAGATTAGCTTTCTTGTTAGGAGATGAAAGGAAGCAATCAATTAAATTCTTTCCTATTTCTTTTTGTTTTGTAGGGGGATTTATTTATTTTGGATTTTTTTTTCTATAATATTGAATAAAAAATAATCAAGATTGCATTTCATATGTTTACCTAAATCTATCATTTATTTGTCATCATCTAATTTCAAAAATGTTTAGTTATTGTTAAGTTTTGTCAATGCATGTCAGTACATTAAAATATTAAATGTGTTATGCATGTAATTAAATGGGTTTTTTCTATTAAATTGTTTCACGAAACAAGGTTATTATATGTAATGCATCATCACTAAATTAAAATAATTAAATGTGTGATGCGTTTAAATAGGTTTTATCTAATGATATTAAGTGTTGAAGCTATAATGCACGGATGAACGAGAAGTTACAATAAAACTTAACATAAAATTAAAAAAAAAAAAAAGAAAATCTTGTCATTACTTTTCTGTAGATGATTATATTACTCCCTCCATCCATATTTAATAGTCACTACATAGTATATTAGTCTAAGAAATTGAGTTATATTCTTTCAGTGGTTGGCTTTTATTATTTGAAACTTTATAACTATTTGATATTAAAGCTTAAATCCTTCATCTCTTTGTTATAGATGATTTTCTTTTAACAATGTGTTAAAGTTTGTATTATATGTCCATATTTGTCATTTCATCAAAGTGTTAATATTTGTTTAAGGGCTTGGTTGCTACAATTAATATGATGCTATTGTTTTTTTTTAAAAATTGTTATATATAGTTTGAATTTAACATTAGTTATAGACAATGTTTTTGAGCTCATGTTTTACTTGTGTATGGAAAATAATTTTTTTGGTGTACAAATGATGTTTCATTATTCTTAGTGTAAACTTTTAACAATATCAAATCTTTACTTTTTTTTTTTTTTTAATTTTTTTTTTATTTTTTAACAGATAATATTATATCAACTATTTATAATCAAATTGACAAACGTAAATTATCTAGTGCTAACAAAGGGAATAAATTTTAAATCAACTAATTTTAATTTTCTAGTTTTGTGAGTAAGCAACTTATTAAGTCATTAATCAGCTAACGAATAACAAACAATAGGGTGAAGGGCCTTCCCTTAGAATCTCATGGATAAGCAAGGCCCATATCTCAACTTAAGCGGTGAGGCCCATGAGTCAAAATACGCTTCATATCCCATAAGCCATAACACCAAAGGAGGCTAAAACTATTGCGACCATAGTTGAACACTTGAACTTAACATTATGGAGTGTTTACATTTTTGGTGTTTAGAGAGTCACTACTCACTAGTGCGGTCGTGCGGATAATGAGAATCAATTTCAGGATTCCTATAATGAAAGGGAAACTCTAAATTGTCTAACGACATTATGTTATCATTAATAGGCTAATAACATATCGATTTGAACTCTACTAGAGGAGTTGGGCGTTATAAGTACTACTCGTACTTTGATATCGAAAGTTCGAGTAATTTACTTTATATTCTTATTTCTAATTTCTAACCTATTTTAGAAAAAGTGAATGAATGTAAGAAAAGGATTAATAAGGTAAGAGAGGTATAATAAAAGACTAGAAGGCAGATGGGTGAAATAAAATACAGTTGGATAAAGTAATACTCCCTCCGTTTTTAAATACTTGCTCCACTTTCCTTTTCCGGCCGTTTTTAAATACTTGCTCCATTTCCTCTTTTAGAAAGCTTTTACAACATTTAATTCATTTCTCACACTTAGTGGACCTAACATAATACTCTCTCTCCTCCTATTCTTCCACTACTTTTGCTTTTTACAATTTTTTATTTTCTCAACTACCCCACTAACTCCATATTTTATTACTTTCTTCAATTTCTCCTAAAACTCCGCGCATGGAGAAATGGAGCAAGTATTTAAAAACGGAGGGAGTATGTTGGATAAGAGGGGTAGGCTAAACTGCTAATGATTGTAATGAATAGAATGTTTTTTTTTTAATAATAGTATTTTGAACAAAAGTGATGATGAGTTAAAATTTTGAAATACCTCTCAATCTAAAGCGAGTCGAATTTTTTTGAATGGATCATCCGATCATGGGGTAACAATTGTTATTATGTCGATTTTCATGCATAAGTTTGTGTCAATACTTATAATCAACTAAATGTTTGATCAACTTATTGAATTAGTATGAGGATTTAACTTTTATTATATGATGATGATGATGATGATACAAGCTAGGCACTTTTTCTTATTTATTTATTTTACATTTACTCAATGTTTTTCCGCTATACATAACAACATATTATGTTCATGCTATCCTTATTCCTTAATGGTCATTAAAAGTCCAGATGATGCTCCTATTATTTTATATTAACCATCTTTTACTAGTAAGATTATGCTTAAGCTTACAGAAAATCTTAAATAATACATTGACATATTAAATTATTGGCAACTAATATGTAGTATGAAAATGGATCTTGACTCTTGAGAAGAAATATTTAAGTGCAACTGTTTTTCAAAAGAAAATGGAACGAAATGAGTAAGATATTCTATCAAAAATAGTCTATTATGATATCAAACTTATTTTTGAAAAGACTATAATATTAATTGTTTTACTAACAGCATTTAAAATTAATTGATTTGTAGATATGCTTATAATATGAACAAATAAATAGATGATGATCAAACATGAATTCGACAAGTACCTATCTATAAAACTTTATTAAAGTTAATTAAAACTCAATTCGCACACCTTTGACCACATTCTCACTATTAATAATACAAATCACATGATTAATAAAGTATTATATAATAAAATATTGTAAACATTTTAATATTTTATGGGTCAATGTTGAAAATTAATTGTCAAAGGTTCAAGACACAAAGATAAATTAGCGAGGGCTCAAAATTAGGCTCAAATTTCAAAGACTATTTCCTTTTTGCCACACAAAATAAAACAACGACCCCTTTCCAAAGTAAATTTTCCATACCAAATGTCTCAAAATTTACCACTTTTATGGAGCACAAAATTTAATTAGGTATAATAATTTGAGAAAAAACATGAGTGTGCTTGAGTTTCACACAAAGTACATTGTATGGTAATAAAAGTGTAAAAGTCATTGGAGTAATAAAAAGATAGCCAACAGAAGCAACCTTGAAGTAAACATTGCTCAATTTTTATTTTTCTTGTATTGTATGACAAGTTCAATTTTATGATCATCTTCCTTAATTTTGAGCTTTTCTTCTTTCCTTTAGGCGCAAGTTTGCATACTTGTTCCTCTATGGTTTATTTGGACTGGCAGTTGTTCCTCTATTTGCTCCTTATGCTGGCAAGTTGTTTTTCCACAAATTAAAAGGCTTTATTGTACTCCCTTCGTTAACATTTTAATAGCTTGTCTTGTGTGCACCTGGCCATACCATGTGGCCGTTTGTAAAGAAGAAAGTAATCCCCATAACACTGACCAAGTAATCCATGTAATACAGATCGAGTAACTCCTATATTATTGACAGAGTAACCCTACATCACTGATGAAGTAACTTCTATAGCATTGACCGAGTAATCCTTACAACACTCACAAAGTAACCCCCATGATAGTTGACCACACTGTGTGGCCAGCCACATATAAGATTTGTGTCTTTAACATTATCAATCTAAATAATCATGTTTTCTAATATCTTTATTAATCAATTTAATATATACATTTTGTTGCCACATTTGATTATAAAAGTAACCACTATTCATTTATATGAGTAACCTTGTTTATTCACAAGGTAATCTTATTTTTATTTATATAGAAGTAACCCTAATTGATCATTATGCGAGCATTGAGCAACATCAAATTATTGAATAAAAATTAATTTCATTTGGTCATTCGAGTAACCCTGGCCTCTCTTCTTTTGTTGTTTTGACTCGTAAAAAATTAATTTTACTTGTTTATTAAAATAACTCATCTTATTATTGAATTAACCCAACCTCCCTGTCTATTAGAATAACCTCACTTGATAATCATTGTAACCTCCATTACTCAATTAATTTCCTATTATGTGACGTGATCACACATCAACTAATGGTGTGGCTGACCAAGTATATGAATTTCATAAGAAGTGTAAGATATCCTCTCTTATGATCACCATCTAAATTATTAATTTATTATTATCCATTTAAATAAAAATATCCTTTTTGATTTATTGTCAATCACTTTATTGTAGTATTGATTTTGTATTCCACCTTTTTAGTTGATGAATTTGGGGAGTTTTGTTTTCCAACTAGACAAGATGATGATATGTATTAGATGCAGCATGTGATGAATTGCAAGATGTAGTAAGCGAGGGGGAGCAAAAGAAGTGGCGAGTGCGCAAATAGAGCAATTGTGTATTCATACATGTAAAGGACACGATATTTGTAGTTCAACAAGCAAGAGTCTTAGTGAGCCAAGCTAGGGGAACAATGCAATAATTATGGGCCTCGACTCCTCGAGCTAGTTTGGAGCATGAACAAGCAGTCAAGTAGATGTAGATCGAGTGGTGTAGCTTGATAGTGCGGTTGCAAGCCTTTGGAGCGTTGGTTATCGAAGGATGGGTGAACCCTGATTGATGCATAAACATGCAAAATATGAGAGTGAAACTAGCATACCAATTTTGATGTAAGCATGAAGCAAAACATGTTGGTTGCATATTGTGGCTCATAAGAAGCTAGAAGTGGTGAGATGGAAAGAAGTCACATGTACTGTTGTGGTTGAATGGTTGTAGTCGTTGAGTTCTCGAGAAGGTCATGAGAAGTGTTTTAGGCCTTCTATATATGACTTGAGAGTAACAACCAGCTCAACCAAAAGTTTTAGCTGATGGTGCGCTAGGCTTAAAGTGTGGATGCAGCATGAGACCTCTGCATATCCTACACGAAATATTCCACTTAAAAGTGGAGTGTGGATGAGATTTGAATCCGTGACCTTTATGTCATGTTGACTCTTGATACTATATTCATTTAAAGGACCAACTGAACCAAAAGTTTAAGCTGATGAATGTGATGATAGAGGGACTTAAATATGTTTTATACTCTATCAATAACTCCAACTAACATATGCTATGTATTCATCAATTCATTTGCCAATAATAAATCCAATACTTTCAACCAACTACCTATATTTATAATATTAATAAGAATTCATTTTGAAAAATAAAGTTCTTTATATATATCTATAATCTATATGCATGTAATCATGAAACAAAGAAACCAAAACAAGCCCTTTTATCCATACCTTTTGATCATCATATTTCAATCTAATAAAGAAATTAAAGAAATTATTATGCAATGTTAGGATAGGAGAAAGAACAGAAGTTAAGTGTAAACAATAATATCATGACAGGTACAAATATATGATCAATAAGAAATTATACATTATTGTTCATCAGGCACTCGTGTCTAAATGTTTCATGATTACCACTAAGATCATGAGTTCATGACTTAATTATAATTAATTAATTCCAACCGAATGATTATAATCAAACAACTCATACATCAGTTTTGATAATTTAAGAGAGACTTTCCGACAATGAAGATGACTAAGGTTGCAATTTCAAAGCTATTGGAAATTTATTTGTTTAATTGCTTCTATTTAACGCAATTAAATTATCTTCATTAGTTGTCAGAAAAGCATTGATAATGTTATTGACTTAATTAATACTCCTTAATAAGCAATGTGTTTTTAGTTATAGATTGCTTTTAAAATTGATACATGAAAAAATATTTTCCCTCATTTATAAATTTATTAAAAATGCAGATTTGAAAAAATAGGTTCTGATTATACATACTACAACATTTTATGTGCAGTTTTTTTATTGTTAATGAATATGAAAAAAATTATGAAAATAGCATATTAATAAAATAATACATATAATTATGATTCTAACATATCCCACTTGATTTTCCCCACCTTATAAATTAGCGCACATATTAGGTTAAAGTTTAGTAAAAAAAAATAATAATAAATAAATAAAAAAAACTCATATCGTAAAAAATAAGTTTATATCATATCAGATAAAAAAAATAAAGTTCAAATAAGCAAAAGTAAGGTGAAATGTTAGCCAACATAAGGTGAACAAATAAAGTATTTCATATGTCAATCTTAATAAAATCTGAACTTAAAATCAAGAGCGAGCTCACAAGCCAACAATTCAAATTCAATTGACATAATTCCAACTCATTTGAATCCAAACCATTCACAAGTGACCCTATTCACTAATTCACTCCCACCCCACCTCCCACCCCTAACTACAAGTAAAACCATAATTGAACACAAGACAACCATGCACAACAAAAATCACTTAATATCACTAAAAAGTTAACATTATTGCATGCATAGTACTCACTCTTTTACTCCTTTACAACCAAAAATTTAAAAAGATTCGACTATAAAACTTAGCTAGACTCCTATCAAGTAGCTAGTGTACTTGTGTTCTCACTTAAATGAAGGTTAGTTAGTTACCCTCAACTTTAATTTCTGAACGTAGCATGTGATGGAGGAGACATAATCACGGAAAAGAGAGGATACCTAAAGAAATTGGATGGTTTTTAGTAGAACAAACAAGAAAAGAGGTTAGATTCAACTAGTTTTTTGTTTGCCTCAAAAAAGTAGTGATGCTATTACTTTAAAGTTTGTTTAATTGTCCCTAGCTTCTTAATTAACCCATCATATCTATCCATTAATTAAATAATTAATTATTATTTTATGCAACTTCTAAGTTCTAATAATATAAGTACTAGATTTGTGAAAAAAAAAAAACCTCCTTGAGCAGCTTCCCTGTGTGATATAAGTTCTAATAATAATTAATTCTCTAATTTATCCACCGTGTGGGTCCATGTGGCCTATTTAACACATTTTGTTTCTTTCAAATTAAATATGTAAGGAGTATCTAATGATAAACAAAAATTAAGTAGTGGTGGGCTTATTTGTTATTTCCATGGATGTTGGGGGGTTGCTAATTAGTGCTTAGCTGTTGGGTCCAACAAATTATTATTTAATAATCAAACTTACTAAATAATACTTGGAGGTCCAAGATGTCACATACTTATTAATGTTCAACAATTTGGAATAATTTTGTTCATTGTTAATATTCCATATTGATAGAATGTAATCTTAGTTTAGTCGTTTTGCATATTAATTAATTATACTCAATAATTACAAAATGACTATTTTATTATACACTTGAGTGTACTTACCATACATCAAAGAATTTTTATTGTTTTGCTAAGCTAAAAACTTCTTACGAATAAAATTTGAGTGTGTTGTGTACGTGATACACACAGATGCATAATAGACAATCTAAAATATAATTGATTTGATAATGCTAGTGTATGATCTATCAATTTTGCCTTTTGAAACCAGGGTGTGTTGTGGTACCCCTTACCATTATTTGATGGAATTAGATGTGATATGTTACTAGATTTATAATTGTATTATATTAGAAAACAATAATAGATGATCAACTCTTGCTAAAAACAGTTGGCTTAGCTTTATGCCTTACATATTGAAGTAGAAGAGAACTTTAAATTAAATTAGTCTAACTTTAATTTGTTTTCTTGTCATTGTTGCTTTGGGACCTTGTTTTGGTGTCTTTATATTATGGCCCTAGTTTAAAGAGGCTTCCTAGAAGCTTTGCTTGCTAACCCAACTGAATTTAATCTGGTTGGAATTAAAACTGTGGAGGATATATCTCTTCAGTCTCTTGTGAAAATGAACAGTGATCATTTGGTTGACTTAATAAAAAGTCTTGTTAGAAAAAACCAATTAGGTTCGAGTTTTTTTATCGGATTGGATTGGACCAGACAAACTCTCAAAAAATAAAATATATAAACCTGGAAACCAAAGTGATTTTTGTCGATCAGATCTGCCTTTCTAGTCTTGTTAACCGGTCTAGATTAGATTTTGGATAATTATTATTGGATAACCCTAGTAAAGAAATACGAGAAAAAATGTAACTTTCATAGAAGTTGAAAATGTATAATTAATTGGTCAAAACAATGACTTAAAAAGTCACTTATCTCACATAATTAAGTAATTATATCTCCTACTTAAATAGAAGAAATTTTATTACTCCGTATTTACTTTTTCAAAAATTGTAAATCTAAACCATTGATCAATTAAGGAATTATGGTGAAGATCAATAAAGGAAATTGAGTCACGTAAGATATAGTCGTAAAATTTAATTTTCAAAGTTAATTTGATCACCTGTATTTCAGTATAGAGAGTAACTACAACTATAAAAAAAGTCTAGCTACTTTTTCAAATAGAAACAAATTGCGCACCCAATCCTGCCTATCTAATTAAAACTCTCTCGATAACATGTGATCTCGAAATTCCATTCCTTCAACCTTAATCAAACCAAACAACAGGTCATCTAGACGAAGTAGTACACTTATCCTTAAAACTCCAAACAATCCAAAGTCTAATAAAACCACCCATTAAACATATGCGATAATTAAGACGTATTATTCTACTAATCTAGCACTAATGAAAAACATGAACTAGACTATGACATAAGCAAAGATATAAATGTCGGCCAGCATGAAAACAGTTAAAGGCGGACAAAGTATTTCTTGTCAAGTTATGTGTCCCCACTTTGTTTTCTTTCTCATTTATAAATTAAATTTCATAAAAGTAGTATTTAATTAATTATCTTATTATATAAAACCCTCCTTCACAAGTTTCCCTCTAATTATATTATCCTCTTAATTAAATTACATAGTTATACATATATATATAAATACCAACAACTTATATATTTTCCTCCATTGAAGCAAACTCTAAAAACCCTCCTTAAAAAACGTCAATAGTACGTGTGTAATTAAGTAATTAATTAAGAGTGTGTGATATAATTATATATCAAGGCTTTTATTAAAAATGGGAAAAAGAGAAGAAGATGATCAACATTATTCATCGTCGTCTTCATCAACTGATAGTAACGTTAATAGTAATTCGTATGCTCTTAATCATGTACAGAGTAATTCGCATTCTATAGCTTCTCCATCGTACAATAGCGCGACGACAAGTTTCAATAATGATTTTGGTAGCAAAGATTTGAGCACTGATCTTAGATTGGGTTTGAGCATTTCTTCTCATGGCTTGTCTTCCTCTTCAAGGTAATTTTTGTTTCTGTTTTTCTCTTCTTTATTACTTAATTTTTTCTGTTTTTTTTCCTTAGAGTTTTCTTTATTTTTGTCCTTTATATTTTTATTATGATGAAAAAGTAATTATTCCGTAATAGAGAAGAATGAGATCAATCTATTTGAATGTTGAAATAAATACTTGTATTTGTTTAGTCGTTCTATTTGCTTTTTGTGCGCATGTTAACTATAAATGTACGATAACTCATGTGATAAGTAAAAATGTAAGAGGTAGATAGAATTATTGCATGAAAAATTATTTCTTCTAAAGACAATCCCAAATAAATAATTATTATAATTGGATTCATTTAATTTGTAGATGAATAAGTCGTGCTTTAAACTATGTAACAAGTCACCTCATATAACGCAAAGATAACCAATCCTTCAAACAATATAAGTTACTTTTTACATCTAAATAAATTTTTTATAATTTTTTTAAAATTAAAACAATATGTTGAACATAATCTATAAATTTGTTTAACTAGGTGCCAATGTAGTTACTAAAATGATACTATAAAAATTTCCTAAAAGAACATCAAACTAATTATAAAGTAGATTTAAGGAAAAACTTGTGTGCCATAACTTTAACATGCATGTGGATCTAACTAATAAAGTGGCCAATTGATAAATGCAGTATTTTCATATTTGAAGCACAAAAGTCTTTTTTTACCTCTTTTAGTTTTTAGTTAGGACAATCGAGATAGTGATTGGTGAAAGGACGAAAAAAAGGAAGGTTAGGCTAAATCCTAAATATTATTCTAACCATTATAACCTCTAAAATGTCCAAATTAACCAACAAATAATGCATGTAAATTTAATGCCTAATTTGAAGTTACAATCTAGAAGAAGCTAAGATTTTTCCATTTGAAATGTTCAAGTGGTGTCAATAACTTCTAAATGTTTGGTGCAAAGTCATGAAAGATATAAACTAACATACATATTAAACAAGTTTTCCTTTTTTGAGACATACACTAATCAATTGCAAGACCATATAGACACTAACTACAATAGGCTAATACATTCGTGTAGGACATGCCAACATGTTATTCTCTTAGATAGATTAGGTAAACTTTACTACCTTTAAAATATATCTTCCTAACTTTTTTAACAGACTCGCCCATTTTCTTAAACAAAATCTAGATTCACCTCTATGCAAAGCCGAAGATGAAAATTACCTCTTAATTTAAGATAAACTTGGACGACCAATCCATATCTACAGAGTTGGACCATCTTTGATATTATCTAATCTAGAAACTAAAATAAAAGTTGCATAAAAAAATTATTAGTTATATTTATATGTTTAATTTATTTGTTGGTTGGTTGGTTGGTTGGTTGGGCTGATGATGATAAAAAATGGTGAATAGGGGGCAGTATAGTGACTGGCCACCAATGAAGGCTTCGTTGAGGAGCACGCTTGCAGCAGAAAAATCAAATAACAGCCGGCCTCGAAGAGAAACTTTGTTTGTCAAAGTTAGTATGGAAGGCATTCCTATTGGTAGGAAACTCGACTTGTTTGCTCATCATGGTTATCATAGCTTGATTACTACCCTTGTTCAAATGTTTAGGACCACTATTCTTTGTAAGTGTCCCTCATCTATACAATCCAATCCCCTTTTTTATGTTTTTCCTTCGATCTCGTCTTTATGAAGTTTCTTTCCATGTGCAAGTGGTCATTTGGTTAGATATATGTAATGTTGTCAGGAAGTTGTGACGTCTTTGAAATTTTTGAAAGTATTTAAATCTATGTGGTTCGGAATAAGTAGCGATTTTTACACTATTTGAATAGTTCGACTTAAATAGAAAAGTTTGATACGTAACTTATCACATTTAATTTTTTACGATTTAATTTTTTTAAAAAAATTGTTGAGTTTTATATAAGAAAGTACAACTTTATGGGCTTAAAATGATCATCTTTTTTTTTTTTTTTTTTTTTTTTTTTTTTTTTTTTTTTTTAATGTTTAAACTAAATGAATATGCTCTAATAATTACAATACTTACTTTGATTTTTGGTGGCATAAAAACAGCTTCCGATGTAATTAGCCATGATTCGCCAGAAAATTGTCATATTCTCACTTATGAGGATAAAGAAGGAGATTGGATGATGGTTGGAGATGTTCCTTGGGAGTAAGTAGTTTCATCTTCCTTTATAAGCTCTATATAATTATAACTATAGTTAAATAATTATATATTAGGACTATATACTACTACATTACATAGAAACGTTAATACGCCTAAAATCCTAATCAACATTTATTTTAAAATTTTTTTAAGAAAAAAAGATAAAAGTATTCTAACATTTTTTTTCTAATGGTGCTTATGTTACTCATTACACTAACAAAATCCACGTACATTTTACAATATTGAAATTTGAAAAATACTACCATCAAATTGTAACAATCAGTTTAATTTAAAGTTCAAAATTAATTCTATTGAAATCAATATTTCAGCTTTATTTTACAATGATTGAATATATATACTTTATATTTAATTAATTTGGTGTGTTTTATTGCATGCAGGATGTTTTTGACCACAGTAAAAAGGCTGAAGATTGTCGCATTTGAAAAATGCCAATAGTGATTGCTTCCTTGCATGCTGAGCAGTTGAAGAAACAAAACAATTTTGACTAATTTAATCTTTTAATCTCTTAGAACCCTAACAAGCTAAGTAACAATTTTCGTTTGCTAATGGTTAACATCCCTTTTTTTTTTTTAATTTTTTTTTTTCGCATCAGTAATGTAATATGGTTGATGTGGTTCACTATGTATATTCTGAATGTTATTTTGAATTCTACTCCCTTCTCGTTTTAAAAATCAAAGCTAAAAAGGCGATTATAACTAGCAACTTAGATAGTTAGATTTATAAATAAAATGAAAAATAAATGGAATTTTGACTATCTTGTACAATCTATTTTAATGCGAATGTACCTAAAGTTATACATTGATTATTGAATAAACTTGTATACGTACTACTGAATACTGTGAAGATCTAAACTGACTAATAAGATTCTCGCAATAGGATCGGATTAGAGGACACAAGTATAATACAACTAATTCGATATGTGCTACCCTTTCTTTACTACTATCCTAAATATAACTGATTTTTATATTTCCAAAAGGTTTTATTATCCTTAATTAAGTACATGTCAAGCTAGCTAGTTTATTCGATTACCATAATACATTAATACATTCATGATCGAGACTATTGTTAATTATTTGGCTTGGCTAATGTACTTTTAATTTATACATGCATTAGGAGTTATGGCCGAGCCTTATTTATTTCATCATCATAAAATAAAGGGAAATTCTACATGGTGGCCTCATACTCCTATTTTTTCTACATGGAAGAAGATCTTTTTTCGATTCTCTTAAGTGGCACCCAAATTTATCTAATTTTTTTTCAAGTGGCCTAATCTATACTTAGTATTTAAAAACACAAACCATAATTTTTCATATGACACATGTCATCACAAGTCACTCAATACCACATATGACACATGTCACCCCTTTTAATCTTTTTGTTTAAGTCTTAATGTATTCCATAACTTGCAAATTCAATTAAGAAAATGAAGTGTTTCATTTCCCTCATAATAAAATAAAGTTGAACCAATTAATATACTTCACATAAACATATGAATTGAATTATATAAAAATTGTCTTTTTAATTCCTAGACTTAAAACATAACTTAAACTAATATGTCATTTCATATCCTACAATCTTCATGTATATATACGTAACTAAATTTCATTATCTTTTTCCATAGTTCTACCCTCATTTTTTTTCCCCTTTAAGTTTTAGCAGTGAAACAATTACTTCGTATTTCATATCAAAAGTTTCAACTATTGAAAAACATACCTACATAGGAAATAACTTAGGTAAGAACCCGTGCATCGAACGGGCCAAAAGGCTAGTTGTCATTAAATGGGTTAACCAACTCCTAAATGGCTCATTTAATTTTCTAACTTAATTAGACAAATATAGACTAACCTACCCCTGAATTAATTCATTCCCTCCCCTTTTTTTTTATCAGTTTCCCGCCTAACATCAAATCCCCCTTTATATAATATTTCCCTCTTCCAACTCATTAGTTAGGGTTTCATCTGAAACTGCAATCGAAAAAAAAGCCTGTCCATGAACTTTTGAGGAGTGTGTTTAAGGAAGAGGGGCACATCTGATGGAAGTTTCAATTGGGTAAGGATGAAGCTCTGCAATTGCGACCCTCCCAAAAACGCTGAGGTTAGGTTTTCTGATTCCATAGCAATCTTAAGAAGTAAGCCATACTACAAATGCAGGCAAAAAAATCAGAGGTTGCGGGTTTTTTGACTGGGTTACTGAAGATGATTGAGTTTTTATGATGCTTCACCAAATTCAGAGATTGTTGCAATACATAACATGGTGGAAGACCTTTCTGTTTGTTGCAAGAGGGTTATAAAATTGCTATTTTCATATTAGTGATTTTGTTTTTTTTACATGAAATGATGTACTCAGGGTAATGAAGGAAATGGGTAGTAGCAAGTAGGTGAATCCTAAATTGTATGGGTTTTATGAATGAAGCTATGTAATTCAATTAAGTATAAATAAAACTTGGGTTTGGAATTTTCTTTGTCTATTACATTTAATGGATGTTTATGTATGGTATTTTCTTTGGTTATGTTAATTTAGCCCCTAATTTATTGAAATATGTTACAAAACAATTTGAACAACAAAATTACACTTCAAATAATCTCTGAAATGCCAGATTGAAAAGCAACTGATATGTAAATAATATTGCACATAAATATGAAATCAAAAGCCTGTTGCAATGTCAAAAAACAGGGCATTAAAGGATCTAGTCAAAATACAGATCATATATGTATCTTAGGGTTGTAGGGAATATTTCAAACATCCCAAACTTGAATCCGCTGTGATCATGCACTTAAGCATGGTGGCGTCCAAAGGGAAGGAAGCTAGAGTAAAAGAGTCGCCAACAAGTTTTAGGAACTTGTAAACCGTTCACACTCCTTCACAATCCATGAGATTGCTAACTCCATAGTGGTCTGGAACCATAACTGGATATTCGGGGATGAAGTTACGAATCCAATCTAAAGAGAATCCAATCTAAAAGAGATTGAACCCACCCTAAAATAGGCCTCTACTTGATTCTTCTCATATTCATGTGCGCTTTCTAACTAACATGCAATCATTAGGTTAACCCTAAACCTTTTTAATCTATGTTGGTTGAATATTAATGCATGCACAAACAAATTTATTATTGGCGATCAGTTGAACTAAAATCATATTAGCCTAAACCAAATTATTAATTATCTTATTAGGCGTGATTTCAAGACAAATTTCCTTTAAACCTGCATAAAGGCGTGATCAAGCAATAATAATAATAAATATATAATAAGCAACATAATAATAATAATAATAATAATAATAATAATAATAATAATAATAATAATAATAATAATAATTACAATCATCATCATAATAATAATCCCAATACAACATAATAATATTAATAGCAAGATCCTAGGCATGACACTAACAAGATTAATAACAAACCCTAGCATGTCACTAAGCATTAAAGATCAAAGCTTTAACCCTAACATGATACTAACATGATATTAGAAAGAATATGAAACAACCTAAACATGATACTGGAAAACAATAAAGACATCCTAACATGATACTAGGAATATAAATTAAATCTAAACATACTTTCTACAAGAATAGAAAGTAAAAAAATTAACCACTTTGATGCCTCGTACCTCATTCTAATAACAAAATACACGCGTTAGTAAAGTTCAATAAAAATATTAAATCAAACAATTAAATTAAAGCATGGTTCTCTTTACTATATTTGGGCAAGATTCATCCTCATTCCAGCTTTGTACTTTTGTCTTCTTGTTGAAAGTCTCACCATACACATTCTTCTTATACCTATTCAAGCATGGTAGGCTAGGTTAGCAACACTAAAGAAGATTTCAATCAACATGAAAGCAAGTTGCAAAACAACAATTATACCTTCTAAAAGTGTTAACACAGGCCTGCATTTATCCACACCCAATGTGGAATTGAAACTCTCTACAAAGTTGGTCTTGTTTTCATCATTGCATATCTTGGGATCAAATTTGTGCCTTGTCCACCTTGGCTGGTTCCCCAAATCAGCCAACCATTCACAAGCCTTAGGATTTACTGCCTTGATCCTATCCATGGCCTTTTTTAAATGTGAAAGGAGATGTGGCACTGTAGGCTAACTAGAAAAGTGAATGCATCAAAGGGTCAGGAAATGCTCCTTTCCAATTTGCACTAAGTGTTTGCAACAATACAACCTGTCCACCTCAGGCCATATCTCAGTCAGTGCTGGATCTATTCCCTGCATACAAATACACAAACATAAGATGAGCTATTGGTTGCAATATATTAACATCAAAGTATTAATACCAGAGCAAGCTTACTTTTTGTCTGTCTGAAATGATACACCAGCCATTACCCCTCCCAGAATCTTTTTCAAGTGCCAAAAGAAGAACTTCCAAGTGTCAACATTTTCCTTGGGAACTATATCCCAAGAAAAGGGAAACAGTTCATTGTTTCCATCTACTACCACAGCAGACAAAAGGACCCCACCAAAATGTCCTTTCAAGTGGGCTCCATCGACCCCCACAAAACTCCTACATCCTGCAATAACACCATCTATGGAAGCCTCGAATGAGATGAATATAGTTGAAAGGGTGAGGGCTGGATCAGGTGGATTAAGTTGCTTCCATACTGCAGATCCTGGGTTGGTTGCTTTCACCATCTCACAGTACTTTGGCAAATGTCCAAAGGAAGTATCATTCCCACCATTTATCTCCCTCAAAGCCACCCTTCTCATCTTATAAAGGGTACTAGTTGCCATATGCACCGCCATATATACTAAATAAGAGCTCATTAAGTGTCTTCCCAAAGATGTCATTATTAGCCCTTATATCTTCCATTAGTTTTTCTACAGCCCATTTCACAGTCACCAAGAGATTTCTTTCATCTAAACCTCTACAAGTATGCTCAGAGTACTTTATGCTCTTTATTGCCCAAGTCACTCCATCTGGTGGCCTACGTACTTAAATGAAGTCTCCAATTACAATGTAAATCAAGACATGAAGTAGTGAACATCCTTGGACTGCTCCTATCAACCACTACTGCAAAGCCACATTGTATATAGTAATCTCTGAAGACATACATGAAATGGTCTTTATTACTGAATATCATCCAAGGCTTCAACACTATACTGCAAAGCTCAACATCAGACACAAATTCACCATTTTTATACATCCTACTCAAATAAGTGTCATATGTACCTGAATCTCTTTGCCATGTTTCTGATATGTATAGGTCATATGAGTGATAAATATTCCCAATTTCTTCATCCTCTTCACCGTCACCATCCATGTCATCTTCAAGCGCTACATCTAGTTGATCTTGAAGCTCAGCCCCTGCATCATCTATGGCATCTACCTGCTCAGCCCTTGCATCATCTATGTCATCTACCTGCTCAGCCCTTGCATCTATGTCATCTTCCATCCTTGCACTATTATTTGTCATAGCTATACTATTTTGACCACTCTCATGTGTTCCCACAACCTGAGCTTCCTTATCTTGCCTATTCCTAACTTCTTCATTGAACTCACTATCAGTCACCACCATTGCTTCAACCATAGTGCTATTGTTCTGAGAACCCTTTTTCCTAACTAGGGGTGAGCAAAAACTGTGGGTACCCGGTATTGGAACTGGAACCGGTTAGGACCCGGCGGGTCCGGACCCGGACCCGGTTGTACCGGTTCCAATTCCGGGTCCAAAATATAGGACCCGGTTAGATCCGGTTCCAATTCCGGGTCCTAAAATTTTGGACCCGGTACCCACCGGGTACCCGGTTATACCAGTTCCAATACCGGGTACCCGGTCTTGGAACCAATATAACCGGGTACCCGGTCTTGGAACTGGACATTTTAGAGCTAATTTGCTGAATAGTTCAAATACTTGTATCTTTTTTTAGAGCCCAAATCAAAATAAGCCCAACATACTAATGTACTCATATTCTTTCTCACTTCACTAACCCTAAAATCTCACAGCCTCCACTTTGAATCACATACTCTCTCACCTCAACAGAGAAAACACCCCTTCACTGGTCACCCCTCCATCACGACGGCTCCGTTCTTGCTCTCACGGTCTCACACTCTCACCACTCGGATTGAAGCTCTCAGATCTCACAGCTTTTGCTCATATTGTTAAAGGTTCTTCTCCTCTCAAGCTCTTTTTGTTATTTTACTCGCAAATTATTTGAGTTTCGCATGTTTATGATAATTGATTAATTGTACTATTTTTTTAGATTAAAAATTTGTGTTTTTTTTTTTTGTAAATATGTATACCGTAAATTTGTCAATTTGTAGTTAGTTTTCTACTTGCTAGTTTGAGTAAGTGCAACGAATAAGCGTGTAAATGAGTAAATGACAGTGATCTAAGGCAGAAAGTTTGATGTTTGATTAGATTACCAACTTGTAAACGATAAACTACTTTAATTATGTTGCTGCTTTAGTCCCATTTGCTAAACTACTTCTATATATACTACCAAAGTACCAATACAACATAGAAATGGCAATAAGGCCTTAATTACTATCGGTACTACTTTAATTATGTTGCTGCTTTAGTCCCTTGTAAACATGGCTTGTTATTGTTGTTGTTCTGATGTTGCTGCTGCTTCTGACCTTCTGTCGTCTGCTGTAAGTCAGGACAGTGGTCGGAGGTGGTGGTGAGTGCATTGCAGTAAGGAGCAAAATAGAATTTAATTATGAAAATGAATTTGATTAATAATGTATACTCTACTTAAGAAGCTAGTAGTAAACTAGTAATGGCCGAACCTACTTGCTAGAATGTACACATTATTACTCTCCTATTTATTTATATATCAATGTATAATTTTAATTTTATTTCAGATTAGTGATGGATCATGAACGTCATGAACCTATGGATGATGAAAGTGATGCCGGTGTTGGGAATGCAACAAGCGAACCAACCACAGTTGGCGATAAGAGGAAGTCTGAGTTTTGGAGCCATTTTTGGGACATTAGAGATCCGAAAACCAAAAAAATAATCAAGATTAGATGCAAATATTGTGACAAATTTTAACAGGTAACACTAATAATGGAACTTCATCATTAAAGAAGCATCTTAAGTCATGTCCAAAGTACCCTACAAATATTGACAATAAGCAAAAACTCATTTCTATGTTTAAAGCTTCTCCATCTGATTCTACTGTGATGTCTAATTGGGAGTTTGATCAAGATGCATGTAGACTTGCTTTAGCAAAAATGGTTATTGTTGATGAACAACCATTTTCTATAGTTGAGCGTGAAGGATTTAGATATTTTTGTCATGTTGCTGTTCCTCAATTTCATATACCTTCACGGTTCACTGTTGCAAGAGATGTGAAAAATCTATTTGTTTGTGAAAGTGAGAAGTTGAAGAATACACTTAAATGTTTAAAATCAAGAGTATCTTTAACAACTGATTGCTGGACTTCTATTCAAAATTTTAACTATCTTTGTTTGACTGTTCACTTCATAGATGATAATTGGAAGTTGCAAAAAAGGATTTTGAATTTTCAATTAATGGATAGTCATAAAGGTAAGGAGATTGGAAAAGTTGTTGAAGCATGCATTCTTAAATGGGGAATTGAGGATCGATTGTTGTCTTTAACGGTTGATAATGCAAGTTCAAATGATGTGGCAATTGGTTATTTGAAAGCTAATTTTCTTGATAAACTTGTTTTGGAGGGTTCATTTTTTCATATGAGATGTGCTTGTCATGTGTTGAATTTGATTGTGAAAGATGGTTTATCTTCGGTAAAAAACTCGATTGCTAATATTCGTAGTGCTGTTAGATATGTGAGGAGCTCTCCTTCTAGAGCAAAATTGTTTGCACACTCTGCTATGCTTGTGAAAGTTTCTTGTAAAAGCTCGGTATGTCTTGATGTGTCAACTAGATGGAATTCTACATATCTCATGCTTGAAACCGCTTTGAAATTTGAAAAAGCTTTTAATAGATTTAAGGAAGATGACCCGAATTTTAGTAAGGAACTTAAGGATGGAGTTCCAACAAAAGAGGATTGGGGAAATGCTAAAGTTTTGGCTTTGTGTTTAAAGCAATTTTATGAGTCTACAAAGAAGATGTCGGGAAGTTTGTATGTCACTTTAAACATGCATTTTCATGAGATTTTGGGTGTATTGAATTCTTTGTTAGAATGGGAAAACTCTTCAAATATAGATATTCGTGTTATGGGTAAGCTAATGAGGGACAAGTTTGATAAGTATTATGGAGATCTTACTAAGACAAATGTCATGATGTTAGTTGCGGTTGTTTTAGATCCTCGATATAAGCTTAGGTTTGTGAAGTACTCTTTTAAAAAGCTTTTTCCTCGTGACTTTGTTAAGGTGGATGTTATGTGTGACGATTTGTATGACATTCTTAGAAAGTTGTTTGACTATTATGATGCAATTCTTGCCTCTTCTCTCAAGAATGTTGTTCATGATTTTAATCATTCTAGTATGAATGTTAATGGTCAAGAAAGCTCAATAGCACCAAATAATGAGCAAATGAAAAAGTTTTATGATGAGTTTGATGAGGAAGACGGTGGAGGAGGGGTTATTGAAAAAAGTGAGTTGGATAACTATCTTGAAGAAGTTAGGGAGAAAAGGGTTGATGGGGATATGTTTGATATTTTGCAATGGTGGAAGGAAAAAAGTGACAAATACAAGGTGTTAGCAACAATAGCTAAGGACATTTTAGCTATTCAAGTTTCTACCGTTTCTAGTGAGTCCGCATTTAGTACATCCGGCCGAGTACTCGATCAATTTCGTAGTAGTTTGGGGCCAAAGACGGTGGAAGCTTTAGTTTGTGCTCAAGATTGGCTAAGAGCTTCTAATATTTGTGTGGATATTGAGCGCTTTTTAGAGGATGTCGAGAAGTATGAAGAAGGTAGTACTACTATTTATCATCTATTATCTATTTTTATATTTTATTTCTCTTGCTAAGTTTATTACTTAAATTATCTTGTTTACGATTTTTCAGAATTGGGTGATAGTGGAATCCCACAAGTTAATGACATTGTTGGAAATAATTGATGTGGTAATATTCATTTTTATATTTTATTTCTCAAATTTTGGTTGTGATTTAATATATATACTCTAATGATTTAATATTTTAATATATGTGCTTTTTGTTTACAGGAAATTTGTGAAGTGTGTGCTTCATGTTTGGAATCAAGAGATCTCACCTTGTAATAAAGTAGGATGTTTTTATGTTGTTTGTGGACTTTATGTCAGTTTGTTGTAAACTTGAAATTTTGATGATGTTTGTATGGACTTTGTGGAACTTTATTAACAAGACATTATTATTTTATTAATTATGTTTAGGAACTTTGAAAATAAAACTTTTAATTTATACTTTGTAATTGGCTATAAAGCCTTTTTTCAATTTTTATTTTTTTTCTAAGTTTGGAGATTACAGGAAGCAATGCAAGCTATAGACACTAGACAGTAGACAAGACAAGTTCAAATAGCAGGTTAAAATTTTAGTAAAATAGTAAGTAAAACAAGAAAAAAGAAATTGGGTACCCGGATTTGGAACTGGTACCCACCGGTTCCAATACCGGGTCCAAAATTTGAGGACCCGGTATAACCAGTTCCAAGACCAGTTCCAAGTATACAGGACCCGGTACAACCAGTTCCAAGACCGGGTCCGTCGAAATCAACCAGGTACCCGGTTGTGCTCACCCCTATTCCTAACAACTGTACTCTTTGGAACTTTGTGTAGGACAAGAGGACAGGGTGTTGGAAAGACAGTACTTGATGTTTGAGGAACTATAGGGGCATTTGAGAAAGTTTCTTGTGGGGGAATGGTTTCTGTATCAGTGGCTGCTTGCAGCTTTCTCTTGACAGGTAGTTTCTTAGGTTTCCTAGATTTGGGTGCAATCTTTCTTTTTTCCTTTTGTTAAATCTCTTGTTCACACGTTACTCATCTTCCTCATGAATTGGAGCATTGTAGTTTATTTCAACTTCTACCCTAAAATCATTCAAGTAATCCTCACCTTCTGAACAACCTTCAATCCAACCTTGTTCAAGATGATTTAACCCCTCATTTATCTGAGAATGTTCCTTTTTTGGACTCTTCAAGTTTTTAGGTGGGCTAGTAGGGTTGTTTTGTTTCATCAGCTAGCTTTCTAGCAACAATTAAACAGTCACAAGATTTATCCCCAAACCCAATCCAAATAGTAATCTCTTCCCTATCCTTTAGTCTATCCAACATACTCATTAGATCACTATCAGAAGTAATGTTAACATATTTTATGTTATAGCAGTAGAGAAAGTTAGGGAATTTAGGGAAGTCAAAGTTGTTTTTCCTAAACCCTTCCTCACACTCAATGATCAGATCTATCCACATGACTTTGTCCACCCATCTTCAACAAAAACATCAATTACATTACCCATATATGGGAAAACTTAAGCATAACTTGATCCATTCTGCAACATAACAACCAGACGCATATATTTTAACATCAAACATGTACAAACAAGCATAAAGTTATCATCTTTAATCAACATATACACGGACAACCAAACACAGAGCATCTAACTTTTGCAAGTCTAAAAAAAACCTCAACAAACGCATCATTTAAGGACATACCTTGCTTAAGGTCTGTATACCACTTATCAACTAGTAGGAGGTCCACGATTGTGCGAATTCTACTTCAAATCCAACCAAAAACCCTAAATTTTGCTTCACCAAATTCACTGAATATCGAACTATTCCAAACCGTTAATCGCTAACAATTGCTCAATAATTTCTCAAATAATTCGTTAATCAATTGTGTTTGATTCTCCCGAAGGATGATAAAAGGTTTTGGGATTTTTTTATATAAATGTCGAGGAACACAGTGAGATGTAGTTAGCATTAATGAAGGAGGGAATGAATTAATTCAGGGGTAGGTTAGTCTTTTTGTTTAATTAAGTTAGAAAATGAGCCATTTAGGAGTTGGTTAGCCCATTTAATAACAATTAGGCCTCCACTAAAAACAAATTAGACAAATTTGGGTGTCACTTAAGAGAATCGAAAAAAGCATCGTTTTCTACGTAGAAAAATTAAAAAAGTATGAGGCCACCATGTAGAATTTCCCTAAAATAAATTCAATTAACTCAATGAATTCAAGAGAAGAAAACAATAATGCCAGGATAAAGAAGGAACGAAGAGAATTTTACAAGAAAAAGTGAAACTATTTGGAATTTTAATTTTAGGATTTTTTGACTTTTACCACCAAAAAAAATCAAAAAAATGTTTTTTACCACCAAAACTTCTAAAACTTTTATTTTACCACCAAATAAAAAATTAAAAGTTGTTTTTTACCACCTGCCGTCAAAAACCTAACGGAATTTTTTTAATTCTTCGATTTTCGTGTCAAACACATGCTCTTTAGGTGTTTAGGGGGCACTTTGGTCCTACGGCACCAATTTGAGGTCAGAATTGACAAAAAAATGTTCGAAAATGCCTCGTTTTGCGTGTTTTAAAAAACCTCGATTTGCGTGAACACGCATAACGAGGCATTTCCGATCATTTTTTGTCAATTCTGACCTTAAATTGGACCTGTAGGACCAAAGTGCCCCCCTAAACCTATGAAAAACATCTTTTGCGCACGAAATTCGAAGAAATTTTTTTTAAACCGTTAGATTTTACGGTTTTCTTGACGTTTGGTGGTAAAAAAATAATTTTTAGAATTTTTTTTGGTGGTAAAATAAAAGTTTTAGATGTTTTGGTGGTAAAAAACAATTTTTTGATGTTTTTTGGTGGTAAAAGTCAAAATTTCCTTAATTTTATTATGAAGATTGAAGAATTAGTAGATTTCTTTCGAAAGTTAAATAAAGAAAAAGGATGTAAAAAATGAGGGAAAAAATAATTGTTAAAGGTAATTAATAATCAATCAATGAAGATACAAATTACAAATAACGTATATTTTTAGGAATATAAGTGGATAATATAATTGCATTTGTAATTATTTGGAAATAAATCAAGTGAAGTAAGAAAAAGGCTAAATTAAATTATTTTTTTCAATATCTTGGTAGAATTAAATCATGTTGTTTTCACCTTATTTTGTTGAAATGACTAAAATAAAATTACTTTTTTTTTAATTGAAATTACACTTTTGAGCTAATTCAATTATTGAATTATTTTTACTGGCTTAAACTTAATTATATCGTTTCTTTGTTATTTGCTCCTTAAAGTTATGCCCTGTTCTCTTTCATCTTAACTATAATAATGTTTGGTTAAATACAATTCCAGTTTAGTAACTAATTTCAGTGTAATAACTTATAATTAGTAAAATTCAATAACCTCAAAGAGCAAATATAATAGAGAATCAATTTGTCAGTTAAAAATAATCTTAGTTTAGCAAAAATAAGGTGAAGAGAATAGAACCTTGTTGATTAACAAATTATTTTACTCATATGAATTTATTTTCGCTAAACTTAAAATATTGTTACTAAGCTAAAATTACATTTGCTTAACTGAATTTTTATATGCTTCAACTTTAAAAATGCTATAGGGTGGTAGGGCAAATTTTTTTTTCTATAAAGTGTTGTCCTAGTTTAAATTAATACACATATACAGTGACCTTGCTCATAGGCTACTTTTGTGGTTAAACCATCATTAAAAGTCTACAATAATTACTAACCCACTACACTATCACCAAGCTCCACCACATAAGCCACCACTACCACCTTAGAAACCAACACCACTACCTCGAGAACCCCTATCAACCCCGAAAAGCCTGGCCACCACCTAATGTAAAAAATCTCAAACATCCTGAAAACCCCCACCCACTACCCTCTAACCTCTAAATTAAACCTCCGTGAAGTCTCCTACCCACTACTGTACCCACCCCAAAAACAAGACACCACTCCAAAAAACCCCCCACCACCTCGAAAATCTATACCATCACCTTGAATATGCCCACCTAGCCTGGAAATCTAGACCCACACCATTCCTCCATTCCTTCATTTCTCAAATGATGTTCAACATTGGAACCGCCGTCGCCTCCTCCTCCTTTAACACCCGATAAATTTTTTGGGTTAGATTGCAATATTCTTGAATTTTAGGTTAGGCTTTCTTTGATGGTTGGGCATATTCAGGGTGGTAATTTAGGTTTTCGAGGTGGGTAGTTGGATTTGGGGAAGATCGGGTATGGGTTTTTGTGGTGGTTTAGGGTTTTGAGGAGGTTGGGGTTTCGGGGAGGTAGATTAGGGTGGCCTAGTGGAGGTTTTTGAGGGGTTGGTGTGGGTTTTTGGGATGACAGTGGTGGATTTGGTGGCTTAAGTAGGGTTAGGGGGCTTAGTGAGATATGTTGTTAATTAAGGAGGAAACTCAAGTTAATATCCATATTTGTTTTATCAAGGGGTGTGTTTGTAAATTCATGTGCAAGGAGGTGCTATATTTGTAAAATCTATGTTGAGTATGTAACAATGGTACTGCTGCTTCTATAGTAATTTCTCCATAGAAGCACAAGCATAAAAAATGGTGAAATCAATAAAGGAGAGAGAGAACTCACTACTAAACGACAAACATAAGGGTAACAATAATTATTTCCTTTATTTATAGATTATTTTTTAGGGTTTTCTATAAATTCGGCTATATTCCCTATTAAAGTTGCTTATGACAAGAGAAATGGTTGTGGTGGCAATGATGAGGCCGAATAGGGAGGGGAAGATCGATCAATCGTACCTTCTTTGACAGGATGATGAAGGAAGGTGGTAGTGGTGGTATTGTGGTAGGAGCGATGTTGATCGATGAGTCCCATTGAAGAGGAAGAAGAAATGGATTTCATTGAGGAAGAAGAATGAACACGTTTTTACAATTTATTTTTTAACTTTTCTCTTTTTATCTTCAACTTAGTTATTGTTATGTCACTAGATTAACATCCATTGTTTATCAAGAAGATAAAATGGGGGATGTCTCGTGAAACAAGCAGTGGGTTAGTATTTAGACTTTTATTAATAAGTTATCCACAAAATTTGCCTATAAGGTCACTATGTATGTGATCTAAATTAATCCAAACTAAGAGGTCACTTTTTAGAAGAAATTTTTTTGCTATGCCACCATATAATTTATTATTATTATTATTATTATTATTTATTTATTTATTTATTTTTTGACACAACACCGTACCATATAAAATTATTAAGATTTAAATAAAGGCTTTCAAATAGAATTTCCTTAATTTTAATTAATATGATGTGTGGCTAGGGTGATAACAATAAAACACAACCTAGGTGTTTAATCTAATCTTTTAGGCTTCAACTGTTTTAACGGAAAATACATTTCTAGATAATATACTTACTTTTTCATGGTTTGGTTGTTAAAGGGATGGAATATATTTTTTCCAAAGGTGGAAAATAGTTCTCCGAAGTAGAAAATGTTTTCCTTAGTTATGCCACATTTTAAATATCGTCTCTTAAGCATTTGTAAAACCGTACAACAAAACAGAGAAGATAGACCACAAGAGAAATAGTTTATTGGTTAATGCATCCGACTATTTTTTTGGGGAATAAAACTTCATTTTACAGTCCTTACATCCCTTACCTCTTCTCTCATCCATCTTTTCCTTTTCACTCCAAATTTTGCATTCTTATCTTTGATATATTTTCTTATAAGAAAACAAACAAAGAAGACTAAGGTGATGTTTGGTTCGCACGAGATAAACGGAATGGAATCAAGAAAGGGATAGAGAAGGAAAGGATAGTAAAACCATTAATGTAATGTGTTGTTTGGATGTAATTATACTCTCCATAGTCTCTAATCTTCCTCTTCCCCAATTCTTCCACCTTCTCCCAGCTCATTTCTAATGGAGCACCACCAGCTCCATCCCATCACCGCCACCGCCTCATCCCCTTCCCAGTTCCCACCTCTACCATCCTCTTATCGCTTTTGCCCCCATCCTGGTCAGGTGGCTGTGGAAGGAGGGTGGTTTCGACGGTAGTGCAGTTCACCACTCACAAGTGTCATAGTAACTTATTATACTATAGATTAATGACTTGATGGGATTAAAGAAAGAATACCCAAGTCAATGTTGGGATTATTACAAATAATCAATAGTTGGGATTAATGAAAGTAAATTAAACAAAGTTAGGATTATTTGAATTTTTCCTTCAAATTTTATATAATCGATCCAAATCCGATCCGAATAAGATCATATAAGATTTCAAAGGAATTCATATCGGATTGGAATCAAACTTTTTAAATCAGATTTTTAAGTGGATTAAAATAAATTTTCCTCAACATACTCCAAATAATATGCTATCTAAACACCTTAATTTCGTCTCTACATACTCCTCACGAATTTATAAAATAGAAATCTACAATTTGTATTTAGCTCCTTAAGCCGGCCTTGTTTATTGTAATAGATGAAAGAAAATTATATGTCACATATTTTAAACATGAAATAATTATAGGGAAAAAGATCAAATTCATTGGCAATATCAAATTTAATTTGCAAAATATTATAAACATAGTAATTAATAATCTCATTGAAACTTATGCTCAGGTAATATCCATAGGAAAACAATGGTGAAGAAGAAAAAAAAAATATTAGCAACTAATATAAGTTTGCGGACTTGCACTAATAATCTTAACGAAGCATCATTATTCCAAATATAATTATTCTAAGGTAAACTAACCATCCCACTTTTGTGATGATGGAGTATGATTAGTACTAGCACATACTCTTCTTGGATCATCATTTTTAGTTTTTAGATTCAGAAATAGGAGGACTATTATTATTAATACCCTCCTCCTTAGTAACCCTAATTCGATATTGGATAGTTCTTATCTTATCCTCAATCACCCATACCAAGTCCCCTAAGTCACTAGGGTTAACTTGGTCAAGAGATGATTTTCCATTCAAGATGTCACTCACCATAATCGCGATTTGTTTCTCACGGTTCTTCCTTTGGAGCCTCAACAACCTTTCCTTCGCCTTGATCACGCTATCATTCAAGAAGGTGTATAGGTTAAACCCCCTTTGAGATGGATCAACCTCCAATTTACTATAATAGTCGAAGATAATCCTTTTTGCTTCTTCCTTGGAAGAAGGCCACACTACCGGTGCTTGCTCCTCTAGCCCGTAGATGATAGCACAGGCATCGACTCCACATAAGACACTTAGTTCCCTAGTCTTTTTAACCAAGTTTTTCACTCTTTTTCCGTATGTCACTCTCCTAGAAGCGTCATTTTCTATGTAAGCTAGTTTCACTTTTTTTCTAACCATTTTGAGAATGAAGAAATAATGAAGAGCTAGGGGTTGGAGATGGGTGAAATTAATATGATGGATGAATAGATTCAAGTCTTAAGCAAGTATTTATAGGTTTGATTATGCAATAGTCTTTTGATTTTAACAAAATATTTGTCCAATATTATATGATCATTTTTGATCTATTTTGATTATGTATTATATGATCATTTGTGATCTATTTTGATTATGTATCTTAAGAGATATATGACATGATTTTGTAACTACAATGAGATTGTAATGACACAAAATGCTTAGCTGGTGATTACATAATATTGGATAAGTTATATGCTTATGAAATTCGATTTGTGTTTTTTTGGTAATTTAAGTTAAATTATAGATAAAAAAAATATTAAGATATAAGCTATTAATTATTTTTATTATCATATTTATTTTTATTTTTAAAAAGAACCTCTAAGTTATTACGTTGTTTTCTTTAAACTATCCTTTAAACTTTGCTAATATTACATACATAAATGAAAAGGTCAGCCTTCTTTGTTGCAAATTTCCTCAATCATCCAAGTAAGTTGGATGTTCTATAATGTTTTCTCATGTAACATATACTTACAAGATTGAAAGAATCAGTATAATTTTTTACCAAACTCAGCTGCCAAAGTAAAGTTTAGTTCAAACATTTTAGATATTTACATCTTTTTGCAGTTGTGACTTTGTTGTTAAACCTTTATAAGAGAGTTTAATTTTAATAGGAATAACTTCCACTTTGGAAGGTATTTAAGCCACCAAGCTGCCAAATGATAGTATAAGGCTTGCCCGTTTGGAATTTATGGTCCAATATATCTACATTCATATTAGTATGATGAAGAAAACAATAAGAATATTAAACCGAAAGAATATTAAGGGACGTTCTGTCTGGTATAGGTAATAATTGGTTTTCGCTAGTAAAATTTCTTTTTTTGTTTGAGGGGAGTTTAAAGAAACTTTTACGTTTGGGTCGATCTGATATAGTGACATAGGGAAATACGAACACATATAATAGATTTTAAATTATGAATATTTGAATTTATTCGGTACATGTTGGTAGTTATTTAGTTACTCACTTTTTACACGGGAGAAAACCCAATTACAGGGGGAGGGGGGTTAAGATTTACTCTCTTAACCACCTTTACACAAGTAATTAACCAGGGAGGGGGGATAAAAATATCATGACTTGCTAACAAGTACATGTAGGGGGGTTGATCATTTCATCTAATTTGTGGTTTGATCATTTCCTTTGTCGATGCTTGATTTTAGGTGATCGATGCTAGCTCTTTTGCGCTACTTAAACCTGCAAAAGAAAAACCTAGGGTATACCTTTCTTTATCTTCATATATGGCATGTGTAGTTTACCATAAATCTTTGGCTTGGACGGGAAAATAAAGGGAGTGCTTGGGTATGAGCATATGGTGCATTTGATAATTGATTTCAAGAGACATGAAAATTTGAGCAGAAGCCAAAGAATTGGAGACTTGCATGTCAAACCACAGTTGGTAAACCTGATTCTAGAGGAATGGTACATACAACTTCCTTGACTCAAGAAACAAACTATAAAGCAAAAAAAAAGTACTTACAAACAGTTTGTTGTATGTTGTAATAAGGATGGCAATAAAAAACAACTCACTTGCGCACAATTCGCAACCATAGTGTACTGGACTCATCACAAGTTTCAATGCATCACTGAGGCTCTCCTAGGATACCAGTTTAATGTCATCATGATACTTGTCTTTGAAAACCATGTGGAAGGTATTAATATCAACTTCAAGTGTGCGAGCCACCTTTTTCCTCAGTTCCTCCACCAGAGTAGAAGGGTGGATAGAGAACTTCCAAGCAGTTAGGTCATCTGCAATAGTAGCTTTGACTTGGTAAATAGGCAACATTTTCTTTTAATTATGGCTTCCCTCCCCCTCCAAGGATCTCTTCTTGCCTCCTTCAGACTTCATGTGTTTAGCATAAAAAATCTGATTTTGTTTTGCCAAGTGCTTGCACTGCCAAAAGTTTTCAATCTTCTTGCGCTTAGTGTGTTTTGCGCATCTCTTAAAAACTTCGGTGCTAGTGCCACTACCACACAAGGCAGAGGCTAATTTCATTTTTTCTTGTTTGGTCAACCAGTGTCTTAAGCACATGTCATCTTTAGTCGCCAAGGCTTTGCATTGCCAAGATTTTCCACTATGCATAGAGTAAATTTTGGTAAGTGGGTTCTCATGCCCACCACCTTGATGTTGACCAGGCCATCTGGTTGCAATTCCACAGGTGTACCAAAAACAGAAACAAAGTATGTTCTCAATGTAATGGCAACTCCCCCACCACCTTGTTGTTGAACATGGGGTTGCAATTCTATACCAGAAGCATAACCAAAGTCTGTACCCGAAGCGGTGCCGCTCCCACCTTGCTCAGAAATCCAATTATCACATTGCGGCCACTCAAGTAAATTGTCGTCGAAGGACAAGTCTGTAACAAAAGCAGAACCAAAGACTGTACCCGAAGTAGTGGTAGTGTCGCATGTAGAAAAATAGAATAAGAATTGTTTCTGATTCTGTTGAATAAAAAAAGAGATAAAAGAAGAGAATAACAAACTTAAAAGAAGTTTGGTTGATAATAATTTAAAATACAAAATACAGTCTCTGTCAACCTATAAAGTAGGCATTATTCCTAACGTTACTCCATTAAAATAACATATAATCATTCCAACAGATTCATTATCAAACAAATCAACTATGAATTAGAAACTATCAAACAATCAAACTTGCAATATTAAGTAGCTATTTATTCCATTATTCATTCAAACAAATGTAACAATCAAAATTTCATGTTGAAAATTCTCATCCCCACCACCTTGTTGTTGAGCAATCTAGTTGACCAAAAATAAAAGCAAAGTTTGTACTTAAGTATTGGCAGTGCCGCCCCCACCTTGCTCACCAATCAAAGTCTCACATTGTGGGCACTCGGGCAAATTGAAAGGACAAGTCTGCACCAAAAGCAGAAGCAAAGTCCGTACCTGAAGTATTGGCAGTGCTGCCCCACCTTGCTCAACAATCCAATTCTCACATTGTGGCCACTCTGGCAGATTGTCAAAGTCTGCACCAAAGTCACCCGAAGTAGTGGCAGTGCCGCCTGTAGAAAAATAGCAGAAGGATTGCTGATTGTATTCCCACATTAAAATTAAGATTACACAAACCTATAAGATAATAACAAACGTAAAAGAAGTTTGGTTGATAGTAATATAAGTTTTGCGGATGCGTCGTTTGAAAAGAGCATATGAGCACAGGACTCACAATGCTCATCACACCTCGGACACCTCTCATCCACCTCTACTCCTCTTCTTTTAAAGTTCACCCTAACAGGAACACCATTTCGAACCACTCTCCATGCGAAGCTTCGAATTTTTGGTGGCACTTTTAAATTCCATATACACTTCCAAGCCCACGCCTCTTGAGCATTATTACTCGAATTCTGACCACCACTACGCTCTAGTAATGCCTGATAGACTGATAGTAAGCACTTTTAACAGAGAAATCACCATTCCTGGTAAAATGCCATCTCCATCTATCCAATTGGGAAGAAAGAGGAATGTTAACCTTCTTAATCTCAGACACCTCCCAATCTGTGATATGTTGTTCTACCTCTTGCAGGTTCCAAGAATTATCTTGAATTAAATCACTTACCATCTTAGGACCATCCCAATTACTTGGTTTCCCAGAAAAAGGCCGACCATCAGGCAACCCGCTAACCCAAGCATCCCCCCATATTCTAGTATGCTGACCACTTCCAAAAAGCCTTCGAACACCCTTTTTCAAAACCTCCCTCCTTTTTTGCACGACACACCATACTCTAGGCCACCCATGGGATTTTCTTCTCATCCTCTTTTTGGCCCCAATAAAAATTACAACACAATCTCTCTACTCATTAAAACATGAAATACAAAAACTTTAACTATCAAACTATAATGAACAATGATAGAGTATAAAACATATTCCTAGGCCTCAACCATCAGTTTAAGCTTTTGATTGAGATGGTCCACTAACATGGTATCAGAGCCAGTATGACACAAAAGGTCACGGGTTCGAATCTCATCCACCCCTCCTTCAAAGTGGAATTAATTTGCAGCGGGTATGAGAGAGCTTGTGCTGCATCCACATTTCAAGCCCAAAAGGCCTTTTATGTGAGGGAGAGTGATAGAGTATAAAATATATTTCTGGGTCTCAACCATCAGCTTAAGCTTTTGGTTGAGTTGGTCCTCTAACAAACAATACTCAACTAAGCTATTATTGTTTGAATATATAAACTAGGAACAATACACAACTAAAATAACACATAATCATTCCAACAAATTCATTATCAAACAAATCAAATATGAATTAGAAATAGTGAAACAAATGAAACAATAGATCCCAACAATCAATGTATTCAATTATTCATTCAAACAAATGAAACAATCAAAATTTCATGATGAAAGTTAAATTATCATACCAAAAGAAGAAGCAAACTCTGTATCCGAAATAGTGGCAATGCCGCCCCCACCTTGCTCAGCAATCCAATTCTCACTTTAATCAATTCCATCTTTCTCTATTTTTGTTTTGATTTCTTTTGGGGGTTTTCTTAATTGAATTTGATCAATTCTCACTTTGATAAATTCCATCTCTTGTGTTATAATATCTAACTAATTATAATTTGTTACACTATAATTTGTTATACTATAATTTGTTACACTATAATTAGTTTGTTTGTTAAATGTTTACATGGTGAATATCAAAATATCTCACAATGTTAGTTATTTACACGTTGCTTTTAATTTGTTACACATTAAATTTGGTACCGGATTCGTATCTCATCTTTAATCATAACGTTTCTTTTAATATAGTTTACTTAATCACATAATTATATGGTAACAAAAAATGAAAATGTAGTATTCGAAACTATACATTTTATTCATATATGACACTTTTTTTAGTAACAACATTTTTTTTTTAAAACAAAAGTAATAACTTATTATTTAAAAAAATATGTCGTAAACACATGGGATATTTAGCAATAAGTGGCAATAATTAATTATATAGTGTGTGACCAATCATGATTGATTCGATTTAAACTCTTAATTATTTTATTTAAATCTTCAAATCTATAAAGTAAATCTACTATAATTAGATTGTAACTCTCAAAGGCCTCAATAATGTTTTAATTTTGATGTTTACAAGCATATAATTCATCCTTTTTTTAAAAAAAAAAAGAATCTTTTTTTTTTTAATAACACTTTGTATTTATTTTATTAAGACTTTGTATCTAACACTACGGGTTTTTATTAAACTACTTTGTATTTATTGATACTATAGGCAAACTAGTCTTTTTTCATATATTTAATATGAGTAAAATTTTTTAAACCATAATACGAGAAATAAATATGATAAAATCAAATAAAAAAATTAAACCAACTTATTTAGTAACGCGAATAAAAAAGATAAGTTATAAACACACGGGAGTATTTAGCAATAAGTGATTATAATTTGTGTGTAACCTTAGCTTTTGTGATTTCATGTTAACTCTCAATTATTTGATTAAAAACCTTCAAAAAATGAATAAAACCCTCCAAAATATGAATTTATCTGTACAACACATATGATAATTGTATAATTGTAGGTAACACCTATATAATTTTATATAGTTTCTTATATGTAATAAAAATATAATCTGTACTTTTTTAGTATGTTTGAAATTTTGTAGTAACAATAATGACAAATTACTAACATTTCTTTATAAAAGTTAACAAACATAGTAAGGTTAAAATTTTCCAACTTCATAAATTATTTGAAAATATATCAATATGGATGTCTATAAAAACATCTTTTAAAAAGAGAAAATCCATGTTAATATCCTATATTAACATCTTTTGTTAATATAGGGGTATAATCGTCATTTCGCCTGCTTATGTTGGGGCTAATATTGTAAAGTCATGTGGGACCAATTTACATCCCGTTTTACACGGCTACTTACCCCGTAGTAGCTTGTTAAGGAAGTAACTTCCATCTTCTTCAATCCTCCCCAATTCACCCCTAAAGAAGATCGGCAAATAAATCGACAACGGTGAATCAGTGACCGACGATTGTGAATGGTAGTGGATTTTGTCGAAACATCCTATATTCTGGGCTGAGCTAAATGATAAGACATTCAACTTGTAGTAGTTACTGTCAGAGCTTAGAGACATGAGCTAATGAAGTTAATGGCATTGAATTTAGTATTACATTTAGACACTAATGTGGATTTCTGTATGGGCTTCGTCTGGTTTATTTATAATCAGGTTGGAATCTAGCTTTTAAAATCTCATTTGTTAACATTGATTGGTATTGAGTTCGATTCGTCTCTGTAATACATAAAATTGATTCGTGAATATTAAAATTGGAACACTAACAAATCTTTAAATTCTGGAAACATGCTTAAAACCGAACTGCCGGTCAAGGGATGCAGGTTGTGAGCTGATTTATGTAGATGGTCGGGCAGAGATAAATTTCAAACAACTTTCTCTCTCCTGTTTCCCTTAAAGTGAGTGTGCAGGCTGAATACACAACGTTAACTTTGTCGTTTAATGGAGAAAGAAAACGGAATGGGCAAACAAAGGACAACTACGGAGTCCAAGTCAGCATTTGGCCACTTAATTTCAAATCTGCCACTATATTAACAATCTTTGTTAATATAGGATATTAATGGGGACAAGCTCTTTACAAAGTAATTTCATTGGTTTTTTTATAATAATTTTTTGATTAATAGTTTGTAAAATATCATCAAATGAAGTATTATTCAATTCTTATAATAAACATCTCTCTTCATTAATAACGTTGACTAGGATGCTATTTTGTCAATAACAAAATTGTATATTTTAGTAACTTAAAATATTTTTTTAGTAACAAGAAAGATTATTTGGCGCCAATGAAATTTGTTTCGCCTTCTTATGGTAAATGGCGCCAAAAACCAAAAACTTTCCCTCTCAATTTTACCTCTCATTTTTTTAGCTAATGATGAGTTATTAGTTTTTAATTAGTAACTAGTGTGTGTCCCGGGCGATGCCCCGCATTGCTAGTTTGTACTTCTTTAATTTGATAATTATGTTTAACTGTTGTTTAGCTAGTGTGTAATTTGGGTGTTGTCTCGGTTTTTTTTTCTTCATATGTATTTATTTTCTAATTTTGTGAAAAATAAATAAATTAAATAACCTCTAATATAAAAGGAATATATAACGTTAAATATGTGAAATTTATAACACTAATAGAAGTTGGTTGAGTTGGTAAGTGTGTAGCATTTATTTGTTTGAGGTTGAGGGTTCGAATCTAGATATAACCATATTTTATTAATTTTGTTAAATGAAGTCGCAAGCTTACGTGTCGCTGACGTGGCATTGTGACATGTTTTCATATACGTTGAAGAGTGCCACGTGACACCGTTCCTTTAAAAGGAACGCCTGTTAATATATAGTGTAGATTAATTTTGTTAAATGAAGTCGCAAGCTTACGTGTCGCTGACGTGGCATTGTGACATGTTTTCATATACGTTGAAGAGTGTCACGTGACACCGTTCCTTTAAAAGGAACGCCTTTTAATATATAGTGTAGATGTATGTTGGGACCACATACATTGAATGTATGTGTATCATTGTCCATACTTGTTGTAGATGTCAAATTCAAGTTTCTTATTTTGTTATCTAGGTGTTTTATTATAGTTATGGACTTCAAAATTTCAAGCAAACTCATTATTTTTGATATCTCTGATCTTTCCCTACATAACTGCAAAAGGAAAAGGGTTTTTTTTAGGTAAAATTTATTTTATTAACTTCATTAAGGGTAAATGAGTCAATTTTGAGGTGGACACCATCTTTCTCCCCCCCCCCCACCTTATTAACCTCGCTCTCATACCATTATGATGTGGATCTCTCAAGACTCTCACAAGGCCCGCAAGCTATAATAACATTGGATCTTCGGATTTTAATAAGAACTAAAGAAATTACACGAAAATTTAAAGGTTAGTACTCTAATTCTTGCAAGAATAGAGGGTCTCTTCTTAGTCGCAACTAGAAGATGATCATGAGTCGCAACAAGTGATGGTTTTGATTAAAAATCAAACGAGCAACGCTCAAAGGATTAATTCCCATAACAAAACTCTCATTCTTCTTAAACTATTATTGATATACACCCATATTTATAGGGTGACAAACCATACAAAGATAAGATATTAAACTAATAATTATATCCTAAAATAAGATAAAATATTAAGTATCCTAATTCTAATATATCTACTAATCATATTTTAACCAACTACTAAATCTATCCTAACATAAATAAATTAAATAAATAAATATCCTAATGGCTAAAACTCTTAAAGCCTAAAAATAGGAAAAATCCTTTCAAGTGAAAGGTAAAACCCTATAGGCAAAAATCTTAATAATTAATAATAACTAAAAGATAGTGTAGGCTTTCTTAAAATTCCATGAATTTTCAAGAATACCCATACTGGTCTATTGCTCCAGCATCACCCTTCACTTATATAATAGAGATTACTTGGTGGTTTATTTGGTCTTATCGTAATAACGTTTGTTTTCAGAATAAAAGCGTTAGCGTTTTGGAAGCTTCTATTGTCGTTAAAAATTTGTTCTACTTGGTTTCTCCTCTACATGAGGACTTATCTATGGATCATTCTTGTAATAAGAGTCCCCTTGATAAAGTCTCATTTCCAGTCAAGTGGAATCCACCACCCCAGAATCTTTTAAAACTTAACTTTGATGGTTCTAATTATAACTCGAATAGTTCGGCGTGTGGTTTCATCATTAGAGATGATTGAGGTTCCCTTATCAAAGCTGGCTCAAAGCTTCTCCCCGCTAGTTTTTCTGTCTTAAAGGCAGAAGCTATGGGATTAAGAGAAGGAATTAAGATGGCCATCTCTTTGGGTATCTCAAATCCAATAATTGAAGGAGACAATCTAGTTGTTATTAAATTAACTCTTTACGGAGAGTTTGGCAAATCCCTTGGGATATTAACAATCTTATCTTTGATGCAAGTTTTGATCTTAATTACTTTACTTCGGTGTCAGTGATGCATTGCTATAGAGTGGCTAATTAGCGGCGGATTTTTTTGGCAAATTGGGGTCATCACCATCAAGGGACTTGGTCTCATTTGTCGTCTCTTCTTCCGGGCCTTCCTGTTATCATTCGCAATGATGAGTTAGGTATCTTGAAATTTTTTCCCTGCAGGCGGATGCACGATGCTTTGTGCATCCAGTTTTGTTTTTTTTATAAAAAAGGCGGAATGAACATATAGTTGTTTAGTAAAGAACATTTAGTTGTTTTGTAAAGAACATATATTTATCTTATAAAGAACATCACATATAATTGTTTTGTAATGAACATATAGTTGTTTTGTAAAGAACATATTGCTTTATGTTCTTTATATATATCTAAAGAACATCTGTAATATTAATAAAGAACATGATAATATAATGTAATGGATATTATTTGTATTCAACCACCATAATCTAAAAACAAATTTTAAAGAACATTTCAAAACAAACAATTAATTTTATGTCACAAATAAAAGTACACTATACTGACAATCAAAGAACATGAAGATAAAGAACACTTTTAAATAGCCACATGTTCTTTTCACTCTAGGTATATGTTCATTATTATTTTAATAGTAAATTCTTTTCACTTAAGGTATATGTTCATTGTATTTTAATAATATGTGCTTTTCATTGTAACTATATAGAGATGTTCATTATGTTTCTATAATATGTTCATCCGTTTTATAAAATATGAAAAAGAACATTTTACTGTATTTTAATGTACATTGTATTATTTAAATCTATAACTTTTTCTGAATTTGCTAATTTATTTGCTTTTTTTTCAAAATGTAACAATTGGTCGATTTTCTTCAAGAACTTCATATAGTTTCTCATTGCAACACCAAAACCACATAAATCACAAATTTACACCAAGAACTTGTAAAAAACTACCAATCGAACTCAAATTGAACAGCTATGCATGTCGAAATTGTACTTACCTTTTGTTTTCGTCAGCCATCTTGAACAATTTTGCACTAAGAAGTTTGAAATTAACGATTTCTTTATTAAGGTTTGATGAACTTGAAGTGGTTTTCAATTTTTTCTTTTTTGGGAGAGAAATCTTGTAGAGAGAAAAAATTCTAGAGAGAGAATATAGTTTAAAATGATTTGATATTACTGTATGGTAAAAAAATAATTACTATTTATCTTTTTGTTTTTTATTTTACAAAAAGAAGCTCAATATAACTCGTGTACATTAGAATTGAATAATATGTTCTTTGTACAACCATATACATTATGATACTTGAAGTGATCGTGCATCCACATGCAGGAACCATCTATTGTAGGTATCTCCTACTCTAGGGAGTAACCTAGTTGAGTTGAAATTAAAGCATTCAATTTATTCAAAGATAGAGTAGTAAATTCCGAAATAAAAAATAAAAAATAAAAACAGATCATCAACTTGGTAAAGCACCATCTTCAGCCTTTGAAGCCACTCCTTGATGGCATCACTGTCATCCGCTTCTTGGTGCCTCTCAGCATCGCGAACTCGAGCTTGGATTATCTTGATGGTGTTCTGCAGCTTCTTCAAATCGGCTCGTGCACCCCACCAAGATGCAGCCTCTTTAAAGGCTGCTTTACCCAAAACTTCCAAGGCTTTTGTAGCTAAATCAGAAATAATTCCCTCTGCCATTTTTCTTAGTTTCTCTTTACTCTGAGCTCTCTTTTTGTGAATATTGTCTAGTATATGATAATTATAATCTAATTTCTGACTATAATAATCTAATTCGTGACACTTTTAATCTAATATCTGATAATTATAAACTAATTTATGACGATTACAATCTAATTTCTAATAATTATAATCTAATATCTGATTATTATAATTTAATTTCTGACAATTGAAACCTAATATCTGGACTGTTTTTTAAAAGCCTTTGGTGATGCGATTTAGATGTATGATCAGGAGTCACGTCTTATAACTTGCTGTTTAGTTGACCGGAGGATGTGCAAGGCTAACAAGGTGCTGGGTACTAATGACAAGCTCCTTATATTGATTGGCTTGGTAGTGTCAAAATTGTATGCTCAATTTTTATGGAGTTGACGCAACTCTAGCACTGAGGAGAGGGTAGACCTTCAAAGTACAGTAACAGTTTTAAAGCAGAAATAGCATTGCAGTACCCAAAAGTGGGTGACCTTGGTGTTTCTGCTGCAGCTTGTATTTTACTTATTGTAAATTTGCAATCTATTTATGATTCATTATGGTTTTGCAGTAACTAGAAGTGTTGTACATTATTGCTCAATTTTGATAATCTTGTATGATAGATCAATATTCCGAGATGGGTAAGGTTGATGCATTAATTGTAATTCTTCTGACTATTTTTTTAAAGTTAAAGGGAGCCTATTTGAAAGTATTTTAAGGTGAGAATAACGTCATTCTTTTTTTTTGAAAGAAAAATAACGTCATTCAGTTATTCAGCAATCAGCATATTACTCTACTTACAATGTCTTCAATCTTATATCTTATCGTTATTATCTAATTCCTGACGTTTTTAATCTAATTTCTGATTTTTATAACTTAATACCTGACCATTTTAATTAATTTCCTGGCAATTAAGAATTTTATTTTTTTCTATTTGTATGACTGGACTCACGTGAGTCCGTTCTACACAATACTTTTCCCTTATCAAAACAAGACCGGATTTGATAAGTGTAACACTTAGGCCCTGTTCTTTTCACCTTAAAAAAATAATATTAAGTAAAAATAATTTCGGTTCAGTAAAATTAATTTCAGTTCAGCAAAATTAATTTCAGTTCAGTAAAAATAATTTCAGTTCAGTAAAAATAAGTTCAGTTCAGTAAAATTCAGTTTTCATAAAGAAGAATTATAATAGAAAATCAGTAAAAATAATTTCAGTTCAGTAAAAATAATTTAATTTCAGTAAAAATAATTTCAGTTCAGTAAAATTAAGTTCTTTTCAGTAAAAATAAGTTCAGTTCAGTAAAAATAATTTCAGTTCAGCAAAATTAAGGTGAATCAAACAGGGCCTTATATAATTATTTTACGTATAGAAAATGATTCTTTTGATGATTATTTTACTTACAGAATCATTTCCCTAAAAAATTATTTATCGTTAACTTCCTCAAAAAAAAAAAAAAAAAAAACCTAGTAATAAAACAAACGGAGCCTTAGGAGTTAGCAACCTTGGCCTTAACCCATAAACCACGTCCTCAAAATTCCAACTTCTGTAAGACGAAACCACCAAAAGAAAAAAAAAAAAAAAAAAGCGCCAAAATTATCAGCAAACAAAGTTGCGAGAAGAAGCATGAAGTCCCAACTAGCACCAGCATACCGTCACCCAGTTAAATTCAGAATGTAAACCCTCAATTATTTTCTCCTTTCAATTTTACCCTTTTAATTAAACTGTTTTGAATTTGAATTTTGAAAAAAAGATTATAATTTTCTTTAATTCTTTTTCAGCAACTAAAAATTGATGTTTTTGTTTTATGATTACAGGCCAACTGCAGAAAATCTAGTCCCAATTCGATTGGACATTGAAATTGATGGTCAGCGATATAAGGATGCCTTTACCTGGAACCCTTCAGGTTTTCTTCTTCTTTGATTTGATTGTTGTAATCAAATTTTATTGCCCCTAAATATAATTCTGTACCAATTAGTTGTTTTGTCAGTAATTTGATGTTGTAAGAAATTCCCATTTTTTCAATTTGATTGTCAATTTAACTTTTTTTTTTTTTTTGGTGGGGGGGGGGGTGTTTGGTTGGCAATTGGATAATTTGAAGGCCAATTGTTGGCTTATAGGCGAGTAGACGACTGGAAAGGGTTATAGTTTCGCGGTTTGGATGAACTGTATAAGTAAACTTCAGACAGTTGGGTGTAAATGGTATGATTAAGAGTTGGGTTATTGGTGTGATCAAGGGTTTTGTACAGTAAGCCATATGTAGAAGATAAGGAAAGTAATTAGAAAGGTATTAATGCTGCTAGTATGAGCCCCTTTTAGTGGCGAGGTTGATGGGACTATAAATTTTGTGAGGATGATCAAGGGTTTTTGTACAGTAAGCCATATGTAGAAGATAAGGAAGGTAATTATAAAGGTATTAATGCTACTAGTATGAGCCCCTTTTATTGGCGAGGATGACGAGACTATAAATTTTGTGCTTTAGAGAGTAAGATGTAGGAGATAGTAAGGATACTCATAGTTTTATTGCTACATGAGAAAAATGAAATCTTTTGATGGTTTACTAGAAAAGGAGAATGTAAGTACTCCGCTAGGTAGTGATCCTTGATGAGGAGGTTCGTTTTGACAGTGTTTCTAAAAAGAATGGGTAATAACACTGAAGTGTTGGGGTAACCTTTCCTATGTTGAAGAAACAATGATTTGCAGCAATCTTTAGTAAGTAGAGGATCTTATAGGAGATAATTGAATGTGAGTTCCAATAGTGCCATTTTTGACCAGAAATTATGTGGATTTGAGAGAGGCCGCTTATTGGGGAAAACAGTATGTTTAAAGTCCATATGACCATATCTAATTCTTTATACAATTGCCATGGTAGCATAGGGGTGATAATTTCATACATCTGAATTCCAATTTTGTCAGATTCCTACTAAATGTATAGGTTTTGCAATTGTTCTAGTTCATAACTATGAAGAAAACATTGTTCTCTAGGGGAGAAAAGGGCACATTCACTATGTCTTTTGTTGAAATCTGTTTCTCTAGTACGTTTTATTGTATGTGATCATGAGCGACTAATGGATGTATTAATCTAGGTGATCCTTAGACCCTCTTATCATCTTACTTCTATTGCTTTTTTTTTTCTTCCATCTTCTGACCATGAGATGACAGCCATAGAGTTCTTATGTGCAGATTTATTGGTAGCTAGATCCTTTCCTTTTCTTTTAGTTAACTTATTTGTGGGAAGGCGGGCTGGAAGGAGAATGCTTATGTTTTATATTTACCTAACTTTAAATAGTGAATGTGCAGTTTAGGGGATTAGATTGTTCTATTCGCTACTAACTTTTTTCGTCTTTAAAAGTTTTGACAATTGGATACTGATATCAAGAGGTATTTCATGGGAGCTAACAATGGTGAGTCCTTTGACCATCATTTATTTTGTTTAACTGAGGTCTGCTCACTTATCAAATTTGTAGATAAATTGCTGTATGGAGCTTGCTCCAATAGTGGTTGAGTGTTGTAGTAGGGAACTACAGGTTCCATCAGTTTTTATGTGCACATAAAGTTGAAATAGGTTCAAACGAGGCAAGGCTTCCGTGGATGCCTAGGCATCCCGAGACAAGGAAAGTTGCATTAAGGAAGTATAATTAAGAAGAGATCAGGAGATCAACAATCGAGGTAATAAGCAGCAAATGTCTAATGGTCAGTATAAAAGTTAACTTTGTAGCTGTAAAGGTTTTTGAATCAAATCCAGTATTGTGTGATCTTCAAAACTCCGCAAAAAAGGACCTGAGTTGAGTTCGAAGTCTGGAAGTAGTTTTTGTATATAAAAAGAAGTCTTCTGCTGGTTGTATCATTCCCCTACAAAAATTTCTTTTAAATAACAATAATTTCGGTCTTTAGGAGATATAGCATCAAGCACCAAGCCTCTGGGGATATACAGGCCCCAAATTAAACGTATTTCCATAGAAAGGGTACAGTCTTAGTTTTTTCCCGGTTCACTCTAAAAAGTTTTTTGGGGAAATCAATTCTTTTTCTGTGCTAAATATTTGGTGGCCAAGAGCTGAAGGTGTTACTATGTGCAGGAGAAGACAAACACACACTAATGTTACCCTTGATCACTGTGGAAAGTTAGGGAGAGTCAATTTTTTTTGTGAGTGATTGTCTCTTTTGATTATTAATTGATTATGATGATGTTAAAGCACGTGTTTATGGGAATTTGGAAAGTGTAGCTTTGTTATAACTTGTTAAGTTGTTACGCTAGTGGAACTGGAACTTATCATTGGTTTTCATGGATGGTTGAGTGGAGCGGTTACTCTCTAGTGTTCAAGCTGTTTGTTAAATGACTTATATCTTTTTTCCTTCCCTTCATATTGCTGCCAAAGCAGAAACCTTTTGTGTCCAGGTAAGTGTTGTTTATGTTTCTCAATTTGGCTATAAGAGATGAAATTGGCAGGTTTAGAGTATGATAATCTACTTAATCAAAGGCTAAGGTTTCTAGATTTTCATTTTGTCCTTTTGCTTTTTCTTTTATTATACATTTTGTAGCCTCAGCTTTGAATTACAGGACTCTGTCAAGTATTTTCTTTGATTTGATTACATCGGCATAGTTGCAATTTTCATCTGTTAAACTTTGTAGACAATCTGTCCGCCACCGTATTGAAATTGGGATAATTTCTGTTAAACATGGTGGGACAGCAGTAGGAACCAATGAATGTTTGCTCTTTGATCCTTTTATGGAATCAGATTCTTGATTGTGCTAGATTGTTTTGTTGTTGGATTTAGATCTAGGATGTGAACATCTGTTGTAATCTATGTTACATTGACACGGGTACGGGTATCCGATATTGGTACGTATCCGAGTGTCGGATACGCCATTCTAAAAAATTTAGGACACGGGGACACCGTCTTAACATTGGACTCGGGTACGGATACGGCAATAATTTTGTCCATAATATATCAAAAATAGTACTGTATATACAAACACTCAAAAGAAAAACACTCGAAACCTTGCTTGGGAAGCCAAAGTAGTGCCAACAAACTAGTAATAATCTAATACTAGTAATTTGTACCACTTTTCTTGGGAAGCAACAACTGCCCACACAGTTTTTTTAAAAACTTTTAAAATTAAATTCAATAAATAAATAAATAAATATACTGCCCACTTTTCTTGGGAAGCAACAACTGCCCACACACTTTTCTTGAGAACCGTCTTCAACTGCCCACACACTTTTCTTGAGAACCGTCTTCATCTTCTTCAAAGCTTCAACTCCTTCAATGGCCGCCGTACCCGAGAACAAAATGGAGTATCCGGAACGGATTTCATACCTAGATCGGTGTCGCGTCGTATCGACCCGGGTATGCCGGCCAAAATGCCGTGTCCAGGTAACATAGGTTGTAATACCCTAATTCCTCTCTTTTAAATTTAGAATAATAATAATTATAAGAATGCTTTAGAGAGAAATTTTGGGTTTTACGGCCACGTGATTACGTAAGGCTTTTCAAAATTTAAGACTCTTAGTGGAAGAAAAAAAATTACTTAAATTTTATTTATTAGTAATAACGATAAAATTCCAAAACATATCCGAAAGAGTACTCATACTTAAAATTGTAAACAGGAAATCTAGGCTAAGGGAATATTGCCTTTCGTCCCCACTGAAGCAAATTAGATCATGTCGAGTCATCGTCCCCTACTTACTCATCATAACGATGAGTAGGGCAAAGCCAAAACAAAATGGAACGTAAGCTAGCAAAAATGCTAACGTCGCTAGTACATACAAACTCTAAATTCATTTCAATCAATTAAACATGCTTTAGAAAGGTTAACTATATCAAACCATAGTTGATCAGACCTTTAATGAATGAATTTTAAGTGAAGAGTCTGAGATGTATGGAGGGGATATTTATAGTTTACTTTAGATGGTAGGTTTGAGATAATATTAGGGTTTTAAAAATAAAATTGTTTAAGGTTTTATGATCATTAAAATTCCTAATTAATCAGGATTTCATGACCAAGTTTGTAAGCTAGGTTTTAGGATTTTAGGGTTTCTAAGGTTTGGCAGTCAAGGGTTTAATTATAAGTTTAAAGGATACTTAAAATAATGATATGGAGCAATATTCAAGTTAATTATTTAATCAAAATCTGAAAATTATAAATCAAAATCCGGAAATCGATACTTCAAATTTATTACATTTGCGCCAAAGTATCTTTTTGAAAGTAAATTTACTAAAATACCCTTTGGTAAAATAATTAATTAGTAGAAATAATTACCTAAAATAATGAAATAATTAGTGAAGTCTCAAAATACGGGGAATTACATCTATAGCTTTAAGATTATTTTGACAATATTCTTGTTATTGTTGTATTTATTGCTAGACTTCTCTGTTTTTGATGCTGGAAGTGTTTCCTAAAGTACTATTCACCTCCACTTGCTGATTTGAGTTGCAGATCCTGATTCAGAAGTGGCAGTGTTTGCAAAAAAGACCGTAAAGGACTTGAAGCTCCCAACTGGATTTATAACTCAGATTGCTCAGTCTATTCAAGTAAGTGGAGGTTTACTAATGCATGCATCCTTTTAAAACTCTCTATCTCTTTCTTTTTGGTATCCAAAAGAGAACTTAAACATGAACTAATAAGATGGGGCATCATGCTATATAACATATCACTTTCGTCTATTCCTCACTTCGTATTCCTTGGGGCCCTTTTCATAATCATTCCTCTGATCATTTTTTACATGTTTTTTTCCCTCTATGAAACAATTATGAAGTGTCTTGTGTCATAGTACAAAGCATATTAGGGCATGATTAAGGATACCATAAGCTATAACCATTTTCGTAATAAACGTAGGGAGGACTTCAATATTTCATGATTTAGGAAGCAATGAAAGTCGTCAGTTTTGTTGCCAAGGCTGTGGGCAGTGAGCTTAGTGAGTGGGTGGCATTGCTAAAGTAAGGGTTGGGGTGAAATTTGCTAGTGGTGGTTCAACGTAGCAGTAAAGCACTCTGCTGGGATAATATCTAGACAAATAGAAGCAGGGTTACTAAGGATGCAACTTTTAGGCCAAAGCACTTCTCTTGACGCCTTGTCATAAGCTTTCTCCATATCAATGAAAATCATATGCAAATCCTTATATTCCATCTTTAGCCATATCAAATGAACTGCATCCATGGTTGAACTCCCTGACATAAACCCAAACTGGTTCTCTAAAATACTGGAGGTTGTGCTGGAGGTTGTTGAGTAGGGATTGCCCATATGCCCCACAGAAATATCACCTAGTTTTATGCTCATGGATACGAAAGATTTTCTGGCTAGATGTTGCTAACCTACAGCAACCCTTGTTTTTTTTATGCCCCTACGGAAATATTACGTTCCTTTTTTTCTACTACCTGTGGAGATGTGCATTTCCTATTCAAACTTGTATAGTCTGTATGACTAAAACCTCATTACTCTTGTAAAATGACTCGTAGGTTCTTAGCAGAATGCAAGTTATGTAGGAAATGTGTATTATAATTTTGAACTAAAAGCACTTAACTATATTGTTATTACTTGCTGGCATTTGGTAATTGCAGTCACAGCTGACCGAATTTCGGTCATATGAAGGCCAAGATATGATTGTTGGTGAGAAGATTGTCCCCATCAAGGTTTGATGATTGATTTTCTTGTGGTATTTTCTGTAAAATTGGATGCAATATCTAATCTTGTTGTTGATGTGATTGCCTGTTACCCTTTTGCAGCTAGATCTTCGAGTAAATCAGACTCTTATCAGAGACCAGTTTTTGTGGGTAAGATTATGTCATTTATATGAGAGTTTCTGGTTGGTTATAATTATGTCTTGAACCTCAAATGAATAAGGTACATTGTCATTGTCAGGACTTGAACAATATGGAGAGTGATCCTGAGGACTTTGCAAAGATCTTCTGTGCTGACATGGGTATTGACGATCCTGAAGTTGGAGTAAGCAAATAACTAGCACCCTTTTTTTATGAAGATTTTAATAGGTTTCTCTGGCTTGACTATCTGCAGTTTCCTAAGAAACTTAATGCTGATGCATCAGATAATGCAATGCCCAAGAATCTTCCTCCAGGAAAATTCCTCTCTGGCTCCTGCCATTTTGCCCAGATTAGGAAACTCTAGGAAGTATTCCTTTTTCTTGCCCAAATCTTAGCTACCTTGCTTGAACATCAAGCATGAACCTGATAGATGTCAGACATGCATGCACAATCCCCTTTGGTGCTAAGCATATATATAGAATTCCTGGGCAAGAAGTGAAGCCATGGCCAATTTCAAATTGTTAATTAAGTATATCCACATGTTGTACATCTAAGCATTGGTCCCATAAATTGTTGAACTGTCAGTTTGCTTGTTCTACCTCCATACTTCAACTATATAGCGCTCATTGAAATTTCTATGTTAGCTGCTTTGATGTCATGTAATGCAAGCATGCTGATGCATATAGATACACATCAAAACTTGGAATTTATATCAAGAGTTTTTATTATGCTAATAATTTCGTAATGCTGGAATCTTTTCAACGAGTCTGATTTTTCTTATGGCAACTTTGTCAAAACAACTTGAAACTTGTTGAGTCATGTAAAAGCTAAGGTACAATAAACTTACAAATAGAGAACATCTAAAATCAGCACATAGAAATATTTTTAATGATATTGCTTATAAATTAAATAAAAACATTAATTGTGTTGTGGATGTGGCAAATTAAAAAATGTCAAGATGGAGCAATAAGTGAGTAATTATACAAAATATGAAATAGGATCACGGAAAATTTTGTTTTTTGGTTGCTTTGAAAGTGGCAGTGGAAGAGCGGCACACGATGGTTCTTTAGAAATAGACTACTAGTGAACTTGAAGACTTTGGTAATGTGACCTTATTACACGTGGTAATTGGAAAAATCAAATCAAGGTAAAACCGTGCTCTTATGTGTTGAACATTTAATAACTAGCCAACAGTCTTCAATTTCCACTTGGCACTTGGTGAAATATGATTCTTCTTACGCATTGGCTCTATCCAATGTACTTATGACCCTCTTCTTTCCTGATATCAGTGAAGTAAATAATGAAAATTATTAAATGGTGTTTGAGTGCTTGATAATTTGTGAGATATCATGTATTGGTATTTTTTCTTGTTTTTGATTGTATGTTATCATGTTCTGAATGACCCCATGCCTTAACGTGAATCGCTGATTGTTTCTTTTCGCAGCCTGCTATTGCTTTTGCCATAAGGGAGCAACTTTATGAGGTGCTGACATTATCTGAAATCTCTAAACATGTTTATTTATGATATGTATCCATGTAGTAAAGAAGAATTTATATCATTTAGCTGCTGTGTGTGTCAATCATTGTTTGCAGATTGCAGTCCAAAATGTAACCTCAGCTAAGGAGATCAGAGTAAGCAAGAAGGGTCGTCGTGGAATTGAGTACATGCCTGTTAGGTATGTTAATGCATGTATATCAACGAGATAGCTAGTCCATGTCCCAATTTAGTGAACTTTAGTTTTATAATTGACATGTCCCATTTCAGCAAAGCTGGCGTTACTGCAGTGGATTTGGCTAAGTTGTTTGGCAGCAAATCAAGTGTCATTCGGTAAGAGTTTAGATTTAGATTTTTTTTTTCCCCTTTCCTGGCATGATATGAGAATTTTGTTGTTTTGTTACTATACATATCCTTATTTTTCTGTTTTAAAACCGGAGTTTGCCCTACACTTGCATGATAGGCTTAAACTATATATACGTAAGAGTAGCATGTTAATTCAGTCACTTGTCAGCTGCTTGATTAGTTATTACCTCTAGACTAAAATGGTATGTTAATAATTGACACCACTCTATTGACATATGGTGTGAGGCAATTGTAGAATTTGCTCTGTTCATTAGGCCGTTTCTTAATGATGCTGACGCATTTGCATTCTTAAATTGATGTAGTTGATCTATTCGAGATATGCAGTGTGTAAAAGTTGGAGATAGATTTTTCTTGCTACTAGGGAAGTTTAAATAGGTTTCTTGTGGGGTAAAGAACTTGAGATGCATGGTGTTGGCTTCAGTGCACTGTGATCTGGAGACTCAGTTCTCTGCAATATTTCCACGGACAATTCTGGCTTCTGGCATTAATTTCCTTTACAGTATTCATTTTGGATGTCTATCATTTTCATTTATGAGTAATTCCATAACCTTTTCAATCTCCTTCATCTTAATGCAACTACCTTTTCCTTGGGACGGAAGGAGTGATTTCCTTATGTTGTGTTTTCCTTTTCATGTAATTCACTCATTGATAACACCTTTAGTGGTTGTGTATCAGGGTTTTTAATTACTTAAACTGGTTTTGGTTTGAAAATAAATCAATTCCTCCGAGAGTAAATTAAGGTTTACAGTTTGAAATTTAATGGTTGTAAACTTCAGGAAAAGAAAAGATTGGGATGTGTATGAAGCAATTGTTGACATCCTCTCAAACGAGGAAGTAGAAGCACTCGAAGCAAGAGAAGATAAAATTGCTCGTTGAGTAGGTACGTCTTAATAATTTATTTATTTATTAACGAAGAAACCATTGTTTTCTTCATATATTGCCTCTGGTGGTGTATACTGCATATAAATGCTGGCATTTCTCTTATTAGGTGACATGATTTGCTGGAAGCATATGCTAGGACATTGTCAAGCAGTGTTATGGATATGTGAAGAAAAGAAATCTTATGCCTTAAAAGGTTATGTATTTTTACTGCATAGTACTTGCAACAATTAGCGTTCGAGTAAATCGAAGAGGGGGATTACCGGTAATGTTCATGCATTTTGATATCCGGCAAATTGAATAAGCAATACAAGCATTGGATGAAGGAAAGGAAAGAAGAAAAAAACGTTTCTTTTTAAAAAAAAACTTCAATTTTTTTGCATATTTTTAATGTTAAATATCCAACATGCTCATGTGGAAGATTGATTAATGCATCGTTTCTCTCGATAGGGATGTACAAAGCAGTTGAACTTGGTGGTTGAACTCTCAATCTTTAACTTGGACTATTTAAAGTTTACCAATACAATAATACTAATTATTTTTTGTTATAGGCATAATCAAAGGAACTAAATGTAAACTTGGAAAATTCCTTTTCCTTAAGGTTATTATTATGGTATTTGAACTCTTTTGGGTATATATTACAGTAAAGAGTATAACATTTAAATTTATACGTCGAAAAACATAAAAGTAAACAGAATACTTCATATAGAACATAGTTTAAAAATAAGACAGGATTTGAAAGATCTTCGTACAACCAAGGTTTCCCCATTTGCCATAAAGTACAAACATATGATAAAAGTTAGTCTTAGATTCTATCACGCAAAAGATACAATCGATTGTAATTAGATAATTGTCGATGTAGCTTATTTCTTAATTAAAAAGTATCGTGATAGGTGATGTGAATGATGCAACTATGAAAGGCATCACCATGTGAGGTTTCTTTGGTCCTATTTGATTAGCGTGTGAGTTTTAAAAATTAATTTTATATTAATGCGTGATTAAGTTGCCTAGCTGCTTGTACTATGTAATCGTACAAATCTTCCTAGGATAATTTCATGCTTTTGTTTTGTTACGAGGAAAAGTCAACAAATAAACGCAAAATCACGTAATTGTTTATAAAAATTGTGTCGTCATTCACAATGAAGAATTACTTATTTACTTGGCACCGCCATTGAATTTTGCAAGCTTGTTCCTTCTCACCAATTCTTCCTATATAAAAATGTCATCAGGTGTTCAACAGGAGATTCAGGTTCTTTATTTCTTATTCACCATCCATGGTACTCGTATCATATTATTATTTGGTTGTTGTAATAAATCTAGATTCAAGATGCATGAAACCTAAATGCATATTTTAATTCTTTGACGATTTTATAATAGTAAGTCTAGCTCACTCACAATATAGGCGGATTTGGTAAAAAAAAAAAAAAAAAAAAAACCTACGTGATGTATGTTAGATATATGAGCGATACCTCATATCTCTAACAATATATGATTTAACTTTAACATATTAAAAAAAAAAAATCCGTGTGAAATTAAAGGGCAATAGTGTGGACGCATAAGAGATGAAATCAAATCATGTTTACATTTAACTATTCATCGTATCCATAAAGATCTATCCCTCTCCCCCGTTATCAGGCAGCTCCTCTGAAAACGAAAATGATACTGATATAATCATCAAACGTAGGGATGAAGTTTATGTATGGTGCAAACAATCATTTTCAAAAAATGCTAATGCAATACGTAGTTAATTTTCAAGGTAAACAAATTTTTTACTTTACTAAATCAACAAAGTCCACTTTAATGGCATTAAAAAAAAAAAAATTCATATGCTTGATTCTAAAACCTTATTTCATTTATGATACCACGATATTGTTTACAAGATACAACCCTAGGACTCTAGGAGTTTATTGAACAAAATGGTCGGCAATAATATTCTGAATAAGTTGTAAATTCACGTGGTTAAACAATAATTAGTGGTGTTAATTAAGAAATTAGAAACTGTACCTAGAGAGATAATACACCGATTACGGTTGCGTCGGATCTGGAAGACTAGAACACATGAAAGAACCTATTCTCTTACATAGACAAAACATGTAATGTAAGCTTTTGCTTTATAATCAGGCCATAATACATACTAATGCACATGTTATTACCTGTCTAATTGCTTTATTTTGCTTAATATGCTTGTGTAACTTCATACTAGCTATAGGTTTGATATATTCCTCACATCAACCTTGGGTGTTTTTAATGTCGACGTCTTGATTTCTTCCGTCTGGAATTAGTTGTTCCTTATTTTGAAGTATACATAAGGTAACATAACTAAATAAGTATGTAACATGATTTATAAATGAACTTGAAGATCAACTTAGGGCATTAAGTATAAATGTATAATAGAGGGAATGTTGTGAGTCTTTGTACAATTGGATTCTTTTTCTTTGACCTACCTATACTTGGTTTGATTTTTTTTTTCCACCATAATTATCATAATTAAATGCGACGATAATGTTAATTTTGGTAATTGTTTATTAATGTTGAGCCCATGAGAAAACCCACATGTGAGTGGTGTGTTGTCCCACATTATTTGAGTGTATAAGTGAGAGTTTGTATTAGGATGTGTATCCCACATTGAATAAATAAGAGAGTTGAGTCCACTTTATAAGGCTAAGAAGCTACTCCCCTTATTGCCATATGGTTTTGAGGTGAAACCTCTTTAGTCGTATAAAGTGGACAGTTATGACGGGTGTGACATAGGCCTCTTTATCAATTAAAGATGTGATCATTTCGAAAAAAAAAACAACTACATGCATGTATGAGTTGTTATCATGTTATGTTAGCACCCAAAAAAAAATACATGAGTTGTTAAGCTCCTTTCACACCCTAACTATAATTAATAAAAAAAAATTGATTTTTGTTTTGGGAGAGAGTGTGTAGGTTATATATAGATCCTAAAACCATATTTAAGTTGCCATCTTATCCCTACTCTAACAACCTTAGCTTGCTATTTTCTCTCTTCTTTCTTTGTGTAATTGTGTTTATCACACCAAATATAAATAAAAATGTCAGACTCAACAGCAACTTGTATTGATATACTTCTAGCAATAATTCTACCCCCTCTTGGTGTTTTTCTCAAGTTTGGCTGTAGGGTAAGTATCATCTTCCTATGATCATATCCATTTTATTACGACCTTTTGAATTTAGTTGTCACGATACCAGTTCACATGATAATATATATCACTGTGATGATAAATCCCGGATGTAAGAAATGTTATTTTGTTTTCATACATTATTGAATGGTTTGAAGTAGGTGTTTATTCTAGTTTCTAGTTTTCATTGTCAATATCTTTTAATTTGCAACTGAGTTATTGTTTTAATTATAATTATAAAGTTTTTCTAATTAACATTGCACCCACCTTATCAGAAGGGTTTTTAGATTTATTGCCATGTGATAGAAAGAAAAACTATATCTGATTTATTAGTTTACATCCATTGATCTTTAGAATTTAGTTGTCACAATACGATTTTACATAACACTATAATAGTGTAACATAATACTAATTGTGAAATATTTTGGATTTAAAATACTCAAAATTGTAAATCTAAAAATCTTTGAATTGCAATAGAAATTAATTGTCTTGAATTATTTAGTATGCATTATCTAATAAATTTTAATTTATTATTATGTACTCCGTATGTATTTTTGGTGGTTAGGAATCTCAGGATCCATACAATTTTATTTCTAGTTTTAAATACTTGAAACTATATTTTACTCATGCATGAGTCGAGGTTATGTTAGTAGCTAATAACATGAGCTGATCATCTTTAATTAATTATTAAATAGTTCAATGGACTAATTTTGCATAATCATCATTAATTTTTTAATTGATTTTAGTCACTAATTAGTAATTAGTAAACACAATATATTTAACTAAGCTAAACTCGTGTAATTGGCTTGCAGGTAGAGTTCTGGATTTGCCTAATATTGACATTTTTTGGCTACCTCCCCGGAATCATCTATGCAGTCTATGCCATTACCAAGTAATCGTGCTAAGCCATCGATGTGATAAAATTGTGAAGTTTAGGTGCAGATTTTCGTTGTTCGACGTATAATGATTTATTTGTTCATGTTTGATAACCATTTCTTCAAATTCATGCATGTTTCTTAATGTACTCCCTCTATATATTACTCGCAAAAAAGGAATATTTTATGTTTCATAAATAATAGCCCTTTATTACGAGTAATACGTAACGGAGAAAGTACTAGTATTTAGTAATGCAACATTAATTATATATGCGCTCCTCTTGTATTTGTTTTTGTTAGTTAGTAAAATGAAAGTTTAGCTTTAAACTTCTGTGATTTAAAACCTTTTTAGTACAATAATTCTTAATTTTATACAATGTTCATTAAAGGTTTTGAGAATGATGGATAGCTCAAGTGGTTAGAGTTTCCTCCTGATTTTTAGGGATCCTGAAATCAACTCTTAATTATTACCCGCCTTTGTGACACTCTAGACACCAAAAACAAATGCAATGTTCAAGGTTTTGTCCTTTCTCTTATGCAAACTCAAGTACATTTTGTAAGCTTATTTAAATCGATGCTAAAATCATCTGCTAATGAATACCTATTACATTTAAAGTGTCTTAGAAATTTTTGTTAAGGCACATATATGTTCGTTCCTCAAATTCATCTCAGTACTATCCCCCAATTATTTTCTTTTAGTTAATGTTTTCTTTAGAAGGTGGCCAAAGAGCTTTGAGGACATAATTTTAAGTTGGAAATAAAAGATATTTAATTGGTTAATGTACAAAAATTACAATGGTTTAAATTCAATAATGGATGGATATTAAATTAATATCCTAGCCAACTTGCCAAAATATCAACCTAATTTTGGTAACAAATATCATTTTTTATTACACATACAATTATTTGCTGTCAATAATATCTCAATTCAATGACATATTGATGTGCTGTCAATACAATCCATTTAGGACTATAAGGTATACAAAATTGGACTCTCATTGCATCCTTAGGGTTTAGGGTGGTCTAGCCCTATAAATACCCCTCTATATACCTAATACTATTCATCCCCTCTTCTAAATACATTAAAAAAAAAAAAAAAAAAAAAACACCTTAAAACCCTTATTTTAGTTCAAAACAAAAACCCTAAATCTTTTCCAGGCCATCAAAGAAATGGCTAGAAAAAAAGTGAAGATAGCATTCATTGAACATTCCACCTCAAGGAAAACTACACTTTCAAAACGCACAAAGGGGTTAGTAAAAAAGACACAAGAACTTAGTATATTGTGTGACGTAGATGCTTGTGTCATCATATACGGGAAAGATGTAGAAGTCCCAGTGGTGTGGCCTTCATCTGAGGCAGAAGTAACAAGAATTATCTCTAATTATAAAGATAATCCTGAGATATTTCAATTGCAAAGGCGATTAGATCAACAATCATTGTCGAAAGTAAATGTCAGAAAGACTGAAGAGAAGGTAGAGAGGATTCAAAGGAAGAATCGAGAGTTACAAATAGAAAATATGGTCACTGACATAATGACTGGAAAATCTACAATCGAACAAGTTGACCCTTGCGATTTGGGTGACTTGATTTTGGTTCTAGAGAATCGAAAGAAGTCTGTCCAGCATCGATTGAGGGTTTTTGGAAAGAATATCAATCCTCGTTCTCAAGGTGATGGGACGATGGAAGCTAGTACATCAGGGTATAATCATACTAGCGAATGATACTTTGTTGGGTGTTTCTTAGCTTGCAGCCAATCCTCGCTATCTTTGTTTTGTTGTTGTCTGTTTTTATTTTTTGTGGTTGTTTGTTTTTTGTTGTTGTTTGTTTTTTATTTTTGTTGTCGTTGTTGCTGTTGTTCTTCTTATTGCTACCGTCTTCAATTTATCTTGTATTTCTGCAAGCCTAAGATTTAAATGGAGAATTGGATCGGATTGGTTTTAATAGGTGATTTTTATTCCTAGCTAAAATATGTAATTCATTTTAATAATGCATTTATGATATAATTCCTCCGATTTCAAATTAAATAATCAACTTGTCTCCACTTGGTATAAAATTTTTAGAAGAAGTAAAACAACAATTTAATTTCTACACTTAAAGATTATTATGATGATCAAGCTTTGATTTTTATTATTAGTGACATGCTAGGATTTGTTATTAATCATGTTAGTATCATGCCTAGAATCTTACTTATAATGTTAATATGCTTTAATAAGATTATTATGATGATGCTTGTTGTGTATATTAATTATATATTGCTTGATTCTTTTTTATATTATTGTTATTATTTGATCACGCCTTTTCTGCAAGTTTAAAGAAAATTTGTAATTGAAATCGCGCCTAATAAGATAATTAATAATTTGATTTGGGCTTAATATGATTTTAATTTGAGTGGTCGCCAATAATAAATTTATCTGTGCATTAATAATGAACCAATGTAGATTAAATATGCTTAGGATTAATATAATGATTATATGTTGATCGGAAAACGCACATGACTATCATAAGAATAAAATATAGGCCTATTTAGGGCGGGCTCAATCTCTTTTAGGTTGGATTTGTACCATATATCATCCCCGAATTGAATATCCAGTCATGGTTCTGGAACACTATAGAGTTAGCGATCTCTGTGATCGTGAATAGAGTGTGACCTTCACGCCCGTGAACGGTTTACAAGTTTTATCATGCTTAAGTGCATGATCACAATGGGGCTCAAAGTTGAGTGTTGAAATATTCCCTACATAAGACGTTTCCTTTCTTTTGATCCGTATGTTTATTATTAGGTGATAGGTAAAAGGGGTGAATTTGTCATAAATTTTCAAAGGAAGAAAACAAACTAAGAGTCAAATCGTTTTTTAAGCATTTGTAGATAATATTATTACTATTACATATTCTAAATGGCCTTAAGGGCCTGTTCACATTTACTGAGCTTAACTGAACTGAATTGATTGGAGCTGAACAGAATTGAACTGATTGGAGCTGAACAGAATTGAACTGATTGGAGCTGAGCTGAACTGAACTGAATTGAGCTGAAATGAATATTTTATGTGAGAGGGAAATTAAGAGCTGAGCTGAACTGAACTGAATTGAACTTAACTGATTGGAGCTAAATTGAACTGATTGGAGCTGAATTGAATTGAACTGAACTGAAATTAAGTAAATGTGAACAGGACTTGAATGACCAATTACAATAACACAGACATAATTATTAGTTTACCACTTGTCATAATTGAAAGTTCGATGCCGCTAATAATTTGAATAATTAGTGACTATGTTCATTTTATAAATGATATTACCATGATACCAAATTACTTCTTCATCAATACCAACAAATGCAAAATGCTTTGTTGGTATGAACAGAGTTCATTGTTTGTATTTAATACAATACCATCAAAGCATAATTTTATACCAACGAGTGTTATTACAGTCATTAACAACTCAAGTTATTAAAAAGCTGAGAAATGTTAGGACATAACAAATTTTTTCATTTCAATCACGGATATAATTTCTTATGACCCAATCGCAAAGTGAGATGAGTTCAGATCATCTATTTTCTTCAGAACATATATCAAGTTGTCTATTCCACCAAATATGCTTCATAAAAGAAAATAACCTTAAAAAGGTCTTCATATTAATCATCTTCCACTTCACTTCCACAAAAGACAGAGAAAACATCTACCCAAACTGCTTTATGTATTAAGTTCATTATAATACCAAACCATTAATGCAAACTTTAAATTAAAAATAATTATTTTAATTTTAAAAAACCCATCCACATTGGATAAGAGAAAATAAAGGACTATAATCGTTTTTTTAATAATAAAAGGAGGTTTAATTTGTGCGGTGATTTTAAAATTATTCCTTAATATTTATAAAAAAAAAAAAAAAAAAACACCCCTTTTTGGTTGTGAATTTCCCCAAAGGATAATATTTCTACTAGTGTAATAAATTATCAAGGTGTAAACTCTAGAGCTCTATCATCAAAATTTTAATGTCTTAAAATACAACATAAGTGATTATGAATATCCATAGTAGCGTTACATTAAACCTCAAAATAAATAATAGAAAAGAACTATCAAATAAAACCAATCCAATAATTCTTTATTTAAATCTTAGGCTCGCATTATTTTACTAGAAGCTAGCAACAACAACAACAACAACAACAACAAAAACAAAAACAACAACAAAAATAAAAACAACAATAAATTAAAATAGGGATTGTGAGGATTGGCTGCAAGCTAAGATACACCCGACCAAGGATTATTCACTAGTATGATTATTCCTCGACGTACTAGCCTCCATCATCCCATCTCCATGGTTAGCATTTGGGTTTTCAAAAGGAGGATTGTTGATATTATTTTCCCAATTAGAGATCCGGTTCTTTACAAGCCTCATTTTTTCCCGTAACAACCTAATCATATAACCCAAGTCGCAAGGAGGGACTTGTTCGAGTGTAGCTCTTCCAGTCATTATATCGGTGATTGTATTTTCCATTTGCAACTCTCGATTCTTACTTTGAATCCTTGCCAACTTCTCTTCACTCTTCTGTACGCTTTGCTTTAAAAATGATTCTTGATCTAATTGTCTTCCTGATTGACCTACCTGAGACTTACCTTTGTAATTGTTGATGATAATTCGTCGTACTTCTGTCTCAGATTCAGGCCACACCAATGGAACTTGGTCATCTTCTCCATATATGATAGCACAAGCATCCACATCACACAATGCACTGATTTCCTGAGTCTTTTTTAGTAAACCTCGTGATCGCGTTTTGTATGAAGCTTTCCTAGCAACGACATCTTCTATGATTGATGATTTTGCATTCTTTCTACTCATTTCTACAATGTTGGAGAACTAGAGATTTTTTTAAAAAATGTTAATGAAATATGGAGCAGGGTTTAAAGGTGGGATGGCTTTAATATAATAAATGGAGGGGATGATTTTCTCTATGTAAACCAAGTGGTATTTATAGGGATAAAACATCATAAATCCTAAATGATAAATTAAAATCATTAAATGAGAGCCAACTTTTGGGTATCCTATTGGATTTTATTGACATCAAATGAGATATCAAATCATCCAAAATAATAGATTTTTGCTACCTATATTAAAAACTAAGATATTAATTTAATAATATAAGTCGCCGAGTAGTGTTACAGAGTTCGAACACATTTATTTATAAACGTAACAATTTTTTTATAAATATGAATAACTCGTTTGTTTAAAAAAGTAACATGCATAATGCATTATTTTATCGATAAGAGTAACTCCAATTCATTATATGAGTATAGTAAAGGCCCGTTCTCATTGTTTGACTGAACTCAGATGAACTGAACTGAACTTATTAGAGCTGAACTGAACTGAAATGAACTGACATGAATATTTTATAAGAGAAGGAAATTAGGAGCTGAACTGAACTGAATTGAACTTATTAGAGCTGAATTGAACTTAACTGAACCGAAAATAATCGTATGAAAACAGGCCCTAAACCTCAAATTATTTTTTAAAAAAAAACATTTATTCATTCAATTAACTCATATTCTTTTATTTTGGCTATTAAGAAATGATTCCACTTATTGGAGTGCTCTTAGTAACACAATTTGATAATCACAATAACCCCATTAACCCCTATTATTCCATTTATTGTCTTGTATTTGAGAAATGGTCAAACCATCAACTAATAGTGTGACAGACTAATACATATAAGCTAAGACTTTATGATTCAATATCCTTTGCATTTAATAAAACCAATGACAATTAATCTAATTTTTTTTCTCAAATGAAACTGAAATTATGTATTCAATACTCCTTGATAACCTTTAAAGAAAAACAAAAACTTAAGAAAAAAATTTTGTTAGGGGCACTGAGATGAATTTGAGGGATATATAGCATGTACATGGTTAGACTTACTTCACAACTTCAGCTTCCCTTCCTTAGATTCCAGGAATATATGCATTGTTGTATATTTGTGTTGTAAGGGAAAACGAACATCCCATAGCATTAATGATTTCGACTTGTTAAACAAATGTGCATGACGTACGTATTAAAGAAAGGATAAAACCTTGAACTAATATTGCACAAATTAAACGTCCAGTATCACATAATTTCAACGGCCGGATTTTTATACATAAGAGAAACTCAAATAGAATTTATGTCATAATAATCATAAATTAAGAATATTGAATTTGAAGTAATGCTACTCATACATGAAAAAATCTATCTATACTATATATTAAAAGGAGTTCCTTTTAAAGGAACGGTGCCACGTAGCACTCTTCAAAATATGTGTGCCTATGTCATCACAATGTCATGTCATCATCCAACGTATATGCGCAACGTAAGCTAGCCACTTCATTTAGCAAAATAAAATATATTTTCAACAAGATTCGAACCCATAACTTTCAATATATATATATGTAATACTTTTACCATCTCAATCAACTATTATTAATGTTTCAAGTTTCACATAATATTATAATATTCCTTTCATTTATTAAGTAAATTAGAGGTAATATAATTCAATTATTTTTCACAAGATTAAAATATTAATACATATGATGTGAAAAAAAAAGTGACATCCAAGGCAATGCCCGAACCACCACACACACTAACTACACAAACAGTCCAACATAATTGTTAAATTAAAGCAAGAATTAAACAAGTTAGCAACCCGGGGCATCGCCCGGGATACACACTAGTTAATCATTAAATGTCGAACAATGGAAATTTGCACACAAACTTCACAATTTTAACATATTGATAGCTTAACACATAGTTGCTTGGTATTTAGGTAATGGAATATACAAGATGATCCTAGGGAGTTAGCCAAAATAAATATAATAACCGAAATATCTAGAACTCTTACCTACAAGCATATTACACACGTTTTAATTCCATATCGAGTTTAATTATATTGACTATAATTTAGGCACATCGTAAATACGATAGTTTATTAGCACATAAAATTAATGGAGATAATATGAAAATTAATTCATATAAAAGATTCAGGCAATCAGTTCATTTTGGCAACTGAAATGACCATGCATGAATCGTGCATTCATGTTTTTTGAAATAAATTTGTTCATAAATAAAAGTCATACGACATGTACAAAGAGATTTATATCTACCAAATACAATATTAATTGAATCAAATAAAAACATTCCGTAAATAAAGCTACGATCGTTGTTACAAATCGTACATTCTTTATACCCTCTTTCATATTTATCAAATCGCTGTGATTTACAACCATCTTCGGTGAGGAGGTCTATCGATCTATTTTAGCTGTGCAAAAAATTTTCACTTGATTCGTAAGATTGTAACGAAATAATAACCATTTTTTCGATCCCGGGCACAAAGTTTTACCCAGAAAACAACTCTGATCTATAGTAATCCATGAAAAAAAAGCAAATCCTCCCTCAAAAGAGATGAAACCCTGTCTTTCGAAGAAGCCAAATCCTCCTAAAGAAGAAGAAAAACCCTGTCTTTCGAGGGAGAAGTGTTCCTCCTAGAAGAGGAAGAGTTATTATAAATCTAAAACAAGACCAAAATCACACAAAAACACACGATTGGAGCTTTTCACTGGTAAAAACCGATGAAAGCCTCCTCAAAATTCAACAATGGAGGCTAAGGTTTTAGAGAGAGGAGAGTGTTGAGATAATAATTAGGAAAGATTGTATAATATCTTTAGATCTCCTAATTATGTCGATATTTATCTTATTCTTATTCTAGTTAGGGTTAGGAATATCGCTTGTATTTATATATACTCCTTTTATGTGAATGAGAAAGTTGAGACATTTAATTGAATTTGACATGGTATCAAGCGCTTAGGTTCCGAAATCAATTTTTTTCACAAAATATAGTGAGGAAAAGAGATGGCAAAGGGTGACGATGAAACAACACCGCCACCACCACCGAATGATCTTGAGTATCACCCTAGCTCTAGTGATCATCCGGGTATCGTAGTAACACCGATCAAATTAACAGGATCGAATTATGACGATTGGTCCAAGGCTGTGTGCCGATACTTAATTGCGAAGTGAAAATTTGGCTTTGTAGATGGTTCCATTCAAGAATCGGCTATTTATTCTCCTAAATATAAGCATTGGATAGCCGTGAATTCAATGCTAGTGTCATGGATAAATATATAGTACTTTGGATGATGGTCTACGATCGACAATCAATGACTATGATATTGTGCGTGAGTTATGGAGACATTTGCAACAAAGATATTGCGTCGTCAGTAAGATTTAGGAGTTTGTAAACAAGCGGCTTCCGAGATGGCAGATTATTTTGGAAGATTATCTAAAATATGGAAAGAATTGGTCCAATTTTGCCGTGTTCCTAAATGTTCTTGTGGTGGTTGCAAATGCAATATTGCAAAGCAAGTTGGAGATATTATGAAGAGGACTACTTGCACTATTTTTTGATTGGCTTAGAGCAACTCCAATGGTAAGCAATTAACAAATTAGCTTGTTATGCCACATAAGATTATAAGCTAATCTCTTTTGTAGCTAATTTGTGCTCCAATGGTTAGCTAGTAGCTTGTGATTTAATAGTGCCTCAATTTGTTAATTAGCTTTTTACATATAATTTTATTAATGCATCAACCTATCTTTTTGGCAAGTTTATTTCTTAAGCAAATTAGCTTAGCTAAGCTAATTTGCTTGACCAAGCTAATTTAATTTTTTAGCTCCAATGGTTAAGCTAATAGCTAGGGAATTTTATAAATTGCAAGCAAGTCCCTAGCTACAACCATTGGAGTTGCTCTTAGATGATCCATATGAGTTAGTCAGAGCACAATTACTTGCACAATCACCTCTTCCCATGGTGGATAATGCATATCAAACGGTAATTAATACCGAAAGATTACGAGGTCATGATAATAAGCCGAAGGAGAATGTGATGGCATTAAAGGTAGATTCCCGTGCTAAAAGTGATTAGGGAGATGGAGAACAACCTTTTTGTACCCATTGCAACCGTGTGGGTCATGACAAAAAGGGGTGTTATCAGATTATTGGCTTTCCGCCGAGATAGGATGAAAAGCGAAAAGGTGGAAGAGGCCGTGGACGTGGTGGCTCTAAAAATCGTGGAGGTAGAGGAGGTCATGGTTATGTGGGGGAGCAAGTGAACTCATCTAATGCTGCCCCTACATCAGCACGGGCCAATGTGGTGCAAGGAGGGGGTGAAACCAACTCCAGAAGTAGCTCTTCATTGCAGACAAATCTTGTTCAAGAACTTGCGGGAGTTTCTCCCGCAAGTCCAACAAATAATCGATATTTTCTGCAAACCCAAGTCACGATTAGAAGGTAATACAAGCATATTATGGATTGTGGATACATGAGCTTCTAATCATGTTATTAATGACTTGTCCATCATGAGAAATATCAAGACCATACAGAATTGTCCGGTGGGTTTTGCCGGATGGTCAAACGGTGAATGTGAATCAATTGGGTTCGGTCACCCTAAAGAGTGGTTTGGTGCTTGATAAATTCGTTATTTGTTCCCCATTTAAATTGCAATTTAATTTCTGTAACTCAACTTAGTGATGAAAACCGATGTGTAATTCAATTCACTAACAAAATTTGTGTTATTCAATACCATGTTGACGAGGACGGTGATTGGCGTGGGTGAATGACACGATGGACTATACTTTTTCCGAGGTGTGCCGTATGTGAAGGTTCTAGCAGTGGATTGTGTCGTGGATCTTTGGCATCAACGAATGGGTTATCCGTCGGAGAAAGTTCTAAAGTTATTTCCACCTGTGAGTTACTCTATTAGAAAGAATAATGATGTGTGTGATGTATGCCCTCGGGCAAAACAATCTAGAGATAGTTTTCTAGTTTGTGAGAATATAGCTAGTGGTTTGTTTGATTTAGTTCACAAAATGGGGTCCATACAAGGTAGCATCGTCTTGTGGTGCTAAGTTGTTTTGACAATAGTAGATGATTTTTCTAGAGGTATTTGGGTTTATTTGATTCGAAATAAAATTGAAGTTGAATTTACCTTTCTCAATTTTATTGCCTTAATTAAACGACAATTTAATAGAGATATATAAGTTGTTAGAAGTGATATCGGTACTGAATTCAATCACCTACAAGATTATTTTGTTCAAAATGGTATTAATTTTGAATCTTCCTTAGTTATAAAAATGGAGGGATATGTGGGTTTTTATCCCTATCCCTAACCCCCTTCTGATCCCCATCCCTCTAAACAAACACTATTTTTCTTCTATTCTTTTTTTTTTTAATTCCTATGCCACCCCTTTTATCCCCTTAAACAAACATCCTCTAAACAGTTAGTAAATTTGAAGTCCTCTGGTGATTTTACCTTCAAAGGTAGAACTTTTTTTTAAAAAAATTTTGAATTGAAATATAGAAATAAAACCTAGGTCAAATCTTTATACCTAAATCTTTTGGGTTGTCTGGGTTTAAAATTTGGTCGTTGGTTAATCAAAATCATATGATCTCCTTGAATATCAAAAATATTGGGTGGTATTTAGCTATTTATAGACTAAAAATTTAAAGAGTATAAATTTTGGGAAGCACATCGCGTAGGACAACAATTTTGCATATTTAATTTTATCATTACTTTTGATCCAGAACACAAAATAAGACAGATAAAATATCATTGCAAAGATTTAGAAGTCTAATCTCCAACATTAATCTGATTAGAATCGATTCAAACAAATTCATATATATTAAGATATAATGGAAATAGTGTCATGGTGTTGATTTTGGATCGAGTTCAATATTTTACTCATGTCTCCTTCAATTCAAATCAGAATTGGGCTTAAGATAGATTATTGGAAACTCATTTCAAGGGTTATCCATCCTCATAAATTTCATTTTAAATACTTAAGGCTCAAAAATCAGATTAGTTTAGTCTCATGTTGTATTAATTAAAAAAGGGAATCAAGTTAATATATATATATATATATATATATATATATATATATATATATATATATATATATATATATATATATATATATATATAAAAGCCTAATATAATTGCATTTTAAAATTAATAAAAAAAAAGTAATAAAATAGTACATATGGCTATCTGGGTTGTTTCCGGGGGAATCTCAGGTGGCAATACTCAATTATGATGTTTCGTGCACCTTATGTGATATATCGTGTTGTTTGAGCTACTAGTCAAAGTTCGTGCTGCTGAGTGCAACTTGTTAAACTTCATGCTGTTGTAGCCAATTTTACCAGATAAATATCCACAATAGCCTTTAATTTCACAAAACCTCATAAGTTATACGGATGGTAAAAATTCATACCACCTCTATCATAATTGATTTGCAACAATTTGATCTGACATTTACCAATTTCTAGATAAAATTTTCTTTATGAGTGGTAAAAGGAGAGAGAAAATATAGTTCCATATAATGAGGAGAGAGATAGAAAAAGGGATGAGAATTTTGTTGTCTCGAAAATACAGTATCATGTGATTTTCGAGTCCGATAATTCTTATATTGTCTTGAAACTCTCCAAGGCAATATATACACTTCACTGACCTCGATTCGATCGTTGAAGATATTCTATCTCTCTCACATAGCTTTGATTATGTTTTTTGGTCTTATGTAAAAAAGGATGGGTATTTGTTGCTCATCACTTAGCTAGATTTATTTTGTTTGGTCATGAACAAGTGTGGGTATATCATTGTCCTTGTGAGATTCCCCCCCCCCCCATGTTTTGATGGACTCGATGTCCTTAAATTAATACAATCGACCTCCGATTATTGTTTCAAAAAAAAAGGGGGAGAGAGGTATTAAGAAAAGTCAAGTAAAATGGGAAAAAAACATTTGTTACAAATAATTTGTTCTATATGTGCATTTTGTTGGGGTTGTTCATACCAAGTCGCACATGGAAGAAATAAGGAAAGGATGATAGGATGACTTCCTTATAAGTGATTGCACACTCCATATAGTATGAGGCCTTTTGGGAAGGTAGGCCCAAAGCGGACAATATCATACATTCATACTAATATGGAGTGGAGTGTGCGTGCGACCCATCAAGTCGGGTGACCTGGGCCCAACAAGTGGTATCAGAACTGACAGTTCGGCTGGGACAATACGTCGTTATTGTGTGGGAAGATCCCCTCAAATGTATGCCCTCGTGATTTTATTGCCTTGTGTCGAAAGTCCTCCTGATAATGTGGCTCAGGCGGCATGTCCCGTGGTGATAGCGGCGGTGCAAGATAGTTTCGCTAGAGGGAAGGCCATGGAAGAAATAAGGAGGATAGCTCCTTATTAATGATATGTTCACTACACTAGTATGAGGCCTTTTGGGAAGGTGCCCAAAAAAAATCCGTGTGGGCTAGGCCCAAAGCGGACAATGTCATACTAACGTGGAGTGGAGTGTGCATACGACTTGTCAAGCTAAGGTGGGTGACCCGAGCCCAACAAGTGGTATCAGAGCCTACGGTTTGGCTGGGACAATACTGGCATTATGTGTGGGAAGGTTCCCTCAAATATGTGACCTCGCGATTTTGGTTCCTTGTATGGAAAGTCATCCTGATATTGTGGCTCACGCGACGTGTCCCGTGGTGATAGCGGCGGTGCAAGATAGTTTCTCTAAAGAGGAGGCCATGAGTTATGTGGTCCTTGGTCTGAGGGGAGGTTTGTTGGGGTTGTTCATCCCAATCCCAAATGGAAGAAATAAGGAAAGGATGACTTCCTTATAAGTGATTGCACACTCCAAATAGTATGAGGCCTTTTGGGAAGGTGCTTAAAAAAAAGTTTGTGCGGGCTAGGTCCAAATCGGAAAATATCATACTAACGTGGAGTGGAGTGTGCATGCGACCCGTCAAGGTGGGTGACCCGGCCCAACGCATTTATAATAAATGTTACAAATAAATTGAAATGGAAGCTGTAAAATAATCCAATTCAATCTTTATTTAAATCTTAGGCATACAATAATATAAAAGATAAAATCAACCACAAACAACAAAAACAACAACACAATAGAGACTATGAGAATTGGCTCCAAGCTAAGAAACACCAAGCAAAGCATCATTCACTAGTATGATTATTCCTTGACGTACTAGCCTCCATCATCCCATCACCATGACAATGATTGGGGTTTATATTAGGATTACAACCATGGTTAGCATTTGGGTTTGGAAAATGAGGATTGTTGCTATTATTTTCCCAATTACAAATGCGATACTTAACAGCCTTCATTCTATCCTCTAGTATCCAAATCAAATCGCCTAAATCATTAGGGTCGACTTGTTCAAGTGTAGATTTTCCATTCATTATATCGGTGGCCATATTTTCCAATTGCAACTCTCGATTCTTCCTTTGAATTCTTACCAACTTCTCTTGAGTCTTCTTAACAGTTTGGTTTAACAATAGTTGTTGATCTAATTGCCTTTCCGCCGATTGACCTATCCCGGATTGACTTTTGTACTTGTTGATAATTCGTTTTACTTCGGGCTCAGAAAAAGGCCACACCACTAGAACTTGTTCATCTTTTCCGTATATTATAGCACAAGCATCAACGTCACATAACACACTTATTTCTTGAGTCTTTTTCGCTAATCCATATGATCGTTTTGATTGTGAAACTCTCCTAGAGGAGGAATTTTCAATGAATGCTAATTTCACTTTCTTTCTACCCATTTTTATAGCAAAGTAAAGAGCTAGAGTTTTTTATTTAGTTTTTTATAAGATAAAGAGAGAATAGGGTATGGTATGTAAGTGTGATGAATTTTGTTTTAAATGGAGTAGATGAATTTTTTTTAAGTATACAAACTACAAAGTGGTATTTATAGGGGTGGACGTAAGATTGATCACTCTAAATCCTAAAAATTTTATAAAATGAGAATCCACTTTTATATGTATCATGTTGGATTTAATAGACATCACATGAGATAGCAAATCATTATAGATGTAATAATATAATTATGATTTTTTACCTAGTTAAATAGGATAGATATATTATTGGTAAGCTGACAAGGATTTTAATTTAACACATGTCTTGTACCAATTAAGCCAGCAATATAGTGCGACCATATTTATTTATAGGAGAGATCATTTATTCATTCATATAATTAACCTCATTTGTTTGTAAGAGTAACATTAGTTTATCTATAAAAGTAATCCCAAATTGGAGTTATCAACTTATCATCTTCCTTCTATTTTTACTATTAAACGAATGACTCCACTTGTATAAAAAGTATTAAATCTTTTTTTTTTCCATTGGAATTACCCATATCCGTCAACGTTGCACCATTTGATAATCATAGTGACGGAGTAGACCTATTACTCAACTTATTAGCAACACCGTACCATAAACTATTAAGAGCATCCACAATGATTGTGCATAAGGACCTGCTATCCATTTCTAAATAATTGCTAGCAAATGCTAGCCATTGTGAAGCTACAACCTCTTGTAGCTAAGCCAAACTACCTAGCTTTATAGAGTTATGTAGTTTCACTCTACCCAATGCATGGTATTATATTTATTGTTTAATACTCCTATATTTTATGTATTTTATGTCATCATGTGGGAACTAATAAAATTACAAAAGAAGTAGCTTGTCATTGTAGAGGTTGTAGCTTAATCATGTAGCTTGAGGAATAATTATGTAGCAACTCTTAGCTACATGTACATGTAGCTAGCCATTGTGAATAATACGGTCACATATAAAAATTAGTGAACTCAAAATCCATTGCATTTAGACCATTGACAATTCATTTAAATTTTTTTTTCTTCAAATGAATATTTCCTCTAAGCTGTTTTTTAACTGGTAGAGGAAACATCAACTTAAAAAATTAATTGGGCGATGGATATATATCGCATATATATTGTTGGAATTACCACTACTAATTCAATTATTCTTTCTTAGGGCCTGTTTTCTTCAGATTATTTTCAGTTCAGTTCAGTTCAGTTCAATTCTTAATTTCCTTCTCTTATAAAATATTCAGTTCAATCAGAACATGCCCTTAATACTAACATTCCAAGAATGTATGCATTATTGTGGTGTAAGTAAGAACAAACTTATCGAATTACTTGTGAGAATTACTACATGTGCCTTAACTGCAATTTATAAGGCCCTTTAAAAGTAAAAAGCTTTCATTAACAGATAATTAATAGTCTTAATGATTTTGATTATTTGTAATGACTAATGATAACATATTGGGGTAGAAAAAAAATTGTCAACAATCGTCCGTTTTAGAACTCAACTTGGAAGAAAATCACACTAGTTTTAGTTCAAAGTCGGGTTTGAACTATCAAAGTTGATTAGTGTAAACTGTAAACATCTAATTTTGGTCCCCTGTCCCAAATGGATGCATGATGATGAGATAAAAACCCGCTTTTCAGGCTAAATGAAAGTTATATTGTTTATAGAATTTAGAATATAATACTTGTATAAAGTGTTTTGAAACTATTTTTTTAAGAACAAATCTTTTTAAAGCCCGATTTTCTCATAAATTAGGCCAAAATATGTAACACATAATCTTAATTCATAACGGACACAAATGCATCAAATATAGTAGTGCTTAGGTAAAATGGACCTTACATTATAAATATCATGCTAAAAAAAAATCGAACATTATAATTTTCGTTCAAGGCATATATACTCATGGATAGCCCTTTTAATAACTCACTTTTGATTTAAAATGGATAAGAGATGAGCAAATTACAAAATAAGTCCCAAAATCAACAACCATACATGCCTTAAAATACACAAAAGATTTTGACCTAGTTCTAGTTGTATTGGAAATTAATAACCAGAGATTTCTACAATATATTATTTGCCTTATTTTGAGTTCAGGGTCAAAACTTATAAAAAGCTTTCATAAACAAAAATATTCTAACACTTGAAATAAGGCAAATGACAAGCACAAGTTTCAAGATGCAATGGCCGTTTGAGCGTAAATTTCAATGTTGCTTCCGCCACTTGATGCGGCGACTCTTCAACCCTTAGATCACTACACTTATAAATAGAATCGATTAGACCTAAATTAAGGACATGTATTTATTTAATAAATAGTTCAATGATTAATTCTTAAGAAATTACCATGAGATTAAGAGTTCAAATCTTATATAAATCATGTTTTTAGATTTTTTAATGTGTAATGACATGAAATAATAGCCAATATAGAGAGCCGGTAGAGTGTCATATGGCATGTGAACTTTATTCGAAATGTCGAGAGAGTGCCACGTGACATGTGGACTTGATTCGAAACGCTTTTTAATCTAGTATAAACTATTGAGTGACCCCGGGCGTTGCCCCGGGGTTGCTACTGTTGTAGACGTAAAATCGATAATTTTTTTTTAAAAAAGCTTTTCAAAATTGCAATTGTCATTGTCAAACCAAAATTGATTTATTCTTTGAATATAGTTTTTTTTTTTTTTTTTTTTAATTGAACCTTGTGGTTTGAACTTATATGAATTTTTTTTCCATACAAATAACATAATTGATATTGGCTTAGATGGTTATAATAGGCACATGTGTTATAAGAGGTTGAGGGTTCGAACCTCCTTATCCTTATGTTTTTATATGGACTAATGTTAGTTGCTTGGGTGATGTGGCATTGTTTGAGTGATGATGTGGCATCATGAGATGTTGGAAAAATGACGTGGCGCAACAAAATAGGAACTACGTGACACATCGACGTTTTTAGGAACGCCTTTTAATATATTAGTATAGATTAGTGGCCCATTATATGTTCACATAATCTCATTTCACACCATTTTTTAAATGACGTTATCTTCTTCCTACTTCAGGTTAATATTTCTCCATTGATGGTTTTTTGTCTTCCTTGAGCATCTGTTTGATATATTTATTTTGTTACTTTATATTTTATTTTATTTTATTGGACAAGCTTCCCTTGTGGACTAGTGGTAAGAGAATGAAAGCTTTGAAGTTTAGGTTACAGGAATCAAGCATTGGTACCACCTCTTTCTCTCTTCTCTAATTTTTTTTCAACTTTGTTAGAAGTTTACTAGTTTATTACATCAACTTCAATAGGTAAGTTTTATGATTAGTGTTGTTTGGCTATATCTATGATCATATCATATGACATTTCTATATTGTACATCGTTTCGTTATGTATTGTCTCACTAGCTAAAAGTTCATTCCCAATGTGAAGAATTTGAAGGTTATCTCCCTACTACCAAACATAATTAAAACCAGTTTCTCTGCTAGTCAATAGTCATGTATATCCTTCTAGTTGTGGTTTTGACTTTAGGGTTACCATGTCCAATTTATTATTATTATTATTATTATTATTATTATTATTATTATTATTAGTTATTGTTGTTGTTGTTGTTGTTATTGTTGTTATTATTGTTGTTGTTATTGTTGTTATTATTGTTATTGTTATTGTAATTGTTGTTGTTATTGTTGTTATTATTATTATTGTTATTATTATTATTATTATTATTATTATTAAAACAAAACCTACAGAGTCAATCAATTTACAAGAAATTGGTGGGGAGCCGAGATATAATCTGGGCCCCCACCCCTCTAGCTATAGAGAACCCGATCCTGCTGAAGATGTGAGCAGCTGCACGAGTACCAATATCTTGAGTCTTAGCGAACGCCTGAACCCGCTTCAGCAACGCAATAGCATCCTTCTCTAATTCCCCCAACGAAGAAAAGGAGAAAGGAATAAAACCATAGCCAACAGCCCTGCAACGCGCCCCATACTTGTCCCGCTTCCGCTGAGCCGCCGCCGACACAACACGACCAGGAACGAAGTCAGACAACCCCGATTGTGTCAAAGGTGAAGATCCCGTCAAATCAACACATACATCAAGGCCTCTATCCCAGGAATAAAGCAGCACATCTGCTGGTTGTAGAGCCCCGTCGTTTCCTCCAATCAACCCAATGTTAACCTCCTTTCGAGCAGAGATTCCAGACCGAAAACAAATATCAACAAGGGTGTCACGAACAACATTGTGCCGATGTTTAATACCCACCATCCCAGCACAAGACACTGCATGATCCCCATAAATATCCCCGTCAAAAACCCTAGAGCAAGCGGAACACGGTGTTGAAACGGAGAACAAAGGAACACCTAACCGGTAGCAAAGGACACTACGGTAAGTCTTACCATTCATAGTCTGACCCAAACCCGATATCGGGACCGTCCGCAACCAGGCCGAAAAGTGATCCCCCTGCTGGGACTTCCATAAGGCTACCTGATGCGGAGTTAAGGAGAAAGTGGAATTCGCAGATGCGGTGACCTTCGTGAAATATATATCTGCCAACTTTTTCATGAGTTTGGGGGCAGCGATCTCACTAGGGTTATTATTATTATTATTATTATTATTATTATTATTATTATTATTATTATTATTATTATTATTATTATTATTTTTAGGTGGTAAAGACTTTAGAGTGTGGAGAAGAGAAACCTAAGAGGGTTAAAACTAATTGAATATAGTTTGCTATAGTTAATCTTAAGACAATGGTGAAGAGATAAACTTACAAGGCCTTTTGTAATCTTCTACAATTCATATACATAATCAAACCATAATAAACAACAATCATGGAATAAATCATATAAAGATTGAAGCTTTCAGAGTATTAAAACAAGAAATAGTAAGAGAAAGAAAGAAGAGGAAGCAGCGATGGTGGAACAAGGGGTGGAGCAGCGGCAGCAATGGCGTATGGGCAGTAGCAAGATTTTTTTTAATTTTTTTTTTATGGCTGTGTACGTGAAATAGGAGGAAGACAAAAACGTAATACTAGGGACTTAGGGAGAAAAGAGTTTGAAGATTTAAAGTAAAACCGGGGCTTAGTTCCTAGTCTTTGTAAATCTAGGAATGCAACTTGGGCTTAAATTAGTGGGTTTAGAGTCAAAATATATATAAGAGTAATTAGTCCAAGTAAAATGATAGTAGAATAAAATAACTTTCTCATTGAAGTAACTTTCATAAAATACACACAAATTCTTAGGGACCTTTGGGTGGACTGCCAGTGTGAACAAATGACTGTATGGGGAGATGCTAACTCCATTTGCGATCTAGTCGCTAGCTGGAAATTGCTTGATGCCAAGGTTGTTCAGCGTGGTATGTTCTTGGCCTGGTGTATTTGGGGGGATCGTAATCTCAAGGTCTTTCAGAAAAAAAACCTACTCCAAATGCGATTATTACCCAGAGGGTTTCACGCTATGTTGAGGAATATGGGAGCTATGCTACCCGTATCTACAGCTCTGCCATCTCTCGCCCTCCTCGAAGCCGAAACACTTGGCTTGCTCCTCCTGCAAATGTTGTCAAAATTAACTCCGATGCTGTATGGGATGATATGTGAAATGGGCCTACATCTTAATAAATATGGATATGAACCCAACGTAACTATTGAATAGGCTGATATGTTCCATAAAACAGACATATTGGCTTGTCGGTACTTGGCACGTGGCAACAATAGCTTGACACTTGGCAAGAAAAGCTTTGCATGTTTTGTAGCCACCTGTCATGAGGTTTATTATAAATAGTAGGTTAAGCTTCATTAATGGTAAGCATTTATTACTCTCTCTCTCTCTACTTTCTTTCTCTTACTTATCTTCTTTTCTTAAACACATTCTAACTTTATCATCGGAGTGGTTATCCCCGAATCACCCCGGGGTTAGCTAACTTCTATCCATTGTGTAGGTTCTCAGCTTGCCGATAGGAGTATCAGGATCTCGAGCTCGGACTCTCGGGTAATCGGATCCAGACATAAACAGATGCGTCTCTAGCAGATGAGGGTTGGATTGGACTGGGTGTGGATGCCAGGAATCACGAGGGCAACATCTAGTGGGCTATTACTTGAAGAGTGAAGGCGTTCTGGCCACCTGAAGTGGCTGAAGCGAAGGCATTGCTGCTCGCTCTCAAAACAGAATGGAAGTATGGACTGCAAGACATCATTCTAGAGTCAGATTGTAAGCTGGTTATTGATCGTTTATCAAAGAATGCCATAAACTCTAAGGAGTTGGATACGGTTCTAGGAGGTATACTATTTTTGTCTTTCTTTCGGTCTGTCACTTGGTCCCATGCTAAACGTGATGGAAATTGTGCCGCTCATTCTTTAGCAAAGCTTATTCCCTTCAAAGTTGAACAAATTTGGGAAAATCATTGTCCCTAAAATGTAACTCCGTTTGTACTCATGGATCGTCTTTCTTCTGATTAATGATATGCTTTGTGTGCTTTCAAAAAAAAAAAAAAAAACCCAAATTCTTATATGTGGTTGGCCATACCGCGTGTCCAGCCATAATGGGGGTTACATGGTTAGTGTTACTTCATCATTATTATAGGGGTTACTTGGTCAATATTAGAGGGGTTACTGAGATAGTATTTGTAGACACCAAAAAATGTCTCCCCAAAACCAAACTCGATGATGAACAACTTTTCACCGCCATTATTGGTCGGGTTGAGTATATAATCTTTGGAGTGCTTAAATCCATGTTCATTCCCAATACATTTCATAAACCAATCCAATTCATATCCCATTTTCCCAAACCATAACTTATTTTCCTCATTTCGTGCCTTTAAACCAAAAATAATTCATTTCTTGTCCATTAAAATCATTCATTTCGTGTCCTTTTTATAAAAACGTTTAAACCAGTTTATTTTGGTCCATAATCTGGGTCCAATGATTAAATATTTGGATGGGGTTTGAAAATATCTTTCCAACGATATATTATAAGCCCAAATCGGAGTTATAGCGAATAAATTATGGCCAAAATACTAAACTGGGTCTAAACCGAACCTAAGCCCACCTTACCTACGACCCAATGATCATGTGGAGGGTCCAAAGGATTTAATCTCATTCCTAATCCAATTAGGATTAATTGGAAGCTTCTATGAGTTTCTAAAAGATCTTAATTATCCTTTTTTGAAAAGATAAGATTAAAGAGTTTGAAATTGAATAAAACTTTTCTTTTTGAAAGTCCTAATTCTATTCGAATTGAAAGACGTTCAAAGATTGTCAGATATTATTTTCGTGCTTCATAGTTTTTATCTAATTCTTATATTCTTGGATAGCTCTTGAAATTATCTTTACAATGATATATTATAATATTAATTCCAAGCTATAACGAAAAAGATATGAAAGAAATACGAAACTCTATCCAAAACTGATACCGTCTCACTATTTCGGTTATATCTTTTATTCTACAAAGTATTTTAATCTGATTCCAACTGGGTTAGAAATTAGACTTCAAGAGCTTTCCAACGATATCTTATTCATCTTATTCGAATTTCTGGATCAAAAGATATGATAAAAACAAAAACCGCAAAAATTGTTGTCTATCGCAAGAGTTTTATCCGATTCGAATTCTTATCTTTTCTTGATTCGACCCCTCTTTTTTCCCTATAAATAGAGGTCATATCTCCTTTTTTTCAATCATCAACAAGCTTGATCACCAAATCATTCTATCTTCCTCTCTTCTACACCAAAAAATCATTCTCTCTCCCTACACCAAAAATATTATCTCTTCTCTCTCTTGCTCTAGCCTAAACCCTAGCCACCCTATTCTCTCATTTTATATCCCTTAAGCACTCTAAGGAGTCCATACAATACCCGAAGTTCTATACTTAAACCAAGGCGTTAAAGGTTGAATTAACTGAGGGTTTGGACCAAATCAACTCTATTTTTATTTAATTTAATTTCAATTTGATTTATTTTTATTGAAGTTACTAACAATTTATTCATGATGTAGCAATTTAAAGGAACGCGCAGAATGTGAGTAATTAATTAATTTAATTACTTATTTTATTTTATATTGCTAGTATCATGATTATTATTATTATTTGATTTGGACTAACGCTATTATTGTTATATTGCTTCCAATATTAATGTTGGTTTCTATTATTATTTATGATCACCATATTGCATGTTTAAAGGGAATATGTAATTGAATATCACGCCTAATAAGATAATTTGGACAACCGGTTTAGGTTCCTTTAATCTTGTTATTAATCGAAGTGATCACTAATATTTTAGAATTATGTGTGCATTAATATTCAACCAATTTAGCATAATAATAGTTTGGAGCGAATTGAATCTTTGTTTGCATGCCTTTGAGTTCGCAGGAATACTTTTCACTATAAGAATCGAGTAGAGGCCAATACGGGCGAATGTGACTCCATGACTCACTTCGTACCATCATCCCCGATCCCCCTTTCGTGGTTCCGAACCATATGGAGTTAGTAATCTCATGGATTATGAATGGGGTGTAACCTTCACGGGTCAATCGTTGTTGCCTTCGTTGTCCCTTAATCGTGGTTGCCTTAAATGATCCGTGAACGGTTTACAAGTTCCTTAAAAACTTGTTGGCGGCTCCCTACTTTCGTTGTCCCTAATCGTTGTCCCTAATCGTATATGTCGATTCCCACTTCCTATGAGTTCCAAGCATATTCACAACATGCTTTTAAGTAGGCGCACTTCGAGCGACGCCTACAGTATTATTGGGGTTACTTTGTTCTTTTACAACCGCACACAAGACGGATTGGAAAATATAAGCATAAATCTTTGCTTAAATTATATTAAAATAAAATATAAGAATACATAATTATGAAAAATATTCGAATAATTAAAATAAAATATAATTATAAAGTTCGCAAATAAAATTGCAGGTGATTACAATAGAAGCTTACCATCAATCTAGCATGAGAATTGGATTAATATCTTGTCATCGCACTATCTGCCAAGACAAGAGGCAAAGCGTAGATGTCTACACAATTTCAATTTCACAAATTCCTACGATTTCCATGTATATTCACACGTGCTATGGTACTGTAGACACCTAAATGTGTCTCTTCAACTCCAAACTCGGTGATGAATGACGACCTTTTACCGCCAATTGATGAGGTTGCGCATTGGAATTAAGAATTGCTTGTAGTCCTAACCCATTTCTATTTTAATCCACACAATCCAATAAATTCTGACCCCAAAAATCCATTCAAACCCCTTTTCCTAGCCCAACCCCACAAATCATAGCCTGATTTTCTCTTTTTCGTGACCACAAACCAAAACCGAGCAAAACTAATTTTTTGGCCTTACAACTTTTAATCAAGTTTTAATTGAATGAATAGGCCTTGAAATAAGTTTACTGATGGCATATCATAAGCCCAATTTCGATTTAAAACGCGGAAAATATGAGCAAAAACTCGACCCAAAATTAATACCCTAACACTAAAACGACTACATTTTAAAATATACAAATTATTTAAACCTAATTCTAATTGGGTTGTGAATGTTACTTAAATATCTTTCCAACGATATGTTAAATGACTTATTCAGAGTTACGGATTAAAAGGTATGGAAGTTCCCGAAGAGCCTACCCAAAGGTTCAAGGTGGCCCTTCATGGTTTCTTTGCTGGTAAGAAAGGAATTAGACAGGCCTCTCTCTAAAAAGAAAGAGCCTTTTTTTGGGGCTTCCTCTTATCTGGAAGACAGCTATCTTGAAGCTTTCTGAATACCGAGAATAGAGTCTCCTCTTGGGGTTTCTCCCGGATGGTTTAAAAACGCGTAGATTTATCAAATTAAGTATTGCGCCACGGTATAAAGCAACATGGCACGATACAATGCACTGTGGCGCAGTTTAAAGCACCATGGCATAGCACATTGTACCGTGACACGGTAAAAAAATTCATGCCTGATCCCTCTTTTTCCGCCTTATAGCCTATAAATACGACCCTAATTCTAAATTTTCGTACAGAACGACACAAAATAAGATTAGCGAGAACAAAAAAAGAAGATAACAATATACGAGCCTAAACAGAATGCTCTGAGGCCTTTGATCATCCTTATACCTATTCTAATCATCATTTTCAAGAAATTCGAAGTCTCTTTGCAATACTTGGAGTTTTACTCATCAACCTAGGCGTAAAATGTTGAATATCTGAGAGTTTTGACAAATCTAAACTTTATTTTATTTTAATTTAATTCTTTCAATTTTATTTATAAATTTCTTGAAGTTAATAACAATTTATTCGATCATGATGTAACAATTTAAAAGAGCGCGCGCTATGTAAGCAATTAATTTATTTAACTGCGTATTTTATTTATTTTGCTAGTATGATGTTTAGTTTCGTGATTATGCCTTGACTAACAACTTTATGACGTTGCTTCAAATATTTATGTCGTACTATATTTAATTCATTTTAATCAACCTTTTCATGTTTAATGTAATTCAGAATATGTAATTGAAAATCATGCCGAATAAGATGATTTGGACAATAGAATTAGGTTCCCTTTTAATCTTGAGGAATAATTTAATAAGTGATCACGATACATAGAATTTTATATGCATTAATATTCAACCAACTTAGTAATATTAGTTTGGAGCAAATTGAATTAAATATTGTATGTATGTCTTTTGAATATCAAAGATTACTTTTCACAATAAGAATCGAGTAGAGGCAAATACGGGCGAAGTTGAATTCCATGACTCAACTTCGTACCATCATTCCCGATCCTTCATTCGTGATCACAGTTTGTAATAATCTCATGGATTATGCATGGGGTGTATCCTTCACTAATCAAATCGTTGTTACCTTTCGTTTAGTCCATTTTCGTAATTACCTTTAATGATCCGTGAACGGATTACAAGTTCTTTTAAAAACTTGTTGGCGACTCCCTACTTTTTGTCCATTATCTATCGTATAATGTCATATCCCAAATCCTATGATTTTCATGCATATTCACAACATGCATAAGTAGGCACGCTTCAACTAACGCCTACAAGTACGCCAACACATACGACACCAACACATGGCACCGCCATTAACCTTGTTTACACCATTCGTGATCAATCATGTGTGCGGTGTGCGCCATGTTTGTGTGAGGCAATTAGATTGTCATTTTACCTTATTTAATTAAGTTCTTTTAAAAATTGTATATACGAAGAGAATATAAATTACGCATATAGATATAGGGACAAAGTATTTAATTAATTGATGCATATTTGAAGCAAATAACATCTTTTTAAGAAGAAATCATCACAAATAATATCCACTACTCCATATAAATCTTAGACTTGCACTAATACAACAGATAAGAAAAATACAATAACAGAACAATAACAACAACAAAAACTAAGACATCAACAAGAACAATAACTAACAAAGATAGCAATATAAAGATTTTAAGGATTGGTTGCAAGCTAAGATACACTCAGTTTAGCCGAATCACTCACTAGTATGATTATTCCTTGACGTACTGGACTCCATACACCATGGCAATGTTTGGGTTCATATTGAGATTATCACCACAAATTGAATTTTGATTTGGACAACAACAATTATTACTATTATTTTCCAAGTTTAAGACCCTTAATCGATGCTTGACCAACTTGTTTGTATTCTCTAGCACCCCAATCACGTCGCCCAAATCACAAGGCGCAACTTGTTTGATTGTAGATTTTCCAGTCATTATATCGGTGATCAGATTTTCAATTTCAATCTCTCGATTCTTCTTTTGCATCCTTTCCAGCTTCTCTTCGGTCTTCTTAATAGTTTGTTTTAACAATGATTGTTGATCTAATTGCCTTTCACCCTGATCTATCTCATTCCTCTTGTTGTAATTCGAGATAATTCGTTTTACATCACCCTCAGATGGAGGCCACACCATCGGGATTTGGTCATCTTTCCCGTATATGATAGCACAAGCATCCACGCCACATAACACACTAATTTCATGAGTCTTTTTTAATAGCCCATGTGTTTGTTTCGAAAGTGTAGCTTTCCTTGAAGCGAAATTTTCAATAAATGCTACCTTCCCTTTTTTTCTAGCCATTTCTACAGTGGAGGAAAGCTAGGGTTTCCTTTCTACAGGAAGAAAAAGACAATACAATTGGTAGGTGAAATGATAAATTATTTTTTATTAGAATGGATGGATTAGCATTGAAGTTGTCTTATAGGACAGTATTGACTGCAAATCAATACGCAATTAAATTGAGATGGTATTGACAGCAAATCAATACACAATTACTGAGATAGTATTGACAGCAAATCAATACTGTGCACAGTTATTGAGATAGTGTTGATAGCAAATCATACGCAATTATTGAGATAGTAGTGACAGCAAATCAATACAAAATTGAATTGAGATAGATGTATTTGCTGCAAATTATTTTTGTTACCTAAATTAGGTTAATACTTTCGTTGTTTTCTTTTAAATGCAACAAACCTTCTTTACGCGAACATTGGTGAAAAGATTAAGCTATGTAAATTAACAAGTTGATCATAACTGTTATTAAAAACAATTAGTTCCCAATATTAGTGGTCTATAATAAATTAATATGAACCGAGTATATTTCGGAATTTGTATGACATTGGAACTATTTTAGTCTCCAAAATCACATAACTCCAAAACTCAAACTTTCAATTTCATGTAACAAAAAAAAAAACAACAAAAAAAAAAAAAAAAAAAAAAAAAAAAAAAAACAAAAACAAAAAAAAAAAACAAAAAACAAGAGAAGCATAAACAAAAGTAATATCGTATTATTTAATATAATAAGAAATATGAACTAGGATCGGAGAAATTTTAATTTTGCATAATCAAATAAATCGAACATTACAAAAAAAATCTGCACTTGAACTTCACTATCTTTTAATGCACTGATCCCTTAACAAAATTACTTGGTAAGGACATACCAATAGATGAAATAGATCATCCTTGGGGATGTAGACACCTAATTGTGTCTCCTTGGCCCAAACAAAATGATAGATGAATGACATTTTACTATCAATTAGTCTAGTTCCAAATCGGAATCAAGAGTTGCTTAAACTTTAGTCTTTAGTCTAGTCCATTTACCCTGATCCAATCTCTAATCCGAGTTTCTCTCTCCTCCGTTCTAAATCCAAACCCGCTTAAACTTACCTACAACACTTCCATCAAGCCAATTTCCCAAACCCAAACCTAACCCTAATCCAGAATAGCAATAACGCGTATTGGAATGGTAAAAAATCATAAATATCTATAGAATCTAATAAAACTAAAAAAAATAAACAGTTCTGAAAAAGTTAAATAGTGGCGCCACGACATGAAGTATCGTGACTCAAAGGAGATATGACTAGAGCTGTCAATTTGGGTATTAGGCTCGGGTTTGAGTTGGGTTAATGTGGGTCGAGTCAACTCATTTTGGGTTAGTTCAGGTTAATATCATTACCTTTACGGGTCGGATTTAGATCGGGTCATGCATCCTATTGGGTCAGGTTCGGTTGAGGTCTGGTCAATAACAGATCATGTTGAATTTGGGTCGGATTAGTAATAGGTCGGTTTAAATTCAAGTTTCAACTAGTTATAATGGGTTAGGAGCATTATCGGGTTTGGTTTGGGTTCGGTTTAGGTCAATAATTTGCGGGTTTTATTTAGATCAGGTCATCTATAGTTTAGGTCATGCCGGGTCAAGTTAAGTCATATCCTATTCATGTCACCATTTTCTCAGGTTCAAACACGTTTAGTCATAATCGGGTTTAGATTGATCAATTCTAACACATAAAAATAAGCAAATAGCTATAATTTGTCTAAGTAAGGAATACTCCCTCCGTCCCAAATTACTCGCAACGTTTTGACTTTTTGCACTATTCATACATCTTACTTTGTCCATCTTTTTTACCTATTATATGAAAGTCAATGTAATCACGTAAGATGTTGTTGGGTTTATTTCCATGTATAGTTTCTTAATATAAAATTTTTATAGAATTTATAAATATATAATAGTATATATCAACGGTCAAACATGTGCATCGACAAGCATGTCTAGTCAAAATGTTGCAAGTAAATTGGAAAAGGGGGAGTAATATGTACTGACTATTGAACTTCTTATAGTAACTCAATGGTACAAGCACATGATTAACACAAATTGTAATTTAATTCATATAATATTATCTTATATTCTTATTTGCATGACAAACATCATATTCTTAGTAGAAATAAATTAGAAAGGAGTACATCACTATATAACTATAAATGAATAAGGTGGTCATCGTAAAAAAATTTGAATTGATTTGAAATCGGGTTAGGTCAATAACATGTTAGGCTGAGTTTGAGATGGGTAAAAAAAACAGGTCGGATAGAATTAGGGTTGGTTAACCACAAGTCGAGTTAAATTGGGGTCGGATTAGTTAGTGATCGGGTTGAATTTGAGCCGAGTTAATAACAAGCTGGGTAAAATTCAGCTTTCAACAAGTTAAATTAGGTTTGGGTCAATCTCGGTTCATGTTAGCTTAGGTTCAGTTCAGGTCAATAATTTACGGGTTATATTCAAGTCGGGTCATCTCTAGGTTGGGTCATGTTCAGGTTCGAGTCTTAAATATTCAGGTTAACTCGAGCCTTAGGTTGGTTTCAGGTCTAGTCAGATTGGGTTCGGGTTACCATTTTCATATATATGTAAAACAAGGCATTTTCGTAATTGTAGACACCCAATTATGTCTCCCTAAAACCAAACCCAGTGATGAATATCTTTCGCGTCGAATGATAATCGAATGAAATGAAAGTGTGAAAATTCTAGTGTTGCAGTAGTTTATCAAAATCTTTTTTTCTGTTTTTGAAAACCTGCTCTATTTTATGAAAATAGTCAGTCTAGTTTGGTTTGGTCCAAGACAAGGGTCCGATAATGGTGTAGTTGGATGAGGCTCAAAAAGACCTTTCCAACGATATATTATAAGCCCAATTCCGATGAATAATGAGGAAGTTATGGCCAAAATACTAAACTGGCTTAAACCGGACTTTACCTACGACCCAATGATCATGTGGAGGGTCCAAAGGTTTAATCCTATTTCTAAACTAATTAGGATTGATTAGAAGCTTCTATAAGTTTCTACAAGATCTTAATTATCCTTTTTGAAAAGATAAGATAAAAGATTTTGAAATTGAATAAATTCCTCTTTTTCAAAGTCCTAATTCTATTCGGATTTAAAGATGTTCAAAGGCAGTCAGATATTATTTTCATGCCTTTTAATCTTTATCCAAATTTTATATGTTTGGATATATATTAAAATTATCTTTCCAATGATATTTTATAATATTAATTCCGAGCTATAACGAAAAAGATATGAAAGGAATACGAAACTCTATCCAAAACTGACACTGTTCCACTATTTCGGCCATATCTTTTTATATAAAAAAAGATTTTTATATTATTATAATTGGGATGGGAAGTAGACTTCAAGATCTTTCCAACGACATATTATATGACTTATTTGGACTTCTGGATCAAAATATATGATAAAAACAAAATCCGCAAAAAACTATCTTAGCACCGCCTGACGACAAGTTCGTCGCCTGGCGATGCATCTCGTCGCCTGGCGACGAGCTTGCCGTCTGGCGAAAAAATGAATTTTATTTTGTGTGAAATTCGATCTCTTTTCTATCGATTCCAGACTATTTTCTTATAGATAGGGTCCTTGACCTCCGTTTGCAATCATCAACAATAAACCAGAATTCTCTAATTCTTCTCTCTCTCTGAGCTAAAGCTCATTCTTTCTCCCTCTTTCTAGCCTAACCTTTTTGCAAATACAATTCCGCATACAGTATATCTAGAAACACCCAGCAAAGTTCGAAGTTGCCTTCGCCCTAGACGTGAAAGGTTGATACCTCCTGAGGGTTTGGTCCCAATTCTAGTCTAAACTTTTTAACTCTTTCTTTCAATTATTTAATTTAAAACTTTAATTTATTATTTCATTGAAGTTTACTAAAGCGTACATTTTGTTATTAGAAAGAGGTACAAGGCTTCAAAGTAAGTAATTAGCTTACTCCCTTTTATTTCATTGAAAAAAGCATGCTTAGATTGTTTTATTAATTCCTAGTATCATGTTAGGATGTTTTTATTACTTTCTAGAATCATGTTTAGATTGCTTTTTATTCTTTCTAATATCATGTTAGTACCACGTTAGGTTTAAAGCTTTGATCTTTAATGCTTAGTGACATGCTAGGATTTGTTATTAATCTTGTTAGTATCATGCCTAGAATCTTGCTATTAATATTATGCTTTAATGATGATATTGTTATGATGATTATTATAATTATGATTATGATCATCGTTATTATTATTATGTTGCTTGATATATTTGTTGTTATTGCTTGATCACGCCTTTTATGCAAGTTTAAAAGGAATTTGTACTTGAAATCACGCTTAATAAGATTATTAATAATTTTGTTCAGGCTAATATGATTTTAATTCAAGTGATCGGCAATAATAGTTTTATTTGTGCATTAATATTCAACCAACATAGATTAAACAGGTTTAGGGTTAACCTAATTAATGATTGCATGTTAGTCAGAAAGCGCACATGAATACGAGTAGAATAAAGTAGAGGCCTATTTTATAGGGCGAGTTCTTTCTCTTTTAGATTGGATTCGTACCCTCATCCCCGAACACCAGTTATGGTTCCATACATATTGGAGTTGACGATCTCATGGATCGTTAAGGGGTGTAACCTTCACCTCGTGAACGGTTTACAAGTTCCTAAAACTTGTTGGCGACTCTTTTGCTCTTGTTTCCTTCCCTTTGGACGCCACCATGCTTAAGTTTATGATCACAGTGGGGTTCGAATTTGGGATAGTGCATGAAATATTCCCTACAGTAATGTTTTGCCGTTTTGAAGCTCGATTTAGTGCCATAAAGGGCCAAATTACCCCTAAAACATTAATCAGATAATGACTGGCAAGTAAAAAAAAAAGTAACAACACGTAAATCGAGTCATTCTTGACATGCACACGAGACATTTGTGTGTGTTTTTTTTTGCTAATTTTGAGGCCAATTTGGATCCTAAAGGGATAAAATGGCCCCAAAACCTTAAACGAATAATATTTTACACGAAAATCGATACATTAGATGTACTAATAGTTAGAAGGCAAAAACTTAGGAGGGTATGAATGAGACAAGTCAATACCAGAATTGTACCAATTGTAACTTCCCTAAAGATTAAAGATTATGGAACGTTTACATAACGGATTAGTCACAACAGCTAATTAGTTCAAAGTACCGATGTACCGCTGGTAAATATAATTAGAGAAGGTGTACCATTGACAAAAGTCAAAACCAGGGATGTAACAATGATAATTCCATTGGAAAGAAAATTAATTTAAATTGGGTGTGCTCCAAAGGTTTTGTTATCATTATACTAGTGCATTGTATCCAAATATATCTTTACATTACACATTTAATACTCTGCTGGAATCATATCATATACCACATGATTATCTCATAATATATTCATAACAAGGTATCAAATCAACAATATAATCAAATTAATTGACAGTTTAGCAAAATAAAACTTGATCTCTTCCCCTCATTTTTGATAAACTTATTATTTTTAAATTATTAAATAAAAATTATTTAAATTGAAATTAAAATACTTTTTTGAACTTAAATAATTTTACGAAAATTAAATTATTAAAAATCAATTTTACATAACTTTACTTAACGTATGGGATTCGCAAAAATAATTAATTTTAATATAAATAATTTTAATTGTGCAAAAATAATTTCTACTCAATATACCTTTTAAATTTTACTCACAAAAATCCTTCAATTTAAATATTTAAAAAAAAACTCATAAAAATGCACAGAATCATTTATTAATTTACAATTGAAAAATCAAAACATACAATGAATAATAAATACTAAGATAGAAGATGCTTATATATTTCCATATTTTATAATTTAGATCAATAAAAGAGATCAATTTGAAGAACAATAAAGGTTATATCTTAAGTATAAAAGACAAGACATCAAATGAATTAAAAGTAACAGCTGCTACAATTCATTTTTCCATTAAAATTTTGTGCTTTAGAAATTTAAAAGACATGAATAATAAGAATACAATTTAGAAACAAGACTGCATTTAATATAATAAACAAACAAAATGTGTGAACTGTGGCTATACCTAACATAATAGCATTGTTCCATTATCAAGCATTATTAGGATTATGAAGGTGATTAATAACATTATTTACCCTCCTTGGTAACCCTAATTCGATATTCAATAGTCTTAATTTTATCCTCAATCACCCAAAGCAAGTCTCCTAAATCAGAAGAGTTGATCTCTTTAAGTGTTGATTTCCCATTCAAGATGTCACTCACCATTTTCCCAACCTCTATTTCACGATTCTTCTTTTTAAGCTTCAATAGCTTATCCTCTACTTTTTTTATACTTTCACTCAAGAAAGTTTCCTGATTGAATTTCCTTTGGGATTGATAGACCTCCGGTTTTCTCTTAAATTCTGAGATAATCCTTTTGACTTCAACCTCCGATGGAGGCCAGACTATTGGACCTTCACCATTTGGCCCGTAGATGATAGTGCAAGCATCGACACCACACAAAACACTTAGTTCCTCGGTCTTTTTTATTATGCCTTGCACTCTTTTTTTGTATGTTGCTCTTCTAGTAGAGGCGTTTTGTATGAATGCTAGATTCACTTTTTTTCTAGACATTTTTAAAATGAATGGAAAGCTTTGAAGGTAGGTGGAACCAATTGGGGTTTTGTATTGATAAATAGATAGAATGGATGATATAAGGTCTAAGGAGGGTGTATATATAGGGAAATGTTAATTTTCTTTCTCAAAAATATTAGGTAAACATGATATCTTTCTTAATTTATTTTGATTATGTATCTTATTAAGTGATATTGTAATCACATTTAATGATTCTGTAATTATATGAGATTGCATTGACAGCACATAATTAGGTAATTATTAGTGCAATTATTACTCTCTCCCTTTTATAATAATTAAAAAACTTTGACTATTATTATTTCTTTAACTATCAATTTGTTTAATTAGATATGTATAAGTAAAATAAAGGTTTTTTTTATATGTACACTGCAAAAAAGCACCAAATAGAGTCAAGGGGCTATTAAGTGTTAAACTTTGGTGTAGTCCCTCGCCTAGGGTTCCGTCGTCCTTGGTCTAGGGTTCTGGTTTCTTTTCCTTCGTGTTTTCATCATTATTATTGTGTTTTTCCTAAGCTTTCTGGAGTGTTGAATTCGGTGGTACTGATGGCTGATGATTTAATCAAAGACTGGGAGAAATTCCAATTGACTGATGCTGAGAACTCGGTAGTGGGGAATTCGCTAATTGAGGAGACTGTTGACGAATCGATGGCACATATGCAATTGGCACTTGTGGGCAAAATCCTTACTGTGAAAACTTACAATACGGAAGCTATGAAGAAAACCCAAACTGGAGTATGGAAATTGGAGAATAATATTGTAATCCGGACAATTGATACAAATTTGTTTATTTTCCAATTCATGAATAAGGAAGATAAGCAGAGGGTGACTGAAGGTATGCCATGGTATTTTGATAACAAACTGTTATTGCTGAAAGAATTGAAGGGGGAGGAACAACCGTCGGAGGTGGTGTTTGATTGCACGCCGATGTGGGTCCGTCTCTTTGATGTTCCGTTCAATAAGAGAAACGCACGTATGTTGCGTGAAATTGGTGATGTGCTGGGGGGTTTTATTGGTCTGGATGAAACGAATCCTCTCATGTGGGGTGAATTTCTGAGAATTAAGACAATGGTGGATGTTAGCAAGCCACTGCGCAGAGGGCTATTCATATCTACAGGGGGGACGAAGCCAAAATGGATTGATATTAAGTATGAAAGGTTGGCTGATTTTTGTTTTTATTGTGGTGTTCTTGATCATACTGACAGAGAGTGTGTGAAAAAAGAAGAAGATGATGAGGTGGGCAGGGATGTGGTGTACCAATATGGACCTTGGATGAGAGCTTCACCATTGAAATTGTCAAAATTTGCTGCTGATACAATAGAGAAGGAGAAGAGAATAATGAATAGAATAATAGCCGGAAACAGGGGAAGTTCTTTGGGTTATAGTGATCCCAAGGCAATCAAACTGGGTCCAGTTGGAGTGGCTCGTAAACTTAGTTTCTCCTCACCAGGTGCTTGTGACCATAATGTATCTCCCAGGAGTAGGAAGGTGCGATTGGAAGTGGCTCTGAACGAGCAATTTCAGAAGCTTGTGTATAGGCCGCGTGAAATTCAGAGTTTGGAGAGCAGTAGTATGGAGAAAGGTGCAGGGGAGGTGGAAAAACATAATAGGGAGCAAATTGCTGATGCTCATAATGTAGGTAGGGTAATAGAAGTGGGGGCTAGTATTGTGAGGGGGGATGTGGTACGAAGGGAAGAGGGAAAGAATGTGGTGGGGGCTGATGGGGATAAAATGAGCCAATCTACGCCTATTCTTGGTAGTAGTGAGGGTAAAAAAGAAGCAGGGAAGAGTAATGAGGAGAGGGCGGGGTCAGAGGTGTCTAATGGGAGGAAAACATGGAAAAGAATTATGAGAATTGATGATGTTCAAATGAGGGAAAGCTATGATGTGGAGAATAAGGAGAAATATGGGTTAGGTGGAAAGCAGAAAAGAAGTACAGAGGGTGATGTGGGGAGTGTAGATTATGGTGATGGTGAAACTGATGCAAAAAAATTGAAGAGTGTAGTGGAAGCATCTATTGTGGCAACCAAATTTAAAGTAGAGGGTCTTGGGAAAAACCAAGCCCTCGAACGACAATGAAACTCTTAAGTTGGAACGTCTTTGGGCTTGGCAACCCATGGACGGTTCGCTCTCTTGGTGACTTATGTTGGAAAGAGAGGCCAAATATTGTCTTTATGATGGAGACAAAGGTGTGTAGTAGTGTTCTAGAAAAAAATAAAGAGGAAGTGTGGGTTTGAACATGGTATTTGCTTAAGCAGTGAGGGTCGATCAGGTGGTATGGGTTTGTGGTGGCGTGACATGGAGGTACAATTGGTGTCTTACTCTAAGAACCATATTGCGGCTAATATTCTAGATGGTGAGGGAAATACTACCTGGAGAGCTGTTGGCATTTATGGGTGGCCGGAAGCGGAGAATAAACATAAAACGTGGGAAATGTTGATTAATTTGCATACATCAGGTACAGCTCCATGTTTGATGTTTGGTGACTTCAACGAAATAATAAGCATGAATGAGAAGGAGGGAGGTGCTATACGAAGGGAGAGCTGTATGGAGGGGTTTAGGGAGACTATTGACCGGTGTGGAATGCGAGATTTGGGGTTTACTGGAAACATCTTTACATGGCAGCGGGGTATAACTCCAGAAACTACAGTCCGGGAGAGACTTGACAGGTTTCTTGCGGAAGATGGGTGGTGTAATCTGCTGCCGAATTTTAAAGTGAGACATCTTCCTATCCAAAACTCTGATCATGCACCGATTTTGCTAGAGGCAGGAAACTACTTTGAGAGGGGAAAGAAGGAAAAATTATTTCGTTTTGAGGCAATGTGGTTGTCCAAGGAGGAGTGTGGAGAAGTGGTTGCAAATGCGTGGAAAAGCAATGTAGATGCTGAACCCCATGTTCGGTTGTTAAGCTGCGCAAAAGATCTGACCAAATGGGCGGCTGTGACTTTTGGTTCGCTGAAGAAAAAAATTTGTAAGGTAGAGCAAGCCCTTGGGCAGGCTCAAGCTGGCAGAGTTGACACTCAAATGTTGCAAACTTGCACGAAGCTATCTGCAGAGCTTGATGAATTGAGGCGACTTGAAGAGTCTTACTGGTTTGCGAGGTCAAGAGCAAACGAGTTAAGAGATGGTGATAAGAATACATCTTATTTCCACCGAAAAGCAAGCCAACGTAAACAGAAGAATTATATTTCTGGCATTTTCGATAAGCATGATGTCTGGCACGAAGAACATCAGAAGATACAAAATGTTGTGTCGGAGTACTTTGCTGAGCTCTTTGAGACAGATCACCCCTCGAATTTTAGTGATGCTCTCGCAGGCTTGAGTACAGTGGTGTCTGCCGAGGTAAATGCCAGACTTGAAGAAGAACCGAGTGGTGAGGAAATAAAATTGGCGCTATTTCAAATGCACCCAAACAAAGCTCCCGGACCTGACGGTATGCATGCTTTATTTTTTCAGAAATTCTGGCATATTGTAGGGCCCGATATCATTGCTTTTGTGAAAAAATGGTGGAATGGTGGTGTGGATTTGTCAGTGATTAATAGAACCTGTATTGTGTTGATTCCGAAATGTAATGAGCCTGTTAGGATGAAAGATTTTAGACCGATTAGTTACGTTGCTGTAATGTGCTATATAAGATAATTTCGAAGACTTTAGCAAACAAGCTAAAGCCTTTGTTGAATGATATTGTGTCGGTTAATCAAAGTGCTTTTGTCCCTGGGCGTTTGATAACAGATAATGCTTTGGTTGCTTTTGAGATTTTCCATGCCATGAAAAAGAAGGGGGAGGGAAGAGATGGATCCATTGCTCTTAAACTTGATATGATGAAAGCATATGACAGGGTAGAATGGGTGTTTTTGGAGAAAGTCATGACAAAACTCGGTTTTTCTGTTAGGTGGATTAATAAAATCATGGAGTGTCTAGAAAGTGTGTCTTTTTCTTTCAAGGTGAATGAGATGATTTCGGGTGATGTTCATCCTTCCAGGGGCCTCCGGCAGGGGGATCCTATTTCACCATATTTGTTTCTACTATGTGCGGATGCTTTCTCTGCGCTTTTAACTCGTGCTGCACAGGAAAATAAAATCAGAGGGGCTCGTATCTGTGTTGGGGCACCTAGAGTCTCACATCTATTTTTTGCAGATGATAGTTTATTGTTTGCAAAAGCTACTCTGCAGGAATGCTCTGTGGTCGCTGATATCATCAGTACTTATGAAAGAGCGTCTGGTCAAAAAGTCAATCTAGATAAGACAGAGGTAACTTTTAGCAAATGCGTGCCACTTGATCGAAGAATGGAGATTGTTGAGACTTTGGGGGTTAGGGAGGTAGACCGACATGAGAAATATTTGGGGCTTCCGACTGTTATTGGAAAATAAAAGAAAGCTGTATTTTTGTGCCTAAAGGAGCGTGTTTGGAAAAAACTGAATGGGTGGAAGGAGAAACTGCTATCGAGACCGGGGAAGGAAGTACTCATCAAAGCTGTGGCTCAAGCGATACCGACATATATGATGAGCATTTTCAAGATTCTAGATGGATTGCTAGATGAAATTCATACTCTCCTGTGTAGGTTTTGGTGGGGCTCGAGAGAGGATGTTAGGAAGTTGCATTGGCAGAATTGGGAAAAATTATGTCTTCCAAAGGCTATGGGGGGTTTGGGGTTCCGTGATTTGAAGAGTTTCAATCAAGCTTTACTAGCAAAACAAGCATGGAGGCTCTTAAAGGGTGGTGATACATTGCTACATCAAACTTTGAAGGCGAGATATTATAAGCGATCTAGTGTCATTGAGGCAAATCGCGGACATAATCCCAGTTACTCATGGAGGAGCATTTGGGGGGCAAAGTCAGTGTTACGTGATGGACTTGGGTGGAGAGTGGGTAATGGGCATGAAATCAAAGTTTGGACTGACCCATGGATTCTTGCGGACCGAAAGGTGGTGTATCCTAATCCAAATGGCCAGTATGATATGGATATGAAAGTCAGTGATTTGATGGTGGAGGGTGGTGGGTCTTGGGATAGGGAGCTAGTTAATGACCTATTCCCTAATGATATAAGTGCTGCAATTCTAGCCACACCTCTGTCTAACAGGTCTCCGAAAGATTTGTTGTTCTGGAAACATACAGAAAATGGTGAATTTTCTGTTAAATCATGCTACTGGCTTGCTCGAACTGGTGATTTATTGGCAGGTGATATGAATGATGAAAATACCAAGTTATGGAGAGGGATTTGGCATCTTCGAGGCCCCCCAAAACTGCAGCATTTTATTTGGAGTGCGTGTAAAGGAAATTTAGCAGTGAAGGAGCGGCTTGTTTACAGGCATATTACGGATGTTGAGACTTGTCAGGTTTGTGGTGCTGACAGTGAGACTATTATCCATGCCCTCTTTCATTGTGATGCTGCTGCAGAGATATGGAGGCATAGCAATCTGGCGAATTTGCTTGTCGGGGCACCTACTGCCTCCTTTAAGGAGAGATGGTGTTGGTTAGCATGTAAGGTGAAGGCAAAGGAGCTGAGATCAATGGGTGCTTTATTGTGGGCAGCATGGTTTTGCAGAAATAAGGTAATATTTCACAATGAAAGAGCCAATGTAGTCCTTGTTGCTGCTGGATATGTGAAGTTGGTAGAGGATTATGGTGAGTATGTGAAGAGGGTGGGGTGTGGTCCTGCTGTTGGGCGTAGCAATGGGTTAAGCAGCAATGCTGCTGCCTGGTTTAGTCCACCAAGTGGAGTGGTAAAGGTCAATGTGGATGCATATGTGTGTGCTGGTAGTATGGTGGGGCTGGGGGCAGTGGTGAGAGATGACAGAGGGAAGCTCTTGGTTGCTGGTGTGAAGCGCTTTCCCTTTACAACCCCTGCTATTGCCGAAGGACTTGCTGCTAGATATGGTCTATCAATTGCCAAGAGATTCGGCTATAACATTATCCATGTGGAGAGTGATGCTACTAGTGTCATTCGTGGTGTCCAAGGCAAGAGAAGAGGTCTGACTCCAACTCACCTTATTTATGAGGATATTAGGCATGATAAAGCTTTTTTTGATGTTTGCGTTTTTTCTCATGTTAGACGAGCTTGTAATACGGTAGCTCACCACATTGCTAGGTGGGATACCGGAACTTGTGATGAACTTGTTTGTACTGGACCGTTCCCTCAGAGTACCATTACTTTGGCGGAATTGGATTTAATTTAATAAAAGCTCGTACTACCTTTTCCTCAAAAAAAAAAAAAGCACCAAATAGATTATCACACCACAAAAAACTAAGACTTTTTTTACGACACTATAAAAAAGCCAAAAATTGGATTTTACCACTACTTAACAATTTTCTGAATGGAATTCGTTACGTAGGGTCAACCATATTATTGGTTAATCAAAGAAATTTATTTTAAAAAATCAATAAATAATCAAAGACCTTAAACTAATGTAGCCACCCTAACCCTCACCACTGGCGTGACAAAACCTGCCTACCTTCTTTTCACTACCCTAACAGCGAACTACACACCCTCACCCATCACCACCTCACCCTTATACCTAACCAACGTCCCCCACAACTAGCTGAACCGAAACCGTCACCCCCACCCCCACCTTAGCCGAATACCACAACCCCCACCCCCACCAAATCAAGTTGTCAACACCATCATTAGCCCCACCACATCCAGAATCGAAACCCCCCTAGTACCAAGACCTGAATTCGAAATCCAACCCTCGCCCTCTCACCATTACCCTTACCTTAATCCAAACCCACACCCAGAAATTGAAACCCAAATCGTCGCCCTTGCTTGAACCCCAACCCGCACCTAGAAATCGAAACCCAAACCAAATTGGGAATCAATTTGTGGTTGGGGTTTAAGGTTTTAGGTGTGAGGATGGGTGTCTCGACTCGACGTGCGAGTTAATGTTAGGGTTTCGGTTTCAGGTCTGAGTGGGACGAGGGTAGGTTCCGGTGACTAGTAGTGGGAATGGGGCGGATGGGTTAATTTTGTGGTGCTTAAATTTTTATTTTAAGTTTTAGTTTTCTTTTTTATTACCAACAATATGTTGATTCGTGGCAACGTGGATCCCCCTTAACAGATCCGGATCCGTTAAGTGGTGGTGAAATCCATTTGTTGGATTTTTTTGTGGTGTTATGGTAAAACTTTTGGATTTTGTGGTGTTATAATCCATTTTGTGACAATTTTGTGGTGTTATAATTTAAGCAAGAAAAATCCTAAAATAAAAGCTTAATATTGGACTCATATACATTAACATAAATCCAACGTCTTACCTATAAACATTTCAATATTATAGCAAAGGTGGCTAATGATATAAAAAAAGTAAATATATGTCAATTATTATGAAATGAATGAAATATTATTTTGCGCAATCAAGTTTTAAGTTGGATTTTTTTTTATGAAAAATCAATTTTCAAAGTGGGGAAAGGACAATAAGATTAACCAACAAATAACGTTCAACAATATTATATCATACACTACACTTTGTTAAGAACTTGAAAGTGCAATTGGTACTCAAGAAGGGGGTTGAATTGAGTAAGTTAGTAGTTAGTGAACCTACTAACATGGTCATCCCAATCATTATAGAATTGGCAAATAAATTAGTTATACCCTTAGCTTATTTTCTGTTTTTTTATCCTTCCCTTAAAAAACAAGTATACATATTTTGTAATTCACTACAAGAAAACAGTCAATTTTTGACAGAAATCCATCGAAAAATGGTGGTCAAAAACGTATTTGTTAAAAAACAACATTATTTATGAAATACCCCAAATTCAAACGTCGATCAAGGTTTCTCCCATCTAAAAACACCGCATTACCCCAACACCATTGCACCGCCAACACCAGCCTTTACCCCACCACTCTCTCCCCAAATCAACCAGTTGTGTGTAGACATCTACTTTTGGCCTCCTGTCCCGATAGGAAGTGCTAGGACGATAAATAAAGCCATCTTCGTGTCGGATCAACGTGAAGAATACTTATAGATAACTAATAAAATCGCAAGAACACAAAATGACTAACCTAACCCCAAAAACAAATGAAATAAGGTCCAATTAACAAAGCCCAATCATAATTACGCTTGAGCCCGAGGTTAAAACCTAATTACGACGGATTTAGAGGCGCCTAGGTTTTAAATCAATGCTCTCGCAGAGAAATCCGCGCGCATCTCGATAAGCCGCGCTGGTCTGGCGCGCGTGACACCCAGCGCAACTGCTAGTGATGCGCTCGCAGAAGATTCAGAATTTCATAAAAATATAAAATCGAATCTTACCATAATACCGTGCGCAAGACGTTTAGTTGCGCTGCCTATAGCAGCGCATCTAAATCACATGCGCTGGGCTGTCGCGCGCAACCCATTCAGATACGCGCGACACCTGTTGCGGCAGAACGCTCAAAACCCTAAACGCATCCATTCCCTATAAATAGAGGCTTAATACGAGGCTCGAACATACTGAAATTAACATAAAACTTTGGTAAAACTTTGTGAACTTGTGTGCTACCAAACCCTCTTGTCCTAAACACTCACTCCCCTTAGTACTTGCTACTATGGTGGAGGTTCTTGAATAAGAAGGAGCCCATAAGTGTTCTAAACGAAGATTTAGCAAAGAGAAGTGGTATAATCCCGAGCACTTAGATCAATCACCATTATTTTCTTGTTTAAAATAACTTTTAATTAATTAATTAGTGTTGTTTGATCACTTTAAACGAACTTTTAATTAATTAATTTCACATACACTACAAGAAAATAACCTTTTCGTAGCGATTATTTTAACCTTTAGTATCGATTGTAATTGCAACAAAAAGCTTTCCCCGTTGAATATCCCCCGTTGCCTTAGCCTTTAGTAATCGCTACGAAAAGACATTTTTCTTGTAGTGATAGTATCTTGCGTTAAATAAAGAATAGAATTGAATAATTAAATGTTGATTGATCACTTAAGCCAAGGCGAATCTTGTTTTTTTTGTTCTTTTCACGAATATTGATTTAATAAAAATAACGACTTTTGCAATGTAATTCCTACATAATTGCCGTGTGTAAATAAAATCAACTAACTTAGTTTTTAGGTATCACGTTGCATGTACTGTTTGGTGATGATAAAAATGTGAAAAAGGAAGAGCTAGTAGAGGTCTTACTAGGGCTAGGATAGCGATTCCCTTCTAAAGGGAACATTATCTTAGTATCCTCGCTCCCGAATTCATTTATGGTTCATGTAGACCAATTTTGGCATAGGTAAACTTATAATTTGTGCTAAATATCCCTTGAACTCTACTTGGGAGAAAGGCATGAACGAGGTTTATGAGTTTTCCTAAAACTCATTGGCGACTCCTACTTGTTTCTTATAAAAAAGCGTGATGATAAGATCAATTCTAATTCAAGGTCCCCCAAACAGTCAGGAATTCAAATCCTAATACACCCTAATAAGTGTAAAGTCCTAGGCTTTTAAAGGGCCATGGGCTTTCACTACTAAAATTCGGCCACTTTGCGACCGTTTTTCTACGACCGTCATGAAAACGGTCGCAAAATATGAAATTTGCGACCGTTTTTAATGCGGTCGCAGATTTGCGACCGTTTTTAATGCGGTCGCAGATTTGCGACCGTTTTTAAAGCGGTCGCAGATTTGGGTTATAAAACGGTCGCAAAGGTATTTAAATAATTTTTTAAAATAAAATACATGTCAAAAATAATTCAAAATAAAAATAATGCTGTTGCGACCGTTAGTAACGGTCGCAAATTTCTACAATTGCGACCGTTTGAGAGTCACTCGCAAATTTCTACAATTGCGACCGTTTTAGAGTCGATCACAAATCACTAAAATTGCGACCGTTTGTGAGTCGGTCGCAAAATTACGACCGCTTATTGCCTGTCGCAAAAGATTTATTTATTTTTTTTTAAAAAAAAGGTAATATAAAATAGGAACACACCCTAACCCTAATAAGGGGGTGTTTGGTGTAATGATTTTAGATGTAAGAAACGATTCAATTAAGTGTTTCCATTTCTAATTGTTTGGTATGGGTTAAAAGTAACAAATACCGTTTTCTAAGGGTAACAAAATCCCCCTATTTGTTACCCTTGACAAACTAGTGGAAACAAAATACGTTTCCTTACTCAATCACAATCTACTCAACTTGTTTCCATTCCACTAGGATACGAAACATATAGTAAGGGTAACGTTTATCATAACCCTTTCCCCTATTTATTTGAATCATTTCCGTTTCATTAACAATGTTTATACCAAACACCCCCTAATTAAGTGTACAGCCGCTCCACTTCCCCTCTCTCATTTTTTTCATTTCTCTTTCTTCTTCTCACGCCTCTCTCCTCTTTCCTCTCTCTCTTTCCTCTTCTTCTTTCCCTGATCTACTTCCCCTTCTTTTCTGTTTCATCCCCGATCTTTTTCCTCTTCTCTTTTCTCTCTCTCTCTCTTCTCAGCCGACACTCTTCCTCCATTTTCCTTATCTCTACTCTATCCTTCTCACGCCCCTCCTCTTTCACTCTCATCTCCTAATTCTCTGAATTTCACCGCCGAAAATGAAGCAAAGCACTTGAGAATTGAAGAATAAGAAGCCGAAAATCGCTGCTCATTCAAGCTTTGGCTCAAATCGGAAGCTTCGCTTGTGGTGTTGATGCCTGGGATTTCTCTCTCCTCCATGCTGCTTGCCACCGTCACGACCACACACTGTAACAAGATCTCACCGTCACAAGAACGAGCCTAAGAGAAGTCAAGGTTTTTTAGATCTGATTTTTTTTTTTTTTTGAAAACTTCTAGATCTGATATTTAATTTAGGTTATATTGTTGATCTAGATTTATTGTTTCTAATTTTTTATTATGTATAATTATTTTATTGTAATTTTAGTTTTTAGTTTTGAAAGATCTATATTATTGTTTTATTTCTGATTTGTGTTGTTTTATTGTAATTTTAGTTTATAATTTTTGAAAGATCTATGTTATTGTTTTATTTTTGATTTGTGGGTAATTTTCTGTAATTTGTATAATTATTGTATAACTTTATTTCTGATTTTGTGGGTAATTTTCTTAATTTTTTTAAATTTTGTGGGCGGCGGTGGGTTAAGGTGGTTCCGGGTGAGCAGCGCTGAGTTGAGGTGGTTACAGGTGAGCGGCTTTGGGTTAAGGTGGTTTCAGGTGAGCGGCGGTTGATTTACTATTTAGGGTGGGGAGTTGTGGTGGGTAAAGGTGGTTTGGGTTGGCGATGGTGGTGGGTTAGGTGGTTTCAGGTGAGCGACGGTGGGTTTTCGTGGTTAGGGTGGGCAGAAGTGGTGGGTAAAGGTGGTTTGGGTTGGCAGTGATAGTGGGTAAAGGTGGTTTCGGTGGTGTGAGGCTGGATGTGAAGTACAGTAGTGTGATTTTTCTGATATTACCTGTCGCAATTTTTAATTTTTGCGACCGTTTTCTAAGCAGTCGTTGAAAATAATAAAAACGGTCGCAAAAAATCTGCGACCGTCAAACGGTCGCAATAATGATTTTTTTGCGACCACGTGAATAACGACCATCACATTACGACCGTTGACGGTCGCAATTACTAATTGCGACCGTTTTTACTATAATCTGCGACCGTCAGAGACGGTCGCAATTTGGCTGAATTTTAGTAGTGTTTTAAGGAGAAGAATCCCCTACGATGGGCACATTCTCCTTACACTGTATGGTTTTGGCAATGGTTTGAAGGGGTTGGGGTGGTTTTCGCGGAGGGGAAAGGGGTGGAGTTGTCGATTTTAGGGGTGGTGGTTAGGTTGGTTCTGACGGTCAAGGTGGGGCATGGGGTGCCGACAACTGGGGTTGGGTTGTGGGCCGTGGGGTCACAGTTGCTAGTGGTGGGGCTGGGTTAGGCTAGATTTAGGATTTTTTTTGTTTTTCTTTTAATTTTTGTTTTTCATTTTATTAATTTATTTTTTTAAACCAATAGGCTATTGACACATGCTTGTTGTGGGTCTCACTAATGGATTACATCTAAGAATTCGTTAAGTGGTGGTGAAATCCAATTTTTGTGTCTTTTTCGGAGTAAAAGTTTGTTTTTTCTATTATACATTCTACAAGTACGCTAAAATTATTGTAAGATTGTCTAGTAATTAACCTAACAAATACCTTAGCTTTTTAATTTCACGTGTCTTGAATTTTCTATGAATTTCACAAAGGATAATTGAAGTTGGGATTCAATCCATGTACAAGCTACATATGTCTCACAAATTATTCTCAGTAGTATATCCTTTTAATTTCTGTATAAAATAATGTTTTCTATAAAAGGTGATAAAAAAAGTTTCAGAGGATAAAAATTTTAGTTGAAAAAAAGAAGTTAAAATAATTTTTAATGTCCAAATGCAATGGATATTGCAATAGTATCCTAGTGATCTTTCAAATGTACTTATTTTGTTTTCTTTTAAATGCAACCCATTATTTTATCACGATTTTTATGAGTTGATTAAACTATGTGAAAGAGCGACTTTATCAAAATAATTTGAAAACCAAGATCAAAGAAGAGTTAGATACTATGTGCATAATATAAATTATTATGATCAATTTGTCCATTTACATAGCTTAATCTCTTCATTAAAGTCGGCGTAAAGAAGATTTGTAGCATTTAAAAGAAAACGGTGAAAGTGTTAACCTAATTTAGGTAACAAAAATGAATTTGATTTCATGTACAATGATATGTAATCAATACATAAATCTCAATTCAGTTTTATATTGATATTTGTCAATACTATCTTAATTTAATATATAGCGTATTGATTTGTTGTCAATACTATCTCAATTTAATTGTGTATTGATTTGCTGTCAATATTATCTCAATTAAATTACGCATTGATTTGTTATTAATACTATTTGAATTTAATTGCGTATTGACTTGCTATCAATACTATTTGAATTTAATTACGTATTTATTTACCGTCAATACTATCCTATAAGAAACCTTCAATGTTATATCAATTCAATTGGGTTTAGGATGATTCAGCAGCCTATAAATATAACTCCGTGTACCTAATTCTAAGCATCCATTCCACTAAAAATAAATTTATCATTTCACATACCATGCCAATTGTATTGTCTTTTCCTTTCTTAAAAAAGATAACCCTAGATTTCCTCCATTATTGAAATGGCTAGAAAAAAGTGAAGCTAACATTTATAGAAAATTTCGTTTCAAGGAAAGCTACACTTTCAAAACAAACACATGGGTATTATAAAAGGCTCATGGACTTAGTGTGTCGTGTGGCATGGATGCTTGTGCTATTATATATATACAGGAAAGATGACCAAATCACGGCGGCGTGGCCTCCATATGAGGCTGATGCAAGACGAATTATCTCGAATTACAACAAGAAGCCTCAAATAGATCAGATCAGGTTGAAAGGCAATTAGATCAACAATCATTGTAGAAACAACCTATTAAGAAGACTAAAGAGAAGCTAGAAAGGATGCACAGGAACAACTAAGAGATACAAATTGAAAATCTAATCACCGACATAACGATTGGAAAATTTACAATCAAACAAGTTGCCCCTTGCTATTTGGGCAACTTGATCGAGGGTTGAAGCTAGGTCGTTGAGGCTAACCCCTACCCAAGGTCAAACAATATTTTTAAACACTCAACACACCCCTACACAAGTATAACGGTAAGTCGAGGGTCGAACCCAAAGGAATGGTGGGCTATTGTCTATTAATATAGTCAAGCTATCCCGAAGTTTAAAAATAGGGTGTGAATTCTATACTAGGACAAACACAATAAATAAACAAGAGGAAATCAAATGTAATAGGCACTAGGGCTAGGATCCACATGTAGTCATAATGGAATCAACTAATTGGGAGGTCAAATTGGCTAAGTCAAGCAATGTGAGGGAAAATCAATCATACAACCAATAGAGCATATCAAGCTATTCTCCTAGAGGTCGTCTAACTAGCGTCAACTACAATAAACTCTAGCTAGGAAACATCACAAGACACCTCAATCGTGTAAATGCAAGCCACAAATCAATGGTCCGTATCAATATGAATTTACAATGCAATCTAGTGCAACAATCAAAGTTGGCCAATCTTCAATCAACTACACACATGCACATGATCATCAACCAAATTTAATCACATTATCAACTCCATCAATTATCCCCAATTAGCACTAATCCATTACTCATACATGCTTCACCATTACGCTAGCTAGTAATCTACTCACTAGCCTTTGAAATTAAGATCAAAACAACACAAATCAACAAATTCATAATGATCAAATCAAACAAGCTAAGATCAAACACAAAATCAATCAAACTTCAATCAAACTTGAACAATCAATTAAGCAAATGAAATCAAACTAAAGATCAAACTATAGGTTGAATTAAAGAAAAGGAATCCTTACCAACTTGATCAAAAATCAATGGCAATGTAGAAATCTTCAATCATCAACAATACAAATAAAAGGGAAAAAGAACAAATAAACAAAGAAATGCACAAAACAAGAAAACTAACTAAGGAAAGCATAAACTAAAGAAATAAAGAACAAAACTAAGGAAAACTAAGAAAAAGAGCTATAAAATAGCATGAAAATCATCCTAAAAGAAGCCAAATGAGTGCCATAAATGACATTCATCACAACTTGATTTGGGTACTAGGGAAGAGAAAGAAGTACGTCGAGCATCGATTAGGGAAGAGAAAGAAGTACGTCGAGGATCGATTAAGGGTCTTAAACTTGGAAAATAATAGTAATATTCCTTGTTGTCCAAATCAAAAATCTGACTGTGGTGATCATATCCTCAATATGGACCCAAATCATTTTCATGGTGATTGGATATTGGTGGATATTAACTCTTTTGTAACATAAACATTTCCATGGTGCATGGAGTCTATTACGTCAAGGAATAATCATACTAGTGAGTTTAGTTGTAAAACTGGGTGTATCTTAGCTTGCAACCAATCTTGACAATCTTAGCTTTATTTTGTTATTATTATTGTTGTTGTTCTTGTTTATAGGGGTGTCCATTCGGTCTTCGGTTTGGATTTAGCCCAAATTCAATCCGATCCGAAATAAATTTCGGTTTTTTATTTTCAAATCCAATCCGACCCGAATTACTTACCAAATCCGATCCGATCCAATCCGAATTATAATTCGGTTATTTGGATCCGATCCGAAAATCCGAATTAAAATACATTGCTAAATTTTTTGGGTACAATGCGATTATAAAAATAAAATTGCAATAATAAAATTCAATTCTTGAAAGTATAGTAGTACATGATTTACACGAGTATTGGAAACATAGGCTTACATTATTAATATTATTAAAATCATAAAAATGGTTTAACATGATTAATATTAACAATAATTTTTTGTAAAATAACGCTCATAACTCGGTTTTTAAAACCGTAAACCGACCCGACCCGATTTTTAAAAACCTGAAACTGAACCGATCCGAATGTTTGAGAACTGTTAATGAACCGTACCCATAATCAAGACGAACTGATACAACCCAAAACCGAGAACAACCCGAACCGAGTACTTCCGAACCCGATAGCAACCCGACCCATTGTAAACCGAAACCGATTAAACCCAACAAAAACCTGATAAACCCAAATCGTTTACAACCTGTAACTTAAAGACAAACACTATATTGTATTAAAAAAATCTGAATCAAAAGCTAACTCTAAATTTGTTATTATTATTTGATCCTGATAATCTTTATACAGAAAAGGGACTTAATTAAAGCTAAACAACTAATTAATACTCCGTATGATCTATTGGAATAACTAATTATAGAATGTTGAGGATATACTAGGATATATACGTTAACGTAACCCGTTTAAAACTGGCAAAACCAGTTGTCAAACTGACTATGTTCAACTCGAGCCAATCATGACCTGAACCGATTACAACCCGACCCAATATGTTTTGACCCAAAACCCGCTTCAAACTGACAAACACCGTTTTTAAACCGACCGACTTTAACCCGAACCGATTATGACCCGAACCAATTATAACCCGACCCGATTAGAATCTGACCCGTAAAGAAACTGTAATAAAAACAAACCTAACCGAACCGACCCGAAATTATTTAAAACCGATCTGAACTGACCCGATAATAATTCCAACCCGTTAAAAACCGATCCGTTGTAAACCGAAAACCGATAAACCGAACCAAAAACCGAACCGCAAAACCGATTGACACCCCTAGAAGTCACCCATCCCACGGCAAGTCAACGTTAGAAGTCGCATAATTAGAAGTCACACCATGTGGCCATCCATCATGAAGGTTATTTTGTTAGGGTTATAGGGGTTACTCAGTTAGTGCTACAGGGGTTATTTTGTCAATGTTGTAGAGGATACTCGTTTAGTGTTATGGGGGTCACTTGGTCAGAATTACAAGAGTTACTTAGTTCTGTACAAGCAGTCAAATGGTATTGCCAACCACATACAAAACGAGCTGAAGTTGTATTTGTTATGTTTCTTTTTGACATTAGGAAAACTATATGTCTCATCTCCATGTTGCAATATTAAAAGAAAAAAAAAAAGGGTTTTGCTGCGAATTCCTTCAGTTGTCCAAGTAAGCTGGATGTCATATAATGTTTCCTATGAGGGGTTAAGCTGCTTAACTCTCTGATGAACTACCCTTAGCAATGTGTTGCTCCCAATACAATATATGTTGTAAAGGAGCTAGATATAGCTAGAAAGTCATTCTTTAAAAGGAAGCTCTCCATCAATACCTGATCAAAAACTTAATTAGCCAATAAGCCAAACTTCTTTTGCAAGACCATTTCCTTCGTGGATGCTTAATTTTAGTTGATCAATGCTAGCTCTTTTGCGCTACTTGAACATGAAAAGAAATGCTTAGGGTATTTCTTACCTTTCTTTATCTTCATCTAAGGAATGTGTAGTTTACCATAAATCCTTGGCTTGGATTGATTGGGTTCTTAATCATTAAAATCTCACTCTCATCCTCGGTGTTTAAGACTTCTTTGGTGTTAATTAATGACTAAAATGATAAAATATGGTATCAGTGAAGGTTTGTCTAGCTATTTCCATGGAGCTTGGTAATAATATCAAAGATTGAAATCGAGACTGATGCGGATTCATTAATAAGTTCATGTTGATCACGAATTAGTTTTTGCTATCACATATGTTGCTTGAATCTCCCTTTGTGAGTCATACAACTCATATCCCGATATATCTTCACTCATGTTGGTTATATTGTGTAACAAAAATGAACAGATTTGGTAGAACTTGGCCAAGCTTCTACATTGTAAAAGTTAAATTATGGCTAAACAATACAATCATAACATCAAACAATGAAAATTCGCACCACCTAAACTCTACTATTTTAACACACCAATTACTTAACACTAATTTTCTTGGTAATGAATGAAGCTAAGTTTGTAAAGGCGTTGAATTGAATGCCAACATGAGATACCCACAAAAAACTAAGAGTGTTCAAAAACTAATATGGGCCTAAAATATGAAACGAACCGTAGAGAACCTTACCGATCGATCATGTCTTCGATTTGAGAGATTTAACTTTCCAATATGGTCCAAAACCACTTATAAATTATAATCAATGTTGGACCATATTGGCTTTTTGTTTAAAATTATGAACAAAAAGCTCTAAAATGTTTATTTTTTACCTTTATATATCATTTAACAGTCATTTATATTATTTTATTTTTTCTTTTTTCACAAATTCTTATATGTGGTTACCGGTTAGTCACATTGTAATATGAACCCTAGTGATTTCTGTAAAGGAACTTAATATACAATTCATGCTAACAAGATGCATTTTTCTTTTAGATAGCTCATATGCTAAGATAATTCTCAATTAAGCGCACTTGGTTGGGAGTAAGCTTAGGATGGTGCTTTCTGAGGAAGTTTTCCCTAGGTGCGCATGAGTGAGGACAAAATGCAGCAAAAGTCAGACTTGTGTTGGTTTGTTAGGATAGTTGTTGATCCCAAATGCGCATTTTGTGACAGTAGTTACACACATGATGTAGTCATTTCGCGTATAAACAATTAATTAAGTAATGGGAATTACGATGATGATTAAACGGGGTTACCTCTAAGTGAAAATGGGTTTACTCTTATAAACAATTGAAGTTACTCTATTAATAGTGAAAATAAAAAAAGGTTACTAGAATGAATAAATGAGATTACTTATTTTAAAAAATTAATTTATGTTACTCGTATAAAAATTGGGCTTATGTACTTTTATGAAAAAATTAACATTAAAAAATAAATAAATAAGGTTATTTATATTAACAAATAATCATTATTCTTATAAGCAAATGTGGCCTCACACAAGCCTTATTGTTCTTATTTCCATAACTTGCGTGCATTATAAAAATGTCAAAAAAAAAATTAAAATGATCCAATTTGGGTTTGCACCAGATTTATTGGTCTTATCCAAGCAATTTGATCTTCAGGTTTTGAATTTGTAATTTTCGATCTGGTTTGGTCTGCTTTGGTCCAAGATGAACAACCCTACCCTATAAGGAATTTCTCTTTTTTGAAAAAATTCAGATATCTATACTATATATTAAAAGGTTCCTATATAGGTTTAAGTGTCACGTGACACCTTCCTCAATTAATCAACTATTCCTATTTCATTTTATGTGCTTAAAAATATGAATTGGACAAGATTTGAACTCAAGACCTCAAGTTTCAAAATTATATTACTAGCCACTAAGGTATACAATATTGTATATCAGTTTATTAAAATTAAATAAAATTTAGGAGTTTAATCATGAAATTAATGTAGTAACTCGTGGCATCGTCCGAGGCCTAAAAACTAGTTATGTTTTAAAATGTAGCACATGGTCATGTATACATAAAATAAGGATAAAAAGAATATGCGAGATAGTGTAAGAAGAAGATAAGGTGAGTATTTTTTATATATCATATGAGTGAATTGGAATAATTCAAATTCACGGGGAATATTTTTAAGAATTTATTAGGTGATTATTGATATGAAGATGAGAAGAGTAATACAAAATAAAGGTTATAATTAAAAATTTTTGATTGGGGGATTGTTTTGTTAAAATTACTTATTGGAAATTTATTATAAAATAACACAGTATTTGATTTAGAAAGTTACTTAATTGTAATAAAAGATGCGGTTTTTTTTTTTTTTTTTTTGCTCTTTTTTTATTTTATATTGTAGTATAAGCCGAAAGAGTATTAAGGTATTTTAGTGGACACTACAACCTCCCCTCTTCTTTGCTTATCTAAAAGACATGTATAGAATAATTTCATTCAAATTTAAGGCCTGTTCACATTCACTGAACTAAACTGAACTGAACTGATTGGAGCTGAATTGAACTGAACTGATCTAAAATGAATATTTATGAGAGAAGGAAATTAGGAGCTGAACTGAATTGAACTGTTTGGACCTAAACTAAACTGAACTAAACTAAACTGATTGGAGCTGAACTGAACTGAAATTAAGTAAATATGAACATGCCCTTAGACTGATTATTAGGTTCCATAATAGTGTAGTGATTCTTCTTTTCCGTATGCAATTGGGTTTATTTATAAAATCCATTAATATTCTTCTTTGCAAATTAAATTTATATCCATTAATATACTCAAATTTATGACCAATTATCAAACTTGATGTAAGAGTACAAAGTACAAACTTAGACTACAAAATTGCTTAATATAATAGCCAAAGTAAGAAAACTAATAATTCCAAAATTTCAACTTTGAGCACATCCATATTTTATCTTAACTTAATGGTGGTTTTGAAATTCTTTAAATTCTTTGCTAATTGCAACTTGCAATTTGCAACATTTGAAAGACTAGATTTTAAAATTACAACACAAATTATTAAGTTTAGGGCCATGAATATAATTATTTCAGTTATTATAGTTTGCATTTGGAATAGAATTATTTAAAAAAAAAAGGACAACAAGTACAAATTATTAGAATTGCACATGTCCTTATCAATCATTAAGATTCCTCCAACTAAGCATGTTAAACAGATACTACTACCCCACGTTAGCTTAGTGATCTTGTGGCTATGTATGTATACTTTCATTTCTATTAACTTTTGTTTTGTAAATTACATTCATATTCTTCTAATAATTTAATCTACTCTTTCTCTATAACATTTACAGAATCTTTCAAAATAATGGAGATTATCAAAGTAGGAATATTGATGGAGGGAGTTAGAATTCTAATAATTTAAGCTGCCCTTTATGTAATGGGCACTTAAACACATAAAAGGATGGTGCCATTTTAAAATCATAACTCCACGACATGTAAGGGTTAATTACGTATGGATACACACCACAACTATTTTGGATTTGATCTATACAATGTGGTTTGTAAACACCAATATAGGATAAATGGTTGTAAATAAATTAGTAGATCCTAATCATAAACAGGCTTTCTTTTTCTTTTATCTTATATTTTAAGTTTTTTTAATATATATATATATATATATATATATATATATATATATATATATATATATATATATATATATATATATATATATTAAGTTTTTCTTACTTTAAAAAATCGTAACGGATATTAAAAAAAAAAATTTAAATTTAAAAAAATAAAAAAAAAATTCAAGGAAGATACTAATTCCATTGAAAAAAAAAAATCACACCGTGATAAATATAATTATACACGGGGATTCCCTAGTAAACACATTACAAAATAGGAGTATAAAAAATTAAAAAGACCCTAAGCTTTCCAATTGATGGTGAAGCCATTGGGGATGGCAAATAACCATACTCCTATATACTAAGAAAAAAAAATTGTAATACTACACATAATTCTTTTTTTTTTTTTTTTTTTTTTTTTGGAATTTAATAAATTGGCTTCTCCATAGCATTATCCAAAATAACATATTATCTACATGGACACAAATGCCAAGGTGAAATGGGCCAATAGAAGGAAGTGGGCCCAAATGGGTATGAATAAGATAACCCAAATTGAGGCCCAATAGATTGGAGTCTGGAAGTCATTGCATATTGCAGGCTCCAGTTTTGGACTTATCTAACATAGACCACATGACCTGGACATCCTCGTATGTGCATGCCATCACCTCTCCATGTAGGGCCATCACTGTATTTTCATTTTCTGTTCATTCAATCATTTGCCAAAAAAGATAATTAGATTCATATATTCCATTTTTGTAAAATATAATAATACTTCACATAATTTATACCTAGTTATAGTAAAAATTAAGCATAATTTATCACAAATTAATTTAATTACTAATCAAGAGTAAATAATTTTTCTATTGGTTGGATGTAGCAAGGAAATATTGTACATCAATATTTGCGGTTAATCCAAATTTTATTGGTCAAGATTAATACTCCCTCCGTTTCTTAAAAACTGTTATTATATTTTAAATAGTCTTTACAAGATTGTCTTGTTTCCAATTGCGTTATTGATGTCGGCACAATTTCTTTTTACTTGATTTACTACCCGCTATACCACAGAAAATAAATCCACCTACCTTTCAATAATACAACTCTTAATAAATTAAACATTTGAGAAATCAACCCCTTTAATGACATGAGGGATATTAAATTACTGCCAAACTAATAACTAATTTATCCTAACAAATATGTTATCCTAGCTAATAGCTCAATTTTACAATTGAAAGTTCATATGACACGAAAAGACTGATTTAACCATCTATACAGTCTATTCGAATTTAGTTATCACATTAATAGTTCAAATTATACCACCACGGCAACAAATACTCAAGCCGCGGCAAACAACATATGCATAAGAAACTAAAAAGAGAAAGAAAAGATGTAGTACCTTGCTTGGATTTCTTATCCTTAGGAGGTTGATGGTTAAGAAAGGTGCAAGCTTTTTTGAAAGGAGAAGTGATTGTTTTAACCCAAGATGCTGCCATATTCTCTTTTTTCTTTTTCTTTTTGTGTGAATAATATATATGATGAATGAAATTATATTATGCTTTTTCTTTGCTGACAATATAGATAAAGAGATGATGTTTTGATGATATTTTGATGATTTTTATTTTTTAGCAATATGGACTGACCTCCATCAGTTCTTCAAGATGGGTCTTATATATACCAAGATATGTAATAGCCCCACCTCTCACATTTATTTTAAAATTCCAAATTTATTTAAAATAAATATTATAAAAATAAAAATAATTATTATAAAAAAGTGAAAAAAATAGTAGTAGAAAGAAAGATAAGGGTGTGGAAAAAGGAAGGCAAGATCCGTGAGATGAGCCAAAGAGGGAGGGTGAGAAGAAAGAGGGAATATGACATGATTTTATAATTTATAATATTTATATTATTATTAATTAAAATAATTAAATTATTTTGTAAAAAATAAAAATGGGGGGGACTAACTATTAAAACAAGTTCTGAAGCAAGCACATGCGGCACGCTCTCTACATTACTCAACACGTGAATTAACTTTACTTTATTTCGGAATGTGACGCCTAACCTCCTCTTCTTCCCTTAATTTTATTATTGTGTATATTCTCTTTCATTGGACTTTGATTTGATTTCATTTTAGGTTGCCCATCATATTTCTATTTACTCCTTTATCTTGGTTGAGTTCTTCAAAGCCTTTTTTGCCATGTTTTGTGTGATTTTTACTTTGAACAAGAAGATATAAATCATGTAATAATGGGTAATCTTGGACTTTGGAGAAGGAGAGTGGCATGGGTGGGGTTTTTATCTATCGTGTTTTGATTGTGTTACTACCTCTGTTTCTTATTATTTGCGATAAAGGAGTATTATTTACGAGACATAAAAAAAAACCCATTTGATGCAAACAATAATAGGAAACGGAGATAGTATTTTAATTCGGATTATTGATATACAATTTAGCTTTGAATAAGTTTATTTATTTCATTGTTGGTTAAGAAAGATGATTAAATTTGATCTTGATCATATCAATATTTTTATAGGTGTAATTAACTTGATTGGGTCTATATTTCAGGTAAAATGCTCAACCTAATTTTGGTTACTATTTAGGTGTGAGTTACATAAATTTTAAATAGGTAAATAAGGTTAGTTAATAAAAACGGTTATTAGGTTAGTTTGTTACATACAAAGTCATTTTGGGAAATGATTTAGACATTTCAAAAGTTGGTTTTTGTCACTCATTCTATAAGAGAATAAATTTTTGGTACTCTACTAATAAGGAACTTCTATATATAATCAATTTTGTTAGTGCCTATATTCTTGGTATATTGGATATTTGTCAAAGAGGTTATGTAACAAATGTATGATACGATTAGATGTTAGTAGGTGTCAATTTGTGTGACCGAGACCTGTTCAATCAGGTCTAGTTGGGACAGGTCTAATTTAGTTTTAAGTCATTCTAAATTATTGTAGTCATAAAAGTTGAAATCTAGATCGGGTTAGTTTTTAACACCTCACTACTTGTTCATACTTTGGGCCATTTATTTACTTATTTACTACGGAGTAGCTTATGTTTGTAAGTATGCATGGATTTAATAATAATAATAATAATAATAATAATAATAATAATAATCAACGAAAGTATACATATAGTTATTTTTTTTTTAATAATACATATAGTTATTTATATTCTCATTTATGATTATTAATAGTATCATTAACTACTTAGTATATGTTCTGATTTCTTAGTTTATGATAGATTCATAGTAATTTATAAAATAGCTAATTCAAACTTTCCTTCAAAACATATGATGAAAAATCATCAAGTTTGACTACAATGTAGCATAACTAAAAAGACAATCAAACTATCATTGACTTTTAGACAAAAAAAAAATTAAAATAATAAATAAATCAATTATTCATTAGTTTCGTAATGTGCTTGACTTTTTTCATCGGTAGACATTGTGTGCTTTTTGGTGCTGTAAACTTGTTGCCAACGATTGTTATGCTCTTATAACTATGCAATTAGCAATAGTACTTGTATAAGTCAATTTATGTTTCCATTCATATCAAATTATCAATATATATGATGCATGCTTGCATCAAAAAATATGTAAATATATGATGCATGTATTGTTTTTTTTTTTTTTTTTACTTCTCAATGACCTTAAATCTGTTCTCAATTATATTAGCCATTGTTTGTTTGGGTGATTGAAACAAAATGCAACAGATTGCAAACCAAACTTTTTGTTACAGCAATTTTATTTGGTTTGAGTCCTTTTTTGTTTTTATTTATACAAACTTTGTTTTGGTTTAGTTTCCGAAATATAAGGTAAAATCAAGATACAAAGTTCAAATATTTGACGCTGAAATGTAGAAAATATATAATTATGTATATGTGACATTGCACCTGATAATTAATGAAACGGAAGACTACTATAATAAGAATAACAAAGTTTTTTATTTTCTAAAATATATATATCAATAAAAGTCAAATATAAAGTTTTTGTTAGAAAGGGATAGGACAATCAATACTCAAAAGATTTTGATTCATAACATTTTCATAAACCTAAGAAACTCAAAAGTTAATACGAAACTAGTGTCAATAATATCCTAGTAACATCAAACAAGAGTCATGCCGAAAATGCCCTTATATCATCTAAAATTCTAGATATTTACTACACAATAATGTCACTATTCCCTAACTAATAATAGTGACATTTAGATTTTTTTTTCAAAATGTTACGTTGTTCATTTGTTAGTCATTCATTTTCAACAAAGATCGATGATGTTAGTGAATTTGTCGTAAATGTTAGCTGATCTGAAATTGCAAAAAATAAAAATATCAACAAACAATTTGCTATTTTTTCTTTGTTAGTTTATGATTTCTCGTGCGAAACCAAAATGTATAACGGTTGACGATTTGAGGGGTGATAAATATTAACTGTCATCACAAAATGTCAACTTTATTTCATCCGAGAAAATTGGCGAAGAAAGAATGTGAAAAGAAACTCCTGGAATTTATCATTGTTTTCAAATAAAGGGAGCATGTACGTACAACATCCAACTGGAGCTAGAATAATGCACACGGAATGAACGGTCCAAGAAGTTGGATTAATCAATAATCACATATTCGCATCCGGCCTAGAGCTTGTACTTCGGGTAACGAGTCGTGTTCATTCGTATTTTTACTTTATCAGGTAAGAGTTGTTCACAACATGCACTTTTAAAACGAATCTAAAAAGTATCAATATTCTAATTTTTTGAATTCCTTTGATAAATATGATAAGTGTTATAACGGATGTAATAATTTTTACCATATCTATTACGATAGGTTCACAAGATGTACTTAAGAAAAATGTTTGAAAAGCACAACTTTTTGATTTTTTTTTTTAAAAAAATATGACAAGTGTTAAATGGATGCAAAAAAAATTAAAAAGAATCAACAAATAAGAACACAAAATTTTCATGAATTGGACACAATGAGTTAGCTACTCCACGGATAGATGTGAGTACAATTTACATAATATTGTAATGCCTAGGTTAAACCCTAAGGCCCTATTCTCTTGAGCTGAGCTGAACTAAACTAGAGTGAGCTAGAATACTCGTAATAAACTAATCTGAAAATTAAAATCAAGTCTCGTGATCGATATTCACCAAGGTAGATAGACATATGATAAGCATGTATCATTTTGAGACAGAAGGAGTATTATTTTGCTTGTAAATACATATACTCCATAATATACTTCATAATATTGCATACAAAAATACTTCTTATAACCTAACACATAATCCTTATTAACACCTAATCCTTCGACTTTCTGTTCATTTAAATTTAAGCAAAAACTTTTCAAGTAGTTAGGATACGTTTTAGAGGGTATGCAAGTAGAATAAATGGTACCAAAATAGAAATGTAGTTTTTGGGGGGGAAGTCTTTAAAAATCGAAGGTAGTAGAAAAGATTCTAACTTCTAAGTACTCCTTAGTATATAGGTTTTTTATTTTATATAATTGTTGTTTTCATGACATAATGTGGGGTTAGTACAAGTTAATAATTTAATCAGTGAACACAAAAGTGATTTATAATTCTACATATGTTGTGTCGCTATCAAATCATCAACGATGGAACTTAATTCTAAAAATAATCTTTACGCTTTTAACACTTCTTTGATAATTACACTGATATTTGTTGGTGATCAATAATGTGATATGTGTACTCCGTAAAATATCTAATTTTAGAATATATGAATGTCCAAGATATTTTAAAGATATATAGCTTTATTTTATTTTGTAAAATGATAATTCGTATATTGTCTCTTCAGGGCTGCATATATATAAAGTGGTAAAAGAGAAAATTAAATTTAAAATAAAATATTAATCAATCATGATTTTATCACGCCTTTTATTTAGAAATAATATCAATTTAGAAAAGATATTAAATGCTTAATTATTTAATTTGTAGTCTAAAAAGATTATTATTGATGTCAGTTGGCTTGTAATATGGATACTACAATACAACATGAGTGTTTGTGTACCTAATGCTAAACATTCCACTTGAAAAGAATGGCTCAATGCTAAATATATTCCTGGCCTCTTGAATGGAAGGGCTCAGTGGTAAATATTTCACTTGAACAGAATGGTGGATGAGACTTGAAATGTGACCTTTTTTCCGAGCTAGCTCTAATCTTGAATTCTTGATGTCATTTCAAAGAACCAACTTAACCAATTAAAAAAAATTAAACTGATTGCTGGAGTTTTAGATTGATATAAAAGAAAACTATTGTTTATCTTATTAGTGTTTTCATTATTTTATTTGTGATCCGCAAGCAAGAGTAGAAATAAAAAATGATAATTTAATTTGTTATTTTATGAACGGATATAATTATAAGCCTAAGCTACAATTGAATTATATTTACAGCCTTATTAAAATCTTTTCATGTGACATTGGTGAATTTGATGATGTTTGGAGCCATATATGCATGCATGAATAATAAAGTGCATGCATGGATTTGAAGAAGCGAGCATTTGAGCCTATTGAGAAAGAATTAATACAGAAGAATTCATAGATTATATTCATACACAATCTAGCTACAAGATGAGCAATTATATTTTCTTTTAGCATGTCTCACTGAGCTTATCCCAAGAGTACTTAAGCACTTCAGACACATTTTTAACATCCTATAAAATTTTTCACCAACCCAATAGTTGTGTAGGATATATAGAGCCGAGAAAGATTACTTCTGTTGATTGATTGGTAATTAGTACACATACGCTAACACCATAATACATACAGAGTACGGGCCTGTCCAAATTGATTGAACTGAGCTGAACTAAACTGAATATTTTATAAGAGGAGAATATTAGGAACTAAACTGAATTGAACTTAAGCTGAAGAGAACAGGCCCTACGACTTATGAGGGCTAATATTTATAACCTATCTCTCTAATTTTTACTAGTGGCCGACTTGCTGGGGTGATAATAATAATAATAATAATAATAATAATAATAATAATAATAATAAATTGGCTGGAGGGAACGACGAGGCCCTCAGACCTGCGGATGTGTTACTTTATTCATGGGATCGTGGTCGCGATGTCTGTATTGATTTGACAGGGTCTTCTCCTTTGACACAGTCAGGGCTATCTGAATTTATTCCTGGGCGGGTTGTGGCTGATGCTGCTCATCGGAAGCGGGTTAAGTATGAAGCTCGATGTCAGGCGATTGGATATGGTTTCATTCCCTTCTCCTTTTCTTCGCTTGGGGAATTAGAGAAGGAGGCTGTTGCGTTACTGAAGCGGATTCAGAGGTTCTCGACGACGCAAGACATTGGGGCTCGTGCTGCAGCTCATATCTTCACTAGGGTAGGATTTGCTATAGCTAGAGGAGTGGGGGCCCAGATTGTATCTCGGCTTTCCACTAATTTATTGTAGGTTGTATGACTTTTGTTTTTGATAATAATAATAAGTAATAATAATAATAATAATAATAATAATATAATATAATATTTATAACAATAACTATCTATATGGAAATAATAACAATAATAATACTAAATTTTTTTTAAAAAAAACTCAATAATAATAATAAATAACCTTTATTTTCGGAACAACAATAAATAATGTTTAATAATTAGTAGCTTTAGAGAAGGTAATCATACCAAATCAATTTTATGTTATCTCTCTTCAATGATTATGAGCAAAGAGTGGGGCAGAGATTAGCACTGTTGGTCTGTTCCCTCTTACATTGGTCAGTTTATAATCCAAACAACAGCCTTATTTTTATTCAAAATTGGTGTGATATGCAATAATACCAAACTCTATTTTTTAAAAGTAAAAATTAATTGATCAAATTTATTAATAATAAGAAAAAAAAAATAATAAAAAAATAAAAATAAAAAATAAAAAAAAAAATTAAAAAAAAAATAACAAACACCCAAACCTCTCACGTACAATCACATGTACGAGTCTCCTTTCGTACGCGGTCACCTTCAAATAATGTATGTTCTTGATAACCACATGATTTTCTTCCTAACGGTCGGTTTTCATTTAATATTAATTGTCATTTTTCCATTCAAATCTAGAGATGGATTCCATGTGCTTTTTTAATTCTCATTTTTCTCTGTTTACAACATCATGGATTCAATTCATGGCTATTTGCTTGTGCTAGCTACTTGTAATTGTATGGCTATTTGCAATGGTCTACGTGTTGCTATTGCAAATGGTACGGTTTGACTACTCTTGTGCGGTCGATTGGTCGATGTCACAATTTATCTCTTATTATCGTCTTGCTAAGCTAGACGGTTGCTTGTCATGTTATAAAATAATGCTCTCATTAAAATTATGCTATGTACATTATTGGTTTTAGAAGACATTGTACAGCTTAAGAAGTATTAATAAGAATCGTGTTAAATCATTAGCGTCCATGCAATGTGTTTTTTTGTTAGAAAGGCGTTATAGATAATGACTACCTTGCCTAACTCGCTCATTTAATCATTTCATGATTATAAAGAAATTACATTAGGTTTGTGTTGTTGTTTCGGTCATCTTGTACTCTTAATCTAAAGCTTTGCTTAAAAAGACTAAAATTTAATTTGGCAATACAATTGACTAGTGATGAAACATTATTGATGTTTGTAGTTGGTGTCTCATATGTCCATTTAAGGTACATCAAAGTAATTAACTCAATTAATCTCCCTTTTAAAAAGATAATAAAAAATGTTATCTCCTACTTTATGATATCTTGAATCCTCAAGGGAAACTAGTTTCCTAATCCATATCGATCTCAGGTTCAATAGCTTAATAAGAAGGTAATATTAAAATCCACCTGTCGATGGCAAATTAGCGTCCAATAGTTTAAATTATGTGGCCTTTCCATAATTACTAACATATAGTTAATCAATTCAATTAAAATTAAACATGAAATGATCAATAAAGTAGGTACACAACTAAACAATGTTTGATGTATTGAATGGCATGTCGTTCCTATTATTACTCCATTTGATACACCGTGTACGTGCACCTCCCTCGATCACATTTAACTACTCATATAGTCACATGTTCTGCACATGATCGAGCATGTGAGTTTTTTATGTGAGAATGCATCTTATAAATGCAAAATTATGTGTACAACGAATTTATTGTACACAGTATATGCCTACTAATTCAAATATAAGAAAATTTCACATTATTACATATAGGACGATTAGTTAAACTGTTAATTTATGTTTATCGATGATGCTAGATGTAATAAGAGTATGTACTAATTATACATGTTATACTATTAATTGAATGTGTGACACATTACACAAAGAAGAGTTACAAATTTGATAGAGGTAATCATGTTATTTATTACAAAAGAGACAATATATTGGGTAACAATAAAGTGAGCCATTTTATTATGATTGTTGCAGTAACAAGTCAGTAGCCACATGAGAAGATCATAGTGGAATGTCAATCGATCGAAGTGTTCAGTAGTGTGTTGCGATCTGCATGCTACTGTAACAATCATGCATGCCCATAATATCATCAATTTTACTCTACTTACCCCCATCTCACTTTCACATTTGTTTCACATGATTATATATATGTCGATACTATTGTAATTTTTAAATTATATATACTACATACGTAGTCAATTTTTGTTACATTTTATATAGATTATTTATGTACTAAGTTATTAATTTGATTCTAATTGGTTTTTCTTATTGGTTGGATGGATAGTAGGGTAGTGGACTAGTGGTCTTTTAGTTATGTAGTTTGTTGGTGGCGACGGTGTGATGGTAGCTTGCAGGTGGTGCCGTGGTTGTGCTTGTCGATCAATTACTTGAGGTAGTAATTAAGGTTTTAAGGACAATTACGCATAGGTTCGAATGCCCTATAGTGCACGTATAGACATGCATCATGTAATAATGTTCGGTCGAGAACATAGTTACTAGCTTTTGGAAAGGAAATCATAGTGTTTGTGGATTTGGTGACTTGGTGTCGATCATCCGGCTATCACCTTGCTAGCCCGTAGTCATGGGCACTCGGCAGAGGCATCATTTTTAATTTAGAGCATTTTAATTTCTGAATAATTTAAATATCAATGATATGATTATATTGAGGCAAAGTCTTCCCAAGCACGCAACACATGTAAGTGTTCCTCATTGAGAAAAACAAGAATGAGTTGAGCAATTTATAAGGCTAATTGGGATGAAACCTTCTTTGATCTTGTACGTAGTATAATAATGGACTTTCTCTCTTAGTGACGGGCGTGGTCCAGACTCATATTTTATGGCTTATATAATAATAATATATTTAAAGAAGTCTAGTGTATATGGTGAATGAACCTAAACTCCAGGATATATGTAAAAAAGCAGAAATGTTATTTAAAATAAATTAGAAAAAAAAAATGAGGCTAGAAATTGCTTAGATTTGGACTAGATTGATGATGACCACCGAAAATCAAGGTTTTAGAAGAACCAGAGATTGTTCCAAATCCCCTCAATCTATTCTAAATCAAATTGTGCACACCCCTACTAATTAACGTTTAGATTGTTTAATAACGCATGTCAAGGGTCTTGTTGCAAATATGTTCAAACATATGGAATATTTTCCTTTAAGTTTGGTTATGGAAATATAATTATTCTAGTCCATTAAATAACCTAAATTAATCAGGTTACTTTTCTAAACAAAAAGACTGATAATCAAATACAACCTGATAACAAATACTATACATAATTTTACTCCGTGACATTTTCTCTAAAATGATGAATCCTTACCAATCGCGTTATAGGATAACTATTAAGGTATCTCGAATATTGAGGGTAATGACTTCGGACTTCCCAACACTCCCTATTCCTTACACGATCACACCTTATCTCATTTAGCACCACTTTCCCAACTCTAATCCATCATCCCAATCCACATATACTCCATTAGTTACTCCTATGAATCAACAAAGTACAAGTACTATTTTAGGGTACAACATTCGAAAAAACAAAAAGTTATTACCTTTTCAAAATCTTTATAAAAAATGCATGAGACATCTTTTTCGTTAGATACGGTTGTGGACTCGGTGGGCTACATATTTCAAGCCAGCGTCCTAAAACACCGCCTAAGTTGAATGCCGCCTAAATCTTTAGTGATTGACTAACTACTAATAACACGTCTTTGACTTCAATTCATGTCATCGCCTAATTGTTTAGTCTTCATGCATGTATTAAACAATTAGATAGTGTACATGATACTATAATCTAGTTGTATGTATGAACACAAGAAGATTAATATTTAAAACTTAAGTCATAGTTTATACTTCAAGATTTAAATATATAGCACACTGATTTTTGTGCAATTTTTTGGTTTTAATGTTGGTAAAACAATTAAGTTGTTGTACTTGTACCACATTAGTTGTGCCGCAGTTACATTACATAGTTTCTGGTTTTAGCTTAGTTCTCTTTATTAGGGGGTCATTAACTTTATTTTTATTAATTTATTTTGTAGGTAAGGAGAAGAAGCCTAGTCGAATGAAACCTCGTACAGGTCAATCATTTTGGGTTAGCGGACAAAAACCCTTGGAGTTTGGATTGATGAATGAGTGAGAAAATGTCTATTACCCTCTAAGTATCTCTAGTTGAAATTGATTTCACAACGTTAAGATTGTAAGAACCTTCTTTTTTTTGTGCTGAATTGAGTTGATTGAGCTTACCTAAACTGAATTGATATTGAATAATACATTAATGTAAGTTGAATTTATCTGAATTGAACTTAAATAAAGTTTGAAAAAAGCCCTAATACTACTTGATTGATTGATTAAGGAGTATTTATTTATTTATGTGAAAAAACTATGTTATCTCTTTTAAACGGCATCTTTAAGTCTTAACATGGTCTTGAAAAAAATAAAACCTTTATCTTTGATAGGGTGATTTTTGGGAAACATGAGACTGATATTTTGCTGACATAATAAGGAATGATAACTAATTATAGTCAATGATTCAATGGTTCATTTTCTTAAAATAACAAAACAAAATAATGAGATTTTTCTAATTCATGGGGAAAGGTAATTAAACAATGGGACCACTTACGAATTTACGATTTTAGGAGGTAAGGGTTGATTGGTAATTTTCCTAGACTCAAGTGTTCTTCATGAGATTCGATTTATCCATATTAAGAGGGTGAGACTAAGAGTATATCAAGGCAACCAAGCCTTTAGCCGAGCCGAGCCGAGCAGATTAGAGCAGATTTCATTATTATTGTTATTGTTATTGTTATTATTATTAATATTATTATTATTATTATTACTACAACTACTACTATTATTACTATTATTATTATTATTATTTAATATTATTTAATTATTATTATTACTATTATTATTAAAATTTAATAAATATTTTTTATTATTATTACTAAAAATTAATAATTAGTATTATCTTTAAATATTAATTATTACCTTAATATTAATTTTTATTATAAAAAATCAATTATTATATTAATTATTATTATTATCATTATTATAATTACTAACATTATTACTGTTATTATTATTAAATATTAATTATTATTAATATTACAATTATTAAATATTAATTATTTTTATTAATTATTAATTATTAATTATTAGTTATTATTATTAAATATTAAATATTAATAATATTATTATTAATTATTAATTATTATTATTATTATTAAATATTAATTAATTAATATTATTATTATTAAATTGTAATTATTATTATTATTAATATTATAATTATTAAATATTAATTACTATTGTTATTATTATTAAATATTAATTATTATTATTATTATTAAATATTAATTTATAATAATATTACTATTATTAAATATTAATTATTATTATTATTATTAAATATTAATTAATAATTTATTATTATTATTAAATATTAATTATTATTATTAAATTTTTAATTATTTATTACTATTATTAAATATTAATTATTATTATAAATAATTCAATATTAAGTATTAATTTTAAGCAGAGTATAGCAAAGCAGATTGAAGCAGAGCAGAGCAGCTCTAAAGAACGAGGCCTTACACTTTGCTACATAGATGCGATGATAGGTACATCTAAGATAAAGTTCATGCTTATTTAAAAGATGTATTTAGTGAAATTATATGACAAAAAGTGCGTTAACCTAAATCGCTTATTGACGATAGCTTTTAACACGCACAGTTAACAATTCGGCAAAACTATTAATAATGGACGTTTCCAATAGCAATCAAATAACATTTTAGGAGATAATAAGTTGTTGTTTGGTCATCAATTACTTTTGTATGATTTTCTTGATGTTTTGTGAAGGGATACAAGGACTTAGGTTAAATTTTTACAAAGTTAGATGTGTTAGAAGAAAAATGAAGAGGCCATTTTTTTATTGGGTGTGAGAGAGTATAAGAATCTAAATTCTTTGTAATGAGAAAAGATGTGATTTAAAATTAATTTAAAACTAACCTAAGAAAAAGAAAGTGTAAAACTAACATTGAAGGGCAGAGGGTCAGAAAAAATAGTCGAACTTACTTATCCAACACATGTAAACATTACAATATAATATTCAAAATAATAATTGATACACTGCCCATATCACACTAATTTATCTTAGTATAAATTGGAGGCAAAATGATTCCCTTTTTTTTTTTTTTTTTTTTTTTTTGATTCCCATCAGTTGGTAAATATTAAAAGAAAGTTATTTGAAACCTCAAATGATTAAACGGCAATGTACATCCCTCCTAAAAATTTGTGCAAAATTGATTAAATTTTGTGTAATTTACTTCCATTATACATTTGTTCTTTGCACATTCTGAATTCTGACAATTTTGTCAGTAATTTTTAATTAGCTATACTTTTATTTTGTGCCAAATAATTGGCTATTCTTATTCAGAAGAACATTTAAATATGTGCATGTCATAGCTATGATTCTACTTCTATGGTCGACCATTGGATGGTGGTTTCAACATGTTAGACAAATTAATTTTTGTAATTAACAATTAAACAATTTGCTTATGTATGGTCGGTTTGTTGCCTTTGGTCCTCATAACTTGTACCATAGTGGTAGTAAAAAACACTCAACTAGCTAGGGTGAAGTGAATTGTGGGAGTGTGAGAGAATTGATTCCTCATTCAATGCTTACTCAAAAGTGTATAAAATATGGAATCTCAATGATTTCTATGTAGGTTCCTAAGTAAAACAAGTTGAACCTATATATTCAATCATACATAGTTAGAGTGAAATCTACGTACTCATATCTAAAGAACAGTTATGCAATTTCTTACACAAATCAGGATTAATTCAGTAAAATGTGTTTTCTAAAAGGGGATTTAAATGATAAGTTTTGATGTTTCCTTTTGATGAAATCGAGGACTGCTTTATTTGTTGGAGATTTTAGCTATTTAAAAACCCTATCTTTTTTTTATGAAGGACTACTTATATTTTGTTGGAGATTTAGCTATATATAATAAAATACTATATGATACGAGTATATGTTAAGGCAAACGAAAACTTAATACTCCGTATAAACTATTGGTATACCTCGTATTCCTAATCGATAAACTTAATAGATATGTTGTTCTACATTAGAGTATTTGATAGTGGGAGTAGTATAGTCACTGGTACAGTGATTATGTCTATATCACGTAACTAATGCCTCTTGCATAGAAACATAGAATAATATTCAACAATTCGTAAAACAATAAGAATTTATTTAAGTTATAATTATTACTGTGTGGTCAAGGAGAGACTACATCAATACAATGAAAACATGAGACCTAACTTAAATTTGAGCATATTTTAAAGGTTCTAGAGAAAATGAGAAGTTTATAATTGTCCCAATTGCAAATTTTGGGAAATGAATCAATTATAATTTCAATCACTTTGAAGTTTTTTTTTTCCTTTAACTTTGCATGAAATCATGTGAATTACTTGCTTAGCTTGTTATTTTCGTGAATTTTCTGCATGATCTATATAATTTATTGATTTGTTAACACATTCATACATTAATCACAACTTCACAAGTACATTCGTTATATTTTGTGTTACTAACTACTTAACTCTTTTATGTACGCTACTTGAGAAATTTTCGCAAGTACATTTGTTACAAATGGAGGACCTAATTTAATCCCTTTAGACTCTTATCAAAAAATTAAAATAATCAATATGCCGAAAAAAAGTCTATCAATATACTATGTGTAAAACTTTGCCCCTTTTTAATTAAATTCCAAGATTTCTACTGAAGGTAGATCCGAACCACTTAAAGAGTGGAAACTTTTTAAATAAATTTCAAGATTTCTATTAAAGGTGGAATCACTTAAAGAGTGGGAACTTTTTAATTAATAAATTCCAAGATTTCTATTGAAGGTGGAACCACTTAAAGAGTGGGAAGACTAGTTTGGAACTCCTCCATAACAGTCCTCTTAGAAAGATAAAACCCATGTAGCTACCAAAAGTGTCTACAAAAAGGATACTGTAATAATAGGAATTTTGGCTAATTGTGTATAGATGATAGGTTTTCTTCTGAGGCAGACCCATAATATTTCAAAAGTGTTCATTGAAAGGGATATTAATATTTTGTAGGATAAAGCTCATAGTCCCTTGAAAATTCAGTTGTTTATGGAAGGCGTCAAAAGAAGCTGCTTTAAAATTTCACCTCTATTGATTTCTGCCACATTTAAAGAGAAAGTATTAGACTAGTATAATAAATGTTGTTTCTCTGGGTTATTTTATGCAAGCTTATCACTAAGATATTGGTCCGTTTATCGATAGTGAATTTTATTTATAAATTAGGGTATAGTCTTGAAAGAAGACTAATTTATCAACATTTTAGTTTCAATTTGTAATTTTTATTCATAGTTTATAATTTCTCGAAAAATATGTATTTTATGTTTGATTAAAATTTTTAAATATATTTGCACTGTAGATATTAGAATATAAATTTTGTCCAAATTATAGGGTGAAAAATTAGATTACTTATATTGTTTACCATTAAAATAATATGGTAGTCATATTTCAAATGAACGATGTAGAAACATATTTGGCCAAGTAAAATTTTGGGTGTGAAACTAGGTTAGAACCCATTCGATGCGCGATTTATATAATTTTTTTTTTTAAAAAAAAATTTGTACATTTCAAAAAACAAATGTTTAAATATATATGCACATTGTACAAAAATATTAGTAATCTTAAAATTTTAGGTTTTCTTCAAAACTATGATATTATGCCTATTCAACGTTGCCTAATACATATTTCAATGTAGGAGTCCATTTATTAATGTGTTATTTACAATAGTTTCATTTTCTTAGGATAAACCGATAAATTGATAGGTTGTAGTTGTAACGTAGAAGCTTCTACTATTTAAATTTCAAATTTGTTAAATATGGTAACTCCACAAAAAAAAATAAAAATAAATAAATAAATAAAAAACAAAAACAAAAACATTATCCTTGTATTTAGGCGGAAAAAAATTTATTATGAGAGTGACATATGGACAATGATGACGTCAGCAACGTTTTGTTTTAGTAATAGTTAATACGAGTAGATTTTTTCGTGTCACTTTGAGTTGAGTATTTCTTAGCTGTGGCCTCTGGGAAATAGGTAATTACTGTATTTATCCACATATGTTTTTGATTTAGATCAATTTTGAAATGGATTAAATTCCAAATTCGATTCATCCAATTTGGAAAAGCAACTTTCTGGGCCTATGTCTAATTTATGTTTAGCTGTCCACCCTTTTACTTAAATGTCTCTTTATGGCTATCCCTTGGGCTGGGCCCCAGGACATTGGTTTAATGGTATCTTAGGCCATTTGCTGATTAATGTACGGTTGGCATAACCGTATAAGTTAATGTGTACTATTTGGGCTATCAAATAGACAAATACGAAGTAACCAAGCAAAGCAATCTTGGTGGAGTTGGTGGGAACTCAAAACTACAATATGGTTGGGAGTAGGGGGATTTCCTCACCTTTCCTCTCTACTCTCAAGCGTTGATCTGCGGAATTGGACTGACTTAACTTGTGAGAAATGTTGGTTTAGTAGGGTCCTTCATCTTATCATTTAAAAAAAAAAAATAGACAAATACGAAGTACGAAGTATATCTGTAGTATGACCTAACTATAGCGGTAGTTACGAGGACAACAACACACAGATGGTATTTTTTGGTTCATCTTAGGAAAAATTACTTATCTTTGATCGGTCAAAAGACGTAGAAAAACGGATTTTAAAGATTTTTGGTATAATTAAGAATTATAGAGAGTGAACTTGGATCTACTATTCATTTTTCTAGGATCAGAATCTTATAACATAAGAAAAGAATTGGGCATCCAAGTTCCAGTGGTTGAAGTCCAATTACCATAAAGCTTTAACATTGATGTTAATGAAAAGACATTTAAGGATCTGATTTCTTGCAAAAATTCTAGCAAAACACTACAAAAAAAGAGACCAACAATTATTAGATTCTTGCATTGTATGCCAATGAACCACATTGGTTTAGCATATACCTTCCAAAAACTTGGCATTCTTTCTTGACATTGTGACAACATCTTTTTTTCAATGTTTCTTCATCAAAACTTGCCCAAATGAAGGAATATAAGTTCATGTCCACTCTCTCAACCTATCATATGCATCTTATGAGCTTTGCCCGATTATTCCTAACTACGATGATCTATTATCTTTGTCATTGATGATTTTTTTGGGTACTTTTCTAATAGATTGAAATAGAATAGAAGAGTGATTTGTATTTGAAAAATGATATATATATATATATATATATATATATATATATATATATATATATATATATATATATATATATATATATATATATATACATACATATGTTGTAATTAAGAAGTTAAATTAAAAGAGAAAATAATACGGACAGATAATGTATGATTTTATTAACGTGTGGGTTGTCACACATTCTTAATAACTTTATACGAAGTACATATTAGTTTAGAACAAATATGTATGTAGCTCTTTCTCTATCAGGCGAAATATTGTATCATACTATCATTATCTTCAATTATTCAATTTAAAGTGAAGGATTGATAGGGATTTCTAATATGGAAGATAGTTAATGTAACCTATGAACAAGTCTTATCAAGAAGTCCCCAATTAACATTAAATGAATAAATATGCTTTTATGCTCTTATGAGTCTTATCTTTAGGTTTATCGTAACACAATTTGCATAATTTTGTAGCAAATGTATCTGGACCAATCAACTTGAATAACACCTCCATCAAATTTCCAAATACTATTAATGATGGACAATTGATTGATAGGTTGGTATCATCTACTTTGGAAAATTGAAATGTTTAGACATTATATAAGAGTAATAAGACTATATTGCAATAATAAACATCACTTTCACATTTATGAGGACAATAATAATGCCCAAAACTTTGATAAATATATGGCCTTTTCCATGCTTTCGTAGCATACAAAAGGCAAGTATACATTTGCCAAAGCCCTACCGTCATAACTCATAACCATCAATAAATAGTCAACTTTTGAGGCAACCACCGGTCCACGGTGCCCTACTCTTGCTAGGCACAAACTTAATAGATCACACACTGTTTCAGTCTGATCCTGACTTCTCCAAGAATTCGGACCTGAGATCCTGATACTCCTATCGGCAAGTTGAGAACCTACACAATGATAACAAGTTAGCTAATCCCGGGGTGATCCGGGGATAACTACTCCGATGATAAAGTCAGAGAGTGTTTAAGAGAAGAAGGTAAGTAAGAGAGAGAAAGTAGAGAGAGAGAGTAAGAAAGTGTCCTTCATGCCCCCATTAATGAGGTCTTACCTACTATTTATAATAGTTTACCTTGACAGGTGGCTCTCATCCATGTAGAGCCTTTTGTGCCAAGTGTCGAGCTTCTGTTGCCACGTGTTGAATTCCGGCGAGCCGACATGTCTTCTTTTTGGAACATATCAGCATCCTCTTATAATTATTGGAACCTGGTCACGCGCTTTCACAAGATATCGGTCATTCTAAGATATCGTCCCATACAATTAGCCCCCCAAGTGAGGACGCATGATCATTCATCATCGTTCTCAGTTAACATGGGCAACAAGCTGATCCTAACTAAACAAACTTTGGGTTCCACATCTCATTCTTCAGATTTTTCCTTATGTTCTAAATGTTATTGTGACAACGTTTCTTGTACTCTGTCAAGCATTGTTTATTAACAAAACCTTATTACTGACCTTGCCGTTGTCGCAATTCGTTTTACTTGCTTGGCTTGTATTCAGACAGATTTGCTTCTATACGTCTATATATTTTTGAGCTCTATATTCTTTTGCTGAGAAGTTTTATATTTATTTACTACTTTCATTACTTTTTATTATTATTACTTATTTAAGAGGACAGTTTTTATACCATAATCGCGTACTGTATTCATTTGCTTTTAGCTTTACTCCGTTTTTCCCCCCCAAGTGACCTTGTATGCCGATAGCTTACAAGGTCAACTTGTTATAAAATACCTGGGAGCGAAAAACTCCGTTTTCCTCCCCAAGTGACCTTGTATGCCGATAGCTTACAAGGTCAACTTGTTATACAATAACTGGGAGCGAAAAACACCGTTTTCCTCCCCAAGTGACCTTGTATGCCGATAGCTTACAAGGTCAACTTGTTATAAAATACCTGGGAGCGAAAAACTCCGTTTTCCTCCCCAAGTGACCTTGTATGCCGATAGCTTACAAGGTCAACTTGTTGTACAATAACTGGGAGCGAAAAACACCGTTTTCCTCCCCAAGTGACCTTGTATGCCGATAGCTTACAAGGTCAACTTGTTATAAAATACCTGGGAGCGAAAAACTCCGTTTTCCTCCCCAAGTGACCTTGTATGCCGATAGCTTACAAGGTCAACTTGCTTCAATGAGCACGTTATGGTAGTGTGACCGTTTTTTTTTTTTTTTTTTTTTTTTTGAGCGGGAAAATTTTCACACGTGTCATAAATCCTGCCGCTGCTTTTTGAAACTACTTATCGAACGGGAACCGTCGGATCTCTAAACCGCCTTTCACTTCAACTAGCCATTCAGTTTCCCTTTTTAGATCAAAATAACTTCATTTCCTCATTACTTTGCATTTTTTCTAAGTTCTCTCTCAAAAGTTAAAATTTTTCGACCAAAGTTCCTACTTTTCTTCTCTTCTTTGTTTTCGGTTTGCGCATTTCAGTACTCCAGGCGTGCTCTTTCTTTCTTCGTCGTTTCTTAGCATTTAAAGGCACTAAATCAGCGATTTTCGTCGAAGGTATTGTCGTACCCTAACCCTTGATTTTGCATGCTATTTTTATTTTCTTATATTTAATTAAATGTCTGAAGATAGTGTTGAAGAAAATTTTCCTAACCTTAGTACTGCTAGGCGTCGTTTAATTAGGTAGTCTTTAGGCAAAGAAACCGGTAGTAATCAGGGTAATTCATCTTCTCTTTCTGATAATATAGACTACCCGTTTGAGACGTTATCTTCTGAAGAAGAAAAACGCGCTTTTATGATACATAGGACCATTGCTCATCGTGAAAGTGCCCATCACCCTTTTAACCCCGATATCCCTGCTGATACTGAAATTCTTGACGTTGAGCCTGTTAGTGTCCGTTATCACTTACGCAGCTTTGCTGGGAGACGGTATTTTAATCAGTACGGCACTAACGTTGGCAATATAGGTATAAACACTATGCCAAGGGTAAAGAGTACCAGTTATCAGCCTCGAGCTGCTGCCCGTGAAGCCGCCAAAGCAGCTAAGGCAGCTGAGGCCGCTAAGGCAGCGGAATCCAGCAAAAGACCTGGGCAAGGTCAGGTTGTAAGTTCTTCTGAAGAAGAACCAGTGGACGACATCCCTGCAAACCCTCTGGAAGATCCGTCATCTCCAGTTCATGATTCAGCCGTCAACTCGGTTTTAGGAGATGACGAGACTCAAGAAGACAGCATAAACAATGAGAGTAGGGATGATATTGTCGATTTAACAGCTGAGGTTATCCAGGAAGAAAATCTGGATGAGGGCTACAATTCTGAGACCGATAGAGCTGAGTTCCGACAACCCATGGTTCTTGCTAACGAGGGGAAAGTCGCGAAGGCAAAGATAAATGAAGCTTTTAGGAAAACGGCAATTGAAAAAGATTATTGTCGTCGTGCAAAAAGGTTCTTTAACCTACCAGATGAGTACGAGTTGTCTCTCCCTCCGTCTGGAGCTTCAGTGTTGGATTGCCCGGTTGGTTCTGTGGCCGTTTACATGAAACATTTTGATTTTGGCCTCCGTTTTCCTCTACATCCTTTCGTTGCTAAAATTTTGAAGGCTTGGAATGTTTGCCTGGTTCAGTTAACTCCTCAAACAATTCGTGCCATTATTGCTACTGTTTGGGTCATGTTGTATCGGAATTTCCCTCTAACCCTTAACGTATTTAGACGGTTAATTACCTTAAAGAGGGATGGTCAGTCAGATGGGTGGTGGTCGTTATACACTCAACCCCATAAGTATACCGTTCATCCTAAACTATCCAGCTGCAAAGGTTGGAAAGATAGGTTTTTCTTTATGTCGGTCCCAGAGGATTTTCCTTTGAGGAGAACTTTTTTCAAGCCTCATCCCCATTTCGATTCAATCCCCGAGAGAGATCTCGGTAAGCATGAAGAAAGGGCTGTCAATCACTTTGACATCTCTGAATTTGATGAAGGCGACGGCAAGGCCCGTCTAGTTCCTGCGGTGTGGGTGCCGAATGTGAGTTACATTCTGGGCAACGCACCGTTATCTCGTGTCGGTCTCTATTGGACTGACCAGCATGGTATAACTTATCTTTCTAAGTTCTATTATTATTATTTATCATCATTTTTTTTTACCTTGCTTCTGTTGTAGTTTACTTGTTACTTACTATTGTCTTCCTTACCCTTTTGTTTTTTTTTTTTAGGTATTGACAAGTTTGACAACAAGTTGCTAGGCTTGTCAGCTGACGGAAAGAGGGTTCTCAGGCGTTGTCCTAAAGCGACCGCCTCTTACGACACCTTAGCTTCAATTTGCGGTCGTGCACCGGCTGTTAGTGCTAAGAGAAGAGCTGAGTTAATGGCTGACGACAACGCCAAGAAGAGAAAGCTGACATCTCTCGCCAATCGGCGCGGCGGCGGTGTGGTGATTTCGAGCCCTAGGCAAGCTGGAGGGCGGGGTGAGAAGAAAAAGGACAAAACGGAGACCGAAAAGTCTCCTCTCACCAAAACAACAAAAAGCCCTGAAGCCATAGTAAAAAAGGTTATTCAAGGGATCGAAGTTGAGGACCTTACTACCGTTGAATCTCCTCGTCAGCCTCAACCGACCACCGTTATCGCTCCTTCCACTGCTGGGTCTGATTCAAGCATTCCGGCTTTAACATACCGGTCCAACCAGTGGATAGAAAGAGTTTCTGGCCGGTTTCCAGATGAAGTCCTGAAAGGCTTCGCTGTTCCTGCCGGCCATTCTGGGGACCGTTGGAAGCCCGACATGGATGTTGGCCGGAATGAATCAATGATTACCGACGATCCAATGCAGGGTGGGACCCTTGGTTACCGGCTTCTTAGTAACCTTACTCTTCCAATGGACAGACCTGCTGGTCCAATCGGTCCCCTCGCTGCTGCTCATATGCACAACATGATGAAGGTTTGCTTACTTTACTACTTTGCCTTAACCTATTTCTTATATTACGTTATGTCTTACGCACTCTTATTGCTTGTTTCATAGTTTTTGTTAATTCTTATTTGGAAGTACTTTCCTATTCATAGGCTGTTATGTCTGGTACGGAGCTGGTGGAGATGTACCGTTATTATCAAGAAAAGCACCATCAAGCCTCCTCCAGCCAAAGTGCCATGCAAGAAATCATTAACAACGCTGAGAAGGCCCTGGATGACCTGAGGAAGATAAAAGAAAAAGACGACAGGGAGATGTCGGAGTTGAAGGTTAAGGCTGAGAAGGTTGCTGGCTTGGAGTTGGAATTGCAGAGTCTGAAGACTCAGATTGCTGAAAAAGATAAAGCCATCGAGCGTCTTCCTTCAGTTGAGAAAGATCTCGGCGATGCCAGGGCTGAAGTAAAAAACCTCGAAGAGAAGGTTATGCGGATGGAAGCCGATAAGCCTGGGATTCGCCAGAGAGCCGTGGGCCGTTACTTGACTTCAGATGAGTTCTGCTCCAAGCTCCAAGACCGTTTCGATGGAGGTTGGACTGCTGCTCAGAGATGTGTTGCCCACGCCGCCGGTTGGAAAAAGGATGATTGGGCCAAGGTTGAGAAGGCTTTCAACGAGGAGGCCTACAAGATCCCTTCCGGCTTCGAGGTGCAGCAATTCTCTGAAGAGGACTTGTACAATCTGGCGCCAAGTGCTGATGACGGCCCCAAAGATCCCAGCATTTTGGACTCCCCAGTGCCTGAGAATGCACAATCTTGAAGGGGCGGGCAGTCATCACCGACATCTTCTTGTGGGTCCTGTATTATTGGGCCTTACCAGCTGTAACTCTCTTTTATTGTCTTTTGTATGTGTGAACATCTATTTTGACAATGCTGTTTTATCGGCATATACCCCTTTTTTGTGGTGATGCCTGTCGATTGTCAATTTTATCTGTTATGCAAACTTATTTTTGTTGTCGTTGTCTGCTAACTGTCTGTAAATTTTTATACTTTATCGTAACTGTGTTGTTCTCCGCTTATCACTTTCTAATCTGCTTGTTTTTTACAACGTTATGATAACTATATTGCCTTGCCAATTTCAGCATATATAAAAGACAATTTGTAAAAAATAAAAGTTTACCTGATAGTTTATCTGAAATCCGACAACTTCCAATTGGAAACCTCTTAAAAAACGCCAGCTTTTGAAGATATCAGATTTCAAAACCTCGGCTTTGGAAGATATCAGATCTTTACCTGACTTGAAAAATTGTAATTAACTTGAAAAATTGCATTAAAAATTACCAGCGTACTATGGATATCACAAATACCATATCACTCCTTGCTCCCCCCAGTGTACATAGTTCGTGTTAGAGCTATGTATACTGAGCCGTAACCGGTCGTTGGTGGTTCAGATTATAACATTGGTCACCTACTGCTTTGTTGTTTCAGCCAGTTAGGTACCCTCTCGGCGATCACATTCTGAGCTATGCCTCATATCGGCGTATACTCGAATTGATTTGGCCGGTATTATATTTTGAACCAGCAACCTCATGAGTTAATGTATACAACTGATCAGGTTGTATAACTGTTAACTTCATGGAAGCGGTTTTGAGCTGTCCGTCCCATTTAACGATGTTCTGTTAAATGGAGGATGCCTATTTCAATGCACATTGTCTGAATGCTTCTTCATTCATCACTGATGTCTTTCTTGATATCAGCTTCACATAAAAATTGTTCATTACACATAGTATTTCTTCAATACAGCTGAGTTCCATACATTTTTTAGAGGTGTCCCATCCAAAGTTTCTAGGTAAAACGACCCTTGGATGACGACATCTCTAATCCGATATGGCCCCTCCCAATTTGCAGTCAGCTTCCCATCTTCATTTCCCTTACCGGTCGCTGCTGTTCTTCGTAGTACAAGATCTCCTATACTTAACGGCCTATGGGATACTCTTCTGTTGTAGGCTCTTGACATTCTTTCTTTAAAGGCAGCTGACTTAACTGCTGCTTTTTCTCTCAGTTCTGGCAAAAAATCTAACTGTTGTCGTAGGAGTAAATCATTTTGGTCTTCACAGTAATGCTGAATCCGGAATGTCGGCAACCCGACTTCTGCTGGTATGACTGCCTCTGTTCCAAAAACCAGGGTATAAGGCGATTCACCTGTGGCTTCTCTTACTGTTGTCCTGTTTGCCCATAATATCTCCGGTATCAAATCTGCCCACAAACCTTTTGCATCTTCAATCTTTTTCTTGATCGCTGTCACAATTTGCTTATTTGCTACCTCTGCCTGGCCGTTAGACTGTGGATGGCATACTGCTGCATAAGCAAATTTCACCTTGTACATCATTAAGAGATCTTTGACTGGCTTACAGTCAAATTGGGTCCCATGATCAAAAACCATCGCCATTGGCAACCCAAACCTTGTGAAGATTTTTTCCATATAAACTTTTTTACTTCCGATGCCGTTATCTTCGTTACTGGTTCTGCTTCTATCCACTTTGTGACGTAATCAATTCCCACTATCAGAAATTTTCTTCCACCCGTGGCCGATGGGAACGGGCCTACTATATCCATTCCCCATTGGGCAAAAGGGATTGGATTTAGTATCAGAGTTAGGTCATTTGGAGGCAAGTTGATAACTGGGGCAAACTTTTGACACTTCTCGCATTTTTTAACATAAGCCATTGCATCTGCATTCAATGTCGGCCAGTAGGAGGCTCTTGCTCCGAGATGGTTACCACAGCTTCCCTCATGCAATTCTTCTATTAACCTTGCTGATTCAAAATCCGTTATACATCTTTGCAATGGCAGTGAAAACCCCCTTTTGTATAACTGGCCTTGGTACATAACGAACCATACACTATCCTTTCGCAGTCTTTTCAGCTCCCCTTTATCTGTCGGCCCTACACCATGAACGATGTATGCCAATATTTTATCGTACCATTGATTCCCAACATCAACACATAATACGTCCGCCGACATCTCATCTATACTTCTCCGCTTTAAAACCTCCACCATGACTGTCCTTTCCAAGTCGTTAAAACTTGAACTTGCTAACCTTGCTAGCGCATCTGCCTGGGCATTTTTCAATCTCGGAACTTGTTTGATCTCAAAGTACTGCAACTGAGCTGCTAATTGCTTCATCTTCTCCAAATATTTCACCATTGCTGGTTCTCGGGTTTCATATTCCCCACTGAACTTACTTGATACCAGCTGGGAATCAGTTGTCAGAACTAGCCGTTTTGCTTCTGCTGCTATTGACAACTGCATTCCGGCTACCGCAGCTTCATACTCGGCCTCATTATTTGTTGCCTTGAACTTAAATTTCATGGCGTATTCAAACATTTTCCCATCTGGAGCCGTTATCACAATTCCAGCCCCTGCCCCCGTTGCTGTGGCTGATCCATCAACTGATACCTGCCATGTTCCCAACTCCTCTTCTTCATCTGTGTACGTGGTTTCAACAATAAAATCTGATAACGCTTGAGCCTTAATTGACGTTCTGGGCTTGTAACTTATTTCATACTCCGACAATTCAACTGCCCATGCTAGTAATCTACCAGATGTATCCATTTTGCGCAATGATTTCTCTAAGGGATGATTGGTGAGCACCTCTATCGGGTGTGCATCAAAGTAAGGCCTCAACTTCCTGGCTGCCACTATTACTGCTAACACCATTTTCTCTATCACTGGATATCTGCGCTCTGCCGCATTCAAAACATGACTGACAAAGTAAATCGGCTGTTGTTGTCTTTTCCTTTCCACTAACAAAACGGCTGCTACCGTTTTTGGCGATGCCGAGATGTATAACTGCAACACTTCTCCCTTCTCGGGCCTGGCAATTGTGGGAAGAGATCTAAGATGATTCCTTACTACTTCCAAGGCATCACTTTGTTCTTTTCCCCACTCAAATGCCTTATTCTTTCTTAGTACCATAAAAAACGGAAGCGCCTTATCAACTGATTTGCTGATAAATCTGGTTAACCCTGCCATCCTGCCAGTTAATCTCTGTATATCACGAATGGTTTTTGGTTGTTTCATTTGAAGCACCGCAGTCACCTTATCTGGATTCGCATCTATTCCCCGTTCACTGACCATGAAGCCTAGAAACTTCCCTGATCTCACCCCAAAGACGCACTTCTCCGGATTCAACTTCATTTGATATTTCCTCAAAGTCTCAAATGTTTCTCTCAGATCTGCTATATGGTCTCCTTTTTCCTTACTCTTTACTATCGTATCATCCACATACACCTCAACATTCCGTCCCTTCTGCTTCTCAAAAATCTTGTCTACCAACTTCTGGTAGGTTGCCCCTGCATTTTTCAACCCAAACGGCATTGCCTTATAACAATATACACCAACATCTGTTATAAAAGCCATTTTATTCCTGTCAGCCTTATGCATGCTGACTTGATGATATCCTGAAAACGCATCCAGAAAACTGAGCATAGCATGACCAGAGGTTGAGTCTACCAGCCTGTCTATCCGGGGTAATGGGTAGCAATCCTTAGGGCAAACCTTATTTAGATCTGTAAAATCCACACACATTCGCCACTTCCCTGTCGGCTTTCTCACCATTACTATATTCGCCAACCACTCTGGGTATGTGCAAGGCTCAATGAACCCTGCCGCTAAGAGCTTATTTACCTCAGCCTGGATTGCTTCTATTTTCTCAGTTGAGAAATTGCGTTTCTTCTGCCTTATCGGTCTGAACTTTCTATTAACATTCAACTTGTGCTCCATCACTTCTGGATGTATTCCTGGCATCTCACTGGCCGAGAACGCAAAGACGTCGGCGTTCTCACGCAACAGGCTTATCAGGTTACACCTAGTATCCACATCCATATCAGCCCCAACCTTCACTGTTCTACTCGGGTTGCCTGGCTGCAATGCAACTTGGACGGTTTCTCCCCCCGGTAATGGCCTTGGTGTTTCCTCAGGTCTTGCATCAAAGTTTTTCATAGTTAAATCCTGAGCTGTCGGCTCATCTTCTCTTTTTGGGTTACACGGCACCGTAGCATTACCGACCGGATTCTTTAAAGCTGTCACATAACAGGCTTTTGACATAACTTGACCTCCATACACCTTCTCTACAACACCCAAGTTCGACACATAGGCTATTGCCAAATGGTAAGTTGACACAACAGCCTGCATGTCATGTATTATTGGTCTGCCGATGATTGCATTGTAGGCCGACTTAACATCCACCACCAGAAACTCTTCCATCAGATCTCTTGCCTGTAGCCCATCACCCATCCTTACCGGCAACACAATACTCCCTTCTGGCCTCACTGTCGACCCATTAAACCCAATCACAGGGTACGATACCGGCTTCAAGTATTGCCTTCCTATATTCATCTCATTAAAAGCTTGCATAAATAACACATTTGCTGAACTGCCTCCATCCACCAGCACTCTTTTGATGTCAGCCCCATTGATCTTGGTTATCAGGACTAATGGATCGTTGTGCAGGAATACTACACCTCGTGCATCTTCTTCCGTGAACACGACTTGGGGTATTGATGCCGGCCGAGGACGGTTGTCTACATCCAAAGCACAAACCAGATGACGGTGCTCCGCCAAATGCTTCTTTGCCCCACTAATCGTCCCTCCATGAATCGGTCCCCCCGTTATCACATCTACCCTTCCTGTAGATAACGGTGGTATTCCTGCATCCCCTTGTCAGACTATTCTTCCTTATGTCCTTTCAGGCCTTGCTTCTATCTGTTGCCTCTCAACTGCTTGTGCCGGTTGCTGATTCCTGCCTGCATTCAACCAGTATTGTGTTAAGTGCCCTTTTCTGATCAACTCCTCAATGTTGTCCTTCAATTGTGTACACTCCTCCGTATAATGTCCCACATCCCTATGGAACATACAATACTTCTTCACATCCCTTGGCCTTGCCTTCATGGGAATCGGCCTCGACCAATCTTCTCTGTTCTGGTTTACTGAGTAGATTGCCGCCCTTGGTGTATTCAAGGGAGTGTAGGTGCTATATCTCATTGGCAGCCTTGTCGGTCTGGAATCTTGCCGACTTCCCCCTCCCCTTCCTGGGGCAGGAGCTCTCGGCCTGCTTCCTCCAGACGAGGTCCCTTCATACTGACTTTGCCCCTTTCCGGAAACCACATGTCTGCTACTTGTCTTCATTAGCTCTTCACTCTTTATGTAATCATGAGCTTTGCTGAACGCCGCTGCCAATGTCGGCAGGTTCTTCCTTGTAAGATATCTTTTAAAATCCGAATCAACCAATCCATTCATTAAAGCCATCACAGCTATTTCCTGTTGCAATTTCGGAATGGTGTTTGCCTCATTGTTAAATCGCCTGATATAATCCCTCAAAGATTCATCCGGTTTCTGCTCCACAGCCATCAATTCTCCAGAAGTTCTCTGCCTTACACTGTTACTGACATACTGACCTACAAACGTCTCAGTCAATCTTTCAAAGCTGTCTACTGACCCAACTTCAAGGTTGTTAAACCAATCGGCTGCAGCCCCAATCAGAGTTGTCGGAAAGACTTTACACCAGACTGCATCCGAGTTAGTGTACAGCATCATGTGCCCCTCATAGGACGTTATGAATCTTGCCGGATCCCCTCTTCCATCATACCTACAAGTCGGCATTTTCACCTTTTCCATTGGCTGATCCAAGATGTGCTGGGCAAATGGGGATGCCCTTAACTGCACCACCGTGCGCACTGCTTGACCCTCTACTTGCGAACTTCTTTGCTGCTGAGTTCTGGAACTCACAACATGACTTGAGGAATGTTCATCCCGCCGTGATGTTGTATGCGATCTTACCGACGACTCATGTCGGGGTCTCCTCGACGGGTTCTCCAACTGATTGTGTTGTTCTTCCTGGTGTTGGTGCGATGTTCCTCTATCAGCATGAGCGGCCTCTCTTTCAGCCCGTGCCGCCTCAGCCTCCTTCCTCTTCCTACTCATTGCACTCATCACCCTTGCGGCCGTTTCCAACTCATCTGGAGTGAATGCCGCCATAGGATCCTCTGCCTCCCCTCCTCCTGCAGGGGGGGTTATCGGCACGTGGAACTGGTTACCCTCTAGGGTATGGGTTTCATCTACTATTTCCACCTGGGGTTGTCCTGCTGGTATTCCATTGTTTCCGGCCATGATTATTGTTGTTGTATGTATGTTTTGTGTGAGGTTCTTAGGCGATAGAAGTGATCAACTGTTTTCCCCTCCTTCTAGCGCCAAATTGTTTCAGTCTGATCCTGACTTCCCCAAGAATTCGGACCTGAGATCCTGATACTCCTATCGGCAAGCTGAGAACCTACACAATGAGAACAAGTTAGCTAACCCCGGGGTGATCCGGGGATAACCACTCCGATAATAAAGTCAGAGAGTGTTTAAGAGAAGAAGGTAAGTAAGAGAGAGAAAGTAGAGAGAGAGAGAGTAAGAAAGTGTCCTTCATGCCCCCATTAATGAGGTCTTACCTACTATTTATAATAGTTTACCTTGACAGGTGGCTCTCATCCATGTAGAGCCTTTTGTGCCAAGTGTCGAGCTTCTGTTGCCACGTGTTGAATTCCGGCGAGCCGACATGTCTTCTTTTTGGAACATATCAGCATCCTCTTATAATTATTGGAACCTGGTCACGCGCTTTCACAAGATATCGGTCATTCTCAGATATTGTCCCATACACACACTATCCGATCCCATTGGGTAGATGTAGTAGTCTCCTTTTCGGTAAAGTTCAACTCATCGTTGATGTAATAGGATCTAGGTTTTTTTTTTCTTTTTAATACTTTACATAATCCAATGTTTTTAGTTTTACTTGAAACCTATTGTAAGAAAACGTTAGTGTTAGGTGTGGCTCAATTTTTTTTGTGGAGTATTTGTGCATAATTTAAAAGCTTTCGGAAAAATCAAGTAAGTTAGGTATTGTTTGGTTGACATGGGAAATGAGTTTTCATAGGAATTATATTTCATGGAAAATAATTTCCCTAGCCCATTTCCTAGAAATTAACCTAAATAATTACTTATGTTTTATTAGTTAGTTTGATTATTTTTTATTTAAGTTAACTAATTTGGAGAAAGAAAGAAAAAGATTAAATTATTAGTGCTAATAATGCAAGCATGACCCACAATAATTGTGAGAAATGTGCCTTACCGGGAGGGCTTGGTAGTGAATTATCATGTTCTATGGGAATTGTAATTTCCCTCAGAAATTCTATTTCCCACAACTTAGTAATTTTGTGTCAACCAAACAACACACTCATATATCCTATTTCCTAGGAAATGAAATTTCCCATGTCTTTTACCTCCAACCAAACAACACCTTAGTAGTTAGTATTACTCATGATTTCTCTAGAATTACCTACTTAAGTGTGCTAGAGAATTCTTGCCATTGGAAGCAACTAGATATATGATCTATGAATATTCTAGAATATCATGGATATATACTAAAATGATGAAGGGAATTCATTCTAGAATATTCAAGCCATTTGTTACAACCTCTATCTACAACTATAAATATAAGTCATGGGCTTTTAATCAAGGTATACACACACAAGAAATTATACCTATACATAAGCCTTCCTACCCATTCATCCTCCAGTAAATTATCCACCTTTGTTGGGTGCTCGTTGTGGCATTTTTTTTTTTCTATTGAAGATTTTTCCCACATTAAATATATGTTTTTTTTTTATTTATACTATTTATCTTACCTTATTACTTTAATACATCATCAACCCTAATGGTTAGATATCATCAAATATGTTTAGAGATATACATAAATTTTAATGAATTGGCTTCAAGACTTGTCATTTATTCCTCTTAAATATACTCACAATAAGATTAAAGAGGGCGATTTAAATAAGATTAAAAGGTGTGAACTTCGCCCTATTACCCTAATAGTTAGATATCATAACGAACGCCAAATATCTTCATAGTCTGAAGTGCATCCTGTTGCATAAATGTGCATAGAGTTTACGACATCCAAGATAAAAGCTCCAATTTCCTGATCAATAAAAAAATTATGGGTATTAGAAACGAGCACTACCAATAAACATATCATTCACTACACTCAATGGCAAGTAGACCCTCCCTTATCGAGTATCTTGTAACTATAAATTTATTTTGACTTGAAATTTATAGCGACCAACTGTAACGTGGCCACTAACTTTATATAGTTCATCACTAGCAGTTATTTCATATCGCTCAAAAACAATTAGAATGTGAGTATTTGAATGTAAACCGGAGAAATCATCGGCCTATAAAATAGAAATCAGGAACAGTAGTGTGGAGCAATATATTTGATCTATACACTCGAATACAAGACTGCATTGCTAGTCAGATGTAGAGAAAAACATGTAGCAGATTATTTAGTACCTTCATTGCAAGTATCCCTAAAAAGCATGGTTTATCAAACAGATGAGCCAGCAATAAATGTTTCTGGTCACCTTGTAGATAACCAGAAGATTTAGTGAATATTTGGATTGTAGAACTCCACAATAATTATGTACTATGCTGCTATGCATACGTTTAATGATACATACGAAGTAAACCAACCTTCAAGAAATCTTTATCTTTCTCACTCATTTACGGAATATTGTGTTCTTAGTTGTACACTTCCTCAATAAACATCAAAAAGTATCTTATTTTGCGTTACAGAAAACCATGTTCCCCTCTTGGGTTTTTAACCTCTATAGAGAGTATCATTTTATTACCCCTACAAAATATTCATGAATTTGAATTCGTCGTTTATGTGAGTATGTAGTTTGTGTGAGGCAAATACGTAAGTGTAATTAGAAAGAATTATCTCATAAAGTAAATTTTGTGAAGGTAAATCTTGTTAGAATATCATGCATAGCAAGAGACCTTGTTTTTCAAAACCTAATTATTAGTTATAAATTAGTTTTAATTCAATTTAAATTCAAACATTGCAGGAGATCGATTAGAGAATAAGGGTCTGTTCTCATACAATTATTTTTAGTTCAGCTCTAATAAGTTCGGTTCAGTTCAGTTCAGCTCCTAATTTCCTTCTCTTATAAAATATTCATTTCAGTTTAGTTTAGTTCAGCTCTAATAGTTCAGTTCAGTTCAGTCAATGAGAACAAGCTCTAATTCATATATTTATTAAGGGTTTATAAAAGATAATTATTTATTTACCTGTTGCTAGGTATCAATTGAATTTGGAATTTGACCAAGGCAAAATTTTGCTTAGGATCGCTTGTGGTACGGTTGTGGTTTAACGTGTCTTGGAGTATGCTCCTGAGTGTTTATCTACAAAGACTCTTTAACATATGAGTAATAGACAGGGTAAAGTCGTATCCCCTAATCAAAAGAATTACCTAAGTCCTCTAACTAAAGTAGATAGGGAAGTAGGGTCGAATCCACAGGGAAACTGGTCTTTCTACTCCTAATTAATTAATATAATCTAAATTATTAAGGTAACCAATTTGTTGTGTTTAATATGAAACTATATTACGGAGATTAAGTTCAGGGAGAAAATCAATAATAAGAAGGCCTAGGGTCATAGGTTCGCCAATAATTAATATTCCGGGACAAAACATAACAATCAATTAATTAACATTGCACGGATAACATGATTAACAGGCTCTCGCAATTTATTAACCAACATAGATCTAACAGGCTCTCGCAATTTACTAGATCTAAGTTCCTATTGAAAATAGCCTTTAATATCAAATTAACATCTGCTCAATTCATCAATTCAATATTGCTAAACATTCACAATCAAATTACATCTGCTCGATTCATAATCTAATTGTAAAGAATTAAAACAATTCAATAAGAAATTGTCATGCAATATCAATAATCAATAATAACAAATTATCCCTTCATATTAATTATGGATCCCCATAAACCCTAGAATTAAACTACTCGGACATAATTAAATCTAAAACATGCAAAGAAATAAAGTAAGCCATAAGGAATTGAAAGGAAGAAATTACTGAAATTAATTGAAATAGAAATCGTACCAAGATGGCCGAATTACAAAGTAGTCAAGAACAAGAGTAAGGTAGAGAGAAAAGTCTAGAGAGAGAAAGTCTTAAGTAGAGAGAGAAAGTAAAAGGAAAAGAGTAAGTAATAAATTACAATTCTAAACGTACTTAAACGAAAATAATTAACAATCCTAATTAGAAACTAAGTGCCTCAACATCTCAGCTCCTCAGAAACACGCGCCCGATCGGGTTAAGGACCGCCCGATCGGGCGCGCCTTTATGCAGGTGCTCCTTGCTGCGCACCTCGCCCGATCGTGCTAGGCCTCGCACGATCGGGCGCGCCTAGCACACGAAGCTTGCCTTGCCCGATCGGGGCTATGCTTGCCCGATCGGGCCCTTGTGGCTCCTCGAGGTTTTGGACTTGCGATTGGGCTCGACTCCTCGGCCCAATCCGGATCTCCTCTTCGGGTCTTGAATACTCGGTCCAAACCTCGGTATTCCAAATACCGAGCCCTTAATCACCGGCTCGATGGCTCTAGCTGGCCTTGGGCTTCAACGACGGTCATGCTCCTCCAATGCTCGTAGTTGCTTCATAAAATCCCGGGAAAATGCTCCAAAGGTGCAATTCCCTACAAAACTCAACCACAACTACGAAAACACTAGAAAACGCATATTAGTAACAAAAGTGGTTCTAAAAAGCCAAAAACACTACTAATTATGACCAAGGGACGGGGGTAAAATACTATATAAAATGGACATATCAGTAATTTCAATAAAAATTTACACATTAATTATGACAGAACAATAATAATGATTACAACTACCGAAAAAGACTATTAACTAGTTAATACTCCCTCCGTTCCCTTTTGATAGTCTCTTATGGGCATTTTTCACGGGAATTAATTAACACAAATAAGAATAGTAAAAGTACATTGAAAAAGTAAATTGACATTGGGTATGCAAAAAAGTAGAGAGAAAAAGTAATAAAAATACATAGGAAAGTAAAATTTACATGAAAAATTTAAATATGCACAAATATTGTTGCAAATTGGAGGGAATTTTGGTAAAAAAAAATACTAATGGTTGTTGGAAAAAGCAAATGAGGTGAACATTTTGGGACTAAAATTTACCCATAAGGAACTATCAAAAGGGGACGAAGGAAGTACTTAGAAGATGTATCCAAATTAGGATTTTTCTTTACAATTACCGCCTACCATTGTTGTTGTTTTAGCAATAAACACTTTTTAAAAAAAAAAAAATATTACCACCTACTATTTTTTAAAATATCAAAACTTGAACTTCTCACCTACTTGGCTCTTAACTCAAATATGACATCATGTGGGGTCCACTAACTACCTTCCCACCCTTCCTTTCTTTCTCACCCGATTTCTCATTCGACTGTATTGTACTCCTCCCAAATTTGGGGAAAAGATTCAATTCGTGAAATAATTAACATTCATGAATATGTAATTAATTTGAAGTTTTTCCTCAATTTTGAGAGGAGTACAATATAGTTAGGGGGTATTTAGGGTGAGAAGGTGGTTAGTGGGCTCCAAATGATATCACACTTCAGTTCAGAGCCAAGTAGGTGGGAAGTTTTGATGTTTTAAAAATAGTTGGTGGTTAAAAAAATAAAAAAAAAATTAAAAAAAAAAACATTGTAGTTGGTAATTGCTAAAACAACAACAATTATAGGCGGTAATTGTCAAAAGAAAAGGTATTGAGTGTATACAAACGCACGAACTGTTTGGTGCGGGAGTGTAGACACCTAAATATGTCTCTCCAAAACCAAACCCGATGATGAACAACCTTTCACCGCCATTATTGGTCGGGTTGAGTATCTAATCTTTGGAGTGCTTAAATCCATGTTCAATTCAATACATTTTTTAAACCAACCCAATTTCTAGCCCACTTCCCCAAACGATAATTTATTTTCCTCTTTTCGTGCCTTTAAACCCAAAATAATTCATTTCGTGTCCTTTAAAAAAATTCATTTCGTGTCCTTTTTATAACAACGTTAATCTCAATTTATTTTGGTCCATAATCTGGGTCCAATGATTTAATATTTATATGGGGCTTGAAAAGAGTTTTCCAACGATATATTATAAGCCCAAATCCGAGTTATAGCGAATAGGCCAAAATACTAAACTTAGTCCACACCGAATATAAGCCCACCTTACCTACGACCCAATGATCATGTGGAGGGTCCAAAGGCTTTAATCCCATTGCTAAACCAATTAAGATTAATTAGAAGCTTCTATAAGTTTCTAAAAGATATAAATTATCCTTTTTGTAAAGATAAGATTAAAGAGTTTGAAATTGAATAAAACTCTTCTTTTTGAAAAACCTAATTCTATTCGAATTGAAAGACGTTCAAAGATAATTAGATATTATTTTTGTGCTTCATAGTTTTTATCTAAGTTTTATATGGTTGGATAGCCCTTGAAATTATCTTTCCATGATATATTATAATATTAATTCCGAGCTATAACAAAAAAGATGTAAACGAAATATCAAACTCTATCTAAAACTGACACCGTCTCACTATTTCGGCCATATCTTTTATTCTACAAAAGATTTTAATCTGATTCTAATTGGGTTAGAAAGTAGACTTTAATAGATTTCCAAATACATATTATTTATCTGATTCGGCTTCTGGATCAAAAGATATGATAAAAACAAAAATCGCAAAAAGTGTTGTCTATCAAGTTTTATTCCGATTAAATTTGGATTTTATCTTGATTCTTTGACCCTTCTTTTTTCTCTATAAATAGAGATCATATCACCCCTTTTTCAATCATTAACAAGCTTGATCACTAAATAATTCTCTCTTCTCCCTCTTTAACCTAATTTCTAGCCTCCTTATTCTTCCATAATACTTCCCTTAAGCACTCCAAGAAGTCCATACAACACCCAAGGTTTCATCCGGAAACCAAGGCGTGAAAGGTATAATTAACTAAGGGTTGGACCAAATCAACTCTACTTTTTATCTAAATTAATTTCCATTTAATTTATTATTTATTGAAGAACTAACAATTTATTCATGATGTAGCAATGCAAGAAAACGCGGAATGTGAGTAATTAATTAATTTAATAACTTATTTTATTTTAATATTGCTAATGTCATGATTAGGGTTATTATTTGATTTGACTAACGATATTATTGTTGAATTGCTTCCAATATTAATGTTGATCCTATTATTTATTTATGAACACCATATCGCATGTTAAAGGGAATATGTAATTGAAAATCACGCCTAATAAGATAATTTGGACAACCGGTTTAGGTTCCTCTTTAATTTTGTTATTTAATCAAGTGATCACAATATTATAGAGTTATATGTTGCATTAATATTCAATCAATTTAGCCTAATAATAGTTTAGAGCAAATTGAATCTTTGTTTGCATGTCTTTGAGATTGCAGGAATCACTTTTCACTATAAGAATCGAGTAGACGCCAATACGGGCGAATGTGACTTCATGACTCACTTCTTACCATCATCGCCGATCCTCCTTTCGTGGTTTTGAACCATATGGTATTAGTAATGTCATGGATTATGAATGGGGTGTAACCTTCACGGATCAATTGTTGTTGCCTATCGTTGTCCCTTAATTGTGGTTGTCTATAATGATCCGTGAACGGTTTACAAGGTCCTTTAAAACTTGTTGGCGGCTCCCTGCTTTGCTTTGTCCCTAATTATAATGTCAATTCCCACTTCCTAAGAGTTCCAAGCATAACACATGCTTTACGTAGGCGCACTTTGAAAGACGCCTACAGGGAGGCTTGGCTGATATATTTTACTCGGTGGCTGATATGTTTCATGTGTTGGCTGATATGTTTCATTTGTTGGCTGATATGGTTTTTGTGTTGGCTAATTTATTCTTTCTGTTTGTTGGTATGTTTTTTTTCCCCTTTTGTTGGCTGATATCAGACATAATTTAGCTTATATGTTTCTTTAGTTGTCTGATATATTTATTTGGTTGGCTGATATGTATATATTAATTGTTGGCTTATATGTTTTATCTTGTTAGCTAATATGTTTATTTTGTTGGCTAGCTTAACAGTTGCTTTTGTTTGCTAATTTCATCCTTTCGTTGGCTGAAACGCTTCATTTGTTGGCTGATATGTTCCTTTTGTTGGTTGATATGTATCTTTTGTTGGATGATATGTTCCTTTTGTTGGCTTATATGAATCTATTGTTGGCTGATATATTCCTCTGGTTAATTGGCTGATACGTTTTTATTAATGTTTGATATGTCCCTAATGTTGACTGATATCAGAAATTGCAGCCCAAGCGAACTCCACTAACCAGCCGCTGCTACATAGGGTTTAAATCGTCGATCGTCATATTGTCATCCACCATTGCTGTCAAAGTCGTTGTCGTCTTCATCGTCAATGTCGTATTTGGGTCTTCGGATGCACAAACTCTTGGGTGCGAGTGGACGCACCCAATAGTTTGCGTTGGTAAAATTAAAAATCCTTCAAATTAAGCTAATCAAGGATGCTTAAAAAAATTAATATACTTATAACTATTCTAGGCTTATATATGCTTGATGAGTAGGTCGAAGGAAATTGAAAACTAAGGTATACTATCCATGCTTGGGGCAAGGCCTCTATCTCTTAGATAAGGCAATTGAATCCTAGCTAGGGCAAAAATTTCCTAGACAACTTAAAGCATTCATAAGCTTTTCTTTCTTAGTCTTATGGCATATCGATAAAAAGCTTTTGAACTTAATTTTCATTTTTAAGTAGAATCACCTTAAAATAGTTTGTAACAATGAACATATCACTATCAAAAGTTGAACCACCAACTCATGATCAAATTTCAGTTCATAATTTCACCCTTAGCTTGCTTCTACGTTTTCATGTCCGACCATAAAATGTAATCTCAAGACACAAATGTCACCCTTATTAACCTAAGCCACATAGCAAAGTAGATTAGAATAACACTTTGAAGTTATATAGTTTGAGACAAGCAACATGTATAAATCGTATCAAATGTCTGTATTCATTCCATTACTTCATATATGTTCCCTCGTCATCACTTAGACATTGTTTAGTTGGCTAAATTTCTTATGACTTATGAGCATTCAAAATTCCCATAAATTTTATTTCCAACTTCTTGTTTGGTTGATACAAAAAATAAAAATTGGGGACAATTACATTTTAAGGGAATTTGACTTCATTCTCACAAAACTTGGGAAATTACTTACCTTACTCTCACTTAGTAAGTTAAAATTCCTATGAAAGTTTACTTCCTTCAGTATTAACCAAACAAATTTATTGAATTTCCATGTTTTTGATGATGGAATTTGATTCATACAAATTGAAATTTCAAAAGAATTGCACTTTGCTAATGAACCAATTCAACCAAATGACCCCTTATTTTCGAATTTATTATATACGAAGTATGTGAATTTCTTTATCACTAAGCTAGCTAGTTCCTTATAGTTGCATGAAAGAAATTATCTAAAATCAATGAAGATAATCTTGAGTACTCCGTACCTCAATTGTTATCCAACCAAAAACTCACTTTAAGGCAGCTTTAGTTTCATGTATATCGCTAAGAACTAAAATATGAAGTACTTGTATAAGTTAAAAGCATATAATAAAAGACTAATGAAAAGCTTACATAAAGTCTTAAAGTATTAGTCCTTATTTATGGGGCTGGAAAGTACAAATTAATTAAAAATATAGTTAGAAAGCAAGTACTCGTATGTAAAGATAATAATAGTGATTTGTAACAAAAGCACAAAGATTACGTACAATGTAGGCGTACCATGTATGTGTTCATCCAACAGCCTGCAAATATCTCATACGCGGCATACTATATATATATATATTAGTATTTTTTTTTCAAATCTAAGCTACAGTAGCTTTCTTTCTTGCTTAACATTGAATTTGAAAGCTAACTTAGCTGTTAACATAATTAATTATAAATTTTGATTACATACTTCGTATTTGGGGTTCAAATCTTAGGAACATATTTAAAAAGTGTTAAAAAATTATACATGTACTTGTACTTGTGCAACCCCAATCATGTATGCAGGTTGTTAGATACAAGTACATTTTATTGTGAGTACGCGTAAATGTTAGAAATCTTAGAATATGATTTGAATTGATTAGCCCTCTTCGACAACTATAACGTATATGACTAGCAGACAAGGGTGTTGCTAAGCTAACCAGTTCACGAGATAGGGTCCAAAGAGGGTGTGCCCTGCTGGTTTGAGGGTTCGGGGCGACGCCCCCCAAAATTTCCGATAGCTATTTTGTTTTTTTTTTTGTTTTTTTTTTTTTCTCCCTGATTTTGGGCCTATTTCGGCTTATTCAATTTCCTTTTAGGTTATGAGAGTTAAACATAAACTCCCTTACGGTTAAACATAATCATTATTCTATAACCTGTAATTTTCAAGATTAATAAAAACTTTCCTCTCGTCCATCCCTATGTAGCTAAATCATTGTTAGTAAACTAATTGTTGATTTTTAAAATCTTGCACTTGCACGTTGCACCCATTATAACAATGTATCTATGCATTTTTCTTTTTCTATATAACTAGGGTGGCTAACGCGCACGCGATGTGTGTGCCATAGTTAGTCAATTCTGGGGAGTTCTTTCAGTCGTTGACAACATAATAAGGAAAAAAATGTAAACAAATATTTTTAGGGGTAAAGATGTTCGCACACTATTTTTAAGAATTTAAATAGACGACAATTAACGTTAATGAGGATAAATAAATAAATAAACATTTTAGAGGGTATATATATTTTATTGTTATGTCCAGATACTATTCATAAGAGTTAAATCATTAAATCACACAAGGAAGAGCTTAGAGACAATTAACATCATATCAATAGGACATATATAGGTAAACAAATATTTTAAGAATCTAATTGTCTTCACACTGTTCATAAGTGTTTTCTAAGCTCGTAGAGTACTTTTTAAAAGGTAGGGATACTTCATATTTTAAAATTTCTTATTTTCTATATATAATAATGGCTTAATCTATTTATTTCTTTATTAGTACTAATTTTTTTAATTTTTACACTTGTGAAAATAGAGAAATGTACAATTTAAGACATGGCTTGTAAACCATAAAAATTTGAATGGGATAAAGATAAAATAGAGATAGAGGGACAGTACTCTAGAGTATAGGTGTCAATTCGGGTGTTTGGATTGAATTTGGTGACTTTAGGTCGGGTTGAGTCTATTTTTAAATTTAAGTTTTGTTAAATTATTGTATCCACTCAAATCGAAATTTGAATTGGATATTTTTCAGGTTAATTTTTACTCGGGTTAAATTATTGTAACCCTCTAATCTTTTACAACCTTATGGAGGACAGGAGGAGGCAAAATGAGGAGGTTACGAAAAAGAGGGGCACTTTTCCTTTTAGGCGTGTAGCACTTTTGGATATCACCGCACTCGGTCTCTTCATGCCATACAAGTTTTACAATTTCATTTTCCAAATTTTGTACTTGTCATTTTAATTATTATTCTTCATTTTCCTTTGTATAATTAGTCATTATTTTCTCTGTAAATTGTACAACTTGAAAAAAAAATGTTTATAAAAAAATAATAAATAAAATAAATCTTCCCCATCTAATCACTCTGAAATTCTTTTGTTAAGCTTTACCAATTAGCTAGTTTTTCAATTTGATTTTCAAGTGCAATGCAATGTGCTTATGTAAGAATATGTACAGATATTTGAAGTGTATAAGTACTTTGTAATAAGCGTAATAACTTCGAAGAATTACGTAGATTGAAAAAAAAAATGTAGCTATTATTAACCTCATGATGAAGGAGTAGTTTCTATTATTCTACACCCGAGTGTAATTTTACAGCGGAATATGCACACAAAATAAAAGCTTCTTAGAATTTTAAGTTGGATGATATTAGTAGTGCATGATAATAAAATGCATGTTTATAGAAGAGATCAAAGAGAATTTGACACTGAAAAATAAAATAAATGAAGTACTTATTTTTATTAGTTAAATCTACACTTATTTCATAATAATACACGGCTATAAACAATTAAACGTACACAAGCAGTACTATCAGTAGAAACTAAACTAGTTGGAGTAACAATAATTAAGAAAATATTAAGGAGTTAAAGAAGTAAAATCACCACTAAACAACTAATAAACAACAGCTCCAGGATCAGCACGACGAGACTCATAAAACCTAGCTATAAAAGCAGAGGCACGATGATCGATCCCAGGTTCACCAACCCAGTACCCTCTATCTTCATCACTTGCATATATTCTTCTACTATAAACTGGTTGTTCATCCCATGACTCGTCTCTTCCTCCTGAACAACATGACCTAAATATGTCGAAAAACGATGACTTCCTTTGCCTTCCCATTACAATTATAATTACTTCTCGGCGAAGAAATAACAATGAAGAAAATATTGTAGGGTTTTTGAGAAATGAAGGTTTTTTGCTTAGTAAAAGCTTAAGATGATAGGGAGAGAAATAGGAAGGGGTATTTATATAGCAATTGTATGGACCATGTGATATGAAAAGACTTATGGTAAAAAAAATTAAGGGAGAATAAGTGTTTTAGTCCCTTGCTTTCATTCTAAATTGACCCACCTAAAAAAGTTGTGTTTTTTTTTTTAGGTTGTAAGTTCTCTCCCTAAGTTTATGCAGGCATTTTGTATTGGGTTAGAATTCTTTTGAGAAAAATATTCTTGTTAGGGGAACTTTATTTCTTTGATGAAAGGTGGATCCTTCAACCTAACAACTTTGAAATTTGGTAGTACCATTGTGTACCATATACACTGCCTACAGCTTACTTGCATCTCTGTCGCCTAACTTTATAAATTTGTTTGATATGATGATTATTTATTATGTGTTGTACATGTGTACGTACGCGTGGATGGGTCATGGTCTCGTGGATACTAATATAATGGAAAATTTGCGAGGAAGGTCCTTTTAAGTGGTCGACCTTGTGAGAAAGGCCCTTTTTTAAAAAAAAAAAGGTGGCACAAAAGGTCCTTATATCATGTTTGGGTTGTGAGGAGGGTCCTTTGACTATTTTCCGGCATTGACTTTTCTATTTTCCGGCCAAAAAAAGCCACATCTAGGTTCTCTTTTTTCTCCCTCCTCTTTTCCCTTGTTTTCCCCTTTTTTTCCCCTATTAAACCCTAATTTCTGAAAACAATTAACACAAAAACATCAATTGTAATCCCGTAAATTAAAATTGAAGGCTATTCAAAGTAATTCAAGGCTAATCCTCCCCACAATGAGAGAAAATAGGGAAAAAAGGGAACTTAATAAGTCACATGCTTTACACGTGGCTTTTTTTGGCCGGAAAATAGAAAAGTCATCGGCGGAAAATGGTCAAAGGACCCTCCTCACAACCCAAACATGATATAAGGACCTTTTGTACCACTTTTTTTTATAAAAGGGCCTTTCTCACAAGGTTGACCACTTAAAAGGACCTTTCTCGCAAATTTTCCTAAGCACCTTTCTCGCAAATTTTCCTAATATAAATGTGTTATTTAGTTACAGTTTTGGGGTGGTATTGTACAAGACTACAAGACTTGCAATTAAATTTTGTCGTTCTTTTTAGGAACCTTCTTTTTACACCTTCTTCGCGAAGAATAAATAGAAAAAATGTTTCATATGTGTATATGATGTACTCCGTATTTAGTTTTCATTTTCCTTTTACAAAGTAATTTACTAATTTATAGGATATCCTTGCTCCTGTAAGAAAAATAAATTGAGAACCATATCATAAGAAGTATGTAGTTGGGCTTTGTTATATGCTTTGTCATACATATTTGGATCACATCACCCACAAAGACATTTACACACACACACTCAAAGGTAGGGGTCGGCATAAAACCTATATTATTGACAAGGCATATGTCGACAGATTTGTGTTAATTGTATAGTGGTAAGTAATTTATTACTACGTATTAGGTTTCAAAAAAAAAAAAGAAAAAGTAACTTATAATTAACATTATTATTTTGACAACCAAGAAAAAAGAAAGTAACTTATTATTTACCATTCAATTGATTTTAGCTGTTTAGTGATTGTTTTGAGCAGTCGATAAAAACAGGAATTCTTGTAGTGGTTCGTAGCTAATTATAAACAAAGATTACGCTTTAGTATGGTCGGGGTAACCTTTATTTGTTTTGCTCTTAATCATTTAGTGACAAACAATTCAATATACCATTAATCCTCTCTAATACTTTAGAATATAAAGATATTATTGAACAATAAAATACATATTTTTATAAGAATTCATGTAATAAGTGCATCTCTAGGGCACCAAATCTCCACCAATTGAGCCAATAATTATTCTCACAATCTCTCAAGGCATCGAATTAAGATTAAGAGCCATCTAATAATTAAACCATGCATGCTTCACACCCCAGGCCAGGCCGTACAATATACCCAATCTCTAAACGATTTCAAGCTTTGTGCAAGGCATCATCCACACCATTTTTCACATCCACCACGAAGATTAAACCATCAAGTACAGGGTGATCGATGAGCTAGAGATTGTTGCACACTTGCACGCAAGACGCAATATGCAGCCAAGCTAATACGCGTACATGCCTTCGCTGTTGCACGACATTAGACCTTGATGAATTTTCGTGCATGCCCTCCTTCTCGTGTTCTACTACAATACATAGACGAGCAAGTGAGCAACATCATATCCTCCATTATGATATAGAAGAATGCATTTTGCGCTATGATGACCTCAACTTCTAAATTCTCATCATCGAGAAGCCGTGATTCAAAGTCTATAAAATAGCTAGCCATGTATACGTATATAAGTTATTGTGGCACTCACTTACGAGTATTCGGTAGGTTCTCATGCACTTCAAATAGCATCACCTTAAGCTAGATTAATGTATAAAAATTCAACAAGTTGATAATTTTGTAGCTTATTATTGTTGTGAATTGATAACACCTATAAACCATATTAGTTTTTCTAATGCAACTAATGACTACCAACAATGGAATTGTATTCCTCTATATTATATTATTGTGTATGTACTTTTATTTTTTTGACAATATATTCTTGTTCTACTCTTTATCTCACAATTTTGGTTTCTGTGATCATATAATTTTGTATAAATGTCCTTCAATATCACGTGTATATATATATATATATATATATATATATATATATATATATATATATATATATATATATATATATATATATATATATATATATATATATATATATATATATATATATATATATATGTATGTATGTATGTATGTATGTATGTATGTATGTATGTATGTATGTATGTATGTATGTATGTATGTATGTATGTATGTATGTATGTATGTATGTAGGCTATTAGCTACATAGTACTCTTATTATTCCATATGAAAAATAAAAATAAGGGTTTGTTCTCTTCAGATTATTTTCAGTTCAGTTCAATTTAGTTCTTAATTTCCTTCTCTCATAAAATATTCAGTTCAGTTCTGTTCAACTCCAATAAGTTCAGTTCAGTTCAGTTCAGTCAATCAGAACAGGCCTAAGTTATGAAAATGCAGCTATATATCAAAGTTGCTCTTGTATTTCAAATATGAAAGCATCTTCTAATGCTAGCTAGAAATGCATGATAAGTAATAGACAGTTTGTAAACCTATGATCCTTCTAGTGTAGTATTAAATTAGGTGAATACAAGAAAGTATTGTGTAAGTTCAAACTCAACGTGAAACAGAACATTAATAAGTTATATTATTGGACATTTCATATGATTTTTTGGACATAATTACTTTTGAAATTTAGATATAAATTTTTGGACAATTCATACTTCGCATACTCAATATCACACAAATCTAAGTGTTATATACTAATACTCATTTGTCACATGAAGCGAAGCTCTATACATACCATTTATTATAATTGCCAACTTTTAGGGCCTGTTCACATTTACTAAACTGAGCTGAATTGAACTGATTTGAGCTGAACTAAACTGAACTGAACTGAACTGAAATGAATATTTTATGAGAGAGGAAAATTAGGAGCTGAACTGAACTGAACTGATCGAAGCTGAACTGAACTGAAATGAATATTTTATGAGAGAGGAAATTAGGAGCTAAACTGAACTGAACTGATCGAAGCTGAACTGAACTGATTAGAGCTGAACTGAACTGAACTGAAATTAAGTAAATATGAACAGGCCCTTATACTAATTAATTTAACGATGCAAATGAGTGTTAAGTTATATTGTCAATTAAGCTTATTGCCTACTTTGTCTCTCACGCCAATTTGTTTAGATTATATGTGTAATTGATATTCTAAATAAATAATAATAGTGGAGATTATTTATGTAAAACTTTCTTAATTTAAAACATTGATATCAAAAGTAATTGAGATAAGTTTTGTTAATTAATTCAATACAAACAGATCGATCCTAGATCTACAATAATGATGTTAACAATTAAAGCTTTATAAGTTCACCATCACATAAAGTCAAATAAAACCTTTTTTTTAAGAAAAATAGAAAGTTGATGAAATAACACCTAGCTAATTATAGTTTTGCGGCTATAATATTTAAGCATGCATGATTATAGGTGCTCCATGCATGATGTAAATCTCGTACAATGCAAAAAAAATTATAATAACTTAATATTATTAATTAATTATTACTTGTAAAATTAATTTGGTGTATGTAAAATACATTATAGTTAGATGCTAATAACTAAGGCTTCATAGCATGCATGCTAGCGGCTTCACACGAAAATTCCAAACCTTGCTTTCTTCTTTAAGCTAGCTAGCTGCTACTAACTTGCTTTCTTCCTTTTTCAGATTTCTCTTCAATTCAATTAATAATTAACCCTTTTTCCTAATTAAAAATTAACCTTTTTCCAATTATTAATTAACTTTTTAATTTCTTTAATTACTAATAATAATTGGGTTCCAACATTTTGAATGTTCAAAGAAACTCTCGACTCTTCTAGGAGCAGTGCCTTCAAGCTGTCTACCTTTTAGGCATCTAAAAAAGAAAAGCATAGGCAATATTTATGTAACTTTGGATCATATAATAAAAATATATAATTATTATAAATTTGGGAATTCTACCAAAGTTTGGAATGACACATAAAATTATTGATGTACTTGAAATCACGGAAAGGCATATCTCTCTTTTTGCCCTTTATTAGTTTGTTTGTTTTACTGATTCTTTATTTTTTATATTTCATTATTGTAGATATGTTTTCCTCATATGATTTGAATTTCTTATGGGATCATGAAGCCACTTCTTAAGCAATATCCCTTTTTGTTGTTTAGATGATTATAATATGATTCTAAAATCAAAAGATTGTTGCTTTTTATGCATCATATTAGTAATAATTAGTGGCGGAGCCAGATTTATTGTCAATTAAGTGATTTCAAATATTATAACCCGAGTTCATTTTTTAATTGTCAAAGTGTTAGAAGATAAATTTACATAAAGAAAAATAATTTTACTCGAAGTGCTCTTGCTCTTCACCTTGCACAAATAATTTAAGTTTAGTTAAGGTAATTTTATTTCAATAAATATTAATTAAGTCAATAATATTGAATTAAGTGAAATAAAAATTAAATTTTAATCAGTAAATATCGATCACTTTATAACAAATATAATGTACTAGTAATTTATATAAATATGTTTAATCTTTTAAAATAACAGCAAAAGAAAATAATTTAATCTCTGTAAAAACATAATTAAATTTAATACATAAGTAAAATAATTAAGTTCAACAAAAATAGTTTAAACTCTATAAGGGTCTAGCTAATAATAAGTGTGTTCAAGTGAACTAACTTGCTTTAATTTGGCTTCGCAAATGGTCTTGTTTACATACTTTTTCACTCTATTTTTATCGATTGAAATTATGTGTATGTTATTGTTTATATCTAATTTTATTTATTTAAATTAATTTTTATTAAAAAATTTTAATACGTAGAAATTTTTGTAGATTAACTAAGGTCTTTATTGTATCCCAAAAAAAAAAAAAAAAAATTAAACTAGTGCTTTAATTTCATAGTAGTTTACTAAATTTAATTTACTACTATGTAAAACTAATATTTAATTAATTTAAATTGTTTTATTGATTGTTTTGTTTTTTCTCAATATTTTTGTAAGCTGGATTAATAAGACGACCTTAGCTTGTTCACTTCACCTTAAGAAAATAATATTATGTAAAACTAATTTCACTTCAGTAAATATAAGTTTATTTTAATAAAAATTATTTTATTTCAGTAAAAATAAGTTCAATTTAGTAAGAATTAGTAACTTTAAAGAAAAAATAAAATAGACAATCAGTAAAATAATTTTAATTCAATAAAAATATTTTCAGTTCAGTAAAAAAAAAGTTAATTTCAGCAAAAATAATCCAGTCCAGTAAAAATTAATTATGTTCAGTAGTGAAGTGAACGAGGCCTAAATAAAATTAAGGGACTGTTCACATTTACTGATTGGAGTTGAATTGAACTGAACTGAACTCAACTTATTGGAGCTAAACTGAACTGAATAGAGCTAAAATGAATATTCTCAAGGAAATTAGGAGATGAACTGAAGTGAACTGAATTGATTGGAGCTGAACTAAAATGATTGAAACTTAAATGAATTGAATTGAATTGAACTGAAATTAAAGTAAATTGAACAGACCCTAAGTATACATTTATCAAACTAATAAAAATACATTGATATTTCAAATGAATGATGGTTTTCTCACAATTCTGTTGAAGTTCTATTTATTCATCACTTTGTATCTTTCCCCTTTAAGGCTTTAAGTAATATTATTTACAAGTTAATGTTTTTTGACCCACATTGTATGCCCTATGTATAGTACTCGTATAATTAACAAACCAAGTGGCAAGTGGTACTTAAAAGTTATACTCTTGTGCGCTCATCTAACATACCTAATACAATAAATTGTGTATCTACAATAAATGAGTACGTAGAAATTAATTAATCGGATTATTGGAGAGAATAATACCTAATACTTCTTATAATTTATAAAATATTAAAAGGTTAGTGAAGTGGTCGAAAGTAGAATACTACGGTCTATGGAACCAAGCTAAGCACTAGAGGCATGCAGCATAATTTGAAGGAACTTAGTTAGGCGATAACCTTGATCTAGAATTGTTTAAATACATAATTACTACGACCAAGACGATCTTCTACTTAGTTTATTTCCACATAAATTTAATATTTTAGGGCTTGTTTGGCATTGTTTTTCGTTTTTAGTTTTCTGTTTTTTTGAAAACAAAAAACCAAAAACAGGAAACAAGAAAAAGGTGTTTTCACTTTTTTGTTGCCAGTTTTCAAAATTATCATAATTTTAATAAATTTGACTATTTTTTTATTTATTATATGACATATATCATATGATTTTGAAATATAAAAAACCAAAAAACAGAAAACCACAATGATGTCAAACGAACCCTTAGTTAATTTTTGTTAGATTAGTTGTAGTATGCGTGGTACCTTTATTACCATGTTCAACACTTGCCTAATTGCATTGACTGACTAGGTCAAATGAATATAACTTTGGTCAGATTTATCACATGTTAAAACCTTTAACGATAATTCCAAGTATTTATTTATTAGTTATATACCGAATTCATAGTATAGCCGTAAAGAGTTTGGGAAGTAATAATATAAACAAATATTTTATACTATTGGATAACTTAGCATACTAAGTTTGCCTAATTGTATTTGTTAATACTACGTAATTGGTAAGCACCTACGACCAAATTAAAGATGAATACTCAGCATCTTATTTAAATACATGTATATAATAAGTAGATTCATGTATATCTTTCATCGTTAGCGCTGTAATAAAATTATGAAATGCAAGCATGCAATGTTTGGTGTAGATTTGGTGACTTGGTAGGTTTATATTGTGACATGCATGTAGGTTACATGCTCGAATCCTACCTCTTGATTGTAAGATTATTATGTGATAGGGTGACACTTTTTCCTCTTGTGTTCTAAAAAATTGTTCGACTAATGTTAGATTGACTGATATGTAATTCCGTATGGGGTAAGGTTCGATCATCTCAATAATCATTCATCTTACCTAAAAAAACTATTATCAAATTTATTAAACTTTTCAATTATATAGATAATAAGAAGTTTTCTCTTAAGAGAGATGTTAAAAATCGATATATACATTTTTAATTGATCTATGGCGTAGGTAAAAATCAACATCTAAAGATCAAAATAAATCCACATCTACTTGTATCTTTTAAGTCTGCTTTGATGACCGAAGTTTAATTTAATCGATATTTGTATGCTAATTTATACAAAGATACATTTAAAGGGTGATCATTTTATATTTGTCTTAAAAAATATTTTACGGGAGGAAAAAAAAAAGTATAATCTAGTTTGGTCAAAAATTTGAGTATGATATATGTTCCGATATATTTTTACAAGTGAAGCGCATGTAGCCTTATCGATGTTAATATGTTACTCAATCTCCTTCCATAACTTTTTCATAATAAATCCATTATTGTCATTGCTTCTAATATTATTGTCTATCAAATAGACACATTTAAGTAAATCTTTTAATGTCATCATATATACAATGTTCACCAAAAAACAATGTCATGATACAATTCGATCTAACCCTAAAGCAAAATTATGCTTTACCCTCAATTTGCCGAATATATATAGCCTAATGATTCCGATCCCTTTGATGTGCAGCATGTATTATGTGAACCAAATTACAATTTTAACCATTTTTTTTAAACAACAATTTTAACCATTTCAATATGGTGGATGGACATTTGATTTAGGGATCGATGTTGTAATACGTACATTTGTATACTTCGTCTCCTAATAACTTTTAATTGAAGATTATAAAATCCAATTCAATATAGTTTTAAGTTTGTAATCTCATAGTTATAAGCCCATATAATTGAGGTCAAATTCAAAAATATATTCACTATCCGAAATTAACACATCTTCAGCATAGCCATTTACGCGGTCTTTATTAAGGATATAATATGGTATCATGTAGAAGTTTAAAAAATGAAATAAGTTAAAGTAGTTTCATGTAGTCGAACAAACTAAATCAAAAAAAGTTGTGGCCCATGAGAAAACCCACATGTGAGTGGAAGTGTTGTTCCACAATCACATTGAAAGAATATATAAAAAAGAAGAGAAATACTGGGATGTGTATCCCACATTGAAGAAAAGAAAAAGTCGTGTCCATTTTATAAGGCTAAGGGGCTACTCCGCTTATTAAATGGTTATGAGGTGGAGCCTCATTGGTTGTATAAAGTGAGCACTTGTGACGGATGTGGCCCAAGCCCATTTATAAATATATTACATTATTTCATCTGTTATATATAACAAAAAATTTTACTATTTATAATGATCATAAGTAGGAAGTAAAAGTAAAATACTAGACAATTTAGGGTTGGTTTTTGCATCCATAATTTGAACCTCGATCATATGAATACTCATTTTTATTTATTCATTACAAATAACAATGTCAATATCTCTTAATTGTGCATGAAAGAAACACCCCCTATTTTCCAAAAACAAAAAAGAAAGAATGAAATCGATCACTAGGACAAGATGAAGTAATGCAGCTTTAAGAGTTCAATAGCTTGCACATCAAACCAAAACCCAAAAGAAGAAATGATCACATACAATAAATATAATAAACCTTCTAAAAATGCCATGCAATAAAATAATGTACTATAATATTGCCTTCTATTTTCTTAGGTTTGCTTAGTAGCATGAAACCTTTTAATAAAGGCTGAAGCCTTCCAATCTATGCCGGGTTCAGCCACCCATATAAAGCCACCATCATCGGTCGTTCTTGACCGTGTAATACTCATAGCCTCATCCCCGGACTCATCCGATGTAGACATGTTGTGACTCCTCCCAATCCAACGACCTCTAACGAAGTTAAAGAAGAAAAACAAACATGAATACTTAGCCCTCCCACGCCTATTGTTGCCCATATTACTAAGTATAATCACGTATTAACCGTTTAATTCTCTCTTTCTCTCGTATTTATACTACGATCTACTATACAAGTTTAAGTAACCCTTAAGAGAGTTAATCAAAGACTAATACATACACAAGAAAGGAAGGAACATTTTGGGTTTTGGTCCTAGTGTCTACTAGTCTTATATAAAAGATAGGTTTAAGCACTTTTTAATGTGTAAGGACAATATTATTAAATAGTATTGGATGCCCTTAAGCTAAGTTTTAGCAGTAGAATCTTTTTTCTTGTTGACAAAGTTAATTATTAAGACCGATTATAGATGGCATAACTCAAAGGAAAGATATAAAGATAGTCTTGTCGAGTGCTAGACCACATGCATTTGGCCCAAATAGATCGTGGGTTTAATGACTTTAATCTACTTGTTCTATGATTTCTATCAATCATCATCAATAACATAATACTAAAATAGATACCGAAAATGACACATGTCACTTCCTAGTGCTGTTTTTTTCCTTCAGAACTCCCCTCTCCCTTATTAGCAAAAAATATTTTATTTTTGGAATATTTGTATAATGAAACTATATTAATATTCGTAATCTTATATAGTACAATATATCTTTATGATGATTGTATTCCTATTTATTTCATGTTCTAATTACTTAGAATAATTACACTATATTTTAAGACCTTTAATTATGGGTGAATATGTTATTATTTAGAATGTTGAAATATGGTGGAGAGTATAAATTAACGAAGTCAAAAATACAATATGAACATCCAAGTTGTCATTATATATACAGTTGTACAACAGTGGGGTTCAATTGGAAAAAAATAAATAATGTGGTGCTGATTTAAAATCTTATATGAACCAATAGTAATTTAATTAGTTTTCTGTTAAATATTTGTGTAATAATTTACCAACTTATATCTTTTTTTTCTCCTTCAAAAAATCTATTAACTATTACTAAAACAGGTCATGCTTGCATCAATTATTATGGACATATGACAAGCTCATTAAAAAATTCCCGCCAATACAATATATGATGTCAGCTTTTAGTGTTTTTTTTTATAATAATTATTCTACATAGCTTATTTTTTGAAAGTTTTTTTTTTAACTAAACTAATTCATTAATAAAAATCGATACGACAACTACATTGTATAATTTTATTGGAAATAACATGCATTATTAAATTAATATAATGTATACTATTTTTAAATATTTTCAACACAACTAATCAACAATAATAGTTGTTCAAAAAAAAAAAAAAAACAACAATATATATATATTTTTTTACTCTCAATTGTAGGTCTAATAATTTTTACCTTATTATTTCATATTTCTTATATGCATTGATTTTTGTTTATTCTAGGAAAATTTGTTAATAACTACCTCAATAAAGGGGTCTTTGTGAATTACTACCCCTAAAAAAAAGTTGTTAATTACTAGCCTAAAACTGATTAACTCTATAGATTGCTACCCTTTTCCCTAATTAAGTGATTTAATCTCTTAATGACATCATTATCCGACAAATTTCTAACTAGTTGCTTTTAAGGCATGATTAATTAAATAAACCCTAACACCACCTCAAAACCACCATTGCACCACCTCCAACAGCCCCCTTACCCCATCCCCACCATCTCCGGCAACCCCCTTACCCCATCCCCACCATCTCCGGCAGCCTACCCTCACCCCGGCATCCACCCCACCTCTAAACCACCCATTGCACCACCTCTAAACCCCCAACAATCCCTCCCACCCCTGAAATATCCCTCCTCCCCACCCGCCGGCAACCCTAACCCCATCCCCTTGCCAAAGAACCCTATTAGGCCCTCCTTAAGCCTCCCCCCCTTCCCCCCCCCCCCCCCTAATCACCACCCTAAAGTTCCTAAATTAAAACCCTAAAGTCCTAAAATTGAAACCCTAGGGTGGTGATTAGGGGAAAAGGGGATAAAGGCAAATTGGGGATGGTCGATCAAGGTTTTTCGACGAGGGGTAGGGGGACAGGGCTGCCGCGGGGGGGGGGGGGGTATCGTGAAAGGCAGGTGGTTTTAGGGTGGGTAGATGATGGTTTTAGGGTGGGGACCAAGAAAGGGGTGTTGTCATGGTGGGGAGTTGGAGGAGGTAGGTTCGGTGGTGGGTGGAGGGTGGTCGGAGGTGGTGCAATGGTGGTGTGGAGGTGGTTCTAGGGTTTAATTAATTATTTAAGGTTTAAAAGCAACTAATTACAAATTAGCTGGATAATGATATCATTAATAGATTAAATCACCTAATTAGAGGCTGATTAGGAAAAAGGGTAGAAATCTATAGAATTAATCGCTTTTAGGGTAGTAATTAACAACCTTTTTTTTTAGGGGTAGTAATTCACAAAGACCCCTTTTTTGAAGTAGTAATTAACAAATTTTCCTTTATTTTATATGAATTGCCTCATTTTTAATTTATATTATGTCCCCCATAAGTATTTGGAAAAAAAATTATTACTACCGTGCATCGCACAAGCACTAATCTAGTTCCTTTATACATTCATGTTGAGGTCAGGCGAAATTTGACCATTATTGAATATATTCTATTCAACTTATTTGTACTTAATTTAAGAAAAATAAGTTTATTTAAGATATACGGAGTAAATGTTTTCTTAAAATAAGTCGGAAAGATAAGTTATGATTAAAGGGTTTTTTTTTTTGACAAGTTCTAACAAAACAAAACAAGCAAACAAGAACTAAAAGCTAACAAGAACAAAGTTATGATTAAGGTTATAGGGCTATCTAAAGACAATTTACAAGTAAAAACAAGTTTTAATAAACTCAAATAAAATTAGATAAGTTCAAACAAGTAAAAAAAATACCTAAAGTAAACATGTCCTATTGGAAAAGTGAAGTAAACAAGTAAAAGTAACCGTTTAAGTGATGACATAGATTATTACATTACACATGAAGACTTTTTTTTCTAGTGAAAGACAATTAATTACAGAGTAATAAGTAGTTATAATTAAAAATTATATGTTTAAATTTTAAAAATGCCACCAAAATTCCTAGAAGTTCTAGAATGGCTCTTCATATGAGGCTTCCACATCAATTTAATTTGTTTTAAATGCATGTGATGAATGAAGATGTAATCCATGTCAATGGTCACATGCTCAACAATCAAGATTGTAGTTTTGTAGCAATCTATTGTAGATGATGAGGTGATGTAATTCAACTTGAGCCTTGTTGGTGTAGTTTACAATTTTGTTTGGTTTATAGTTGTGTAAACAATGAAATTCAAATAAACCTACAATATACAAATAGAAAGGGTAGAAAATGTATAGATATAATGATTTTATTGATAATTTGTGGATTACAACTCTAATAGATCTCTTAATTCATCTCTAATAGTTGTGTAAACTATGAAAATTCTGTGATTTCACGACACACACCATCCGAAATAATTAATAGTCCATCTACATCGGCTCGAAGTTCACCTGCGACATCACTAACCTCATGTATTGTTTACCTTATAACACATTTTATTGATTCTCACCGGTTTTCTATGAAACATAAAAATTATATTGCTGCTATTATAGGAGGAAATGAACCCAAAAGTTTCAGGGAGACCATGAAACACGAGGGTTGGAGAAAGGCAATGATAGATAAGATACATGCACTTGAAGAACAGGGTACTTGCGTGGTAGAATAATTACAACCTGGTAAAAAGGCACTCGGGAGCAAGTGGGTGTACAAAGAAAAATATGATGAGCATGGGAATTGAATTTGCAGACATTAAAGGCGAGGCTAGTTATTTTTGGCCATCATCAAGTCGAAGGTCTAGACAACAACGAGACATTTGCTCCAGTAGCAAAAATAGTGACAGTTCGAACTTTTCTTGCAGTAGCGGTGGTGAAAAATTAGGAAGTCTATCAAATGGGTGTTCATAATGCATTTCTTCATGGTGATTTGGAAGAAGAGGTATGTATGAAAATTCCCCCTGGTTTTGAGAAAGATAATTCTGACAAAGTTTGCAGGATGAATCGTTGTACGGGCTTAAACAAGCTCCAAGATGCTGGTTTGCAAAGCTTGCTATAGCTTTGAAAAATTATGGCTTTAAAACAGTCATATTATGATTACTCTTTATTTACTCTGACAAAGGGTAAATTGTAGCTCAATGTGTTAGTATATGTCGATGATTTAATTATTGCAGGCAACGAGAAAAATGCTATGCTCAATTATAAGTCATATCTGGGAAATTGTTTCAAGATGAAAGATCTTGGAGTGTTGAAATATTTTTTGGGGGCTAGAGGTAGCCTAAAATAAACAGGGAATTTTTATGTGCCAGAGGAAGTACCCATTGGATATTATTACTGAGGTCGGTTTACTTGATGCTAAACCTGCAGAGTTCCCTATGGAACAAAATCACAAGTTAGCTTTGTCTCAGGGAGATTATTTTCATGATATTGAGACATATCGTCTCCTCATAGGTCGACTGATTTATTTGTCTGTTACGCCGATTTAGCATACTCTGTGCACATTTTATCACAGTTTATGCAAAATCCCAAGATTAATCATTGGGAAGCAGCTCTGCGAGTTGTTAGATATTTGAAGAAGAGCCCGGGACAGGGAATCTTATTGAGATGCGACAGTGCTTTACTGTTGGAAGGCTGGTGTGATTCATATTTGGCAGGTTGTCCTCTTTCCAGGCGATCCTTGAGTGGTTGGTTTGTGCTTCTTGGGTCCCTAGTGTCATAGAAAACCAAGAAGCAACCTACTGTGGCTCTTTCTTCATCAGAAGCAGAATATCGTTCGATGAATGCAACAACTTGTGAATATAATTAAAGTGGTTGAAACGACTTCTTGGTAACTTAGGTGTTAAACTTGAGAATAGGATGCACCTTTATTGTGATAGTCAATCAGCGTTATAAATTGCGTAAAATCCAGTGTTTCATGAACGTTTAAACATATTGAATCAAATTGTCATTTTGTTCGGGATGCGATTACAGATGGGACGATTATACCCTCGTATGTTCCTACGATAGTACAGTTGGCTGACAATTTTATAAAAGCTTTGGGAAAAGCTAAGTTTGAGTTTCTACTTCGCAAGTTGGGTGTCCAAAATCCGTACTCTCCAACTTGAGAGGGGTATTAGGAAAGATTAATATTGTGAATATTGTGAATATTGTGAAAAGATATCTTAGAATATCTTGTGATTATCTTTAGGTATATTTGGTTTTGCCCTCCAAGTAACCTAGTCTATATATTTGTATATGACCGTTTATGTTGAGTGACAAAATACAGAGAGTTATTGATGAATTGTGGTTAGTTTTACATGTTTTTTATGTTTAAAGTACGGGGCCTTGTCGACTTAATCCATACTACTATACTAGGGAGGAGGTGAGGTTTTTGTGACTTATTCCACTTGAGCCTAATTATTAAACCCTATAAACGATCCTCTTTATATCGAATGTCGTAAAGTAGTAAACAAAATAGCTATCAAATACTCTACGAGATCTTGTAAATAATATCTTATATATATATATATATATATATATATATATATATATATATATATATATATATATATATATATATATTTATTTATTTTTTTATATTGTATCCTAATTTACATATATTTAACACCTAAATATTAACAAAATTTCGGTGTCAATAAGTTGTATTTTTAGAATTCTGTAATATCGGTTTAATCACATCATTAATTTACTTAAGATGGAATCCTAACACGTTTTGGTCACCATACTCTTTAAATTCAAAGGTATGCGTGCAACAATAAAAATCATATATACCATAACAAACGTCTACCATCTCTAAAAACAAGTTCGAGTAAATTTTGTTCTCTAAAGCTTGTTCTTCACTTCACCTTAAAAAAATAATTTTTAGTAAAAAACTAAAAATATTCAGTTTTACAAATAATTTCAGTTCAATAAAATTAATTTCATTTTGCTTTCAAAAAAAAATAAAAAATTTCATTTTAGTAACAATAATTTAACTTAAGTAAAATTAATTTCAATTCAGTAACAATAATTTAATTCAACAAAAATAATTTCAATTCATTAAAATTAATTTCAATAAATTTTATTCAACCAAACAACTCGGAAAAAATAGCAAAATCTTCTGTTAGAGAGTCGGACACCTATACGCCTGTTACGGAGTTGAACTTAGAGGAGTAAGAACACTCTCAGGTCAGAAAGTCCATTGATTTTTCTCTCATACGATACACCATCGATCCAACCGGAGTTCATACTACATTCCCAAATTCCTGTAATTTCCTTCAATTAATGTCATTTTTTTCAATTTTATCATCGAAATTTGATTGTTGCTTATTGATCAAACGAACTGATTTACGATTATCTGCATCAATTTTATCAATTTCTTAAAATTTGATCGAATTAGGGTTTTTACAGAAGAAAAGATGAATGACGAATTGCCCAATGTGAAAAAGTGGGTGGTATTGTACCCAGTATACATCAATTCGAAGAAAACAATTGCTCAAGGTCGCCGAATTTGCGCTTCCAAAGCTTGCGAAAATCCTACTTGCGATGAAATTGGAGATTGCTGCAAATTTCTCAATCTTCCTTACCATAAAGAGGTTTGATTTTGTTTGTAATTTTTGTTTTTTGTATTCAATTTTGGTGCTAATTTTGTCAATTAGTTAGTAATTTTTGGTTTTTTTATTCAATTTTGGTGTTAGTTTTGTTGATTTCGTTGGATTTTGTTGGTTGATGTATGTGATATTGTAATTGCAGGCTGAGAAGGCGTATCCAAGGGATTTTATGCAGAGAGGGAGGGTGAGAGTATTGCTAAAACAAGAAGATGGGAGTTTATGTAACCCTGAGATTTCGTCGAGTAAGAATTTCTCCATTGTGCCATTTGTTGATCGTATTTTGGTTGCTTATTGTGTTGATTTTGTAACATAGATGTGTTTTTGGAGTTCGGATGTAATTCATTCATTGTATGTGGAGATATCGGTTGAGAGAGTTTAAGGCTTTAAACTATTGTTGGGATCATCTTGCTTGGAAATTATGGGGTTAATGTAGAAGTTCAATGACATGATGAATCAATTATCTTGAATTGAGGATGGGTGTGACTGGCAGTCACACTGACTGGGGTGAGTTGGATTTTTCTGAAACAACATGAATACCGTGTAGTGGTGTGTGTTTGAATGTAGAACAATGGACTTTTGAGAATCGTGAAGGTAGATAGTGTGTGTCTTGATGCACTGTAAAGAGCTGAGATTAAAGATACAATTGAATGTACCTTTAAGCTGAGACTAAAGGTAGATAGTGTATGTCTTGGCTAATGGAGTATATTAGAACTTGGATGATTTTTGTAGGTAAACAGGCATCTGTTGTCAATCTTGTCATCCTCTGTGTGATAGTTTTTTTGTTGTACTACTGAGCCATAGATTTAATGCTCCCATTCTACCATTCCAAGTGTGATTGTGTGAATCTGCTAAAAATTTGTTGATGTCATGATCTTTTGGCCAGTATGGCTTTAGTGTTTTACCTCTATTGACAAACAAACAATAAGCATCTGGTGGACTTGGTTTTATGTGTTCTATTTCCAAATTTTCATTACATAGTCCTGGGCGAAGGATAAGTGATTTTCTAGGTTTCAATTTCATACACTGTATACTGAGCACTTCTTATGTATTTAAGGGAAAAGAGTGAACTTGTTGGGCACTGAATTGCATCTGCAAAGACTATAATCCCATCTTATACAATGTGATCAGCTTGACATTTTAGGGTTGAAAAGTCCTAGAGGACATCAGAGGCAAAACTTTTGCTCCTGAGTTTGGAAGTTTAGGGGTAGGCTTACCTCATGTTTATATCCCATATTTTCTGATCAACGGCTATTCCTGATTATCTGACCAAGTGACCGACTGCTTGGTTTAACCTTTTGAAGATTGCTCTTTTATCTCAAAAGTAACCACTTTTATATATTTATATATGCCATTCTACTAATCTTCATACATAGATGTCCAATGTGAACTTATAGCCTCGATTAATTGAGGTTATTAGTATTCCATTTCCAAAAGAAAAAAAAAATTCTGTATTCCTTTTTGTTCCCAAAGAATATTTCTGTTACTTTTAAATGAAAACTTAACCTACTCAACCCAAGTGATGTGGACCTTAGCAGCCTTAGTTTTAGAAAGTGAGGCGTTAGACCTGGGGCCTTAGCTTTGTAAGACGCAAAGGCGTGCGCCTATGCACTTTTTTCTAGGTTGCTTCTTGCCCCTTATGCGGTTATGCCCTTATGTTGTAAGGAAAAAGTAGCTTATATGTAAGATAATTTTCTTAAGTAAACCACCCCGCGACTTTGTGACATTCAGATATACTTTAACATTAGAGGAGAGAGAAACCTCATATCCCCCAATCCCATTTGAATAACCCTAGCTAATATATCACATAGCCCGTTCACCTTTTCTCATAATTCTTTTTTTAGTTTTTTTTTTTTTAAAAAAAAAAAAATTAAACTAATAATTATTTATTATACAAAGAGTGTCGTCACCTACAAAAGGCGTGCATCTTTGCCTTACGCCTAGGCTCCAAGGACTTTTACACTTAGCACAATCTCTTTCTCTCACGTTTTTCTTTACTTCCCATGTGATGTGGGCCTTATCACCCACCTACTATCTTTCAATTAAAATTTTACTCTTATTTCTCAAAAAAAAAAAAAACTTATCCCAGTATCCCACCATACTATAACCCTTAATGTGCTTTTTTAACTGAATAGGAAGATTATTTGTAGACAAATGAGTATTAACTAAGCTTTTAATCTACTTCAGAGAACTTTCAGGAGTCTCATCAACCCCATCATTTAGAAGATATCACCATGAACCAACTCCATTTTGTATGTATGCTCCGTATATGTTTAGTCTTAACTTAAACCTATCCGTGGTCTAGTTTGCTTTTGATATTTTCTATTTCTGCCAGACCTTTGATATTTAAGAACTTGGTTGACCCCTTTAGTTGTGTTAACAAGTGACAATGCAACTTTATTCAAAGAGTGTTTGACATGGTGATTGCCATTTCGATTATTCTAGTTCTTGACTTTACTCTATAGGATACTTGGCGTATCTTGGCCCGAGTAGTATTTGGAGAGTAGACATTTTTTGAGTTTTGGTTCCTATTAATCCCAAGATAGAATGCTTGGTAATGTCAATTAAGTTTAGTGATTTTTTGGGATCACATATCTTTTGGTTTATGAATCCTTTTGCATTTAAAGATACCTTTGCTTACTCGTCCTCTTTGAGTCTGCAATTGGTCTTCTCCACAGTCCACACTAAGGGGTATCCTTCTCCTTGGTTCTTTTCATCTAACTACTGGTTTTTGTTGCTTGTATTATAACAGGATATGTACTCATTGAGATAAACTTTAATGATTAAAAAAAAAGAAAGTCCTGTACTAAGGAAGTGTACAATAATCCCAACTGTTATGTGTGTGATGGGTGGTGGATAAGGTGTAATGTTGTAATGATGTTGCATTTCTTATCAATAATTGCTTAAGTGTGGACATATGTTTCTTAAATAACAATTAAAAAGAGAGAATAATGAGACTAGACTCAAGAGCACTATTTTGAAGGGCTAGAGGCTCTTTGATGGCCTTAGTTTGAGGACCAAGGTGATGCAGAGCTTTGCTTGCAGAGATAGTATTAGTTGTGTGAGCCTATGAGTGCAAGTTAGTGTAAGATGAACCAAAGAAATGGATTAAGCTAGTGAAATTAATTCCAAATATATGCTCTGAATTTCTTGGCTTGAGGCGTGTCATGTCACAAATGCATTCTATCATTTACATGTGTAAGACATCTTTTGAGATTCTCTTGTACTTTCTTTCTCTTTTATTTATTTATTTATTTTTTTATTTTTTGGTAATATTTACAATTACCTTGGGAGTAAGTTAGTGCTCTATGAACAATCTTGTTTAACTGTAGGTTAGATTATCAATTTCATACGCTCCCACACTCAAGTCCAAATTTATCCAAAAATCTTGTTCTCTAATAAAAGTGTAACTTCAATTTTTTTAGCTCATTTTTAATCCACCAATCCCCACATCTTTCTTATACAATTTTGAATCACCCAATTCCTAAAATTTTGTTTCTTATATTCACCCGAATTCTTTTCATTCATTTTTAATCAACCAATCCCCTTTTTTCATCTTATTAAAAACACGTGTAGTAGGCAAGTGAAACTTTTATTTGGGGATGAGCTGAGGGGGTACAGAAGATTAACAATATGTCAACATTGTATGCACTTGCAAAAGAATCTGATCTGCAGTTAATGTTTTGATGATTTGGGATATGAATGCATTTTGCCATACACAATCTGTTCAGTTTGACATTGGAGTTATAATCATTTTTGTGCTGATATACATCAAATTGCTGTACTTTCCAAGAATAAGTATCAATACTTACCACCGTCTAACATTAAGCATTACAAAGAAGAGGTACAAAAATTGCCCCAACTTCCCAAGTATGGTCCTGCTTTTGGTTATCCCTGAGGTTGAGGTCTGGATAAAAGCAATTATCTCACAACTTGACCAGTAATTATTTGGATTTTCTGTTTGAAAAGGAAAACTTCCTTTTTGTGTTTTATGTTGATGTTTTGGATGACAATAGTATGATCTTAAAAACTTATTTCACCTGTAAATATATTTGGTATAATAAGTAAAAAATATTGCTTTAGAAGATTGGTATACAATATACATTATGCTGGACTGCACTGTTTCAGCTTTCAACATCTATTGGCTTAGCCTTACAGCGTTTCCTCTTCCTTCACTAATGTAAATTTATCAGTCTCTCTGACTATTTAATCCTATTTACTGAATTTTCTTTTGAACTGAGGCAGTCTTCAACTTTATTGTATAAAAGTTAGGTGCACTCTTTCTTCATTCTCCTCCCTCTGCTGTGAAACTGCTACGCCCTGACATGGGTCATGATGCCAGATTGATTTTGTTGAATGATAAGAAAATAATAGGGAACATATTTCTGTGCCATCTTACAAACAGCGGGAAACTATGCTGGGTGGAAGAATGCTTATAATGAGAGTTCATCCCATGTGCATAGTTTAAACTATATTCTTGCTGGAACATATCGATTATGTTATTTTCCTTTTACATTATAATCACAAATGTAAAAATTTTAGCAACTTATTATCTTCACTTTTTGACTGCCACTATACAGGAAAACATTTGATGTTGAAAATTGCCGAAATGGTACCTCGTCATATTGGAAGAACTACAAAGAAGCAAGAACCAACTTCCAGCTCAAGTAATGCACCTGCAAAATCTGGCAAGGGTGGGAAAAAGAAAAAATAGGTCTAATTCATTGCTTTACCAATCCTTCTCGTTCAGCTTCACATTAGAAAATGAACTGTAAGTTGCCAGTTCATATTGTTGTGTTAGAATGTGATGAGTATTAGAAGCATCGTGTTTATTATCTGGTGATGAAATTTCAGCTGATCTTTGCCATGTCTTTTTCTTATCACGGATCATTTCTGCTAGGCTTTTAGCCAATCACAAGAGCTCAATCTTGTCCAGAATTTTTTCTATATACATGTTTGGTGTTTCTGTCAAAAGAGTTTTGTTTTACGGTGATCTATTTTGAGTTGTTTTTCGCATCTCTAATATGACATCCATTGTTAAGAGTATGAATAACAAAAGATAGATCTTCTGAGAAGGTATTGCATAATAATGTAGTAACTTCAATTCGTATGTTTAAATCATCGTCATCATCTTTAAATTACAAAGTCAGAATGATCCACTCGTCCAACTATGTACAACCCCTGAAACAGGGGATCGGACGAGAGAAAATAACAATGGCTCAATGCTACTAGCCTTCTTGTGTCTTGTGAGTTGGAGTGATCTGGGTTTAGACCACTTATATATACCAACATGTGAACTTCATCATCTACAATCCGTGTTACCGATCAGTTGAAACTCATAACTTGGCATATTTTCGAAGATGTTTGTCTGCATCTTTTGCATGTTCTGGTACAGGAAGGTTGCAAATCAGAGTTACACGGGAAGATGATACCAAGGATTTGCTCTCTGAGTTGTTGGGGTTTGTTTTCCATAGTTGCACTTCCCACACCTGTAACATCAAATACAATGGCGACATATTTACCATTAGACTTGCAAATTGCAGTCAGTAAGAGTTCTGGAGTTTCTTGTGACTCAGTGTTTTCAGTTATTGACTTTTATGCTATTTATTTATGTTACATTGACCATCTTTGATAAATAATTATATTCAAATAAAAACAGTTGTAGAATAAAATGCAGAACTATAGGACAATTGTAATTTGTCTAAAGCTTTACAATGAGCTAATCTAAAAGGCTTCATTTTTTAACATCTTACTCCGTACAATTAGCTAGTCAAGCTCAATATGCTCGTTTAAAAATCTCTTCTAAAAAATGACCTATAAATCTGAAAGAGTTGGTAAAATACATGTCACTCTTTTTAAGGATGATTGGTTCTATACTTCTATTGAAGCATTGTATTGTAGGGATCGAAATCAACTACTAGAAACAACAAAAATTGTTTCAGAAAAACATTCAACAACCTACAAAATATCAGAAGGGTACTTGGTACTTGTATAGTTGTATGTCCTACATGATCATCCTCAACTCCAATCGTACGACCATTTATACCATATACAAGTTACAACCATACAGAGTACACTTTTGCTAAATGAATTAGATTGTTTCGTATGCATTATACAATTGGTTGTACCACGAAGGACAAGCTAAAGGAATACTATTTATCGATCATTAATTTAGGTTCATCATCATTAGTATTTGCACGTTACTTACAAAGATCAAAGGTCGTGTACACCAATTACATTAGTCACATTCATTGCTTAGAAGATGCTAACAAGTCAATAAATAATTCTCATACCTACCCTCAAATTTTCAATTGGTAGATGAGGATGGACTTAGTGGTCCTCTTTAATCTTCCCATCCTAGTTAAAACGTTTTTATTTTCTTATAATAAAGAGGGAGATAGTATGGTAGGTGAAATTTTGCCTCTTATTAAAATGCATCTAACTCAATAAATCAACATCTATCACTAAATATAATAATACTTTACTATCAATACTATGAACTTGACTAGAAATTTCTTAACACATCAACATCTTATACTATCATTCACCTAATTGTCCACCCCCTCAAAATATTTATTTTAGCCCTTTGTATAGATAAGGACTTTAAATTGACAAATGATATTCCTACCATTCTAGAATTTAGAATGAGAGATACGAGTAGGGATGTCAATGGGGCCGGCCGGGGTGGATGTTGGCATTCCCATCCCCATCCCCATCCCCACCTAATATTTTCATCTCCATCCCCATCCCCGCGGCGGGTTCAATATTCATTCTCATCCCCGCCCCAGCGGGTACAACTCCAAAACCATCCCCGCCCCGCCCCGCCCCCACTAGGATATCCATCCCCACCTAATCCCCACCAAAGACCCGCCTGATCCCCACCCAAGACCCACCTAATCTCCGCCTCTCAAATACACAATCCTACGTAATTAATACGGATTATAATTATTAAAAAAAAACACTTTTAATATTACACACATTTTTATTTATAATATAAGTGTAGTACAAAGTATTATAATTAATATTTTATTTCACGTTATAATTTTATAAAATAGTATAAAAGTATATAATTTTGCTTTTAGAGATATATAAACGTGGGTATGAAGTGGGGATGGGACGGGTACGAAGTGGGGCGGGTGGGGTGGAGCGGGGATGGGGTGGGTACAACTTAAAATCCACCCCCGCCCCATCACCCATGGCGGGTATGGTTTTTATCCCCATCCCCGCCCCACTAACATCCCTAGATACGAGACTAGATCAGTTGACTAGCTCTTCAACTTTTAGTTGTGAGGCCAGAGGTCGAATCTCACCAAGTTTGTTCTACGAAGGATTTTGCTAAAAATCCAAACCCTTACTTTCCTATGATGTGCCTTCTCACCATTAAAAAGAAGGAAAAAAGAAATCGAGTTATTATGACATTACAACAAGTTATAATTATTGTAAATTTGTGATAGAGGTTGTTTAATATAATCATACGGTATAAAAATGGTTCAAACTTCAAAAAGTCACAACTCACAAGGACAAGAACTAAAGCATAAAAGAAACAAAAGCATAAGAAAGACCTGAATGGTACGGCCAAGTGTAATGGGAACGGCCTCGGCAAGAACAAGGTCACCTAGCTCAGCCCGCTTCACATGGTTGATGCTTAGGTGGATTCCGGCCACTCGCTTTAGCCCACTTGCTAGATGTGCTCCCATGCTCGCTAATGACTCTGATATCAAGGCCGATACTCCTCCATGTAACACCTTGAATGGCTGCGTATGCATTTATGGTTAAACTTTACTAACTTATTGAAACTTATCTGAAATTATTAAATCTACCATAATTGTTCGTTAATCAAACTTAATATAACATAAGAAGTATGTAAATAATTTCTCGAACCTGAACTTATTATTTGAATAAGTTGAACAAACACCTTTTAAGCAATTTATTCATAAAAGATAAATTATAAACTTATACTCACCGATCAAAAATTTATGGTTATTGTTTTATGCTAATACCATAATTTGCAAGAAATCATACATATATTTACACCAACACTTAACTTATTTAGTAGGAATCTTTGTTTGATTTAGATCATAAGTGTAAGGGTTGAATTTTACCAAGTGATGATACTTGATTACTTATAATTTTATAAGTGAAAATCCGCATTACTTTACTTCTAACTTTTTAAAGTACTCATATAGCACATTATAATGCAACGATTCGAACTAACAAATACTTCCTCTGTTTCTTTTTAATTGACACGTTTCTTTAGTCACGTTTGCCAATACACTTACTTAATTATAAATATCTTTAATTATCGATAAGCAAAAATTATGAAAAGTTGATACTTTGAAAGTATATAACATGACGAATTTAACAAGATCCCACATGACTATATTTTTCATTATGTGTAGAGCACAAAATACGGTTAAAGAGGGGTGGATAAATAGTGTTAAAGTCAAAACGTGTCAACTAAAAAGAAACAGAGGTAGGAAGTACTTGTACATTATTGAGTTTGTACCCCACATTATAGTGACAAGTAATATTCCCCAACTTGTCAAAGTAATATTGTGTCAGTAATGCTGCATCAAAGTTCCTAGATATAAAGTCGACATAATTGTAAACAATTTTACTAATATCAATAAGATCTATTCTCTTCATATTATTTTCAGTTCAATTCAGCTCAAATTAGATAAAATATTCAGTTCAACTCCAATAAGTTCAGCCAATCAGAACTGGCCCTAAGTAATTTCAAGTGGAGAGTAGCTATAAAATCATGAGTAGGTATAGAGTACTACTTCCATCTACAGAAAAAAAAAAAAGAAAAAAAAAAAAAAACCTTTTATGCATTTTGCACATGTTTTTGGAAAGATGAATAAAACCAAAAAATTAAAAAATTAATGAGATGATAGAGATTGATTAATTATATGTGAATGTAAGTGACAAAATAATAGTGAAATTTGTTTGATTATATGTTTTAAAAAAAAAAATTATTGCAATTTCATTCTTCAAAATTAATTTAAATGAATGCTATAATATAATGGATTAAATAATTTGAGTAGATAAGTAAAATGTAACTTCTACTTAAGAATTAGAAATTTGACTTTTTGGATAAAATAAAATATTTTACTTATAAGAACAAGTGTTTTGGGTTAAATAAGACTTATTTTTATGATGAAGAGAGCATGATATTTAATGTCATAAAGGCTCATGTAACATCTCCATAAAATTCTTTGGTAGCTCAGTTTGCCCATATCATTATGAGACGGAGTATTTTAGGCCACAAAAGAAATTTAAAAAAAAAAAAAAAAAAAAAAAAAGATTGCTACTTTGCTAGTTATGTAATTTTGTCAATAAGCATGATATACTCAGCAATTTTGGACTTTTAATTTGATCACCAAAAAATCAACCAATTAAATATCAGCTAATTAATTTTACTATGTAAAATAAATATAAACCCAAAATGCAACAAACTAAAAATAGTTGGAAAAATCTACTTGGTAAGATTCACATAACTATAGTATTACGATGTTACGTGCCATTTTCTTAACCAAAGTAAAGAAAAAGTACCAACTTTTTTAGATAGAGCAGATAAGAAAGTAACAGCTGAATTATTGCTGAAACTGTCACACTGCTAATTTAACCAATTTTCATACTATTAACTCTACAAAATCATCCACAAATGAAAACAATAAATCTAGAAAAAAAAAGTTGCAAGGAAATTAAAGTTACCTGGCAACATTTGTAGGTGACGAGAAGACGTCCGGTGACTTTAGCGGGAGACACTTCATCGATTTCGAACCCGATTGCGTGGAGTGGGAAGTCAAGCTTCTCCGTCTTCGAAGACGAAGACGGAGATGGGGATGAAGATGTTGATGAAGACGAAGAAGAAGAAGATGAAGGTGGTTGGTATTCCATTTGGGTTTTTTCAGCGTTGGCCAACTTTGGAACCTTTTGCTTTTGATGATTTATTAAAGATAGAGGTTGTTATAAAAATATAATGTTATTATGTTGTGGGTGTCAATGTGTCATGGATGTGATGGGAGTTTTTTGGTATATTGTGTGTTTTTTGTTTGGTGCATCTTTTTCGGTAAATGTATAATATTTTAACTTTCTTGCAATTTTGTATAGTTGTAGACTTGTAGATAGGTAACTCGGCCAATGCTTTGTGTTTTTATTTTTATTTTTTTGCGAGTTTGCCCAATCCGGTTGCACGCCTAGTTAATGATGGATGAGTCTCCCAACAAGAGTATTTTGTATTCGGTGAGGCTCGAATTAGATACCTCCATTAAACGACATCAAGTTGTTTACCGCTTGAGCTAACTCTCATTGATTTTGGGTTTTTATTATTTATTAAGTCATTTCTCCATTTAATAATTTTTAAGTAACTTGACTTATTAATGTTTGATTAGATGTCAAAGTATTTGAACCTTATTATGAGTGGAAAGCTTTTATCCATTCGGTTATATTAATTTGTCCTGTATCTTATTTCGAGGTCATCCCTAAAAGATTGATCCATTTAGTTTAGGTTGTGGTTAGGTGGGATTATAATGGAGTTTAAATCATCTTTTTGTGGTGGTTGTAGAGGAGTTTGGGGAAGGGATGAATTGGTCCACTTGTAGGGGCATAGGGAGGAGTGACTAAACAAGTTTATCAAAGTATATACTTCGTATATGGGAATTAAGGTAGTTGAGAACTTATAAGTATTAAAGTATATGGAGTATTTTATAAATCTTACGGACTCAGGTATCTATTCGTTGTACTATATGTCAATATATTTTAAATTATATGGATATTTATTTTTTAGTTCAATTTTTCACTTGGGATTTGGACAAATATTCAGAATCTCTCAATATAAAGAGGTGCGATGTGAGATGATAAAATTGATGATAGAGGTTGTAATGCTATAAAATTGACTAAGAAGAAATCAATTAGGAACAACTGTTAATTGATGCGTTTTCTGAAACTGTCTATTGCACACTAAGGCAAAGAAATAATGAATGATTGTTTGGTAAAGCTTTTGTTGATGATGAATCAACCTACTTAGGATATATCTTCAAAATTTCTTGTACAGTTAGTGAAGTGAAGTGTAGTGAGTAACGATTGTAAGTGATGTAAATTGTACATAATGGATCGTCTTTCACCCATTGTAGTGCAAGCATATTAGTAGTATGAGCTATAATGATATTTTTTTTATATATTACACATGTAAGTATGTAATTAGAATTTGTTATAGACTTATATACACCCGGGTGTACCGGACACCTAACTAACCTAAGGTTAGTTGTTGCTCTTTATTTGATGATAAAATGAAAAACAATCATCAAAATGAGAACACATACTCATAGGTGTACGGTACACCCGGATGTATATAACAACCTCTTGTATATAATTGGACCTTTAACGATATAAAGTTTATTGGTTTGTTTGCATTTTTGCACCAATAAGATTAAGGTCTTGTATAGCATAGAACTTTTTGAAAAGCTTTTAGCTTATGGAACATTATTAGAGTTTTGACCATTTTAAAAATTTAATTTTGGTGTTTGATAATATAAATACTCCCTCTGTTTCATAATGATGTTCATGTTTCGTAAATCGATACAAAATTTTACCCATCTTTGACCGCAAATATCTTTAATCTCACACTAGCAAAAATTATAGAAGTTAGATATTAATAATCTACTCACTAAGACGAATCAAACTAGATCCCACATGACTATATTTGCTCTTATAGGAGTATTTATAATATCAAAAAAATATATTGATATTATAAAACTAATGATTGTTTAATGTCATATTCTCTCTTTCTTAAAAAATTCAAAGATTCAAAATAGGAACATCATTGTGGAACGGAGGGAGTAGCTTATTAAAAGATCTTTTTAAGGTCAAAAAGCTCTTTTAGTTTTTACAAGAGCTTTTTGGTCATTACAAGAGTCTTTTGAAATTAGCTTATTGAACAATTAGATTTTTGAGTATTAAATACACTGAAACAGCTAACACTAAAAAGCTATTTACAACCAGCTAGTCAAATCATCTAATATAACTAGCTAGTCAAACCAGTTAATACAATTAGCTACATCAACCAGCTAACAGCTAATTACCAAATATAGCCTTGGACAATCACAACGGGAGTGAATAATTATTGAAGTTCTCTGCAAAAAACAAAAATCTTCCATCTTTATTGCCCTCATGGATCCATAATCAACTTTCTGAAAAATTATGGCACCATTAAGATCCAAAAGGAATATTAATTAGGATAATTACATAGTTGGTCCAACTAATTAAAAGTTTAGTTCTGAAAATCAACCTGAAATAATGATAGCCATAGCAGAAAATTCCGATGATCCAAATGTTAATTATCAAGTCCCACTTCTTTAGTAACCCCACAAAGTTGAGCAAACATGGTTGAAATCTTTAACATTGTATGTAATCTTCTTTTTTAATGGGGGTGGGCTATTATTTGGGTTTTGACATAATTTTGGGCCTAATTCTAGGAGGATAGTAGTAAAATCTAATTTGGCTCTATTTTATTGAACTTGAATTCCTTAAATCCAATCCAATCTAAAAAATACTTCCTCCGTCTTTAAATACTTGCTCCATTTCTATTTTTTGCATTATTCATTTGTCCTACTTTGACTAATGTTTGTGATTTATATATAAGAATAAATATAGTCTTGTGGGTACTTGTTGAAATCATCTCAATAAATAGATTATTAAATTTCAATTGTTAGAATTTATACTTATTGATAATTAAAAATATTAGTGATCAAAGATTAGTATCGGCATGCGTGTCCAAGAGAAATAAAGCAAGTATTTAAAAACGGAGGAAGTACTAAATATCAAAAGTATTTGAGTCCGAGCTAACCAAATTTATTTTTAAAAAAAATTAACAAAATTCAATCTAAATTACTAATTTCATTTGGTTTGGATAGGATTTTAATTTTTATCCAAATATATGTATGACATTTACTTTCGCTATAGTTTCATTTAGCAACTAAAGCACATGTCCGATTAATAACTTACAAACCGATTCCTCAATCACGAAAAAAACATGAACACAAACCAAATTCTTTTATCAAAACTCAAATCTGATTGAAAATCATACTACTAGTATCTTTTGATAATGCACTTCTACTTTTTTTTTTCTAATTTTTTTTAATAACGGTCCAAAAGGAAGGCTACCTCCTCTACATATTTATTAATGAAAAGAATAAACAGAATACAGAATAGCTAAGGATAGAAATCAAGGATAAGGTCATAACCTGCTAGCACAATTGTTCTTTCTTTACAGAAAACATCCAAACCTTTTAGAATATTATTTTGAAACTGAAATTATACACATATTTTCTACCCAATAATAAAAGAAAAAAAGAACAAAGAAACAATCAGCAGTACCAATTACCAAACACTGAAAACTTGCATGATCACAAATTGGCAATGTAAAATGTATGTGCATTTTCTCTCAATTCTATCATAAGAGAGTACAACATCAACAACTGCAAGATCACCATTCTTTGCAATGTCATAACCTACAATTTAGCATATTTGCGAAAAGGTTTCGAGGTCTCTTTTAGATGGTTGGGTACAGGGAGGTTGCAAACAAGGGTAACCCTGGCTGATGATATTATGTGATCCTTCTTCATACTCGTCTCATCCGCGTTCCATAATCTTACCTCCCAAACCTGTCAATAACCAACATTTCAATATGAGATAAATCTTAGCTAGGTGAAAGTGTTACTGTCTCGTCCTTGTGATTTTACATAACCTATATAGTAAGTTAGTTACACCTAACACGGTCCATTGTAAGTTTGTAACCTCATAGTAGATTAGTAGCAACTAACAACTAATTATATAAGAACGTCTCATATAAAATTAAAGATCAAGTGGTCACTTAAGACAAAACCTTTCTTTCAAGAAGTGTCAACCCCTTTCTCAAAACTTAACTCATAAGGTCCTAATCTACTAATCTAGTACTCCCTCCATACCACGAAACTCTTCCCAACTACTAATCCGTGTACTAAGGAAAATGAATAATAATATAACCGGTAACTTATATATGTAATAAGAAGAGTAGCCTCATAAAATGTGTCTAGTAAGGTAGAACTATAAGGAGTAGAATTTGTTTGACAAATAATCAAATGTGAGTAGAGCTATAAATTCAAAACGATTCAAAACAAAAAAAGCTGGATTAACTTTTTGAAACAGAACGAGTATTGAATCTCCTTAAATGACCCTATAATGTTAATTAATTGTTAAATACGGGCGGGTATCACTCACCTTAGAGATGCCATGATCCAGTAGACAAATCATTTTCATTTGTCACTTTAGTTAAGTTGGCTACGCTACACCCGTGACTAGGTTTAGAAGCCATCATGCCAAACTACACATAAGATGAGAAAGCATCATTTTATCTTTATACATTGCACAAGACAATGTCCAAGCACCATACTAGTAGTTTGTTTCTCACCGTGAGAAACGGGGAATTTCCCCCTAACTACTTAAAATTGTGGTGTTTTCTTTGGTGTTTTATGCATTTTAGGTCAATATGTTTTTATTTCTTGTTTGTGCCATTTTTAATAGCAATAGCCTATTCAAGACTGTCGTGCCCAAGACACCGAGAGAGCAGCCATGAACAGTGAACAAACAATGAATTCTTGGCTTATTGGCAAAGACTGAAATAAGCTACATACCTACATGTTCAAACCTCTCATCCTCTATTTGTAATTTGTAATGCTAATATGGTTCATCCGGACCATAAAGAAAGTTAAAAGTAGCTTCAAAAACAAATTAGATTGTAACCAATGTATTAGCACCTAACAATTCTCTTAAATAAAAGTAATTTATGACTTATAATTAGTAGTAGTTGAATTAAGTTAATGGTCAATGGAGTAAATCGTGGGGCATGTTTAATTGCCCACCTAGTTTTAGTTTTCGTATGTTTATGGCTTTAAGAAGACTATTTAGGCACATGCTAGTTACTATTTAGGCTTAATAGTGTTCTTCAACTAAAAGAAAGGCATCAAATGTAATTCATATAAATGTAATAAATACAATGCAAGTTTGCTTTAGTCATAATTTCTCTATATTTTGCTTAATATCTCCAATAAATACGGAGTATTAGCAATCCACCAAGAAAATCAGGCTCTTTAAACATACCACATGCTAATGATAAGGGTATCCGTACACTTTTGACTATCCTTTATCTTTTGAAAATTTCAAAATTAAACTCCTCAACTTAATCTATTATTGATGCTTATTGGAATGCTAAGTTTGTCAACATTTGTTCAATTAAGAAATTAACATGCATATTGCATACTTCTTGATTTTCTTTTATTTATAGTAATATTAGGAGTTTTACCCTTGTCAAAATCTTATATCAATATTATTTACATACACTCTCTTTTTTTTTTTTTTGGATTTTTAATGTTACATCACTTACATAGTTACATGCACTAATGCACTTCAATCGACAAAATAGTTTTAGTCTGTTAATAGCAAAGTGTTTAATGGTGTGTATTAGTCTGTTAAATACGGGTATGTGCCGCACCCATTTATATGTCTACTACACAAGACCAAATAAGTTCCATCCCAAAACCATATTCAATAGTAGATTTAGTCCCTTAACCTCATAAACTGTTTTGACTCTCTCGGCTTTTATCAATGTGAAACACTTATTACATGTCTTATTTGGTAGCATATACTTCAACATAGACGAAATCAAAATTTGGAAATACAATAACGTAAATTTAATTATATTTATAGGAAAGACAATTCATAAACACTCTGAAGCACTTACTCCTTTATTATGTTGATGTACTAGCTCCGTATATAATTAATAATACTAATTTATGCATGATTTTGACATTAATAAATGGATTCGATAATCGAAATATACCTGAATTGTGCGACCAGAGCTGAGAGGGGTTGCTTGAGCAAGAACAAGATCACCAACTTGAGCACTCCTCATATGGTCGATGCTTAAATGGATTCCCGCCACTCTTTTCATCCCACATGCCAAATACGCCCCTATACTCGCCAGCGCCTCCGATATCAACGCCGATACTCCTCCATGTAACACCTTGAACGGCTGTCAATTCCATATATGGTTAGATTGCAAAGTGAGGTAGTTATAGCATTAAAAAATTGTAAAAGAAAAATGATAAGGTTAATAGTTTATTAAAAAGTAATGAATGTGATAAAGAAAAATAAAAAATAAAAAAATGTGGGTTTAGACAGCGACCATAAGAGAAGAGATATATAATAGTAAAATGTTTTTTTTTTTTTTTGCTAAAAAAGGAAGTGCAACACTTATTTAAATACGACCGCATTTATTAAATGTAGCACTTATTAAAACACGAAGGGAGTAGCTTTATATGATACGAAGTACTCCCTCCGTGTTTTTTTAATTGTTACAGTTTGACTGGCACATAGTTTTATGCAATTTAATTGACTTGAATAAAGAAAGAGGTAAATGAGATAGTTTGAGTATTAAAATATTGTAAAAGAAAGATATTGAGGTTAATAGTTTATTGAAAAGTAATGAATGTGAGAGGAAAAATATAATTAAAAAAAAAGTAATAGTGGGTTTGGGGAGGACCATAAGAAGAGTGAGATATAATATTTTAATATAACTTTTGCAAAAAAAAAAATATAACACTAATTAAAACACGGCCGGATTTGATAAGTGTAACACTTATTAAATCACAAAGTGAGTAATAATTTTTAATTTTTTTAAATACGTAATTAGATATATTAAATGTCAAAATAAAATATACAGTAGCATTAGTAGTACTCTGTATAATTATTTTACCGGAAGAAAAAAAAAAAAAAAAACCAAAAAGATTTGCGTTTTGAGCACGGTATTATTATGATATGACCCGAGATGAAGACTTGAAAATTACATAATAGACCTGGATGTACCATGTTAAGGAAGACTTGTATGAAAACGAAAAACAAAAACCCCAATTTAAAAAATTTAAATAAATAAATAATCAAAAAAAATACTACCTCCGTTACAAGTAATGTGCAACGATTTGACATAAAGTAGAGAGGGAAAATGTCTAATCGTTGCACGTAATCTGTAACGGAGATAGTATTTTGATTGAGTGTGAATGTAAAGAACGGGATGCATGTAAAGTTTGTAAGGAGACAAATAAAAAAAATCTTCGTACCATTTCTTAACTTTTGAAATAATAAAATATATAATGTTGCAATTAATAAAGAATGAAGCTTGAAGAATTGACAGGAGGAAAAAGAGGTAAATTGAACCTGGCAACATTTAGGGGTGACTACGAGGTGGCCAGAAACACAAGAAGGCGATAGCTCATCAATTTCGAACCCGATAGTGTGGAGTGGAGAGTCGAGCTCAGCCGTCTTGTTAGTGTTTTCGAGGACGGAAACAGCTGATGACGGCGGTTGTTGCGGCGGATTTTCCATCGACAAAACTTAGATGTTTTTGTGTGTTTAATCTATGATTTTAGTTACAATTGTTTGACAAAACTAGGAAGTTGGAACTACTAAATATGAGAGGGAGATGGATGTTACGAGTGTATATATGGTCAATATGGAGAGGAGGGAAGAGAAAGTGTGACAAAGTGCGTGCAGTGTGTCTCACATGTACTCACCAACTAATGTATTACGTGTAAGACCTAAGCCGGCATTGTATTATACGACGTATTACGGAGTATATATACATTATACCCATATACGGAGTATGACTCGTATTGTTATTATGAAAATATAATAAATTACTGATCATTGTCATGATAAGATTTAATATTGAATTTTACAAGTCTTTATATACAAAACAAAAATGGAAAAATTATACTTCCTCCATTTTTATTAAGCTGGTGCGTTTAATTTAGGCACAAATTTTAAGAAGATAAGAAAGAATGGGAGAGAATGGTGAAACGAGTGTTGTACACTAGTAAATATAAGGCATAAAACTTATTCAAAAAAGACATGTGTCAACTTAAAATGATTTTTCTTAAAAGAAATATGTTGTCAACTAAAAAAAATAGGGGTAAGTACTTTAAAAGTGTTTGATTTATAAACCTACAGTTATCATTTACGTTTAAGGGTGTTTAAAAATTAATTTTGATTTTCAAAATTGATTGTAATTGAATTGAACTCATGACAACTAATTCAATATATGTTGAAAAGATGAAAACTGATATGATGTTGAATTGAACATATTTAAATTAAAAATCTAAACAATATACTGATGATATATTTTTGTATAATCTTAATTACTCCGTATTGAATTGCTTTTTTAAAATGAAAAGTCATTTGGAAAATTAGTGGAATATCTCATTAAAAAAATTTAAAATTAATTTGTATAAATTATAAGGATTAAAGATTTAAAGAGTCAATGAAACGTTGACAAACTGATATGTAATATCCAATATTATCCAATCAAGAGTTAAAATGTCTTGGTATTTTTTTTTTTTTAATAAAAAAATGTTATGGGTATAGAAAATTTGTTGTACTAATTAATCTAATACCGTACCAACCAACATTGAATTGAAACTATGTTAAAAAACAATGAATTGAATGGTTACGCCACTTAAGAGTTGGACTTTAGATTTTTTTAAAACTTTGGGTGCGTAAAGTGTATTCTAGTTAGGGGCGGCAGCTGGCAATTCAAATATGGTGTAATTCTTCGTCAAAATAATCCTCTTTATCAATCAAGTGTAAAGCCACCAAAGATATTGAAAATTTTTATCATTATTTCTAATCATCTTTCTTTAGGGGCGCTTGTAAAGTATGACTACAAAATTTAGAATATCAAGTGATGTCATTAGTCTAAATTATCTTTACGTAATACTAATGACGATGTACAAAGGGAAGTTATAGATAGTTCGTTCCAAAATTAATTCAAAATACTAACATTCATTATATGTAACGGAGGTAATAGAAGTATCAAGTGTGATTACTTTTTTTCTTTTTTTATTTTTTATTTGGGTAGAAAATTGATAAAACCAAATGTGATTCACTTCAAAAATAATCTATGAATTGTAGCACTCGACAAGTCGACTGTCTCAACTCTCAAAACATCTAGTCATACCTTAGTACTAGTACTAGTACTAGGTGATATGATCCAACATTAAATTAAAGGTTCATTAATTAAACAACACCAATTTCTCAAAGTGTGTAAATTACTAAATTGGATGTTTAATTTGGATTTACTAATATCGACTATCGAGGAGGTCACAAGATGATAGAGTACTTCTAAGCAGCTTTGGCGAATCCAACTCGAAGATTCCCATAATCGAAAACTGAGTGATAAGCTCCCAAAAAGATGTTCCCAAGAATCCTACCACCAAAACAACAATAAAACACTTGTGAATACCACGGGATCTTTGTAATAATCAATATTCAATTTGTAACTAAAAATACACATCTTGTAATAGTACTCCCTCCGTCCCTTTATTACATGCCCATTTCTCAATTTGCACGGGAATTAACAAAGTCAAACATTCCTTAAACCTAATGATTGGAAGTATAAATATGCATGTGGGGTTAGAGAGAGACAGAAATAAAGAAAAAGTGATTGGAAATTAGGAGAGAGAAAGTATTGGAAATTAATGTTAAAGTACAAAAAGAAAAAGGGTGACAAATCATCAAAAAGACAATAATATTGTAAAACAGTACAACCTATAAATAGAAACAGGCACTTAATTTTGACGACACAAAAAAGAAATACAGGTATGTAATAAAGGGACGGAGGGAGTAATATTTTTAAGAAAAATTTGCCAATTACTACCGCCTATTAGTGTCATTCTAAAAATTTAACAACATTACATTACTGTATAATACTAGTACATAGTACCAAGTATATACATTATACGAGTAAATGATGTATGTAGAAAAAAAGGAACGAAGGAAGTACTGGTATAAGATGACTTACCAAATAGGCCCTTGTGGTGAAGGAACGTCAACACCAACAAACCCATTGAGACACACATGTGAACCACTTTGTTTTACTTTGAGAATGTACTGTACCATTTGGAAACAATGGATTAGGGGATGCACATTTTTAAAAGACTTTAGAGGCAGAAAAAGTTACATATGATATGACAAAGAGACCAAATTGTACTTATTCATGATGGCATTGGCGTAATATAATAGCCAACTCCTTCTTAATTGATCCTACGTCCAATCTTTAGATATTTTATGTATTTTATTATTAACAAAATTGTACTCCCTCCGTCCCTTATTACATGTCTATTTCTCATTTTGTATGGGAATTAAGAAAGTTAAAGATTCCTTAAAACTAATAATTGGGAGTATAAATATACATGCACAAATATTCAAAAACATCCGATGTACATAAAGTTATTGTAAATCAATGAACCAAACAAAGCCAAAATATTGGAGAAGGCTAAGGAGGCACTGTTTACTCGAGGAAGATGTGCACAGCAGCACAGAGATGAAGAAACGCCAGCCTTTCTCAATTCTAATTACTTTTTTCAATTTGAATTCGAACTATAATTTTAATTCTAATTTCTTTTTTCAATTAAATTGAACTATAATTCTAGCCTTTCTCAATTCTTCTTCTCTGTAATAGCATGAGGGGGACTTGTCATTTAGGGAGGCTTAGTTTCATCTATTGGATGATTACCCCATCAAATACGAAGCCGATCGCCTTCCTCCGCCTCTCATCGCCGATCTAAATGGCGATGGCAACATTGAGGTCCTCGTTGATCTCAATGGCGTTCCCTCCCTTCCTTTCTCTTATTTTCCTTTTACTAATAATGAACCAAACAAAGCCAAAATAATGGAGAAGGCTAAGGAAAAAAAAGGGGTCACTTTGTTAAAAAAAAGGGTCATTTTTGTGAGAAAAAGGATTACTTTTGTGAGGAAAAAGGGTCACTTTATGAAGAAATAAGGGCCACTTTTACGAAAAAAATCACTTTTGTGAAAAAAAAGGGATCACTTTTGTAAATAAAAAGGGTCACTTTTGTAAAAAAAAAGGGTCACTTTTGTAAGAAAAAAGGGTCACTTTTCGCAAAATGTTCGATGTACAATAAAATTATAATAAACCGGGGGCATGCAAAAGTTTTTGATATACATGTGGGGTTAGAGAGAGATATAGAGAGAAAGAAAAAGTGGTTAGGAATTAAGAGAGAGAAAGTATTGGGAATTGATGTTAGAGTACAAAAAAGAAAAAGAAAAAAAGTGACAAATCATCAAAAAGAAAATAATATTGTAAAAAAATACAACCTATAGATAGAAACAGACATTTAATTTTGTTCATCCCAAAAAGGAATACAGGCATGTAATAAAGAGACGGAGGGAGTATTATTTTAACCGGTATATTCGTCAAGATATAACTTTGAGGCCTTGACCATTAATATTTTTAATTGCTTATTACTACGAGTAGTAAAAATTGTTAAAATGACAAAATTGTAAAAGTAAACATTGTAACTACGGAGTAATCTAATAGACTAATACGGAGTATATTACATAATTAATACAACGTTATATTTATTCATTTTATAATAAAATTAAATCAGGAGAATATGTGAATAGTGCATAAGTCAAAGTTATGCAAATATTAAAAAACAAAGGGATTAGTCTTTGGGTGAACTCAATGTGAAACGGAGTCACCCCATAGGCCGATACTTTGTGTTCCAGGAAAATAATTTTTCCCCAGGAAAAAATTCAAAGGAAAACACAAATATAAAAATATTATTTTATTTATTTGTTTTCGTACATGCTACAAGGAGGAAAGAGCATTCATTCATTTCAATAAAATATTTTTCTCTTGCAAAATTGTTCTCCATCCTTGATAAACCATATGAGTACAATAAAATTTATAATATTTTTTATATTTTAATTTTGAAAAATGTTTTCCATTAAAAATAGAGGTGAATAATGGGCGGGTCGGGACGAATTCAGGCCAAGCCAGGTCAAAAAAAAAATTTCTCTTTTAACGGGTCAGGTTGGGCCGGAAAATGTGTGCCCAAACCCATCCAAACTAGGCGGGTCATGCGGACTTTTCAGACTAGGCTAAAAAAATCAACTAAAATTAAATTAAATTGATTTCACAAGCCCCCAAAATTTTAAAAAAATTGGGCCAGGCCAAACCCGACCCAATTTTGGACCGGAAAAAGTTGTCCAAAGCCCGCCTAAAGGCTCAATTTGGTCACCTCTAATTAAAAACATTGCCTTACACTCATATATCTAGATTTTGGCCTTTAGCACACCAAGCGGAAGAATTTGAAGGGGGGGGGGGGGGGGGAATTTGTCTAAATTAGACATACAATGTGTTAGACATACAATGTCAATGTCATATTTTCTATCCTTATCGTGTTGTGCAAAATGTGTTGCACGAAAAAAAGAAAAAACATAAATCATGGATATCAATGCTAGCTATGTTGCCTATGACCATGTATATCATGATGATCATGCAATGATGCTCCATTTTGTTGGAACTCTTGGGAGGAAATTATTAAAAATGATATGTATAGGCAAAGAAATTAACTCTTTCACCTTCTCTTATTTTAGTGGCGGTTTTTTAGGTGCACAAGATGATCAATGGAATATGACCCTTAAATTTTAGTGGTCACGAAATTGGATATTTAATTTATAAGATGCACAGGGTTCCATGAGCATTACGTCAATGTAGCCCCGTCACTGCTTATTCCACTACATGCATCTTATTTATAAGATCAATAAGGAGGAACGACGAAGTTTATAATCATATTTGTAAATAAATTTTTGAATGATTGGATATCTACTTATTTATTAGTTCTTCGTGTAAAATATATCTGTTAAGAGTTAATTTAGTCAAGTATAGTGTGAATGTCCACACTTTAATTTCTTCATTGCATTTAATGTGCTAGTCAGCCTTATTGTCACCCCCTAATCTTAGCCCACAATGTAATACTAGTATTTTTCACTACTATACTATAAATAGCCATACAAATTTACTTGTATGATGCACACAAAAATATTACACAAGAGTAATATGTACCGCTATAAAAGTAGTAATTCTCTATCTCTTACCTTCTTCTCTTAATCCTCTAATTTATATATATGTTTCATAACAATAATATCAATTTCATTTGAGGACAAAAACTTCCATTTTTAGGGCTTTTACCAAAGCTTTAAAACATAAAATTTGTAGCAACAAACCAAACACACACAAAGGGCATAATGAGTTAAGAAACTAACCTGCTCTGGCATGAGAGGGAAGGCTTTGTCCCCAATGGTGAACGAAACCGGTGGCATGGATCCGATTTTCTTGCAGTCGACAAACGATTTTTGCCCCGGGTTTGGGAGTTTCTCACACAGCTTGAACAAAGACACTATGATCAGTTACAGAATGCACAGATTCACCTAGACAGATAAAGTGAAACATGATCAAAATGTTACCTTATTCATAAAATTAAGTACTATTTCCTTTGCTTTCCGTTCTCTTATTTGCACTTGTAAGTAGATTACTGCCATCTCACAGAAACTACAGTATGCAGTGTTGTTGACAGTTGATGAATTTTCCTCGTATCCACCATCGCCAACTGTATGAATTCCGTCACTGCATGAGTTCCAAGGACAAGGTTAGAATTCAACAGAGGAGTGAACACAATTTTGATTATAAATGGTGTGAATTCGTGACAGTAACCTCATATAACCCGAGCTGTTATTGTACAAACATAAGCCGACTGCTGTACAAACTCTTTCAGGTTCTAACTGGAGTTGGAGAAAAGAATGCAGCTAAGTTTATCAGATGTACAAGAAAGAAATCAGTAGAGACCGAGTGAAAATCAAATAAACGTTGGACAAACCCCTGATATTAGATGATCCCATATTTGAGACCCGAAGTTTGAAACAACAGTTTTACATTCCAAGCTGACTATTCCTTCTGCTCCAATTGCATGATTAATTTCTGCGATGATCATCTGACATAGATTTTAACTGGTTAAGAACTGCTTAAGTTGCTACCAAAAAACAGTCATGATATATCAAGTCTATAAAGTATACCGTCGGACCAGCAAGTAAGGATGTTCCAGAATCGATTATAGCAGCACAGCCATCTGAACAGTGACCTGTAAATTGTAAGGAAATGTCACAGTCTCAGCAAAATCCAAAGGCGGAGTAAGTGAAGCTTATTGAGGGACGAAGGGAGTATAAAATATATCATTGTAATAAACAATGAACAGAAGTTAGCTGATTATGCTACCTGTTGAACTGTTTGCTATGTCAAGACCATTAAACTCGATCTGTTAAGACATAAACAAAGATCATGGTTGAAGTATCATGGAAAAAGAACAGAACAAGATATCAAAATTCATAACCTATAGTTTTAAATACCTGCCAATATTCACTATTAGCCATTGGGACATAAGTATGATCACCCTTGTGACGTCTCCAGTTAATACCACCGAAAACAATTTCACCCCCAACTTCGGTACTAAGTGGGTTGTGATTAAGCCAGAGAGAAAAGAGTTGCTGGCTCACAAGCTTCTGCTGTATCATATTGTACCTAGTACAGAAAATGACAGACCACCGTGTGATAATGCAATAGCGAAAGGAAGCAGAAGATATGTTCAACAGGAGAACAGGAGCAGAGATCAGCAGAGGCTAAATAGGCTAATTCAGCATCTATGTGCAACTTAAGTAGGTGATAATAATGAAAGATGCAGTCTACCGCGCCAATCAGCTAGTTATATACAAGCTGGAATGTCGGATAGATGAAACTAAGGCGATGGTTGAGAATCAGGAAAAGAAAAGGAATAAAGTACATACAAAATGTGAATTATATGTACCATAATGGTGCCTCTGACCCAACAGATATATCCTGTAATCCTAAGCCAAGTACCCCATCGAACTTCATAAATATTAGATCTATTGATTTCTCTGCCAATGCTTCGACAAACACCTGAAAGACATAGGCTATGGTTGAGAAAAGCAGCATTGAAATTTGTGGTTACCTGCACACTGCACACCTGCAGGCTGCAGGATCAAAAAGAAGCAACGAACTAACCTGATCTTGGACAATAAGACCACCAACATCAACATTATCTTGGCTATAGATGCCCGCTATATATCCAGAGCCGTAAGGTATCTTGTAAGGTATGCCTGTTGAAAATCAAATAAGCAGTTCAGCACACTAGGCCATTCTTTGTGATAGATTGAAGCTGTCGACTAGCTTACAGCTTATAAGTGGAAGGATGTTTAATTTTTTTAAAACAATTACAATGCTTTCGTAGCCTTCCAGTTCTCCATTTGTTTTAAGTAATACCTCGCGACAATAAGAAGCTGTAATCTAGCTGAAAAATAGCATCACCAAACACTATGCAACAAAAATTCTTGGCATCAAGAAACAAGAGTAATTACCAATCTTGGTGTATGTTCTTGAGATCCTTGAGCTGTAACTGGAGTGTAAGTAGCAAGCAATCTGCTCGTAATCACAAAGGAAGTAATATAAATTAAAAACACTCTGCTTGCTGATGTTAAGTAAAACCAATGACAACATGTAAAGAACATATAGCACAAACTCACCGAAAAGAAACATTTAGTAGACGGAACCCAAAGTTTTGAGCTACCAGTATCAAAGACCACATTGAACTTCTGAGGAGGGGTGCCTATGCTAATCTCACCATAATATTGAGTATCCATGAAGTTCTTCAAATATACAATGGCTGAATCTAAATCCTTATGATTACGTTTAACATTTATGCCTGAAGCAGTCACTCTTTCCAGGTCTAATTCCCGCTTCTTTAGCTCAATGCTAATCCACTCGTTAGATTTTTCAACGAGAGAAGAAGACAATGTCCAAGAGCAAAACCATATGACCATGAACATAAGACATAATATCCTTCTCATCCTCGGATTCTTCACTTAATACTCTATTCGTACCTTTTAAATTACCTATCTCAAACCGAGTACAGGAAAAAAGAGTCTTTCATTAGCTTTCTGGTTCAAGTGAATATATAACTATAAGATCATATTATAAACAAATACGATGTACAAAAACTATTAATCATAAAGTTGATTTGTTGTATTAGTGTTAACACATTTCCTATTTCTTTACACGAAAATTTGTCTATGTGTTTCCTTATTTCTCCATTTCTACAACTTCCTTTAGCATTTCCATCTCAATGCAAGTATGCAACAATGCAAGACACTATCATACCAATGATCCTACAATGCGCTAAAGGGGTTGAATATACGCCACCTTACGTATCACTGAGGCAATTTATATTCATTGCAAGGCCAAGAACATGACAATTGATGAACACAAATACATTAAAATAGAGGCCATATAGAGTATAACACATAAACACTTTTCTTTTTAGGCTTGAACATAAAGTTTTTAATAAAAAGTCATACGACATTTACAACCAAAGTTCTCCCTAAACAAGAATTAAGTCTAATAAGTCAAAACAAATTCCTACATATATATAGCTCTAATTTACAGTAAGTAAAAAAAGCATTAATTCATTGCATACCTCTACCCAAAAGCTCGAAGTTGAAAGAGTGAGACCTAGTAAAAATGGAAGCTTAAAACTATTTATACTTATAATTATATTTTGTTGTTTTGGTTATCTAATTGAAGAGTGAAGCTGAAGATTGAAGTGGGAAATAACGAGGAAATTTCCTTGGTGGACTTTCATAACATAACAGTATGAAAAACTCCAAGCTAGAATGTGTCAGAATCATTGAGCATTTTGGATTTCTGGGTTTCAGCTGTTGCTGTCGTCCTGGTGGCTCGATGACTGATTATCCATTTCATGCCAGCTCCGAAATGGTTGAATTGACCGGAGATAGAGTACTTTCCGTATCTCCCTATCAGATGATTCGCGTTGTTTGGATCCGCTTCAACGTGTCCACTATCAGCTTAGTCGCATTGTTTGGTTCCGGTTCAATTCAGGAAACGTTAGGTGATGAGTCATTTGATTTGAATATTGTTCGTGAAAACATTTGATGGTCATATTGTATTATGGTGTATTCAAATCAATTTAGTTTAGGCCGGGTTACTTGTGTTAAAGTCATGTATTCAAATGAAACATTGAATTACAAAGAGTCTATTTTGACAGCATATATTGATGAAGTTTGAAAATTAGGTCTTAGAACTATAATGGCAAACGAAACATCAACACTTCTAATACAAATAGAGAGAAGAATGAGGCACAATAATTTGATCTTGCAAGAAAATTGTCACAGGTTGATTTTTCATGTATTATTCTCACAAGTTCCAAAATTTTGATGATGAAAGTCTGAACATAATTTAATCAAAAATTCTGATGCATGTTTGCAGATCGAATATCTCTTGTAACACAAATAGTGAAATCTAATACTGTTAGACAACATTTTGCTTTACTCACATAGCATTATCTACAGACTACAGGTCTCAGTCTCCTCCGATACCAACGTAAAGAAACACTCTCTTGACCAGGCCAGTCACCTGTTGTCTACTTCCCACCCTTGGCATAGCTGTCTCTTAATGTGACTGTGCGATTAAATACCAGTTTCTCCGGAGTAGAGTCCTTGTCTACAGCAAAGTAACCTAAACCGAAAATGGCAAAAGAAAACTATCAGATACTGCAAGAAAAGTATTGCTTTGGAGGAGTCGACTACTTTTTGCAACGAGAGTTTTTTGACAGATAACTATTAATGAGATCATGAACAAAAAAATAATACTTTTACAACGTAATCATTATTATAAGTACAATGTTTGAGCTAGAATTGGGCAATTGGGAAGTCAATTAACATACCTAAACGTTCAAACTGAAATCTGTCACTGAGTACAGCATTCCGGAGTGGAGGAACTGCATACGCCTCGGGTATGACAACTTTTGAGTTGGGGTTTAAATCACCAAGCCAATCATCAAGCTCAGCAGGATTCTGAACATCAAAAATTAGAAAAGGATTAATTAATTGATTATTACTGGATATTTATTGTAAAGGAAAAAAAAGTTCCAACTCTAACTACCTCAGAAGAGAAAAGTCTGTCAAACAGCCTGACTTCTACTTTAAGTGGATCAACACCCGGAGAAGGCTCAGCAACCCAATGGAGGACACCCTAGGAAAAAAAAAAGTAAATTAATCCCCAATTGTTAGAACGGAAATACCCATACATGTAAGATGTAACTATGTAAGTATTAAAAAGAAAGCAAACCTTTGGTTTCATTTTCTTCTCAGGGTCATACTCCGCACGAATTTCAACAACCGTCTCATTGTCATCACCGACTATTACATCCGTGCACTTAATGGGAAACCCATATCTGCATATTGTGCATAGAATTTGACTAATTAGTTTTTAGTTCCAAGGGAATAAAACTTTAGGATCTTTTTTACAAATCTTACCTCAGCAAGACAGACTTCCCCGGAGCAAGGCCATAATAATCTTTCGAGTCCTTCATCCGAAAATCAGACTTTTCAATATACACAACATTTGAAAATGGCACCTGAGATAAAGTCACCCACACTATTAATCAGGAGTCTCCCAACAATATGACAGAAGTGTTGAAGGACACAGAGCAACAATTGAAGCAACAGCTAAAAGAGGCTGGATTTTGCTTGCGTTTATTTAAACATTCTTTTGCATAAAATCCAGGAGGGATACAGAAGTAAAATTAGTGCTAACCTTGTACAAGGCTGAGGCGTCGTCGGATTGAGCATCTGGCCACCTCTTAGCATCAAGGTCAATAACTTTACCAGCTTCTAGATTGGTGATAACGACCTAAAATTAGGAGAGCATATAAGATACACAAGACGGATACTTGGGCTTAGGGAAATGATTAAAGGAAATATTCCAGACCTTCAAAGGATACAGGACCACCATCGCACGAGCCGCAGTTTTATTTAGCTCTTCTCTGACATGATATTCAAAGCGATCTAAACGAATCAAACTACTATCACTGCAGCAAAAGAAAACGGGAGTCAAATAACACACACAGTCAATATCTACCTTCTATCTAATTATCTCTCCCATTGTAAAGAGAAGTCCCCAAATGACAGTACACTTCCATTGTCAATTCCAAGAACTATACTTCCCTCACAGCTATTTAGAAAAAGTAATCAATAATATGAGAGACCAATAATGCCAAAGTATTAGTATGCAATAACAAAATTTTCTATCAGTGGGAAATTTAGCATAATGACCTAGGGGAAAACAAATGCATGCAAAGAAACAGCAAAAGTTTCACCTTCTAGTGATTCCTATACCCCTAACAAAGGCATTTATTGCTGTTGGCGACACCCCCCTTCGGCGCAAACCAGAAAGTGTCATCAATCGAGGATCATCCCACCCATCAACATACTTCTCAGTAACAAGACAATTAAGCTGTAGAACACATTGATATCAAATTAAGTCATGTTGCTGAACCCAGAGATTTTTTACATATTGAAGTTATTAGGAATTACTAAATTGAGAATATTACTTTTCTCTTTGACATCACAGTGTTCGTCACATTCAACCGCGAGTACTCCCATACATAAGGCATATACAGGCCAAGTGCATGCAATAACCAGTAATATGAAGCCCGGCGTGTCTCAAATTCCAGTGTGCAGAGCTGCATCAATAATTGAAGAAAGTAGAAACAATATGATTCAGATAATAAAATTAGAGACAGATAAGGATCAATATTATGTTCTGGTATGAATTAAATGAAGAGGGTAAATTCCATATTGCATTAAAACTACATACTTTAAGCTGTCAAAGCAATCCTGTCAAATGATCAAAGAATTACTATTCCGTAACATGTGATGAAAACGCTGGGTTTTCAGAAGTATTGAACAGGACAGTTCCCTTAGAACTTAAATTTACATGTTGTCAATTACGACTAGATATTTCCACTTTAAAATTGTCTGCCTGCACTGTTAATCTGCTCTTCATGAGAAGACAATGCCCACAAACCTGGGATTATGGTTTTTTTATCCATGAACCCATGAGCATCTTTAGAAGCCCTAATTGAAAGAAACCATCAGTTGCAAAGATTTCTCCACTGATTGGAATATTTTTTGTCTTCATGAAAATGAAGTTTTAAACTTCAAACGCATCATGAATTCATAATTTTTGAACAATTTCTTTATAAGTCTCCACGGGCAACTATTATTGCTCTGGGTTGGATATTTCATCAAATGATGATTAAATTATGGAGTTAGTTAACATTTTCCTGTCTAACAAAGAAGTCTTTGATCAGATTCAAGGCATACTTGACAAGCCACGCTCACTCAAACAAAAACATTCATGCCTTAAGATCTTGATTGAACCTAATAGCCCTTACATGGGTGATTAGCTTTAACTTAAAAAAGTGCATTCACCAGAAAATCTATTCTTATATTTCAGTATTCCAACAAATTTGGCTATGTAAATGAGTGACATTAAGAAAGGACACCACTCCTTTTGCCTTTTTGTGATATTTGGGAGAACAGAGGGAAGAAGCTACAGCAGCAACTCACGAACTTCATATTGGGGCAACAAGAGCAAGCATTATGTTCTTTTTCCACTATTAGCTTTTCAATCCCCTTTAGTCCAAGAAGCTGCATACTCTTAAGTGGTATGATGGGGAATGTCATGGAGGGCAGGGGTGTGGGGAAGATATTGGCCTTCCCATCCCCATCCCCCTCCCCCTCCCTGCAATGGGTCCAAAATCCATCCCATCCTCACCCCAGCGGGTACAAATCCAAAATCATACCTACCCACCTAATCCCCACGACTCAACTAATCCTCACCTCCAAAATAAGACAATACTACATACTATAAAATTACAAACAAAGTTAACGTTACACAATTGTTTTTCCTTATTGCACTATAAGTCTATTACGAAATATTGTATTTACCACTATATTTTACTTAATATTTTTTTACAAATATTAGATAGTACATACTTCTATTCTTCTAAAGTATATTGATGCGGGCATGGTGCAGGTACAAAGTGGGGCGAGTGGAGCAATGCTAGATGGGGCTGGTACAACCTAAAATCCACCCCCACCCCATCACCCATGGCAGATATAATTTTTATCCCCATCCCCGACCCACCACCCGCCAAATCTGGACCGGGTGGGGATGGGACCCCATAGACATCCCTAGGTATAATGTGCTTCTTCGTCGCTAACCTCATGGCCCATAGGTCAACGAACTACTCAACAGCACCAAAGAACCCTACTTCTTTCCGTCAAGCAGGCAAACTACCTTAAAGGCAGTTTCAGGAGTTCCTACAATGGTCATTTTTTAGGCTAACATTGGTATCAGGATACATAAGGACAGCTAAAATCAAGCTTTTTGCATCTCTGTCCTCTCAACAGACTTCGATAGATTGATGCTAGCACGGAATGAATGAGAATTAAAGGTAGTTAGGATTAGAAGAGTTTGCCTTGGACTCTATAAGACTATATCAGCTAGCAATAACCTCTGACTGACTGGTGACAATGTTGGACCAGTTGGCATTGGCCTTTGAAAGTTAAATTGCATTAAAAGCCTAAAAACAGTAGAAGAAACTCTAATAAAAAACACGGCCTCTCAAGAGAAAGAATAATGAATCGATGATAGCTGGTAGGGACGTAGGGTAAAGAGGGACACATAATGGTCCATGACCATCATAATTGTTAGCATGAGCAAACTATCTTTGACTTTATCGAAGCAAAATATTCTCTAGCAAATTCTAAATTACAAATTACAGAAATACAATTCCAACAAATAATTCCAACAAATACTACTATACGATCCACTAGTCAAGCAAATGTATTGACAATAAACAACTCAACAAGCTAGTCCAGAAAGGGGGATGAACCACAAGTTCTTAAGTAGATAACACTTCGTCGGTATACTAAAAGTAAATAGCCAGAGAGAGAGAGAGAGAGAGAGAGAGAGAGAGAGAGAGAGAGAGAGAAAGAGAGCATATAAGTATTTAAAAAAATACCTACCGAATGAGTTACATTCTCAAGAGAATCTACAACGCAGTGTGCAAAATCGTAGCTAGGGTAAATACACCACTTATCTCCTGCTTTAGGATGAGGAGTAAACTGCACAAACCCCATAAGAAAAAAATTAACGAATCAAACACAGAAGGTAGGTTGGGGGAATATTATTTAACACAAAAAATCAAGTAACAATTAGTCAGGTATATGTACAAAAACTACATAGCACTTGCCTTGATACGATATGCAATAAGATCATACATATTACAATTGTCATTTTGCATATCTTGCTTCATTCTTAGTGTTGCTTTTCCTTCCTCAATCATTCCCCTTCTCATTTCCTCAAAAAGTTTTAATGATTCTTCTACTGGTCTATCTCTCCAAGGACTATTTAAATTTTTTTCTCTGTACTCCTTTACTTCATCAGCAGTCTGCAATCCAAACACTTCGTAAGGAAATAACTTTGTCATGTTGTTACCAAAAGTAACTAATAGATACTACCTCTGTTCTTGCTATTTGAACACAAATTAATGCAATAGGTGATTGAGTTTGATATGGTGAGTGAGTGTAAGAATAAAAAAAAAGTGAACAAGTATGCATACAGAAAATACCAATAAGTATTCATGAAGAAAATACTAACGCAAAGACAGAGGATATAATTGCAAACCTGATGGTCAACGTAAGCATGACCTCTTCTTATAAGTTCAACAGCTAGTTCATAGAGATCTTGAAAATAGTCACTGGTATAAGTTTTCTGCAAAGGTTAAGTAGGCAGTAAGATTCCTAGTCTTGTTGGTTTGCTCTGTAAAGAAATCAACTTATTCAACTGTATCGTCTGTATGGTCAGAATACTTTACCTTGAATGGCTCCCATCCCATCCACTTGACTATCTCTTCAATATGATCAATATACTCTTTCTTTTCAGCCTCAGGATTTGTATCGTCATACCTAAAGTACACCTTAGGTGTATCAGAACTCACAATACAAAGTCCAATAATCCCAAAGATCAAGCTTTTCTCTGGACCCACAAACGGTTATACAAAGTGCTCAAACTTTCCTAGTACACTATACAGCACAAAAGAGTTATCATGTCCATAAACCTCAAATAATGAAAAGAATGATACATAAGACAAACAGCACGCATTGACAAACATGCAGCTATGAAGTAGACCATAAACATTGCCAGCCAAAGAAGTTAATGAAATCCATATAAAGTTAGAAAAGGGATACATTTAAAATTACTGCAGCATAGCAGATTATGAACCAAACACATATTATCACAAAAGTGTCAAGTGAAAAAGTTTTCCACCTCAAATAGCAGTGTCCACCTCTATCCTTTGCCAATCCAAAATCAACAAACATTGCCTATAACAATAAGAGATTAAAAATTATTCTTTATTTAACAAAAGTTTCAGGATTAATTGACAGCATCAAGTTGCAAGCTACCTTGGCATGACCAATGTGAAGGTACCCGTTCGGCTCAGGTGGAAAGCGGGTAAGAACTTTTCCCCCGGTTACTTTTAAGTGTTTGGCAAGAATTTCCTTGGTATTGCAAGCTCTTAAAACAGAACCATCGCTATAAAATACTTCAGTGTGCACCTGAAAACATAAATATTACCTTATCAATTCCTTGCAGATACAGCAAGCAATTTAAGGCTTGAGATCAAAGATCTTGAAAGATAAGCAGACCAACAGAAAGAAGGCCAGGAATGAGAGAGACAAGGTCACTGCTTTAAAATAGTACAATGTCACACAAAGGAAAAGAAAATCCTTGGCATATTCTCCAAAATAAGCTATGATTTCATCTCTTTTTACTTCACTTCAGCACAGTCATTTGCTAGAGAGAAAAGTCCATGCATTTGACTAAACTGACCCAATCAATAAATAAATTTTATTTTTTTAATTTAAAAAAAAATTTTAAAAAAAAAATTGTGAATGTTTAACATTTGCTGTTATTATTAATAAATAATAACTAATGAATCACTAATGAAAATAGTTGAGATTCAGCATTATAGATACACTCTAGACTTAAAATGCTATCAGGTAGAGATTCTTATGCATGAGAAACTTGAATAGGTGGTGAGAAATGGTATGCACATAAGCCCCTTCAAATACTACACATTGAAACATAATAAGTAGGGAAGAATACGTATCATCACTTGCGCATAAATGAAAACACAAAATTACTTAAATGTATAACAATAACATTTTAAAAGAGCAACGGATATAAAATACTCCAAAAACACCTTAAGATTTTCTTCTGGTGATGGAAAGATAGAAAATGGGTTAAGTTCTTCTTCAGATGGCGGAGCTGCAGCAGCAACAACAGCTTTTTCCTATGCAAGACAGAAGAGCAGGGTAAGACAGCACGGTAAAATTAGAAAAGAAAAAAAGACCTATATCTCTCAGAAAACCAACCTCAGCCTTTGCAGGCTTTTCCTTCTTCTTTTTTACTGGCTTTTCATCATCTGCTGCAGTCCTTTCACCAAGTAACTCACGAAGCTTTGTATCTACCACTTGCTGCAACATATGAAACCATGATTGTTTTTTTAAATAAATGCATACATATAATTCACTTGTTTAAGTGAGCTTATAAATACGTCAATCTTCCATGTTAAGTTCAAAAATACCTTAACAATCTTTGGATCAGCCCATGGCTGTCTCTCTCTGACACGTCTAAACAAGTCACCAACTGAAAAAACAAAAGAATGAAGTATTAGTAGCTACTGGCTAACCTAACATGACATGACTTTGTCAAAGAAGATTGTTTGACAAAATGGTTTTTTCAGAAACTTATACTCAAAACTAGCTATGACATGTTGACAACAGAAGCTAAGAGCCTAAAAAAATGCAAGAAGCATTAATGAAATAATGATTCATTATCCCTATCAATTCCTAACACAGCAATTCTTTATACTTACACATTAGATATTGAGCAAATGAGTATATTAACCATAAAATCATTACAAAATGAGATACTAACCATTTGTTTTATATCGTTGCTCCAAAATTGTTGTTTTAAGCTCTTCAAAGATTTCACCAACAGTATGCTCTATCTCTTCATTAGAAACCTCAATACCTTATCAATATATGGAGATAATATCAAACACACATACATACCTATTATAATTTTAAATCCATCTATTTAAAAATTTAAGTCAACCAATCAAGATGAGCTATTTACCAACTCCGCAATTTTTCTCAAAGTCACTTAAGCTGAATTCTGCAGGACCCACACTCATGAAAAATGAGAAAGCAGCTTCTAATTGAGCAGGCGTCTTAACCTACAAGAATTCAACTGCAAAAATATATCATTTGGGAAAGAGAAGGCTTTACAAGAACATAACAGTAATAAAATTAACTTTATTTACAAACATCACCGCTAAATAATAAACTGACAATATTATCTAATAAATAAAGATATTCGTGTAGCCATCATCCCAATACTATTAGTTAAACACAAGCAATAAAATTTAAGATATCCATAGCTAACCTTTGAAGAAACAACATACTCGCAGAGGGTTGGCCGATGCACAAGGGCATTGGCAGGAAACTTCGTAGCAACCTGTCATTTAAATGCATGAAGAAAGGGAGAGATGATTGATATCATTGTATCTCAAGCAGGGGACAGATGACTCTATATATAGTAAGCAAGCCAAGGGAAATTTTGACAGGAACTTTTCCACAAAAATACATAAGTAAGCTCCAAAACATTTTCAATCAACGTTAAACAAAGCAAATTTCTTCAATTCAACATACATGGGGACAACAACGAAAGACCAATCTCCAGGCAGGGTATATTCAATAACTTGAACTATATGTCATCCTCCTTTAAAGTTAGGTGACTCACCGTGTACAGGAGATTTCCAGTAGTCCGGTCGCAACCATCTGTAACACCAGCCTGATATCCCAGAGAGACAGTAAGAAAAAGAAAAAAAAAAAAAAAAAGACATATTGACATATGCAACGGAAACAAGTGTACAAGAAATAGTTACTACCTCATGAATCACGGCCAACAGATTACTGGTAACCTTGTTGTTGGCAATCGTATTATGAGCCACTTTCTCATCCAATCCTATTTTAAGGAATAGCTCCACTGCATTATCGGAGTTCTCCCCCGTTTTTGTTGGCATCTTGATGAAACTTGGTAAGCACTAAGCCAAGACAATGAGCAGAAGTAAGGTATACAAAAATTTTGGCAGCTTGAATCCAGTCTTATGCTATTTTTCGCATACATTCAACGAGTTTAAGAATTAATTTGCACCCCCAATTTCCCAAAACTCAAATCCTAGGACCTGAATTACTCCATTGGCATTTGGGACGTTTGGCAACACTCTAAATCTATAATATCTACCACATTGCAATTAAAGCATACTATGGTATTAGGAAAAATCCCATCTTCCAAAAATATACAGAAACATACCCCAAAAAAAAAAAAACATTTCTAATCTAACAAAGTATTCATGAATTCAGCAATATTCTAACATGCAAATTGAGGGAAATTCATGAAATGTCTAATCAATTTCGGGTCTATAAAAACATATCACTTAATGCATAAACTAACTTTTGAGTAACAATATAAGCCTTCTTTGTTGTTTTTCTCTGAAATTGAAGAATAACGGCAATCAAGCAATAGTATAGAAGTAATAAATGGAGGGGCAAGCACTGAAACTAGAGAAAGTGGAAGAATATAGATGAAATACCTGGGTTCAAGCTGTTGAATGGAAGAGAATGGCTGTGTTTGTCTGTTTCAAGGGTTTCGCAATGAAGAAGATTGTCAGTTAACTGGTTTAACGCAAATTAGATAGTGCAACCGGTCAAAATGACTACCAATAGTCCAATACTCCGATACCTCGAGTAGAGGTGTCGATTCGGGTATTAGGGTCGGATTCAGCCATTCAGGTGTTTGGGTAAGATTTGATAAAATTGGGTCGAGTTTATTTTAAATTTGTGTAAGGCTATGTATTCTTCACCTTAATCTAGATGAACTGAAATTATTTTTACTGAAATTGAAATTATTTTTGCTGAACTTAATTTAATTTTATTGAACTAAAATTATTTTTACTAATTTTCTATAATAATTCTTCTTTAAGAAAACTGAATTTTACTGAACTGAACTTATTTTCACGAAATGAAATTATTTTTACTAAACTGAAGTAATTTTACTGAACTGAACTTATTTTTACTGAAATTATTTTTACTTAATATTATTTTTTTAAGGTAAAGAGAATAGGGCCTAACACTCAATAATAATGTCCATACAAGTTTTCTGATCGGGTCGGTAATTGACATCTATAACTCTGAGCTCCGAGTATATACTCCAAACTCCGAAATATTTGTTTCATATCTAGTTGATACATTTTCATTTAGTTGTATTTATTAATAATGTAAGTATTTAATTATGTATTAGTAACAGTATAAAATTCGATATATGAAACTAACAAATTCTCACACGACCATATTCTTCTTATCACTAAATCATAAACAAAGGCCTCTTTTGGTTGACGTAAGAATTAAATTTTCGTAGAAAATTGCATTTCATGTAAAGCTATTTACCCAGTGAAAAATTTTCCTAAACTTGTTTGGTTTGCAATGTGGAAATAAACATCCTGTTAATTTTTATTGACTGAGAGGGGTTTGGTAATTAACTTCTCATGTGTTTGTGGCATGAATTTTAGTTTTCCACTTAACCGAGTAACCCCACAAGTAACTCAGCAAGTAACCCCTGATCAAGTAATCCCCGACAGAACCCCTCAAATAACCCCCGACTGAGTAACCCCGACCACATGCAATGATCATAGTATTGGGTACTTGAAATTAGGAGAAATTTATAATATGGGTTGGAGTACTTGAAATTAGGGGTTACTTATAATATGGCTTATTTGTTATTGTCTTTTGTTTTGGGTATGTTATAAAATGGGTTACTTGAAATTAGGAGTTACTAGAACATGGGTTATCTGAATTTATGGGTTACTTATAATATGGGTTACCTGAAATTAGGGATTACTACTTGAAATTAGGGGTTACTAATAATATGGATTACTTGAAATTATGGACTACTTGAAATTAAAGGTTACTTAAAATTAGAAGTTACTTCAAATCCCATGTGAGTATCAGACTTCGTTATATGTTTTTTAGTTAGAAACTTAGAACAAATTGGGTGCATCATACACACTTTTACTTTTAATTCAAGGTTATCTTTATTATAGAGTGTACTCGCGAGCCACAAGGGCGAGTGATGAGAATTGATCCCAAAATCTCTTAAAATCGGGAGAGGAGCTGTAAGCCTGTAACCACTTGAGCTATCCCTCACCCTCATTTGCCACTTCCTTAGTAGCAAAGCATTTAACACTTTAGAAATGACAAAAGAAGAAAGAGACGTCGCAGTTGAAAGCGCTCCTTCTTTTAAACACTCTTCATTTGAATTGCACACTCAAATGAACATACCATAAACAACAACTCAACACCAGCAGCAGCAGAACTTCAGAAGATAGTGCGAGAAAGTGTAAAAATGGAGTTAGACGAATGGGATTTGAGTGCAGAACAACTCGAATCCCTCGAAAAAGACGCTCTTCGTCAAATTGCTCTTCGTCAAAACTCCAATTCCAATTCTACTACTTATTTTGCATCAACGACTACGACAACGACGACTCCTTGCGTTTCCGGCACCAATTTGCAGCATCCGCCATTACGAAATACTCTACCCTCTTCTTCTACTCAGACATTCAAGGATTCTTCGAGGGTTCTAACTCAGGTAATTGGTTTATTCCTCAGTTTCTTGTAATGTTTTGGGGTAATGGGTGTTTTAAGGGTTTAATTCTACTGATTTTTGTTGAAATTTTGAATGTTGATAGCATGAAAAAAATTTAGTTTAAATTTGCTGAATTTCCTTGTTTTTTTTTTTTTTGGGTAATGGGTGTTTGAGGGTGTACTGAATTTCGTTGAAATTTTGAATGTTGCTAGCATGGAAAATAAAATTAGATTAAATTTGCTGAATTACCTTGAATTTTGTAATTTTCTTTGATTTTTTTTTGGTTTGTAATTGGATTTTCTGCTTAGAGGAGATGAGTGAAGTCAAGATATTGGAGAGATTATTGCGCTTAAGCTCATGAGAGTTATGTTACTTACTTTTAGTGAGTGTTACGTGTAAATTTATAGCAATTACTCCTTCTGTTCCTTTTTGTTTGTCCCATTTGATTGTACTTGTTGATTGACTGAGGAGATTCATAACAATACTGTTTGAATAAGGGTTGTTTTGGGTTGTCGAAATTTTAGTAGTATGTTTATTATTTGAAAGGATTATATAGGTGCATGTATTTGTGAAAGAGAATACACTAGTATGTAAATCATATATGGAGTAATTGGTTTTTAAGCATAGTCGGGATGGAGCGAAACCTAGTAGCAAGTAAAAATTTGAATAGCATCATAACAATAGTTCTTAAAAAGTTGTTATTTAGTGATTCTGATGATTGGAAAGCAATTCGATGCTTTGAAAAAAGTTATTAAGGCTTTGGCAACTTTGTTATGCCATATCTCAAATTGAATTTGTGTGGCAAGATGCTAAATCTTTGTGACCTCTGGGGTTTCCTATAAGAGTGTTTTTTTTTATTTATTTAATTTTTTTTTTTTGTAACTTTGTTTTTTTACAACGCTTTAAGAGAGATTCGGAGGTTCAATAGTTATGCTTTTATCAATAAGGTGTACCTTTGTTGTTTAAAATTAATTCTCTTGAATGCTATATAGTTGCTTGAAATTACTTGAATTTCACGCATACGAGTAAATCTAGTTGGGGTGTGGGCCAAAAAGTGGTTGAATATGAATTAAAAATTATTCAAATGGATTAAGAGTAGAGAGAGATTGTGAGCAAAAAAGGGTTGTTATGATGTATAGAGGAAAAATTGGTGGTGTTCACATCAGATGGTGTTGGGAATCAAAAGTAGTTACTAGAGAGTAGGAGGAAATTTTTGGATGTCCCATTTTCCCATTATAGTATATAGAAATATAGAGGGGAGATTGAAAGAGTAATATTTTTGAAATTAATATGAAGTATTTCATATAAGGGCTATCTAGCTCAATTTCCATCTAGATAAATTCAGAATAGGGTCAATAAAAAATGGCCAATAAGTTTAGGCAAAGATGACATGTCAGTTGATCTATGAAAGAGCAATTGAATGTTGTGATCCATAACCAGGTGAAAATGATGCATCAGGTTCAATGACTAAGTTTAGCTGTTTAGGACTGCTTATAGAAATAGAATTAGATATTTTTGTCATATCACCAGAGTGCATCATACTTATAGGAACTTCTATACTAATGAACCTCCTTGTAAAGCTTCCTAACCTTGGTGGAATATCATGATGAGCTATCTCTTGAAAATTTTTCTGGAAGAAGCAAAATTGTAGCACATAGTGAAAATAGGTGTTTGGATGCCTCAATGACATCAATGAAATTCGTGTAGTGATTGAGGTTCTTTGACCCTTAAAAAAAAAAATCATTGTATTTGTTGAAAGAGTATCGATATGATTAGATAGATGCTTCATAGAACAGAAAATTGGATCTGGTAGAGATGTCATCAGTCATCCATCAGTCATCTTTGACGGGGCTTTTTCATCAATATTAGACTCTTGGAGAAGGGAAGGTGTGAATTGTGTGCTAGCATATGTTAGTCTCTATCCGTTGTGTTCATGACAGACTGAATAGTAATACAGCTTTCGTTGTCAAATATGTATATATGTATTTTACAAATGTAAAATGTTCCCATTAAGCTAAACTAGAATTAGTATTGTACACAAGTAAGTAGAGAGGATTATGAAATGAGAAGACTTGAGTTGAGTACCAGAATAGAACATTGGGAAAGGGAATAATACATAATTTTGTTGTTTATACTGAGATAAACTTTTGACCTGGATGCTTGGATATAATTAATACAGATGCAATAAAAATAAGGGACAGATTATAAGACGAGGGAAGGGAGAACCTATAATGTCTCAAAATATTTTAAGATTGCTGGGAAGGAAAGCATTGTAATCTAGAATGACTTGAGAAATTGTTGTAGAGTATGCTATGGGCCTGAAATTTGAGTTTGAATCATTTGAAAAAGGGAATAGTGTTGATGCATGTCTAATAGAATAGAATAGAATAGTAGTGGTTTGGTGGTAAAAAGCTGAGGATGCTTATAGTTAAGTTTGATGCTACCAGGTGATGATTCCACTTTTCATTTTTCTTACAATGTGTGGTGGAAATATAAGAAAAGGTCTATGCTACCGGATGATAATTCCTCTTTATTCATATAAATATAAGGCGGAGAAGAAGAATGAAAAAGGGTAGGATAGTTAGTATTTAAAATCCTACTATTGTGCTTTATTACTGCTAGTTTCACCCTATTTGTTGCATAAGATATAATGCGTTAGTGTCAATCTTCTGATATCCAGGCGGATGGTCCTTCAGGGTCTAGAGTCTTGCCATCGTCCGTTGCACCAAAAACAGCTGGTGAGTTGCTATAAATTATTCGTCCATGCTAATTCTATTTTGGTTCTCAAGCACATTTTCACTTTTGATGATTTGCATGGGCTGAAACCTGAAAAAAACAATAGCAATGCTTTAAGGTTCAGAGTTCAAGTTCTATGGCTACTACAAGGTTAATAATAGCTCAGTGCAGCAGAATTATGCAAATCAATAAAGTACAAAGAGTACATATGGCCTAAATTACACTCATAATGTGGCTGTGGCTTGCTGGAAGTGGAATTTCATGAAAATTATGGCTGTTTTACGTCACAACACAAGCTGTTTAATCTACAGTATATATGAGCATTTTAACGGCTTAAGAGCGTACCTCAACGTTGCTTTAATTCTTGATGTCTGATTAGATGACTCTTCAAAGGAGGAACCAAAGCATTCTGTCAAGCTCTTTCTTCACGCTAGTGGGAATATAGCTATCAGGTTTCCGTATAACCAGGTATGCTGGCCATAATTTGTCCTGGCTATTTGCTTCATTCTCAAGGTTGTATCTGACACTGCTATTGCTCACAAGGTTCTTATAAATGCTGTCAAGAAGATTCCTAAAGCTACCTGGAATGCAAAAGAGAGGTTTTCTCTTCTTCTTCTTCATGTGTTTCACTGTCTTTCTCTTCTTCTTTAGAGGTTTTACTTGCTCTATGATATGGTGCTGAAATGGCAGGCTTTGGATAATTCCACTGTCTTCTTTGTCAACTGCTGAAGACATTCTTAGGGAAACTCCAGGGTTGAAAATTGAGGTGAAGCATTTCCTCTATGTCTGATACATCTAGTGGCTGTTACAATGTTCGAACTGTACTGGACTGTTGGTCTCATGGTTCTTTTTGTTTCTGGCTTATATAAGTCATTATTTTTTCATTGTTTATTCCCTTAGGTTGGGTGTCCATTAACAAAGTATGAAGTATGTTTCTTTCACAATTTGGATATCTATTAAGAAATGCTATAGATAGGCGAGAATGAGCTAATTTTTGATGCACTTTCGTGTTGTGACTTCTAGGTGGAAAATCTTGACCCCTTAGTTCGGAGAGCTATAACTGCTGCAACAGCTGCTACGGATCTTCAAGGTGAATCTTGATTGGCATTGTGTTGTGAAAGGTTGAACTCTTTGTGCTCTCTCTGGTGAGAAGCATACTTAATTGGAGAGATGATAGAAGCATAAGTTTAGCTACATCAACTAATCACCATAGGAGAACTATCCAGATTCTTAAAGTGTACAGCTAAATATAAATAGAAAAAGAATAGTGAGCCTTGCATGAAGAGCATGATGCGGTTGAACCAAGATAATCTCTCATTGAAGGAGGGTCCATGTGTCTTTCATGATGCCGTACTTCCCAAATATTTAGCACAACTACCAAACAAAATTGAGATTCAAAACCAATGTTCACCGGTTTCTGGTTGATATGGCCAGCAATGATTAACTTTGTTGATAATTTGACATAACATCATAGCCTATAATATATTTTCCTCTTTGTTGAAAGAAAGTAACTTACAGTATTAAGGGAGAAAAGCCATTGCATGGTTTGGTGCCTAGTGAGTTTTAAAATTAAGATAATCTTTCATTGAAGGAGGGTCCATGTGTCTTTTCCTAGAAATATGAATGGGTTTAATCTTTTCAAATACATTATAGCCAACCATTGTAAAAGGTTACTTGGTCACTTCTGCCCAATGGTACAAGATTACTTGGTGCATTAGTATAACGATCATTGTTTCATGTAATTGCATGAGGATTAACATATTTCAACATATTTGTGTGGGTGCCATTGTAGCCTCTTTGTAGAATGTTTGTGATTGTGTTTGTCTATCGTCTTCTCATTTAGTAGGGAGGACAAAGGTTGCCGGTCTTGCCCCTAATTTGAAGAAAATTAATGATTTTTATATCTGGTTAGTTTTCCTCTCTTGTTCTAGGAACTGGGTAATTGTGCATAAGATGATGGCTTAAGGTATATTACTGCTTTGCTGATTTCGAGAGTAGAGAATGAGAAAATCTCTGTGGATTTGTCTTTTATCTGTCTATGCACTGGAAAGACATTCTTTATCTTATAGCTCATGTTTGGGGTGTTATTTAGTGCGCATTAATAATAATATACTTAATCTTCTACTTTGCAAGATCGATATGACAATATTCCAAGCTATATAGAAACGAAGCTTCTACCATTTCAGCGGGAGGGCGTCAGGTACCTGCACACTGTAGATGACTCTGATAATGCTCTGTGTGAATCTATGAAGATTTCTGTCCTTGTAGTACTGCTTAAAGAAGCACCTTTTTCTAATTATAATTTTAAAACAGCTTTGCTGTCTTTCTATTTTTTAGTCAAGTTTCTTGCTCCTAATTTAGACCTGCTGTAGACCCTGTACTCCTGTAGTAAGGAGCTGATTTCTGATTCGTTATGTTATTATTTATCAGGTTTGTGTTGCAGCGGGGAGGTCGGGCTCTTATAGCAGATGAGATGGGTCTGGGTAAGACTTTACAGGTAATTGGAGGTTTCATTTAATTTGTGTGTGAACTTTGGAGGCTTGTAATTATATATATATGTGCTTCTTTAGTGTTTACTTCAGTTATACATGTTTCATTTTTGTTATGGGTGGGAACTCTCCTTTGATTACCTCATGGTACTGTTTTCCCTTTTATTGTTTGAAAGTGAGCTTCCAAGCTGTGTTAAAGTTGCAAAAATATAGAGTTAAGTGGTTGCTAATTATTCAAAATATCAATGTCTGGATGCCATCTGCAGGCAATTGCTGTAGCCTTATGTGTCCGTGAAGCGTGGCCTGTTTTGGTGCTTACACCGTCTTCTTTGCGTTTGCATTGGGCTTCTGTGAGTACTACCATCGGTGTTTTCGTCTTAACTGAAAAGTGTATTGCACTGCAGATACATTTGTGTCTTCATCAAACTATAATAGCATATTATAACATAGTAACATACATAGAGCTTAACTACAACTGCTGTAGCTACTGTATTTATGAATGTATTAATCCATATTATAACAACTGGATCTCTGTTTAAAAGCAATAACTTTTCTCTGTGGCAGCTATGACATATTAACAGAATTTTCATTTGTGTATGGTAGTCTTACTGCAATGGCCTGTTCTCACTTTGCAGTATATCCAACTATATCATAAGATAGCTGCAATAGCCTAATGTAGGCGAACTCAGAACTGAGATCCTTTTTTCTACTGTGTTTCTTCTTATTGGCAGATGATACATGAATGGCTGAAGATTCCTCCGTCAGATATTGTTGTATGTATACTTTATATACTTTTCTAAATTTTCTTGTTTAAGTGTCCTACTTTTTGTTGGTGAGGGAGGTAGGGTATCCTGCAGCTGGTTTCTTGATTATTCTATGAGTTGATGTTTGGGTTTTTCGTTCTTTTCTTTTACATTGAATAATCACATGTCAAACTCTCAAAAGAGGCTTTTGTGAATAATCACATCTCAAAAGTTATGCAGTGTTGGCCTGTAATATCAGGAGAGCTAAAGTGTGGAATAAGCTTCACCATGTCTCAAATGTTATTTAGGCTTCACTTGTTGTGGGAATCATTTTGCCCTTGCATTTTGAAACAATGTATTGGCTTGCCAATTTTTGCAGATTGGGGGGTGGGGGTATTTTACATAAGTTTCAACTGGGGACATGTTGACTCTAATTCTTACAAAACCAGCCCTACACTCTCCTGCTCAGAGGCTCAGAAGACAATTTTTCAAAAAAAGGGACAATACTGCTATCTTCATGGATGTTATCCCACCCCTCCAACCTCTCCGTGAATGAGAGTGAGAGGAAGAGGCTTCCCTATAGGAATAGAAGGCATCAATGATACCTAAACTTCCATACTCTAATTTATGTTTTGGTCAAGATAAAATGAATTTCTTTTGTTTGATTGAAGACTTCTTGTTCTCCATGTCTGTATGGACGTATATGTGTGTATTGCTTTCTAAATTTGCATATTTGTTTCTGATTTGGTTAAGAAGGTGAATTTTTCTTGTTTATTTATGTATACCTACATCATCCTATTGTTTCATGTTATATTACGTCATCTCAAGAAGCTTGCATTTTTTCATCAGATTTTGACTGCTCTTTGGTTGCCTGTTGTTGTTTGTAATTATCCTTGTTGGGGATGGGAAAATGTGTGCCTCTTTGTTTTGGGATCTGACTCGAATAATATCCAGGTGTTATTATCTCAATGTTCGGGATCAAATAGAGGGGGGTTTTCAGTGGTGTCCACAGCCAAGGGGACTGCTCGAGTGCTCGTCTTGATGGTTTGTTCAATATTGTTTCCTATGACTCTGTTCCCAAGCTACAGGGGACTCTTATGGCATCAGAGTTTAAGGTGAATATATCTGTTTTTTTGCGTATGTTGAAATATGATTCATGGTGCCTTAATTTCATAGTAATCCCCTATCCTCCCCACTCACGCCTTCTTACAAAAAAGCTTGCATGTGGGGACTATATTTTGATGCACATGTGTACAAAACTTTGTTAAAGGTGGTGGTTTTTACAGTAGTTTTTAATATGTGTTGGCAGTTTTGGTTTATTTTGCATAGTCTTCTTCTTCCTTTTTTATTTTTTATTATTTATTTTTTTTATTTTTTACTGTTTTGCAATCAATGAGCATGGTGTTGCTGGAGCATGGGCATAGTAAAGCCATGAACCAAGAGAGCAGGCATGAAAAACCAGTCGCTTTCAGTGTTATTTTTGACAGCGCAAATTAACCTACAAATTTATTTAATCAACACAACAGGGTATTGCTTGATATTTCTTGATGTTTCAGGAAAATCTATTTTAGTAGCTTTGGGAAAGTTTTGGCAGATAAAAATCTAGTTTTCTGGAGTTAATTGATTAGGGTTTCGTAAAGAAGTTTCTTGGAGATCAAAATCCTTCCTAAGCTTATTTCTGGGCATGCGTAGACCTCTTAATTTACTTTTTTAGGAATGTTTTGTAGTTTGGGAGAAAATTTGCATGTGACATTGTTAAGGGAAAGCTAGTTACTGTACATATTTAAGTAGTTTTTTTTAAAGGGTTTTAGCACTATAAATACAAAGACTATGTATTGCACAATGCATTTGAGTGTACTAGTGATTGCGAGTCTCACTTTTGCTCATTATATCTGGTATTGGTTTCTTAGCTCCCTCTCTTCCCTCAGCCTGCAAGGCTGCAAGAATAAATCATTGATGGGAATTGGGGACATTTAAAGCTTGCTGCTACCCTTGCCATTGATGTTCTTTCTTTATCTGTGGTTAATGAATTTACCTTATTATAAAAATTCAATAAATAAATAATAAAGAAAGCACCTCTGGAATTTATGTATTTATGCAGGTTGTCATTGCAGACGAGTCACATTATTTGAAGAATGCTCAAGCAAAGAGGACAACTGCCTCTCTCCCAGTTATAGGGGTCTATTTCTTCCCTTTAAATCAATTTACTAGAAGAGCTGCATATTACTCCCTGCTCGTGTTCTCTTTCTACTGTTTTGACCTGTGAAACTTCTCTGTTCAATTTCAGAAAGCACAGTATGCAATTTTGCTTAGTGGAACTCCTGCTCTGTCAAGGCCTATCGAGCTATTTAAGCAGGTGATTCTCTATCTACCCATGCTTGATACTTGACCTTAATTTGGCTCTTTTCTTGTTCTATTGAGTTTTTTTTATTGGTTATTTTATTATCTTAGTTTTATAATTTATTTTTTATTTATTTTGGATACAGCTAGAAGCCCTCTATCCTAGTGTTTACGAGAATGTCCATGATTATGGCAACCGATATTGCAGGGGTGTAAGTGATTCTTTTGTTTGCTTTACACATGCTTCAGCATCCGAATTTGTTAACTTTGATGAGCCATGTAAATTTGTCCTTGATTTTCAGGGAGTATTTGGATTATACCAAGGTTCAAGTAACCATGAAGAATTGCACAATTTAATGAAAGCAACACTCATGATACGCAGACTGAAGAAGGATGTTCTTTACGAGCTTCCTGTAAAACGTAGGCAGCAGGTAATGCTGCTGTCTAGCCTGCACCACACTGCTGCAGTGCTGCTGATGCCTTCTGGTTTCTGATAGTTTTTGCCCATTTCATTAGTTATTAACTTATTATGTGTTCAAAAAATCCTTTTGATGGATTGCTTATGAAGACTTATTTTGGCTTTACTCTTTACCTTGACTAAGTCTAATGTTATAGACTTGTTAAGATTTTCCCGTGCTTGAGATTGTTCTTTGCCAAAGTTAATTTTTTTTTTTTTTTTTTTTTTTTTTTTTTTTTTTTTTTAATTTGCTATGTGAACTCATCATGTGGAAATTTTTTGTTCTCTTTTTACTGGCAATCGTGGCATGATAAGGTCTAAGGAGCACCCCCTCCTGTAATCAGGAAGAAAAATGAAAAGTACTCAATAATTATATGAAGTATAGAAGAGGGGTTAAATTTGGTACTGGTGAATGAATTTTACATGCTGAACTATAATTCAGCAATATCTTATGTATCCTTTTATTGGACTCTGATATAATAAATTATCTTCAATTTACTTGTAAATGACTGAAGGACCTTGCATGGTGATTATTAGGTCTTTCTGGATCTGGCTGAAAAAGACTTGAGACAAATTAAGGCATTGTTTCTTGAGGTAATGCATCATTTCATGGTGTGAATTAGCAATGCGAGTGATTTTTTTTATTGTTGATTCAGATATTTGTTGCAAAAAATTTTAAAATTTGTTAGTGTTGTATATTACATCAAATGCTCAAGGACTCCTCTGGAGCCTTGTGCCATCCCCCCCACCCCCAAAAAAAAAAAGAAAAAAAGTACCCTTACCAAGGACCCTAGTTTACATTGTTTTTACCACTTACTCTGTTTAATGCTTTGCAATCAAGTGAGAAATTCCAATACTCTGAACACTGCATACTTTCATATCTTTTCTTATAGCTGGGGGTGGTGAAAGACAGGATTAAAGCTAGCAGTTCCAAGGATGAACAAGAGAGTCTCAAATTTACTCAAAAGGGTTTGATTAATAAGGTACATTTTTTGCTTTATTCCTACTAGGATTCATGAACATGGTCACATTTAGCTGCATCTTTTACTATGTAAAGTAACTCTATGTTTTTCTATCTAACCTTGCTATTCTACAGATATATACTGATTCTGCGGAAGCAAAGATCCCAGCAGTTAAGGAATATCTGGGAACAGTCATTGAGGTGAGTTCATTATCGAAATAAGAATAAATTAAAGGAGGGAAACAAGGATCAGGAAAATCAATATATTTTTATTTACAGGATTACTCTAAATTTATTTATTTTGGCACTCTGTGTGATTTTACTAAAGAACTTTGGACTCTTTTTTAATTTTTGTGGAAAAGATTCTCATTATAATGAGGCTATATGGCAACTATATTTTAAACATATTTCCTGAACAAGTTAAGATCAAATACAATTTATATATCTTTTGAGTAACAAAAAAAGCCTAAATAACCATATCTTTGTAACTTTGTTCAGGTTTAAGTGGTAGAGTATAAAACATATTCCTGAAAGCTGATGGTTGAAGCCCAAGAATATGTTTTATACTTTGTCAAAAAGCTTAAGCTTTTGGTTGAAATTGTCCTTTTAACATGGTCTTAGAGCCAACATTACACAAAGGTTATGTGTTCAAATCTTATCCAATATCTCGCGTTGGGTATGCGAAGGGTCCATGCTGCATTCACATTTCAAGTCCAAAGAGCTCTAATGTAAGGGGGCTGTGATAGAGTATAAAACATATTTTTGGGCTTCAACCATCAGCTTAAGCTTGGTTAAACAAATATCCCTACAAAAATATTTAGTTGATTAGCATTTTTAAAATATTGGAGATCTAAGCAAGCTGTCTTGGGTTTAGAAAGATATCTGCAGCAGAACTTGCTTTAATTCACGTCAACTATAAGAAAAACATGAAGTTTGCAATATAAGGGAGACAAATAAATGACAGCATACTAAATTTACTCATGAAGTAAATAAATTTATAATCAAGCAAACAAAGGGGCTAGAATTTGCTGCAACCTAATTACATATTCGTTTTATTATATTTATAGTCTATTATTCAATTTTTTTTGTTTGAGTGTGTTTACTAATTCCATACAATTGAACTTAGTAAGGGGAATGTCTGGCATATAGAGGAGGCTATGTTATATGCCTGCCATGGTTATTGGAAAAGCACTTAAGATATATAATCATTCTGCTACATTAGCACTCGCATGCTGGATTAATTCAAGAATAGAACAGATATATTAGCAATCATTCTGCTACATTAGCACTCGCATGCTGGCTTGCAACTTTGAAAGGTGGTTTCTGCTTGTCATTTTACTTCTATTTACACAAAAAATAAAAAGATGTGTTATTCTTCAGTTTGTTTTATCTTACTCTTTCATGAAGCTATCAGCTTGTGGTTTTTTATTCCCTTTGGCCATATTTCAAGAGTTTCGTTGTAGTCCTTTTCTTTTAATTTTCTCGATCTCTTATCCTTTGTCATATTTTGGGTAAGCTAGGTTTTGTATTGATTCTTTCATATTGCTTACATATTTTCCTTTTGGATTAATTGAGCCAGGCTGGATGTAAATTTCTAATATTTGCACACCATCAGCCTATGATTGAGGCAATACACCAGTTTTTACAGGTAAATCTTAACTCCTGTTTTTCGTAATTCATCAAATTCATTGGCCTATATGACCCACCCCTTGGAGCCAGGAGGATTTCTAATAGAAATAAAACCACAAGACCTCATTCTGAGGAGGGGGGGTAGGCTCTACCACTGAGCTCCTTTTTTATTCTCCTATTGGTCAGACTATTATTATGTACTCCGTAGGTGCTATATACTTACTACCTCCGTTTCTTATTATTTGCAACTTTTACTAAATTGTCTAAATATGGATGCTTCACATTATGTGCAACCTATACTACCCTTACTTAGAATTTCTTAATTTGAATTGTAACATTTAAACAAAACCTGTTAATGTAATAATCTAACTTAATTAAACTAAGCATTTTCACCCAATTTTATTCAACCCTTCATTCAGCTAAGTTCATCTACGTCAACTTTTGTAATCAATTCCCCAAATTCATCAAAATATTCATCTTTCACCATCTTTCTCTCTTCTCCTTTAGATCTGCTCATCAACTATTAGATCTTTCATTGTCGAAAAATCAAACCAACTTCGGTGCCGCCTCCGACGACCTTACTCCGGTGCAATTGACTACCCATCATGACTCCATCTTCCACGGATTTCACCTCGAATACAGTGATGGCGTTGATCTTGAGGAATTTAGATCTGAAATGAAGAAAGTAATTGTGATTCATATTTTTTTTGGCTGAATCTTTCATTTTTTTTGTGGGGATTTTTTCAAAGAGTGGTACAGTGGTACCATTGTCCATTGGCGGTCGGGATGGGTTTCTGGTTGTCATTGAGTTTCTTGCAGAGGGTGGGGTGATTTCGTGGGTTTGGGATGATTTTTTGGGGTGGTTATGGTGGATTTAGGAGTGAATATGGTGGTGAAGGTGGTGGTGAAGGTGGGTCTCAGTGGTGGTCAAAGCAGTGTGGGTGAGTCTCAGTGGTGGTCAAAGCAGTGTGGGTGAGTCTCAGTGGTGGTACGCCAGCGACGGTGGTGGGGTGGGTGAGAAGATGGTGGTTTAGTTAAAAGTGGCTTGGGTTAATTAGCCTTCCTCACTCTCTCTCCTACCCTTAATTACATACCCTTAACATTATTAATTACCATTAGGAAATTTTGACTTGGAGTCCGTGTCAAGCTCTAAAGTTGTAGATAATAGGAAACGGAGGAAAAAGGTTTTGACATGTTCTTGATTCATTATTGAACTTCCAGAAGAAAAAGGTTGGCTGCATCCGCATTGATGGTGGTACACCAGCGGCATCAAGACAATCTTTGGTTACAGAATTTCAGGAAAATGAAGCAATCAAGGCTGCAGTTGTATGACAACTCTTTACCTTTTTTTAATTATTTTTTTAATTTTTTATTTTTAAGGCTTACTTCTAAGATTTATTTTCTTGTTTTTCTCTGTCAGCTGTCAATTAAAGCTGGAGGTGTTGGTTTAACTCTAACAGCAGCTAGCACAGTTATCTTTGCTGAGTTATCTTGGACCCCTGGTGACTTGATACAAGCTGAAGATCGTGCTCATAGAATCGGCCAGGTAACTAATTAGCAGAGTAGAAGAGTTTTTTTTTTTTTTTAATTGTCTGTATTCAACCAGTCTCACATTTCCTATAATAGTCAATATTCAGTTATTATTGGCTTATATCATTTAAATACTTTTAGAGCTAGCCAAAACCTCTTAATCATGGCTTTTTCTCCCATTCCTGCTAGGTCTCTTCGGTCAACGTATATTACCTTCTAGCAAATGATACTGTTGATGATATTATCTGGTATGATGTGGCTTGCATTATAATCTGTGTCTTGAGTTTAGTAGAGTTATTAAATGATCAAAAGATGATGATGCTAACTAATGTAGTACTTTTTTTTTTTTTTTTTTTTTTTTTGTTTCTATATTGAAGGGACGTTGTTCAGAGCAAACTAGAAAATCTTGGACAGGTTTAATTTTTTTGCCAATCGCATGTCTATTTGTAGCACTCTTTGCTTCTTGTTGCTAAAATGAAATCTGGACTTGTATTTTTTTATGGACAAATTAGGTTCTTGACGGACAAGAGAATACCATGGAAGTTTCATGCAACCTACCAAGCTCTAGCCCTGCAAAGCAGAAAATACTTAGCTCACACAGATCGCCTACTTCTAGCCCTCAGAAGCAGAAAACACTACACGGCTCGCCTACTTGTAGCCCTATGAAGCAGAAAACACTTGATGGTTACCTAAAACGATGCGGTACCTCAGATACAACTGATGCTGAGCCTAGTTTGAAACATCCGAGAAACTGATTTTTTTTTTTTTACTAACAAGGTAATGTACTAATATATCTTTATAATTAGTCCTTTTGTAAATGTACATAATTCATGGCGACTTTGTAAATTGAAGAAGCCATCTGTTGATATATCTGTATCCTAGAACAAGCTTGTGCATCTCAGGACTGTACTTCCCTCCTTTCCCTGATATCCATTTAGTTTGGGATTGTTGTTGGAATGAGTTCCTTTTGAATTTTGGTAACTAATCTCACTAATTGAAGAACCCTTGTAATAACCCATTGGAAATTCATTTCTAACCTCTCATTGTAATTTGATTATCTTTAAAATCTCCATTAAAATTCTTCTCTCCTATGTACTGATTCACATATATAAATGTTCGTTTCTTTGTCCTTAATGTGTACTACGAGGGATGTGTTTATATCGGTTTTTGTGGGTGAACTTGAACAGAAATAACGAACCTAAGCTAGATTTTGAATCAAACGGATCAAAACCAAGTATGCTCAGGATCTAACAAACAAACTTGGTTCATGCTAGCTGCAAAGGAAACCCAAGAGCTTTGAAAACTTTATTTCAAAAAAAAGCTTGTTTTTTAGAACACTAAGCAAAGCAGGTGCATATACTAGCTATATTTAAAAACTAAATCAAATAAATTAGAAACAATACATGAAACTAACTAGTGGTGACTGAAATTTCTAGTTGAGTAAATAATCACTGTTCTACTCAAATTTTAGTTTTCTCGTTTCTAAAACACAATCAATACACATTACCAAGTAATATACTTCGTATATAATACAATGAATTCGAGTTTTATGTACAATAGGTTTATCAAAAAGAAGAAAACCTCAATCAGAATCACAGACTCTCCAAAGTAATAATTCTACATTGACATAAATATTTCAGCTTCACCTCACTAGTCTCCTTCAGTTCAGACACTGAAATAATACTTCAGACAAGTTCGGAATTCTTAATCTTCATGAATTGTTTCAACCTGCATATCATCTACACAACTCAATCTTAGACTAGTGGCAACAAAATTTCTTCAGGAAGAAACAGCAGCAACAGCAACGCGCAATTGATCCTTGGCCTCTTCCTCAAAGTAGTTCGCAACAATCAACTCTACGTCTTCTAAACCGACACCAATGTAGAGAGGATTACTAGTTTTCACAGTATCAGCACCTACATTACCATTCTGAAGTCTGACATTAGGAGCACTTTTACACTTGCCCATGCACTTGCACCCTTCAACAACTCCCTCACTACCTACTGCTCTTTGAAACTCCTCCATCAATGCCGGGGCACCTAATTTCTTGCACTTCCCGCCCATACAAACCTCGATTTTCTTCCCTACACTTTCCACTCTCGGATGATGCAGTTTCAGAGGTTCTGAGTCTAGAACTTCGATCCCTACATCCTTGTTTAAGGTCAAATCAAGGATCATATTACTGCACTTTTGCTCTGAGATTAGAGGAAGTTGCTCACTCGTAGATTGAGCTAAGAGTGTGCTTTGTGTAGTTGTTTGTGATTCCTCACTAACTGAATGAATCTCCTTGGTTTCAATAGGTAGAACAACAGTCTTGTTTTTCATAGTTTTCATGTCAATCACTTCATCACATTCACTGTCACTCGACTCCGAAGAGGACGAGGAGGATTCACAGTCTTGTAATTTACAATTCTTCATCTTTTCTTCTTCTGCTTTTAACTGCTTCAATTGAGCTAACAGTGTCTCTGCTGCTTGCTGCACAAATTTGTCCAAAATTTAAACCAATAAGTACAAGTGTACAACAAATAAAATATAGTTTGATAATTAGGAATTTCATACAACGATCAATTGCTTGAGAAATTAAAAAAAATCTTTCAAAACCCTTGAATAATTCATTAGAAAAACTTATAAAGCTACTTCCTTCCACAACCTAGATGAAAATATTATAAGCAATAAAATCCCAATATACAATCTAATTGCATATTCCGATTCAATTCGAACATATAATCGCACACAAAAGGTCTTGTATACAACAAGTGTAATTTACAGATAAACACAATCACCCCAAATCACACAAAAGTCTAACCTAAGCAATTTAGGACCAAATTAACATGTTGCATACACTACACCCGTGATGTACAAGTTTTAGCCAAAATAAAATCATGTTAAAAAACCAAAATAAAATTAACACATGAACATATCATCAAATTAACAGAGAAAAACCAAAACACAATTGAAAATCAGAAAGAAAGAAAGTGAACTTACAGAAATAGTTCTGGATTTATCATCATCAACAGAAAAACCCAGATTATTATCAGATTCCAAATTCAACCCAAACCCTAACTCAGAAAAAGTCGACAAATCCTTAACCAAACCCTTCAACAATTTCATCCTCTTTTTCACCGGAATCCCATTCCACCCTTTCTTTCCCTTTCCCTTTTTCTCTCCACAAACAGGGGAAACTCCAGAATTATAATACTTCAAGTGTCCTTCATCTTCAAACCCATGATTCCCAGCTTTTAATTTAAATTCCCTCAAACTGGGTATTCGATTCCCTCTTCTAAAACAAACTTCAGAATTCAAAAAACACGAATTCCTTGAATTCCCAGAAACTTTTCCAATCTGGGTAGTATAACAGCAAGAAGAAGATGACTTGAAAACGACGCCGTTTAACACCGCCATTGATGATTGCTCAAGTTTTTGGGATTTTCTCTCTCCTGATTTTTCGAACTCTAGAAAGAAGAAGGTGAGGGTTGTGTAAAAAGGGGGATTTTATGGGGTACGTGGCGAAAGGTGATTGGTTGGAGGAGAGAGAAAATTGACGTGGGAGTCAAGTTTGTGGAGCGATTGCTGTTTTCTGTTGAGCACGAGGTAGCTTGTTCCCGCCATGCGTATGGAATGAATCTTGGCCGTTGGATTAGTTGGGAGGGATTTTGATGGTCTGAGATTGATCTGACGTGGATGCCACGTTGGTTGCCATGCTGGATATTGTAAAAAAGTTTCCATAAATAAGCAAAGGAAAAGCAAATTTGTGATTTTAATTAATTTTTGGTTTTTTTTTCTTTTAATTGTTTCTTTGTGTTTTTTTCTTTGTGTATTTTTTCTTTTTGCATTTTTTTTTCCTTCAATTGTCTATCTATCTTAAAAAAATAAATATTTCCCTCCCTAAATTACATGTTCTTTTAATAATAACTGTTATTCCCTCTCTAGCGGCAACCCCACAATAATCCAAAAAAAACCCCAAAATCAGATCTATTAGGGGCTGCCAATCTGCCATGGATGGAAAAATTCATGGTAAGCCCCAAATCTCCTCTTTAGTATATAGTTTATGTAATTTTTGTACAGTTTATTGGTCAATAAGTGAGTCTCTCTTTATGAGAGGTTGTGAGTCTCTCTTCATGAGAGTTTGTGAGTCTCTCTTTATGAGAGTTGTTTCTCCCCTTCTATGGGGTTTTTTTGTTTTCTTTTCCTGTTTAGGGTTTATGGGTAAAGAGGGATGAAGATAGCAAATCTTCGGCGACGGAACTGTTTTTTCTCCTTTAATGCTACCCGAATTTGTGAGATTGTTGTATTTTGGGAAGACGCAAGGACGTCATCAATGGTTTACAGCTTGTTCTTCAGTGGAGAAGTTAGTAGATTAGGAGAAAAATATGTTTCTGATGTGAGATTTGTTCTTTGTAGTCTTTACTTGATTTCTGTAAGTGCCGTTTGGCTTGTTTAATTTATGCTATTTCTATGGTTTCCCTTCAAAAAAAAAAATTACATGTTCTTTTTAGAAGTGTTCAAAATATTTTTTCCATATCAAAATATTTTCATTTAAATGTTATACTTTTTTGACAATACTACTCTCATAATACTAATGTAATTCATCTCATCTTCTCTTGTTTTTATGAGCTGTCTTCCTTAATTTTTTTTTTTTCCTTTTGCACTATTGATGCTTTTTGCCATCAACTTGCAACCACACTTTTCTCTCTAATCTTTACTAATTTTCAATTGGGTGAGCATTAAAAGAGAGTAAATGAAACATTGTGTACAAAAAAATTTGTATTTTAGGAGAGGGTAGAGGCTTAGCGGCCTAGAGGGTGACTAGGTCATGAAGTCAATGGTAGGCATTTTTTGACATTGCACTACTACAAAAGTTGTGTGTCATTTTTATTAGGCGTTCCAAATGGCTAACAATAAGCCGCAAATAATTTGTGTCACAAGGTCAGTATTGGGTGATAGAATATTATCACTAAATATTTAGTGGTATTAAATACACTTTCAGTGTTACTTATAAAATTTTAGTTGTATTTTTATGTTTCCAATGGTATAGTTAGAATGTGGTCTCCTTTTTCATCATATTGCACGTGAATATAGTAGACAAAGTATGTGAGCTCTACACCACTTTTTCCTCTATATCTTTCTCTCTCTTTCTTTTTCTCTCTTGCATGTAGTATTTATTTTAATAAAATGCCTCACAATCCTACAATAATTGAAAATTCTAATGTAGTCACATGACTTTTGACTACCACATTTTCTTAAAATGGATGGCTGAATTTTTTTTTTCTCTTGCTTTATTTTTTGATTAATCAATTCTTTCTACCAAAAAAACCAATTTCAAGAATCAACCACTCTGATTTAAAAAATAATAATAAAATAAAAATAAACCACTCTCCACCCTCTTCATCATTCTAAAGAAAATCCATTACCATAACTATCTTCAACATTATTCACAAAGGCTAGTCAATTTTTTTGGCTATTAAATTTGTATATTTCATTGTTAATTAGACTATGAATATGTTACATGTTCTTAGTTTACAAATATTGTAAATAAGTTAGACAAATTTTATGAATATAGTTTTTAGTTTTCAATATTGTTGTACTTTTTCGGAATTTTACTCTTGCAATTAGGTGATTAATTGTGTTTCAAATGGTTTGCTAATTGAAAATACATTTATTCTGCTTTGAAAACTACAACATGCAAAGGGGTGGAGAAGAAGGTGTGGGTCGAGATCCAGGGAAAAAAAAAATAATATAATCGACTTTGACAATACTTTCTTGAAATTAAAAATATATTTAAAATAATTAAAAAATGAAATTAAGATTATTATTAAAAAGAAATCAAAAAATAAATAATCTCAGCTGTCTATTTTAAAAAATTGTCATAGTCAAAAGTCATATACTACATTAGAATTCACCCTATAATAATACATTGTTTCACATGCATGCCAAAAAAAAAAAAAAAAAAAAAAAAAAAAAAAAAAAAAAACACTATGCCCACTAAATTGAAAGGCAACTAATGGAAGTATTTAGCATAAAGGGTAACTGAGTATTTAGATTTTGCATGAATGAGATGGAAGAGAGATTTATCAATTAAAAAAAAAATTATGACCACAATTGACGTGGTCACGTGGGCAAAGAATGACTTTGCTCTAAAGTAGCATAATTTTCTCTCTCATTTGCCCATGTGGTTCCGGATGTCGGTGGGGCGGGTCAAGTAGGAGACCTATTGCTCCGGGGATAAAAACCATACTTGCCATGGGTGATGGGGCGGGGTTGGATTTTAAGTTATACCCGCCCCATACCCACATCTATATATTTTAAAAAATAAAATTATATACTTTTATACTATTCTATAAAAAAATTATGTAAAATAAAATAGTAGATTTGTAATACGGTAATATTATAAACAAAGAAGTGTGTGATATTAACAATTTTTTTTTTAAATTTTTACGTAGTATTAATTATGCAGTATTGTGTATTGAAAGGTGGGAATCAGGCGGGTCTTGGGTGGGGATTAGGTGGGGGTAGATATCCAAGTGGTGGGTGGGGCAAGGATGATTTTGGAATTATACCCGTTGGGACAGGGATGAGGATGGATTTTGGACCCGCCGCGAGGATGTGGATGGGAGTACAGGACGCTGTACATTCTTTTTTATTATTATTATGCGCAGAATTTTCGCCACCTATGTGTGGTTTTGATGCTGGCACAGTTAGCTCCCGTGTCGGTAACCTCAATAATTTGGGGGAGGTAGAGTTAGAAACCCGTTCGGTGCGTAATCAATACAAAATAAATTATTTAGTTGTCTAGTCGAGAAGTTTTGTTGAGTGTTGTGTGCTTGTAAACAGGCCAGGTGCATTGAGGTAAGCGTGTGTGTGTTGATAGGTGAAAGCATGTTAGTGTGTTTAAATACGCTTATGTATTCAGCTTTGCTGATTGTGTGTTTATATGTATGTTTGGCGTTGTCTTTATTTTGGCCCTACGACGACCCGTTTCTAATGGCGAGTAGTGGGGACAAGTAGAGAGTAGTTTTCCAGGTGATGAAGCATATTCATGATGGGCATGAGTGAAGAGCGAATCATGCTTAGTTTCCATAAGACTATGATGTGGTTTATTTCTTCATTGATTATATTATTATTATGCTTGTGAGACTAACGCAAAGGTTTTTTCACGTTCTATTTGGTTATATTAAGGGCCTACAATGGTTCCAAGTTGTAGGTTGTTTTTGTTTGACTTTACTTTCGTTTGGTTTGGTTTGTTTTGGATGGTAATTTTAAAGATAGTCTTCCGCTGTGTGTCTTTGATAATTGCCTTAGCCGTTTTCACGGTGGCGGTTATCTTAGATATTCCTATTTTGAGTTTTTAAAATAGCAAAACAAGTATTTTAAAGGAAAGGAATTTCTAGGGTGTTACAGGATGGGGATAGGAAGGCCAACACCCCATTGACATCCTTACTCTCGCTATAACTTTTTTTGCTCTCTCTCTTCTCTATTTGATTTTTTCACTCTGTTTTTTAGTACCCTTAAATATCCTTTATTAAAACCCTTAGTGATCTACACAATTCCAATTTTGACAAAATTGTCCTTATATGTACATTCTTCCATCAACAAACGATTAACATATGCCTTAATATAACAAATTTACAATGGATAAGATTTTATTTGTTTTTTTTTTTTTATATACGTACATATTAGATTATTTGATATTTGAGAGCATTAATCTCAAGTATTTATAATCCCAAATTTAGTTTTTTTTTTTTTTTTTTTTTTTTTGGATAATCTTTAATCTGCAAAAGTTGTCTTGTCATATTACTCTCAACACCCAATCACAAATTTACATGTGTACTACACTCTTAATCTACTTCATGATTAACATGCCACTTGGTTGTTCTTAATTTTTTTATTTATTACAAGATATTTATATACCCTACTCTCCCAATCCTCTTCACATATTATCACCATATCACCGTTACCTCCCATTGGTCTAAATCATTTCCATTACCATCTACTACTTTACTACAATGCCACAAAATTTATTCTCAATGACCATCTAATTTTAAGCACCTGTAGACACTTACTTTTGGCTTCATGTCCCGACGGGAAGTGTCATGACAATAAATAAAACCATCTTTGTGTTGGATCGAAGTGAAGAATGCTTATGGATAACTGGTTAAGCCACAAAACACAAAAGACTAGCCCAAAACAAAGAACAAGGCCAAAACAATGTCCCATTAACTAAATTCGATCATAATTAGGCTTAAGCCCCGCGCTTAAAACCCAATAATGACGGATTAGGAGCGCCTAGGTCAAAATAAACGCTGCCGCAGAAAATGCTGCGCGCATCTCAATGAGTCGCGCTGGGCAGTTGCACGCAACTTATACTCCGCGCAACTTCCAGAGATGCGCTCGCGAGAGATTCAAAATTTCGAAAAATTGGAAAATCGAATCTTACCATAATGCCGCGCGCAAGACCAATAGTTGCGCTGCCCATAGTAGCGCAACCAATTCACTTTCGCTGGGATGCCGCGCGCAACTCATCCAGTTGCGCGCGACACATGATGCGGCAGAATGCTCGTAACCCTAAACCTATTCATTCCCTATAAATAAAGGCTTAATTCGAGGCTTAAACACACAGAAAATAACCTAAAACTCTGGCAAAATACTTGTGAACTTGTGCTACCTAACCCTCGTGTCCTAAACACTCACCCCTTTGATATTTTGTTACTACGGTGGAGGTTCCCCAACAAGAAGGAGTCCATAAGTGTTCTAAGCGGAGATCTAGCAAAGAGAAGTGGTAAATTCCCGAGCACTTAGTTAAATCATATTTATTTTCTTGTTTAAAAGAACTTTAAAATTAATTAGTGTTGCTTGATCACCTTAAAGGATTAATTAATCAACTCCACATATAGTATCTTGCGTTAAATAAGATTAGAATTGAATAATTAATTGTTGTTTGATCACTTAAGCCAAGGAGAATATTGTTTATTTCTTGTTCTATACACAAATTTGATTAAATAAAGAATAACGACATCGCAATGTAATTCCTACGTGAATTGATGTGTGTAAATAATATCAACTAACATAGTTTTAGGTATCGCGTAGCATATATTGTTTGTTGATGAAATTATAAAAAAGGAAGAGCTAGTAGAGGCCGCACTAGGGCTAGGATAGCGATTCCCCCCTAAAGGAAACTTTATTTTAGTACCCTCGCTCTCGAACTCATTTCTGGTTAATAGACCAATTTGGGCATGGGTAAACTTACGATTCGTGCTAATTATTCCATGAACTCCACATGGAAGAAAGGCATGAACGAGTTTATGAGTTTTCCTAAAACTCATTGGCGACTCTCTACTTGTTTCGTACAAAAAAGCGTGATGAGATAATCAATTCTAATTCAAGGTCCCCCAAACAGTCAGGAATTCAAATCCTACTACACTTTAACAAGTGTAAAGTCCTAGGCTTTTAAAGGGCCATGGGCATTAAAGGAGAAGATCCTCTACGATGGGAACACTCTCCTTATAGCACCATTTCATCACTATCTTATCATATAACATTATATTCATTTGAAGAGCAATTAAGATTGGATGAAGTATTATGTTTAAAGTAACCCATAATAGATACTCGTACAATTGTCCAAAATTAGTAAAAAAAAATTACGCTAAAACTATTCGAAGTATATTACTATTATTGTTCACCTCCTGATGTACGCGTGTAATTAATTTAAACATATGCATTGTAAATTTTTAATTAAAACATATGCATTGTAAATTTTTAATTAAAACATACGAAGTACGACATTAATTTAGATTGTGAATATTTTCTTTTGGTGTTTAAGTAGCTATAACCGCATAATATAATGTTGTAGACATAATAATTAAAATTGTTTCAAATCTTAAAATCTTACGATTTTACAATTCTTGTATGATCATATGTTTCAATTAACGATTCTACCAAAATTTACATTTTTACGATTTTACGATTCTTGTATATATGACCATATGTTTCGATTTACGATTCTACCAAAATTTACATTTTTCTCTTAACTAGCGAAAACCTTACAAATTAAACATGCCTACAAAGTTATACTACATGTGTGTATATACATATATATGTATATATATACACATACATATATATATACATATATATATATATATGTATATACACACATGTAGTATAACTTTGTAGGCATGTTTAATTTGTAAGGTTTTCGCTATACATATATATATATACATATGTATATATGTATATGTATATGTATATGTATTATGTATATATATACATATATACGTATATATATAATATGTATATATATATATATATATATATATATATATATATATATATATATATATATATATATATATATATATATATATATATATATATATATATATATATATATATATAATGTCAATTATTGGCTTCTTAGTAAACAATACAATTATTTTCTATCAATTTGAACTTATAACATAAGTATATAACCACCTTTATATTTTCAATAACCATCTCAAACCCTAGCCTCCGTTACTGAATTCTTGAGAGCTTCGTTCTACGGTTTAACAGGTGCAAAACCCTAATCTTTATTATTTTTGTGCTTTTTAAATTTTTTTGTTTTAGGTTTAAATAATTTCCCTTCCTTGTGTGAGTATTTTTTTTCTCCCTTGAAAGATAGAGTTTTTTCTCCTTTCCTTTTTAAGATAGCTTCCTTTACTTTTTAGGATTTTAGATGTTGAAGTATAAACTTCCCAAACAACACATATAAGTTTCTCACATTGAAAAAAGAAGTGAGAGTTAAACACTTTATAAGGCTAAGGGGCTATCCCCCTTCTATTGCCATATGGTTTTGGGATGGAACCTCATATGTTCTTATAAGGTGAACTTTTTTTCCTTCAATGTGGGACACTTACATGTGTTATTGAATTGGGCAACACTCTCCCGCTCACATGTAAGATCCCTTAAATTTGTATCATGTGATATTTTATGGGCTAGAGCACATTTTTTCATTAGATCTTTCAATTTTTAGGTTTCTATTTATGGAGAATGTGATCTACATTTAAAAGGTTTAGGGCTGTTCGATCTGAACAATTATTGCATGGAATCAAATGTGAAGCCTCTACTTAGAAAGATGCAAAAATATCGGAATACATTTCTCAAGTCAAGCTTGAAGTGGTGGAGATAGAGTTGTGGGTAATTTTCCTTAAAATGTTGTTTCTCGCTAATTTCCCTTAAAATTACGAATTATTCGATTATGAAAGTTTTCTTGATTCTCTAAATATGTGTTTTAATCTTGATAATCATTGTAGATATCATATGACTTATTATTAACGACTTTCCTTTGCCGTTAAAAAAAAGAAAAAAACTTACAAGTATAATATAAACACATTCAATGAATCTACCATTTAGTGTGTGGTTCCTATAGGCGTGGGTACCTTGAATCGTACAACCGTTTTGCGGAAAGAACATATTATTTTACAAATATAAAGAATATACAACTTTAATAAAAAGAACATATTATTAAAAATTTAAAATGTAATGAGTATATACCTTAAGTAAAAAGAATATATTTGCACCAAAAAAAGAGTGAAAAGAACATATGTCCATGTTATTTGATTGTCACTGTAATGTACTTTCATTTATGATATAATTTTCATTGCTTATCTTGAAATGTTCTTTGAATTTTATCTTAAATTTAAATTAAGGTGGATATTTATTAATAATGTTCATTATGTAATATTTTCATGTTCTTTATTAATATTGCAGATGTTCTTTAGATATTAAAAAAAAAACATAAATTGTATGTTCTTTACAAAACAGGTATATGTTCTTTACAAAACAACTATATGTTCTTTACAAAATAGCTACATGTTCTTTCCGTGTTTTTTGTCTGTACCAAACAAGGTACAGGCTGATGTACCTTAAAATTTTCATCTACCATTCATTTATAAAAGTTCCTTTCGTTTTAAAATTGATTCTCAATTTTGATAACTTTGGTACTCCGTAATATGGAGTAAATGAGATTCAAACCTTAGCACTATCAGACTTTAATAGACTAATCTAAGGGTGTGTTCTATTCACTGATCTGAACTTATCTTTATCTGAACTTATTTGAACTTATCTGAACTAATTTTAGATGTAATTTGTACTCGATTAACCTTTATTAATACTTTTTAGACCTGATCTGAACTTATCTGAATTTCTTACACCTGAAATAAGTGAAAATAAGGTGAACAGAACATACCCTTAACATCCACTAAATCGGAAATACTCCGTCGTCCGTACTTCATCATTTGACCTCAAGTCCACAATAAACCCACCATACTCATGCTTGAATTCTCAATGTCACATCACCTCAGATATTTTTTTTATCATTATCAAGCATAAGTAAGCAACAAATGCAACCAACAAATGCAACCAACAAAAGCATAAAAATCCAGAATTTAAAGAAGAGAACATTATTCATCTTTACCAAATCCCAATTATTCCCAAGTAATACTACACATTTCAAACACTGCTACTCCAAATTCCAATCTTTTCTCAATTTGAAACAACAATTTCATAAATTTACTGCCATTACCAAAAATAATGCAAACTCCATTGCAGTGGCAAAGTGGTTCTTACCAATTTACCAAGTTCTCCCCACTTACAACAATGGCGGTATCATCATCCTTTACTCCCATCTCTTCTCCTTTCACTGCATTTTCAGCCAACCCCAGAAAGCTGGCGCCTTTTAGGTGCGTTGCGGGGGAGAAGGCGGCTGTTACGGCGGGACCGGCTTTCTCTGTTACGCCGGGTAATAAGTCTGATGTTGATTATTTGGGGGAGAGCACTAAAGGGGACTTTAATGTCAATTTTGACAACTTTGGTATGGAATAATACTGGTTTAATTTTGAATTTTAGGGTGTTTGATTGTTTGTTTTGATGGGGTTTTGTTGTTTTTGTTGTTGGATTATTGCTGAATTTTGAATTTTGAAATTTGGGGGTTTATAGGTGGTAAAAGACATGCTGGTATGGAAGGTCCAATTGAGGAATTAGCTAAATTGGAAGCTGATGAAGCTGAGAGGTTGCTTCGTGACTTGGGAATTCCGGTAAATGTTTGCTCCTTTGTGTGTGTATGACTTGTATGTGTGTATGTGTGCTCGCGCGCTGTGTTGATGTTTTTGTGAATTGCTGAATTAATTTTGTGTTGGAGGTGGGTGAATTGCATAATTTCAAGTAGAGTAATTTAGTTGGTGAAGTGATGGTTGTGCAAGAAACTCGGGTTTTTTGATAGCGTGGACATCTATAATGTATAGGTGCATTTGCCTTATCCTGAACCTTAGAAAGAAAGTGATGAAAAGGCTGCATAGTTATGAATGTGCATTGGAACTTGGCATATTGGCAATTCTCTGAATTGAAGGTTTCCAAGTTGACAGTCAAGTTTATATTTGTTCATAAACAGGAGTTTTCAAGGATTAATAAAAGTGTATTAAAAGGTAATGAACAACATGTTCATAATGTTTTTGAACCTGGAATGTCTAAGAATAGGAGGTTTATTCTAGTAGGAACTGGAAAGGGGGCAGGTATTCTGATTTGTAGACTTCTTTTTCTAATTTGGGAGGAAGGGTAATCAGATTTGTAGGCTTGTATGTTCTTTTCTGGGAGGAAGGATGGGGTGTGGAGACTGGAGAGGGGTCAATTTGATAGTTACAATGTTACATGAACTTCATCCTTGTTTACCTTTTCCGAGATATCTGTTTCTTCTGAATTTAGGATACTAGTAGGTGCTGCAAAGCATTGGTTACCGACTTACCCATATGATGTGTTATGATGATGCTTGTAAGCATTTCCTAATTCCTATTGCCATGGACTTTTGAGTTATTGTCAGTAGTTTATACTATATTTGGGTGAGAAGAATCTTTTTATTTGATGGCTTGGGCCCTAAGCCTTTTTTTGGTTGCTGCATGGGATATTGATGCGTATCCCTCTTAACATACCTAATATAGTGCTCATGTAAAATTGTTGTTACTGTACTAGTATTGATATTATTGACTTATGAGACAAGTATTTCTGTTGTATTATCATTCATTGTCCAAAGTAACCCCCCCCCCCCCCCCCCCCCCCTCTTCTTTGCTAAGTTTTCCCTCATCTTCATCATCAAATTTTCTCTGTCCTGGAATTCTTAGAGAGCTATGAACTTTACATGAACCATTATTTCAAATATTTGTTGGAAGGTCTTATGGTGCATTGGTGCCTATAACTTCTTGTTCAGAATATTTCTCTGTGGTTATTTTGCAGGCTCCCTTTTCTGCTACACATTCTCCTCGTGGTATATTTTGCACGCGTACATTGAATCTTCGGTCAATAAGTGCTATTGGATATGACATGGACTACACCTTGATGCATTATAATGTCATGGTAATCTTTACTCATTTTAATCATCTTCTGCGCTCTTAGTAGAATAAGCTTATCAATTTATAGATGTTTTGTCCGCCTAAATTGTATTGTGGAATTGCATTTTGCCGCAATTTACTATGTATATGTATAATGAGCATTAGTTGCATCTTACTTAGCTCTAATAGTTGTTTATATTTCCTCACATCTGCTTGTACTGTTACAGCTCTTAAAGGTTTTTTTTATAATTACTACTTCTGGTACCTTTATTATAGTTTACTTAGTGAGCTTCTCTTTCTTGAATTTTCTTTGTGCCTTTTTTTTCCCCTTCTAAAATGGGCTTCTCTATCAGTATTTAACTCGTTAACAGTAAACCATGTACTCTTAGACGTCTCTTGCCAAAGCTGGGATCCATTCTAGTTAATTTTTAGTTTTAGTTAACTTCTTTGGTTATATGCTAGATGTCCTTATATGAGCATGTGGTGAGTCACTTCCTATCAACCATATTTTGTGACATGGGACCTGGTCAAACTGGTTTAAGCAAGTTTATAGAACATTTGGGAGATAATTGGCCTGGCCTAAAAAACTTGCTTCTTCCTCTCTTTCATAATCACAAGATTCACAACACTTGGAATTTTGCACTATTCACACAAACTCCTTTTGTGATTAATATGTAAGGAAAATATAGTCATGTGGGATCTGATTTGCGTTAACATATACTTTCAAAATATCAACTTTTTTAAATTTTTGCTAAAAGGTAATTAAAGAAATTAATGGCACTGGCAAGAGTGATTTTCCCACTGTTGCATTAAAAAAAGAGAGGAAGAAGTAATATTTTCATTTGGAGTTACTAGCCTCTCTCAAGTAACCCCCATTTAAAAAAAATTTATGAGCCGCTTCATTCACGTGGGGCATGTATGTATACTCTGGCTCTATTTGTAAAACTTTGTTGATGCTGTGTTCTTAGGCACAGCCAAGCTCTTTTTCTTTCTTTGCTAGCTTTCCTACATTTGGTGATCAACACTCACATTTTTGATCGGGTTGGGGCTTGTGATGGTTGTGGGGAAGGGGTACAACCTATCTATTTCTTAGAGGAAGGAACAATATTCATTTTTGAAAGGAACATATTCATATTCTTCCATTGCTAATTGCATTGAAACTCCATGTGAAAATTCCTTGAGTATCAAGCTATGGTCTTAACTGCATACAGTAAACTACATTTGGCACAATAATATGAACTATGGAAAATATATGTTTATGTAAATGATTTTGCATAGGCTTGTCTCCGTTTCTGATTAAAGAAGTATGATAAACAACAATGTACAGGTATGTTATCAAGCCAATTACTGCTTAATAAAACATGCTCACACAAAGCAAAAACACACTCCCACATATGTACATCTGGCCATGTGCACATACATACATAGACACACACTGAGAAATGTGGAGTGTGATTGGTACGGGTATCTGATCTAGGCAGCAGTTGGGATTTTGTGGAACATCTGGACAGTAATTAGGTGATGTCACTCTTTCAGTTCTTTAGGTATTCTATTGTGTTTCAGAATTAGGTGTTTGGATGCGGAGCTTTCACTGATAGTATGGAGATTGAATAGCATATACTTCTTATTTGGCATCAAGTTTTGGCTTAACATAGTTTGGCTAGACCTTTCCTTGTATCAAATTGATAGTCAGCTCTAATCCTACTGTATGACTTTTGTGCTCTAGGCCTGGGAAGGGCGAGCGTATGATTATTGCATGGAGAACTTGAAGAATGTGGGGTTTCCTGTTGATGGTCTTTCCTTTGATCCAAACTTGGTAAGGCTTTTTTTGGATATGCAGAATAACAGACATGCTATTATGCGTGATACTAATCAGATTGCATCTATGGATTGTGTGCTTTGGCTTGCATCATCTTTTCATTCTTGCTAGGTTATCAGAGGCCTTGTCATAGATAAAGAGAAAGGCAACCTAGTTAAGGCAGATCGATTTGGTTATATTAAGAGGGCTATGCATGGAACAACAATGCTATCGACAAGAGCTGTGAGGTGACCACAAACTTTCCTTGAGACTGTTTCCGTTGAAAACTGAAATGGTTTTGAATATGTGTTCTTTATTCACTTGATTGGGAGGGATCGAGAATGGGTGTTAATTTAGTTTCTTTTTTCTTTTATTTTTACTTCCTCCGTTTCTTTTTAGTTGCATCACTTTGATATTAGTATCCTTGACCGGGGTTCTTGTTTACATTGTATGAATGAGCTACTTCTGATTAATTTGAGTCTAGATCTTATCATATAATGATGTCATAGAGATGTTTCAAATAGCCTTTACTTTCTTCATAAATTTGTGGCATAAATTGCAATCCTCCGTGCCAAGTGCTAACTAATATTTGTGGCCTGCTACTATGAATTACTTGTAAAAGCTACTGATCAATTTGTTGGCCATAGCTTCTTGTCATCTTGTGTTCTACCTTTGAAATTTAAACTCAAGTGTTGGGGATAAGGATCTTCTCTGCAGGTTGGACTACTATGTTTCTCTTCTTGTTCGTGGCTGTTGGGATTGTGACTCTTTAGGCTTCAGCTCTTATAAGTTGGCTGCAATCAGATTAGCTCGTAAATAATTAGGAAGTTATAAAGACCATGTACAAAGAGCTTAGTGCGTATTTTTTGTATTTATATAGAACTGTGTTTCAGTTACCAGTAGGTAGTTGTCATGGTTGATTACTTTGAGATGCAATCTACTTAGATTTTCTATATCCATTTCTAATTGATAAGATGCTAACTAGCGTGCCTAGAGTCAAGGTAGAGCTTATACTGGCAAGTGTATGTTGCACACTGAAGCTATATATTTCCTGTTGTGGTTTCTGCTCACTATATTATGCATTATTCTACGATATTTTTGATTTTTAATGGTTTTTATTCTTCCATGCAAGGAAGTGAAATATACGGGAGGGAGCTGGTTGATCTAAGGAATGAGAGTAGATGGGAATTCCTTAATACACTCTTCTCTGTTTCAGAAGCAGTAGCTTATATGCAGGTTTTCAATTCTCTCTAATCTCACCTGTTACTCTAGAGTTTATTTCTTTTTTGGTTGGCTCCTGCCAAGTCATTATATTGATAAGACCAATCTTTTATATGCAGTAATTACTTTTTCTGCACTTTGCCTCTTGACTTAAGTTTTCATCCTCTCTGTCCTCTTGATTAGTTTACTAATATATATGTGAATCTGTTGCTTGTTGGAAACTTCAATACGTGAGAATATGATTCGTCTTTGTAGTCTTTTGGGCAAATAGATGGATGAGCAGTGTGCCAATAGAAAGATGATTTATTTTTCTATGATATATTTTTAGCTATTAGATTTCGATTTGTTGATTGAAAATATTTTGGTTGCAGCTGGTTGACAGGCTAGATGAAGGTGCAGTTGAAGCTGCCATTGGCCCCCTTGATTATAAGGGGCTTTACAAGGTAATATCCTGCTTTTTATTAATTTATTATTATTATTATTATTATTTTTATTTTACTAATAAGGCGATTCATTGTAATTTCTTAACATGTTTGACACTTAATGTATTTTTTACAGGCTGTTGGAAAGGCCTTGTTCAGAGCACATGTCGAAGGACAACTTAAGGTGGTCATGTTCCTGTTCATCTATTTACATCTTTCTGAAAATGGCTATAGAAATTTCAGCTGAATCCGTAAATTTCCTTGCAGAGTGAGATTATGTCAAAGCCTGAACTCTTTGTAGAGCCTGATCCAGATCTGCCTTTGGCTCTCCTAGATCAAAAGGAGGTATTGATTTTTTTTTTTTTTTTTTTTTTTTTTATAAATTTTACCCATTGTGAGCTGTGATCTAATAATGCTCTACTTAATTTAATCAGGCTGGTAAAAAGCTTCTGCTGATAACCAACTCGGATTTTCATTATACTGACAAAATGATGCGACACTCCTTCAACCGATTTCTTCCTAATGATATGGATTGGCGAGATCTTTTTGACATGGTATGCTTATTTGGGACATTCCTTTGTATTTTGCTCTGTTAGTATTTAATAGTGCTATAGCACATAACTCCTTAGTTTTGGATATCACTTGCCTTTCCTTGGAAAATTAAGCCATTGTACTCCAACCATCTTTAGTTCTTTACTGTATATGGGGTTGACTGTTGACATCTATCCAACTCTGAAGAAATTGTCCACTAAAGTGCTTGTTGAAATGCTGATTTTTATCGAAGCTCTAAATTTGTATTATTAGAATGTACTTTAGCTGTTTCTGCGAGACTTAGGGTGTGTTCTGGTCATCCGATTTTCAGTTATGGAACTTTTCTGAACATATATGATCTTATTAGAACATATATTAGTTGTGAATTGAACTTGCCTTGTACTCGGTTGTGGTGTGTACTCATTTTTCCTATCCTTCCTTTCTAAACACTGTGATAGAGCTCTATCATAAATGTGTTCTTTCGCAACTTATTGCTCTATTGTCCTCCGAAGGTGATTGTCTCTGCCAGAAAGCCAGAATTTTTTCAAATGTCACACCCAATGTATGAAGTGGTGACTGGAGAAGGCTTAATGCGTCCTTGTTTTAAAGCGTGTACAGGTGACGTCTACACTTTATTTTGTTATACATCCTGATAAGTGACATGGATTTTTTTTTTCCCCTTAAGCTGCAGATATACGATTGTTTGAATATGATATAATCTCGTGTATTATTGTTATTGTTATTGTCATTGTTATTGTTATTGTTATTATTATTGTTATTATTATTATTTATTTTTTTTTATTTTTTTTTTTTTATTTTTATCTAACTGCTTGGTAATATTTCGATATATATATGCAGGGGGTCTGTATTCAGGTGGTAGTGCCCAGATGGTTGAAAGCTCTCTTGGTGTTCAAGGAGATGAAATATTATATGTTGGTGACCATATATATACAGATGTAAGCCAATCCAAAGTTCACTTGCGGTGGCGTACGGCGTTGATTTGCCGAGAACTTGAAGATGAGGTTAATATATTAAAAGTCCCTGGTGTTATTTTTGTTTATTTTTTTTATTAACAATGACAGCGTAACTGATCTAAAATTCTCATTTGTAGTATACTGCTTTGATTGGTAGCCGAGCTCATCGAGCCTCTTTGATAGAGTTGATAAATCAGAAAGAAGTTCTTGGAGATCTTTTCAACCAACTTCGCCTTGCTCTTCAGAGGCGAACGAAAGATCGACCTGCTCAGGTACCTTTCTGTCTTTATTTGTTGCAATTTAGCATTTCAAACACCGCTCCTTTCAAAAGAGGGAGGAACATGGTTAACAAATAGCTCAATAAAGAAGAAGTGCTTACACTTTTGTGGCCGATCGTTGGATGGGTGAATAAGGGTCTGTTCTCTTCAGCTTATTTTGAGTTAAGTGTTCTAGAGTTACTGGATATGCATAGCTGATGACCTGATGTCATTGGTGTTCTAAATGTTTCTTGCAAACTCTTGCAGCTTCTATGCTCAGATACTGCCTGAACCCAGCATGGAAAATAAATACATGTGCATGTTTTTGAATTTTGGCTGTCTCTCTGATAGACTTTACTGGGTTGCAACAATATAATCAAATCAATTGTAATTAAGGATACTTTAATAATAAAGGATCATGATGAGGTTGAATGCCTGGAAATTCAGGCATGATACAAAGTAAAACTCTTATCAGTCTTATTCTAATAACAAAGTTATGGCCTTACAGACATTTGCTGCGACCAAACTGGATGATCAAGAACTCACAGAAAGCATGCAGAAGCTGCTTATTGTCATGCAAAAACTAGATGAGAAGATTGCACCGATGTTGGAAACGGATGGAGAGCTTTTTAATAAAAGGTATAAGATCACAAGAGCTGTAGGATTCAGTCTTGTGCTGTCTGTGGGGTTGGTCTGGGTGGCTGCTGGCTGATTAGGGGGCATATTATATTGGCCTAGCTCACCAGCGCGAAAAAAGGGAAAATCTGGCTATTGAGATTTAACCCAGCTTTCACTATAGGCTAAATGGTTGTACTACCTCCGTTTCTTATTGTTTGCAACGATTTGACATAAAGTGCGAGTAAAAAATGTCTAATAGTTGCAAATAATAGGAAACAAAGGTAGTATGATATGATTCCTGCAAATATATTAACTTGACTCCAGCTTTCAGACATTGAAATAATGTTATTAGTCCATGCCCTTTTATACAAATGCATGTGTATTTTTTGGGACTTTCACATGAAATTAACTCTTTAACCTCCTGAATCAGGTGGGGTTTCCTTTCTCGTGCAGGCCTTTGGGATAAAAGCCACTTAATGAGGCAAATTGAGAAGTATGTTTCTCTCCTGTGGATTTTAATTGTTTTTTTAAATTTTTTTTTTTTTTTTTTTTCATCTTGTTGGCTTTATGTGGCCTAACTTTCATGTTCCTTGTTTAACTGCCAAATACAGATATGCTGATATATATACATCTAGAGTTTCAAATTTCCTTCACTACACCCCATTCATGTATTTCCGTTCACAAGAACAGGTAATCCTTTTTTCCTAATTGTCTATAATATGTTATGCTGTGTTTGCATGTTTAATAATCCTGCATTCCTGCTGATTTGTCTACTAAACATTCTTTCGAGCTTTCATTTCAGAGTGGCTTTTAGCCTTTTTACGCTATTCAAATTCTCTGCAATATTTGGGACTATTTTCTTGCAAATGTGTCCTAAGAAAACGTTCTGATTTCAAGTATCCCATTTTGCTGCAGAACCTAGCTCATGATTCGTATTCCTTCTACTGTACTCATTCTGACGAGGAATAGAACATCATGTTCTCATTGTAACAGTAGCATCCAATCTGACCAAGAACTTGATGCACCTTTGCTTTTTACTGGTTATGAAAAGCGATTTGGAAAATGTAGATGATGTAACATTATTGTATCCATTCATATCAGATATTGAACAGGCAGACAGTCATTATAAGCTTGTAAGCGCATGAATAGGTCAGTAGCAATTGGTTATGGCTTCAGCACATAAAATTATCAGTTCGATCTGTGTAAAATATAGCTCTTCTTCTCTCCATTAGTTGTGGCTCTCCACAGAAGTTACAGATCGATCTGCATAGATTCAACCTGTGTTTATCTCCATGCCTGTATGGGTTCAGACGTTCAGTCTAGAATGTAGTAATTATTCAATAATCAAATGGAGCTGCTCTCTTCTGATATAAAATTATACTTGAATAAAAGAGGGAGATTATATGATGCCCAAGTTATGGCTCCCAATCTCAAAAATTAAGTAAAGGTAATTTTTTTTTTTTCTTGTTTGATTTATTTAATGTAAGGTAATTTCTTGCTTCTTGACCTTGCATTTTCAAATGTAGCTGCACTTTTCCCATATTAAATTATACTTGAATGATTAAAAAAAGAGATTAAATGATTTTATCATTTATTTATTTGATGAAATGACAACATCCGTAATATTCACAAAATTGAAATTATTTTTATAACAATTGCATCTTCATTTTTATTTATTTATTTATTTATTGTTTTTTTGGGAAAGCAAAAATAATTCATTAATTAAAAGTCATACTACATCTAAAATAGAGATTGATGTTAACAAATGCATAAGATATTGAATAAAACAAAATATTCCTGTATAAAAACTACGATTGTCGAGTAGATCTTGTACTGTGGAATATCTTCCGCTTTTATCGCTGAAAAATACAGTTGGAAAGACCATCTAACGGTCCTTTGTAGCAGTGATGTTTTCTTTTTAATCATCTGTCTGTATAAAAAAAAACTTGATAACTTTTTCATTAAAGAAATGATGTCACGACAATCCATTTCTATCGGTTAAAACCAATGGAAGCCCTTTTAAAATTTAATAATGGAGGATTTTCATATGGAGCAACACTCTTTCAATATAAAATAATACTTGAATGAAAAAAGGGAAATTAAATAATATAATCATTTATTTATTGATGAAATGAGAACACCCCAAATATTCATAGACTTAAAATTATTATTATAACAATTAATTTGTCCATTTGTTTTCTTTTCTTTATCACTCATTCTCATAATTATAACTCTTTTTTTTTTATTATATATTATAGAATCATAAAAAAAAAAAAAAAAAATTAGTAGAGAAGACTAAATTTGTATTTACTAGTTAGTAGTTACCGTGCAATAATTAAACAGTTTTTATTTTTTTTTATTTTTTTTTAGGTATTTATAAAATATTCATCTAATTAATAAATATAAATTTTATTTGGAAAATTGATAGCAAAATGTTTCCACCATTTATTGGTTAGAAATAAAAATCTTGATGTCATCACAATAATAAAATTGTTAACCTGTCTAAAATTGGATTGAACCACACCAAACCAAATAACGGAATTTCAATTCAAGAAAAAGAGACTGGACCGATTTTGTTCGAAACGGGTCTGACTAGACCAGCAGCACCAATCCAAAACTATTACGCCGGTTTGGACTGATTTTTAATTTTTTCAATACTAGTTCAAAATTGGCCTGACGAGCAGTACCAATTTAAAACTTGTACTAGACTGGTTTACACTGATTTTTAATTTTTTTCAATACTAAATTAATAAATACTAGTACAAGGAAAAAGATTGTTTGTCTAAAAAAAGTCAAAAAGGAAAACAATTATTATTTTTTGAATAGTGGAAAACGATCATTTAATCAGCCCCGTTTCTGAAAATTCATGGGCCCTAGGCACAATGTAAGAAAAGGGCCCTAAAATTTTTTTAATTTGTTTTTTTTTTTTTTTTTGTTTTTTTTTTTACACCCAATAAATTTAAATAAAAGACAATGAAATAACTTATACTTCATACTACCAACTACAATAATAACTTTCCACAACTCTAAATACACAATGTAATTTTTCACCAAAAAAAAAAATACACAATGTAATTGAGGCGCATAGGGCCTAGGTGTTTCATATGCACATAGGAGGACATTTCTAGGTTTTTATTATTTTTTTCTCTCCCTTAATGATACAGTGGTACATATAATGTACCATTAGGCATGTAGTAGTACTTTTTACCATCAAATATTCTACCACCGTTTTTTCTTATTTTCTCAATATTTACAAAAATGTCATCTCATTTGTTTTATTGGGACATAGGCCCTATGCGCCAATAATAGTTTTCCATTGATGATAACCTGTTACAGTGTTACAATTTAAAACAGGAATTGTTTTTTAAAAAAATAAATAAAATAATTAAAAACTAATTTTTTTTTTTTTTTTTGAAATATTAAAATAGAAATTAGAACATGATAAATTTGATTAAGAAAAATAAATAAAAAAAATTAAAAATAAAGGTGATTTAACTAGATGATACCGTGAATTCAGAAACAACCCATAATAAGAAGATGGTAGTTGACTATTTGGTAATGCATGAATTATCTTTATTGCTATTTAAGTTGTTTAGCATCTTAGACATTGCCATATTATTAAAAGGCATGAATTTTGGTAATTCAATAAACATTTTTTTGACAAGAGGTAATTCAATAAACATGAAATGGTGTAATTGGAAAGATTAATAATAATATTCTATATTTGTAGAAATGGAAGATTAGAAGAAGCGAAGTGGTAAGAGGTTAGTTGCATTATAATCTCCACCTAATTAATAGCTAAGTTAATTAATGTTAATAGCTTAATTAATACAGTAATTATCTTTTTTAAAAGTGGTTTTTTTAATAAACGAGTAAAAAGTACGGCCTAGCTTTATACTTATGAAAATTGAATGGTTTTTTTGGGCCCTTTCAGGCATGGGCCCCAGGTGGCCGCACTCGAGGCCTACCCTCAGGGCCGGCCCCGCATTTAATGCCTGTTTAAATTGATTAAAATGAAATAACTCAGTGTAACTCTTCAATTAGCACAAGAGCTATTTTGATGAGAAATCGTTGTATTCTCTAATTTTTGGAAATTTAGTTTTTTTTATTATTACTTTTTTTTGAAGCTACTCTTAGGTACATTTTTAAAATGCCAATGAAAGTTATAGTAAATCGGATCAAATCCACTTTCTTCGGTTTCCATTTCCGGTATGAATGAACTTTGAACACAATTACGTCTCTATTTTGTAAAAATTGTAAATAATGAATTAACCAAATTAAAAATATGGTGTAGACAAAATCTTTTCATATTAATTTAGCGGACATAATTAGGTATCTTTATCTTTCAAAGTTTTTGGATGGTGAATTAAGCAATTTAGAAATATTATTGAAATTAATGATTTTTATTATTTACCTAATTTTATCAGACATAAAACACCAATGAGAGGTGACCGAATTTTTGGTTAACTTTGTATTCCCCCATTGTTAAGGTATGAGTGCTAAATTAAGCGTAAAATGAATCGAAAAATTATACACATAAAACTATGAAAATAATATATCACAATTGAGGTTTAAAGGTTTAGTGGATTAATACAAGAAAGATGGTATTGAGTGTGTAAATATGTGGAAGATTTTTGTTTTGTTTTGTTTTGTTTTGTGGATGGCCAAAGCAAATGTATAGTACCCATTTTGGCCATATATTTATAGTGAAGTTTTGGCGGTGAATTGGTGCTCAAGAAGTGTGCAAAAGCTTCTACTACTCGTACTATTTACCAACATAAGACGACTCTTGAAATCTTGATGATTTGAAAAGGGTACACTTTGGTGAGTTTCTATTGGTTGAAAATTTAGTCCCACACTAGGTTAGTCCCATGGGATGCTCGATTTTATCAATAAAATATTTGCCTTTATGTGCGTAATATAAATAATTTAAGAAAAACATAATAAATAATGATTCTCTTGTTAGATAAATTGAGCTAAAAAAATGATGTTAAGTATTCTAATTAATTTCATAATCAAAATAAAAAATGTTAGCATTTTATCAGCTTAGTTGTTTTCTTTCATTATAAAAAAAATTAAAGAATTAATAACTGATAAAAAATTCAAACTCATACCATCACTGATAAAATGTAGGGAAAAAAAAATTCTATATAGGAAAGAAGGAAAACGATATACCCAACCATCAATTATTACTCGTATTATTATTTTTTTTTTTTTTTACCTCCATAGGAAAATTTGTAGTTAGTAAATTTAGTCATAAAAGCTTTTAGGAAAATATATAATTAATCTATCTTTTTCAAACATTAGCTTTATATATTTTGAATAAGAAGTTGACACATGTCAATGGTGATGTCAGCGGTAATTACTTTACTATTAGTTAGTTGTAGAAGATTGACCCACTTCAAAAATTCTAAAAATTTCAATTTAAAATGTTTTGGAATTGAAAATTTAAATGTCAATGTATATATGGCAGTAAATGAGAGTCGGATGGTGCAAGCAATAATGGACGAATAGAGTATTATTGCATTATTGCTTGCACCATTTAACATAGAAAAAATTGTCAAAAATAATACAAACTTTGTGTCATCCGCCAATAACAAGTCCAACTTTTGATTATTTCTAAATAATACAAACTTCTGGTAGTATCTCGTTTAAAGCAGATACTACCCAAAGTTTGTATTATTCAGAATTAATCAAAAGTTAGACTTGTTATTGGCGAATGACTCAAAGTTTGTATTATTTTTGACAACTTTTCCTTTAACATATAAATTGAAAGTTTAATCCTTTATTATTTGCTTGCACCATTTGATACTCTATCTGTCCCTTATTGTTTATATGCATAAGAAGGTAAAAGAGGAAAATATAGAAATTTTTAAGTTTTTTTTTTTTTTCAATTTTTTCATAAGAAGCTAAAAGAGGAAAATATAGAAATTTTTAAGTTTTTTTTTTTTTTTTTTTTCAATTTTTTCATAAGAAGCTAAAAGAGGAAAATATATAAATTTTTAAGTTTTTTTTCTTTTTTTTTTCATAAGAAGCTAAAAGAGAAAAGTATTATAAGGGCTATGCATAAACAATCATTTTCTAAGGGCTGCATAAGAAGCTATAAGAGGAAAGTATTCGCAAGTACTAAATGCAGTACAAAATAACCTAAATGCAGAAATTAATTAATAATATGAAAATAATAAAATGACTAAAATACCCTTTTCCAAAATAAAAAACTGATTTTCCATTTCACTAGGCTTTTTGTTTTTACATTTTTTATTTTGCAATTCATTATACTCGCCAATTTTTTCATTTCATTCACAATTTCAGCCACCAAATTTTTTATTTTTATTTTTTATTTATTTATTGCAATTCATTTCATTCCACCATTTCCCTTATAATTCTTCAATCTAATAAGCCCTATAGACGAAGAAGTCGTTCACCGCTCATAAACCATCCAGTCTAAGGTTTTTTTCGTTTTATTTGTTTGTTGAATTGTTATAATTTTTCATTATAAGTACCCCGACTTTGTTTTCCGGGGATACTAGAGACCCCCGGAAATCTTAGCCGGGGGGTACTGAAGACCCCCGAAAATCTTAGCCGGGGGGTATAGGAGACCCCCCGGAAATCCTAGGCGAGGGGTACTTGAGACCCCCGAATTTCCTAGCCGGGGGGTATTGGAGACCCCCGGAAATCCTAGCCGGAGGGTACTTATTGAGACCCCTGGAAATTGTATAAGGGGATGCTAGAGACCTTCAAAAATCTTAGCCGTATAAGATGGAAATTTTATGTTGTTTGATTGTTTATCTATTACAGCACATAATTTTCATACCTCAAAAAAATGTCGTAGTGCATTTCATTATTGTCTAGGAATTTGTTTAGTATTGAATACTCTGTATTAAATAGGATACAAGATTGAATACGTTAGAATATGGTTGTAAATTAAACAGTTGGAATGATTGATTTAATTTTAATCATTTAAAAAAGTGTAAAGGATTAAGTTAAAACAAGGACAAAATTGGAATATAATTTTTTTTTTTAAAAAAATAACTTATTCTGTATTTAGGTAAAATTATCCCGCATTTAGTACTCCCCTATTATAACTATACTTCGTATTCATTAATTACAATGATTTGCGCATGATTTTGTTATGCATTTCTAAACTTTAGCCCTAGGTCTTAAGACTATACATGACATCAGCAAATCACCATAAATTTGTCTTAAGACAAGATTCCATAAAATACATGCATTTATGAAGCTTTGTCTTAACAAAGTCTTAAATGGAGTCTTGAAAATTCAAGACCCAACTTAAGACTCATTTCATTACTCTGTATATTGTATTTTGCCTACATACGTATACCAAAGCATGCCGTATTGTTGAAACATAATTAATTTTCAACTTTTTTCCATAAAAATACTGTCATTTATAATATTTGATTAAAAATAATTAAAAAAATGTAGAGTTTTGCAATTGATGGTTTTATTTAATTTTATTTATAAAATAGCTTTTTTTTTTTTTTTTTTTTTTTTTGAGGGAATTTATAAAATAGCTTGTTGTATTTTACTACTCGTATCCTATCATTTGCTATCTACCATTGTAATTTAATCTAAAGTATTCTTTATTTCCTATTGTTTTCATTGTAAGATTATGGTATTATGTGTATCACAATATTCATGTAATTTCATATTATTATTTAAAGTTATGTATTTAGTGGTTTAATATTTTTTTCCGGCTATATATGTTAGATATATACGTAACTTGCGACACCATTGCAAACTTTCCTATTAAAATATCATGTATAGAAAAGAAAAAAAAAATACATATATTTAAGAAGTCTTATATAAATCTTAGGAATGAAAATCTAAATTTAGTTGAATCTTAAAGAGTCATAACATAATTAAAAAATATAAAAAATTATTAAATTCTGATGTGGCATGAAAAAAAAAATTCTTAAGATAAGACTGGGCTAATCTTGCTCACCAAATAAGAAAAGGTATTTAATGCTTATTTTTAGGGCTACATATATCATTATCTTTATTTTTATTACTGTCTTCGTTGTATATAAGTGCTAATGCATAACTTTTCTATCAATTTTGTAATTATATACTCCCTTTGTTTTTATATACTTGCCCACTTTCCTTTTGTGGCCATTTTTAAATACTTATTTCGTTTTCTTATTTGGAAAGCTTTTATAATATTCAATTAATTTCTCTAAACTAGTGGACCCAATCCTATACTTTTAAATTCTCTCTTCTCCAATTTACCTTCCACTAACCCCACTATCTCTATATTTGATTACTTTCTCCAATTTCTCCTAAAAGGAATTTTAGGAGAAATTGAGCAAGTATTTAAAAACGGAGGATGTATTAGTAAGAAGTACATATAATGAAAAATATATTACTTCGTAGTATTTTACATGATAACATATGTTTTTATATTTGGTAAATAATATAGTTAAAGTTAGTATACAAACTAGGTTAGATCCCGTGCCATGCACGGTAATTTCAATATTTATCATTAATTTTATACAATTATTTTACTATAAAAAATTATATCAAATTGCAAAATAGGATGAAAGTTCTGTAATTACAATTTTTTTGAATCTTTAAAGAAAATAGAGGAAGAAATGCATGCACGACTAATAAAAATAACCATGGATTACATTACAAAGTTATAGATAATATTACATTATTGTATTATATGATTTTGTTCCCGTCATAAAATAAATAAATATATAAATCTTTGTTGAATGTGTAAAAATGAATGTACTTGCCAAATAGAAAAGAAGTATTATTGTAAAGTAAGTATTAAATTAAATACTTTTCTAAGAAGCTTTGAAAAAAAAAACAAAAAAAAAAAAAACAAAAAAAGAAAGAGGACCTTTTGGAGGGAAAATTTTTAACCAGATTATGACAAGTGTCATTTCTGGTTTTGCCTTTAGTATAGGTATAATTGATAGTGCAAAAGTCAAACTGTTGCAATTCTTATGAAATCGAGGTAATACAATGAACCAATTACTCAACTTAGTTTGAATTAAATCACAAATAGTAGGCATTGAACAAAATTTTAAGAAAATTATAGAATGAACTCAATGAAGAACGAATTACCTCATCTAATTCAGTAGTTCGAATGAATCACAAACAATTTGAATTGTTAGGATTAATTAAGTTATGATCAATACTCCCTCTATCATCTTTGTTTGCACTATGGATCCACTTTTTGTGAGAGTTTTTGGGTCAATTGGTGCAAGCACTAAGAGACGGATGGAGTATCATTCCGCGACTCACTCTCCTAAAAGTGTATTATCCCATGTCAAAATAAATAAATTTATTAATGTTTCATGTCCATTATATTTGGTTAGTTACACATGTTGTCAACCGTCATAGGGTTCTTTCGTTAAAATTATATGGGTTATTTGACCAGTGTTACAAGGGTAATTACTCAATCAGTGCTATAGAGATTACTCAGTCAATGTTATAAGAGTTACTTTGCGTTTTTTACAAGCGGCCACATGATAGCTGCATACAAAACGTGCTATTATATACTCGTAGTGAGTAAAGACATTTTAAGCCGAGTCAATTTTGTCAACTCTATCCCTTAAAACAAAATATTGACGGATGGCTACAAATGTACAATAGAATCGAGCAAGCACAGCTGCACAAGTAACTAGCATCACTCCCCTTCCCCTGTTCCTTTGAATTTCACTCTTCTCCTTCTTCCCCACTTCAAAAATGCCTTCATCTCTTTAAACTCTTCTTCTTCTCTCTTTCTCTCTCCTGCTATTATCAAAATTCACAGGAAAAAATGAACAGATTAAGATGGGTAATGGAAGGAGGAGAATTCTGGGAATTGGATGTATCAACACCCATTACAATGGATGGTGTGGCCCGACCCTTACCCAATGATGGCCCACTTCCATTGGGCCTTTCAAGGGGTACCCGGCTTTCCAGGCCCAAACAGATCGATTTCTTTCAGAGATTCATGGCTGCTCTCGTTGTTCCTTCTTTTTCCGCCGGCAATGGTTTCTCTATTCAACGTGCTCTCACTATTCCCTCTGGCAATGACTGGTAATTTTGATTTCTACCCATTTTTTATAATTTTGTTATTGTTCTTAATTTATGGGAAATTTTGGGTATTTTGAATAATTATGTTGAGAACAAGAATTATGGAGTTTTTGTTAATTGGGTTTTAATTGGGGATTATTTTTATTTTGTATATGAATTTTGTGATTTTTACTATTGATTTTGTATTTAAATGGCTATGTTGTTGGATGAATTTAACTTCTATATGAAATTGTAATGAGCAATTGAGCATGAAGTTGCATTTCTTAATTATTGTATTTTTATGTGATTCCTATTCTTTTGCCCCTTTTAGCTGTGGGTAATGTTGGTTAGCAAGGAAGGTTTATAGGGTAATGTAGATGGTTTTAATCGAGTTCGAAACAAGCCCCAACAATCCCAAGAAAATTGTTGAACTAATATTTTTTATGAGCAATGTACATTGTGTGGAGGAGTATTAGATATTAGAAAGGAAAGGAGAGAAAATGGTGGCAAAGCTATTGATGTCAGTGGAGAATAGTTGTTCGTAGATCTTCCTGTGATGGTCTGATCCAGTGTTTACTTACGAAGGGAGAATAGTTGGAAGAGTAGGGCTGAGCATCTGTGGAATACATTTCAACTATTACATTTCTAGTTTTCCTAGTATAGAACAATGGAATATCTAGGGAATTTGATTTAACATTTAAGTACAATGCTTATGTACACTTTATATAGCTCTGAATTTGGTCAATTGTTTCGGTGTAACCTGATGTCTTCCTATCACTGCTTTGCCATCTACAGAGCATTTAATGATTTTTTTTTGGTATGAGGTGGAAGTGGTTGTCCTAATTTGGTTCCTTTATCCTTCCAAAGTTCCAAATACCAAAAATAATATACGTTTGCATGACCTTTGATGAGTTAAAGTAACATCAAATGCAGTTGTATTAGTTGTGCACTTGTGCTTCAGTTGGGAATGAAAATTATCACATTAACTAGCCAAGGATAGTAATGCCTGCTGTAAGTGTGCATTTGTTAAAGGCTAGTACTACACCTACTGGCCATACAATGCTCATATATTTATCTCATTTCATTTTTGTAGTCTGTGTCTCATAATATCTTAGCATATTCCGAGTAATATGTATGCCTTCAGTTCAAGATGTAACCATAAGAAAAAGTCTTGCTTTCTTTTATGTTCTGTACTAGCTTTCTCAGAGTAGTGCCATCATGGTTGAGCTGTAGGTCAACTTATTTTCTTTCTTCTAATGACTCTTCCTTAATCATGTGTTCCAAAAGCCTGATGCCATGTTTTGCAGTTTGGGTTCTTTCTGTATCCTGAGAGTAGTTTGTCCTTCATTCTAGGGTCCTGTTGCAACTTTCCAGCAACCAGCCAAAACAATTCAGCTTGTGGAAGTATAAGATATATTGAGACAACAGTAGTGCATATACAGTACTAAAATGCTAGTTGTAAGTGGTCCTTGAAATGTTTATACATGCATTATGTTTCATCAACTTTTGAAGTAAAAGGCTTTTTTCAGGCCCGATTCCTAGGAATTGAATAATATTCTAAGCTAGTTTGCCGCTGTGGCATTTCAAATCCTAGTTCTGTGAAGCTCTTTGATCTATTAATTCAGAGCATATTTTAAACTTCAATTTGGTTTGAGGTCTTGACTCTTGAGACTTCCCCAGTTGTGTGAAAAAAAAAAAACCAATATATGGACGGATTTAGTTAGAGTCTGTTATAAGATTAAGTGCATAGCTTTCAGAATCCGAAGGAATTACACATGCTTAAAACAACCTGTATTTTATGGCATAGAAGCTGCTTAGTAATTGGCTTGTTTGCAGAGTAAGCTCAACTCTGCAATCTAATTGATACATATGTCAAAGATACGCAGGTTTACCACTTTGTTGAGTCAGTTCAACTTGCAACAGTTTGTGTCTTCCGTCAGAAAGGCAAAGTTAGAGGAGCGCTCAGAATCATCCTGGCTGCAAACCATCGGAAGGCTCTTATCTGAGAAATCGTTTTATGCATATGGTTTTTGTTCAGAGTTCCTTGTAACACCTGAAGATAAACTGCACTTTTCTTATGAAGCAAGAGGTGACAAGAAAACTGCTCGGAAAAAGGCAGTGTTTAATCATAAGGCAAGTATGTTGCCTTCTAATAATGTTTCAAGCTTTTTTCCAATTCCTTATTGTCTTATTTATTTGGCATATGGAATATGGTCTATCATCTCTGAAATCTTTTGATTTCCCTTCATGTTATACTTTGGGGGACTCCTTACAAGAACAGTGAGAAATAACTTTTCAGGAGAGGGAGAGGGAGAGGAGATCTATGTCCTGCTTATTTTATGCTCTTTATCCGTATCAATGCAATTAGAATCTTAGTAAAAAAGGCTTAACCTTCAAATTAGGTTTCATGCAAAATCTAAAAAGTTTTGTTGTGAAGAAAATGGAAATCTGGCAAATCTGCAAATTTTTTGAAATCAAGTAAAGGCAATAAAAAATCTTGATATCGGATCTCTTTCTCTCCGCAATAATTGCAAACTTCTACCCCAAATCACGATTAAGTCTTCAGCCTTTTACCCCTCTTTGTATTCAATACTTATTTGATTGTCTTCAGGAATTTAAATCTCTAAGAAAGCTGGCACTCTCCAGAGTCCATATATTCCAAGTTTTTTCTGTTTTCCCCCCATCTCCAGTGGCTGTCGATTCTTTTTGCAAATTTCTGTATGTAGACATTAGACAATGAGGCTGATTTTTTCAGTATCTGCGGCCTGCCCTTTCTATGTCCTTTCTTGCTTCATTTTCTTTATGGTTTTATGTGAAAGAAAAAGAGGCATGGAAGTGAATAGAGCCAACAGAGAAAAAGGAAGGATGGTGGACCTGATCAGAAGTAGGGTTCAATTTATTTTTGGGCGTTGAAAATATTAAGTTCAATCTTTGAGCTTCAATATTTTTAACCTATTCTGTTGGTTGCTATTCAATCCCGGGGGGTGGGTGGAGGGGAGATCTTAAATGTAAAGATAATACATTGTAAATCACTAAGATATTACCTTTAACTCATATAGTGGTAGATTGGTAGATTGCCACAGTGGGAAATTAGTCTTGCATTGGCAAGAATGTATGTAATGATAATTCATGTATTTCACATTATTATAAAAGCAAAATTAACTTGAGAACCTTTATGTAAATTGTTAAACCATCATAGGTTTTTAAGAAGTAAATATGTGAAAATCAGTTTTAGACATGCCTATTAAGGAAGGTTAGAAACATTAAGGGAGGAAGACAGTATTTGAGATCATTTTGGAATCTTTCAGAATATATCCAAAATTTGGTCAAAGAAAATTTTGGTCAGTAAACATTCTAGTAACCTAGATCTGTGATGTCAAGTTACCAATGTGTTCTATTTGTGAGTTTTGGTTGTTAAATATGGAATATGGAAGCATGGGTTACTTATAGAAATTTTCGTACTTTATGGCATCATATTATATTTAGTAGAAATATCCCATGTTAAAATGGAGTTTTACATGATAGCTCACTCTTTAACAGATACTTAGATGTAATGTCTCAGGTTACCTGGTCTTTCTACATTTAATAGTATTTAATCAGCACCTGGATAACAATGTGTCCCATTTCTCTAGGCATCAAAATAGATTATTTATCCTATTATTATTATTCTTGGCTTGAATCATACTTATATGTTTCCTACTGAATACTGATATGCTATGTATATTAATTTTACAGTTTCCTCATCTTGATTTGACAATGGAGGGAGTTTGGCCTGGACTTTATATTGACAAGTATGGAGAATACTGGGAAGTACCAGTTACACTGGCCGCTGATCTGGCTTCTGTCACTTCTGACTCTGGTGCTAGCTACCACTTGTGTTTGCAGCATATATCAGGTTTAGCGAAGCCAGTTGAAGGGAACGAGTCCACTGAAGTTCCTGCCAATTTACTTCCTGGTCTCTATCTTAAAAGTGCCTTTTCCTTCAAGAAGAATATAGACTTCTGGAGAAGTGAGGCAAAGAAGCTAAAATATGTTCAGCCCTATGATTTTTTTCTATCAGGTCCCCATATCTCTGGCACAGGTCTTATTGGTAAGTCATAGCCTTTAACTTTATGCTTCCTTTCATATCGTCTGAAGCGACTAATCTGGTCATCAGATGTGACAGATTATAAATATATATTGGGACCTTGATCTGTGAAAACTTGCATGGCAGTTCATCTTACTTTTTGGATTTATTGTGTTTTATGTGTCCATCTGCTCTTTCCTTCAGGTGTTGTCACAACTGCATTGGTTGGAGATAACTCACAAAGATCACCATTGGATGATCAGCCAAAGGATTATAAGCGCTTCGATCTTTATGCATCTACGGGGAGATCTGCAGTCCTTGCAGACTTGTTTGCATCTTTAGCATTCTCAGCCCAGTATGGAAACTTCCAAAAGAAGGCTTTTGATCTTACGCAGATCCATGGCCGGTTAAATTTTCCTTCAGGTTCCAAGTTCTTTTCAGCTGCGACATGTTTGGCCCAAAACCTTTACAAGTCTGAACGGCCATCCCTTGAAGCAGTACAGGCGGCTTGTCCGAATGCCACATTATCTCTTCAGCAACAGGTGTGCAATTTGTTACAGAGATGTTTGTGCTAATTCTGTTACAATGCTAGTCACAGACCTCTCCAATGTATTTTGCTAACATATTTAAGTTACTCTTTCCGTGTCTAAAGCTGAAATAACTTAAGCTAGTGTGTATCAAAGATTTCAAGCACTTTATAGTCCTAGTCAGCTAGGCTACTGTTATTGTCGCAGCTTTTCTTTGTTAAGTACCAAATCCAATATAACTTTGATCCTACCACTGTGGAATATGCACTTTCTCAATTCTCACTTACTGTACTGATTGAATTTCTGTGTTTCCTGCTTTGCAGATTGTAGGACCCTTCAGCTTAAGAGTTGATTCAGAACTTGCTGTAAATTTAAAGAACGAGGGATGGAAGGTAAATTTGGACAATCCTGTAATTGCAATCGAATATGCTTTATATTTACTTGGCTCTGCAAAGGCCGTTGCTTGGTATGCACCAAAGCAAAAGGAATTTATGGTGGAGCTTCGGTTGTTCGAGATATAAATCTTCCTCGTCTGTTAGACATCTTGAACTCCCGATTGTATTGACTTTACAGTTTTGGAATGAAAAGCAAGTGGAGCTTTCTTTTGGCAATTTTTTTTGGGTGAGTGGTCAGGAATTCATAGTTTCAAAATTTTTTTGAACAGTGATTGGTATTCAAGAATTGGTCTGGATCAGGAAAAAGAACCGGTCCCGACCAGTTACTGTAGAGAACTGATCCGATCTCCAAGTAGAAATAATTAATTTTCTGGTCTCTGGTCCGAACTAAAATCCATCAAAAATCGGTCTTGGACCAGATTGATTTTTAGTATAAAATTTTGTAAAACCTCTCAGATTAGTTTACTACGGAATACATCATTATGTTTTAAAAATAATGATAAGTTTTTATTTATAATATCAAAAATAAATTAATGAATACTTAAGAAAGCTTAAAATAAGTCCGGTATAGGTTTTGGACAAATTATATCGATCTGATCTAGATTTGGTCAGAGCATAACCGCTTTCGTTTCCAGGTCTTATTTTCTAATTTCGGGTCTGATTCTGAATTCAGGAACATCCGTACTTGTGATTATATTTTAAGTGACACTTGTAAATTTTATTGTCTAGTTTGAACTCTGCGAATTTTTGTTTATTGTCTAGTTTGAAGATGGTTTGATCTCCAGAGAAGCTTTAGAGATAATCTAAATAATGAAGATACTTCGATTCAAGATGGCAAACAATTATTACGCGTTACAGCAAAGTTGAAAGATTCAAATATTATTTGGATGGTTAAATGTGTTTGGGATGTGCAAATGAAATGCTTCTAGAGTTTTTCATCAACCGTAAGGATGGATTTAAATGACCTCAGAAAAATGGCACAACCCTTTTCATCCTCCCCCGACCCCCATCCTCGCTCCCACACAACCCCCTTTCAAGCACCCAAGGACTTTTGCTGGAGAATGAAAATTTGTAGAAAATGCAAAATGTTTGATGGGTTGAGTGGAGACAACAGGAGGTCGGATAGGAAGAAAAAGATGGGCATAAATCAATATCTACTCCGTATATCTCACATGCATCAAGACTAGACTGAAATTAACAGCCTTGCTTTTACTCTAGAAGCTCATTGCTCAAATCTGCCATGTATCTATGGAATGAACAAGTAACAGGTTATTCTTGAACCTATTCAATTGATGCAGCAAATGTGCTAATAATAAGGAAGTTTACATTTGCTTACAGTACTACGCCTACCCAAACTAACTGGAGGACAGTTTGATGGAAGCTGCAGATGCTCTTCATTATAATTAACTGATATTAGACTAAGCCCGTGAGGTGGTGCAGATAAGGCATATTTAGCCAATTCTTTACGATCTCTTGTTTCCAAGATATCAAGGACTATATCAGGTGGAATCGCCTCCCTTCCAATCTGAAGCAACAACGCAACCTTCAATAAAGAATGCAAGTAGGTCAATAAATTACTACAGCTCCTTTAGAAAATACAAATGTCTAATAAACGGAGGGATTATAATCCTATTGCCGAGATGAACAAGAATCCAATCTTCAGGGGGTTCTCTGCCAAATGTTACTCCCTATTTAGGCAGGAAATCCCTCAACACTAGTATGTACGTCAGGCAGCATGTATATAATGCCCTTGAGATTGGAAAATCTTTGCTTATTTCTAAGATGGATTCATCAACCCTCTCATAAACAAGGGTGGGTCTACATCATTTTGTGCAGCTATCATCCTTGGGCAATCATTCAAAAGGACATATTGACAATTTTAAAGTCCTCAAACAACCCTACAATCCTACATGCTCATCAATGAATAGAATAGTTAACAAATGACAGTTAAGAGCTTATCATACCATGTTTCGAACTTGTCTATACAAGAAACCTGAGCCTTCAACTTCTAGCTCCACAAGAGGTCCCTGTAAACCAACAAAATGTCTTATGGAGTAAACTTCAAAAACCTTCAATATACATACCAAGACATTTGATAAAGACTTAAAAAATCAAATACATTATACATCAGTCAACTAAGGTCAGTTTTGACAATTACCCTTTCAGTGACATCAAATCGGGATATAGTCTTGACAGGATCCCGTACCCGGTCATTACGAATTGCATTAGCAAAGGCTGTGAAGTCATGCTTTCCAATATAATGCTTTGCAGCCTCTGCCATGACAGCAACATTGAGCTTATATAAGCTATGATATGCATAAGTACGAGCAAATGGATCCATGACAGCACCATTATAAATGCTGTAACGATAAATCTTTCCCTTTGCAGAAAAACGAGCATGGAACAATGTCGACGCAGGGCTTAGCTCCCTCACACGTATGTCAGATGGGAGAAGACCATTTAATGCTGCATGAACTTCATCCAACGAATCATAGTTGAAAGGTGTGACAAAATGTGCAACCTGAAACTTTCTATCAAATGTAAGCTTCCATTCAACTTAGGCTGTCTTTTCAATCTCCTTAGGAATGAAAAAGTGAAAATCAGACCTGGCCCCAAGCATGCACTCCTGTATCAGTCCTGCCTGCACCTACTACATTTAGATCCTTCCGGTCTAAATTTGTGATTCTGATCAAAGCCTTTTCTATGGCACACTGTACTGTCGGTGGTGATGCTTGATATTGCCACCCTGATACAACACAACGCATATTATTTGTCAATTTCAAATTAAGTACAAAGTTTTTTCAAGGTAAAAGATATTACAAAAAACTTTATACGCCATTTCTAAAGAAACAGCATTTATTTTGACATAGCCATTACAAAAATCCTAAACATCATCAACAAACTTAAGTTTTCTAAATTATCAGCTCAAGAGAGATATAAGTAGGGTAAACCTTTATTTATCCTACTGAGTTGCATCATCTAGGAATGCTCCAAAACACAATCTGGATCAAGTTGGACGGTTGCAGGTTGCAGCGAAACACAAAGAATAGAATAATTTCACATTGCAATTATTAAACCCAAGAAACAAAAGTATTACATTTGTGAGTGAAATCAAAAGTCACTACAGTTTGTCATCTTCATACTTCAGTACAAATGCAATTAAACAGGAACAAACGCTTCCCACCACGATCAATCTGTACAGCTATTGTACGACTAAGTTCAGTGATTCAACTAGTTGAACTTTTCAGGGAAGAAATGCCACGATGCAAATCAATGTTAAGATGCATTAAGGTAAGGATATTCCCCCTTAATGAATCAAAATAACTATTTATATTTGGTTCATTCTACACTTCTACTCAAATTCCAATGAATATGTCAGATGAATTTCAAAAGAGTCGAAAAATAGGAACCAAAACAGACTAGTCTTTCTATTAACATATTGATCCACTTACAACAAAACATCACATCCCTTCCAATGGTGCTTAAGAGAGTAAAATGAAAACCCTCTGATGGCTCTGAATTATTTTCTAATTCAAACCATCCTGTTCCCACAATTATGCAATTATCTATCATTTCTTTTGTATAAAAGATTTTTCTAATTTTCCAACAAACTAGGAAACTCAATTAGAAAATACAAGTTTCAGTACTCCCTCCGTCACCAAATTAGAAGCCTCTTTCTCTTTATTACGTGAGTAATAAAAGAGGCTTTGTATTAAGAGTGTGAAATATCACTCCTGCCACGTCAGCTAGAAGTCCAGCTCAGCAAGAGTTAGTTACTTGCATTAATTCTGTTATTAGCTTTTGTATTAAGCAGAGCATTTATAAGCTTCTGTAACAACTTTTTCCCTCATTCATTCAATGACAGAACTTCTCTCTTTCTCTCTCTACTATCTTTCTCTCTCTAAATTCTCTCTATGATAATTGTAGCTTCAACCTCCATTAATGGCGATTCCTTCATTTCTCTTTCTCTGTTAGCTGTATGAATCGATTATAGTCTCTTTTGTTCACTTTGTAACATGGTATCAGAGCAGCGTATGATTTTGGGGATCTTCGAAGAAATTTTCGAGCTATTTTAATGGCGTATGTTTGGTAACATCTGATTTCTTTCTCAACTTTTTACGAGCAGTTTTCTGGAGATTTTTCTGGTTGTTGTTGTTGCATTAATTGTTGATTGTGCGATTATTGAGCTGCATCGATTGTTGATTGTTCTGTGGATAAATTTGGGTGAATTGTTTGAGTTTCTTGTGCGAAATATCTTGCGAATTGTTTACCGTGATTGTTGAATATGGCTGCTAGTACAGAAAGAGTTCTAGATCTTAATCAAGATCCTGCTTCTCCTTATTATTTGCATCCTTCTGATTTTACTGGGATGAAACTTGTCTCTAATGTTTTCGATGGAAATGGTTATGGTAATTGGAAAAGATCTATGGTAATAGGGTTAACTGCAAAGAACAAAATGGGGTTTGTAGATGGGTCTTTGCCTAAACCAACTGATGCTGTTGATTTAAAGGCTTGGAATAGATGTAATAGTATGATAATTGGGTGGATTATTGCTGTTCTTGATCCTAAGATTGCTGGTAGTATTTTGTTTGTTGAAACTGCAAGAGAAATTTGGTTGGATCTTGAAGAGAGGTTTGGGCATGCTTCATCTGCACAATTGTATGCTTTACAGCAGGAAATTTCAAGTGCAGAACAGGACACTTTGTCAATTTCTGAATATTACAATCATCTCAAGAAGTTATGGGATGAATTAGATAATCTTTGTCCTTTGCCTACATGTTCTTGTAGCAACTGTACATGTTCTTTGACTCAAAAGTACATCAAGTTACAGCAGGATCAAAGGTTGATGGTGTTCTTGATGAAACTCACAAACAATTATGCTAATGTGAGATCTAATATTCTGATGATGCCTATTTTGCCCACTTTGGCTCAAGCATACAGGATGGTTCTTCAAGAAGAAAAACATAAGGCCTTAAGTGCTATTCCTGATAAGGTTTCTGAGCCTGAGCCTATTGCTTTTGCTGCTGACAGAAGGAGGTTTGATGATAGAGGTGGACAAAATTTCAGAAACTCTGGTTATGGAAGAGGTTTCAATCAGATTGGTTCTAATAGGTTTTCTGGAGGCAGGAGAACAATCAACTATTACTGTGATCACTGCAAAATGCCAGGTCATAGTATGGAGAGGTGTTTTAAGTTGAAAGGATATCCACCTGGGTATAATGGCAATGGTAATCAAGGGATTTCCAAGAATGTGAATCAGGTCCAGCATAGAAGGTTTGCTAACTGTGCAGAAGGCAATTTAGGTTTTGATGATGTTGGTTCTGAACATGATAATGTGAAGAGTTTGGCTGCAAGCTTCAGTTTGGAAGAATTAACTCAGATGAGGACTTTCTTTGATCAACAGAAAACTGGTCAATCTTCAGATAATCAGGATGGCAATGCAATGTTTGCAGGTAATTATTGCCTTTTGTCTTCTGCATATAGTAGTGGTTGGATAGTTGATAGTGGAGCTAGTGATCATATGTGTCATAGATTGGAAATGTTTGACTCATATGAGTTAGTCCATGATCAAAATTGCTACATAACTATTCCTGATGGTTCAAGAGTCAAAGTGACACATATAGGAACAGCAGTTTTGTGCAACAACATTACATTGAAGAATGTTTTATATGTTCCAAGCTTTCAGTTCAATCTCATTTCTATCTCATTTCTGTGCACAAATTATGTCAAGATGGAGGCTACACAGTTCAATTTTACAACTGATCAATGTATTGTCCAGGATCAACAGTCTTTGACACAACCACTTGTTCTTGGTAAAGTTGGAAATGGTCTCTACTTTACAAATGGTTCTGATAGAGTTGCAGCTTCTGCTTCACATTCACGTTCTGTCTCTACTCCTGTTGTTTGTCAGTCTTCTTTAGAACAAGTTAAATTGTTGCATCTTAGGACAGGTCATGTTCCTTTCAATAATATGAACATGATTCAGAATAAGGTAGATTGTAAGAAGTTGGGAACTGAGGTGATATGTAGTATTTGTCCTGCAGCAAAACAACATAGGAAGTCTTTTTCTAATAGTTCTATCAGGATCCTTTTGAGTTGATACATGTGGATGTGTGGGGTCCTTACCAGAATAAAACACATAATAACTGTAATCTTTTCCTCACTATTGTTGATGATTACACAAGAAGTGTGTGGATACATTTGATGAAGAACAAAACTGAATCTGTTGATATTCTAGTCAATTTTGTTACTTTTGTTGAGAAGCAATTTGGAGTTTCTGTCAAGGTTATAAGAACTGATAATGCGAAGGAGCTTTGTGAAGGAAAAATTCTGCATTTGTATACTGGAAAAGGAATTTTACATCAGACCAGTTGTAGTGACACTCCTCAGCAAAATGGTGTAGTTGAGAGAAAGCACAAGCACCTTCTTGAAGTTGGAAGAGCTTTATTCTTTCAGTCTAAACTTCCTATCTCTTTTTGGGGAGAGTGTATTCAGTGTGCAGCCTATTTGATCAATAGGATGCCTTCTGCTGTTTTGGTTTTGGGAAATCTGACACCTTATGAGAAACTTTATAACAAAACACCTAATCCTGATCATCTTAGGGTTTTTGGATGTTTATGTTATGTTAGCACATCAAAACAGCAAAGAAATAAGTTTGAACCTAGAGCTGAACCTTGTGTTTTTGTGGGATATTCTCCTACTCAGAAGGGCTATAAGGTTCTTCATTTGTCCACCAGAAAAATTACAGTTTCCAGGGATGTTGAATTCCATGAAAAACACTTCCCTTACCATATTTCTTCCTTTCCTCATTCTAAACCTACTCCTTTCTTCTTACCTTCCCATACACCAATTCCATCTCCTTTTCTTGATTCTGAATTACCTGATATTTTCCAAACACATAACAATCCCACCAACAGTCCTGTTCCCACCAACAGTTCTGTTCCCACCAACAGTCCTGTTCCTCACAATTCTGTTCCTATTCCCTTTTCTACTCCTATTTCTACTACACCTCAATCTTTTCCTTCTCCTTCTAGTGTTGTTGATCTGTCTCATGGTGTTTCTGGCTCTATAAATCCTACACAGTCAGTTAGAGTGAGAAGACCACCTAAATGGATGGAAAATTATTATTATGGATATGTTGTTGGTTTCACTGATCACTGGTGCAATTTGGCTTGCTATTCTTCTTTCTCTTGTGATCACAAGGCTTTTATTACTCAGTCTATGTCTCTTAAAGAACCTGCTTCTTACAAAGAAGCTGCTGGTGATCCAAACTGGGAAGCTGCCATGAAGAAGGAAATAAAGGCACTTTTTGATAATAAAACATGGGAGTTGGTGGATTTGCCTGCTGGTAAGAAACCCATTGGCTCTAAGTGGGTGTTCAAGATCAAACTTAACAAGGATGGCACTATTGAAAGGTTTAAAGCAAGGTTAGTGGCTAAAGGCTTTAACCAGAAGTATGACATTGATTTTGAGGAGACTTTCTCTCCAGTTGTTAAAATGGCAACTGTTAGGGGTTTGATTGCCTTGGCTGTTCATAGAGGTTGGACAATCTTTCAACTTGATGTCAACAATGCCTTCTTGCATGGTGATTTAGTTGAGGAAGTGTATATGAAAATGCCGGATGGTGTCCCTAATCCTGATCATAAAGTTTGCAAATTAAAAAAGTCTCTATATGGACTTAAACAAGCTAGTAGGCAGTGGTTTAAGAAGTTGACTGCAGAATTGATTCTTTTGGGATTTGTACAGTCTAAAAATGACTACTCTTTGTTTGTCAAGACTTCTAGTCAGCATTCTACTCTGGTTGCAGTCTATGTGGATGATATAATCATCACAGGATCAAATTCTCTTGAAATAAGTTCTTTGAAGCAACATTTGCATGCTACTTTCAGCATCAAAGACTTGGGAATCTTGAATTATTTTCTGGGGATGGAGATTGGTTACAAAGAGAATGCTGTGATTCTTTCTGAAGCTAAGTTCACCAAGGAACTTTTATCATACAGTGGTTTATCTTCTTTCAAGTCTACTACCACTCCTTTACCTATTCATTTGAAACTCGGTGCTGATGATGGTGATCTTCTACAGGATCCTTTATTCTATAGATGTTTGGTTGGGAAGCTAAACTTTTTAACACACACTAGGCCAGATTTGGCTTTTTCAGTTCAGTGTCTGAGTCAGTTTATGCAGCTCCCGAGATCCTCTCATTTTCAGGCCTTGACTCATACTCTCAATTATGTAGCTTCTACTGCTGGTCAGGGAATCATTTTCAAGGGTGGCATGGACTTAAAGTTGCAGGCATTTTCTGATTCTGATTGGGGGGCTTGTGTTGATACCGGGAGATCAATCACTAGTTATGTTATGATGCTTGGTTCATCTCCAATTAGTTGGAAATCTAAGAAGCAACCCACTACTTCAAAGTCTTCTTCTGAGGAGTATAGGGCCATGGCTGCTGCATCTTGCATCTTCTGAGGTTGTTTGGTTAGTCAGGTTGCTGGGTGATTTTGGTGTTGCAGATCTGAAGCCTATTACTCTACACTGTGACAATCAATTTATTCAATCTGCTTTGCACATTGCAAAGAATCCTGTTTTTCACGAGAGAACTAAACACATTGATATTGATTGTCATTTCACTAGAGAGAAAGTTCTTGAGGGTCTTATTCAGCTGACTTATCTCCCCACTTCTTCTTAGTTGGCAGATATTATGACTAAGATACTTCCTTCTCCTCATTTTAATCTGCTGAAGTCCAAGCTTGGTATGTCTGATACACCCCAAGCTTGAGGGGGGATGTGAAATATCACTCCTGCCACGTCAGCTAGAAGTCCAGCTCAGCAAGAGTTAGTTACTTGCATTAATTCTGTTATTAGCTTTTGTATTAAGCAGAGCATTTATAAGCTTCTGTAACAACTTTTTCCCTCATTCATTCAATGACAGAACTTCTCTCTTTCTCTCTCTACTATCTTTCTCTCTCTAAATTCTCTCTATGATAATTGTAGCTTCAACCTCCATTAATGGCGATTCCTTCATTTCTCTTTCTCTGTTAGCTGTATGAATCGATTATAGTCTCTTTTGTTCACTTTGTAACAAAGAGACAATTAGTTTTAATCAGGGTTGATCGCGTCTAATCAGGTGTAAACCTAAGGTGAAAATCAGGGTTAATCAGGTCTAATGAAGGAAAACCCTCCATATATAGTTTTTGCAAAACAAATACATCCATATTTCCATGAATTTTCAATCAATTTGCAGACTTTACAAGATAAAAACTGGCATAATTGTCATACCAAAACACAAATAAAACATAAACAAAAATAATCATATAATTTATCTATAAGAAAATACCATAAACCTGAAATTAATTAATGAAAGAGATAAATTAAGAGCAAATGAAATCTACTAACCAGCATAATTGGTGCCATCATAAGCAATGAGAAGGCGCCATTTATAGGTTGGAATTGTCGGGTTTAAAGGCAAGATTTGGCAACCTGAAATCTGGTAATTGGGTCGTAAGAATTTCAAACATTCGAGAGAAGAAGAGAGAGAGAAAGAAAGAGAGAGAAGTTGGTGTTACCGAAGTATTGGAAGAGGAGTTAATATGGAGTGGCAATGGCGGAGTTGTCACTGCGAAGCTCATTCCCTGGTCGGTCTAAAGGTGCGACTTGCGACCCAAGCGGATAAACTTCCCCAGTTCCCCTTTAGTACTTGTATGTTTTTTTGCTTGAGTTCACGGGTAAGGGACGGGTCATGTTCGTGTCAATATTAAATGGGTTACTCGGTAATCTTTTATTCACTTATCCTTGCTACTTGTAAAGTTGTAATTCAAGACATTATGGCCTTGTGTGGCTTGGTTGTTGGTTGCTTGTTGTTTTCTTTGGCTAGTTTTATTTGTTGTTTGTATTGCCTTTTTAGGATAGTTGTTTAACAATTGACTCTTAAATAAATACTCCCTCTATTTTTTTTTTTATTTTATTTATTTATTTTTTATGCATCAGTTTGACCGGCATTTGCCGAGACGCTACTTTGACCATAAATATCTTTAATTGTGTATTAGTAAAAATTTTAACAAAATTATATTATGAAACTAGACATTATGACAAATCTAATGATATATAATATAATATTATTTATTCATTTTTTAGAGGAGAAAAAATTAAGTCAACCACGGTATGTGAATAGTGCAATTGTCAAAGTGATGCATATAAAAAAACGGAGGGAGTATAATATAATAACATTTATTCATATTTTAGAGGTGAAAAAATTAAGTCAACCATGGTATGTGAATAGTGCAATTGTCAAAGTGATGCATATAAAAAAACGGAAGGAGTATGTTTGGTCAAATTGATTGTTGGGATAGTAATGTAAGTCTAGGTATAAAAAGGCCTCTGCCAACGTAAAAAAAAAGCTTAATAGTTTTTGACTTTTGGTGGAAAAGATATTTGGTCAAGTTGATTGTTGGGATAGTAATGTAAGTGTATGTATGAAAAACCAACCGTCAACGTAAAAAAAAAACTCATCGTATTAGCTTTTGACTTTTGGTGGAAAGCTGATTTTAAGTTAGCGAAAAAAAGCTAATAACCAAACGAATATTTTAGCTATTTGATCACATGTAAAAGCTAAAGAAAAAGTCAATTATCAAACAAGTCAATAGTTTAATACATAATAAACTAATTAATATTCATATTAAAAATTATAAGATAAATATTTTTTATTTTTGTAAATAAAAGACTATAATAAGAGATCATGGTGGAGGGGGACTAAGGGCAACTCTAGACTATATATTGGAAGAGTTAATAAAATTTGTCCACCTAAACCAATCCACTAAAAGTTTTGGACATCCACCCGAGATCAGATGATCAACGTTGGATTTGTACAAATGGAGACCAAGAGAAAAAGTTCCCTAAATGTAGCATATGATACGCTTGAGGGCACTCATATGCTCATTGTCGGAGCATGCATATGAAGAGAGATCTAGTAAGGCACTGAAGAGCACCTAAGCTACAAGACTACGATACTTAGGGTCTGTTCTCTTACGTTGAAATTCAGTTCAGTTCAGTTCAGCTCCTAATTTCCTTGAATTCTCTTATAAAAATATTCATTTCAGTTCAGTTCAGTTCCAGTTCAGCTGAGTTCAGTTCAGTTCAGTTCAGCTCCTAATTTCCTTGAATTCTCTTATAAAATATTCATTTCAGTTCAGTTCAGTTCCAGTTCAGCTGAGTTCAGTTCAGTTCAGTTCAGCTGAGTTCAGTCAATGAGAACAGACCCTTAGTCAGATCATCATAAGGAGCATCCTTGGTGGCACTAAGTTTCGACTTGGTGTCAACAGGAGTGGGTGATGAACGACATTTGGCCTGGACATATATTTCGGCACGTTTGATAACATTTGCAACATACTGTTTCTGAGATATAAGAAGACCAGGGGCATGACGAGTGATAGCAACACGCCAACACCCAAAATAAACTCAAAGGACCAAAAAAGTGGCCGATGCAAACATAAGTACTTGACCCCACTTGAATACTAAAAAAAGTTTTTTTTTTCTTTTTTTTTAATTTCCTATAAAATTAAAAATTAAGTTTTTCTTCCAAAAAAAATTACCCATTTGACCCCATTAAATATTTATCAAACGTATTTTGGCCCTGTTAAATGTTTATTTAGAATTCGTCACTAGACCAAGGTCCTTCATAGCAAATCCAGAGCCAAAGAAAGTCATAATATTCTTACATATGAAGATGATTAGAAGAGGCAGTAAGAACTATGTCATCCACATAGAACAGAATATAAGCAACGTCAATAACATTCTCGTAGATAAATATGTAAAGAGTAACCTAATGGTAGGAACGAAATCAGCAAACCGTTAGTACCAAGCACGAGGGGCATGTTTCAACTTGTACAAATATTTCTTCAAGCACACACATGATGTGGATAATCTTTGCTATAAAAACCCATAGGCCGATACATATATACTGTTTCATTGAGATGACTATGTAAGAATGCATTCTTAATATCCATTTGGTGAATGGGTAAAGATTATTAAAATATTAAAATTAAGTTTACATATGAGTTATGAGTATGACACTATTTGAATTTGAACATATATATATATATGTATATATGTATGTATATTTATTTATTAATTTTGAAAATAAAAATTAAGGGCTTGTTTGGCATCATTTTTGGTTTTCAGTTTTCTATTTTTTTAAAAACCAAAAACCAAAAACAGAAAACAAGAAAAAAGTGTTTCCACTTTTCCGTTGTCAGTTTTCAAAATTATCATGATTTTAATAAGTCTATATAATTTTTGTTTCATTATGTGACATATATAATACACTTTTAAAAAACAAAAAACCAAAAAACAGAAAACCACAACGATGTAACACCCCAATAATTCTCCCTTTTTCCAAACTACTTACTTTAAATAAAATAGTGGAGAACCATTAGCATGTTACCGCCACGTGTTAAAACGTTAAGGCTTTATCAAAGTATCGCAGCGGAAAATCAAACTTAAGTCTTTAAAATAACGTAGTTTAGAAAATCAATAAGTCAATGCTTACAAATTGGAACCATATAAGGCCCTTATTTAAAACCATACCAATAATCAAAGTCCAAAACATAAATGAAATAGCAAAGCATAAATAAGTTCAACACAAGAATCGAATACTGTCAACCATACTAAACCCCTTACAATTAATGCGTATGTCAAATCCCTGAACTTCACATCATCAAGCTAACATGTGCAATACTCGTACAAACAATCCTTTGAGCCACTTTTAATCACTTAAAATCCTCCTAGGGAATAATCACTTCCTTTTGTGTGGGGAAATTTTGGGGATGTATGGGGTATTTATAGGAGAGAGAGTGGTATAGGGTTAGTTTTAAGATTGGGCCAATTAAGAAAGTAAAGTGGTTTGGTTTGTTTGTTGGACATAAATTATTGAAGAAAGGTTCATAAAAAGTTCTTTGTAATAAAATCGTTCATCAAACAAAAAATAATTTGAAACTTTTGAAATTAAATCCGAAAAAATACAAATAAATATTATGAATAAAATATAATTTCATTAATAATATATTTAAAAATACGGGGGATTACAACGATGCCAAACGAACCCTAAAATTTTACTATTTGAATTGAGCATATATTTTTTTTTGGAAAATGAATAATAAAATTTTAAATATGAACACGACAGTATTTTATACTCCTTCCGTTTTTTTATAGTTTGCATCACTTTCCTTTTAGAGCTGTTTTTTTTATTTGCATCACTTCTATGTATAGTAACTTTATACATAAAATATTTTATTATTTCTCTCTCTTACTTCAAACCTCACTCAAGTTAATTTATCATTTCTCTCTTTCATGGTCCCACTACTCTCTTTCGCATAATTTCACTTTTATGGTCCCACATTACTTTTACCACAATAAATTATTCATCCACTGACATTATTATATAATATTATACCAAATTCATTCTTCTAAAATTCGTGTATTTGCAAGTGATGCAAATAAAAAAAAAACGAAAATGAAGGGAGTAATGTACATCAAAATTTTTTAAAGGAGTTAGGGCATGTTCTCTTTAGATTATTTTCAGTTCAATTCTTAATTTTCTTCTCTCATAATATATTCAGTTCAGTTCAGTTCAGAACAGGCCCGTAGTCTGCTTGACATAATTCAAAAAGAGTTTGTAATAATAAATGAACATTTAATAATAATAAAAACTAAATATGTAGTAATTGAATGTTCATGCTAATTTGCATTATTGTATAATTGTATGATAATTATGTTCATTTTTATTAGGAAAAATTTGCAAATAATAACACAACCTCTGATCCGTTCTTTTTTAATAACACAAGTTTTGGATTATTATTTAATATTACAACCTTTGGGGTGTCAATTTTGAACAAGACAAAAAACCTATAACCTATTAAATCGGTTACCCGTGACACGTGTCAGTATGTATTCGGTCTAAGCATTAAATTTTAATTTTTTTAATGATTAATTTTAGATTTAATAACTAAAATAATAATAATAAAAAAAGCTGGACCCCTTTTAATCCAACTACCACCACTACATCCCCCTTCCCCGGCGAACAAACCATCCTAATTCAACCTTAAGCAACGGCGCCGACCAGTCCTTCTCTGGCGTACTACACGACCGACCCCATTTCCCTAGACACACGAGCCACCAACCTGACGCGAACACCACCACAATGTTAGTGTGGGTTTCGTGGTGGTTGGGAAGGGAGTCAGTTTCGTGTTGCTTTTGGCGGGAGCGGCAGTCTAGGAAAAGGAAAAAGGGAGTTGACGGGTGCTTTGGTGGTTTTTGTGATGGCTATAAGGGTTAGGTGGTGGTGGTTTATAGGGTGGTGGTGTTTGACCATCATTGATATAGGAAGCAGGAGGAGAAAATGTTAGATTATGTAAATAATCTAGTATATAATTAGTTTGTAAATTACTAATGTAGCCTCAACCCTAACCTAGTGTACGCTTGTATTATATATTGACTTTTGATACCATGTTAAAGGACCATCTCAACCCTAACCTAGTGTACGCTTGTATTATATATTCCTTCATTTTGGCACTATGCTTTGGAGATGGCTACATATCTCCATAATATTTTTCCCACAAAAATTCTTGGCTACAAATCACCGACTCAAATTCTCTATCAAAAGGATCCCGACTATTCTCATCTTAGAGTGTTCGATTGTTTGTGTTATCCTCTCTTCTTTTCTTTTAAAATACACAAACTTCAAGCTCGATCAATTCCTTGTGTTTTCTTAGGATTTCCTTCAAATCATAGGGGATATAAGTGTTATGATATGTCGAGTCGGAAAATATTTGTTGCTAGGCATGTGTGGTTTGATGAGTCGGTTTTTCCTTTCTCCAAAATCTATTCTCCATAACCACACACTTATGATTTTATGGGCGATTTTTTACATCCCTCGGTGCAGCAGCTTGTAGCATCACGGCAGCAGCAGATGCTTGCGCCTACTTCACCCACAGCACAGCCAGCGCACGCTAGTGTGGGGAGGGTAGAGCAAGCACCTGCTACTGCTTGGCCAGCTGGGTTTCCAGCGCACGCTGGCTCGGCAGAGGGTGCTGCTGCCCCTTTCGCTGCTGGGCAGTCCTCGCACAGCCAACCTACTCCACAGGCAGCTTGCGAGGGTCTGCCTCATGCCACGGGTGGGCTGCGGAGCAATCTGCCTCCCTCTCCGCAGCCCCTATCTCACTCTCCTACCCTCTCTTCTCACCCTCACACTTCCAGCTCACCCTCTCCATTGAATGACGCTCCCCCTAGCACTCGGCAGCGTGGTTTCTTACCACCTCCTGCCAGCCCCGTCGGGTTAAACGCGGGTGCTAGTGTGGGGGATGTTCATTCTAGCGAGACCGAGCTTCCTATTCCTCGTGAATGATTTCTATCTCTCTCACATTCCTCTTCCACTCCAACACCATCTCACTCTATGGCTACTCGTAGCAAACATGGCATTGTCAAGCCAAATCCAAAATACCAACATCAAGCCAATCACACTTCTACCTCCATATCTCCTATTCCAAAGAACCCGGTTCATGCCCTTCGTGACCATAATTGGAAAATTGCTATGCAGGAAGAATTTGATGCTCTTATTGAAAATGGTACTTGGAAATTGGTTCCTCGCCCATCGAATAAAAACATTATTCGATCTTTGTGGATCTTTAGACATAAAACAAAGTCCGATGGTTCTTTTGAGAGGCACAAGGCTCGGCTTGTTGGTGATGGTAAGACTCAAAGGGAAATGATTGATTGTGATGAAACTTTTAGTCCGGTTGTTAAGCCGGCAACTATTCGTGTTGTGCTTAGTCTTGCTTTGGCTAAGTCATGGTCTATTCATCAATTTGATGTGAAGAATGCTTTCTTACATGGTAATTTAAATGAAACGGTTTACATGTATCAACCTCTTGGGTTCAAGGATCCTACTTACCCTGATCATGTTTGCCTTCTTGAGAAATCTCTCTATGGTTTGAAACAGGCGCCCCGTGCTTGGTATCAACGATTTGTAGACTTTGTGGCTACTATTGGCTTTGTTCACAGCAAATCAGATAACTCCTTGTTCATTTATCACCATGGTAATGATACTGCTTACATTCTTCTTTATGTTGATGACATTGTTCTAACAGCTTCTTCAGAGGCCCTTCGCCATCATGTGATTACACAACTTAGCTCTGAATTTGCTATGAAGGACTTGGGATCATTGAGCTATTTCTTGGGTATTGTTGTCACCCGGAATAATAATGGTTTATTTTTGTCTCAGAAGAAATATGCTCTAGATATTATTGACAAAGCAGGCATGTCTAATTGCAAACCATCCCCTACTCCGGTCGACACCAAAGGGAAACTAAGTAATACTTCCGGGGTTCCTTATGATGATCCGACCTCCTATCGTCGTTGTAGGGAATATTTCAAGCATTATGATAACCCCAAACTTGAACCCCACTGTGATCATACACTAAAGTACGGTGGCGTTCCAAAGGGAAAGACAAAGAGCAAAAAGAGTCGCCAACAAGTTTTAGGAACTTGTAAACCCAAAAGACAATCCAAAAGGACCATCAACTACTCCATAAGGTCTTGAACCAAACAGGGTCCGGGGATGAGGGTACGAATCCAATCTACAAAAGAAAGGACCCGCCCTATAAAATAGGCCTCTAATTTGTTCTGCTCGTATTCATGTGCGCTTTTTGAATAACATACAAACATTATATTAAACCTAACCTGTTTATCTATGTTGGTTGAAATTAATGCACAAATAAGACTATTATTGGCGATCACTTGAGTTAAAATCACATTAGCCTAAACAAAATTATTAATTATCTTATTAAGCGTGATTTCAAGTACAAATTCCCTTTAACAAGCATAAAAGGCGTGATCAAGCAATAACAATAATATATAAAGCAACATAATAATAAATCAATAAATAATAATCATAATAAATAAGAATGATAATAACATGATAAGGCATAATAAAGCTTGATAATAATAGCAAGATCCTAAGCATGATACTAACAAGATTAATAACAAATCATAGCATGTCACTAAACAATAAAGATCGAAGCTTTAAACCTAACATGGCACTAACATGCTAACATGATATTAGAAATAAGTAAAAGCACCCTAAACATGATACTAGAAAGCATTAAAAACATCCTAACATGATACTAGAAAGCATTAAAAGCATCCTAACATGATACTAGGAATATTAAAACAATAATAAGCATGCTTTCTACATTGAAAGAGAATAATAAGATTACATACTTTGAAGCCTCGTACCTCTTTCTAATAACAAAATACACAAGTTAGTAAACTTCAATGAAAATCAATAAACAATAATTAAAGAATTAAATTGAAATCAAATTAAATAAAGTTTTGACTAGTTTTGGACCAAAGCCTCAGAAAATATCAACCTTTCACGTCTAGGGCGAAGGCAACTTCGAACTTGGCTAAGAGATTCTAAGTCTTGTGAATGCGGAATTGTATTTTGTAAAAAGCTAGTTTAGAAAAAGAGAGGGAGAAATTAAGAATTAAGTAATTCTTGATGAGAGTTGATGAGAATTGATGAATAAAAACAGAGGTTCGGACCCTATTTATAAGAAAACAGTCTGGGAAATCATAGAATTTGATAAGGAATAAAACTACACGCTGTCGCCAGGAATCGACTCTGTCGCGAGGCGACAGGGTCTGGCGACAGACTTGTCGTTTGGCGACAACCTGTATTAGCGCGTTTTCTTCACGCGGAATCCGATCTTTAATCAACTTGATCTACGGAATCCGTACAGAAGATAAAATATGTATTTTTAAGATAATAAAACGATATTTTACTCCAAATAAAAGTCTATTTTAAAATAATTAATTATTAAATCTAATAATATTAGAATTAAAAAGAACTTTCTACAAACTTCTGGAAAATTATAATTAATCTTAATAATTTTAGGAATAATAATTAACATTGGGCCCTCCTCTAGATCATTGGGCCGTATTTAAATAATTAACCGGGCCCAGTTTAGTATATTGGCCATAACTTCCTCAATATTCATCGGAATTGGGCTTATAATATATCGTTGGAAAGGTCTTTTCAAACCCCATCCAACTACACTATTATTGGACCTTTATCATGGACCAAAATAAACTGGTTTGGCTATTTTCAAATAAATAGAGTTATTTTCAAAAACAGAAAGAGAAGAATTTTAATTAAAACTAAACCGCAACACTTAACTTCCAACCACTTTCACCTCATTCGATTATGTTTTGACGTGACAGGTATTCATCACTGGGTTTGGTTTTGGGGAGACACAAATGGGTGTCTACAGAAGCCCCCACTTTGACTGAGTTTGGAGAAACTTAGGTTTCGAAAATGAAAGTCAAAGTATCGATAGGGACGGAGAATGATTCAAAATGTTCTGCAATTCCAAATCATTCTTATAACGCCGATACCTGCAAACTAATCATTAGTTAAAACAGATAAAAGAGTTAAGAAACGCGTATCTTGCACCGTTGAGCACACGTCTCCGAACGTAATCATTTTGCTGTTGCATTTGTTGTTTGTCACAACCTCCACAGTGCCTCGTGAACGCCATTGTTGAAGATAACCATATTTCGTCGTCTTCAATATTCTTGGTGACAATCCTCCACAGTATTTCGGGAACACCGTCGAAAATAACTTTATGTCGTCATCTTCTAGGTTGTGGCCGTACATCGCCACGGCAGTGCATCGCCGCTATAGACAATCTCTTCTTTACCTTGAGGGACCGTCGAAGGTGACCTTACTTCGCCATCTCCAGAATTTGTGACAACTCTCCACATCCCAGGGAACGCTGTCTATCATTGCTGCTACATCTCGAGCTTTTCCTTGAATCATGGTGACAACTTTCACAATCTTAGCGAATGTCGTCGAAGACCGCCTCATCACGAACCGCTCTTCTCAAATATAGGTGACAACTTCCACAATCTTAGCGGACATTGTCGAAGATCGCCCATCTCGTGCTATCTTCTCAAATCTTGATGACAACTTCCACAATCTTAGCGAAGGTCGTCGAAGATCGCTCATCTCGTGCTATCTTCTCAAATCTTGGTGACAACTTCCACAATCTTAGCGGGTGTTGTCGAAGATTGCTCATCTCGTGCTATCTTCTCAAATCAAGTGATAACCCTTACAATCTTAGCGAAAGCTATCAAAGACCGCTTCATCCTGAATCGTTCTTCTCAAATCTAATAATAACCTCCCCAATCATAGTGAAAGCTATTGAAGGTCGCTTCATCTCAAACCATCCTTCTTAAATCCAAGTAATAGACTCTTTTTAATCTTAAAGCCCTCTGTTGAAGGTTTCGTCATCTCGAATCTTCAAATCTTCTTCCATCCTAGGAAATAGTTGTGAACCGTTACTTTGGTGCTTGCGATGTGACAATACTTAGGCGCTTTAAGCTAAGTGAGACGATCTTTTGTCAGGTCGATCACTTATTGTTGTTGTAATCGAGCTGATCACTAAATCATGTCAAATTGCTTAGAGGGGCTAACTGGCGTACCAAGGAACCCGAAATTTCTGTAAAAGGTCCGCATAATCTAATATGGGGCCACACATTCTGTCGCTGCACTGGCGCATGCCAGAACCTTCTGTCGCCGCGATATCGTTCTGTCGCCAGGCGACAAACCTTGTCGTTTGGCGACAGATTTCTTTTTCATTTCTACCGCTGCTGCTGCTGTTCATTGCTCGGTTTCGCTCCGAACTTTCAATTTGGTCGTTTCCTTACGACTAAATCTGATCAAATCTTTTGGAAATTAAAGCTCTTCATAATTTTGCTCAAACTTCTCTTATCTTGGAAGAATCTCATATATCTATATTCGCGGTTTTTTTTTCGAAAAAATCCGGGAATATTCTTTCTCGTTGGAATGTACCAGCATTTATATTTCAGACTATAGGACTTTGCTAATCCTTTATTATTAGTATTTGTTTGTTATCTTAGGGTTGACCTAAGGCTTAGTGTTGCTTGACTCATTGATTCGACATGACTCGGCTCAAAGCGTTTGACACATGTGTTAGACTCCACTCGATGTGATATGACACGACATGACTCAATGTACATGACTCGTGTGTGAACTTGACTCGATGTGTACATGACTCAAAAACAAAAATTTTCCGTCATTTTTGTGGAGGGTACCGACTTTCTCCCGAAAAAAGAAAGACGCGAAAAAGAATCGAAGTGTTTGATGGTGCATGTTGAATGAGCTTAATCAAGTATATGCATTTGATACTATCCCTCAAGGTATAAGGATTAATTCATCCTAAACTATCTTAGTTGACTCAATTATGAAAGTATTTAGGTAACTTAGGCGCGGAGGCTAAGTACTTCATACTTTGATACAATGATGATTATAAGTGATGAGTGATGAGTGATTTTGATAAGGCATGCTTCAACGTTATGGTAAGACTTCATGACAAAGGGTTCCTAATTGGAAGTCTATTTGGTCATGTATCTGTGATGTGTGTGAAAGTGACACTAAAGTTAAGCTGCAAAGACTAAGTGTATGGAAAAGTATTATTTGATAAGAGTCAAATAATGATGACTCTTAGGCTAGGTAGGCTAGTGATGCAAGGATCAAGCCCCCAAGTCTAGCTCTAAGTAAATAGGGATGAGCATTGGAAATCCCTTGATATGATCATGGTGTGAGTGTGTGAATGTGAAAATGAATGCATTTTTATTATGGCCGCACCTCAATATGAGGTTGCCTACGTATCCGTTAGGAATCAGGCCAAACGTAGCTCTAGCCGAACCTCGCACAAATGTGTGTATACCTCAAAAAGGTCTTTTTTAAGGGTTGTAACGTGGTTAGGCTAAAGGTTAAAGAAGAAGGGGATAAAGGCTCAAGACCCTAAATAAGCCCCCAAGGTGTGCAACCTTGCTTTTGAATCTTTGTATTTTTATGCTTGAGGTTTCTCATTTTTGAGCTCTCTTTTTTTTGTTTGCTCTTCTTTTTTGCTTTTGCATTTTTTCATATTCACATTTTTTTTTATATAAGTGTGGGCAATCCTGACCATGCGGTCTATCACTCACTTGGCATTCATGTTTCTCAGCCACGGTACCGAGCACTCGATAAGAAACGCAATCTGAGACATGTTCTTATCAAAGATATTTTCATATCAAAGACATTGGAACACTTGCCCTTTTGTACACTTTTATTTATTTACTTATTTTTTATTTTACTCAAGCTTTCATATTTGGAACTTGCATAAGTTACACACCATCCCATCCCAAGGTTAGTAGATGTGGGTTAAAAAAAATAAAAGGTCTATCGTTAGACGAGGCTCAAAGTGGTTTAGCAAGAAAATGATTATATATTTAAAGGGTGAAAATGATATGACATGGCTACAAGGGGTGCCTCAAATCATTGGTATACCTTGTGCTTAATTCGACCTTGATTTTTTTTTTTTTTTTTTTTTTTTTTTTTTTTTTTTTTTTTTTCTATGCAATGCATTGATCATATGTGAGGGAAGAAATGCTCATTTTATTAAAGGGGAACAAAATAAAAAAAACCTATGTAATAAATCTAAGGTAGACAAAGGGTGCCTATGCTAGACTTATGGAGGAAAGGTTTGAAAAAAGAAGAAGAAAGCATGAAATCTTAGTGAGAAGCTTGCCTTGTCTTTTGTCTCATCATTACTTTTTTTCATTATTGTCAATCACATGACTTAAACTCGATTCAACATGCGTAGATGGGAAGAGATCATGAAAGAATGAAGGGAATGATATGTGTGGAAAAAGTATGTGGAGAGTGGGAAGATGATGTAGAAAGTATGTGGAGAGTAGGAAGATGATGTAGATTAGAGAAATATGGAAGAATGAAGGGAATTATATGTGGGAAAAGAATGTAGTGAGTGGGAAGATGATGGAGATGGAGAAATATTGAAGAATTAGGAATAGAATGGACCCCCAACTCAAATGACGGAAAAACGACTCATGCATGAACCTAAGACATGGTCATAGTGTGACAAACATGTTATGTGTGCTAAGACTAATGAGTGTAGGTGACATGTTAAGACTTGTTTCATGACCATGTGGCTAGACTATGTGACTAGACTCAAGCAAAGACTAAGTTAAGACTTCACGTATGTGCATTAAACTGGACAGGCTGTGGTATTTTAGTCATAACTTTTGATCTGTGACTCTAATTGGGACGAAACCAACGCCAAATTAAAGATAAAACTCGGGGCTACAAATCCATAGGCTGTACGACTCGTGGTTCTTCCTAGAACTCCGGCTATGACCAAAATAAGTTGACGCATGTGCAGTATACGGGAATAAAAATCCGGGTTGACTTAAAGGAACTATGACTCGACTTTAGGCTTTTTTATTAGTTCAAATTAATTAATCAATTAATTAAACAAAGTCCTTTAGTCATTGGTTAGTTTATTTAGTCTTATTTACAAACACAAGTCAAACCAAACGGTTAGTTTAGTCACATATAAGCTATGCACAAGCAAATAATGCACAAGTAGTTCACATAGTCACAATATGATGCAATGAGTTTGCAACCTAACCATGGCTCTAGTTCTCTAAAGTTCGAGGATATGGGTTAAGTCAAAAGGGTCCATGGTTATGAATCCATATGCATTGCACACAAGCCTACCGGGAGGGTTGGAGCGAATGGACAGTATTCCGTGAGTTCGTGATGAAATCGAACTCGACTCCATGGTTTGGTGGATTCACAAACTTTGCACGTACCCAAATTTGAACTTTGCACATGATAGTGGGATATTCCATTGGGCAGGTGAAGCAGGAACCCCCAGAGGGTTATTTCCATATGTAGAACACATATGGGTTCAGAAAAATGAGAAAATGACTCAATCAATAAGCAAAATCAAGCCAACAATGCTAGAAATGGTCAAAGCAAGAAGGCAGACCCCTGGCTCGGTATTGGAAGAACTTGGCGCCAGACTACAGGTACTGTCGCCGCAAAAAAGCCTCTGTCGCCAAGCGACAGAACTGTCGCCAGGCGACAAAAACTTTTTACGGGCGACAAGCCCTGTTTTCTAGACGCTAGTTCCTACATGCCTTGGCAAGTTTCTGTGTTCTTCGAATTTTCCAGATTTCGCATCATCTTTTCGATTCTAGTCATGAAAGATATTTCTCAAATTTCCTACGTGTGAAATTCCTATGGATTGACTCATGGAGTGCTCCCATGAGGACCTTTTAATGCATATGACAATAATGTTAATCAAATCACGCACATGAAATACTTAGAATTTTTCGAGTCTCATCCGCTCATTCTAATTAATTGCCAAAATTAAATAAATTTCAGGAATATAAATAGAAATCCTCCCCAGTGGAGTCGCCAAAAACTGTAGGGAATATTTCAAGCATTATGATAACCCCAAACTTGAACCCCACTGTGATCATACACTAAAGTACGGTGGCGTTCCAAAGGGAAAGACAAAGAGCAAAAAGAGTCGCCAACAAGTTTTAGGAACTTGTAAACCCAAAAGACAATCCAAAAGGACCATCAACTACTCCATAAGGTCTTGAACCAAACAGGGTCCGGGGATGAGGGTACGAATCCAATCTACAAAAGAAAGGACCCGCCCTATAAAATAGGCCTCTAATTTGTTCTGCTCGTATTCATGTGCGCTTTTTGAATAACATACAAACATTATATTAAACCTAACCTGTTTATCTATGTTGGTTGAAATTAATGCACAAATAAGACTATTATTGGCGATCACTTGAGTTAAAATCACATTAGCCTAAACAAAATTATTAATTATCTTATTAAGCGTGATTTCAAGTACAAATTCCCTTTAACAAGCATAAAAGGCGTGATCAAGCAATAACAATAATATATAAAGCAACATAATAATAAATCAATAAATAATAATCATAATAAATAAGAATGATAATAACATGATAAGGCATAATAAAGCTTGATAATAATAGCAAGATCCTAAGCATGATACTAACAAGATTAATAACAAATCATAGCATGTCACTAAACAATAAAGATCGAAGCTTTAAACCTAACATGGCACTAACATGCTAACATGATATTAGAAATAAGTAAAAGCACCCTAAACATGATACTAGAAAGCATTAAAAACATCCTAACATGATACTAGAAAGCATTAAAAGCATCCTAACATGATACTAGGAATATTAAAACAATAATAAGCATGCTTTCTACATTGAAAGAGAATAATAAGATTACATACTTTGAAGCCTCGTACCTCTTTCTAATAACAAAATACACAAGTTAGTAAACTTCAATGAAAATCAATAAACAATAATTAAAGAATTAAATTGAAATCAAATTAAATAAAGTTTTGACTAGTTTTGGACCAAAGCCTCAGAAAATATCAACCTTTCACGTCTAGGGCGAAGGCAACTTCGAACTTGGCTAAGAGATTCTAAGTCTTGTGAATGCGGAATTGTATTTTGTAAAAAGCTAGTTTAGAAAAAGAGAGGGAGAAATTAAGAATTAAGTAATTCTTGATGAGAGTTGATGAGAATTGATGAATAAAAACAGAGGTTCGGACCCTATTTATAAGAAAACAGTCTGGGAAATCATAGAATTTGATAAGGAATAAAACTACACGCTGTCGCCAGGAATCGACTCTGTCGCGAGGCGACAGGGTCTGGCGACAGACTTGTCGTTTGGCGACAACCTGTATTAGCGCGTTTTCTTCACGCGGAATCCGATCTTTAATCAACTTGATCTACGGAATCCGTACAGAAGATAAAATATGTATTTTTAAGATAATAAAACGATATTTTACTCCAAATAAAAGTCTATTTTAAAATAATTAATTATTAAATCTAATAATATTAGAATTAAAAAGAACTTTCTACAAACTTCTGGAAAATTATAATTAATCTTAATAATTTTAGGAATAATAATTAACATTGGGCCCTCCTCTAGATCATTGGGCCGTATTTAAATAATTAACCGGGCCCAGTTTAGTATATTGGCCATAACTTCCTCAATATTCATCGGAATTGGGCTTATAATATATCGTTGGAAAGGTCTTTTCGAACCCCATCCAACTACACTATTATTGGACCTTTATCATGGACCAAAATAAACTGGTTTGGCTATTTTCAAATAAATAGAGTTATTTTCAAAAACAGAAAGAGAAGAATTTTAATTAAAACTAAACCGCAACACTTAACTTCCAACCACTTTCACCTCATTCGATTATGTTTCGACGTGACAGGTATTCATCACTGGGTTTGGTTTTGGGGAGACACAAATGGGTGTCTACAGTCGTTTGTGTGGTGCTTTGCAATAATATTTGACGTTCACTCGTCCTGACATTTCCTATGCAGAGCAACAGGTTTGCCTCTTTATGCATGCCCCTCGTGTGGAACACATGAATGCGTTGAAACGCATTATTCGTTACATTCAAGGTACGCCCGATTTTGGTTTGCATTTATATAAGTCATCCGTCTCATCTCTTCTTTCATATACGGATGCCGATTGGGGTGGATGTCCGGACACTCGCCGCTCTACATCAGGGTACTGTGTTTTTCTTGGTGATAATTTGATTTCTTGGTCGTCTAAGCGACAACCTACTCTGTCTAAGTCCAACTGTGAGGCGGAGTACAGGGGCGTTGCCAATGTTGTCTCTGAATCTTGTTGGATTCGAAATTTGTTGCTTGAACCCCGACGTCCTATTTCTAAAGCAACATTGGTTTATTGTGACAATGTGAGTGCCATTTATCTCTCTAGTAATCCGGTTCAACATCAGCGCACTAAACACATTGAAATGGACATACTCTTTGTTCGTGAGAAAGTTCAAAAGGGTGAAGTTCGTGTCCTATATGTGCCTTCCCGATACCAGATTGCAGACATCTTCACCAAAGATCTGCCTAAGGTTTTATTTGATGATTTTCGGGACAGTCTAATTGTTCGTCGTTCTCCCGTTTCGACTGCGGGGGAGTGTTAGATTATGTAAATAATCTAGTATATTAGTTTGTAAATTACTAATGTAGCCTCAACCCTAACCTAGTGTACGCTTGTATTATATATTGACTTTTGATCAATGAGAAAGGCACGACAAATATTCTCATATTCTCTCAGAAAAGTTGAAAAAAAACCTCCCATGAACTTGTAAAAACATGTTACCAACTGGTTTTTGTTTGTTAAAAAATGAACATTCTCAAAAGGTTGTAATATCAAATAATAATCCAAAGGTTGTATTATTATCTGCAATTTCTTCCTTTTTATTATACTAAATGCCTGTTCATATTTACTGAGCTGAGCTGAGCTAAACTAAATTGATTAGAGCTAAACTGAATTGAACTGATTGGAGCTAAACTAAGCTAAACTAAGCTAAGCTGAATTGAATATTTTATGAGAGAGGGAAATTAGGAGCTGAACTGAACTGAATTGATTGAAGCAGCACTTAACTGATTGGAGCTGAACCAAATTGAACTGAAATTAAGTAAATGTGAACAGGCCCTAAATGTTCATTTTTTAGGTATTTATTTTTTCTTATTATGTTCATTTTTTTATTATTAAATGTTTATTTTTTTACGTGTTTATTTTTTTATTACTTATTGTTCAGATTTTGAGGACTGCTCCACCTATTCTTAATGCACCAAGTATTATACGAGTCAAAATTTAAATCGAGCTTTTTTACGAATTAAATCAGATCAGAATGGCCGAGCTAGTTTTTAATACCTCAAAGTGAATGGGGTCGTCAATCGGTTGTAGCTCATTGAATATTCAAACTAAACTAGTCCGACCCACTTGTCTGTACTTTAATAGGCCCCCTTTTTACAGGTTAGTGGAATCATATCCTTTAATTTTATTTTGTATTTATTTATTTGCATGGATGAATAGGTACTCCTCTGTTATCTACTCGGTAGTAAATTTAATGATCCAAAATAATACACATGTTTTTGTTCACTAGTTGACAAATATTGTGACATGACACAAAGAGACTGAATCAAATTGAGTAGTACTATGATTCTTCAAACAAAGATTTTTTTTTTTTTTTTTTTTTGACTAGTATGAATGCCGTCTAATATGGTTTCAACTTTCAAGACGTGATGATTTAATTATGATTATCTAATCAAAACCTATCAAATGAAAAGAAGGGACGTGTACATCACTAGTTTTTAAAACTCCTTCGTTTCTTTTTAATCGGTTTTTATTTAAATCACAGCATTGATATTAATTATTTCATGATACTAAAAAATAGTTAAATCATTAGATTTCGTATAATAATTCTTTCTTCTATGATTAATAAGATTTCATGTGATTATATTTTTTCTTGTATGTTAAAATTTTTTTAAAAATTCCTTCAAATTATAAACATAAACTTTTAAATAAAACGGATGTTCAGTAATTTACTGAACATCCGTTATAAAGTGACAATAAAATACACAAAAATTACACTAAAACGCATAAAAGTTTCCCTGATATATATGAGTTATTTATGCTTCATTGATAAATTTGCCAAAAGTGACACTAAATCTGACAAAAGTGTACCTGATGTACAGTAAATTACTGAAAACCGGGTGTATACAAAAGTATTCCTTTATAATAAGTTTAGAGATTCTAAAATGTAAATAAATAAATAAATTAATTAATTAATAATCGGATAGGGACATTTAGTAACTTTTAGTTTCAACATTTAAAAGTCCAATTCAAGTGAGTCTATTCTTTTTCTACAAGACAAATAACAATGCCGGGAAGATTCTGCCTTGACTGTTAGCCCATATTAATATGTAGTTTTAGTCTTGTTAATTCCTAAATACATACCACAAAACACCTATTTATTCTTGCCCAAAATTGATTTCACTATTCAACAAAATAAAAAAGCTTCTGCCCCTTAAATTATTTAATCTAGCTTAAGCATGGGTTATTCAAGTTATGCTCTTCTACTCTTAGTTTGCGTGTGTTGCGTTTTGCCAACGCTCATCACCGGAGACGAAGCAGCGTCATCACTCGTAATCAGCCCACACTGCTCAGCTAAGTGTGGAGATTTGAGCATTCCTTACCCTTTTGGTATTGAAGAAGGTTGTTACTATAAACCACCAAATAACGAAACATCTTCCTCCTTCAAAATCAATTGTAGTAATGCTAAGAACCCTCCAACACCGATATTATTGGAGATGGAGGTACTGAACATTTCAGTAGAAGAGGGTGAGTTACGCTCCAAATCACGTGTTTCTTACGATTGTTACAACAAGAGCAGCCGAGTTCAGCGTTGGTTTGAAAGGTTCAACTTGGGAACATTTACCCTGTCTAGCCCCAAAAACACATTAGTTGCTATAGGGTGTGACACCAATGCTAACTGTATGGAGCCAAATGATGTGATCAACGGTGAATGTTCCGGGGTTGGGTGTTGTCAAGCCGCGATTCCCTGTGGAGTTAACAACGTTACAGTGCAAGTAGATAGTCCTAGCAATCGTAGTTCTGTGAATGGTTTTAACCCGTGTAATGTTGCATTTCCGGTGGCAAAAGATGCGTTCAAGTTCAACGAAAAATATTTGGGACGGTCTATGGAATACTATCAGGCCTTGGCGGTTCCTATGGTATTCAACTGGACTGTTGGACGAGATAATTGTTCTGTGGCGAAAGCGGGTAGGAGCTGCTTATGTAAAGGAAACACAGACTGTTACGATCCGATGCGCGAATTGGGGTATCGATGTCGCTGCAAAGATGGTTATTCTGGCAACCCTTACCATCGTCAAGGATGCATAGGTATAAATAATTACAATTGTTCTTTCTTCTTCTTAGGCTATACAGTATTTGTTTATCTAAATTTGTCTGGTCTCAATTCATTTGAAATGAAATGATTTTTGATTCACTGAAATTAACTTTACCAAACTTAAATTATTTTTGTTGAACTTAAATTCCTTTTAACGATTCTCTATTATAATTTTTCCTTATTATTATGGTTATTGATTTTTTACTGAGCTGAACATTTTTTTTTTATACTGAACTTATATATATATATATAATATATATATTAAGGTGATTGAAGTGAAAAAAGCCTTATATTGTTTTCCAATTAGCTTAAATTGAACTAATTTAGCTAAATGTATTTAATAATTTATACACTATATTATTTTATATGAATTAGCGTGTTTTCTGAGTGGCTGATCACTTGTAAAAGAACAAAGTAACCCCTATAACCATAATCGAGTAACCACTATAATTCTGATCGAGTAACCCCTATAATATTAACGAAGTAACCTCTGTAAACTAACCGAGTAACCCCTGTAACACTAACAAAGTAACTTTATGATCGCCGGCTACACCCCATATAAGAATTTGTGTATGTGAATTCATCTCAAATTGTGTATAACAACTTTTTATTTTTTGTAAATTTAAAATTTAGGCCATGTTGTTCTCTTCACCTTGTTAATATAAATATTCTATATAAATATTCAATAAAAGTAATTTAAGTTCACTAAAATAAAGATAAATTCATTAAAAATAAGTTTGATTCGGTAAAATATTTTAAGTTTTAAAATAATAAGTATTGTTCAATGAAAATAAGTTATAATCACTAAAAAATCATTAAATTTAATGAGCAAATATAATATTAAAATCAATAAAAATAAATTTTAATTAGTAAAATTAATCTCTTAAAAATAATAAGGACGTGACAAGAGCAAAGGCTTAATTATTCAAGAGACTATACATATATATTTTTTGAAAAATCTTATTAATTAATACTATCTATAAATAAACTAAAGAAACAACCGCTGACATCATATTGTCCACGTGGCAGCTTTATAAGAAAAATTTTGCCGCCTAAATAAAAATCTGACGTCATTATATTTTCTTTGGTTTCAAATTTTAAATTTAATTCTCCTCTCAATTTATCTATACCCTTTAATTTATTTATTTTTCTTCTATCACCAACTATTGATATCTAATACATCTTTCCCATATGCTTCATCGAACAAAATACTTTGATGTTTTTATTTTATTTTTTATTTTCCTTTATATATTAAAAGTTTAAAATCATTTTTTATTTGCTTAATTAAAATCGTATATTAAAAATCTAACTTTTATGTATGTGCTTAAATTTTCAAATCCGGTTAAGGTTAGTTTCTCTGATTTTTTTTCCCTTTCTTTTGTAACAATTTATCAAAATTTAAATTATATGTCAAACAATCAAATTGTAACTGGTTATATACTTTTTTTTTATATAATTTGTTTTTTGGTTAAAATTAAATATAATGGTATTTTGTGCTCGTAATAATCTTACTATGGTTTATTTTATAAAAATTTATGAAAATTTTGATGAATGTCTAACTTTACAAAGAAACCAAGTTCTTATGAAGGCAATTTCCATTACAAAGGGGTTTTGTAGATTATAGTATTGCGTTTAGGGTTTTATATACTCCTTAGTTTAATAATTAGTATATGCTTACCTCAAAAAAAAAAAAATTAGTATATGCTCATTAATATTTCAGATTTTGATTATTTGAGTCTTTTGACATCAATTATTTTTGTGGGTTTTTGTTGTTACTAATTTCGTGATTTGAAAATTACTACGAAGTATATTTTTACATCGAGCATTTTAAAAGAGTGTAATAAAAGAAGTTAAGAACAAATGTCTTAAGACTTTGTCCTACTTTAAAAGCCTCCCATTAAAAAAAAAAATTAAATTAACAAAAAAAAAAAAAACATTACAAACAACTTCACGGAATAAGTAATAGTTTCAATTAAATAAACCAGGATCAAGATAGAAGATCTTCTTTATTTTTACTTCATATTTGTTACACTTGTATAACGGGTGTTTTGCTTTGCATTTCATTAGACATCGACGAGTGCAAGGAAGCGAATGATTGTGAGAAACCAGAGTATTGTTTCAACAAAGTTGGGAGTTATTATTGCAAATGTCCAAGGGGGTACCGTGGGAATGGGACCAAAACTAATGTTTGCATTCCTAAAAGAATCATACCAGTTTTGACTACTACAGGTATGGAACAAATTTAGGTCCTTAGTTGTAGGGCTTGTTTGACATTGTTTTTTATTTTTATTTTTCTGATTATTTTAATACAAAAAATCAAAATACAAAAACAAGAAAAAGATGTTTCTATTTTTCCGTTATCACTTTTCAAATTTATTGATTTTCTTTAATAAGATTGACCAATTTTTAATTTATTATATGACATATATTATATGATTTTGAAAAAAAAAACCAAAAACAAAAAACTACATCGATACCGGCCAAATAGGCCCTTAGTTATTTGATTGCAGGTTTTTGTAGAGTATTGTTCAATCACGTACATTCGGTTGATACTCTTATGATACACTTTAGTTTATCACTTCCTCCGTTTTCTTTTACTTGCAACACTTTCTTAAAAAGAAAATGTCACAGTACTTGCAACACACTATAAAAGAAAAGTTACTTTATGGAAAAACTATATTATGTCCTTTATTTAAAGCACATGACCCACTAAATTACATTCCTAACAACCACTCATCCTATTTTAAAGTTTATTATATCATGTAAACCCCACCTTTTTTATTTACAGTGCTAAAAGGTGTGTTGCATTTAAAAGAGAACGGAGGAAGTATATGTTATATATGCCTTGAAAATTTGTTAGCCCTCTTCAAAGTTCAAATTACTATCATGATGTCTCTAGCTTGTTTAGCGAGTCAGAGTCTAAGACCTTGTTCACTTCACCTGAAAAAATATTATTTAGAAAAAATAATTTCATTTCAGTAAAAATAATTTAAGTTCAGTAAAAATAAGTTCTATTTAGTAAAAATAATTTCAGTTCAGTAAAAATTAGTACCTTTAAGAAGAAAATATACTCCCTCCGTGTTTTTTTAAGTGATACATATTCCATTTCCGGCCGTGTTTTTTTAAGTGATACATTTCCTTTTTTGGCAAAACAATACATTAAAATATTATATCTCTTTCCTCTCATGGTCCCCACCCAAACCCACTACTACTTTTTTATTACTCCCTCCGTCCCCAAATGATAGTCCCTTATGGCCTATTTTTAGTCCCAAATTGATAGTCCCATTTGCTTTTTTCAAGTACCATTAATATCAATTTTTTATCAAAATTTCCTCCAATTACAACAATATTTGTGCAAATTTAACTTTCCCATGCAAATTTTGTTTTTCAATGTACTTTTATTACTTTCTCTCTCTACTATTTTACATACCCAATGTAAATTTATCTTTTCAATGTAATTTTACTACTTTTATTTAAGTTTCTTAATTCCAGTGATTTTTGCCCATAAGGGACTATCATTTAGGGACGGAGGGAGTATATCTTTCCTCTCACATATATTACTTTTCAATAAACTATTAACCCCACTATCTTTCTTTAACAATTTTTTAATACTCCACTACCCCACTTACCTCTTATTTTATTTAAGTCAATTAAATTGCCTAAAACTATGTGCCGGTCAATATGTATCACTTAAAAAAACACGGAGGGAGTAACAAAGAATCAGTAAAAAAATAATTTCAGTTCAACAAAAATAATTTAAGTTCAGTAAAATTAATTTGATTTTAGTTAAAATAATTTAATTTCAGCAAAAATAATTTCAGTTCAACAAAAATAAGTTGAAGTGAACGGAGGGTTGACATGGCTTTGGAGTTTAGAGCATAACATGGCCTCTGGTATGAGGAATGTGCCTAAAGGCCCACAATATATATGTTTTGACTTTTTGGTTTGGTAGATAGGGTTTATTACATAGTTCGTATATGGGTAAGAAAAACATGGGCCGCAAACTCTAATTTACTCTCATGGTCTATATAAAACTGACAAAGAATTAGTTAACTGGGTACCCACCGGGTAACCGGGTCCAAAAACTTAGGACTTAGAATTGGAATTGGTTGTACCTGGATTCTTGTTTTTGGAATCGGACCTGGATTCAGTTGAACCAGTTCCGAGTCTGGACCCATCGGGCCTCAACCAGTTTCGGAACCGGGTATCCATAATTTTTGCTCACCTCTAATTAAGACTCGCCCCAATACTACTACTCCATCCGTTCTTTTATTACATGCATATTTCCCATTTTGCACGGGAATTAAGAAAGTTAAAGATTTCTTAGAACTAATAACTGGGAGTACAAATATGCATGTGGGGTTAGAGAGAGATAGAGAGAAAGAAAAAGTGGTTGAGAATTAGGAGAGATGAGTATTGGGAATTGATTGTTAAATTACAAAAAAAAAAAAAAAAAAAAAAAAAATCATCAAAAAGAGAATAATATTTCCATAAAGTACAACCTATGCAAAAAAAGGCACTTAGGGCCTCTTCTGATTCACTGAACTGAACTGAATATTTTATGAGAGGAGGATATTAGGAATGAAACTAAATTGAACTGAATTGAATTTAAGCTAAAAAGAACAAACCCTTAATTTTAATGACCCAAAAAAAGAAACAGACATGTAATAAAAGGATGGAGTTAGTAAAATACTACTCAAAATCTGATGTACTCCACTCATAAATTGCAGGACTTAGCGTAATTTTTGGATTCACACTTTTGTTACTTTTTGGATGGTGGTTACATTCAGTGGCCAAAAAAAGAAAAGTCATCAAGCAACAAAAGATAAATTTTGAGAGAAATGGTGGCTTGTTGCTTCAACAACAAATGTCTTCAGATGAAAGAATTGTAGAAAGGATAAAAATCTTCACAATCAATGAGCTAGAAAAATCCACTGACCACTTCAATGAAGATAGAATACTTGGACGAGGAGGTCATGGTACAGTTTATAAAGGAATGTTGAGTGAAGGAAGAATTGTAGCCATAAAAAAGTCTAATAAATTGGAGGAAGCCCAACGAGAAGAATTCATCAACGAAGTGGTTATCATGTCACAAATTAATCATCGCAACATATTGAAGTTATTGGGATGTTGTTTGGAGACCGATGTACCATTATTAGTATACGACTTTATTCCCAATGGAACGCTTTACCATCATATTCATAATCCAAATGAAGAGTTTCCACTTACTTGGAAAATGAGGTTACACATTGCTTCTGATTCGGCTGGAGCACTTGCTTATTTACATTCCTCAACTTCTACTCTCATCTTTCATAGGGACATTAAGTCTTCAAACATACTATTGGATGAAAAGTATAGAGCCAAGTTATCAGATTTCGGGTTTTCAAGATCTGTGGCTATTGATCAAACCCGTGTGGTTACTCGTGTCATGGGAACGCCAGGTTACTTGGATCCAGAGTACTTTCAATCTCACCAATATACGGAAAAGAGTGATGTTTATAGCTTTGGTGTTGTCCTTGTTGAACTTTTGACGGGACAAAAGGCAGTACGTGCTGCATTCGAAGAGGATCGAAGTTTGATTTCATGGTTCCTTTCGCATATGGAAAACTCTAGCGTGCTTAATATCATTGACTCTCAAGTCCTACTAGAAGGTTCAAAGGAAGAGTTTTTAGCCATTGCTAACCTTGCAAAACAATGTTTAATCTTGGATGGAAAGAGAAGACCGACTATGAAAGAAGTTTGGTTAGAGATAGATAGGATTTTGTCTCTTCATATGCCACATACAAATGATCTTAACAAGCCAAAACCTGAACAAGTGATTGTTGGAAGGAGCAACAGTGCGAACTCAAGCACATTTTCCTTAGGAAGTAGAGTATTAGATTCTGCCGAATTGTCTCTAATGTTCAATCCTAGATGATTTAGATTCCTTTTGCCTTTGATAGGATGATTAATTACTCTTGAACTTTTTATGACCCTTACTAAATGGATAATTTATGCTGTAAAGTACTCTTGAAATTTTCAATTCATGACTCTTACTAAATAGATATTTAATGCACTTATGCTGTAAATTTGTCGAATTTAGCAAAACCCCCAAATTGATTACCCAAACCCTAATTAAACTAATCAATTCAGTTCGTTGTAGGTTAGATTGTAGAAATTATAACCTAATTTACGAAATTTGTGTAATTGAAATCAAATTTGAGAGATGAAATTGAAAGAAGGGACGGAGTAGAAGAACAGGGGAAATCGAGGGAAAGAGAGGGAAAACGAAAGTGTGGGTCCAATAATGACGTCATGTGTCAAAGTGGTGGGAATTTTAAAACTTTTAGAAAAAACTAGGTTGTAAGATTAAAAAAAAAAAAACTTGAGGTGGTATTTTCAATTTTGGCAACAATAAATGGCGGTAATTATCAAAATTTCCTAAATGTAACTAATTAATTTAATCTATGTTTATATTTCATCACATAATTTTTATTATAAAAGCTCATTCTCAATGTACATATAATGATTCGGGGCATTGTCCGGGCCAAAAGCTAGTTAGTAAGGTGATAATTCAATAATTACTCTAGTTTAGAAATCACCTTATTTGAATATTGAATTTAGTCAACCTGGCCCAATTTCAGCCAACCAAAAGAATTTGAATTGGAATTGGATAAAGATGGGCATGCCGTGCCGTACCGTCGCGGGCCGTGCTTGGCCGTGCCGGGGTGGGGCTCGTGCCGTGCCGGCTTGGTGATGGGTCGTGCCATGCCAAGTTTTGGCACACCCTAGCCCACGGCACGGCACGGCCCACGTGCTTGGCGGGTCGTGCCGTGCCGTGCCGTGCCGCGGGCCACCACGGTTTTTTAATTTTTTTTATTTTTAAAAATATATATACTATACAAAGATATATATATTATAAAATTAACGTGCCGACGGGTCGTGCCGGCGTGCCGACGATCGTGCCCGCGCCGTGCCGTGCCAAATTTTAAGATTTTTGTTCATGGCACGGCCCACAAGTGGGCCGCCGTGCCGGTGGGCGGTGGCCGTCCCGTGCCGGGCCGTGCCGGAATCGTGCCGGCACGGCCCATGCCCACCTTTAGAATTGGAATTGACCCAATACTTAATCAACCGTATCCCAATCAAACCGAATTAACCAAAATCTGCTGAAACATAATCTACCCGACCAAAGTCATCCGTCCGTCCTGAGTAACCTAGTCAAACCGTTTTGAACCCAATACGAATTTATTTGAATTGTATACATATATGAACCGATCTAATGTTTATCAGAATCAAACAAGACCATGACTTAACAAATCTTGACCCAAAATTGACTTGATCCGAACCAATATGTATGGGTTAATTAAAGAGATAAACTTGATTCTTACATACACGAAACACGATCGTTGTGTATCAATCCATACTTCATTCAGTTACTCAAATTGACATCCTACAAATGGGGTCGTCAATTAGTTTTATTTTAGCCTTCTGAAAATTCAAACTAAACTATTCCAGCCCGTTAGTCTATACTTTAATAATATCCTATTCCTATAATATATTTATTTATTTTTGTAAGGATGAAATGTACACCTATGTTATCTACTTGCATTAATTTTTCTGATCCAAAATAATACACATTTTTATTCACTAAATTGACTAATATTGTGACATGACACAAGATGACAAGAGACAAATACTCAAATTGACTAGTATTGTATGTTTCAAAAAAAAAACATTGACTAGTATTAATGCCGTATAATATGGTTTGTTTGATGGTTTAATATTAATTGTAATTAAAATATACTATATCAGATGGAAAGATGTGTGTACATCACTACCCTTTACCTACACCCTAGATTCTTTTTAATTGATTCTTTCTTGTATGTTGAATTTTTTTTTTTAAATTTTTAAAAATTAAATTAAGAATAATAAATGAAAAGAAAAAAACAGAAAGAGACATGTAACTTTAAGACATTTACTTAATTTCAATTCAGTTTAGTTCATTTTAGCTCCAATCAGTTCAATTCGGTTCAACTCCAATCAGTTCAGTTCAGCTCCCAATTTCTTTCTCTCATAATATTCATTTCAGCTCAGCTCAGTTCAGGTCGGTTCAGCTCGAATCAGTACAGTTTAGTTCGGTGTAGCTCCAATCAGTTCAGTTCAATTCAGTAAATGTGACCAGACCTTTAGTTCCAACTTATAAAGGTCCAAGTCAGTATTCTTTCTACAATACAAATCATATGGACGGGAAGACTTTGCCTTGACTCAGTCACAATTCTTTCTTAATTTCTTATATATTTATTAACTTCTAAATACTTAACAAAAAACCTCATTCTTGGCCAAAGTATTGAAATCCCTTACAAAAATTCTATCGTTTCACTATTCAATAATTTCAAAAAAAAAAAAAAAAAAAAAAAAAAAAAAATCATCACTAAAAAAAATGGTTTAATCTAGCTCCAAAAAATCTCTTTAGAATGGGTTATTCTTGTGCTCTTCTACTCTTAGTTTGCGTGTGTTGCGTTTTTCCAACGCTCATCACCGGAGACGAAGCAGCGTCATCACTCGTAATCAGCCCACACTGCTCAGCTAAGTGTGGAAATTTGAGCATTCCTTACCCTTTTGGTATTGAAGAAGGTTGTTACTATAAACCACCAAATAACGAAACATCTTCCTCCTTCAAAATCAATTGTAGTAATGCTAAGAACCCTCCAACACCGATATTATTGGAGATGGAGGTACTGAACATTTCAGTAGAAGAGGGTGAGTTACGCTCCAAATCACGTGTTTCTTACGATTGTTACAACAAGAGCAGCCGAGTTCAGCGTTGGTTTGAAAGGTTCAACTTGGGAACATTTACCCTGTCTAGCCCCAAAAACACATTAGTTGCTATAGGGTGTGACACCAATGCTAACTGTATGGAGCCAAATGATGTGATCAACGGTGAATGTTCCGGGGTTGGGTGTTGTCAAGCCGCGATTCCCTGTGGAGTTAACAACGTTACAGTGCAAGTAGATAGTCCTAGCAATCGTAGTTCTGTGAATGGTTTTAACCCGTGTAATGTTGCATTTCCGGTGGCAAAAGATGCGTTCAAGTTCAACGAAAAATATTTGGGACGGTCTATGGAATACTATCAGGCCTTGGCGGTTCCTATGGTATTCAACTGGACTGTTGGACGAGATAATTGTTCTGTGGCGAAAGCGGGTAGGAGCTGCTTATGTAAAGGAAACACAGACTGTTACGATCCGATGCGCGAATTGGGGTATCGATGTCGCTGCAAAGATGGTTATTCTGGCAACCCTTACCATCCTAGTGGATGTAGAGGTAAATTGATGTCCTTGTCTAAAATTTATCTAAAATTGTGTACGGAGTATGAAATTAATTCACTTTATTTTTCCTAAAATTTTAATTTAAGCCATGTTCTCTTCACCTTAATCACATCATGTTCAATAAAAGATTAAAATATAATTTAAGTTTAATAAGTAAAGTCAAATTCAGCAAAAATTAGTTCAATTCCATAAAAATATGCTAAAATATGTAATAATTAGTATTGTTCAGTAAAAGTAAGTTATTATCCATTAATTAAAAAAGTTAATAACTTTAATGAACAAGCATAATAGTGAATCCATAAAAATAATTTTTAATTATTATCATAAATTTTAATTCGGTAAAATTAATTTCAGTTCAATAAAGATTGTATTAGACCCTAAAATTATACTTCGTCCTTTTCACTTCTTAGGCTATATTTGTTCATCTAAATTTGTCTAAACTTATACTTCGTAATTACATATTATTTTGTATAAATTTATCTAAAATTGTGTACGGGATATAAATTTAAATAAATAAATTATGTAAAATTAATTTTGGTTCAGTAAAAATAGTTTATATTCAATTCAGCAAAAAACTAATTTCAATTCATTCAGTTCATAAAACATAAAGTGAAGACAATATGACCTAAAATAATATTTTAAGAAATAAACTTATTTTTGCTAAACGAACTTAACTTATTTTTACATAATTAAATTAAACTTTAACTATTTTTATTATTTTTTATTTAAATAAACTAGCTACGTCTTTGTCATAATAATAATAATAATAATAATAATAATAATAATAATAATAATAAAAAGCTAGGCACGTCTTTGTTTTTTTTAAAAAAAGCTAGGTACTTGATGAGAACAAAGCATTACTCAAGAGTCTCTACAAAATTTTTCTAAACAATCTTAATTTCAATTAAATCATGATCAAAGATAATTTTCTTTGCTTTTATTTACTCCGTATTTGTTACACTTCTTGTATAACGAGTGTTTCAATTTGCATTTCATTAGACATCGACGAGTGCAAGGAAGCAAATGATTGTGAGAAATCAGAGTATTGCATCAACACAAATGGAAGTTATTATTGCAAATGTCCAAGGAGGTACCACGGAAATGGGACCAAAACCAGCCCTTGCGTCTCTAATAGAAAGCCTTGGTTCACACCAGTTATGGCTACTGCAGGTATGGAACAAATTCTAACTGCATGCTCCTACAAATTTATGTCCTTAATTGGTTATTTTAGGTTTTTAATGTTGGTTTTTTTTATAGAATCTTGATCATCGCATACATTGATTGATTATGAATTATTAGGTTGATACTCTTATGATATACTTTAGTCAATTAGTTTATCCGTGTTGTATATGCCTGGAAAATCTACTAGCCTTATTCAAATTACTATTATGATGTCTCTAGCGCGTTTAGCAAGTAATAAGAGTATAAGTGTAAAGCAGCCTGGCTTTGGGGTTTAGAGCATACCATGGCCTGTGGTATGGGGAATACGCCTAAAGGACCACAGTATATGTTATTTTGGGCTATAGTTTGAGATTTTAAATTACCACGTAAATATGTGTGTTATTTTGTTTTGATCTTTACATAGTTTTCTACATTTGTTGTAACAAGTGGGTCACTATAGACAAGAATTGAAATAGACATAAGCCCATGCATAGTTTTGGGGTCTAGGGTGGCAAAGAAGGTGCATATAGTCATATACTCTTGTTTATGTTTAGATTTCTCTTAAGTTTGTTGCATTCATATTCATAATAGTGACAACTTTTTATCGAGTAGGTCTTGGTGGTGGCATCATAATGTTGCTTCTGTTTGGGTTTCTGTTGCACTTTATACATGGTCAAAGACAAATAAAAAAAATGCGAGAAGTTTTTTTTCGCCAAAATGGGGGTTTGCTTCTACATGAAAAGCTCTCTGGACGACATGCAGATGCATTACAAATCTTTACTATGCAAGATCTTGAAGTAGCATGCAACAATTATAGTGACGAAAACATAATTGGAAGAGGAGGTTTTGGAATTGTGTACAAGGGAATTTTGCCAGATAACCAGGTTGTGGCTATAAAAAAATCTCTCAAGGTAGATCCAAACCAAGTTGATCAATTCATCAATGAAGTTTTGGTTTTATCACAAATCAACAACAAAAATGTTGTTAGGCTACTAGGTTGTTGCTTGGAGAGTGAAGTTCCATTGTTGGTGTACGAATTCATTAATAATGGGACGTTATATGATCACTTACACGATGTAGTAAAAGCGTCCATGCTTAAATGGCAAGTGCGTGTAAAGATTGCATCAGAGGTTGCCAATGTGCTGTCATATCTACACAACACAATCTCAACACCGATAATTCATAGAGATATAAAATCAATGAACATTCTCTTAGATGAAAGTTACACTGCTAAGGTAACAGATTTTGGAGCTTCAAGATTGGTTCCCCCGGATCAAAGCCAACTTGCTACCATTGTGCTAGGAACTCGAGGATATTTGGATCCTGAATATTTGCAGACAAGTGAGCTAACTGAAAAGAGTGATGTTTATAGTTTTGGTGTCGTCTTGGTGGAGCTATTGACTAGGAAAAATGCATTTTCTATTACTAGGCCCGAAGCTGAGAAATGCCTTGCTATGCACTTCCTCCTCAAGATAAAAGAAGGCCTATTGTTGGACATTCTTGACATAAACATAGTGAGTGAGAAAAAGATTGAGGAGATACAACAAATGGCCAATCTAGCTAAACGGTGCTTGATGTTAAAAGGAGAGGAAAGGCCTGCCATGAAAGAAGTTGCAATCGAATTAGAGACTATCAAAAGAAAGGGATTCCATCCATGGAATGATGATGGATCAGTTCAAGAAGATTGTGAATCTTTTTTCACCGGAATTTCGAGATTGGACCATGGAGGTTGTAGCAGTGGCATTGAATCGAATTCATATGATTCACACTTGCTTTCATCTTTGGAAAGTGGCAGGTGATCAATTATGAATTCTGTGGAATCTTTATGTCTTGTTAAAGTTTTTATAAGTACAAGAGTATAGAGTAAATAATTTATCTTAGTGTTTTAGTTTATTCTAGCTAATTAGGTTATAGATCTTATGTTTGGGTACAACTTACATAAACTCTTGTCTGTATTATGTATCCACTTTATTCTAGCCGTAACATGTGTAATATAATTCGATACATACAACTATTGTATAGTTATTTATCAGTGACGTAACATATTTTTTATTTTAACAAGATTGTTTGACGCTAATGAAATTCCACCTAATTCTAATAAATGGTGCAAGAAAGCAAATTTTTCCCAACTTAAGGGATATTTTTTAATGGTAGTTATTTTTCTCACATGTTAAGTTAATGGAGACTTATCAATTTTTAATTGGTGATACATGTTTGGTCCACATACAACACATGAATGTGTATCATATTCCCTTACACAATTATTATTATTATTATTATTATTTCTTTATTTTTTTATTTTTATTTTTATTTTTGACAATCAAGAAAGCAAAGCGAATTACATACCCTTCCCTTACACAATACTCCCTATAATATTATATTCTGTAGCTCTTTAAACTTTGTACTTCGTATAAAGGAAGTGATGCATTTTAAAAACAAAAAGAGGGAGTAAGCTTATTAAACCCGAAATACGTAAGTGAAAATAACATAAACAAACTATCAATTCGGGTATTTAAGTCGGGTTCGAGATCGAGTCAAATCAGGTCTTGGGTCAAATCAGGATCAGGTTATGTCGGATCAATCTGGCCTTAGAACAGGTTTAAGTTCGGGTAGGGTCAATTTCGATTTAAGTTATTTCGGGCCGTTCACCCGGTGTAGATCGGGTTCAATTCGAGTCAAATTCAGACCAGGTTCAATTTCAAGTTTGGGTTGTGATGAGTCGGGTTTGGGTGGATAGATAAATGGTACATTCGGGGTCATGTTAGGGTTGGATCAAATAATTAATTAGTCGAATAATCTTAAATTTGGATCATTCTTGGTTTTGGTTCAAGTTCAATTCGTATAAATATCGATGTGGTCAAGTTGAATCTATATATTTACGCCTTTCATAATTTGATCAACCATTATTAACATTTTATCAAACCTATATACGAAGTAATAGAGAACAAAAGGTATAAAGCTGAACAAATTGTACCAATATGTTGTTAAGGAATGAGGGTTTACAAAATTGTACCAATATTTAAGCGGAACAAAAGTTATATAAAAATAATAAAATTGTATTAAACCTTCCATGACTCGGGTCAATAACAGGTTGTATTGAATTATAACCGTTTTAAGGTTCTAGTTGGGTCGGGTACTAGTTCGGGTCCCCGGATTGTAGTTGGGTCGGATTAAATCGGTTGACGGTTATATCAAGTCGTGTGCAGTCCAGGTTCAGGTCATAAAGTATTGGATCAAATCGATTGTCGGTTAACATTAGTCGGGGTTTAGATCGGGTTACAGGTCACTAATTTCACCCCATTATTCGGATACAGGTCTGATTCAGATCACGGTTCTCGAGTCGGGTCAGGTCGGGTTAGTTTTTGACAGCTCTAACAGACTTCAAGTAATTGATTCAAGTGTTACAATTGTGGGCCGTCAAAGTTAAGCGGGAAGAAACATTGACTTTATTTCACCAACATCCTCGCCCCACCGTCCACAAAATCATCAACATTTCCGCCGGCGGCGGCTTATAGTTGCCGGGAAATTGTGATTATATGACTTCCAATTCTTCAATTTCGTGAAATTCCGACCTCAAATACCACGAATTTTACAATTTCTTGTCAAATTCAAAGGCTACCTGACAAATTCTGGAGAAAATCCTGCATCATGTCTTTCACATTCAAACTAGGCTTTGCTTTCCCAATCTCCATTGTCCGTAGTTTCCTCGCTCCTTGGGTAATTTCTTTCTCTTCTTACCTTTATTAAGTCTGAGTAATTTTTTTCCAAATTTGAAAATCTGATTGTAAATGGAAAAGAATAGAATGAACAGTTCAAAAGTAGTTTAGCTTGATAATCGGAAACAAGTAGGATTATTTATTTATGATGATAAGCTGGGGCGATTCAAAGTTAATTGCAATTTAACTGACATTTTTTGTTCTCTAAAATAATATTATGAATTTTGTAATTAAGTCAACAAAAATACCCATTAAATGTACAATCAATATCAATATTACTACTATACAAATACAATTATTAAGATAATGGATAAAAAACTATGAAAAATGAATATACAATTATTAAGATCTTGTTGTTAATTGTTAAATGATCGATGTTAATCAAGTGAATGTTAGGAAAAATAATCAAAGGGACGTGAAGAATCACTGTCCTTAAAGTATTATTTGCCCCCACTAAATTTGCACTTGGGAGATGGCAAAGATACTTCCAGGATTTTCCTAAGAACTAGTGTTTTATGACTGCAAAAATCAACATACACTCCATGAACGTTTTTTTCCAATTTTTATAGAGAAGAGAAAGAAAAGAACGTAGTTTAGTAAAAACAATCATGTTTTATTTATTAAGAAAAATAAATCTGATAAGAAGATACAAATTTTTTTTTTTAATCTTATCTTCTTAAAACACCAACTGACATCATTATCCATAATTAACTTATTAATTACATAAATCTGTCAATTACAAACTGCGGCGCGTGCAGTTGTGCTAAATGCTCTTGATATAAATAATACATATATCAACACTACGCTCATGCACCATCTTTTCTCTATTTTCAAACACATAGAGGGCGTTTGGCAAGTGGGAATTGAGGGTGGGATTGGGAATATTAATCCCAACCTACGGTAATTCCCATGTTTGGTTCATGGGAATGGGAAAATAAAGGGGAAGGGGAATAAAATGTTTCTATTCCCATCATTCTATTACCTAGGGGGGAGTAGGTAGGTAATAGAGATGGGAATTGAAAACAACTAATGAATTGACTAAAATGCCATTAATGAAATAGAATGGAATAATTTTTACAAGGGTGTTTTCGTAATTGTAAAATGTTATTTCCCATCTCTTTCCAAACAAGACTTTGGATATATTTTATGAATTCCCACCTTCTAACTCCCATTCCCATTCCCATTCCCATTCCCATCTTATAATCCCCAAATTCCCATTCCCACTTGCCAAACGCCCCGATAGAATAATGCAAGCATTATATACATCTAAAAACCATACTAAACTATCCATGTGGGACTCCCTAATTTCCAAAATAAAATAACTCAAGTAATATAAACATTACAAGTACATTTATTTTGTCAATGTGGAAAACAAACAAATAATTATAATGTTGACATCATCAAAGTATACAACATTATAAAGCAACACAAACTTCTCTAAAATTTCTATGTGGGATTGCTCCTACACAAATTGTTAGAAGACTATTTAGGAAATATTACAACAGTGAATATACATAATATTTTGTTATATTAATAGTAAAACCGCTACTTGAGTCAGGTTTTTACCCCAAAACCGTTATTACTCCCGATATTTCATACCTGAATATTACGGTTTTTCCCCTTAACTAATGAATGATGTTCATCAAGAAAGTAAACTTGGGCTCCCTCAACAATCAAAATTATGAATATACAATTAAAGACGTTAATATAAACACAATAATTTTTTTTTTTTTTTTTTTTTTTTTTTTTGAACAAATATAAACATAGCATTTGGTATTACTCCATATACCCAAAATTTACACATGCATTTGATTTACCACTTGCATTTATCTAGACAATTATATCGGGGCGTGCTAATGAGTCAAGATTCTACTCAATACTTGTTATTAAATTACTATACAGTATACACTAATTGAGGAGTTTACTAATTACAAGACTTAATCTAAGCACTAGGAGTCAAATTATACAGTAGTCCGTACATTTTTATACTTAATTATTCCTATTATTTGAATCAATCTATGACCATTTTCAACACCTTCTGCTTTTTAATTTAATTACTGGTGAGATCTGAGTATACAATATTTGAATTACATAATAGGCTCCATCACATTTGTCTGCTTAAACCCATTTCAACTGTTATCTGCCATACCAAACAAACACTCTTTCATTGTCTGAGCTCATTTCTGAAACCAAAAAAAATGGATCTTGGAACCGTGTTGTCCGTTGCTCAAACTCTGCTAGCTGCTCTTCAATGTTCGGAGCTCAAAGAGTTGACCTCCTTGTTTGGCGTTGGGTTTAAATCCCAACTTGAAGAACTCCAAGAGACCGTCTCCACTGTCAAGGCTGTGCTCCAAGATGCTGAGATCAAGCAGGACCAGCTTTCTTCTGAAGCAAAACTTTGGATTCAGAAGCTCAAGAATGCTGTTTATGATGCTGACGATTTGTTCGATGAGTTCGTCACTCTTGTTAAGCAAAAGCAGCTCATCAAGGGTGAGAAATTCTCCAAAAATGTGAGTCTCTTCTTTTCTCGTTACAATCCTATTAAGTTAGCTCACTCTATGTCCCAAGAGGTTAAGAATATTCGGAGGAAGTTAGATGCTACTGCCAAAGATCACTCTCAGTTTGGCTTTAGTATTGATCCTCAGCCTATCAGGAGGAGGAGGGAGGAGACATGTTCTTACATCCATGAGGGTAATATCATTGGGAGAGAGGATGACGTGGAGAAACTCATTGGTCATCTGTTGAATTATTCTACCGTTCAACAAGATGTTTCTTTCCTCTCTGTAGTGGGAATCGGAGGATTGGGGAAAACTGCTCTTACCCAACTGGTGTATAATGATCCAAGGGTCGCAAGTGCATTTCCATTAAAGTTATGGACTTGTGTCTCTGATCATGATCAGGAGCAGTTGGATGTAGAAGGGATTCTTCATAAGATTTTGACTTCAGCTGGTGAAAAGCATGAAGGATCCAACAAAGAATTGTTGCAAAGAAAACTTCGAGAAAAATTAACAAGCAACAAATACTTGCTTGTTTTAGATGATGTATGGACTGAGAAACGCAATCACTGGCTTAAGCTTGTAGAGTTCTTATTGGGAGGTCAAAGGGGAAGTTGGGTTGTCGTAACAACACGGTCGCACAAGACGGCCCAAATTGTAGGAGGTAGTCCTACACATGAACTCCAAGGGTTGTCAAAGAAGAATTCATGGTCCTTGTTTAAGAAAGTAGCATTAGGATCAGAACACTTAAGCCCCGACGACGATTTGTTGAAGATTGGCCGAGAGATTGTTGAAAAGTGTGCCAGTGTCCCTCTTGCCATAAGAGTGGCCGGTAGTCTTCTGTATGGTCAAGACAAGAGTAGATGGATATCATTTCAGAAGATTGGGTTATTCAACTCTAGAGAATGCCAAAAAGACATCATGCCTGTACTCATGTTCAGTTATCATCAACTCGAATTGCCCCTCAAAAGTTGTTTCACTTACTGTGCATTGTTTCCAAAAGACACTGTCATAGAGAAGGAGTTGTTGATAAGCCTTTGGTTGGCACAGGGTTACGTTGTTCCATTAGATGATGGTCAAAGGTTGGAAGATGCTGCAGAGGAATATTTTACAATTCTAATGCGGAGATGCTTTTTTCAAGATGTAGAGCATGATAAATATGGTGACATCAGTTCGTGTAAGATACACGATCTAATGCATGATATTGCTCAAAATGTAGCAGGGAAGGAAATTTGTTTTAAAACTTCTGTAACACACAACATGGATAGAGAAGTCCGGCATATTTCCCATGTACGCAGTAAATCCTTGCCATACTCTTTTTCTAAGACTGACATTCGTTCCTTTCTGGATGTTGGTGCATGGCATGATCGTGTTTTGATTGACCGATCGTCCTTGAAGGCATTAGTAGTAAATTGGATGTGTCTGAGGGTGTTAGATTTGAGTAACTCAGGTATAAAAAGTTTGCCATGCTCAATAGGTGGATTGTTGCATTTAAGATATTTAGATCTCTCAGACAATCGTGAGCTGGATGTGCTTCCTCAATCAATAACTAAGTTATATAATTTACAGACATTGAAATTATGTGAGTGCAGAAGATTGAAAGAGTTGCCAAAAGATTTGATGAAGTTGGTTAACTTGAGGATATTGGAGATAAATGAGTGTGATAGCCTGACTAATATGCCAAAGGGCTTGAGTAAGTTGACTTGCCTTCGTGTGCTGAGTGTGTTTTTAGTGGATGGATCAAAGGCAAGTCAGAAGCAATGGTTTGATCAACTGGGGGAGCTAAAAAGACTTAATTGCCTGAAAGGTGAGCTTTCTGTCAAAATCAGATTATTTGAAATTGCCAGCACAGAAGTTAAGGAAGATATAGATAGGGAAGGAGCATATTTGAGGGCTAAGGAACATCTCAAACATATAAGAATACACTTTGATGGTATGGGGATTGATGAAGAAGCAAGGAGATTAATGGAAGAGCTGCAACCACATCCGAATCTCAAGGAATTAGAGTTGTTTAATTGTGTTGGCATGAGAATGCCGAGTTGGGCTAGGGAAAATAAGTTGGCGTCCTCTCTCCCTAATCTTACAAGATTGCGATTTTCCAGGTGTGAGATGGAAGACTTGACATGCCTTGGAGATCTTCATCATTTAGCAGACCTTGATGTTCGCTACTGTAGTAATTTGAAGTACATTATTGAAAAGAGTGCATTAGCAGGTGGCAGTGATCCAAATGGATTCTTTCCCTACCTGAGAGATCTAGTTATGGAGGACCTTCCAGCGTTGCAAGGATGGACAAATTTAGGGAAGGGGGTGGGAAATAATAATCAGCTTTGTCTTGATATTAACAGCAGCTTCAGCATGGCACCAATACCACTTCCTCAATTGAAGTTTTTCACGATATGGAATTGCCCAAACTTAAGATCGATTCTGATATGTCCCAACTTAGTAGAACTAAATTTCCATATGTTCAATAAAGGACTCCAAATAATTGCACAAATTGCGAAATTGGGGGATAAAAATGCTGATTCAAGTGGCAGTAGTACTCGTTCTAGTACTCCCTTACCTTCATCCTCTTCTTCAAATGGTATTTCCAAATTCAGGAAAGTTAGGCTAGATGATGTTCTATGGCTTAATTCATTTCCCAGAGAAGTAATTCAGTGTGTTGATGAGCTGTGTATATCCGTAAATGAGGAGTTGGAGAGTTTGAAAGAAGCTGGGGATGTGTTCAGTAGCTGCTCGTCTTCCCTGCGATCCTTGGGAATCCATTGTTGCCGCAAATTGAGGAGTGTTATTTCTGGAGGATTGGAACATCTCACTGCCTTGGAGGCTTTATCAATATATGATTGCCCTAATGTAAATTTATTGGGAGAAGAGGGAATGAACACTATTGGCATGCCATGGCCATCCTTTCCTCACTCCCTCTGTAACTTGCTATTGAAAACTCTCCCACAGCTTGTGGATCTTCCAAATTGGATGCAATCTTTGGCAGCCCTCCATACCCTCGAAATTCATTCTTGCTCGCAATTGGAATCTATGCCGGATTGGATGCCTAAACTGACTTCCCTCAGGATGCTTGTACTCTATGACTGTTCAGAACGCCTCAAGGAAAGATGCCAACAACCTAGTGGGGAAGACTGGCCTCACATTCAGCACATCTCTTCCATTATATACTAACTACCATACTTCTGACATTATAAATTGGATGTATTACTAAAATTTCATGTATACTAACTACTAGTATAATGGTACAAATTTCATACTTGGAAGTAATCATGGTATTTTCAATGTAAGCATTTACAAATTGCGAATAGTTGATAGAGTTGGATATATTTACAATATTACAATATGCCTAATCTTTGCTTAAGTACGAGTACCTTATTTGTAATTAAACTGATCATCTGAATGGAAAAGCTCTACATTGTTTCAGTTGATACAATATGTTGTTTTGAAGGTAATGTTGTTTTGTTGTAGCAAAGTGGAGTTTGGTGCTTGAAAGGGAAAGCCGCTCAAAAAAGAAAAGAGATGGTGGGTACTGGGAAAGAAAAGGGATGGAGTTGCCATGATTTTCAAGAGAGGAATAAGAGAGCTGCCTTTCAACTTATGTATATTATAGACACACTCCATACGGGTTATAAATCAATAAAATGCTAGGCCTAAACCTATACGAAGTACTAAGGTTTTAATTATGCTAAATGGTTGCTTTTGAAATTTTTAATCACTAGCGTAAAAGGCTCAAAGCTGCCCTTTCAAAAAAAAAAAAAAAAAAGGGCTCAAAGCTTGTTTAAAAAAAATAATCATTGACGAAAATGACTCGTCAGTAGATAAATTTGATTGATAAATATGGACATTTTCGGTACAAATTCTTAAATGGACCTGATTCGCACTAATTTATTGTGAACCGTTAATTTTAGAGAAACTATGGCTAGTTTATTAAGAAAAAAAAAAGGTTATTTTAATAAAAAAAAAAAAGTCACTATGTCGAAATAAAAGTCATTTTGGTAATATATAGGCTATAAGTGGTTAATTTTTTTAAGGAAAAATACATTTTAATAATCCCAACTTTACACAATTCACTTAGAATAATCTCAACTTTTGATTATTCTATACTAATCCGAACTTTTAGCACTATTTTCTTCCATCAATCCCAAACCGGTCAAGAAAAGTCAACCACCTATTATTGTAGGTAATTTGCCACGTGTCAAGTTGTAAATGGTCCAAAAGGTTTTTTTTAAAAAAAAAACAAAACCAGCCACCACCAGCCCACAACCACTGGCGGTTGCCATTACCTTCCCCAGCCCAACCGAACCACCATGTCCCCGCCCCCAAAACCACCTGAAACACCATCCCCTGCCCACATCGAACCACCCCCTCCCCAATCCCTGCTGATTTTGACCCCTATCCCTTACTTCCAGGCCGGAAATCGGCCCCCACCCCCTCAAACCGCCACCAACCTTCACAGTACCGCCCTCGCAACCATTCCCTCCACACACCATTGCCCTAATCGGTCGCCCTCCCTTCCCAGACTCCTCAAATAAATCGCCTCTCCCTACCCCCACCCTAAAAACCGGCTTCCCTCAACCTATTTCCCTCCATTCTGTGCACTACATCAGCGATTTCGCCGATAAAAGCGTTAGTGTGAGGTAGGGTGGTGGGAAATCGGTGGTGGGGAAGGTATTTGGCGGTTGGGGGAAGGAGAGCTGGTCGCAAATCGATGGTGAGGGCTGGGGGGGGGGGGGGGTTGGTTTGAGCTAGGGATGGGGTGAGGTGGCCGCGATGGTGGTGGTTGCGGTTGGCTTGGGTTTTAGTTTTTTTTTTTTTCTTTTTTCTTAATTTATTAAAAATTAAATTTTTTATTTTAAATTTTTGAAGCAATTAACATGTAACACGTGTCAAATAATTTTTTTTAAAAAAATATTTAACCCCTTCATTTGGTTACCGGGTTTTGGGACTGAAGAAAGAAAACGCACCTTAAAGTTGGGATCATTGCAGAGTAATCGAAAGTTGGGATTATTTATTTAAAGTAAGTTGGACAAAGTTGGGATTATTAAAGTGTATTTTTTCTGTTTTTAATGAAACATTTTATAATACTGGTCAATATGAATAATAAAAGTCACTATTTTAAAATTAGGGTCATAACGTCGTACGTCAAGTTCACAATGATACTAAACATTTTACAAGTATTAATAAAGATTACTATGCTAAAAATAAGGTTACTATGTTAAAAATAAGGGTCACTATGTTTAATATAATGTCAATTGCGTGTGTATAAATCCCAAGCCCACGATAATATTATTGTGCACTAGGTCCACGCAAGTCTTTTCTGCCTTTCTGGAACCACGCCCTATAAAATGTACCTTTCGTTATTAAATACGTAAAAAGAAATGTAACAAGTTAAAAAAAAATGAACATTTAGTACTAAATAGTGAACATGTTAATAATCATAGAATTGCTAGACCACGATCTTAAATACGAGTATTTAGTAAAAATATTATGAACAAGTAAACAAAATGAACATTTAGTATTGAAAATTGAACACGTAAAAAAATTGAACAATATTATGTAATAAAAATGAACAAGTACAGAAATGAACATTTAGTAATGAAAAGTGAACACGTGAAAACCAAAAAAAAAAAAAAGTTTATTAAAAATGAACATTTATCATGCAATCATAGAATAGCTGAACATAACCTAATAAAATGAATATTTCATAAAATTATACGAAAAGATTAAACGAACAATGAACGTTTAGTATTAAAAGATAATGAACACGTCAAAGTACTTTTAGTACATTAAAAATAAACATAAAGTTGATAAATTCATTGTATATAAGTATTGATGAAAAATAAAGATTAAATCATTCGTTACAAAATGTTCATTTTTTATGAACAAAATGCTCATTTTAGTGTACTAAATGTTTTGTTTTAATAAAATTACTGAGTGTTTATTGTGCAAAGAAATTATATACAAACTCGATTGTAATTAATTTAAATCTAAAAACTTTAATATCCACCTTAAGTCAAATCTTCGTTCATAATAGAGACAATAATTATTGATCTATAATATACTAGATTAGGAATTACAAATGAAAAATTGATAGAAATCAATAATTTTATAACATTCACATATTAATAAATAAATAAACCCAAATTTATCTCATGATTTAAGATACCGACAAAGATGATGACGATAGAGAATGCTCGTAGTAGCTAGAAGGTCAAAGAAGTTTACTGATTGAAGAAAAGTGAGGTAAGAAAAAAAAAATTAACTTACTACCTCTGTTTCATGTTTTTTATAACTTTTTTCAAAAATAGATGCTACACATTAATATTAACTAATGTTTTCTTTTCTCTTTAAGTTGTCATTTCTCTTTATCTCTCTCCTCATCACATGTATTTCTATTTTTCTCTCTCTATCTTACACCCACAAACAAATTTTGCCTAGGAGTCCGTGCACCTTTCAAAGTTGCAAAAATATGAAACAGAGGTAGTATAAGGAAAATTAAAAAAGAGGAAAGAGAAAATTTTGAATTGAGAAATAAACAGTGGATAGAGAAATTAATAGAGATAAAAAGAAGAATAGAGAGAGTTAAAATATAAGGAAAGAAGATTATTTTTACTGAAATAAAATTATATTTGCTAAACTTAAATTATTTTTTACCGAAATTAAATTAATTTTACTGAACTGAAATTATTTTTGCTAATAAAATTATTTTAACTAAGTGAACTTATTTTTACTAAACTGAAATTATTTTTAATTAATATTATTTTTTTAAGATAAAGAAAACAGGGTCTAAATCTCTAAAAAATTTTCAATGGATTCTCTTAGGAAGGGAAAAGCTGAACACCACTGCCAACTAGTTTATTAGCTTTTCAATGGATTCACTAAAATATACTACGTACATTTTATCTTAAAAAATGGACAAAATAAAAATGCAATTTTAATTTTAATCAATTAAAATACCAAAAGTCACAAAATGCCAAAATGGCACAACTCAAAGGACTACATTTCAGCTAACTAAAACAATACGTACAATTGCTAACTAAAATGATTAAGTGTATCAAAATAAGAGAGAGTTAAGTGCTGCAATCAACTTATTCCTACTTTACATTCTTGCTTTGAGTCTTCTTCTGCTTTTGTGTTGAGACCCTTTGACAAGTTAATTTGTTGTGGCCAAAATCACCGCAGTTACCACACCGTTAATTTGTCGTGGCCAATTTCATTTAGCTCATCTCTCAGTCTCTCCTAGTCTCCCACTCTCCCCTACAAAATGATTAACTATTGAAGAATAAACCTCTCAAGTGTCACCATATGTAAGTGTCCCACATTGGTTGAAAAAGAGAGAATTAAACACTTTATAAGGCTTAGGGGCTACTCCTCCTATTGCCATATGGTTTTGGGATGGAACCTCCTTGGACTTGTGAAGTGGACTCTCTCTCTCTCTTGGTTTGCGGGTGCAGCCCAGACTCGCGTTTATCATGGTATCAGAGCAAGGCCCACGGTATGGGACCTATTCTGGGCCAAATTGAAACACTTTATAAGGCTTAGGGGCTACTCCTCAACCTCCTTGGACTTGTGAAGTGGACTCTCTCTCTCTTGGTTTGCGGGTGCGGCCCAGACTCGCGTTTATCATTAACATTTCTTCCGGAAAATGGAGAAAATACTATGAATTTTATCAAATTCCGTTCTCAAATACTATAAATTTTATGCTGGCTGAAGAATTTTGGAGAAAATCCTGCATCAAGTCTTTCTCCTTCAAACTAGGCTTTGCTTCTCCACTGTTTGGAGTCTCCTCGTTTTGGGTATTTTCTCTCTCCTCTTACCTGTATTACTACCAGCAATTTCTTTCAAATTTGGAAATCTGATTGTCAATTGAATTGAAGGAATTGAAACAACAGCTCGAAAGTAGTTCATTTATGATAATCGGAAACAAGCTAGGTTTATTTATGATGATAAGCTGGGGCAATTCAAAGTAAATTGCAAATTAAGTGACAATATTTGTTCTTTAAAAAAAATTACAAATTTTGTAATTAAGTCAACAAAAATACCCAATCAAATGTATAATCAATATTACTACTACTGTACAATTATTAAGATAATGTATTTAACACTATGAAAATTGAATTTACAATCAAGTTTATCTCGTTGTTAAATGATTGATGTTTATCAAATGACAAAGTTGTAAATGAATATATAATATTTTGTTCTATTCATAGTAAAACTGCTACTTGAGACAGGGGTTTTGCTCCCTCAGCCATCAAAATTATGAATATGCAATTTGGTATAATTTTTTTTTTTTTTTTTTTTTTTTTTTTTTTTTGAACGAATATAAACATAGTATTTGGTATTACTCCATACACCCAAAATTTACACATGCATTTGATTTACCACTTGCATTTATCTAGACAATTACATCGGGGCGTGCTAATGAGTCAATATTCTACTCAATACTTGGTATTAAATTATTATACAGTATACACTAATTGAGGAGGTTACTAATTACAAGACTTAAACTAAGCACTAGGAGTCAAATTATACAGTAGTCCGTACATTTTTATGCTTAGTTATTCCTATTATTTGAATCAATCTATGACCATTTTCAACACCTTCTGCTTTTTAATTTAATTACTGGTGAGATCTGAGTATACAATATTTGAATTACATAATAGGCTCCATCACATTTGTCTGCTTAAACCCATTTCAACTGTTATCTGCCATACCAAACAAACACTCTTTCATTGTCTGAGCTCATTTCTGAAACCAAAAAAAATGGATCTTGGAACCGTGTTGTCCGTTGCTCAAACTCTGCTAGCTGCTCTTCAATGTTCGGAGCTCAAAGAGTTGACCTCCTTGTTTGGCGTTGGGTTTAAATCCCAACTTGAAGAACTCCAAGAGACTGTCTCCACTGTCAAGGCTGTGCTCCAAGATGCTGAGATGAAGCAGGACCAGCTTTCTTCTGAAGCACAACTTTGGATTCAGAAGCTCAAGGATGCTGTTTATGATGCTGACGATTTGTTCGATGAGTTCGTTACTCTAGTTAAGCAGAAGAAGCTCATCAAGGGTCAGAAACTCTCCAAAAACGTGAGTCTCTTCTTTTCTCGTTACAATCCTATTAAGATAGCTTACTCTATGTCCCAAGAGGTTAAAAAAATTCGGAGGAAGTTAGATGCTATTGCCAAAAATCACTCTCAATTTGGCATTAGTATTGATCCTCAGCCTATCAGGAGGAGGAGGGAGGAGACATGTTCTTACATATTCAAGGGTAATATCATTGGGAGAGAGGATGACGTGGAGAAACTTGTAGGTCATCTGTTGAATTGTTCTACAGTTCAACAAGATGTTTCTTTCCTGACTATAGTGGGAATTGGAGGATTGGGGAAAACTGCTCTTGCTCAATTGGTGTATAATGATCCAAGGGTCACAAGTGCATTTCCATTAAAGCTGTGGACTTGTGTCTCCGATCATGATCAGGAGCAGCTGGATGTGGAAAGTATACTTCGAAAGATTTATGCTTCAACTAGTGAAAGGCATGAGGAATCTTCCATAGAAGGGTTGCAAAGCAAACTTCGAGAAAAATTAACAAGCAGAAAATACTTGCTCGTTTTGGATGATGTATGGAATGAGAATCGCAATCACTGGCTTAAGCTTGTAGAGTTCTTATTGGGAGGTCAGAGGGGAAGTTGGGTTGTGGTAACAACACGGTCGCACAAGACGGCCCAAATTGTAGGAGGTGGTTCTGCACATGAACTCCAAGGGTTGTCAAAGGAGAATTCATGGTCCTTGTTTAAGAATATAGCATTTGGACCAGAACACTTAAGCCCCGACGACAATTTGTTGAAGATTGGCCGAGAGATTGTCGAAGGATGTGCCAGTGTCCCACTTGCCATAAGAGTGGCAGGTAGTCTTCTGTATGGTCAAGACAAGAGTAGATGGATATCATTTCAGGAGATCGGGTTATTCAACTTCAGAGAAAGCCAAAAGGACATCATGCCTATACTCATGTTTAGTTATCATCAACTTGAATTGCCCCTCAAAAGTTGTTTCACATACTGTGCATTGTTCCCAAAAGACACTGTCATAGAGAAGGAGTTGTTGATAAGCCTTTGGTTGGCACAGGGCTACGTTGTTCCATTAGATGATGGTCAAAGGTTGGAAGATGCTGCTGAGGAATATTTTGCTATTCTGATGCGGAGATGCTTTTTTCAAGATGTAGTAGAGCATGATGAATATGGTGAGATAATTTCGTGTAAGATACACGATCTGATGCATGATATTGCTCAAAATGTAGCAGGGAAGGAAATTTGTTTTAAAAATTATGTAACAGACAATATGGATAGAGAAGTCCGGCATATTTCCCATGTACAAAGTAAATCCTTGCAATACTCTTTTTCTAAGACCCACATTCGCTCCTTTCTGGATGTTGGTTCACGGAATGATCGTGTTGCGATGTACCGATCTTCCTTGAAGGCATTAGTAGCAAATTGGATGTGTTTGAGGGTGTTGGATTTAAGTAAATCAGGTATAAAAAGTTTGCCACACTCAATTGGTGAATTGTTGCATTTGAGATATTTAGATGTCTCAAACAATTATGAGCTGGATGTGCTTCCTCAATCAATTACCAAGTTATATAATTTACAGACATTGAAATTACGTATGTGCATACAATTGAAAGAGTTGCCAAAAGATTTGATGAAGTTGGTTAACTTGAGGATATTGGAGATAAATGATTGTTTTAAACTGACTAGTATGCCAAAGGGATTGACTAAGTTGACTTGTCTTCGCGTGCTGAGTAGGTTTTTAGTGGATGGATCAAAGGCAAGTCAGAAGCAATGGTTTGATCAAATGGGGGAGCTAAAAAGACTTAACAGCCTGAAAGGTGAGCTTATGGTCGAAATAACATTATGTAATAATGCCAGAGAATTCAAGGAATATATAGATATGGACGGAGCATTTTTGAAGGGTAAGGAACATCTCAAATATATTAGCATATACTTTGATAGTACGGGGATTGATGAAGAAGCAATGAGATTAATGGAAGAGCTGCAACCACATCCGAATCTCAAGGGATTAGAGTTGCGTAGTTGTGTTGGCATGAGAATGCCGAGTTGGGCTAGGGAAAATAAGTTGGCGACCTCTCTCCCTAATCTTAATAGATTGATATTTTTCGAGTGCGGGATGGAGCACTTGACATGCCTTGGAAATCTTCGTCATTTGGTATTCCTTGGACTTTACAACTGTAGGAATTTAAAGTACATTTTTGAAAAAAGTGCATTAGCAGGTGGCAGTGATTCAAATGGATTCTTTCCCCGCCTGAGAAACCTAGTTATGTGGAACCTACCAGAGTTGCAAGGATGGACAAATTTAGGGGAGGGGGTGGGAGATAATAATCAGCTTTGTCTTGATATTAACAGCAGCTTCAGCATGGCACCAATACCGCTTCCTCAATTGAAGTTTTTGATGATATGGCGTTGCCCAAATTTAAGATCGATTCTGCTATGTCCCAACTTAATAGAACTTAGTTTCAGAGGGTTTAATAAAAGACTCCAAATAATTGTGCATGTTACAAAATTGGGGGATGAAAAGCTGGATGTAAGTGGCAGCAGTACTGGTTCTACTACTTTCTTATCTTCATCCTCTTCTTCAAATGATATTTCCAAATTCAAGAAAGTTAGTGTAGATGATGTTCTATGGCTTAATTCGTTTCCCAGAGAAGTAATTCAGTGTCTTGATGAGCTGTGTATAATCGATAATAAGGAGTTGGAGAGTTTGAAAGAAGCTGGGGATGTGTTCAGTAGTTGCTTGTCTTCCCTGCGATCCTTGGAAATCGAAGGATGCCACAAATTGAGGAGTGTTATTTCTGGAGGATTGGAACATCTCACTGCGTTGGAGGCTTTATCAATAAATGATTGCCCTAATGTAAATTTATTGGGAGAAGAAAAGGAATCGAACGCTATTGGCATGCCATGGCCATCCTTTCCTCACTCCCTCTGTAACTTGAACTTGTATGCTCTCCCAAATCTTGTGAATCTTCCAAATTGGATGCAATCTTTGGCAGCCCTCCATACCCTCGAAATTAATGATTGCCTGGGATTGGAATCTATGCCGGATTGGATGCCCAAACTGACTTCCCTCAGGATACTGCGACTCTATGACTGTTCAGAACGCCTCAAGGAAAGATGCCAACAACCCACTGGTGAAGACTGGCCTCACATTCAACACCTCTTCCATTATAGTGCGTACTTGGTATAGGTAATTATTGTCTTTCATAAACTACAATACTTCTCCGATTATAGATTGGATTGATTACTTGAATTTCATGTATACTAACTACTAGTATAATTTGTTTAAAAAAAAAAAAAAAAAAAAACCCTACTAGTATAATGGTACAAATTTCAGACTTGGAAGTGATTATGGTCTTTGTCAATGTAATCATTTTAAACATCGCAATTTGTAAACAGTTGATAGAGTTGGATGTAATTACATTATGCCTAATCTTTGCTTAAGTATCTTATTTTAATTATATAGTAAAGTGTAGAAAAGAATAATTTGCAGACTTAGAAGTTACATTAGTGTATTACGTTGAAAGTTTAGCCAAAAAATTGAGTTGAATAAACTGATCAGCTGAATGGAAAAATCTCAGCACTGCTGCACTGAGTTGCAAAGTGCGGTAAAAAATGATACAATATGTTATTTTGAAGGTAATGTTCCTAGGCAGTGGAGTTTGGTGTTTGAGAGGGGAGCCGCTTGAGAAAGAGAGAGATGGTGGAAAGAAAAGGGATGGAGTTGCAGAGGTGCCATGGAATAATAGCGAAGCTGCCTTTCAACGTTGTTTTTCAATTGTTTATGAACAAAGATTAACTTATTATATAGACTATACTTGGGTAGTCAGGTTATCAAATAAAATGCTAAGCCTAAACTTAATACTTGGGTTTTGATTATGCTTTATGGTTGATTTTGAAAATTTTAATTACTAGTAGAAAGAGATTGTAAAACATTTTTTTTAAAAAAATCATTGACGAAAATGACTTGTTTATAATATATGGACCTTTCCAGAACAATATAACCTCCTAAACAAACAAAACTTGAACAAACTTTTGAGTTTGATCGAAAGCTCAAGTTTGAGCTTGTATCCGCCTTGGTCAAATGAACATGAACAAGGTATATATCAGCTCATTTAAAGGTTTTAGAAACTTACCAAGTGAGCTTATACACTTTGCTGGAAGACATTTAAAGGGCTTGAAAGAAAGGGCAGAGTCTTGTTAGGTTTTGGCAAGTTAATAAAATATCACTAGTGCAGAGAACTCCTATTAACGTGCATTTTGAGGAGAAAAAAGATCGATGGCAATGTGTTAATTCTTGTATCAGTGGAATTTTTATCAGTGGTATTGATATTGATGTGTATCACTGTGCTATTGTTCTGCCTAGTCAAACTCCTGACAAATTTGCAATTTTTATTGTGAAATTTCTAAATTTCTCCTCTCCCTTGTATTGGTTTAGCTGATTTATATGATACTCGTAATAAATTTGTGGGTATTAAATTTTGTGTGAGTGTTGGGTCTTTTATTTGGTGGTATTTGAATGGGGGCTCTGTATAATGTTGTTGATGACTCATTGTGTCTTAATGGACAAGAGGGGTTAATCTGTGCATGCCTTTTGTGAGCGTGTTTGTGTGTTTGCATGTCTCAACTCTTCCTCTCTCTCCGCCCTCTGCTCAGCCTTTCCGCCACCGTCTTCCGCCGTGCTCCGTTTAACCTTTGCATGTCTCAATTCCCATTTGATTCATTGAAGGTTTTCTGGGGTTGTTTTAATTTGAATCATATCGCTGATTTTAGGTTGTTTCAACCTGAAAATTAAGGGTTTCAAAATTGAAGGGAAATTATTATTTGATCAATGTAGAACATACTTTTACTTGATCAATGTAGAACATATTTTCTCATTTTTCTGAGGAAGAAGAAAGAAGTAGATGGTGTGCTAAATCACTTCAATATTATACGAATTAATTTGGTTTAATCTGACCACCAATAAATTTTCCCTGAATTTCTTGATTTTTTGGAACGTGCATTGATTAAAAAATAAGAAGAATTAGCGGAAAAATTGTATAATTTGATATTGCAAGTTGATATCAGATATCAACAAAACTTGTTAATATCAAGGATTATTTTGTAAATTTAGCTATCACACCAAGGCTAATATTGTGATTTTAGCAACCACACCCTCTTTCTCTCCCCTCTATCACCACGTGCAACCTCTACTACCACCCGCATCACCACCTTTACCTTCACGAATTCGACCCCTGCCGACCACCAATCGACTCCAGCCGACCACCACACGGCCGCCGCACCAACATTCGACCGCCGCAACACCACATTACGAGCAAATCCCTTTCCCTAAAGGGTTTGTATGGCCCCAATTTTCATAAATTGCTACTAGGGTGTCGTTTTTTTGGCCGGTCGGCCGGCTGGCCGGCCGACTGCTGTAGATCCGACCTTGGGCATGGGATTGGAGGAGAGAGAAGGAAGTAGTTGCCATGGAAATGGAGGAGAGAGAAAGAAAAATGGGTCATGTGAGGGGAGGAGAGAGAAAAATTGGTGATATTAACAAAAGTTTGTTGATATGTGGCTCGTCTGAAATGGTTTTATTGGGTGTGCAAGGACCTACAATGTGCTGAAGGTAGACAGGATTTCTTTTGTGAGCGTGCTAATCTGTGGCTGCTAGTGGTGTGCGTGTGCAATAGATCGATGTGGTGTGAGCTGGTAGACGAAGGAGTGAGAGTGTATATGTGTAAGCATACAAGAGAGGGTTGCTAGGTATGCATTGTAGGCACCAGGCAACTCTAGCTTATTCAGTAGATCTGATGCATGATATTGCTCAGAATGTAGCAGGGATGGAGATTTGTTTTACAAATTCTGTAACTGATGACATGGAAAGAAAAGTCCGGCATATATCCCATAGCCGAAGTAAAACCTTGCAACACTCCTTTAGCAAGACCTACACACTCATTTCTAGTTACTGGTTCAAGGTTTGATCATTTCGTGAAGGACCAATCTTCCTTGAAGGCATTACTAGCAAATTGGATGTGTTTGAGGGCGTTGGACTTGAGTAAGTCGGGTATAAAAACTTTGCCACGCTCACTCCGTCGTCGTAATCTTAAGGGCTTAAGTATTGGGTTTGATGATAGAGGGATTGATGATAAGGAAGCAACAAGATTGATGGAAGAGCTGCAGCCACGTCGTAATCTTAAGGGGTTAAGTTTAGCTGGATACAATAGCATAAGATGAAGCCACCCTAGACATTTTTGTATGGCTTAATTCAATTCCCATGAAGATGATTCAAGGTCTTTCTGTGCTGAACATATAGCAGGACAATAAGGTAGAAGCTGAGGAGGTGTTCTGCAGCTGCTCATCTTCCCTGCTATCCTTGAAAATTGAAGTGTCCCAAATTGAGGGGTGTTATTTCTGGAGGATTGGAGCATCTCACAGCCTTGGTGACTTTATCAGTTTCTGCTTCCCCCAATGTAAGCTTCTTGGCAGAGGAAGAGAGAGTGGATGCCACTAAAAAGTCGTGTCCATCCTTTCTTCCCTCCATCTGTGACTTGACATTGGACAATCTCACACAGCTGGCGGAAGTAGTACCAACGTTGCACGGAACGTGGAACGTTTTGGAACGTGGTACGGGGACGGGAACGCGGAACGTGAGGTCTAAAGTTCCTGGAACGTTGGGCTATTTTTGGGGAACTATTTTAGGTAGATTATTTCAGCATGAATGTACGATGTTTGGTATTCGACTATTCAATAGTACAAGTTACAATACTAAAGCATAGACTACTCCGTAAACTCTTAAAAAAAGTAGTACCACTTGCTGTCAAAAAATAAAATAAAATAAAATAAAGTAGTACCACTACTACCATTACATAACATTAAACAATTAAAAATAACAAGAAAAGATAATAAGGTGGTTTCAAAAAAAAAAAAAAGATTATAAGGTAGGGTCCACAACTTTTTAGCAGTGCATGTGACTTTTCAGCTACATCTTCTTCCTTCTACCCTTTCTTATCTTCTTCCATTAATGTAAATCTTAAAAGCTCCGATTAAACCTGAAATTTTAGACAAAATACAGTTGCTAGTCGTTGCTACTCAAGAAAATTGAAGGTTCTTGCACCCACAAATGGGTACTCCATCAACGACGTTCCAAATCGCGCACCACAACGAACCGGGACGAGTCCGTACCGCGTTTTGGGACATACGACCCAGTACGGGGAACGCGCTGCCGTCCCGCGTTCCGTGCAACGTTGGGCGGAACTTCCAAATTGGATGTGTTGCCCTTGATGTTTTGATGATAACACAAGTCAAACTTATGATTGGACTAGAATATTGTGGCCCTTGATGTTTTGATGATAACACAAGTCAAACTTATGATTGGACTAATATCTTAATAAGTTGTGTAGTTTGAAGAGTCAAGTTACAGAGTTATTCGAAACAAAGGAACTGGAGCTTAAAGAAGCAGAAGACTGGTTGTAGTGTTCCTGGTGCAGTGTTCCTTTAGAGGAATAGAAGCTTCGGAGTAGAAGCAAGAGAATGAAGGCTCAGAGCACAGACTTCTTAAGAGAATTGATAGAAATCTAAAGTATTTTTATATTAGGTTTTATGTAAGTGAAAGTAATTTGAAGTTGGATGCTTAGTAGAATGTGCATAAAACTTGGTTTAAGATAGAATTTAAAGATTGCTAAATTATAGGAAAGTTTATTTTGAAAAATATCTTTTTCTGATTTGTTATTCCAATAAATATCTTTTATTTTCGGATAAAATATCTTTCAAAAGGATTATGCAACTGATTTCCTAAACTTGCGCAATTGGTGTTGATTAAGTCTTCTCCACCAAACGAAGAAACTGCTTCTAAGTGGTTCAATGGGGCCTGAGTTTTAGGACATGTTTGAAGCACTGGAAGTAGTGGAGAATGGTGGTGTTGATGTGCAGCAGTAGTGGCGTAAGTGGAGGAAGTTATGGCATTTTAATCAAGCTGTGTTTTCCTATAAAATAGAAGTTGTTTCTGAAAAAACTGCTCAATCATATTTTCTATCTTCTTATTTTCATAAGAGTCCAGAGTCGCATTATACTTTAGTTGATAACTTTCTTATTTTCTTTCATAAGAGTTTTTCGTTCTAAGAGTTGTAAATGGAAATTGGGAGTTTGAGTGAACTCTAGAGAAGTCGTTAGTAGAGAAAGAAAGAGAAAAGAAAGAGAAAGAGAAGAGGAGGGCAGTAAGTTGAGGGACAAACTGCTAGGAACTTCAAGTTCGTTGAGGAACTTGGAGATAGAGTCTTTAGCTTGTAATAGGTTGATTGTCCTATTCTAGTAAAGAATCTTTCCTAAAATCTCAAGTGGTCGTGGTTTTTCTTCTTGTTAGGGCTAAGAAGTTTTCCACGCTAAAATCTCTCTGTGACTTTAAGTTCCTTTAGCTTAGTTTTTATAATTCCGCAAATAGTTGGCTAATTCCTCCCATACTACAATTCATCCCCTCCCCCCCCCCCCCCCCCCGTAGTATTCTTCATAAGTAACCGGATGCAATCTGTGGCAGCCCTACAATCTCTTAGAGTTGTGTTTTGTGACGAACTGGATTCGTTGCCTGATTGGATGCCCAAACTCATCTCTCTCAGGGTTCTTCAATTCATTCACTGTTCAATTCGCCTCGAAAAAAGATGCCAACAGCCCACTGGGGAGGACTGGCTCCACATTCAGCACATCCCCTCCATTCAATTCTAGTATTGATCGGTACCGGTGTTGTATTTCTTGTGTACAGGTAATGTATTGCCCATCCAAAGAAACAAAGCTTCTGCAGAAGTGCAGATGTAGGTGATATATTCAAGAATTCAACCTAATTAGGTTCATGATCCAAATCCTAAAATATATGTATGTGGTTTAGTTTTGCAGATTGAGCAAGCTGGCTGGCTCAATTATATAAAATGCTTAATAACTACTGCTGTTTTTGAAACTGAGATTCTACTTTACAGTGTATTTACTCATTACAGCAGATGATCCTTCTGATGTGATTTTATGGTATAAAGGTTTTTCTAATCTTGACTTAATGAGTTAATGATGTATATTAAATTCTGCATTACAGGTTATGATCTTCACTTAGGTTCAGAGGCTTTTGATTTGCTCGTTAGTATACAGAAAAGCAGATTTGCACACATTCATCGTACCCAAATCTGTAATCAAGTGTCAAAGAAGCTCAGTTCCACGTTAAGGTGAGCCAACTCCTTATGACCCATTTACCTATTGATGTGGCAAACTGGAATCTCTCACAATTTGGCAGGGGTTATGCAACTGTCTTATACCTTTCCATATTCTATATTTCTATGACTTAGAATATTGGTCAATTATAGCACTGCTTTTCTTTTCTGTGATCAGAGATTTTATTGAAAAATTAATCATGTGGTACGGCATTACATATTTTATGTTTTCAGCCATTAGGTCTAATATGAATTTACTAGTAGATACAATAAGTGAACAAACAACAAATTTTTTCATTTGAGCAGCTTCGGATGCATAATGCCCACTCTCATTACCTACGAATAGAATAATGGAGTAGTTACAGTTTCTGAATACAAATTTTAAGTTTTAGGAATCAGAGGCAAAATATAAGCTCCATTGCATATACATATTTATTTTTCTTTTATAAATGTCTAGGAAGAATATATCTACTTCTTTATATCATCATTTTGCAGCAAGATATTAGTCCTGATCATTGGGTGGTGCATACTTTTGTTTACTAGTTAATCAGATTGATAATGTTTAAAGTTTTTTTTCTTATCTACTTTTTATCAGTTTGGAGGCTGGAAGGGAGTATAGGGTATGCATAACGTCAACTTCTTCAGTTGAGAAAAAGATAGAAAAAAAGTAGTCACAGCTGTTGATTAGTGAACAACCTTTTTTTTTTTTTTGTGAGAAAATTAGTGAACAACCTTATCTTTCAGAGTTTCAGTTTATTGTGTGATAATTTGAATTTTTACTTAGCCTCACCCTTTATTTTCTTGCAGAGTACAGATCGACGAGGACTTGAATGCATTTGTTGGTTTGTCCTACACCCCCGGATTCCAAGATCCATTTTATACTCATTTGCCAACATGCCAAGATGATCTCTTGCTGTATAGCAGCACTACATCCACATTCTCTGTCCAAGACCTCGCGACAACTTGTCTCTAATCAATCAAGATAATCTAAATGGCTATTGAATATTAACTCTTTTGGTGTGTCTTCAGTATGTGTGTTGGTATATCCGCTTAGATATTCTTCCTAATTACATTACTTTTCTCACTGTATTGGTTTGCCAAGTGCAATAATCTATGGCTATATATATCATCTCTATGCTCAAATTTGTTACTTATACTAAGTCAGCAACTCTTACATCTTTGTCTCTTGATTGCTAGGAGATTCTAGGAGCATTATCATCTAACTAACTTTTATCTACAGACTTTATATTTTAATTACTCTTTCATATAAATTTTAATAACCGAGCAAGGCTCGGGCATTATCTTGTATACTACGTAAATATGGCACTAGGTTGGGCCGACCCAAGTCCTGGCACGACTCAGCACGAAATAAGCACGATACTACACGAACACGATATAGGCCCGGAACGACATGTTACTGTGCGTGTGGGCCGGGTCGCCTTTATACAAATTCTTGGCTGCATTCTAATGCATCCAAGATTGCTGCAACAAGCCAAAACGCGGGTCTTTATTAATGAAACATAATTTGCTATTTTCTCCTTCAACTTTCCCTTCTTCCTGCTTGAACTTTACTGAATATCCCCCTTTCGTTATTTCATTTACTTTGTATATGGTTTTATTTTCGTTGAAGTTGTAATTGTTTATGATTTTTAATTTTATGAATTTCAATATACTATTGATTAATTGATTTTGATGAATTTTTTTATTCATCTTGCTTTTCTGATTCTATAATTTGATGAATGTTGTTTTGCATTTTTCTGATTCATTTTGTGATTTTTTTTTTTTTTTTAGTAATTTTATAATTATGAATTTCATAAATTTGTTGAAAAACTATCTACATTTTGATGAATTGCACTATTTCAAGCTTGCTATTGATTTCTACAATATAAGTTACGAAATCTTGAATTGCTTAATCTGTTTTGTATTTTTCTTATATTTTTTTTGTTTAATTGAATTTGTTTTTGAGTTCATTTTATGAACATTTTATACATTTAACATTGTATTCGTTTATGATTTACATTTTTCACACACACACACATGCGCGCGCGCGCGCGCGCGCGCGCACACACACACACACATATATATATATATATATATATATATATATATATATATATATATATATATATATATATATATATATATATATATATATATATTTATATATTCAATATGAACATCCCATTTTTATACTATGAACATTCATTCTCCAGAAGTGAGCAATGTACATTCACCTGACAATGAACACTGTTATTTCACTATGTATAATCATTGTGAACATTCGTAGTCCACTTATGAACATTTAATGTACAGGTCCTGAACACTTTGTTATTTTTATTATTTCAGAGAGTACAAGCCGAAGTATCTAAATTAATGATGAAAGAAGTCGGAAGTGAGCAGCAACTTTGTTTTTTACATTTTTATTTTTGGACGTGTTCAATTTAGTTTTTTTTTTTTCCCCCTTTTTTTTTAAAGGTTGTATTCAATTGTAATTGTATTTTGTTATATTTCTATCAATTTGATCTATGTATGAATTCGATTTTATTATGTGGTGGTTTTGTAATGAATTTTGATCGATTTGATTAGGTTTGTGAACACATAATTCAAATGAATTGAATTTACGACCTTTAATTATGAACATAAGAAAATTGAAGAAAATGATTATGAAAGGTCGGTACACATTATAAGTTTTAAATTACAAAGTATGAACATGTATTAAAAATATGAATATATGCATATTAGAAAATGAACATACGTATTCAAAATATGAACATATGCATTGGTTCATTTTTTCAATGTGTATGAATATAAAAATTTCAAAAGGTGAACATATACATGAAAAAATATGAACATATGAATTCAAAAGGTGAACAAATACATTTCAGAAAGTTTACTTAAGCATTTAAATATATGAATATAAGCATTTAAAAAATTGAACATATGCATAAAAAATATGAACATATGCTTGTTCAGAAGTGAACATAAGTTTTGAAATTTGAACATAAGCATATTTAAACAAAATGAGAACATTTTATGAACATTAAGAATATTTATTATATGAACAACATTTCCTCAAAAAAAAAAAAATATATCATATGAACAACAAATATTTATATTATGAACATTTCAAAACATTTTATAAACATATTGTATCCATTTGATTTCACCAACATTAGGGTTGTAAACATATAATTCATATGAATTGAATTGACGACCTTTAATTATGAACATAAGAAAATTGAAGAAAATGATTATGAAAGATACGCATTATAATTTTTACAAAATATGAACATGCATTAAAAATATGGATATATGTATTTTAGAAAATGTATATACACATTCAAAATATGAACATATGCATTGGTTCATTTTTTGAATGTGTGTGAACATAAGAATTTCAAAAGGTGAACATATGAATTTCAAAAAGTGAACATATTCATTTCAGAAAGTTTACTTAAGCATTCAAATATATGAATATAAGCATTTAAAAAATTGAACATATACATAAAAAAAAATATGAACATATGCATTTTCAAAAAGTGGACATAAGCATTATAATTTGAACATAAGCATAAACAAACAAAATGAGAACATTTTATGAATATTAACAACATTTATCATATGAACAACAAATATCTATATTATGAATATTTCAAAACATTTTATGAACATATTGTAATCGTTTGATTTCATTAATTTTTTTTAACAATTCCAATAAAATTTCGAACAAAATAGTAATTAACAATACTCAAACGAATTTAAGTGATATTCATAAAAATTCAAACAAAATAAAGTGAAATTAACATAAAATTGCCTTTTTTTTTGGAAGGATTCGTTTTTTTTTTTTTTGGAGAGAGTAAATTGTGATTGATTGTTAGAGAGAGAAAATCAAATAGAGAAGTGATAACTTTTAGAAATTTAAGTTTGAGAGTGACAGTTTTAGAAAAAAAAAAGTAAGATTCTTTGCTTATATCAGGAGTTTTTGTTAAATATCCATCCATGGTGGTTTTTGAATTTTTTTAGAGAGAAAAAATTCTAGAGAAGAGAGAGAAGTAATTGGGGAGAAGAGAGAGAAAAAATTGCAGAGAAGAGAGAACAAATTCATGAAATCCATCGAAAAATTCACTAGTTATAAAATCATAAAAATGAATCCTAAAAATGCAGAACAACTTTCATCAAATTATAAAACCAAATAAGATAAATGAATAAGAAATTCATCGAATTCATCAAAATCAATGTTGTCAAAATCAATTAATCAATAGTAAATTGAATTTCATCATATTCATAAAATTATAAAATCAGAAATATAATTACAAATTCAACGAAAATAAAACCTAATTAATTATAAGCAATACAAAAGCTAACCTGCATTGATGATTTCATCAGGAACGACAACCATCTCTATTATCAAGTGAAGAAGAGAGTAGAGAGAAAATCTTGATTAAAATAGAAGAAGAGGAGAGGGAAAAATGGAAGAAAAAACAAAGAGAGGAGAGAGAAAATTGCAATCAAATGTGTAATTTGAATGAAAAAAGAAATTGAATCATATAAACAAAATAAGGAAAAAGGAGAAAAAATAAGGAAAGTTCTAGTAGGAAGAAGGAAAGCTGAAGGAGGATGCGTTTCATTGATTGAAGTATGCGTTTTGGCTTGTTGCAGCCATCTTGGCTGCATTAAATTGCAGCCAAGAATTTGTAAGGCACGACCTAGAGTCATTTATAATACTACGTACTAAGTATTTATTACTATTGCATACTCCTTTCGTCCCTATATATGGTTTTCATTTGCCAAACTTCACGTGAATTAAGAAAAGGGATAAGCAAGTACATAAAGTACAACACAAAAAAGAAAAGTAGTGCACCCACCCCTTTGTATAGTTCCTATTTATAATTTTGACACTATTCATAATGTAAGAGAATCTTCTAAATTACTCTTAATATATAAAAGGGAAATTAAACATACTATGACCTGTTCACTTCACCTTATTTTTGCTGAAATGAAATTAATTTCACTGAACTGAAATTATTTATGCTGAACTTAAATTATTTTAATTAATTTTAATTATTTTTGCTAAATGAAATTATTTTTACTGATTTTCTATAATATTTTTTCTTTAAATTTGCTGATTTTTACTGAAATAAAATTATTGAGTATTGGGCAAAATAACACAAGATTTTAAGCAAAATAACATAAATGAGTAAAGCATAAATACAATCCCTGAACTATTGTGTAAGGGTAAGTTTTATTCCCTCTCAACTTTTTGGAGAGTTTTAGTCCCTCCCCCACCTTGAAAGGTGCTTTCCAGCCAAAAGTTTAGGGAAAACTTTTGTGTACACCCGGTTTTCAATAATTTACTGTGTATCGGGTACACTTTTGTCAGATTTAGTGTCACTTTTGTCAAATTTATCAATGAAGCATAAATAACTCTTATATATGTTAGGGTAACTTTTGTGCATTTTAGTGTAACTTTTGTGCGTCTTATTGTCACTTTATAACGAATGTTCAGTAATTTACTGAACATCCGTTTTATTTAAAAGTTTGTCAAAGTTTAGGGACTAAGCGGACTAAGCATTAGTTTAGGGATTATGACTCAGCAAATTAGTTTAGGGATGTTGAATCATCAATTCAGAAAATCGTTTAGGGACGTTGACAAAGCAAATAGTTTAGGGACTTCTGTTTTCATTGAAAAAAGAAATGAAGAATAAAAAATAAAAAAAATCACTCAAAAGAAACATTAGCATGTAGCAGACGATTGAAAAACAAAAAATACCTAGATATTAATTACTCAGCTAAAAACCAGACTTTAAAATAAGTAGCTTTAGTTTGTTTAAACATGAAATCAAACAAATAAAATAAACAAGGAATTTGTAGTGAGAGAATGAGGAGTTGGATGTAGAAAAAAGAGAGAATTAGGAGTCGATGTAGAAAGCCCATAAATCATAAGTTTAGTTGAAAAATTATTTAAAATAAAAATCATCAGTTCTTAATCAAGCTCAGTTAAATAATGAAGCTTGCAGAAGAAGTTTGGTTGAAAAATTATTTAAAAATAAAAACTCTGACTCAACATCCCTAAACTATTGATGACTCAACATCCCTAAACTAATTTGCTGAGTCATGGTCCCTAAACTAATGCTTAGTTAGCCAAGTCCCTAAACTAATGCTTAGTCAGCCAAGTCCCTAAACTTTCGGCTCCATAAAAGTTGAGAGGGACTAAAACTTACCCTTATACTGTTATACAATAGTTCAAAGATCGTATTTATACTTTACTCTATAAGAATTGGGCAAAATAACTCAAGTATATTGAGTATGGAGTACCATAATCAGGAGTATATAATGGAGTACTAACTTATTTCAATTAGCTGCTCTGTCAGACTCTCCCCCACTCTGGTCCACAACACCCACCAAATCATTAACATTTTCGCCGGCGGCCTCAATTTCGTCAATATCGTCACATTCCGACCTCAATTTCTACCAATTTTACAAATTTCTTGTCAAATTCAAAGGCTGCCTCACAAATTCTGGAGAATATCCTTCAAACTAAGCTTTGCTTCTTTAGTTTCCTGACTCATTGGGTATTTTCTCTCTCCTCTTACTTTTATTTAGTAATTTATTCCGAATTTGGAGATCTAATTGTTAAATAGAGCCATTGTTAAATCTAATCTTACTCCTACTTTTCTTGCATTATTATGATAAACACCCTAATGGGTGATAATAGGAAAATTCAAAGTTAACTTACCATTTTTGTTCTTAAAGAACAAAATTACAAATTTTGTAATTAAGTCAACAAAAATACCCATCAATTTTACAATCAATATTACTATTTACTATGGTACAATTAAAAAAAAATATAAGATCATGGATCAAAAGCTATGAAAACTGAATACACAATCAAGACAAACTCTAAGTTCATGGTGAATGTTCAATGTTTATAAAATGGCTAAATTGTAAATAAATACATACTCTTTTGTTCTATTCATTGTAAAATCAACTATCAAAACTATATATATAAACACAGCATTTGGTATTATAACCAAAATGACACTTTTGCATTTGATTTACCACTTGCATTTATTTAGGCAATTATATTGGGGCGTGCTCATGAGTCATGATTCTACTCAATGTTTTGTATTAAATTACTGTATACTATACACTAATTGAGGAGGTTACTAATTACGAGACTTAAACTAAGCACTAGGAATCAAACTATACATTAGTTCGTACATTTTTATCCTTAAATTATTCCTATTATTTGAATCAATCTATGATAATGTTCAGCACCTTTTGCTTTTTATATTTAATTACTAATGAGATTTGAGCATACAATATTTGAATTACATATGTCTGCTTAAACTGCTATCTGCCTTACCAAACACTCCCTTTCATTGTCTGAGCTCATTTCTGATACCAAAAATATGGATCTTGGAACCGTGTTGTCCGTTGCTCAAACTCTGTTTGCTGCTCTTAATTGTTCGGAGATCAAGGAGTTAAGCTCCTTGTTTGGCTTTGGGTTTAAATCTCAACTTGACGAACTCCAAGAGACTGTCTCCACTGTCAAGGCTGTGCTCCAAGATGCTGAGATGAAGCAGGACCAGCTTTCTTCTGAAGCACAACTCTGGATTCAGAAGCTCAAGGATGCTGTTTATGATGCTGATGATTTGTTCGATGAGTTCGTCACTCTTGTTAAGCAGAAGCAGCTCATCAAGGGTCAGAAACTCTCCAAAAATGTGAGTCTCTTCTTTTCTCGTTACAATCCTATTAAGATAGCTCACTCTATGTCCCAAGAGGTTAAGAAAATTAGGAAGAAGTTAGATGCTATTGCCAAAAATCACTCTCAGTTTGGCTTTAGTATTGATCCTCAGCCTATCAGGAGGAGGAGGGAGGAGACATGTTCTTACATCTATGAGGGTAGTATCATTGGGAGAGAGGATGACTTGGAGGAACTTGTAGGTCATCTGTTGGATTGTTCTACCGTTCAACAAGATGTTTCTTTCCTCACTGTAGTGGGTATCGGAGGATTGGGGAAAACTGCTCTTGCCCAACTGGTGTTTAATGATCCAAAGGTCACAAGTGCATTCCCATTGAGGTTGTGGACTTGTGTCTCTGATCATGATCAGGAGCAGTTGGATGTGGAAAGTATACTTCGTAAGATTTATGCTTCAACTGGTGAAATGCATGAGGAATCTACCATAGAAAGGTTACAAATCAAACTTCGAGAAAAATTATCAAGCAGCAAATACTTGCTTGTTTTAGATGATGTATGGACTGAGAATCGCAATCACTGGCTTAAGCTTGTAGAGTTTTTATTGGGAGGCCAGAGGGGAAGTTGGGTTGTGGTAACAACACGGTCGCACAAGACAGCCCAAATTATAGGGGGTGGTAAAAAATATGAACTCCAAGGGTTGTCAAAGGAGAATTCATGGTCCTTGTTTAAGAAAATAGCATTTGGATCAGAACAATTTAGCCCTCACGATGATTTGTTGAAGATTGGTCGAGAGATTGTTGAAGGATGTGCCAGTGTCCCTCTTGCCATAAGAGTGGCAGGGAGTCTTCTGTATGGTCAAGACAAGAGTAGATGGATTTTATTTCAGGAGATTGGGTTATTCAATTTCAGAGAAAGCCAAAAGGACATCATGCCTATACTCATGTTAAGCTATCATCAACTTGAATTGCCCCTCAAAAGTTGTTTCACATACTGTGCATTGTTCCCAAAAGACACTGTCTTAAAGAAGGAGTTGTTGATTAGCCTTTGGTTGGCACAGGGCTACGTTGTTCCATTAGATGATGGTCAAAGGTTGGAAGATGCTGTTGAGGAATATTTTGCTATTCTGATGCGGAGATGCTTTTTTCAAGATGTAGAGCTTGATGAATATGGTGAAATCATTTCGTGTAAGATACACGATCTGATGCATGATATTGCTCAAAATGTAGCAGGGAAGGAAATTTGTTTTAAAAATTCTACAATAAACATGGATAGAAAAGTCCGGCATATTTCCCATGGATGAAGTGAATACTTGCAATGCTCTTTTACTAAGATACACATTCGTTCCTTTCTAGGTGTTGGTGCATCATATGGTGTTATGATGGACCAATCTTTGAAGGCATTAGTAGCAAATTGGATGTGTTTGAGGGTGTTGGATTTGAGTAAGTCAGGTAGAAAAAGTTTGCCACTCTCAATAGGTGAACTGTTGCATTTAAGATATTTAGATCTCTCAAACAATAGTTATCTGGATGTGCTTCCTCAATCAATTACCAAGTTATATAATTTACAGACATTGAAATTATGTAAGTGCAGAAAATTGAAAGAGTTGCCAAAAGATTTGATGAAGTTGGTTAACTTGAGGATATTGGAGATAATTGATTGTGATAGCCTGACTAATATGCCCAAGGGCTTGAGTAAGTTGACTTGCCTTCGTGTGCTGAGTATGTTTGTATTGGATGGATCAAAGGCAAGTCAGAAGCAATGTTTTGATCAACTGGGGGAGCTAAAGAACCTTAACAGCCTGAAGGGTGAGCTATTTGTCATAATCAGATGTTTAGAAAATGCCAGAGAAGTTAAGGAAGATATAGATAGGCAAGGAGCATATTTGAGGGGTAAGGAACATCTCAAACTTATTCGCATACTATTTAATCGTATGGGGATTGATGATGAAGAAGCAAGGAGATTAATGGAAGAGCTGCAACCACATCCGAATCTCAAGGGATTAGAGTTGCGATGTTGTGTTAGCAAGAGAATGCCAAGTTGGGCTAGGAAAAATAAGTTGGCAACCCCTCTCCCTAATCTTAGTAGATTAGAATTTTACGGGTGCAACATGAAGGACTTGACATGCCTTGGAAATCTTCGTCATTTGGAATTCCTCAAACTTTCCTACTGTTGGAATTTGAAGTACATTTTTGAAAAGGGTGCATTAGCAGGTGGCACTGATCCAAATAGATTATTTCCCTGCCTGAGAAAGCTAGTTATGGAGGAACTTCCAAAGTTGCAAGGATGGACAAATTTAGGGGAGGGGGTGGAAGATAATAATCAGCTTTGTCTTGATATTAACAGCAGCTTCAGCATGGAACCAATACCACTTCCTCAATTGACGTTTTTGAGGATATCAGATTGCTCAAACTTAAAATCGATTCTGCTATGTCCCAACTTAGTAGAACTCAATATCAAAAGGTTCAATAAAAGACTCCAAATAATTGCGCATAGTATGAGATTGGTGGATGAAAAGGTGGATGCAAGTGGCAGCAGTACTGGTTCTACTATTTTCTTGTCTTCGTCCTCTTCTTCAAATGATATTTCCAAATTCAGGAAAGTTAGTGTAGATGATGTTCTCTGGCTTAATTCGTTTCCCAGAGAAGTAATTCAGTGCTTTGATAGCCTGTTTATAGACTGTGCTGAGTTGGAGAGTTTGAAAGAAGCTGCATATGTGTTCAGTAGCTGCTCGTCTTCCTTACGATCCTTGAATATCAAAAAATGCCGCAAATTGAGGAGTGTTATTTGTGGAGGATTGGAACATCTCACTGCATTGGAGGCTTTAACAATATATGATTGCCCTAATGTAAATTTATTGGGAGTAGAAGAGGGAATGAGCACTATTGGCATGCCATGGCCATCCTTTTCTCACTCCCTTTGTTCCTTGAAATTGCATTTTCTCCCACAGCTTGTGTATCTTCCAAATTGGATACAATCTTTGGCAGCCCTCCATACCCTTGAACTTTGTATTTGCAAGGGATTGGAATCAATGCCGGATTGGATGCCTAAACTGACTTCCCTCAGGATACTTCGACTCAATTACTGTTCAGAACGCCTCAAGGAAAGATGCCAACAGCCCACTGGGGAAGACTGGCCTCACATTCAAGACATCCCCTCCGTTCAACTCTTTTAGGTGATATATTAGTGGAGTTAATCCTTCTGATATGATATTATGGACTTATGGTATATAAGGTTTATCTAATCTTGACTTAATGATGTATATTAAATTCTAAATTACAGGTTATGATCTTCACTTAGGTTCAGAAGCTTTTGATTTGCTCGTTAGTATACAAAAAAAAAAAGATTTGCACACATTTGTCGTACCCAAACCTTTAATCAAGTTTCAAAGAAGCTCAGTTCCACGTTAAGGTGAGCCAACTTCTTATGACCCATTTACCTATTGATGTGGCAAACTGGAATCTGTCACAATTTGGCAGGGGTTATGCTATTGTCTTATACCTTTCCATATTCTATATATCTATGACTTTGATTATTGGTCAATTATAGTACTGCTTTTCTTTCCTGTAATCAGAGTTTTTATTGAAAAATTAATCTTGTGGTGCGGCATTTCATATTATATGTTTTCAGCCATTAGGTCTAATATGAATTAGATACGATAATTGAACAAACTACGTATTTTTTTCATTTGAGAAGCTACGGATGCAAAATGCCGACTCATTAGCTACGGGTTGAATAATAGAGAAGTTACAGTTTCTGGATACAAAATTTAAGGAATCTAAAAGGCAAAAATGCAAAATATAAGCTCCAATTCATAATACATTTTTTTTTTCTTTTATAAATGTATAGGAAGTATATATTTATTTACTTGTTTATATCACCATTTTGCAGCAAGATTAGTCCCTGGTAATTGGGTGGAGCATACTTTTAATTGTTTACTAGGAAGCACAATAGTTAATCAGATTGATAATGTTGTAAGTTTTTAACTACGAAAAATACTCTTAAGTTTGAAGGCTGGAGGGAGTATGGGGTATTCGGGTATGAATAACGTCACAATTCATTTGAGAAATGACTGAAAATTGTAAAGTTAGTTGTTAAGTAGTGAACAACCTTTACTTTCAGTTTACTGTGTGATGATTTGAATCTTCACTTAGCCTCACCGTTTTATTTGCTTGCAGAGTACAGACGAGGACTTGAATGCATTTGTTGATCTGACCATTTTACTCAACCGGAATCCAAGATGTTATACTCAAGATGATATCTTCCTGTGTAAATGGCAGCACTACATCCAGCTTGAAAAGTTCATTATCTGTCTTAGACTTGCGACAACTTTTATGTAATCAATCAAGATAATCTAAATGGCTATTACAGTAATTAACTCTTTTGGTCTGTCTTCAGTATGTGTGTTGGTATATCTGCTTAGTAATTCTTCCTATTTACAAAGGACATTATACTATATTGGTTTGCCAAGTGCAATAATCTCAGTATTAATTATCTCTATGGTCAAATTTGTTACTCAATCAGCAACTCTATATCTTTGTCTCTTGATGTTGCTAGGAGATTGGTTTTACGGCTCAACCTGGAAAAGTTTGTGCTACTTATCTGTTTACTTCGCGTTATATACTGTAAGTTGCTTGGATATATAAATATATTAGTAAATGTGTCTTATTTGTTAAACTAATACGAAGTCTAATTAGTTGATAACCAGCTCAATTCAGCGTTTGATGCTGTGGATGCATTGGCTTTGAAGGTTACACATATACTCAAGACTTGAGCATCAAATTAACCAAGGAGGAGTATTTGTGGCAAAGATGATATAGGTAAATGGTAATTAAATGATGACGTGTATATAAATGAATAAATATAAATAGGGTCTTAATAAAATAAAAAATGTAAATGGTCTTAATAAACTAATTTAAATGATAACGAGCTCATATGTCATATCTACGTTTGATTCATGTGGATGCATTGACTTTGAAGGTTACAAATACCCAAGATTTGACCATCAATTAATCAAGGAAGGAGTAAATCGATCTAAATATGTCCACCAAAACACAAACAAGTAAAATAAGACAGAGTTAAGGGTAATATTTGTGGCAAAGATGATGAACGAAACAATTATGGTATGGCTCTTCTACTTACAAGTTACAATCCTTGCCATCATCATGTTCATGACAACCGCTAAAGTGCAAGAAGCTGCCCAAGGTGGTTTCGAGGATTATTGCCCTTGCCCGCCTCAATGTTTTTGCTGAGTGATTTTATTCTACATTTGCCCTTTGGCCGCCTTCGTCTGTTTGTTGTTATTTCCCTTTGTTTGCACTCTTCCCTTTTATTTTACTGGTTTAATGGTGTAATGATTTTGATGGTCCAGGCATGTTTTAATGTATATATATTTTCTCTTTTTTACTGAGTTAAACAAGTGTAGTAGTAGTTTTCGAAAGTAAGATAAAGAGTCCGAAACTACTTATGAGTTACCTGGCCTAGATTTCATGTTGTTCAAGTATTGCTAAATTACCTAATCGAGATTTGAACATAAAGCTAACAAAATTACCTATAAGAAAAATTACAGCCATTATTTACACCATTTAGTGAGACAGGCATTGCCCAAGTTCAAGGTATGCCCCATTAAAAGTTTTCTATATATAGTCAATGCATCTTTATATGGGGTGCCCCAAGCTCGTCATGGCATATGCTTCTTGGCCGTGTCATGGCGAGGCCACAGCCAGACCGTGGCTACCAATGTTTAGCCACAATCCAGGAGTATTTTGCAGCAACTTTTTTTTGGTGCTTAAAATAGTCACTATGTCACAAGCTTAGAAATCAAAATTTGGCATCATTATTTCACCAGTCAGTACAAGCTGAGCAGAATAGCATATCAATATTGTTTCACATCTCTCTAACATTATCTATAGAGCTTTTTTATTCTGAAACCAACTAGAGAGCTTCATCTTTCCCAAAGTTTGTGCTCAAAGAAGATAGAAGAAAATTATTGCATACTAGATGAGTGCAAGATGGTCTCACCAACGAATTGCTTACAAAGAAACACGATAACAAAATGGCAATAATTGATTAGTATCAGTATGTATGGTATTAAAAAAATGCAACAGAAATACTATCACTCTTGAGTTCAACAATGGAGTTTAATATGCACTCCTGATGCGCTTACTCTTTCTCTCATACAAAACAATCTCAAAAGTTTGTAGGGATAGCTAAATGATTTTATTACGAACTGGGAACCACAGAATTATAATGCTCACCCAGACAAAAAGCATGCTTGTAATATGATAGCTTGATACAAGAGTTCAATGAAGTAGAAGAACCATCAGTCTTTGTACTCCTTGCCCATTTCAACATCAGGGAAGGACCCTGAAAATATATTTATATGTTTCTTCAAGCAATGTGTCAAGGCACCAAGCTCCAGCTGCCCACCCAAGCTGCTGTTGTTTCCAACTCGCGACAGTAGTTTTCAAATCACTGTGCCAGACAATCATCTAACTCTCAGCTTTGTTGTGCCTAAATTTTTACTACAGGTTCAGATGTCTGCAGGTTGCTAGATCGCAGGTCACAAGTTGCTAGATGCAGGTTACAGATTGCTACGTGATCAACTACTTTGTTCAAGGTATTGAATGAAGTTAAACAAAGATATTCCAAAGGAATATTCTAATTAAGAGAATCCAAGTTTGAAGAAGTCAAGTTGTTAAAAGTTTTCCTACGATTAAGAAAGGGATATTTCCCTCCAAGAATAAGTCAATTGGATATGTTAGTTGTATCTGCACCACAAATCAGTCCACATTCGTTGAAGACCAAATGAAAAGGCCAAACTACCTTTCCTACTTTCATGGAGGACACTCCCACTATCTCCAACTGATTATGGGCAAAGAACAAGTCAAATGGCAATGGATAAGCACAAAGAAAACATGTGCTGCTTATTGGGCGTGTCATGGCGAGGCCACAGCCAGGCCGTGGCTACCAATGTTTAGTCACAATCTAGGAGTGGAGTTTTTTGCAGCAACTTTTTTTTTTTTGTGCTTAAAATCAAGCTGTCAAATGTGGCGTGTCGTGTTCGTGTCGATGTTAAACGAGTTAAAAAAACTTTTACCCAAAGCTAACCCGTTTATTAAACGGGTTGCAAAACCACTGACCAAAGCTAACTCGTTTATTAAACGGGTTACTCATGTAACCTTTTACCCACATAATATGTAATAAAAAATAATTAATATTCAATTCAAAAATAAAAAAGAAAGATATCGTTAATTTATTAAAGATACTACACGAGTTTAAAGTTAATAGTTTTAGCAATAAATACCATAGGGGTTTAAAGCTAGTAGTTTTAACAACACAACTATACATTAGAATTGTCTCAAGTTAACCGCCAAATTAAATTTTAATTTATAAAAGATGAAAATTATAATTTTTCAACCAAAAAAATACTAAAATATATAAATGGTGTCAAGGTTATTTACAAAATTACAAGTATTGAATAAAAAAAAATTCAGTTTTTTACTACTTAATTAATTAATAGATTAAGCGTGTCAAGTTCCGGTTAACAGGTTGTCATTCAACCCATTTATATAATCGGGTTATGCGTGTCGGTTTCAGGTTGAAAATTTCAATCCAAACCTAACCCGTTTAATCTCGTGTTGACCCAATTATATAAACGGGTCGAGAATTCTTGACCCAAACCCGCTTATTTCGTATTGAGTAATCGTGTCGTGTCAGCTTTTGACAGCCCTACTCAAAATAGTCACTATGTCAAAAGCTTAGAAATCAAAATTTGCCATCACTATTTCACCAGTCAGTACAAGCTGAGCAGAATAGCATATCAATATTGTTCCACATCTCTCTAACATTATCTATAGAGCTTTTTTTATTTTTTATTTTTTTATTTTTTTTTTGAAACCAGCTAGAGAGCTTCATCTTCCCCAAAGTTTGTGCTCAAACAAGATAAAAGAAAATCATTGCATACTAGATGTGTGCAAGATGGTCTCACCAAAGAATTGCTTACAAAGAAACACAATAATAAAATGGCAATAATTGATAATTGTATCAAAATTTAAAGGGTATCAAATATCCAAGCAAATCAAACTTGAAGTGTATCAGTATCATCAGTATGTATGGTATTAAAAAATGCAACAGAAATACTATTACTCTTGAGTTTAACAATGGAGTTTAATATGCACTCCTAATTCGCTTACTCTTTCTCTCATACAAAAAAAAAAAAAAAAGGGGAAAAAAACATCTCAAAAGTTTGTTGGGATAGCTAAATGATTTTGTTACGAATTGGATCCATGAAATTATAATGCTCACCTAAACCAAACGCATGCTTATAGTATGATAGCTTGATACAACAGCTCAATGAAGTAGAGATCGAAGAACCATCAGTCTTGTACTCCTTGCCCATTTCAACATCAGGGAAGGACCCTGAAAATATATTTATATGTTTCTTCAAGCAATGTGTCAAGGCACCAAGCTCCAGTTGCCCACCCCAAGCTGCTGTTGTTTCCACCTCGTGATAGTAGTTTTCAAATCTCTGTGCCAGAGAATAATCTGACTCTCTGTTGTGCCTAAATTTTTACTACAGGTTCAAATGTCTGCAGGTTGCTAGATCGCAGGTTACAAGTTGCTAGATTGCAGGTTACAGATTGCTACGTGATCAGCTACTTAGTTCCAGGATTTAATTGAAGTTAAACAAATATATTTCCAAGGAATATTCTAAGAGAATCCAAGTTTGAACAATTCAAAGTTGTTATAAGTTTTCCTATGATTAAGGAAGGAATATTTCCCACCAAGAATAAGTCAATTGGAAATGTTAGTTGTATCTGCACCACAAATGAGTTCACATTCGTTGAAGACCAAATGAAAAGGCCAAACTACCTTTCCTACTTTCACGAGGGACACTCCCACTATTCTCCAACTGATCATGGGCAAAGAACAAGTCAAAAGGCAATGGATAAGCACAAAGAAAACATGGCATGAATCTCTAAGCTGACCTGGCAGCTAACTCCCCCTTTCAAGGAATCATCAAAGAAGTTGTTACAAGACTTCAAAAGGCTCCCTTATTATAAATAGGATGTAATACCATTGTCAAATGATAAGATATGAGCCCTAAGCATCATATTTCATAGCCATAAGTTACATATTCATTCTTGATTACAAAACAACATGTATTGTACCTGTACTTAATTCTCAAACTAGTAGATTGGTAGACTCAACTTCACCCGCAGTTTTTACCCTTATACCTGGGGTTTACTGCGTCATCATCTTGTGTCTCTTCTCCTCTTTTCCCTTTGTTCATCTTTTGTAGGTTATTCACCCTCATTAATTGAACCTACATTATCATTAGAATCTTTACTGATCTAGTTGTTGTCCTATTGAACCTGGTCGAATCTAGCGAGCAAATTTTGGCCTAAACAACACTCTCCTTCAAGATATAAAAAAGGGGAGAAATTCAAAGACATGATCACGCATATAATAAGCGACCATTTCTCGAAGCTGCAGGTAATTAAAAGCCGAAGAACCTCCTGACAAGTGAGCTAGCTAATCCTCCACAGCACGATAAAGGCAGTGGGCATCAGGTTTAATATCATTGATGGTTAATCCAAGTGGGTCTAGCTTCTTCTCAAATAACACATCTTTAATCACTAAAAAAATATAAAATAAGTTTGCTTCCGTAAAAATATGTAATAAGTTTAGATCAAATAAGTTTGCTTCCGTAAAAATATGTATTTTTAGGGAAAGGTAGCACGAGCAAATTATTAAGATAAATCAATCACTGCCAGAGTATATACTTTGAGGGAAAGGACCAAAACAAACACGTTCATCACAAGTTCCTGTATCCTATCTAGCAATATGATGGGCTACCGTATTACATGCTCGTCTAACATGAGAAAACACACAAGAATAAAAAAAAAATAGTTGTCATGCCTAAGATCTTCGTAAATTAGATGAGACGGAGTCAAACCCGGAGACCTATCCTTCATAACTTGAATCACACTTGTTACTCTGCGAAGCCCGAATCTCCTTGCACGCATCAGACCATACCTAGCAGCAAGCCCTTCAGCAATTGAAGGGATTGTATATGGAATGCGGCGAACTCCAGCAAATAATAGCCTCGTCCCTAGCTACTGCCCCTAGTCCCACCAGCCTACCAGTGCACACATAAGCACCGACATTGACTTTCACAACCCCCCCCCCATTAGGACACATCCAAGCAGAAGCATTACTAGCAGTCCTCTGATTACTTATAGTAGGCACGCACATCACTTTCTTTCTGTAATCATAAAACTCCTCCACCAATCTTGCAAAACCTGCAGCAACAAGCACAAAATTCAACCTTTCATTGCCATAAGCCAACTTGAATCTGCGGAACCAAGCAGCCCACATCAATGCCCCAAGAGTTCTCAGCTCTTTTACCTTGAGTTTGCTCGCCCGCCCAAATCATCTCTCCTTAAAGGATACAACAAGAGCCCCTTCAAAGAGATTTACTAGATTACTATGTCTCCAAATCTCTATAGTAGCTTCGCACTGGTAAAGGGCATGAATATAATTGACTCATTTGCAGCACCATACACCTGACAGGGGTATCTTCTGTTATATGTCTGTAAGCAAGTCGCACGTCTGTAAGCAAGTCGCTCTTTGACAGCCAAGTTGCCCTTACACGCACTCCAAATAAAGTGCAGAAGCTTCGAGGACCCTTCAATTGCCACATCCCCCTCCAAATCTTAGCATCTTCACTTCCAACATCGCCCTCAGACAACACCATTCCGCTTGTACGTGCAAGGCAATAACATGATTTAATAGAAAAAATCCCATCTTTTGTTTGTGACCAAAACAGCGTATCAGTAAGTCGCCTATTAGATAAAGGGGAAGTGTCATAGTCACTTTTGGTCGACCAAGGCAAGGCCGTCGACCACCCAGCATAGGCGTGCAAGGCCTTCGGGACTTGTCCACGCGAGCAAGTGGATGCTCAATTCGGGAAGAACGAGCCAAGTGAGGCTAAAGTAGCTCACTACCGTGTCTAAGGCATGTGAGGTTATCAAGGATGACCCTAAAGTGCTTAGACCATGGTGCTAGAAAGATCCTCAATGTGTTTGGATGAGCAAAACTCCATAACAACCTTTGATACTTATTGAGGGGACTTATTAGGACCCTAATAGATCATACATGACCATAGGGTCAAGGTTGGGTTCAAGGATCCAGCTTGAGAGCCCATTATTGTGTTACTAGTATTTCAAGGCTGTAGTCATATAAAGCTCTATAGGGGGCGAGTGCTCACTCAAGGGGTCAGTGGCTGACCTAAGGGTGGCCTTATGGCTAAGGGCGTTGGGCATGGTCTTGGACATATGATAGCCTATGGGGACCATAGCACACTTGGATGACTATGGTGGACACTCAATAGGACAAACCGACTCGGTAGTCCCCACTAGGAGGGATGCGGGATGACGAACGAAGGCTGAGGGCTTAGTACGATGCATGCTTGCTAGGTGGTGCGTGGTTTGACTAAGGGATGCTCTTGCAATCATGCTAGGGTGTCTCTATAGTGGTAACCATAGTGGCTCCGGCATGGAGGAACGAGTGCTGCCCGGGTCAACGATGTCTTTGGTGCCTTTGACGAAACCATGGACTTACATGGCCACATGCTTGATGCTAAGGAACGACCTTGGCCTGTAGATTGTCTACCCAAAGCTTTCCTTGGTGGACTATTTATAGAAGGGACTCCTTGACAGTTATGCTTAGTCATCGTGATTGCATGCGGTTGCCTTAAATCTAACGATGGGTTAAGTAGTGGGGATAGTGGGCGGTTACGTACGGTAACAACCCACGTTGCACCACTCTCCCTAAATTTTCGGGACGATTATGCTGAGTTGGCACATGGCTAAGTATGGTTCCTAAAATATAGGACCATGATGTTAATTGGTTGACTAACGGTTATTTTGACTGGACCTTTGACGTGGTCAAACGGGAATGTGGTTTAGCCACTACGGAGGCGGTTCCTATAAAATAGGGGCACCAAAGTAGTGGGGTGTAACCATGGACGTGGGTAGTTATTCTGAAAGGATAATGCCACGTCAGGTGGAAGTTACATCACTCACTTAGTGGCCCTATAAAATAGGAACACTAAGGGAGTGGGTGGTTACTCTGATCAAGCGGTTGATCGCCACATAAGCACCCTGGTGCATGTCTCCTGAAATGTAGGAACATGGCATAATGGGGTGTGGTAGTTACCAAGCAGTTACAAAGGCATGTTAAATGTGGATAACTCCCTTGAGTACGTGGACAAGTCCAGAAGATGCATCCAAGTAAGCATTAAAGTAGTGGGCAGTTACTAGATCGTGGGCGTAGTGGGTAGTTATCCTATCTAACTGGGATGTAGTCAGTGCCTATAAATAAGCCTTCGCATTCATTTGCTGGGCATCGATTTTGGGAGCTCTAGAGAGAGAAACTCCTTGTATTTTGTAAGCCACGAAAATAATAAAGTGTTTATTTGAGTGGTGCTTGTCTCTTGCTTGTGTGCGTTTATCTTTGTTTTGCTTGAGTGTTAGGCTGGTCTAGACTTGGTCTAGGCGCCATCACGGGAACCTCCTTGGTCCCTAACTTAGAAAAAAAAAGTTAGTCCTCAAATTATCCCGTGACAGGTAGCCAAAATAGCAACACTAATGTCAAAAGAGAAAGTGTTATTTATCAGATCAATATCCCACTTCCCATTAGTATCCAATATTAGTTCACTCACCCTCATATCCGTATTACTCGTTACATCCGGGGAAGGATACATTATTTTCTGGTGAGCACAAATCCACGGATCAATCCAAACTTTGATATATTCCCATTTCCATCCCGCCATACAAGTCCGTCACGCAACAAAAACTTCGCACCCCAAATACTCCTCTATGAGTAGCTGGGATTATAGCCACGGTTTGCCTCTATTATACTTGAATGTTTATAATACTTGGCTTTTAAAGTGAGGTGCAGCAGGGAGTTTCCACCCTTTAGAAGCCTCCAAGCTTGCTTGGCAATCAGGGCTTGGTTAAAGCTCCAAGTCACGGAAACCTAAGCCCCCCATGTCCTTCAGAAGGCATAGTAACTTCTTAGCCTCTTCACTAGAACCCCACCAAAATCTGCAAAGGAGAGTGTGGATTTCATCCAACTAGACAATGCTTCGGTAAAAATATGTAATAAGATAAAGATAAAGATTAATTTAGGTAAAATAAGTTTGCTTTGGTAAAATATGTAATAAGTTCCCTAATAATGAGTACTAGATGAAGCCCGTGCGACGCACGGTTTGTTTGATTTTTTTTTTTTTTTGAGCTAAAATTTGTTGTATATTTAGATAAAATTCCTAATATTAAAAGATAATATTTCATATTTAATTAATTTAAACTTAAAAATCTCATTCGCCAATTTTGCTTACATGGCATTTGAATTATTTAATTCTAAAAGAAATTAATAATCTCTTATTTAATTGACTACTACTAAGATTTATAATCCTACATGGCGCGCTGAGAAAATTAGATCCTACGTGGCTCTCTAAAATCTCGGGAAAAAACTCCCCTTTATATATATATATATATTAGATTGTCTAGTGAAAATAAGTTATAATCAATAAAAAATATATTAGTAATCTTAATGAACAAACATAATAATGAGCATGTAAAAACAAAGTTTTAATTTGTATATTAATTTTAGTTTAGTAAAGTAAAAAAAAAAATTAATTTGAACAAAATTAATTTCATTTCAGTAAAAAAATAAGGCCTTATTCAGGTCACCCTACAAAAATAATACCTCTGTCATTAAATTACATTCATACTTCTCTCTATTATGTGAAGAATAAATGTTAGAAGTAGGAATGTAATTTAGGGACGGATGGAGTATTCTGTAAATAATTTCAATTCAGTTAAAAAAAAAAGTCTATTAGTTTAGTTAAAGGGAAATTATCATTTGTACACCACAGGTTTGAGCTTTTATCAATGATATACTTGCTTCAGTTTTAATTATCAGCGGTACACTGTACTTTCAACCAATTTACTAAAGTAAGCATTCCGTCAATTAAATGTCAGTAATATGCATGTTAATGACTTGCAATTAATTATGACCAATTTTAACTCTCTCCTTTTTTTGCCCTCCTTAATTCCCCTCCTATATCTAAAAAACCCACCCACCTATGTCATTATATAAACAAAGTCAGGGGTTACTTGATTGGTTACTCGGTCAGAGGTTACTCGAGGGGTTCGGTCATGGATTATTCGAGTGATTACTCGTTCAGGGGTTACTCGATCAGGTTTAACTCAAGTAACCCCGGCAACTCCAGTAACCCTTGACCAAAAAACTCGAGTAACCCCTGACCGAGAAACTCGAGTAACCCTTGATCGAGAAACGTAACTCGAGTAACCCCGTTCGCTCAGGGGTTACTGAAGTAATTCAGTCATGGGTTACTTAAAGAGATTGGTTGGGGCCTTAGAGTTACTTGAGGGATTAATCAGGTCAGGGGGTTATTTAGTCAAGGGTTACTCGAGGGGTTTGGTTATAGATTACTCAAGGGGTTACTCGGTTAGGGGTTACTCCCCTGGCTGAGTAACTTGAGTTACCCCGACAACTCGAGTATTCCGTGATCGAATAACCTCTATTCAAGAAACTCGAGTAATTCCTAACCGAGAAACTCGAGTAGCTCCCTGCCCGCACGTTATAACAGGCCGCCTACAAAAAATTGTGTAAATTTTTAGTTAAAAAATTAATAATGGTTAGAATTTTTGTTTTAAATGATTCAAGTTTTACAAATGTGGGCCGTCAAAGTTAAAGTGGAAGAAACATTGACTAATTTCATTTAGTTGCTCTGTCTCTCCCCCACTCTGGTTCACCACCACCCACAAATTCATCAACATTTCCGCCGCCGGCGGCTTATAGTTGCCGGAAAATGGAGAGATTTCGCCAAATTCCGACCTCAAATACTAAGAATTTTACAATTTCTTGTCAAATTCAAATGCTGCCTGACAAATTCTGGAGAAAATCCTTCAAACTAAGCTTTGCTTCTTTAGTTTCCTGACTCATTGGGTATTTTCTCTCTCCTCTTACTTTTATTTAGTAATTTTATTCCAAATTTGAAATTCTAATTGTTAAATAGAGCCATTAGAGAGTAGCTCTGCTTAGCTATGGCTTTTAAAGTTAACTTACAATTTTTGTTGAAATGGGTGATAATAGGAAAATTCAAAGTTAACTTACAATATTTGTTTTTAAAGAACGAAATTACAAATTTTGTAATTAAGTCAACAAAAATACCCATCAAATGTACAATCAATATTACTATTTTCTATGGTGCAATTATCATATATCTCCTTGATGAATGTTCAATGTTTATAAAATGGCTAAGTTGTAAATAAATACATACACTTTTGTTCTGTTCATTGTAAAATCAACCATCAAAACAATATATATAAACACAGCATTTGGTATTATAACCAAATATTAAATATTTACACTTTTGCATTTTATTTACCACTTGCGTTTATTTAGGCAATTATATTGGGGCGTGCTAATGAGTCATGATTCTACTTAACATTTCGGATTAAATTACTGTAAAGTATACACTAATTGAGGAGGTTACTAATTACGAGACTTAAACTAAGCACAAGAAATCAAACTATACATTAGTCCGTACATTTTTATACTTAATTATTCCTATTATTTGAATCAATCTATGATAATGTTCAGCACCAATCTTCCTTGAAGGCATTAGTAGCAAATTGGATGTGTTTGAGGGTGTTGGATTTGAGTAAGTCAGGTATAAAAAGTTTGCCACATTCAATAGGTGAATTGTTGCATTTAAGATATTTAGATCTCTCAAACAATGATGAGCTGGATGTGCTTCCTCAATCAATTACCAAGTTATATAATTTACAGATATTGAAATTATGTAACTGCAGACAATTGAAAGAGTTGCCAAAAGATTTGATGAAGTTGGTTAACTTGAGAATATTGGAGACAAATGGTTGTGATAGGCTGACTAATATGCCAAAGGGCTTGAGTATGTTGACTTGCCTTCGCGTGCTGAGTATGTTTGTAGTGGATGGATCAAAGGCAAGTCAGAAGCAATGGTTTGATCAACTGGAGGAGCTAAAAGGAATTAACGGTCTGAAAGGTGAGCTTTTGGTCAAAATCAGATTATGTGAAAATTCCAGAGATGTTAAGAAAGATACAGATAGGGAAGGAGCATATTTGAGGGGTAAGGAAGATCTCAAACTTATAAGCATATACTTAAAAAACACGGACATTGATGAAGAAGCAAGGAGATTAATGTAAGAGCTGCAACCACATCCGAATCTCAGGGGATTAAATTTGTTTGAATATGTTGGCATGAGAATGCCGAGTTGGGCTAGGGAAAATAAGTTGGCGACCTCTCTCCCTAATCTTACTAGATTGAATTTTTCCGAGTGTGGGATGGAAGACTTGACATGCCTTGGAAATCTTCGTCATTTGGCATTCCTTGATATTATCGAATGTTTGAATTTGAAGTACATTTTTGAAAAGAGTGCATTAGTAGGTGGCAGTGATCCAAATGGATTCTTTCCCAGCTTGAGAAAGCTTGATATGTGGAACCTTCCAGAGTTACAAGGATGGATAAATTTAGGGGAGGGGGTGGGAGATAATAATCAGCTTTGTCTTGATATTAACCGCAGCTTCAGCATGGCACCAATACCACTTCCTCAATTGAAGTATTTGAGGATATCTAGTTGCCCAAACTTAAGATCGACTCTGCAATGTCCCAACTTAGTAGAACTACATATCCATATGTTCAATAAAAGACTCCAAATAATTGTGCATGTCGCGGAATCGTGGGATGAAAAGGCGGATGCAAGTGGCAGTAGTACTGGTTCTACTACTTTCTTATCTTCATCCTCTTCTTCAAATGATATTTCCAAATTCAGGAAAGTTCGCTTAGATGATGTTCTACTGCTAAATTCAATTCCCAGAGAAGCAATTCAGTGTCTTGATGAGCTGCGTATATTCTATGATGACGAGTTGGAGAGTTTGAAAGAAGCTGGGGGTGTGTTCAGTAGCTGCTCATCTTCCCTGCGATCCTTGGAAATCGGAGATTGCTGTAAATTGAGGAGTGTTATTTCTGGAGGATTGGAACATCTCACTGCCTTGGAGGCTTTATCAATCTACAATTGCCCTAATTTAAAATTATTGGGAGAAGAAAAGGAAATGAACGCTATTGGCATGCCATGGCCATCCTTTCCTCACTCCCTCCGTAACATGAAACTGTTTAGTCTCCCTCAGCTTGTGGATCTTCCAAATTGGATGCAATCTTTGGCAGCCCTCCATACCCTCGAAATTAATGATTGCCCGGGATTGGAATCTATGCCAGATTGGATGCCTAAACTGACTTCCCTCAGGGTACTTCGACTCTGTTACTGTTCCGAACGCCTCAAGGAAAGATGCCAACAACCCACTGGGGAAGACTGGCCTCACATTCAACACATCTCTTCCATTATATTGCGTTAATGCTTTGAATAGGTAATATATTGTCCTTCAAAACCTGCAAATACCTCTCCCATTGTAGATTGGATTCATTACTTGAATGTCATGTGTACTACGGAGTAACTACTAGCATAATATGGTGCAAATTGCAGACGTGATCATGGTCTTTGTCTATGTAATCATGTACGCATTGCAATTTGCGAACAGTTGACAGAGTTGGGTGTATTTAAATTATGCCTAATCTTTGCCTAATTATCTTATTTTAATTTAAATAGGTAAGAGCCGAAAAGTATAATTTGCAGACTTATAATTCCTGATGTATGGTTTGTTCTGTATGAATAGCTTTGTTGAAATAATGAAAACGGAAAATTATTTGTTTTTTTTTTACATTCCCTTTTTTTTTTTTGTTGTTGTTCATTTGACATTTCCTTTTTCTTTTTTATTATTATATGCACAGCACAAAAAGGGATAGACTGGGGAGGGGGATTTGAGGAGATGTTACACAGCTGAATGAAAAAATCTCTACATTGTTCCAGTGAATTGCAAAAGGTGTAAAAAATGATAAAGTATGATTTTAGGCGATTGAAGGTACTGTTGTTTAGTTGTAGCAAAGTGGAGTTTGGTGCTTGTTATGGGAGCCGGCAAGCCGCTTGAGAAAGCGAATAGATGGTGGGAAGTTGGAAACTGGGTAGAAGAGGGGTGGAGTTGCAGAGGTGTCATGGTTTTTGAAAGGAGAATAAGTGATCAAGAGAGAGAAGCCGCCTTTCAAATTTGTTATTGTACATTTGAGTTTTTCAATTGTTTGTGAACAAAAATTAACTTACATAGTATTTAAAAATTTTTATTTATATTTATAGGAAAATTTGTTAGAATGGTACTTATATATTTACTTTTATGTGAATGAATTTTTATGTTCACAATGGTGAAAAAGGACTTTATAAGACACTTTTGTTGTGTGAAGGAACTTGTCGTCGGAGTCTGATTGTTGACTCCAAAACTACAGCGTTGACCATCATGTACATGTGGTCTTATAAATGCCCCTATTCCTTTTTTTTCTTCCCACGTTTACCTTCAATTCCCTTTCCACTTGTTTCCACCTTCCATTTTTCTTCTCAAAGATATAATTTTAGGTTTTTCAAGGTCGAATTCAACCATTTAAATTTTCAATCTGGAGTTTTCATATATAAATTTAACCATCTAAAACCACAATCCATGATAAGATAAAATAAAAGGTACTCGTATTATAAAACCATTGTAAGGGATGAGAAACTTAGCTCTAAGATATTAAAATCCATGTGTGTCACTGTCCTAGTGTTCTGCCTAATCAATCTCCAAACGAACTTGCAATTTTTTTTGTGAAATTTCAAAATTTGTCCATAATACATTTCTCTTTGAAACTCTTACTCTGCCTTGTATAATTGTATTGTGGGTGTTAAATTTTGCTGTGAGTGTTGGGTCTTTTATTTGGTGGGAGTGGCATTTAGGACAGGAGCAATATGTACTGTTGTTGATGAGTCATTGTCACTTACTGGACATAGAGGGGTTAATTAATTTGTGCGTGCCTTTGTGAGCGTGTTTGTGTGTCTGCATGGTTCTGCTGTGGCTGCTAGTGATGTGTGCAGTAGATCGCTGTAGTGTAAGCTGGTATGCTAGGGAGTGAGTGCGTGTGTGTATGTGTAGGCAGACAAGAGGGTTGCTAGGCATGTATTGTAGCCGCCAGGCAGCTCTAGTGTCTTCAATGGTGCTAAGGTGAAACTCTCTGTGCGTGTGTGCAGTATGGTCTGGACTCTGGAGTATCTAGCAGGGTGAGTTGTGTATTGGTGTCTGACATTGCAAGTGCAATAGAAAGCCTTGTGGAGCAATCAAGCCAGTGTTTGCACTAGTCATCACTCATCAGAGCCAGCAAACCTTCCTCTCAGTAGTCCAGACCTTGGCTTCAACTAACGTATGACCTTCTTGAATCTGTTCAGTTTTCTTACGGGAGGATATGCCATCACCTCATCTGCCAACCAGCTTTCTGGAAAAAGTTCAATATCTTTCTAAATTACCTGGGTTTAGAATGCTTTGTTGGACCATATACTATGTATAGCTAGTGGGCCGGTGTTGGCCATATACTCATAGGTTGTATATATTCTTGTGAATACGCTAATACGAACAACACACTCTATTCTCTCTAAATATTCTCTCTAAATTGACATGGTATCGGAGCTAAACAACACTAAACCCTAAGAACCCTAATTTTTTTACACTCTAATTTCCTCTAATTTCTCTAAATTACTCTCTATTTCTCTAATCAACAATGGTTGATGACACTAAAATCGATCCTTCATCTCCCTTTTATCTCGGCTCCGGTGATCAACCTGGCAATTTGATCACCCACGTGATTTTGAAGGGCGAAAACTACCTCTCATGGTCGAGGGCTATCTCCTTGTCCTTGAAATCTAGGCGCAAATTCGGCTTCATCGATGGCACAATCTCTAAGCCCACTGAGAAGAAGAAGATGCTCGACTGGGATACAGTCAATTCTATGTTGGTGTCGTGGGTTTTGCGGGCTGTGGATCCGAAACTCGCTGCATCGATACCCTACTTTGATGAAGCAAAGAAGCTTTGGGATTATTTGGAGAAGCGGTTTTGCGAAGCAAGCGGACCTCGGCTTCAACAATTGAGGGCTGCTATCACTAATTGTAAGCAAACCAAGAACATGTCTGTTGAAGATTATTACACTACTCTGATGGGATACTACGATGACCTCTTGCGATTGCAACCACCTCATGGCTGTGAGTGTGGTAATTATTCTTGTAACGTGGCTGCCAAGTATGAATTGGATAGGGAGGTGGAGAAATTACATCAGTTTTGGGTTGGGATTGATGATGACAAATATGTTGTTGTGCGCACCAATCTTCTCTCTCAACAACCCCCTGCTACTCTTGATCGAGCCTACCAAGCGCTGCTGCAGGAGGAGCGATCTCGGGCCATTGCTGCCTCGAAATCGCAGAGGGAGGAAGCTCATGTCTTTGCGTTGCCTCCTGATCGACGGTTCTCTCAATCCACAACTCGAGTGGATAAATCAAAACTCTATTGTACCCACTGTAAACGAGCAGGCCATGATAATGTGGGGTGTTTCATGCTTCACGGATATCCCGACTGGTGGCTTGAGAAGTTTGGGAAGAAAGGGGGGGCAGGTACGGGACAGCAGGGGTCCCCTGCCTCGAGCAGACCTGCTGCTGCTGGTGGCTCGTCTTCTGCTGCCTCGGTTGATTAGGCCAAGCCCACGGCTCGAGCTCATGCCGTGGGCGCTTCCCTCACTGCTGCTGCTGCATCTCTACCCTCGCAAGACACTCTCTCGGCTTTGGCCGAACTCCAACCTGAGCATGTCCGTCTTCTCTTAACCATGGCTAATAATCGTCAGCAAGATAAGATGACGGGTGAGTATCCTACATTGTCTTGGATCATCGACACCGGCGCTTCTCATCATGTTACCGGTGCCGAATCTTGTTTACTAGATGTCAAATTCATATCTCCTTGCCCTGTCGGTCTTCCGGATGGTACTCAAGCCATGGCAACAAAGGAGGGCCGAGTGGTTTTAGATGATGGAATAGTTCTTGAAAACGTGTTATACATTCCCAAATTGAATTGCAATTTAATTTCCGTCTCTAAAATGATTGATGATTGTAAATGTTATGTACAATTCACTAACTCTCTATGTGCAATACAAGACCAACTCTCGGGGAGCCTGATTGGAGGCGGTGAACGGATAGATGGACTCTACTATTTCCGGCGACTTCCTAAAGTATGTGCGGTGTCAAGTTCGGCAGTTTCGACATTCGAGTTATGGCATCGTCGTATGGGGCATCCGTCGGATAAGATCGTCAAGTTAGTTCCTGCTGTTAGTTCTAGTTCTAGTAGCAAATCTTTGCATAAAGCATGTGAAGTTTGTCCTCAAGCTAAACAATCTAGAGATAGCTTTCCTAATAGTGATAGTAGAGCTAGTCGAATTTTTGAAATGATTCACTGTGATTTATGGGGGTCGTATAAGACACCTTCTACTTGTGGTGCTCACTATTTCTTGACTATTGTTGATGATTTTTCGAGAGGTGTTTGGGTTTATTTATTAAATGACAAAACTGAAGTTTATTCTTCTTTTTGTTCCTTTTTTGCTATGGTTAAATGTCAATTTGATGTTACTGTTAAATGTGTGCGGAGTGATAATGGAACCGAATTCAAACACATGCTTCCTTATTTTAACGACCATGGCATTCTTTTCCAAACCTCTTGTGTTGGTACCCCTCAACAAAATGGGCGGGTAGAGCGTAAACATCAACATATTTTAAATGTGAGTCGTGCTTTAATGTTTCAAGGCAATTTGCCGATTGATTTTTGGGGTGAATGTGTTCTTGGAGCGGTTTATTTAATTAATCGCACTCCCTCTACCTTATTAGCCAACAAAACTCCGTATGAACTTCTATTTGGCAAAGAACCTCATTTTGATGAATTGCGTGTTTTTGGGTGTCTTTGCTTTGCTCATAACCACAAAGTAAAGGGTGACAAATTTGCACCACGTAGTAGGAAGTGTGTATTTGTGGGCTATCCTCATGGCAAAAAGGGATGGAAGTTGTATGATTTGGATACTGGAGATATATTTGTGTCACGTGATGTTAAATTTTTTGAGGATGAATTTCCATTTGTGAAAGGGGATGAGTCGGCTTCTACTTGTGAAAATGTTGACAATACATCTCCTGAAAATGTCGGGGTTGATCTTGATTTTTTGGACGACTTGGAATATATTTTGGAGGTGGGTGAGGGGTCTCTTGTGCCCGAAAATCAGCCCCCCACCCACGCTGCTGCTGCTGTACCCACGGCTGCCACAGAGGACAGCTCCCACCGCAGGCCACCTGCGGTTTCTGCCCAGGGCAGCAGCCCACACCGCAGCCAGCCTGCGGCTGCTGCTGTCCCCCGCAACCCCCCTGCGGAGTCTGCTGCCGAGTGTGCTTCCACAGCCCCCAACACGGACAGCTTGGGCAGCAGTGCTTTGGGGTCTTCCTTGGCTACTCCGGGTCCCTCATCTTCTACTTCCACGGAGTTAGGCCGTGGCCATAGGCCTAAACAAGTCCCGGGTTGGCATCGAGACTACGTTGCACATACTATTTCTCTTGAAAGTCCATCTATCTCTCCATGTTCATCGTCTACTCCAAGCTCCTCAGGTACTCCTTATCCCTTAGCACATTTTGTGAATTGTAATAACTTTTCTGTGCAACATCGTGTGTTTATTGCAGCTGTGGATACGATGGTTGAGCCTCGTAATTTTAATGAGGCTATGAAGCATGAAGGTTGGCGGGAGGCCATGCAAAAGGAGATTACCGCTCTTGAAAATAATAATACATGGGTCATGGAAGAGTTGCCTCCGGGAAAGAAGGCATTGGGGTGTCGATGGGTATACAAAGTCAAGCTTAATTCCGATGGCACCATTGAAAGATTGAAAGCTCGTCTCGTCATATTTGGCAATCATCAGGTTGAGGGTGTCGATTATAACGAGACTTTTGCTCCCGTGGCAAAAATGGTTACTGTTCGTACTTTTCTTGCAGTGGCTTCTGCAAAGAATTGGGAATTGCACCAAATGGATGTCCATAATGCCTTTCTACACGGTGATCTTGATGAGGAAGTTTATATGAAGCTTCCACCTGGTTTTCATGGTTCTCAGTCTGGGTTAGTTTGTCGTCTTCTCAAGTCCTTATATGGGTTACGGCAAGCGCCTCGCTGTTGGTTTTCTAAGTTGGCCTCCTCTCTGAAAAGGTACGGTTTTATACAATCGTACTCTGATTACTCTCTTTTTACTCTGCAATCTGGGGCTATTCAACTTAGTGTTCTAGTGTATGTTGATGATTTGATTATTTCTGGGAATGATTCTTCTGCTATTTCCTCATTCAAATCTTATTTGAGTAACTGTTTTCATATGAAAGATTTGGGTGTGTTGAAATATTTTCTTGGTGTTGAGGTTGCGCGAAGTCCGGAGGGCATATTTTTATGTCAACGGAAATACACTCTTGATATTATTGCAGAGACTGGTTTGCTAGGGGCACGCCCTGCAGGTACTCCTATTGAACAGAATCATACTTTGGCCAAATCCGAGTCTCCTTTCTTTTCTGATCCTGAAATGTATCGTCGTCTTGTAGGTCGCTTGATCTATTTATCTTTCACGAGACCTGATTTGGCTTATGCGGTTCATATCCTGTCTCAATTTATGCAACAACCGCGTCAGGATCATTGGGAGGCCGCTCTTTGTACAGTGCGTTACTTGAAAGGATGTCCGGGCCAGGGAATCCTTTTGAGCTCTGATTGTGATCTGCATGTTACAGGGTGGTGTGACTCGGATTGGGCTAGTTGTCCTCTCACGAGACGATCTATTTCTGGTTGGTTAGTGTTTCTTGGTGCTTCCCCTGTATCTTGGAAGACTAAGAAGCAGGATACTGTGGCTAAGTCTTCTGCTGAGGCCGAATTTCGTTCAATGTCTAAAACCACTGATGAGTTAAAGTGGTTAAAGGCTCTGCTTCTGAGTTTAGGAGTTGCGCATCCCCGCGCAATGAGTTTATTTTGTGACAGTCAGTCTGCTCTGCATATTGCGCGGAATCCGGTGTTCCATGAGCGTACTAAACACATTGAGGTTGATTGTTATTATGTTCGTGATGCGATCACGGATGGCATTATTAGTCCGTCGTATGTGAAAACGACGGATCAGCTTGCGGATATTTTCACTAAGGCATTGAACAAACAACAATTCTTGTATTTACTTGGCAAGTTGGGCATTTGTGATCTGCATGCTCCAACTTGAGGGGGGGTGTTGGACCATATACTATGTATAGCTAGTGGGCCGGTGTTGGCCATATACTCATAGGTTGTATATATTCTTGTGAATACGCTAATACGAACAACACACTCTATTCTCTCTAAATATTCTCTCTAAATTGACAATCTTTCTCTTTCATATGTGCCTGACTCTCTTTTCTTAGTGTCTATTTGTCATTCATTGATTTTAAGAATGGGTGTTGCATGCAGGTTGGGAAAACGCATATTCATGTACAATAACAGTTAGTTTAGCAGGCTAAAAATCCTTGCTAGCTAACTGGTTGGATCTTTCCTGCTCTTGTAAGTAATATCCTTCATTTGTTAACTATGAATAGTTTCCTGTCTAAATTGTTTGACTTTGGTATAAACTACTTAATAGTTACAGAACATTACAATGTCCCAGTTGAGAGCAAGAAATGGGTTTTGCAAACAGTTGGTGCTTGCTGGAGGGCATAGCGACAAACGTAAGGTTTGTAGTTTTATAATTTGCTTTTACTCCCTCCCTTTTGAGATATGTCTATTCTTTATCTTTAAAAAAAAAGGTTACTTACTTTACTACTGCTTCTTACGTAGAGTTACCATGTTTAGAGCAACAGTGCTGTCATTAGAGGCCCATTATTCCACTAAATACCAATTTGGAAGTTTAAAAATGGGTGATTAGTAGGCACAAAGTAACAATGAGGGATTGGACAAAGGTGCTCAATGCCTTTATAAACTTCAACACATTAGATTTGAATTGTGATTTTATTATCAACGAGTCTATCAAATTAAGTCCCTTAATTATGGAATGATGACCAAGAGTTATAAAAATACGAAGAAGAAAAACCTGACTAAGAACAGGAAGAATATTTCCCATTGTAATAAATTATTCATTCTTATGATCTTCGTTCTATATTCTTTATTATTTCTCACATCTCATATCCTTAATTTTTGAATAAACTATAAAACCTACTATCAGTTTTTTTTAAAATGTAATTCTTTAGAGAACCCCACTACCATAATATTCTAAACATTTTATATTATTCTCCTAAAATTCCCGTGAAAGCTAATGTGTCACTTGAAAAAAAATGGGGGAGTGCATCATATGATCATACTTTATACCTGATGCTTAAATAACTTTGTTGATCAAATTGTCAAGCATAACTGCTATAAAATAAACAATGACCTGGTGTACGGGATAATACCGACAACTCACCTATTTGGCCGATAATTGACATTAATTAGCCAGTAATTAAGCGAACCAACTTAGCATCCATAATGGCCGGTTTCTCGGCCACGTGGAAAGCAGCTTGAAACCACGCAGGCACCTGCCACCTATAAGGTCGGTGCGCCACCTGTAAAGTCGGTGCGCCACCTAGAAGGGCTGGTGGCACCTGCTTGGTTACTCCCCTATATATACCCAGCCACATTTTCACAATAAGGTACAATCTCTCAATCGCTCTCTCTACACCTCTTTCTCTCTCTTCAAACCTTCTTCCTCAGATTACTGACTTTAGCATCGGAGCGGTTATTCCCGGATAACCCCCGGGCTAGGTTATCTGTGTTGACTGTGCAGGTATCAAATTGGACGGTAAACCTTTACCAACCCCCAAGACATCTCGGTATCGGAATTCACCCGGAACAATTGGCGCTAGAAGGAGGGGGTAATAACTTCTATCGTCCAAAAAAGACCTCCCACAGTCATGGAAGGAAATACCGAAACTACACCCATCCCAGAATCAGAAAACCGGAATTTTGATAGCGGCATCCTGGCAACTGCTGACAACAGGGCCGTAAATACTATACCGGAAATAACGGTGGAGGATGAAACCCACCTTCTTTATAAGGATACGGTAAACATACCGCTAACACCGGAGAGAACCCAAGCTACCCCGGATCCCTGGGGAGAGTTCACTCCGGAAGAGTTAGAGATAACGGCCAAAGTCATGCAGGCAATGTCCCGAAAAAGGAAAGAGGCCGGGATTGCGGCCACGAGAGAACCACAAAGAAGGCCGACATCGCCTGTAATTATCAACCTTGAAGATCGGTTCAATTAGGCCGAACAGCAGCCACAACCACCACCGCGTGAGGTGGTGATGCCCTCTGAACGACAGGTCACAAGAACTGCGCAAAGGGAGGAATCCGAATCGTACCGGCAGGAGGCCAGTAGTGGGCCGCCGAGGCACTTGGCCAGGGCCATCATCCGACTGAAAACGTCTCCCTTTACGCAAGGGGTCCTTGATCAGCAAATGGAAAAAATAAAAATGCCGGCGTGTACCTATGACGGCAAGGGTGATCCAAAGAGGTATGTAGCGGCCTTTGAAAGCCATATGCTGCTGTATACCGATACTGACGCGGTATGGTGCAAGGTTTTCCCTACAACGCTGGTAGGGGCTGCCTCAGATTGGTTCACTAATCTCCCACCTGGGTCTATCGACTGTTTTGAGACCCTTGTTGAGATGTTCACAAGTCAGTATGTGAGCAACAGTGCAAGACAGAGAACCTCAGGGGAACTTATGTCTATCAGACAAAGAAGGGACGAATCACTGAGAGATTTCGTTCGGCGTTTCAATAATGAAGCTAATACAATTCCAAAATTACAGCAAGAGATAGCCGTCATGGCTTTGATGAGTGGTCTAGCCGACAGTGATTTTAAAAGATACATGGCGCGGAAATCCTTCCCCAACCTAGGGATAGCTTTCAGCAAAGCTCATGAGTATATCAAGAGCGAAGAACTTCTGAAAGCAGGCAACCAGACTGTCTCGGCAGACTCATCTCGGCGACAAAATACGTTTGTACCAGTAGAAACCCCGGTGGAAGGGGTTAGAAGGCAGAACCCACAAAAAGCGAATAGACCTGCCAGAGGTCTGGGACGGTACAACAATTACACTCAACTGAACACACCAAGGGCCGTTATTTATTCAATAAACCAGCACAAGGAAGATTGGACCCGGCCGGCACCAATGACAACGAAGGGCCGAGATATAAAGAAATATTGCATGTTCCACAAAGATGTCGGCCATTATACCGAAGAATGTATCCAATTGAAAGAAAACATTGAGGACCTTATTAGAAAGGGACACCTCTCCCAATACCGGTCTCAGGGGGGAACTAGCCGACAATCAGCACCATTGCCCCGACAAACCGAATATCGAAAGCAAGGAGACCTGTCAACGCAAGATGACACCTATCGCCCAGGCCATACCGATTCTTATCGGCAAGGAACTGCACCTCCTGGACGTAAGATAACCATAGAAGTAATTACCGGAGGGCCCGTGCATGGGGGTTCCGTTAGCGGTGCAAAGAAAAGCTTGTCGGAATTCAAGCATGTGGTGAACGCTTTAGGAGTAGATGAACGACCTCGACCCGCGACAATGCCACGCGTATCGTTCTCCGAGGACGATGCAAAGGGTATAGTTTTTCCTCATGACGACCCGTTAGTGTTGATATTGGCAGTCAACGGGTGCGACGTCAAGCGCGCGTTGGTAGACGGGGGCAGCTCGGCAAACATTTTGTTCGCAAGAGTGTTTGATGCGATGATGATAGGTCGAAAGTACCTAACGCTGGTGTCGTACCCGGTTATCGGTTTTAACGGGTCAACAGTTAGACCCGAGGGAAGTATACTATTGCAAGTAAGAATTGGGGAGGGATCGATGGCACGGGACGTGATGACAGAATTCCTGATTGTAGACGTGCCGTCAGCATACAACGTTATTATCGGTAGACCATTGATTCATGATGTACAAGCAGTAGTATCGACATATCACCTCACGATGGTTTACGTCTCCAATTTCGGCAAAACAGAGCGTATCTGAGGCAGTCAAACGACGGCAAGAGAATGCTACGTATCGGCATTAAAGCAACCTGGCCGACAAAGCCCAGCGAGCTTGCACAATCAAAAAAGAGAGCGATCCCCCTCTACCCAAGATTTGGCAATGACTAATTTTGACACAAGGCCCGTAACTGTGCCGAGACCGCTGCCGGGAGGAGAAACAATTGATGTCGAATTGCAGCCTGGAGTTGCCAATCGTACAGTGAAGATAGGCTCCGATATGGATAGCGATATGCAATGCCACTTGATTGAACTCTTGAGAGAGAATGCGGATGTTTTCGCATTCTCGGCCGACGAAATGCCGGGTATTCACCCAGATGTAATGGTGCACAAGTTGAATGTTGATAGGCAAGCTAGGTCGGTACGACAGAAGAAAAGGAACTTTTCAACAGAAAAAATTGAAGCGATACAGGCAGAGGTGAACAAGTTGTTAGCGGCAGGTTTTATAGAGCCGTGCACATACCCAGAATGGTTAGCCAATGTCGTAATGGTTAGAAAGCCATCAGGAAAGTGGAGAATGTGCGTTGATTTTACCGATTTAAACAAGGCGTGCCCGAAAGACTGCTATCCCTTGCCGAGAATAGATCGACTGGTTGACTCCACGTCAGGCCATGCACTTTTAAGTTTTATGGATGCCTTTTCTGGATACCACCAAGTCAGCCTCTATCAGCCGGACCGAAATAAAGCGGCATTTATCACAGATGCCGGAGTTTACTGCTATAAAGCCATGCCTTTCGGGTTGAGGAATGCAGGAGCAACATACCAAAAACTTGTAGATAAAGTTTTCGCCGACCAAAAAGGAAGAAATGTCGAAGTTTATGTTGACGACTCCATTGTAAAAAGCCGTCTAGCTGCAGATCACATTAAAGACTTAAGGGAGACGTTCGATACTCTACGACATTATCGAATGAAGCTGAATCCCGAGAAGTGCGTGTTTGGGGTCAAGTCCGGAAAATTCTTAGGCTTTATGGTTAGCAAAAGAGGAGTAGATGCTAATCCCGACAAAGTAGAAGCTATCCTCAGCCTTCCGCAACCGAGGTCAATTAAAGATATACAAAAGCTAACAGGTCGAATGGCGGCGTTAACGAGATTTATCAGCAAATCTGCCGACAAGGCTCTGCCATTTTTCGTAGTTCTACGGCAAAACAAGACTTTTGTTTGGGGACCAGAGCAAGTCAAAGCATTAGAAGCCGTTAAGAATCATCTACGATCATTACCAACAATAGCAAGGCCGGAAACGGGGGAAACACTACAACTTTACATCTCGGCATCCCCCAAAACGGTAGCAGCTGTACTACTAGTGGAACGGAAGAAAACGCAGATGCCTATATATTTTGTAAGCCACGTGTTAAATGCTGCAGAACGACGATACCCCCTAGTAGAAAAAACCGCATATGCAGTCGTAATAGCGGCAAGAAAACTGCGACCGTACTTTGATGCACACACCATTGAGATTTTAACAAATCAACCATTAGAGAAATCTCTTCAAAAGATGGAAACCTCTGGCCGACTGCTGAAATGGGCAGTTGAGTTGTCGGAATACGCGCTGATCTATAAGCCCAGGGTGTCGATCAAGGCCCAGGCCCTGTCCGATTTTATAGTTGAGACCTCTTACAATGAAGAGGAGGAACAAATCGGCATCTGGAAAGTGTCCGTTGACGGCTCTTCAGCCGCAACCGGATCCGGGGCCGGTATAATCCTTACTTCTCCACAGGGAGATATATTCGAATATGCAATTAGATTCAAGTTTAAGGCATCCAATAATGAGGCTGAGTATGAAGCAGCACTGGCCGGGGTCCAATTATGCATAGCGGCAGAAGCAAAGAACGTAGAGCTTTCCACGGATTCGCAGTTGGTAGCAAGCCATTTTGATGGGACATACGAAGCACGTGAGCCGACAATGATAGCTTACTTAGAAAAGCTCCGAAGTGCGACAACAACACTTAATCAATTCGTAATCAACTTAATACCACGTGGGCAAAACACTCAGGCAGATGCATTGGCAAGATTGGCAAGTTCAAGTTTCAATAACTTAGAACGCAAAGTGATGGTTGAGGTTCTGGAACACAAAAGTATAGACGAAAAAGAGCAAAAGGAAGTCAATTGTGTGGCGCAAAGCCGAGAATGGTATGATGACATTCTGGCATATAAATTGCAGGGTGTACTTCCGACAAATAAAAGCGAGGCACAAAGGATCAAGAAAGATAGCGTCTGGTTCATTATGTTTCGGGGCATGCTGTACAAGAGAGGCTTCTCACTGCCATTGCGTAGATGTCTAACGGCATATGAGTCAGCGAGACTAATAGAAGAAATACACGAGGGTCATTGCGGTAATCACTCAGGCGACAGGTCAATGTCCTTAGAAGCAATGAAAAGAGGGTATTATTGGCCGACAATGAGCTCAGATACTCTATCCTACGCCAAGAAGTGTGACAAGTGTCAGAAATTTGGTCCAGTGATAAATCAACCACCTAACGACTTAACACCTATCCTCAACCCTATCCCATTCGCCCGATGGGGGATGGATATTGTCGGACCTTTTACTTCGGCAACGGGAGGCCGTAAGTTTTTGATAGTAGGAATAGACTATTTCACGAAGTGGATCGAGGCGGAGCCGGTTGCGAAGATAACTGCTAATGAGGTGAAGAAGTTTATCTGGAAAAATATTTTCACCAGATTTGGGTTGCCGATAGCGATGGTATTTGATCACGGCTCGCAATTTGACTGTAATCCGGTCAAAAATTTCCTCAGCATATATAAGGTCAAGTTCGCATATGCCGCAGTTTGTCACCCTCAGTCCAATGGCCAAGCTGAAGCCGCTAACAAACAAATACTAACCGCACTGAAAAAGAAGATTGACGACGCCAAAGGCCTTTGGGCAGACTTGGTGCCGGAAATATTATGGGCTAACAGGACGACAACAAAAGAGACGACAGGAGAATCACCTTTCAATCTGGCGTTTGGATCAGAGGCTGTCATCCCTGCAGAAGTAGGGTTACCGACATTTCGAGTTCAACACTTCTGCGAAGACCAAAATGATTTATTATTACGACAGCAGTTAGATTTCATACCAGAAGTAAGATTAACGGCTTCCATTAAGTCTGCTGCCTACAAAAACAGAATGAGCCAAGCCTACAACAAACGCGTCAACCATAGGCCGTTAGAAGATGGAGACCTGGTGTTGCACAGAACAGCTGCAACGGGAAAAGGGAATGCCGATGGTAAATTCACGGCCAACTGGGAAGGTCCGTATCAAATATGCGAAACAATACGCCAAGGCTCCTATCGTCTTATTACAGTAGAGGGAACCCAGTTGAAAAATGTTTGGAACGCAGCTGTCCTAAAAAAGTATTATGCTTAATCCTATGTATTTTGTACTAAGTTAGCTAAAATTTGATATGTATTTGGTACCTATAGTACTTAGATATCGGCATAACTATTCCGTATGTATTTTGTACTTATTATTTCTAGGGACTGCTTTGTCCGCAAATTTTATTTTGGCGGAGAGCCGTTAATAAGAAATGAGAAGCAAAAATGAGAACCATCTGCCCACTTTCGATATGGACTTGCAAACGGCCTAGCTAGCCGTAACAGCCATTCAAGTGCCGAGATGGTTGGATAACTATGCACCTAAAGGTGAGTTGAATAGACGGTCTGATCCACTGTCGTTGCTCAGCCTGCTAAAGGTCGCAGGAACGGATTTATTCCAGAAGAATAATGGATTTTTGTTCTCTTCAAAATCCATCACGGCAGTATATTGTTCAAGAACAATACTGAGTTTCACGAATAAATGCCAAGGCATTTACCCGTAAAACTGTGGGGCAAACGTATTATGAATAATAAACAAAATTAACTAGAACAAGCAAAATTGACAGCTAACAAGGGAAAATATCACAAACAAAAAATAAAAGCATGGTCATCAAAAAAGAACAGATTATCGTTTACAGCTGATAGAAATTGAAAAGTTTGCTGATTAAAACATAGTTAGAAAGAGGACACAAAACCAAAAGTAGTCCCTTATCGGACATAGCATACAGATATGAGTTTTTTCAAAAGACAATTAATAAAACAGCTGGATAATGACTGCCCAAAACACCTCAGTTCTTTTTTGGTTCAGACTCCTTCCCTAAACCGTCATCATGAGAAGGAGTAGCAAGAAGGGCGTCATCAAATTCTTCATCAGGGAGGCCGCGAGGATCAAGGTTCTTCATAGTTGCAAGGCTGGGAGGATCATCGAAATAATCCTTCTCGTAGCTAGTAGGAGAAAGATGTCGGTCAGACCCGTAAGCATCCTCCACCGCCTGCCATTTGTCCTCGCCCCAGTCCTCGGCTTTACATACGCACCGATGTGCAGCAACCCACCCACCAGTGTAACGGTCAATCAGCTTTTGACAGTAGATATCAGATTTCAGAAACTGGTTCACGGCCCGACGTTTCAGCACAGGCCTCTCTGACCGTGCCAGCTCAAAGTCCTTCTCCGCCGTTTCCCTCCGAGTCTCCTCGGCCTTCAGCTTCTGTTCCAAATCGGTAATTTTCTTGGACAGAGACTCCTGGTCGACCACTTTGAGCTCTAGCTGATTGATCCGAGACTGCAGGCCTTCAACCTCAATCCGATGAGCTTTGTGCTCCTCATCAGCCTTCTTCAAAACCGCCTCAGCTTTATCGGCCTGCCTCTGATAATGCTTGTACATATGAACAACCTCAACAGCCGAGGTGACAGTCTGCAAAGAGACAGTTTCCACCCTTAATAATAATGTATATACGTACAATAAAAAAAAAAGAAGAAGAGAAGAAAGAAAAATACCCTCATAAGATTGTTCATCATCTGACCGCAAGGGGCCGTAAACCTACTGCTAGTCCTATCAGCAGGGGTTGGCAAGTCCTTCAACATTCTCCAGCCCAGACTGCCCCCGGATAACGGGTCATCTGCATAAATGGATTCACCCCTGTTAACATTCAGCTGAGGACGCCAAGCCTCACTAGCATTGCCGACAGGGAAGTCCAGAAGTTCGTCAGCAATTTCTTGAGGAACCTTCACATGTGGAACCTCAATGAAGTCTGGAACCGGTGCGGGCACAAAAGCGTTATGAATGCCAGCTGTTGAGAGGCCGATTAGGACGTGGGGAGCCCCCTTAGAAACAGGAATGATCCTTTCAGCTTGAACTTGGGTGTCAGCCCCTTGAATTTCTTTCCCAGAGTCGTCAATTTCAATATCCTCTAAGTTTACGACGTCCGGGGCAACAGAAGACTCCTTTCGGCCAGTAGCTGAGGTTGTTCTCTGCTTTTTCGACTGGTCACGATCAGAAGCCGAGCTAGCTCTCTTCGACCTTACGGTACCTCCACCTTGTCTAAGGGGGAGACTGGTAGCCCCAGTAGATCTTGATTGAGAATGGGCTGTCATATCTCGCTTACTTCTTTGACGGCCTTTCTGGGCTCTGGTAGCAAATTTAGGAAGAGTGTCGAGTTTGCCCTTAGGGTTAGGTGGACACTGCTGCTTAACACGGCCGTCAGGATGAAGCCCTAATTTAGCGTTATCTAACTTATCAGGACCTGTTTTTCAATAAAAATGTATGAATACAGTTAGCGAAAAGCTACAACGGCGAAAAATTCCAACATAATAAACACTAGTCAAAATCGAAACAAGGTATAATGAGCAAATATACTAACGGCTGCAGATACTCAACGATGAATTAAATATTGCAAGAGGCCAAATAATGCACGAGAACGAACTGGTATAAAGGATAATTAACACAAACTTAAAAACAATGGCTAAATTCATACCATATTCATCAGTATGGCAGAGACCGACATGAGACAGGGGAGCGTTGCCCAGAATATAGTTACAATTGGGCAGCCACTCCCTTGGAACGGCCTTTACTTTCCTACCCTCATTTATATAAAGACAATCGAAAAACCGAAAGGCTTTTCGTTCAAGAACGCCTAACTTTCTATCTCTAAGGGTGTCAAACCAAGTATGAGGAAGGTGGAAGGTCTTCCGTAACCCAAAGTTATCAGGAACCTTCACGAAATAGAATTGATTTTGCCATTTTTTACAGCTGGTCATTTTCGGCCATACTGTAATCTTACCGGTAGTAGTAAGAAGAGACCACCAGCCTGGAGATTGACTGTCTTTTTTCAATCGATGAATTTTGCGGAACAAATTCAAAGTTAGCGGAAAGTCCATATAAATCATAGTCCAGACCAAGGCCACAACATTGCGAACCGCTGTCGGGGTTAGCTGTGCAATACAGACATTCCAAGCTTTAAAGATCTTTTCTATGAAGGGATGAAGCGGAAAACGAAGACCAAACTCGAAATGCTTAGCATATACCGCAATGTGTCCCGCCGGACAATCAAAAACGTTGTTGCCGGAAGAAGGCAGAGTAAGCACATAGTCATCGGGTAACCTGAAGAATCTCCTACCGACACCGCAGTAATTCTTCTCAATGGCAGTCTCCAACCACTTCTCATCAACTTTGGTAGTCTTTACCTTTATGTCCTCGGCTAGTTCTAAAGGACGCCGATATGCGTCATCATCATCTTCTGAATTATACGCTTCATCCAATCGCTCCTCGGCAATAATTTGTTCGCCGACATTGATGTCTTCGTTTATTTCAGAATCTGTCTTCTCGTCATCAGAGCCACTACCTTCAACCTGTTCTCCGCTACCATCAACCTCATCACCTGAGTTTTCACTCTTCTCGGAAGCTGTGCTACGCTCAGTAGACTCCACATCCTCATCAGGGATGTCGGCTGTTTCATCTTCGTGTTCTACCAAAGGCTCCTTGCCTGGACGCCTGACTGAACTCTCACCTTGGCTAGGATCATGGCTGGGACGTTTAGTTCTCGGCATTTTGACTCTTTCAACACCAATTTTACCGAGATTAGAACCGTATTCGTCGAGGAAGATGTATGAGTCAACGTCCTCAATAACACTGACAGACTCAAGTTCAAGAAGATCAATATCTTCTAATATACCAGGATTAACAGACCGAGAAGATTTTTTAGCTTCCTTTTCTGATGCTGAGGACAAGGGTACAAACGGGTCAGCCTCACAGGCCTCACCCGTAATAGAATTTTTTATAGACTTACGCATAACCAACTCAACAAATGTAGAAACATCAAAACCCACTACATACAAGTCACAAACATCGAACAAATAAATTAAAAAGAGAAATTCAGAGTATTTTTTACCTCTACACGAAGCGAAGAACTTCGACGAATCGCAAAAACAAGAGGGAGCAACCAAGTCTTGAAGCGACTGAAATCCGTCCACTAGAGTATAAAACCAGAAATATCTTCGCACTAGAGATCAAGCGGAATAGCAAACAAGACCTATGTTTGAGAATTTATGGTTTTGAGAAATTTTTTGGGAATTTTTTGGGAAATCCTTTGCAAAACTTGAGAGGAAATAAAGAAACTGTTCGTGTTCCTTATTTATACCCCCAGTGAACAGTAATTTGATATGACGTTTGGTGCATGAAATCCAACGGCGGAGATACGAGCACCTCTTCATCAAGAAACGCTCGACGATTGACACATGCCCCACTACTTTTTACTTATTTTCAATTTTTCCCGCCCATAACAATGTCCAAACAGGAGCATGACTAAGGCTATATAACTGTCGGTACTTTGCTCACTTTGGGGACAAATCGGAGATTTTAAATCTCCTATAGGTATTTTATGTTGAGCAAATAACTGTCGGTACTTTGCTCACTTTGGGGACAAATCGGAGATTTTAAATCTCCTATAGGTATTTTATGTTGAGCAAAGCACTGTCGGTACTTTGCTCACTTTGGGGACAAATCGGAGATTTTAAATCTCCTATAGGTATTTTATATTGAGCAAATAACTGTCAGTACTTTGCTCACTTTGGGGACAAATCGGAGATTTTAAATCTCCTATAGGTATTTTATGTTGAGCAAAGCATTGTCGGTACTTTGCTCACTTTGGGGACTAATCGGAGATTAAAAAAAAAAAAAAAAAAAAAAAAAAAAAAAAAAAAAAAAAAAAAAAAACTCCTACATCTATTTTATATTGGAATTTTTGCTGGGCCACATAACTCATTCGAACTCATAAAGTGCGAACGATGACTTTTTGTCAACGTCCCCACTTGGGGGGCTAGTTGTACGGGATAATACCGACAACTCACCTATTTGGCCGATAATTGACATTAATTAGCCAGTAATTAAGCGAACCAACTTAGCATCCATAATGGCCGGTTTCTCGGCCACGTGGAAAGCAGCTTGAAACCACGCAGGCACCTGCCACCTATAAGGTCGGTGCGCCACCTGTAAAGTCGGTGCGCCACCTAGAAGGGCTGGTGGCACCTGCTTGGTTACTCCCCTATATATACCCAACCACATTTTCACAATAAGGTACAATCTCTCAATCTCTCAATCTCTCTCTCTACACCTCTTTCTCTCTCTTCAAACCTTCTTCCTCAGATTACTGACTTTAGCATCGGAGCGGTTATTCCCGGATAACCCCCGGGCTAGGTTATCTGTGTTGACTGTGCAGGTATCAAATTGGACGGTAAACCTTTACCAACCCCCAAGACATCTCGGTATCGAAATTCACCCGGAACACCTGGGAAGCTTGTCGGTCAACTTTACAATTAGTAAACAATGACTTAAGAAAGGAAAAATACGAGACAAAGCAATCACATGAAATTTGTGCATGTAGTACTTTTAATTAATCCTTAACTAAAAGGGGGCCTATTTGATGAAGAGCTTTTAGCATATTTGACACTATTAGAGGTTTGTAATATTTAGGTGTTTGGTTGGGAGAAAATTCAAATAAATGATTGGACTCAAAATGCTAATTTTGAAAATGCTGGGTAGTTTGACATTTAGACATAAATTTCATTAACTATTTAGGCTTTTAGTATTTTTTTTCTTCTACCATCTGCCATAAAGTACATAAACTTCATTCTAGTCCATCTTTGAAGCCAAAAATGGATTTAGGAACAGTATTATCTGCTTAGAGCTCTGCTATGTTCCGAGCTCAAAGAGATATGATCCCTCTTTGGCTGTGAATCCCGACTTGACCTTCAATGCATGGTCTCCACTGACAGGGCTGTGCTCTGCGATGCTGAGAACAAGTAGGATCTCTCCCATCAAGTAAAACTCTGGATTTAAGAGCTTAAGGAGGTAGTTTATGAAGCTGATGATCTGCTCGATGAGTTTGTCACCTTTGCTCAAAAAAGCAGCTAGTCAAGGGTGGGAAAGCCGCCAAAAAAATGCGTATCTTTTTTTCTCGTTACAATCCTCTTGGGATTGCTCGCAATATGTCTCAAGGGGTTAAAAAGTCTGAAAGAAATTGGATACTATTATAAATAATCATGCTCAGTTTGGCTTCAATGTCGATTGTCAGTCTATCAGGAGGATGACATGATGATGTTTCTAGATCATCTGTTGAATGATTCCATTGTTTAACAGGATGTTTCTTTCCTTACTATATAGTAGGAATCGGAGGATTGGGGAAAACAGCTCTTGCCCAACTGGTGTATAACGGTCCAAGGGTCACAAGTGCATTCCCATCGGGGTTGTGGACTTGTGTCACTGATCATGATCAAGTACAGTTGGATGTAGAAGGGATTCTTCATAAGATTTTGACTTCAGCTGGTGAAAAGCATGAAGGATCCAGCACGGAATGGTTGCAAAGAAAACTTCGAGAAAAAATAACCAGCGGCAATTACTTGCTTGTTTCGGATGATGTATGGACTGCGTCTCAATCAGTGGCGTATCCAGGTAGAGTTCTTCTTAGGAAGTCAAAGGGGAAGTTGGATTCTGGTAACTACAGGCTCATACAAGACGGCAAGAATAGTAGGAGTTGGTCCAACACATGAACTGCATGGCTTGTCTCGTGTGGACCGTGGAGAGTCTGATGGTGAGGGCTGGGTAGGCGAGTGGACTTGAGGAGAATTGGTCAAATTTAAAGCCTGCCTATATTTGTCGAGTGCATTGGTCAAATTTAAAGTGTTTGTAATTCAGAGCTGACTTATTGGCATTGATATTAGTATAGGGTGAAATAGTACATTAGAGATATCTTTGATGTGTCGTCTGTAAAACGCATAAGCAAAATACTTATATCAACCAAGTGAAATAGTACATTTTGATGTGTTGTCTGTAATTTTTTTTGTTTGTTTTTTTCTTTGGAAATTCTACATGGTGACCCTCAATTTTTAGTTTTTTACTACCTATATTTGGTAACCCTCCTTTAAATTTATTTTACAAAATGACCCTAATTAAAATTCAATTCTATCTTATAACCAAAATGAGTAATTTTACTTAAATTCCTAGTTAAAAAACAAACTAAAAATCCTAAATAAGCATCTCTTCTCTATCCTCTTGCTTCTCCAATTCAGACCCTAAACCCGAAGTAATAAAATATCAACTTAAATAAATTCCTAAAAAAAAGGAAAATTGTTCCGCGTATCCCTTAGATTTTTAAAAAAATCCACATATTATTGACTTATCAAACTAAAATTATGCCCACGCATTAACTTACTTTTAGTACTTTTATATAGGAGGTAAAACTGGCTAAAAGTATAAATTACATCAAAATTTGAATTTCGATCATTAAAATTTCTAAACTTTTTGGTTTTAGAATTTGATTTACTCTCTCCGTGTTTATTTTAAGTGTTACACTTACTTTTTTGGCAAAAAACTACTCCCTCCGTCCCTAAATTACATTACTCTTTGGAAATTTACATGGGAATTAAGGAGGGAAGAATAAGACAAATAACAATAATTAGATAATGCAATGGGAAGTACAAAGATAGATTAGTTATTACTCATGACAAGTCATCAATCCTTTGCAAAAAAAAAGGACCAATCACATGCTCCTAATTAAAAAATTTTAACCGAGCATATCTCACTCCTCTCATGGTCCCCACCCAAACCCACTATTACTTTTTTATTATATCTTTCCTCTCACATTTATTACTTTTCAATAAACTATTAACCCTACTATCTTTGTTTTACAATTTTTTAATACTCCAATTACCCCACTTACCTCTTATTTTATTTAAGTCAATTAAATTGCCTAAAACTATGTGCCGGTCAAACTGTAACACTTAAAAAAACACGGAGGGAGTATTAAAGTTGCTTGATAATTACTTGGTTTGGCATTATAATATCGTTACAATTAGGGTCTCAAATTAACAAAATCAACATTTGTTATGAGTTTAAGGGTATTTGATGCAAGTTTTTACAAACTTTTAAATTGGGATGTCAATGGGACGGGGCGGGGCGGATGTTGGCCTTTCCATCCCCATCCCCACGGCAGGTCTAATATTCCTCCCCATCCCCCGCCCCACCCCCCACTTGGATATCCATCCCCACCTAATCCCCACCAAATGCCCGCCTAATCCCCACCCAAGACCCACGTAATCTCCGTCTCTCAAATACACAATCCTACAGAATTAATACGGATTATAATATTAAAAAAAAACATTTTTAATATTACACACATTTTTGTTTATAATATAAATGTAGTACAAAGTTTATAATTAATATTTTATTTCACATAATTATTTTATAAAATAGTATAAAATTATATAGATGTGGGTATGAGGTGGGGATGGGGCGGGTATGAAGTGGGGCTGGTGGGGTGGGGCGGGTATAACTTAAAATCCACCCCCGCCCCATCACCCATGGCGGGTATGATTTTTATCCCCATCCCGCCCCACCACCCGCCAAACCGAGACCCATCCCCGCAACACGGGTCTCCCTAACATCCCTACTCTTAAAGGTATACAGAAATTTTAAAAATTTTCAAGGGTGTATGGTTCATCCTTTAAAACCTCAAAGGGAAATGACTAAAGTGTAATGACTTAAGTGTTACAAATGTAGGCCGTCAAAGTTAAGATGATTTACAAAAGTATGGTTACTTTAAAACTTATTTTCACTTTTGCGTCGGAATGAAACTTAATTACGGAACTACTGTCCACGTAGGCTCAGATAAGTATATTTTTATTTTAGCGGTTTTACCCTTTATAAATTGTTATTCCATATCTTTACTTGGAGTACAAAAGACAAACCGCTACCTCAAGTAGCGGTTTTAGACTATAACCGCTACTTTAAGTAGCGGTTTGTCTCTAAAAAAAAAAAATCCAAATGTTTTACCGAGCCTACGTGGACTGTATTTTCGTAAATAAATTTCATTCCAACACAAAATCGGAAATAAGTTTTTTAAAAGCCATAATTTTGTAAATCGCCCTCAAAGTTAAAGGTGGAAGAGACATTGACTTATTTCATTTAGTTGCTCCCTCATTCTCTCCCTCACTCTGGTTCACCAACACCCCCAAAATCATCAACATTTCCGCCGGCGGCGTCTTATTGTTGCCGGAAAATGGTGAAATATGACTTCCGATTCCTCAATTTCTTCAAATTCCGACTCAAATATGACCTCCGATTCTTCAAATTCGTCAAATTCCGACCTCGAATACTATGAATTTCACAATTTCTTGTCAAATTCAAAGGCTAGCTGACAATTTCTGGAGACAATCCTGCATTATGTCTCTTTCTCCTTGCTTCCTTGATCCTTGGGTAATTTCTCTCTCCTCTTACCTTACCTGCATTTAGTACGAGTAATTATTTTTCCAAATTTGGAAATCTGATTGCAAATTGTAGGAATTAAAAGACCAATTAGAAAATTGAATATGATAAACACCCTACAACCGCTACTGGTGTACGCTGTCAGCGATTTTACCCAATTTTACCATTTCATAAACAAGCTAGGCTTATTAAGATCATGGATCAAAAACTATAAAAAGTGAATAGACAATCAAGAGAAAATCAAAGTTTATCTTGTTGATAAATGATTGTTGTTTATCAAATGGTAAAATCGTAACTAAATACATTATTTTTTGTACTTGAGATAGGGGTTTTGCCCCAAAATCGCTACGAGTACTTTGCTATTTCCCGACATTTCATAGTAAACTTGAGCTCCTTCAACAATCAAAGTTATGTTCATAGTAAAACCATTTTTAACCTTAAATAATGAATTATGTTCATCAAGGAAATAAACTTGAGCTCCTTCAACAATCAAAATAATGAATGTACAATTAAAGTATTATACATAACACAGCAGTTGGTCTACCACTTGCGTTTATAACTTGAGTTCCTTCATTAATGAATTATATATTTGATTTACCACTTGCGTTTATATTGGGGTGTGCACATGAGTCATGATTCTAATTAGGAGTCTTAAACTAATCACAAGGAGTCAAACTATACAGTAGTCCGTACATTTTTATACTTCATTATTCCTATAATTTGAATCAATCAATGATTATTTTCAACACCTTCTGCTTTTTATACTTAATTATTCCTATTATTTGAATCAATCTATGACAATTTTCAACACCGTCTACCTTTTTTTATTTAATTACTGGTGAGATCTGAGTATACAATATTTGAATTACATTATAGGCTCCATCACATTTGTCTGCTTAAACCCATTTCAACTGTTATCTTCCATACCAAACAAGTACTCTTTCATTGTCTGAGCTCTATTCTGAAACCAAAAAAATGGATCTTGGAACCGTGTTGTCCGTTGCTCAAACTCTGCTAGCTGCTCTTCAATGTTCGGAGCTCAAAGAGTTGACCTCCTTGTTTGGCGTTGGGTTTAAATCCCAACTTGAAGAACTCCAAGAGACTGTCTCCACTGTCAAGGCTGTGCTCCAAGATGCTGAGAACAAGCAGGACCAGCTTTCTTATGAAGCAAAACTTTGGATTCAGAAGCTCAAGGATGCTGTTTATGATGCTGACGATTTGTTCGATGAGTTCGTCACTCTTGTTAAGCAAAAGCAGCTCATCAAGGGTCAGAAATTCTCCAAAAATGTGAGTCTCTTCTTTTCTCGTTACAATCCTATTAAGATAGCTCACTCTATGTCCCAAGAGGTTAAGAAAATTCGGAAGAAGTTAGATGCAATTGCCAAAAATCACTCTCAGTTTGGCTTTAGTATTGATCCTCAGCCTATCAGGAGGATGAAAGAGCAGACATGTTCTTACATCTATGAGGGTAGTATCATTGGGAGAGAGGATGACGTGGAGAAACTTGTAGGTCATCTGTTGAATTGTTCTGCTGTTCAACAAGATGTTTCTTTTCTCTCTATAGTGGGTATTGGAGGATTGGGGAAAACTGCTCTCGCCCAACTGGTGTATAATGATCTGAGGGTCACAAGTGCATTCCCATTGAGGTTGTGGACTTGTGTTTCTGATCACGATCAAGTACAGTTGGATGTAGAAGGGATTCTTCATAAGATTTTGAATTCAGTTGGTGAAAAGCATGAAGGATCCAGCAAGGAATGGTTGCAAAGAAAACTTCGAGAAAAATTAACAAGCTGCAAATTCTTGCTCGTCTTAGATGATGTATGGACTGAGAATCGCAATCACTGGCTTAAGCTTGTAGAGTTCTTATTGGGAGGTCAGAGGGGAAGTTGGGTAGTGGTAACAACACGGTCGCACAAGACGGCCCAAATTGTAGGAGGTGGTCTTACACATGAACTCCAAGGGTTGTCAAAGGAAAATTCATGGTCCTTGTTTAAGAAAATAGCATTTGGGTCAGAACAATTAAGCCCCCACGACGATTTGTTGAAGATTGGTGGACAGATTGTTGAAGGATGTGCCAGTGTCCCTCTTGCAATAAGAGTGGCAGGTAGTCTTCTGTATGGTCAAGACAAGAGTAGATGGATATCATTTCAGAAGATTGGGTTATTCAACTTTAGCGAATGCCAAAAAGACATCATGCCTGTACTCATGTTTAGTTATCATCAACTTGAATTGCCACTCAAAAGTTGTTTCACTTACTGTGCATTGTTCCCGAAAGACACTGTCATAGAGAAGGAGTTGTTGATAAGCCTTTGGTTGGCACAGGGTTACGTCGTTCCATTAGATGATGGTCAAAGCTTGGAAGATGCTGCTGAGGAATATTTTACAATTCTAATGCGGAGATGCTTTTTTCAAGATGTAGAGCATGATGAATATGATGATATCATTTCATGTAAGATACACGACCTAATGCATGATATTGCTCAAAATGTAGCAGGGAAGGAAATTTGCTATAAAAATTCTGTAACAAACAACATGGATAAAGAAGTCCGGCATATTTCCCATGAACGAAGTAAATCCTTGCAATGTTCTTTTTCTAAGACCGACATTCGTTCCTTTCTGGATGTTGGTGCACGGTATGATCGTGGTTTGATTGACCGATCTTCCTTGAAGGCATTAGTAGTAAATTGGATGTGTCTGAGGGTGTTAGATTTGAGTAAGTCAGGTATAAAAAGTTTGCCACGCTCAATAGGTGAATTGTTGCATTTAAGATATTTGGATCTCTCAGACAATCGTGAGCTGGATGTGCTTCCACAATCAATAACCAAGTTATATAATTTACAGACATTGAAATTATGTGAGTGCGGACAATTGAAAGAGTTGCCAAAAGATTTGATGAAGTTGGTTAACTTGAGGATATTAGAGATAAATGAGTGTGATAGCCTGACTAATATGCCAAAGGGCTTGAGTAAAATGACTTGCCTTCGTGTGCTGAGTATGTTTGCATTGGATGGATCAAAGACAAGTCAGAAGCAATGGTTTGATCAGCTGGGGGAGCTAAAAAGACTTAACTTCCTGAAAGGTGAGCTTTCTGTCAAAATAAGATTATTTGAAATAGTCAGCAGAGATGTTAAGGAAGATATAGATAGGAAAGGATCATATTTGAGGGATAAGGAACATCTCAAACTTATTAGAATACACTTTGATGGTATGGGGATTGATGAAGAAGCAAGTAGATTAATGGAAGAGCTGCAACCACATCCAAATCTCAAGGGATTAGTGTTGAGTAGTTGTGTTGGCATGAGAATGCCGAGTTGGGCTAGAAAAAATAAGTTGGTGGCCTCTCTCCCTAATCTGCGTCGTTTGGAATTTTACGATTGCGGGATGGAGAACTTGACATGCCTTGGAAATCTGCGTCATTTGGAATTTCTTGAAATTTTCAGCTGTTCGAATTTGAAGTTCATTTTAGAAAAGAGTGCATTAGCAGGTGGTAGTGGTCCAAATGGATTATTTCCCTGCCTGACAGAGCTGGTTATGGAGGACCTTCTGGTGTTGCAAGGATGGACAGAGATTAACAGCAGCTTCAGGATGGCTCCAATACCATTTCCTCAATTGCAGTGTTTGAGGATATCTTATTGCCCAAACTTTAGATCGATTCTGCTATCTCCCAACTTGGTAGAAATACATATCGATACCTTCAATAAAAGACTCCAAATAATTGTGCATATTACAAAATTGGGGGATGGAAAGGCGGATGCAAGTGGCAGTAGTACTGGTTCTAGTACTCCCTTATCTTCATCCTCTTCTTCAAATGACATTTCCAAATTCAGGAAAGTTAGGCTAGATGATGTTCTGTGGCTTAATTCGTTTCCCAGAGAAGTAATTCAGTGCTTTGATAACCTGTTTATAGACTGTGCTGAGTTGGAGAGTTTGAAAGAAGCTGAGAATGTGTTCAGTAACTGCTCCTCTTCCCTGCGATCCTTGGAATTCCATCGTTGCTGCAAATTGAGGAGTGTTATTTATGGAGGATTGGAACATCTCACTGCCTTGGAGACTTTATCAATCTCTAGATGCCCTTATGTAGATTTATGGGGAGAAGAAGAGGGAATGAATACTATTGGCACGCCATGGCCATCCTTTCCTCACTCCCTCTGTAAATTGACATTGCAAAATCTCCCAAAGCTTGTGGTTCTTCCAAATTGGATACAATCTTTGGCATCCCTCCATACCCTCCAAATTTTTGATTGCCCGGGATTGGAATCTATGCCGGATTGGATGCCTAAACTGACTTCCCTCAGGAAACTTGGACTCTATCAGTGTTCAGAACGCCTCAAGGAAAGATGCCAACAACCCACTGGGGAAGACTGGCCTCACATTCAACACATCTCTTCCATTGAAATATTGAATTGCGTTAATGCTGTGAATAGGTAACTTATTGTCCTTCAAAACCTACAAACACCTCTCCCATTAGATTGGATTGATTACTTGAATTTAATTTCATGTATACTTTTTCTTTTCTTTATTTTTTTTTTTTTTTTGAAAGAATGAATTTCATGTATACTAACTAATAGTATAATAGTACAAATTTCAGACTTGAAGTGATCATGGTCTTTGTCAATGTAATCATTTACACATTGCGATTTGTAAATAGTTGATAGAGTTGGATGTATTTTTATTATGCCTAACTTTTGGTTAAGTATCTTATTTTAATTTAAATAGGTAACAGCAGAAAAGTATAATAGGCAGACTTAGAAGTTACGTTGGTGTATTAAGTTATTAGTTTAGCCAAAAAAATTGAGTTGAATAAACTGATCAGCTGAATGGAAAAATATCAACATTGTTCCAGTGAGTTGCAAAGGGCGTTAAAAAATGATACAATATGTTGTTTTGAAGGTAATGTTAGGCGATTGAAGGTAATGTTCCTAGGCAGTAGAGTGTGGTGCTTGAGAGGGGAGCTGCTCGAGAAAGAGATCAGATGGTGCAAACTGGGAAAGAAAAGGGATGGAGTTGCAGAGGTGCCATGATTTTTATGACCGATGTGGCGAACTCGAATCTCTCACAATTTGAAAATTTTGGAATCAGCGACAAAATATAAGCTCCATTGCAAAATACACTTTTTTTTTCTTTTATAAATGTATAGGAAGTATATATTTACCCGAATTGACCCGACCCTCTCTTACCTGACCCAAACCTAACCCGTTTACCCGAATTGACAGCTCTAGATATAAGTTGAACTAGTAGGCTACTGCTATGTTCTTAAGGATGCTCTCTGGCCTTCGTCTGTTTGTTGTTATTTACCTTTTTGTTTGCACTTTTTGGTTCAATGGCCTAGCCAAATTTTAATATATTTCCCTTTTCCGCGTTAAAGAAGAAGTAAGTGTTGGTTTTTATTTTTGGAAAGCAAGATTTAAGAGTCTTATTGAGAAGGCCCAGAAGTCTTCACGAGTCAATCTATATTCTATAATGCATCTTTTTTAAAACAAAAAAAAAATACTGGTTCTAATATTGTTCAAGTATTGTATAGCTAAATCTTATGTCTATCTTGGACACATGGATGTAGGTTGTATAAACTTCTTCTGACTTAAGATTAAGGTTAAAATAATCGTGATTCGAGCATAATTTAATAAGGAAAGAGCATTTCTATCCACCAAAAATCCAAAATACATCTAAAAGCAAAAAATGGTAGCGGCACGTAGGGGAGTTGCACATGATTAAGTAGTAGGGGAGTTGCACCTGATTAAGTAGTGCTGCTTCTTGGGCGGGCGTGTCATGGGGAGGCTATTGCCAGGCTGTGGATACCAAGGTTTAACCACAAATCCACAATCCAGGTGTGGAGTATGTTGTAGCAAGTTACTTTTGGTGCTTTATAATCGTCACTATGTCACAAGTCACAACTCACAAGCTGAGAAATCAAAAGTGGCCATCACTAGTCATTACAAGTTGAGCAGACCAATATTGCTCCACATCTCTCTAACCTTAGCAGAGAGCTTCATCTTTCCCAAAGTTCATTCGATCAAACAAGATAAAAGAAAATTATTGCATACTAGATGTGTGCAAGATGGTCTCACCAAAGAAATGCTTACAAAGAAACACACTAAAAAAAAAATATGTAAAAAAAAAAAGGCAATCATTGATTATTGTATCAAAATTTAAAGGGTATCAAATATCCAAGAAGATCAAACTTGAAGTGTATCACTATCAGTATGTATGGTATTAAAAAATGCAACAGAAAACTATCACTCTTGAGTTCAACAACGGAGTTAAATGTGCACTCCCAATTCGCTTACTTTTTCTCTCATACAAAAAGAGAAGGAAAAAAAAAAATAGCTAATAATTTTGTTATAAGCTGGGAACCACAGAATTATAATGCTCACCCAGACCAAACGCATGCTTGTGGTAAGATAGCTTGATACAAGAGCTCAATGAAGTAGAAGAACCATCAGTCTTGTACTCCTTGCCCATTTCAACATCAGGGAAGGACCCTGAATATATAATTATATGTTTCTTCAAGCAATGTGTCAAGGCACCAAGCTCCAGTTGCCCACCCCAAGCTGCTGTTGTTTCCACCTCACGACAGTAGTTTTCAAATCTCTGCACCATAGAATCATCTGACTCTCCTTCAACCTCATTCTCTGATATGAAAAAGGGGAGAAATTCAGAGACATGATCACGCATATAAGAAGCGACCATTTCTCGAAGCTGCTGGAAATTGTAAGGTGAAGAACCTCCTGACAAGTGAGCTAGCTGATCCTCCACAGCACGATAAAGGCAGTGGCCATCAGGTTTAATATCATTGATGGTCAACCCAAGTGGGTCTAGCTTCTTCTCCAATAACCCATCTTCAATCACTCTATCACTAGTGATGTTGCTTTGTTCCTCTTTTATTCTTTGTTCCCTTGCAGCTTCTTGCTGAGCTCTTTTCTCACGTCTCTTAACACTTTTACTAGGCTTGTGATTATCAGCATTACTGGCCACAGATACTCCAGCAATTGCTTTGACAAGTGTGTCAAGGTTTCCTTTGTCATTTCCATTGCCAACTGTGCTACTATTATAGCCCAGCAAAGAAAGTTCTTGTGCATGTTTATCTCTGAGATTTGCAGATAGTTTGGCTACCTCTTCCTCAACTTGCTTTTTCTTTGCTTTCTGTTCAGCTTTGCTACCTTTAGCTGCAGCCTTTTTCATCTCAACCTCTTTGTTCTGTAGCTGGGAAATTTCTTTCCTGTAATTTATAGAGGGTATTTGAAAAAATGTCAGTGAGATAACATTCTCTGATCCACAGGTTTGTATGCCCCAAAAGAAGGTAAACTAAATCTATTCACAATGATAAAAAATAATTAAGGTTCAAAAAAGTATGCCTGCTTTCTATTATTAAGAACAATACCCTTTCCTATATTTCTTACACATGCCCCCACTACCCACACTCTTCATACTCAGTGTATATATATAGTAATTATAATCATCATAAAAAAGGATGGAGCTAGTATTATTATAAGTATCAAATACAATTAAGGAAATGCTCAATTTGTTCCTTAAGGAAAATTTCCACTTTGTTAAACTATATTTTGTATATTTTCACTATGGTAACCTAAGATACTATAAATCAGTGACACTAACCCTCTACAAAAATTTATAAACTTAAAAATGTTATTAAGGTTTTCTTTTAGAAAGGCAAAATTGGCCTCAACGACACCAACTATAGCATGGGTGCATAAAGAAGCACAACTTCAAACAGGTCACTTTGGACCACAAACTATGCACCACACTACCCTGGTGGTTGTAGGGAGTCACATATAGTGTTGTCTATGTCACAACTTGCATCCCCTTCAAGTTGTACAGCTCTTTACACCCAAGTCATAGTTGGTGTCTTTGAGGCCATACTTTTCTTTCAAAAATAATAATTTTGATAAGCCAATGAATGAAAAGGTTAACACTTATATAACCTGTTATTCCCTATTCTCCTTTCATGATCCAACTTACAAGATTCCAAATAAGATCTTGCATAACAAGTCACTATTTAACAGATATTTTAATAGTATTTGCATCAGGCCAACAGATTTATCATATTTACAATCTGAGGTGACTGAAGTGAAACTAATTCTACAATCTGCAGTACTCAGTGGTTAACGAAGTGAAACTGTTTTGAATGATACAAAAACAGGTCACTAAAGTGAAAATTTTGGCATAACTCAAAGTGCCAAAATGGAAAATTACCAAAATTCAAACATTTTTATGATAGAATTAAAAGATAATGAACAGCTGTTTCAAAAACAGACTAGAAAAGGCTATTTGAAAATAGCCACCAAAGACTTTATAACATTCATCAGTGACCCTACTGATTCAAAGAGCTCAGTGATTTATAAACCCTAATTAGAGTGCTATGAAATATTCGATTCCTTTTTAATTTATAAAGATTTTTTTAAAATTAAATTTAATTACATAAATAGGAAAAACACTACGATATACAAAATGACATATTCACATACTTGCATTATCTTGGATAGATCACATATAGAGTAAGTAGAACTAATATGTGATATTTATTCATTGTAGACGAATATTTTTTCAAAAGCCATCACTTCTATTTTTAATGATGACAAAATACGAAGCTACTATCCCTTCTTCAAATTGAGGAATGCCAATAACTACCATGTCAAATAAATCAAAGAGAATAGACGGGCACATACTCCCAACAAACCAAATTTGATTATCTGAAAGGGGCAGCAAAATGTAGAAAAGACTAAAAAAAATAATACTCTAGAATTGCCGAGGGAACATGGTTCTACTTTCCATAATAGAACTAGAGAATAACATAGGATATCCAACAACAAATAGCTTTTCCAATGGGCCAATGACTTTGGAAGAGAGAAAATTTACACTTAAACTTGCTCAATTCTAATAGACCAGGAATCGCTATTACAAAATATTGCTCAAAGCAATTCCTGTGGTAGTCAGAATATTGCTCAAAGCAATTCCTGTGGTAGTCAGAATATTGCTCAAAGCAATCGCTATGGTAGTCATATTGATAACAAAACCTGAGCATAAGACTCCAGCCACATATTCTCTAAATAAATTATTCTACACTATGCTCACCATAAGTCCACAAAACACAAATTGTAAGATTTACAGAGTATAGTATCTTAGGCCCAGTCACCCACATTTGTAAACCAAACTATCAGCATAATGATCAATCCCAAAAAATAAAAAAGTACTAATTCACCCAATATTTACAATCTAGGAAAGCATTACTGGACAGATCTATATCTTGCAAATGTAATAAAAAAAAGTAGGCATTTAAAGAATAGGCTTTGTACATCAGATAGCTTTCAAAAGCATAACTCAAGAAAACATAAATGCTCCAGACACTTCAGTTACAGTGCTCTCAAACATGACTACCTTGATTCAAAGAAAGATTGAAAAGTTTTTAAAGCTTCACTCATCAGGCAAGGTTTGGATTGGTGTAGCTCCTTCCAAAGGTAAATTCCACATTGGTCTGTATTAATTAAATAATCCTCACACCCAAGGGACTCTACTATCCAATCATTCAGGATAGTGGGGATTGAAATATGGTCCACCAATCCACGGTATGAGGTAAAATAATGGACTAGTTTACTAAAACAATTTAGTGAATACTTTTCTGTACCAATTATCATAACAGAATATAAAAGGTTTTAATACTTCCATAATGTAGAAAAAACCCCTTATGATATAAGGATTATGATAAGATCATAAGGACAAGGCAACTGAAGAGTTACACAGGACATAATCCCAGCGAAATGATCTACTGCGTAAAATGGAGGCTTGTCACTAAAAGAGCATCCAAAGAAAATAATAAAAAAGCATACAATAAGCTTTTTGCCTCAATCATACACGAAGTATGTAACCCCAGTGAAATGATCTACTGCATAAATGGTGGTTTGTCACTAAAACAGCATCTATTTAAATAACTAAATATATAGCACATAAGAAAGTAACATACTATCTATTGCTTAAATTGTTAATGGGATAAAGAAAATTTACCTGTGCCTTGAAAGCATTTCATCACGGGTTTCTTGTTTCTCCACAGGTACATTATCAAGGTTTTCTTGAGCTTCAGCCACCTCTATCTCATGGCTAACCTCCATCTTTTGACCTGTGCAACAGAATGATTATTTTACCCAAGGTCTATGTCCCAAAACTTAAGACATAGAAAGACTGGAAGACAAGTATGAATAACTGATAAAAACTTAGATGAGTAATGATTGAAGTAAATCACTACTAAATCAGTTATCTCATTCAAAAATGGAGCTAAAGAGGTATAGTTCATGCATACAACTTGGTTAATCTATGAATGTTCCTTTTATAATCAATCATCATACCTATAGTACATTGTGATATTCATGTAAAAAATTTGCTTCAGCTTCTAATTAAAAAATAAAACCAATAGAAGTAGATGGTTATATAAACAGGTATAGGGCCGAGCCGAGTTGAACCAAGCTCGGCGAGTAAGCTAGCACTTAAACTTAATCGAACTTGTATTCCCAAGCATTAATTCGTGCTAAAAAAAAGACCAACCTATCATTCTTTAATCAAAACTACAATTTTACGAGTACTAGTTCAACAAAAATAGATTTATACAATCAAGAAAAAATTAATTGAGATTAATCTGCTCTTAATCTGAACCAGGTAACATCCTCTTCTTAATCACCTTAAGAACCCTTTTGAATTAAATAATAACTTAACTATTAACATCACTAATACTCCAAAAGAAGTGAATGTGCTTCAAAAACATATAGAAAAAAAAAAAGATTAAAACTTTCTTATAACAATAATCTAACCATGTACCCATAAGAATACTATTAGTAAAAATTAAAAACTAATCATAAATTTGCAAGATAATTCTAAATTCCATAAACTAATAATGACACAAAAAAATAGAAAACATATCATATAATCTTTAATCATCAAATTTGAATAGTGTTACACAACATATCATATCCCTGAGCCTGCAACAATTAGCAATCAAATTTGACTATATCATCAAATTAGGCTTAAAAATCATGTTAAATTCTTCTTGCTTAAGAATATGAAGAGCAAAGTCTAGCAACAACTCGCTAATCATAATGTTTCATAATTACAGTAATTGTAAGTAAAAGCTCAATAATCCACCTAAGAAGAACCCTAAATTGATAATTAAATTAACGATATACACTAGATAGTATAATTGATATTCAATGTTTATAAATTAGAAAAAAAAATATAAAAAAAAAAAATATTTTACCTTGGAAGTAATTTCAGTGGAGGAGAGAAAGCTCAGAGGCGGCTTCAATGGAGAATTCAGAGTACGCTTCCTTCTATGGAGGAGAAAGAGAGGGAGGGTTGCAACGACGCAGCGGAAACGTGATAAAGCTCCAAAGGGTGAAAAAAAAATTATTCTAGGTTCGCATTTTAGGTTCCGGGTAATCGGTATTGGAACCGGGAGGAAGTCCTAATATATCACGGTTAGACACAAGCAAACGTGTGCGTTCATAAAAATGTCAATGTGCCACATGTATCTCATTCTTACACCAGCATAATGCCATATTATCGTTCAATATGCCATGTGTACCTCTTGCATATTTTTGTTTCGTGTCATGGTTAACCAAAAATGCATACAATAAGGTTTGAACACAAGACTTTATTGAATGAAAACCAACTTATTACCATCCAAGCTATAAGCTTATGTTGTTCTCTCTATGCACATAAATATATAAATACATATTAGATATAAAAACAAAAATCATTCAAAACTTCTTATTATTGTTATTGTAATACGAGTATTATAATTTCTGACAATAAAAATTCTTGCAAGCTCTTTGATTATAAATATGATAATAATACTCAGAGTAACGCCCGAGCCGAACACTGGTTAAGATATTTTAAGGGGGCGTTCGGTGTAGTAATTTTAGATGTAGGAAACGGATTCAATCAATCATTTCCAATTTTAGTTGTTTGGTATGTGTTAAAAGTAACAAATACTCCCTCCGTTTTTAAATACTTGCTCCACTTTCTTTTTTCGGCCGTTTTTAAATATTTGCTTCATTTTCTTTTTTGAAAAACTTTTACAATATTTAATTCATTTCTCACACTTAGTGGACCCAACATAATACTCTCTCTCCTCCTATTCAATTATTCATCCACAACTTTTGATTCGGGTCGGGTATGGGTCGGGTCGGGTTGATTCTGGTTTTGGGTCAATTTCAGGTCACTGGTTTCGGGTCGATTTTGGGTCATGGGTCGGGTTATTCGGGTCGGGTCATCGGGTCTGGGTCAAGATTGCCAGGTCTACTATTCATCCACAACTTTTGCTTTTTACAATTTTTTATTCTCTCAACTACCCCACTGCCTCCATATTTTATTACTTTCTCCAAAATCTCTTAAAACTCCGCACATGGTATAATGGAACAAGTATTTAAAAACGGAGGGAGTAGTCTTTTATAATGGTAACAAAATCCCCTAATTTGTTACCCTTGAAAAACTAGTGGAAACAAAATACGTTTTCTTACTCAGTCACATTCTACTCAAATTGTTTCCATTCCACTAGAATACCAAACATATACTAAAGGTAACGTTTATCATTACCCTATCCCCTACTTTTTGAATCATTTTCGTTTTATTTACAATATTTATACCAAACACCCCCTAAGAGTACTACTAAGACACTGTTCACTTCATCTTACAAAAAAATAATATTAAATAAAAATAATTTTAGTTCAGTAAAAATAATTTTAGTTTAGTAAAATTAATTTCAGTTTAGTAAAAATAAGTTCAATTTAGTAAAATTTAGTTATCTTAAAGAAGAATTATAATAGAAAATCATTAAAACATAATTTCAGTTCAGCAAAAAATATTTCAGTTCAGTAAATTAATTTAAATTCAGTAAAAATAATTAAAATTCAGCAAACATAATTTTGTTTCAGTAAAAATCGTTTCAGTTCAACAAAATTAAGCTAAATTGAACGAGGCTTAAGAGGTACTCCCTCTGTTTTTTTATTCTATGCATCAGTTTGACCGGCACATTTGCCGAGACACTACTTTGACCATTAATATTTTAAATTGTGTATTAGTAAAAATTGTAACAAAATTATATTATGAAACTAGACATTATGACAAATCTAATGATAAATTATATAATAATATTTATTTATTTATTAGAGGTGAAAAAATTAAGTCAACATGGTATGTGAATAATGCAATTGTCAAAGTGATGCATATAAAAAAAAAACGGAGGGAGTAATAAAGTACTACAGAACATTACTATACATATGCTTCCCATAGTATAAACGACACTCTTCGGGTTTGTTCAGTTTACCTAATTTTTGCTTATTTGATCTGGTCTTATTTGATTTGATTGTCTAATATAAGTAGTAAGATAATCAAACTTTGACCTTAAGTGTACGATAATCTATAAAATAAATAAATATATCTTATTGATATGTAATTTTCATAATTTTTTTATTACGAAATTAAAGATTTTCTGTAACACCCTAGAAATTCCTTTCCTTTAAATACCCAGATTACTCTTTTAAAATACGATTTAAGAATATCTAAGACATTACCGCCACCGTGAAAACGGCTAAGGCAATTATCAAAGATACACAGCGGAAGACTTAGAATCAAAATCCGTTCAAAACAAGTCAACTTAAAGACAACCAAACGTAAGTAAAGTTTAAAACCAAAACAAACGAAGTCAAATAAAATCAAACTACAACTTGGAACCATTAAAGGCCCTTCTCAAAACCAATTAAAATACAAAAACCTTTGCGTTAGTCTCATAAGCATAACATAATATAATATTTGAAAGCAATAAACCACATCTCAACTAATAGAAACTAGCATGATTCGCTCTTCACTCATGCCCCGTCATGAATATGCTTCAACACCTGAAAAGATTATCTCCACTTGTCCCCACTACTCTCCATTAAAAATGGGTCATCATAGGGCCAAGATAAAGACATGGCCAAAACACACAAATACACACAATCGGCAAAGCTGAGTACATAAGCGTAATTAAACACACTAACATGCTTTCACCTATCAACACACGCTTACCTCAATGCACCTGTTTACAAACATTCACAACAATCAACAAGACACTTATACTAGACACTAAATAATTCATTTAGCGTTGATTACGCATCAAACGGGTTTCCAACTATACCTCCCCCAAATAAATTGAGGTTGACTGACACGGGAGCTAATCGTGCCAGCGACAAAACCACTCAAAGGTGGCGGAATTCCTGGGCATAATAATAAATAAAAAGGAATGTACAGCGTCCTGTACTGCATTAGAAGTTATGGTTAAATATAAAACCCCATAACTCCCCCCATTGTTCATACTCAAGGTATATACGTTCCAAGAGTTTTGGTGCATAATTTCTTTCACTTTACGTTATTTACATGTTATTGGACTTGGTGATGACTCTCAAAACATAATAAATCAATCAATAATACTAATTCAATCAATCAAACATGCCAATTTAATTCTTGAATATTTAGTGACCACATAATATTTAATGTTGAACCCTTTTTAATTCTACCTCAGTGTCAAAGACACCACGCATAAAGCGCCAAACACTACAAAAATAAGGCCTTTTAGCGACAACTGAAATCCGTCGCTAGTTCTAACAAATCCGTCGCTAGAATAAGCTAGCAACGGATTTAGCAACAGATTCACTCTGTTGCTAAAAACGTTGTCGCTAAATGGACTTAGCAACGGAAATCAAGTAATCCGTAGCTGCTATAGCGACGTATATTTTTCTGTTGCAGTATCCGTTGCAAAGACTTAGAAACGGAAATAACAAAATCTGTCGCTGGTTTTAGCAACGGAATTACTAAAGTCCGTCGCTGGTTTTAGCAACGGAATTACTAAAGTCCGTCGCTGGTTTTAGCAACGGAATTACTAAAGTCCGTCGCTGGTGTTAGCAACGGAATTATTAAATCCGTCGCTGGTGTTAGCAACGGAATTATTAAATCCGTCGCTAGTGTTAGCAACGGAATTATTAAATCCGTCGCTGGATTAGAGACGGAAATAAAATAATTCATTGCTAACAATATCAGATTTTTTTTTTTTTTTTTTTTTTTTTTGTAGTTACATGATACTGGAATAAAAGACAAATTAAGACCAAAGTCATAAACATGTACTTCATGTTCATATAACAAAAGGCTAAGTTTGTAGTGTAACTTACAAGGGAACTAGTAACAGTTAGTAGCAATATACAAAAGCCCTTAACTTACAAGGGAACTAGTAACAATTAGAGTTAATTAACACCTGAGTCCTAATGCCTTAATACTTAGTCCAAAAGCAGCATGTCAAATGTAAATAATTAGAGACTTCACATGCAATATACAAAAAGGAGTCATGTCATTTGCACTTGGTGATGATCATGCATCAAGGTGGATGTAGTTATAGGAGAGATTGAGATTTTGTTGGATTGGAGAAGCATTTTCACTTGTTGTTCAAGGGCCTTCAAAGTGTTTTGAGTTTCAGCAAGACTATTTTGGGTTTCCACGAGGCTCTCTTTTGTTGCATCAAGCTCTTTCTTTTGTTCCACATTCTCCGTAACGAGATCAATAAACTTGTTCTCCAACTCCATTGCATACTTTCTTCTTGATTTCTTTGCCCTATTTTCTTCAGCTCTTGGTCTTTCATAATATGAGTCAGCAGCAGCACCCAAACCAAATAATCTTCCTTTGTCATTCCACCCACCAGCAGCCTCAAGGAACAACTCATCTTCGGTTTTTTGATTCTCATTCTCACATTCAAGATTTGCAGCTTTTTTACTATTATAGTCATTCTGGGAAAAAAAAAACTTACAGGTACTTAACATGATTGCAAACAGGTCTTCAAAAAAACAAACATGATTGGAAACATGAGCAGATAGTGCATAAAAGAGGTGGTTAGGAAATAAAATATACAACACTAGTTTCTAACATAGTAAATATGAAGTGAAAACAAGATCATTTAGTGAGTGAAAATTTTGACAGCACTTCCCCTAATTATGGACCACCTAAATTACAATTTAGGTTATTACGTCTCTTTGTACATCCTGTGAACCATTTATATATTTTAAATTTTATTTTTGACCAGTTTCAATGTCCATCATTCTAAGCAATTCAAAGACCAATCATTAACCAACAAACAATATCCACCATATTTGGTTCTCGGATACACAACCCATCAAATAAAGCTTGGTTCTCAAATAAACAATACAACGAATAAAGCTTAGTTCTCATCAGTAGCTAAAACATATCAAATAAGAATACTCACCCACACCATTTCTGCCTTAGAATTAACAAATCGACCACCGCTATCTGCATGGCACTCGTAGTAAAGTTCGGCAGCTGTTGGTTTACGTCCCAATTTCTTTTCCTATTTAGAAAATACACTAACATTAGAATTGCATATACAACTACGGAGACATATAATCAGCTATAAATCAATGTATAAATCAACACTAGAGGTTAATTATGTGTGGTTTGGTCAAATAATTAATGGGGAAAGACATAAGTTTAACATCATATGAAAGAACTATGTTCTGTAGTTTATAATCAATCACCTAAGACACCTATGAAATCAACTATACTCATATTGCTCACTATCAACTATACTAAACACCATGAAATCATATCCATTAAAAAAAAAAAACATGAAATCATATATTATTACCAGCTAGCTAACTATGTTCTGTATTAAAATCACATTTTAATTATGCATTGAATTTCAGGTGTTTAGAGAAGTCATTACCAATTTCAGCCGGACTTCTTCAGTAGATATAGACCCTTGTCGATGGTGAATTTTTTGGTTTCCGTTGCCCGCTCGATTTTTTTAACATTGCTTTGACTTTTCTTGGAATTCCTCTTTAGATCTAATCTGAATCATCTGCTCCCTTATGGTAGGAGGGCACCAGTCAGCATTATACTTAGGATCTGTGCAAACCTTTGACACCATATCAGTAATACGCCTACTACATTTTGATTTCCACCCCTTCTTAACTTCCTTAGCTACCGATGGATCCCATGAGAACTCTTGCTGAGGTTAAATATAAAAGATCAACCAAAAAGGAAATTAAATTATGTGTATTAAATGACAATCAGAACTACTATTGCAACTACAAACTGATACACAAAGCAAACATAACCCAAAACATCAACCCTACAAAAGACAAACCTTAAAAGCATTCCACCATCTCCGTCGAACCTCTAGTGGAGTCATAACCCAATTGCAATGTGGTCCCTTAAAGTATGCCTTATATGATGTCTCAGAAACTTTATCAGTCACATCACAATGGCGAAACCTATTCAAGGTGGAATATTAAAATAATCACATTGATAAACATTAAAAAAAAAAAAATAATCAAGCTATACATAGAATTTTGTGGTTTAAAGTAAATGCAACTCACCATAAACCATTAGGATGCGGCACTGAATCAACTTTTTCAGGATTACCTGTCTCATCAGATACACTTGTGTTACAATTATTAGCCATTGAATCAACTTGGGTTGTATGGGGCTCCTGGTGAACTGTTGCTTGAGTCGTAGAATTGGGCACCTCAGCTTGATTAACTACAGTTGTTGCTACATTGGTAACAGGTGTTTGTGTGGCTGCTTCAACGTTAGGCATTTGAAATTGTGCACTTGGTGTTGTGTAGGGCTGGGTACTTGGAATTAGAGTGGGTGCAGTTTTAGAAGGTATCTCATGAGTCATCTCTTCACTCATTGTGTGAGGACTATTTAGCCCATTATTTCGATAGCCTGGAGGTCGAATGATCCCACCTCTCCCATTCAGGCCACCTTTATACGACATCTGCATCTTAGATATATAAATAAACATTCATAATAACTAACTACATACAGACAGTAAAAGTACTATGTATGACAATAACTAAAACTAGATATCGATCAACATAATATTAATTTTAAATAAATAAAAACATCAACAAGTACCACAAAACATTTAGTTTAAATTTTTGGTTTGATAGCTTAATTTTCAGCATCTTCATCATCGTCATCTTCGCCATCTGTATACTCTTCTTCTTAAAACTCATGTCAACTTTAATCCTATAGCTAGTTGAATTAAGTACTCTACCTCAAAACTAACTATTATATATGTATATTAAACTAAGTAATAATTAGACAATGAGCCCAACAAATAACTTATATACAAGTATAGAAAGCATATATACTTCAATTACCAACTCAAATTAAGAAGAACAAGAAAGCATACTTCAATCACCAACTCAAATTAAGAAGAACAGGGGGGACATCTGTTTAGAAATACCTACAAATTCCATGACATCCCCACTAAAATCAACATATTGACCAATAATCCACTACATAAATGTTATTATATTTAACTAAATGAAAAAGGGAAGGCATACTACGGGAAGTAAAAGTCAGGAAGCAGCTTAGTAGCTACAAAGTCCACTTAAACATAGAAACTCTATGATGAGTCGGTGAGTGTGTTGTTCTTATTAATATGCAACATCAAGATTTTTGGTAGCTATTACTCAATAAACAACTATCCTGCTGCCAATATTTACAAACAAAATGTAGTATCCCTAAACAATACCAAGAGCTCGAAATTCCGGAAAAAAAAAATTGAAAAAAATGGGGATAAGCTAATTAGATAAATATACTTCCTTAAGTAGATAGATATATTTCAACAGGTGCTTAAGAGTTGTCAAAATTCAACCAAAATGTAGATAAATATACTTCTTTAAGCGAAGTAGATGAAATTTAACCAAAACGTAATTAACTAGATAAATAGACTTGCTTAATTAGTAGATATATCTTCCTATCTATCTATAATCAGTAAAACCCAAGTTCTAAGAACTCATATAAAGCACAAGCCATGAAAAGTTTCAACTCTAAGAACTCAAATAAACCTTATCAATGACCAGAATTTTAACTTAAAATGCCAAATTCCCAACACAAAGATGTTAAACCGAAACACAATTTACAAATTAATTAAAACCCTAAAATCAATTAATAGATCTACCTTCAACAGGTCCTTAAGAGTTGTCGTTGAGCAAGGAAGTTTTCACAGCTGTCTTCACCCTTGTTACCTTCACCGCCGTTGTCACCTTCACCGTCGTGTGAATTGCTCAATTTTGGGGTTTATAGAGAAAAAAGAGGAGAGAGGAAAGAGGAGTGAGAAATTGTTAAGTTTTAGGGGTTTACAGTGAAAAGAGAGGGGTAGGCGAAATTTTTTAGGCGGGTTAGTAAAATGTTCAGCGCGAATACAAAAGGAAATAAAAGTTGCTGACTTTTTGAAGAAACTTCTCCATTACTTATTTTCCAAATTTAAAAAAAAAATTAAATTAAGCGACGGATTAAGTCATTCTGTCGCTGCTTAGAGACGGAATATTTTAATCCGTCGCTGAGGTTTTCGACGGAAACAATATTTCCGTCTCTAACTTTACGTAGCGACGGATTTTTTATTTTCCGTCTCTACATTAGAAACGGAACTAATATTGTCGCTAAATTTCCGTAGCTATAAAGCCTAATTTTTGTAGTGAAAAATCCTATCCCCCAGTGTTAAAAACACCTTAAGTGCACAAAGACACCAACATACAATTTATTCCTCGTGTACATAGATACTTATATAGCTCCTTCCTCATACTTAAAGCATCAATAAAAATTATATGAACCATAATAAAATTCCTTTTCAATATCCAAACTAAATTAAACAATTAGTTTAATTAAACATGCTCTCTATCATTCCATAAATAAATATGTGGTTCATAAATAATATTTCAAGCTATTATTTTCCATTCAATAATCCATTACAAATAAATCATGCTTCATAATCCAATCACCAATAACATCCAAATCATAATTTTCATTCCAAACCTAGCATGATATTATTTGTAATCAATCAAACACATTTAGCATGCTACTACATCAACATAAATATGCTAAGTACGCGAACGTACCTCAATTAAGCCCATTAAGTGGCCAAAAACACTACATCAATTCCCGAATCAAGTCTCCTACATAAAGGGACAATAATACTAAATTAATTACCCTTGTATACACAATTTCCAGCAACTTAACTCACTTTAAACCATTTAGAATAATCTGAAAAATTATTTTAAAACCCCTAATTAAACTCCTTTTTAATAGGTAATCACACCCTTTTATTAAAATCACAATTATACTACTTTAAATAAAATTCCAGCATTTTAAACTAATCAAAACCACTTCAAAACTTCATCAAAATACATCTTTATACTTAAATTATCCATAGAAAAATTAAATTATCTCTTACCCCTTAAACTCAAGGATAAAATTTAGAAAAAAAACTTCGTTAAAAACCAAAAATTGCCCGAAAATCATATTTAGAGGCTGAATTTGGCCACGAGAGGGTGGTGCTCATTACCAAAGGTAGTATTTCTTTCTTAAAACGTTGTTTCCACATGAAAAACACTACTTTTTTATCAAAATCGGATGAGTTTAGAACCTGGTCGGGATTAAAACGGGATTAATATTAACGAACGAAAATCTAAAATTAAAACACGAATTTACGTGTTCAAAATAATCTGGAATTAAGTTAAACTAATTAGTAGTTATAATCACCAAAATTTCAAAACATCATTACTATAAAAGCCCTAAATCAATTGTTCATGAAAACCCTAAAATCATGATTTTCAATAATTAAAAACCCTAGGTTATAAAATTTACAAAATCTGAAAATTATAAATTTTAATCATCAACAATACAATTTGATACTAATTAAATTAATTTCAAACAATAAAATCAAAATCCATAAATCAATTATTATAATTACACAATTAATAAAACAAAAGAGAAGAAAATAAGACTAACCTTTTTGTGTGGAAAATTTTTGGGGATAAATGGAGTATTTGTAGTGTAGAGTAGGTTAGGGTAGGTTTGGGCTTCATAAAAATAATGGACTTTAAATGAAGAAATATGTGGCCCAAAAGTAAAAATAGGATGATTAGGTTCATAAGAAATATGGGTTACATTTGGATTAAATACTTGTTGACCCAAATATAAATACTTGCTTTATCTATAATCCAATAATTAAAATGGTTTGACCCAAAATATATTTTATAATTAAATAAATAATTTATAAAATACATTAAAAATACGGGGTATTACATTTTCAGCGATAAAAAATTGCACATAAAGTGATAAAACAATAATTTGATCCGAACTTTTTTTAAGTAAAAATAAGTTGAACTAAACAAGGCCTTAGTATTACTTTAAAAAAACATCAATATTACTATTAGGACTTCCACTAGTATAAAAAGCTCTTATACAATTTTACTTGTGTCTCACAGTAATGTATTAGCTCTTCTTGGAACCGGCTACTTCCTCCGTTTTTTAAGTGTGCTAAAACAGTAAAACATAGTCTGGTTTATTCAACGCAACCCTTTTATGTGGCCATTTTTTTTTTTTTGGGAAGTGTCAACTTTAATTTTTGGGAAATTATTACTACGCATATTTTTAATATTATTTCTCTCTACCTTAATACTCCATACTCAAATAGTAAAATTATTAATGTTAGTAAATTCATGTAAACATTTTATCTAAAAAAAAAATGATGTAAACAAGGGAATTAAAATCACACTTCTTTCGTTCCACAAATATTGCTGCAATTACCATGTAAGGAAATTGCAAAATATTGCAATATTTCCCTATTTGCACATGTTTTCTCTCTTTTCTAGCTTATTCTTCCTTTTGGGGCTTGCCCCTAGTTTTCACATATACATATATATATGTATATATACATATATATATATATATATATATGTATATATACATATGTATATGCGTATATGTATATATGTATATGTATATATATGTGTGTATATATATATATATATATATATATATATATATATATATATATATATATATATATATATATATATATATATATATATATATATATATATATATCTTTCAATCTTCTTATAATCTTATTACATAAATCCGGCTATTTTTATCCCTCTCTAATTCTAAACTCTTTTTAAAATATGTTTCCCCTTCCCATGTTGTAATATTGGGGAAATATCGGAACTAGTAAGAAATTTGGAGGGTTTATAGCTTCTATAGAAAACCTAATTTTTTTTTTAATTATTTTGTAGTTTATTTACTCCCTCCGTGTTTTTTTAAGTGTTAGAGTTTGACCGGCACATAGTTTTAGGCAATGTAATTGACTTAAATAAAATAAGAGGTAAATGGGGTAGTTGGAGTAGTAAAAAAATTGTAAAGAAAGATAGTGGAGTTAATAGTTTATTGAAAAGTAATGAATGTGAGAGAAAATATATAATAAAAAAAAAAATAGTAGTGGGTTTGGATGAGGATCATGAGAAGATAGAGATATAATATTTTAATGTAGTTTTTTGCTAAAATAGGAAGTATAACACTTATTAAAACACGGCCAAATTTGGTAAGTGTAACACTTGAAAAAACACGGAGGGAATATTTAGTTTTTTAGGCTTAATAATGTTCCTTCTTCGGTAAAGCAGTATTTTTTCTTTCTTGAATTATAAGGGATTTTCTCCATGATAAATATTTCTCTTACTTTTAATAATTTGGAAAAGTTGGACTTAATTTTCTTATATGAAAAAAGAAAACCCATTTACTCTGTTCACTCTCCTCTAAAAGAAAACCCTCCTGAAACCTAGAACTCACCGGAGTTCCGGCGCCGTAGCCGGTTCTCCGGCGGGTTCCTCTTCTATGTTTTAAGTTTTTCTTTGCTCGTGTTCCAGCGTTGAAGGTGAAGTGGAACCAGGCTCCCAGCGGGCTTCAAACTCCCCTTAGTGTTTAACCTCTTCTCGCCGGAAATTCTCAAGAAGGTTTTCTCAGTTTTCAGTTTTAAAGTTCTAATAGCTTTGTGATTTGGGTACTCGAGGGTAAGAAGGCCGTTTTCAATTGGGTTTAAAGTTTCATTTGACGAAACAAGTTTCGAAGGCTAGCTCTAACGCCGCCGACTACGTGTGGTAAAGTTAGAGTAGGTTAGCTCTAACGCCGCCGACTTCGTGTGATCGAAAAGATCGAGTTGGTAAAGGTAAAGTTAGAGTTAGGGTTTGTTCGTTTTCTTGCGTTGGGCTTTATTCTCGTTCCTTTAATTTCCTCTGCCCATTTTCTGTTTATGTCACCATTTCGGGTTTGTCTCATGGTTGTCTTGCCGCCGTTGATGTTAGTCCAGTTTGACCTTCACGGTAAAGGCAGTAATCGGAGGCTGGTGACTGTTGGTTGGTTTCTTGCTTATTTAATGGTTTTTTTTGGTTTAATTTTAGTTTTCCTCGCTTCTATGGGTCTTTGCTATGAGTTTGATGCTATGAGATGCGGTTCTCTTTGTTCTAATTGGGGTTTGTCAAGTTTAATTATGGGTTTAAAGGGGTGTGTCCTGCTCCTGTTTAGAATTTTGGTTATGCGAGGTTTGGTTTTGTGGGGAATTTGCCATTGCTATGGTATGTTTTGGTTCATATGGTTGGTTAGGGTTTGTTGTTTGTTTGTTGTTTCCTCTTTCAATTTTCTCAGTCGAAAGAGTTTCAAAAGGTTGTCCCTTGACGTCCTTTGTTTCAGCTTAGTAGTGGATTTTCAATCTATTACTTTGAAAAATGCCTATCTTAACACTGCTCCCCAAAATGAAATGTTTGGGGGCCTCCGAAAGGTTATTTTGGAGGTTTATAGTATGTCAATGGTCTCTTTCCTTGAGAAAGGATCAATGGTACCCACAGTTAAGGGTATCGAATCACTTGTAAGGGTGATTCAATGTGTGTTGTTACGCCCTAATCGCTATGTTTTCCTACCCCATTTACTTATTGATATAGGCACTCGGTGTCCTTTTCAACTCGTTAATATGTATGCTAGAATTTGTTTGTTCGTCGTCCTCCAATGCATTCTCCAAGTTCAAGAGAATGTGGAATACATAATCAGAAAGGTGTGTTCCTCATTGCATGCTCAAAGGATAGTGGCAGATTTTTCAAACCAACAAGATCAATTGTGGAAGTACTTTAATTTAATGTATTCTCGTTGTAATAGAGGAGCTAATAGTGCTCTTAGTTTGTAATACCTTTATTTTATTTAAACCGTTGTCAAAAAAAAAAAAAAATAATTTGAAAAAGTTGACATAAATAATCTCATCGTTTAGCAACCTTAAAATATTTCGTCATTGGGACTTTCTTCTCCTAAAACCCTAACCAATTTTTACCTCTTTAAAATGCTATATAGGTCACGTGTCATCCTTTAATTATTAGTCAATTTGGTTTATTTAAATATTTTAAACTACCTCACTCTTCTCTTCCGCCCTCGTTAACCTAAACATACAGTCGGACACTTAGCTCCAACCATCATTAAAGTCCACATAAAAGTCGTCATAATCAAAGACTCCAACGCCGGCACTTTTTTCTTTGTACCACAACACCTAATTAAGACCAATATCGACCTTTTTATCCTTGTATATACAACAACACTGGCAATGTTAATACTTACTTCTTTTGATTCAGATTAGTTGACATGTTTTGACTTTTGACACTATTCACAAACTCTTTTGCTCATCCTTTGTGATTTATAGATAATAAAAAGAAATTAAAAAAAAAAAAAAACAAAACAAAACAAAACAAAAAAAAACAAAAAACATAGTCATTTAATTCTATGTAATAATTCTCACAAAAATCTTTACTCATAAAAACAAGAGTTATTTATGATTTAATTTACACATTAAAAACATGATAAAAACAAATAAATAATACCTTTATTTTACAGTATGTGTAACAATTATACTACCTCCGCTTCTTATTACTCGCAACAATGGAATATTTTATGTCTTACAAAAAATACCCCTTTGTTACGAGTAATAAAAACCGGAGATAGTATATGTTTGTAAGATGTAACATATTCAATTGTCATACTATACATAATGTGAAACGAAGGTGAGTAATTATATTGTAACGTAGGGAGTCGGAAAACGATTTCAAAAAGGGAGTTTTAGGCGGTCTCTCATTTACTCACAAGAAAGGAAAACATAGGTGGCAAATTGAACACAAAATCGAAACACATGCAACACTCTCTTCTCAACACTTGGAAAATAAAACTAACACCCGTTACCACACGTGTAATTTAGAACCATTCCCTCGCTCCACCACATTCTAAATTTTGAGTACCTAATTTCATATCCTTCTATATTATACGCCTAAATTAGTTACAATCATTCTTCAAGGATCTTCAACTTTCATTTACATATAATCTAACTTTTGTGTCCTAAGAATTATTTCGTATTAGTTAATCATAGTAGTTGTTGATATTTAATTATTTGGCGTAACATAAAATACGTGATTAGCTAATGATGGTACGACTACGCTCCGGGATGAAGTTGATGTTGGTGGTGATTGTGGTGGCTGTGGTGGTGGCGGACAACGTCACCGTGTCGCACGCACACGAAGCCACCGAGGAGGAGATTAAAGAAGGCGGTGAATCGTGGACGGGGTGGGCTAAGGAGAAGATCCAAGAGGGGCTTGGATTAAAGCAACAAAATGTCGGTGATGCAGGTAATAATCTCAAGACGAATTTTTACAGTAGGTAATATATGCAATGATGTAGACAAGATTCAAATTAGTAAATATCCACGTAATCAACCCTTGACTCCTAAGGGTTTACGAAACAACACCTTTATTGAAAGTGTTAAGTGCACAACTTTACATACCCTAGTACAATCATACTTGAATAACAAATTGTGTTTGGATTAAGCATGGATTCATACTATTTTGAGTTATGGTGGCTTTTTGTTCCGTTTTGTTATGGATTCTTTGAATAGTTTTAGAAAATTATGATGGTAATATGGAATAATCATTTATGATTAGAGTTTATTTATTAATATGTTGTCACTTGAATTAGTTGGAAGGAAATTACAAGTAAATCCCAACTATATAAATTCATGTTATATGCACATTATAATTATGAGGGATTGGAACACTACGACAACAACTATTCACGACAACATGATACTTTCGTACATCGTATTAGTTATATCTTAATAGATTGTTTTGCTTAGATGTTTAAACTTCAAATCTTGTTAATTTGCACTAAATCAATTGTTTATATTCCATAACATAGATCATAAATCAAGCTTATAAAGATTTTTAACAATAGAATGATTCTAAATGAAGTACAAATGTGCAATATTGATTGAGTATAGTGCATGATTATAATTTTATGATATGGGCAGCAAACGAAGCCAAAGAGAAGACATATGAAAAAGCAAATGAAGCCTCCGACAAAGCAAACGAAAAGGCAAAACAAGCTAAAGAGAAAACATCCGAAGCTACTAAAGAGGCCGCTACCAAGGCTGCATCGACGAAGGATGCAGCCACTGAGCATGCCGAAGTGGTGAAGGACAAGGCTCAGCAATACGCCAACGAGGCCTCTAACAAGGCCTCGAATGTCAAAGACCAAGTTCAACAACAATCGGAAACAGTAGGCCGTAAAGCCCAAGAGGCTAAGGAGGCAATGGGCCAGAAGGTTGATGAGGCAAAGGAGGCAACGGCTCGAAAGGCTCAAGATGCCAAGGAGAAGGCCCAAGATGCTAAGGAAGCCGCGGAGGAGCATTCGAGTTGGATGAAGGAGAAGGCCAAGGAAGGGTATGATGCTGCTAAGAAGAAGGCTGGTGATACTTTGCGTAATGCTAAGGAGATTGCTCAAGATATGACCTCGACTCGTAATATTGCTGATAACGATGATGACGACGATGAGCTCTGAGTAAGAAGTTTATGTAACTATGGCCGTAGACTCGTAGATGGAGGGAAGGAAGACACGGACTTGTAGTTACTGTTTTGTCCATTTTGGAGGAATGCCTTTTCTATGTTATATTATAGTATGAAATTTTTATGTATGTGTGAAAAATATTATCCTAGATTATAGTCAAGTTTTATTGCATGTAAAATTTACTTGTATAAGCTTTACTTGTCTTTGGTTATTGGTTAATAGACTCTTTTAAGTTAAAAAAAGAGCCACCGATAGCAGTTCGCAATGGTGGCAGAGAGGCAGATACAGGGTTGTTGCCACCAATCGCGGTGACTACATCTACAAGGTAATATGTATGGTAATTTTTAAGAAACTTGAAAGTTGAGGTTGTGAGGGCAATACATATGTACCCAAGCTCAGTTTTGAAATAGCTAGCTCTTGTATTATGTACTAATAATAGAATCACATTCCTTCTGGATTATATTTTATACCTTTTGGTCGATCTTACATACCAAATACCGATAATCGTCTAAAACTCTAAATTTCATCATATCTTACACAGAGAAAACAAAGTGGCTTGTAAAAAACGAAAGAGAAACAAACTGTTTACAAGGAAACATGCAAGAAACCCCTTAAACTCAAATACGAAGTACATGATTACAACGATTAAAATTTGTTTCTAAAGGGTTTACACCTACGTATGTTAGTATGTTACTGCTCATTTATGATTACACTAATCTACACAAAAAGGTGAAAATAAGTGATGTTGAAAAAAATTACAAAATTGGGCTTGACCTCAACAACACTAGTCTGCGGAATTGTGAAGGTTATATATACATTTTAACAGTACAAATCTACGCTGTAAAGAATCGGACATGAAACATAGGATTTCTAACTAAGAGAAGGGACCAAACGAACTCTAAACTATACTATCTCTTCAAGACTTCCCCTGAGTAGCAGCCGAATGACCCTTACCCTTTGGCATTTTCTTTGTGCTAGCTGCAAAGAGAAAATAAATAAATAAATAAATAAAATTCAGAAACAAGATCTAATTGAAACATAGAAAGTATCAAACAGTATCGATGAAAAAAAATTCAGAAGGTATGAAAAATTAAAGAGGGTGATTAAGAGCAAATACCATCTTCGACATCCTTCATCTGGTAATAATGAGGAGCGATCTCAATCAGCCAATCCGGTTTTAGCTCAGTTACCTGCAATTAGAATCGAGTCAACAACTTAACAATGTACGAAAATATATTTTCGGAAGAAAAAGAAAGCTAGCAGAAGAATATATATGCCCATCCAAAATATAATACTCAAAACGGCCAAATGGATGCAGAAGGAAGAAGGATGAAAAGTCACCTGTCTCATATATTCTTTCGTTGTCAGAACCAGTTCGTGGTATACTACCCATCTTGGTTGTGGCTCCATCTGCTCATAAAGAAAACAATTGCTCAGTCCAAAAACAATATAAAAACCTATATATATTAACAAACTTAGGTAACCAAGGAGTCAGAGCACAAGGCAGGGCAGGGGAACAGGGAATGCAACAGATAAGAAAACACACACACACACACACACACAAGCAGAAAGCATATATTTTGCAGTATTAGGCATTACTAGAAATGCATGTAAATAACCAACCCCCAAACGACAAACTTAGAGAAAAGTCAATTCCAACCCCACCCCCTTGCCCTTTTTTTTGGCTTGGGATAGAGAGATTGGGGAAAAGGGCAAGGATAGATTTAAGATTTAGAAGGGTATATGTGTAAATGTGTTATCTTCAACTTGGCCAAATCATGTAATCAAGTGCATAGCTATAGGTCGATAACAGAAGATTCAGTAAAAGAAGTGACAACAAACCATCAGGATCTTGTTCGCGAAATTTAAAATGAGGATATTTTGCACAGCCATTCAATCCATCCAATGGCCCTCGACAAAGGGATGATAACCTTAATTTTTAAAAAAAATTAAAAAAAAAAAAAAAAAAAAAAAAACTGCACTACTGTACCTGATTATAATTCGAACAACCAACACAAAAATTTCAAATAAACAAGACAAATTGAAGCCTGTAATAGACTAACCTATTGGGGGGGGGGGGGGGGGTAGTATGGGTATTTTAGTAATATTAGTTTGCTAGGTTAATAATCCTTAGGGGCCGTTTGGTTCACCCGGGGTAAACGGAATGGAATGAACAAAGGGAATGGTAGAGAATGGAATGAAAACACCTAATATTTTTTATGTTGTCTGTTTTAAAAAGAAAGGGAAACAATCCCATCAACCCACCACCACACAACCACCTATTCATTCACTTTCCACCCTTTCTAGCCACCATCCGACCAGGGCCGTTTCTGAGATTTCGGTGGCCCGGGGAAAAAATATGAATTGGGGCCCTAATTCACATATACTAATATAAAATTTTAAAAAATTGGGTATGCAAACGCGAAGGAATTTAATTGACTGAAAATTAAAATGAGATACATTGAAAAATAAAATTACCAAAAAATTTGATACATTTATTAATGACATTTTTTTGGTTAATCAAATTCACTTAGGAAAGTGAATAATTTGGGTAAAAAATTAGGGAAGAAGTTGACCAAAAATGCCATTTGATATTCTGGAATTCTACAGTACTATTATAGTGGTGTACTGTACACACTTGCTTTTTTTTTTTAATTTTTTTTTTTGAAAATTAGTTTAAAATAATACCAACTAACAACGGTGTGTGCAAAATAATACGAACTCAACTATTTGCTATTAGCGGTACCACCTTTATATTATATGTGCAAAATAGTGCGCAAGTCACTAAAAACGTATTTTGAGTAATATTTCGTCTATATTTGTTACTATTATTTATTAAATATTATTTTTAAAAATAGATATTGTATTAATAATTTCCTTTACAATGAAATTAATAATGCATGCCCCACCCCTTTGTTAGGTTTTTTTTTTTTTTTTTAATTGTCAATATGTATTTAGATAATTTATTTCAATATACATGTCTACCACACAATAGTAAATAAGGTATATTTTATTTAATTAATTTCAAAATTTGTTTTAAAAATCCAAAAAATTCCCTACATTATTTTGGTTGGTGAATGTGGGAATTTTCAGATATTTTGAGACTAATTATATCAACATAATAATAAGGCATTTAAATACCCTATTTACTATTGTATGATGTAGAAATTACTATATCTATTATGAAAAAACATATTAATTACATGTTGATTTAAAAAAAAAAAAAATAATCCTGCAAAAAGAGTGGGGCATTATTAATTTGGATTGTAAAGAAAATTGTTAACATAACACTATGTATGTATTTTGAAAAGAAAACTGAAAATTAGTATAAAAATAGTAATTAACAACAAAGATAGACGGAATATTCATCGAAATACATTTTCAAAGATTGGCATACTATTTTACACATATAGTATAAAAGGTGGTACCACTAATAGCAAATAGTTGAGTTTGTATTATATTGCACACACCGTTGATAGTTGGTATTATTTTAAGCCAATTTTCCTTTTTTTTTTTTTAATTTAATTTAATTTTTTTTTTTTAATTTATATGAACATGTACGCAGTAATGTAGTATTATATAGTACGAAGTTCCCTCAAACAAAAAATAGTACAAGTATATTTTTTGGGGCCTTGTATTGCATTGAAGTGGGCTACCTAGCCCTTGCTACGGCCCTGCATCCGACCACCAAACCACCAGCCACACCTTCGCCGGCCCCCGCGCATCTCTCCCCTCCCCGAAAATCAGCCCCGAAAACCCTGCTAGAAACTTCCCTACCCGTGTAACTTCCCCCACCCCCCCGCAAAATCCTAAAACTCCCCTCCCTCCCCGCGAAACCCACCCACCACCCTCGAAACCCTGGTGGTGGGTGGGTTGTCTGACGGTTTCGCGGGGAGTGAGGGGAGTTTTAGGGTTTTGCGGGCGGGGGGGGGGGGGGAGTTTTACAAGGGAGAGGAAGGGTGGTGGAGGTGCGGCGACCCGTCGGAGGAGGTGCGACGAACGGCTGGGGGTAGAGCGGCGGTGCGGTGGCTAGTGAGTGTAGTAACAGGGCGGTGGTATGGTGGTGAGATGTTGGCCAAGGAATGGGAAAGACGCGGGGGGGGGGGGGGAATGAAGAGGGTAAAGGGAATGAAAGAATGTGCATAACAAACAACAACAAAGGGAATGGGGGTAGTTGATTCCCATTCCCTTTGATGATTAACCCCAACCAAACGGCCTCTTAGTATAAATAGGTAGAGAGGGTAGAAGAAAGGTAGGCAGATTTTTGGAGTAGTTTCTTAGGAGAGTTGTGACCTAAAGTCACTATTGGAGCTTTGTAGGCTAACCCTACTACTATCATTGTAAAACCATTAATTTGTTTAATCAAATTTCTGAGTTTTCTCTTTCGTTGTACTGTTATTACATCGAGTAATTTCAGTCATTACAAAGCCACTTATCAAACAAAAACCATTCTGAAGTTCCACTCTGCCCTCCCATGCTCACCACTAATGTTATTTTTTCTTTTTTAAATGCCACGAAGCCATCTTAAAAGCCCCAGGATAAAATTAAAATTAATTACCTCACTGTTGTACCAATACTTCACGCGTGCATGAAAATTTCACATCATATAAATGCATTACATACAGAATAGTACATGAAAATGCATTTGATGGATTTTGCTTTGGCGTTAATAACAGAATCCAAGCAACTGAAAACTTAACACAGCTTACCTGTGCTAAACCAGAACTGGGATGAAGGTACACAGTTTGAGGATGCTTGATTGTCCTATAAGATCCATTTTTCTGTAACCTTCCCGTATGAGGAAAGAAACCTGAAGCAGTTAATGTAAAATTGCATTTACTACTTTATCTTACAGTCTCACAGAAAGCATATGTTATCAAAAATCTGAATAGAGGGTTTTGCATAAGAACCTGCAGTGATAGACTTTTTTATAGCTTCCAAATCATTTAGACTTGTCGTGGCTTCAATTTCAACCCTTTCCAGAAGTCCCTCAAGTTGATCTCTAATATCCCTTGCTCTTTTCATACTCCTGACCTAAACAAAAGAATCCAGAATTTAATATTTACTGGACAGCATGAATCAGATAACTACAATAGACAGCACTAACATAGGCACCATCCTATAGAAAAAGAAATGCTACCAAATCTTTAGATAGAGCAGTTAGAACTATTCCTTACCAAATCAAATGAAATGAAAATAAAAGACTGCATACCTGAACATAATTCTCAAAGCACCACATGCTTCCATAATCGCATGCTTTCCAGTCATTGTAGATCTAGGGAAAGAGGACAAAATTTTAGCACAAAAATCAGCAAATATTACAGAGATAGCAGAAAATTCAGCAATATTCACAGAAATAAAAATTGAGCTCCACAATAATCATGCTCGGCATAAATCCAAGCATATTAGAAAGAGAAGGAAGGAGTTCTTAGACACTACTGTGTCTAATGCACTAGCATAAGAGAAAAAATAATGCTTTCCATGAAAAAAAGTGTCAAAGAATAATATGAATGCCTTTCACCACACCAGTGTGCTTCTCTCCTTTTCCAATTTTAGAAAAACAATCTAAACATAGAGTAGCTCTAATACCTTGAGAAGTGCAATATGGTCTCCAACATTCCCCTCATGGAATCTCATCCTTGCAGTGTCTGCATGGACTTGTTTGTCCTTGGGGCGGTAAAATATCGAGTTCCCAATAGAAAGCATTGCTGCAATGGTAATGATCTCCTCTGAACATTTATGCTTCTCAGAAGCAACTATCATCTTTGATAACATGGGATCAAGGGGAAATTCCGCCATTCTTCTACCAACTTTAGTCAGCTCACCTAGCTTATTTAGGGCACCAAGTGCATAGAGCAACTCAAGAGCTTTCAATAATGCTTCAGACGGCGGTGGGTCCATGAAATCAAAGTTCAACAAGTCATGAATTCCAAGACTTTTAAGGGAAAGCACAACATTTGCAAGATTTGTTCGCTGAACTTCAGGGACAGTATTATCCTCTAAATCTTGGTAGTAATTGTAAGCAGTGTATAATCTATAGCACTTTCCCGGCCCTGTTCGTCCAGATCGACCTGCACGTTGATTTGCCGATGCCTTGGAGATGGGTGTCACCAGCAATGACTCCATCCCCGTTCGTGGATTATACGACTTCATCTTGACGAATCCTGGATCTATAACATATTTAATCCCATCAATTGTCAGAGAAGTCTCTGCAATATTTGTGGCCAACACGACCTTACGTGCCCCTTCAGGAGTTGGTTCAAATATCTTTGCCTGCAGATCTGTTGGAAGGTTGGCATAAATGGGGCATATAATAAGTTCAGAAATCTTTGTGCCAAGGCCCCTAGTCCTATGCTTCAGTATTTCCTCTGCTGCTTCAATTTCTTCTTGTCCAGTCAAAAATATAAGAATATCCCCAGGTGATTCTGTGACATGTATCTGCAACGCAGTAACAATAGCTGCATCCAAATAATCAGCTTCGGGTGCCTTTGTATAGTGTATTTCGACAGGGTAACGCCTCCCTGGAATTTTGAAAATTGGAGCAGAATCAAAATAGTCACTAAACTTCTCGGCATCAAGAGTTGCACTTGAGATGAGTAACTTCAAATCAGGTCGAAAGCGAGCAACATCCTATTACACGGGAGCACTTTTCTGAGTATATAGCAAGATAAATTGGGAATGATCACAGAAACAAAACAATATTCACTGCCAGAGAAACACATAGTGCTAAACATCCAAATATTTCCCTTGACTAGCTAAGATAAGACAGTTGGAATCTTTACAAAGCACTACAACCCCATCATTTACCAGGTAGGTCATCCTCACTTAAGTTGAGAGAAACATCTGGGATTGGATTAATAAGAGATTGCACCTACCTTGACCAATCCGAATAATATGTCCGTAGAAAGTGTCCTCTCATGTGCCTCATCCACCATGATAACACTGGAGAAAATAACAAATCAGATGTCTAGGCATATAACTTGGATAGAAGTATAGAGTTAGACAAGTATGGAACTAGCAAGTCACCTGTAGCTAGCAAGGTCAGGCTCACCAAGAAATTCACGAAGAAGCATACCATCTGTCATATACTTAAGAATTGTCTTCTCAGATGTGCAATCTTCAAACCGTATTGAATAACCCACCTGCACGTGAAAACAAAGTTGTACAATCTTAGGGCACAGCATAATAGCATATCATACTGATAACTACTGCATTCGCTAATAGTCACATGGCTATTTATCATGAAGATCACAACTGCTAAACCACTGAATAATTGAATCCCTGTCATGAAATCATAGACATAATAACACAACAACACAGATTCCCTATAGTATCAAAGATGAACTTTTTTAAGTATGATCAGTACTGTGATTCCATTTTTAAATAAGGTCAGTAAATTTTTCATAAGAGAACACATGTAATGACAACTGTATTAATGTATGATACACCATTACTTTACATTCTTAGATAATATATCTATCACAAAGTCACAAGTAATTACAAAATTCTACAATTACAAGAATAAATTTCTGCAAAGATGGCAAATTGTTTGTGAAAAATTAGTTGGACAAAAAAAAAAAAAAAAAAAAAAAAAAAAAAAAAAAGGTAAAAGACAGCAAAGCAAAATCCAAAACCCTAATTTCTAACATTTCACAACCCTTATTTCAGTATTTAGAATTTCATGTAAGACATGAAGCAACATACTCCCTCCATCCTCTAAAAATATCAGAGGCCTTAGAGGTACGATATCAACAAGTAACATAAATTGGCAACCAATGAACAAAGCTTACCTCATGCCCAAGTTTCACACCCATTTCTTGGGAAACACGAGCAGCAACACTCATGGCAGCAACTCTCCTTGGCTGAGTACATCCAATCTGCATTACAGGAAATGCAAAGTTTTGATTTTTTAGGAATTTATGACAATATCTAAATGCATCCAGCTAATTTACTCATGATAGTATTATAAAAACTCAAACCATTGTCAAAAGGGTGGATAAAATAATGTATAGACAAAAGCTTCTTCTTGTTATTTCCCTTAAACCAGAACCTATTTAGGGTGCATTTGCGTTAACTTCACCTATAATTCACTCATGTGAGCTTTTATCCTGAACGTAACTTGTATGAACTTATCTGAAAATATTTTTCCAAAAACTTATTTTCCTAGCAAAAGTTAAAATTTTAAAATAAGGTGAGGAGCACACATCCTTAGGTTTACAATAGTAGTCTTCTCCAACAATACAACATGGTTGATCTAGAATTACAATGGAATAATTGGCTTGGAGGTACCTTTAAATGTAGCAATCAAGAATCTATTTTGGACTCCTACAAGTGTCAGAAGTCAGAGCTCTAGCCAGTGCTTGACAAATATCATCACTCATAGAAGTAGCAACTATGAGGCATATCCAGAACAGGCACATGAACAAGTTCATTGAAATCTCTGATGCAGTATGCTTCTAAAGAAGATACAATGAATTCTTGATAATTAGTTACTCCCACTACACAAACCACATAACCCACAAGAGTATCCCGACAGAAAAGCGAGTACACATGAACTTTCATAAACCAACACATGTCGACTTACAGGCATCTACACAACTGTGCATATAGCAGTCATTTTCCTTGTAGTAGGGTAGTCAAGTACTAAACAGCAACTATTTTTCATTTAAATTTATTATGAGTCTAGTCCACCTCAAAAAAAAAAAAAAAAAAAAAAAAAAAGACACACACATTCAGTGACCATTTGGTTCATACTAGAGAGGGTAGAGAATTGAGCCAAGAACTTGAATATTTGTTTGGCTCGAGAGGGGACGGAGGTAAATCAAATTATTTACCAAGCAAATCCTTCCATTTGTTTGGTTTATGTAAAAGAAACTTCAAACATCCCCTCGCCTCTTTCCTACAACCCAGCCACAGTTTGATGCCAAATTCGACCAGGAAATAATTGGACCCAACCTCCATTGACAGAACCACAATAGTCAGGAAGGGAAGGTTCTGGGGCTGGGAGAAGTTGGTAGTGAAGGTATTTTCTAGAAGAAAGTAGTGACCATGGACAGTAAAAGTGGTGATAGCTAGGTCTTAGAGATGGATGGTTCTGAGGATAAAAGAGGTAGACTGAGAAAAGAGTGGTAATTGTAGACGATTGCTGGTTGGGATGATCTGACAGGGTTATAGCCTTACAGATGACAAGTGGTTGGGAACTGTGAGAATTAGAAGTTGACGTGGATTTGGTGTTGAAGTAGTACTAGTAGTGGATGACTTCTCAAGATCTGTAACAGGTTGGAGACTTGGGGAATCTAAAACAGTGAGGGTAGGAAAGAGTGAGTGAAGGACAGAATACCAGTTTCTTGTTTGGGGTGAAATGATTAAGGCAAAATGGGGAAATAGGATTAACCATTCTTGAATATGCCCAACAATACAAAATCAAGCACATACGCATATCAGCTTCTATAAGCATAATGCTTAGAATTAATTCAACACAAGAGCGGTTAAGCAAAGAAAAGCTTCATAAGCACTTCACATTAGCTTATTGTAATACCAAGGTTCTTATTGATACATGCAGTGGGAAACAAGTCCACATAAACACGCACACACACACACACACACACACACACACACACACACACAAAAAAATGAAAAAAAAAAGGAGAAACATTACAACATATACAGTTTACAGAAAGAATTTACGTCCATAAAAACAAATCTAAATTTTTCAGGAAAGAAAGAATGAGATAGAAAATTTAAATACAACAATAGAATCCAGTACAAGAACAACTACCATATGAGAACATATACTTACAAAACAAAACAGTAGACAAAAGATTTGTTCTGATATTACATATACTTAGCACAGAATACCTACCATTCCAACTTTTGTATATCCACCTTCATGGAGGTACTGGGGTATCTGAGTAGTCTTTCCAGAACCAGTCTCTCCAACAATTATAAGGACCTAACAAGACAAACAAGGGGGACAGGTCATAACCCACAACATCACATAGCAGTGACAGCGCATTAAGTATGATGTACATAGCATTTAATCAGATGTTTGAAATACCTGATGATCTCGAACAGCATCAAGTAACTGTTCACGATATGGATAGACTGGCAAGGTTTTCCGGTCCTCCTAAGCACCAACAAAATAGAAATCACCAAAGGAAAAAAAGACAATGATTATTGATCAAAGAACACATAAACACATTAACACATTAACTCCATAAAGGCTGAATACCGTCAAAAGCAAGACTGGCAAGTCAGAGGACAATAAATAGTCACAGAACTATATTAATACAGGTTCTTACACTTTAAAAAAAAAAAAAAAAAAAAAAAAAAAAAAAAAAAAAAAAAAAAAAAAAAAAAACAAACTCAGGAAAACAAGGAAACATACTAAATTTGTTAAATAACAAAACCATGTCAAAAACAGTGACTTCTCCCACAACTAACAGGGGAATGTAGACATAAACATCCAGATTCAGCAAATAAAATAAACTTAAGAAGATAGAATTGCATTGCATAATGCAAAACCAAAAAATAAATATCGTAGCTCAAGAAGTAGACATCAAAACTTTAAGCTGCTTTAAACTGATTTAATCCCTTGGTTAATGAACAGAAGGAGAACAATAAAAGGAAGAGGTACAACATTTGTAGATCATACTTGTGGCAATTAATTAAGCAATATACAACATGAGGATAGACAGAAGTTTGTACAGCCATATGTGGCCAATCTTTCATCGCCGCAACGGTCAGCAATACGAGACAACATAAACCAACAACAACAACAGCAACAACAATAAGAAGACAGCATACTAACAAAGAAAAACAAAATACATGAGATCATGGATAAATGGCTGCCATATTTTCTTTTTCATGGAGAATTTTGCAGGGAAATTAGTGTGGGGTCTAATTGCACAATTAATTAATACAAGTTATATAAGGTAATTTCACAACTGATCATAGTAAAAGAGGCATACACACATCCATTATATACCAAAGTTAGAAGTCAGCATGATTACCGACTTCAAACTCATTCATCTATAAGTCTCTGATTCCATTGGTAATAAGCAAGAATTCAGGATGCCAGTCAGTCAGTCACTTACTCAATTATATTCATCTCATTCAAATACAGCATTTTTTTTTTTTTTTTTTTTTTTGGTTCTTTTGACAGTGAAGGTTGAACTAAAAGAAAATATCAGTACGGATTACAAACCTGAAGCTTCTCCAAAGCGGTCTTTGCTTTGGACTCTTCCTCTGACTCAGTAAGCATCTCACTTTCAAACTGCAAAAAAGAACAACAATTATAAGCATATATGAGCACAAGTGACAAGCATACAAGATTTTAATTATTACATAATATATTCTACCTTGTCCCCATCCATTACAGAGGCCTTTATGAAGTCGATTTGATCTTCAAAGACATATCTGAATTAAAAGTAAACAGATAAAAGTGGTAAGTTAAACATAGACATCAGCAATAAAGCCAGATAAAACCAACGAGAAAACAAGACTCACTCATAGCTTTCAGCATTCTGCCGTTTATCTTTGGAACCAAATTTCAGGGTTGCTTTTCCTGAAAGAAAGGGCTGCAGTTTAGAGAGGAAAAGAAATAAAAAATAAAGAACATGAAAATATGCTTCAAAATCTTCTTGTAATATAAATATACCAATCTGGTGATCCTCCCAAGCTTCTTGTTCAGCAAATGGGTTCATCTTACCCCCAGATTCACCACCATCCCTAATGAACAAATAAAAAGAGGCAGAAAACGTAATTAGACTGACAGCCAAGTGTTGATGACTTAAAACCCACTCCGTATATATATATATATAAACTAGGCAGATAAATTGGCATACCTGTAACGATTTAAAGCTACAGAAAATCTTTTCTCTTGGTTCACTCCACCGTCAACATCATCATATGCATCTGGCATTCTATACTGCAATTCAGAAGCAAATACATGTACACCAAACTATCAGAAAGCCCACAGACAGCACTTTATATGAGAACCAAGGGTACTCTTAACACAATTTGAAATCCATGTTTTAGGAAGGAAAATAATTAGAGCTTCCACTGACTTCATTAGTAGATATGTTTTATGTCCAAAGAATTGATAAACAGAGTTTAAAATTACTTGTCTTCTAACTTTAAAAATTTGTGAAGCTTGTATAACTTAGGAGTTGGCTATACACAAGTAAATTCAAACCTAGCTTAGGACTAATAAACTTATAAACATGATTGTGGCAAAAATGGTTAAAGGTGATGATGAATCTTTTTTTTTTTTGGAAATCTGTGATGATGAATCTGCCCGTAACAAAATAATCCAACAAACATCCAAACAAACAAAATATTTTTGATGGAAAACATGCAGTGTCCATATAGCTGATTAACTGCCCAATATAACAAGGAAATGTGATCGGGTACAGTAAGATGCATTCAGGAGCAGAATGGACGAGTACACCTTACTAAAGGTATTGAAATTTTAAAAATAAAATAAATAAATGGGGGGGGGGGGCGAAATGATAATAATTATAAAAATAAAAATAAAAAGAAAAGGGGGAGGGGGGATTTCAAAAACAGCAATCACAAGAGAAAAAAACAACAAACACAAATCACCTCGTTTATCTCACTAGCATTCTCTCCTCTCCTTTTGGAGACAAGCTCATATATTTCCTTTTTGTACCTGTGATAATATGAATGTCATTCACAGCTATAAATTAAAAGAATAACAAACAAATATATTTAATCAAGAAACACATTGAAACAATTGAACAAAACGTAACCAGATTACAACTCCAGAAACTTTAAAGGCCTTAGAACATGCAGAAACTTTTAGAGGACTAGAGGTTAGCTGTGTTGCATGTTCCAAGTAAATCCTAAAACTATAAATAGTATCCATGCCATAAACAAAACCGCCACATGAGAAGGATTCAAATCGCCAGCAGCATAAGGATGTTTAAAGAATTTAAGAGAAGCCTGATAAAAAAAACACATGAATTTTCATGAAAACAAATATATTATAAAACAAATCTAAAGGAAAAAAAAACATATGATGAACAGTGAACACAACCTATAACTCTACTAGGAGTCTAGGACACATGAAAACCACCAATAACATGATTAAATTACATCAAACGTTGCAGTATACAGCTCAATTTCAATAATGCAAAACAAGAGGCATATTAAGGCTACAGAAAAAAGAAGCTCAATAGGAGTGACTCCAGAAGACATTACTGTTCAGATTGTGAAATATGAAACAAAGACGAGGAAGGTAAATAAGTTAACAATTCTTGCAAATGAAAATGATGATGATGACACTTTATAAGACATCACTAAGTACATGGACAAAGAATCACCTTAATTCGCGCTGCTCTGCTTCAGTAAGCTTAACACCATCAAATAGATACTGTTCATCTTCTATCTCATCTCTGCATCACATTAAACATAAGATCAGGTAGAAAAGGCGAAAAATACATGAACTAGCAACCCGAGCTCAATCCTATTTAACAATTTAGAAAAAAAAAAAAAAAAAAAATATATATATATATATATATATAACTTAAGGTGCTACTGCAGACATACCTGAGCTCCTCTAATTTCTTTTCCTCCCTTTTCTTCAAGTATTCTTGCCTTGAAACCTTTCTGCAGCAGATGAGCAAAACAAAGACGAAGCAACATCAGCACAGGAAACAAGGAACAGAATTCTTTAGCTGCAAACCTACTAATACTAAATCAGTAAGGAATCTCGTGGTGACCAGAATTGAATTTAAAATCATCAAACAAAAACAATGTAAGGTTTACAAAGCACATAAAGGAGCCACCCAAAGAGCCAGGGCAATAAATTGATGAAATTAATAAGCCTTCTAATGACAAAGTAGACAAAGTAGGACCACAAAGAATCAAGTGTAATCACAATAAGAACAGCAACAAAAGCAAATTAAGCCAGAATGAGGGTGTCTCAAAGGCAGAGTAAACTCATTTTGGTCCTATTCAACATCGAGTTAAAAATCATCTAAAGCTTCATCAAAGTTCAAAACACGATCAAAGATGGGAGACTGGGAGCACTTCTTCAACTCAATTTTGCATGATAAAGATTAACCTAGTAGAAAACATGTATTAATATCGACAGAAGTCCAAAGTTGATAATGCTATTAAACAAAGAGAGCTAGGTCGGTTTCAAATACAAAAAGATAACCCTTAAGGAATATCACCTTTCTATTCATCAAATGACGAAGCTGTTACTACTACATAAATTCAAACAAATTATTGAGAGATACAGTTGTACTCAATTGAATGCATTAAATTTTCCACCTAAATCATGCATAACAACATCTTCACACCACAATGATGACAAAGCCTCTAAGGTTAAGCTGGATTTCAGATGACTACGGTTCCACTCTAAGATTCATTATTAATCTGTGATAGTATTTCTCAGCACATATAATATAATGGCCCTTCACTCTACAGCTTTTATAAATAAGATAAAAGGATCTTTCTGTGGAATTCTACGAAATCCAATATTTCATACGAGCAAGAACTTTAAAAGGAATTATGTACAAATGTACATCTAATTATTATCAAATAAGGACTTTTTTGGTATCCTTTGTAAAATTTGAGAGGAAGCAAAAGAAAGAGATAGGAAGGCAATTTGAGACCAAAAAGGCATTAAAAAATAATGAGGTGCAGAGCAACATGCTTTCAATTTTAGAGAACATCAAAAAGGAAGGTTTTCCTGCAATGAATCAACAATGGCATGTTCTGGAAAAAGTTCAAAAATTGAAGTAAGATGCAATTATGACAAATGCTAGACTAATATAACTATAGATTAAGCAAGAAACTAACCTAAGTGCATCTATATCATCCTGCTCCAAAGCATTAGATCTCCGAATTGCCTCTTCTGCAAAACAGAAATGAAGTTTTCTTTAAAGTAAATAGAACAACAGAATGGTTTAAAAGTTTCAAACTTTAGGATAGTCCCCTTGAGACAAAATTGTAACTCTTTGTAACTAACCTTCCTCCTTCTTCGTCAACTTCGTCTCTGTTAGCTGTAAATAAAAGTGGTGTCATTGCCAAACCACAAAGCATGGAAAGAGCAAGAATGGAACAGAGAAACACAGCAAAAAGCATTATACTAAAAATAAAACCAAAATTAATGCAACAGAACCCATTAGTCCACTTTGAACAGTCCTGACATAGAAAGGTTACCTTCCTAGTTCGAGCAGCATCCTTCTCTTTCATATGTCTTTCCAATTCTTCCTTCTCTTTTTGGTCACGTATTCTTTCTTCTTCTGACTGTATTATGAAATAGACAAATCAAGAAAATATCAACAGAAAGCAAACTCATTTAGAAATTAAACATAATTTGAGGATCAAGTACATCATGTCATGAATTGGTGAATATATAACACTTCTTCCCCAAAATTAATTTCCATGCCCCAACAAAATTTTTCCCAATATTAATACAAAAACAACTCCAGAACTATGAGACTAGGAGATGGGAAGGCCAATGAATTGAGACAAATCAGCATCAGCATACCTCAGAATCATCATCATCATCGGAATATTTTCTCTTGACCTGTCTTTTTTGTTCTCTGCTTACCGTCACCTGCAGTATGGCATAAAGTCAACAAAAAAGATGACAAGTCAATACACAAATTAATCATATAGCAGCTTACCATAACAAAGAAAACTGATCAATCAGTAAAAAAAAAGTTAACACTATGCCTCATCATCTTCATCCTCATCAGGATTGTCACTCTTCTTTCTAAATCTTTTCTTGCCTTGGCTCTTCAGCTCAGACGATTTGTTCTCAGAAACAGGCATAACATCATTGTCGTCATCTGCAACTAAAAGCTGATAAGTCTTCTGCTTCTTAACCAACATTGCCGCCTCCCTCTCTTGCTTCTGATAAAGCTGATAAAAGAAAATACAATCTTGTTCAGTTTTCCAATATACCTAACTATCTCCTCTGCGTTTTTTTCCAATAATTGATAACACATCAAATTCAACACCAATTATCTAAAACATTCTAATGTTATTAACATGTCCTGAGAAATGACATCATGAACACCCCTCAAGTCTCAAATCCTTCCACCATCCCTAATTAAATTCATCACTTCATATTTTAGAAGATTTTTTCGACCATAATATTATAATTTCTGTCTGCTCGCGCGGAACAAGTACAAGTACACAATTCGCTACCTAATTTTGTTAATTATACTCCAAAAAGTGTTCTAATATACCAATTCACAAGTTTAGGTTCGTAATCTATGTTCCACATTGTAAATTACACTACAGTAACTAGAACTATAGCTAAATTGATACATCAAATTCAACATAAAACTCACATTAACTCCAGAACTTTTGCGTGGAACACGAGCATATATCTCTTCAGCGAAAGCTCGGGTTTCACTCGACGATGATAGCCCGAATTCCAGGAGCTTACCCACAACATCTCCGGGGGAAGAAGCCTGTTTTGCTGCAAAAACCCCAAACAAAATTCATCAATTTTCCGCAAAATAAACAATTCCTTAACTTAATTTCCGCAAAAATAGAAATTGAACCTAAAAATTTATACTTACATAAACCGATTATATACTGCACGACAGTAGGCTGAGAGTAGCCTAGAAATGTCATTAATTTGTCCGAAACCCATGATTTCAAATTTGCGTCACTACCCATTTCAGATTTAAGCTGCATATGAAAAACCCAATATTGAAAAAATTAAAAAATCACAAAAATTGCTTGTCAATTAAAATTATTAACGTAAATTGGGTAAAATAAACCCTAGAATTTAAAATTGATTTCGGTGATTAAAAAAAAAAAAAAATCTTACACAAGAAGATGGCTTCAATGGAGGAGCGAAAGCTTGAAAGGAGATTGGAGAAATTAGAAATTAAAGATGGAAGAGAATTATTAGAAAATCGAGTGGTTTGAAGTGGAAAGCAAGTAAGAGTAGTAGAGAAGAGGGAAAAAAAAACAAGAAAGCGGGAAACGGAGAAAGAGGAAGAACTCAGAACGAACAACTGAGAATTGGAGAAGAGACAAGAAGGTTACGAGTAATTGATTTTTAAGATCTTCAAAATTAGGCTTTAATCGGTTTAAAAAGGAAATTAAATAAGGTTATTTGTTTAAGGTTAAAATTTTGTGTCAAATAAAAAAATAAAAAATAAAAAATAAAAAATAAAAAAAGGTAAAAATTATTTTTGTAAGTTTATTTTTGTGCAAAAAAATAAAAATTATAAGGTTATCTGTTTAAGATTATAAGGTTTTAAAGAAAATTTCAGGTTATTTAAAAGATGAATTTAGGACTTATAGTTTGAAGGGAAATTAATAAATTATTAAACAAATTTGACGAATTTAAATATAAAATGATATTCATAAAGGAGTGCCTACTTATGAGAAGTTTGGGATTAAAATAGAGAAACCTCTAATGTGAGTGTATGATTAAGAGACTATTTAAGAATAGTTTTGAGTCCAATAAACTAATTTTAGAGAGAATTTTGTGGTAGTTAAGGTAAAGTGACTCTTCTATAATCCAAACTAGATTGTGCCCGTGCAAAATGCACGGGATATATTAGAAAGATATTAGATATGAAGTATATAATATAAGGAAAAAAAAAATATATGTTTAAAATACTGGAAGTTGAATTTGATATTATAACTTAGACCCCGTTCATTTGAATCTGCTGACACTTGTTATGCTTGTTGACACCTGCTTTGCTCTGCTAAAATCTGATGTATGTTCTCTGCTATGCTAATTAGAAGCTCAAAAGAATAGGGTCTTACTCTTATATTGTCGATAGCCACGCAATATGACCAACTATTTTAGGGTGTACTTTGTCAAAGCTATAGAGGTTACCCGTTTGGTGTTATAGGGGTTACTTGGTTAGTGTCATAGGGGTTATTTCATCAGTGCTCTATAAGTTCCTTTGATATTTTGCAAGCAAGGCCAGTCACGCAAAAAGCGTGCTGCACATTTTTTTCGTTTTGATGATTGAGAAGTTGAAGTTGTTTAGAGTGTAATCCCTAAAAAATGCATATAATTAAAGGGTTAGTGATTTTGAGTATTATGGTGAATTTTTTATAAAGGAGCTTTATACACGTTGTCGGTGGCCACGCAATTTGGCCAACTATGATGAGGTTTACTTTGTCAAAGCTATAGAGGTTATAGTGTCATACGGGTTACTCGATTAGGTCATAAGGGTTATTCCATCAATGCTTTAGGAGTTACTTTGATATCTTGCAAGTAATTATTCGGTGAGGTCAGTCACGCAAAAAGCGTGCTGCACATTTTTTGTTTTGATGATTTGAGAAATTGAAGTTGTTTAAAGGTAGGTTTTAAAAAAAGCATATAATTAAAGGGTTGAGAAAATTGAGTGCTATGGTGAATTTTTGATAAAGGAACGGTATACCCGTGCTAATACATGACATATTATACTATGTACAAAAAAATACCACAAAGTGAAATGTTAGTAGTAGTCCCTTGAAAATAAAAAAGAAAAAAGAAAATAGTAGGATGGGTAGTTATTGATTTTTGTATTTAAAAGTTAAAAAAAATCAATAAAGTGGTGGGGTGGGTAGTTATTAGTGTTTTTAATTTTTTTTAAAAAAAAATAAATTAAATTAAAAAAAAAAAACTGAATGCATGAGAGTTGAGGATTGAGGTTTTTCCAAAACCTCATTCACTTACTCTACAATTATAATATAGATTTACTAACCATTAGCAAGTTTACTCAAGCAAATCCTATATCCTATATATAAAGTGAAAGGGATTTTTTGGTGATAAATTTTACTTTTCCAAAATACCCTTTCTTATTTTTGTCTTTTAAAAAAAAAAATTTAAAAATAAATAAATTAATTAAAGGAAATTTTGTGTAGAACTACCCTAAAGATAGGGTCATTTGTGAACAACTACCCATTTTTTTTATTTGTTTAGAACTACCCACAAATTTGAAAACGTTTGGGTAGCACTACCCATTAACATTTTCCATCCAATTAAGATGTTTTCGGAGCCCACTTTTTTCACTTTTCCCACCCAATTTGTATAAAGGTTTTAATTTACCTTAATTAACCTAATTAGGGTTTTAATTAGAATTCATTTTAGGGTTCATGAGTTTAGTATTATTTGGGGATTTTGAAATCTAAGGTTTGGGGGTTTAATTGAATTGGAGTTTTTGCTTATTTTAGCATTAATTGACCATTGTAATTGAAAAAAGTTAAAAAATGGGCCAAAATAACATTTTAATTGGATGAAAAACGTTAGTGGGTAGTGCTACCCAAACTTTTCCAAACTTGCAGGTAGTTCTAAGCAAATAAAAAAAAAATGGGTAGTTGTTCACAAATGACCCTATCTTTAGGGTAGTTCTACACAAAATTTCCTAAATTAAAATTTAAAAAAAAAAGATTACCAATTAAAAAAGAAAACTTACCACCTAATAAAAAAAAATAAAAAATGAGAATCGGACTTCATAGATTACTTATATTCACACGCACGAATTTTGTGCGTTTCTTAGCTTGTACAAGTAATGACTGATACGTAAGTTACATTAACAATTCACCTTGTGAAGAGGGTTTCCTAATGATTATTTTTCTTACCTTGTAAAAAATAATTAAAAATAAAAAATAACTATGACTAACAACTATTTATCAAACATTTTTTACATAAACAAATAATACAAAATCAAACTATCTAATACAATCGGCTAGTCAAATGAGCTCTTGCATATTTGCACATATTTAATACTATTTAAAAACAACTTTACACTTGCAATAACAAACTCTTTGACTTGATTGTCTTGGTTTCTTAGATTTAAACTTCATTAAATTTGCCTATTTCTTACTCATACAACTAATACAACTCATTCCAAATTTGAATAAATCAATTAGCTAGAGAAGAATTTAAGAATATACTCTTTTCATTGAGGTTCTTGAAATGGTGAAGGGGCGCCTTTAGAGACTGTAAATACCGATCGCATCAAGCATGGTCAATTTGGAATGAGTGCAACAATGTTCTTCATGAAGGTAACGTTAATCTGCTGAAGATGCTGCTGCAGTTGATAGCAATGTACAGGGATGTGAGCAGTTATTTCATTGAATGACGGAGTAATTATCCGAGCAAGTGTCTTATTTCAAAGAGAGTAGCTGAACAAGATTAGTAAACATTGATGTCTGGACATCATCCAAAAATTACGGTAACAAACTTACACCATTGATTGGCCTTTTTTTAAAATCAATAAACAGAGTTCAATACAAGCAGCAAAACCCAGTTTTCTTAACGAACCAAAAAGGACATCCTATTCTTTACAAATGAATTACAAATCATTTGAATTTGATACCAAAAAAATATTAAAATAAACCCCCCACTGTGATAAGAAACTAAGAACAACCATTGCCGCACATTATAAGCTACAAAAGTCAGATCCTCCGATTAGCTCAAAATGTGAAAGCTGATCATCAACGTACCCAAAAGTAGCCCCTCAAACCAGTGCTCTCAAACTTTCACAGACTTTACAAGCCCTGATTTTTCATGTCATCCCCTCATCGGATTGCACCCAGTTACAACCATGGCATCAATCAAACTGATTTATTTACACAGCTCGCCTCAGGTTCCAGATTTCCCTGCTACAATATTGGAGAGCAAAAATGTTGGTTTATCGAGAAGGGTTCTCAAAAGGTATGTTCAACCTGACATATCAATTTCCTTGCCGTGATCATCCTCACGAATGTGTCTTTTCAACCGTCTTAACCAAATATCATAGTCAATAGGATACGGAGTCCCACATAGACTGTCAACGTAATCAGCAAAAGCTTTAAGGACGGCTGAAATATCCCCAAGCTTTTGTTGTATCAACCTTTTTGACCAAGCCCTTTCCCTCCACTGCAATGCCCCTTCAACTGAATCCAATTCAGGCAACTCCCCGCCAGAACAGGAATAGAGCATGTAAACTAAGCTCTCCGCATCAGATGCTGAGTACAACTTACCCTCTTCGAGAGCATACGTAGATGAATAGTGAAGATTCAATGCAGGTCGATCCCTTTCCTCAAGCACAGCATGACCCCACCCAACCAAGACAAAGTAAGGATTTCTTACACCTGAAGTAATGCATATAACATTCTCTGGTCGGATGTCACCATGTCGAATGCCAGAAGAAGAGGCGGTAGAAAGTGCGGACAAGCAGTCATGGCAACACTTAATAGCCTCATCTGAGCCAAAACAGCTACTTCTGACCATATCAGTTACTGTTTCACCAACTGGGCTAGTCACAAGGACAGGGGTTCCCCACCAAAGGTGATTGGAATCATCACTGGAGCTTGACCTCCTAGAACGAGAAGAGTGACTTATTTTACCAGAAGCAATTAGTTGAGGCAAGTACTTGCTGGATAGACCTTTCTGTTTCATCACTGTCAATACCTTAGTTTGCCTCTGAACCTGGTACCACAGATTCATATCTTCCCAAGCAGGTTCCACCTGAGAGGGATGCGAACCAATGTATAAGAAGAGAGACCTTCCAGGGTCCTCAATAGAAAACGCTATGTAATAAGTAAGTTCACTATCACTTCGAATTTCACTAATCTGATAGCCTTTCTGATGATTTGAGTCCTCCAACCATAAAACTGACCCAATTTCTATATTCATCGGCTCAGCATTCTCCCTTCTGTTGGATTCATCTAGAACCTCAACAATTTCTGGGGAGCCATGGCGCTGCTGGTACTGGTGTAATCCATGTCCATTCACTGTGGTGTCAGCAAGTTGCCTCTCCAACCGTCTTGCTTGAAGACGAGAACTGTGATCAGCAGCCAGATCTTCAATAGACTGCTTGGGCACCCCAGCCAACTGCAGAATGGAGTGGTAAGTTGCAAAAAGCACCTGAAGGGCACCAATATCACTCCAATTAGCATTTCCAAGCTTATTCCATATCCTATCAATAGGAGACATTGAAATATTTGAATGATGCTTTATCCATTCAGTGGCAGACTCATATACATTATTTACATTTAGCTTCAATTTGCTCAAATCTCCTTCAACTTTAATCACACCAGCATATTGAGAATCAACAAGAAGCACAAAAACAGGGCTTGGACTTTGAAGAAAACTATTCTTGCTAAGGCTTCTAGACAACATCATCCGGAGAGCAAAATATAAAGCTTCACCTAATATGGACAGAGGAGGAAGACGCACACCCTTTTCTGCAAGGGTTCCAATATCAGGCGTCAACAGAGCCAGCTCAAGAACTTCATCCCATTTACCATGTGGATTTTTGGCATTCTTCAGTAAAATAGAAGCTGCACAGAGACCTCCTACTTTACCATTGGCAATTGCCCTTTCAGCTTGATAGAATTTCATATTTTCATTATTAAGACAAGCAACATAGAACGGTAAAGGTTCTCCATCACTCCAAAATGCTTCCCACAATCCCTTTACACATGCATGTAGGAAATCCTCAATTGCTAGAAATGATGTAGTTTCAACACCATCAGATGTAGAAGCATAGACAGCACTAGGCATACGGATAAGTTGTTGGAAAGAAACCCCTTCTAATGCATAATCAAATTTCTGAAGCTCTATCAGCTCAAAAGGCACATCAAATGTCTCTTGTCCTGAATTATCTGATATAGCCTCAAACCACTCCTCCAAATTAGAAGTAAACGCATTGCTGTCTACAAATCTGTGAAGAAATTCCTTTTTATCTCGATTCTTACTGCCTGATGATACACTGGACCTCTTTGTCCCAGAGCCAATAGATGCTTGGTCAGGGGATATGCCTGTTGGCAATCAGATACATTTGATATAAGTTTCTAAATAACAAACTCAAAATACAAAGGAGCAAGCTAATGAAGCAACAAAAGAAGCAGGAGTAGACACCGACATACTTCAAAGACAGAAAAAGTAACATAAACCATTAACAAACCTTCAGTATGCAGGCAATCGTAGCCTTGTAGGAGCAACATAACAATATCTTTTCAATTTTTACCGCAAACAAAAATGATTTGAGTATCTTACATGAAGAGAAAAAAAAAACAAAACAAAAAACAATAAAACACAATGAAGCATGGGCTATATATAAGAATAAAGGAGAGCACATGACTCAATAGAGCCTCATTCAGAGAAACAACACTTGTTTTTCTTCTCCAAAGCCTTAAGCATCAGAATTGGATTTTAGCCACATACACATGAAAAGATGGGCTACAAGCCTACAAGAACAAAATCTTGGGTGTTAAGAAGAAAGGGCTGCTGATTTCAAAGCCTCCGGGATTGGATTTAGAATTTTGTACAAACCTTGGTGCTCATAAAATATAGGTATTTCCTGGCTATAGACCTTGCAGGTGAATATGTGATACACCCACCCCCCCCCCCCCCAACCCCCCGCCCTTGCCCCCTTCTTCAAAGCCAAATGTGAGGGGCTTATAATGCCCAGTTCTTACAGCAAATAATACTGTAGAAAGAAAGGAATAGCGAAAGGAACAATGATAAAAACTAGCATAATTTGAAGTTAGACAATGTCTTTGAAGCTTCATTTGAAATTTGTGCTCTTGTTCTATCGCACCTTAAAATAAAGCCACGACAAAACTAATCAATCAAATACTGTACAATCAAGCCAAAAACATTAGTCTTCACAACAATTGGTGAAGTTGTTATAACAAATGCAAGAAAGATTCACAAAATCAACAAAAATGAACATGGATTTTACGTGCTTCACTAACGTGAGTAAGGTCCACGGACTGGCGAGAGGAAAGTTATCAATCTTTGAGGGTAGTACAGATGAGAAGTATTTAGGTTAAAACCCAGATAGGTTATATAGTAGCCCCCAAAACAGAAAACATAATAGGTCGAAAAATAGGCCCAAAAGCAAGACCCTCATGATGGTTGTTTGAAGGGGGCTAATTAATTCAAGGCATATCCTAACAATATTGAATCTCAATTTCCCTCCTGGTTCAATAACTCAATCTGATGAATAGCAAAGATTAAGGGTAAATGCATAGTTTGCATGTCATGGCTGCATATATTTTCCTTAGAAAACAAACTTATTTAACAATGCAGCCATAAGTAGTATTGATTGTATCTAAGTTAGTAGCCAAGATTCCTAGACAACAACAATAGTGGACCTCAGCATATTACCTAGCAGTTCAGTCATCAATCAACTTTAACACATCTGACTAATATAGGCTCACCAAGAACCATCATGCAAACAAGGAGAAAGCCAAACAACTTAAGTGGGAAATTTAGGCACCTTAAAAAGTCTTAGAGACATTTGTTTAATATTATAAATAATAAACATGAGTGACATGTTATTTCTCATTACACATTCCATAGTTTTTTTTTTAAATATCATTTGTTGCTCCTCCAAGTCAAATGCCACGATAATTCCAGCTAGAAGTTTATAAGCTTTATTGTGCCTTTAATGATCTGGTTTGAATTATTGAGCTTTTCCACCTGTATCACCACATTTCCATGAAAGCCGCAGAAACAAAAAGATTATTGCTCAACCTATACTTCTATTGAGATTGTTTTACACCATTGCGCACAGGGTTGAGAGCTGATGTAATGCTCTTTAAATCTCAGATGAGTCACTCCCTCATATTCAGTCATTTTTTACCAGATAAAGACTTTCAAATGTACTGTGTTGAAGGTTTGAATAAAAATAAATAAAAACTAAAAAAATCAATTAGTTAAAAATAAGAAACCACAAATGAGTTATTAAATCAGTAAATAAACCCAATAGACCAAGCATAGTAAAGCAAAATATTGAACCACAGTACACGTGTTTATTAAGAAAGTGCAGGAATCATTTTATGAGCGGTTTCATATTGCTAAAAAGATACACTAAAGGAGTTAATCACCAAACGATCTGAAAATCAAGCAAGGAAGTTATATTAAGATAAACCACAAGTACAAAAGCCGCTACGATTAAAGACGTGTAGATACACAATGACAAGAAATCCCTAAAGATTTACTAAAGATGCATCATTAGTAACTGGAGCAAGGTGATTGCCAAAATAACTATCTGATTACCAGAATCTCATAATCCACCATTTAACAAAACAAGACAATGTAACTTTATAATAAAATCCAAAACAATAGGGTCAAGAATGTTGCAAGGCTATACATTACCTTGTATTCAACTGATTCTAAAAGAGGAATAAGAAACTGGTACATCTTAAACTAAAGTACAAAATGTAGAAAATTCTAATACACTAATCCAGTAGTTTCAGACATCATTTCGTTAGGTAACACAACAATAAAAGTGTATGCCCTCAACCACTTATTGATCTTCACACAGGAAATCCATCCTAATAAAATGTTCTGAAACGAATGTCATTCAATTTCTCATTTCTTTCCTGAGTTCCTCTCATTTGAAAAGCTTCCAGATAGTTTCACTACTGTACCCCTAAGTTCAATAATGAGAAATGATCATTGTAGTATTAGACATTTCTACAACCGATGGTCCATTGTTTTTCTAGTCAAGTTGTCCTTAAATGTGGGTCCATTGTTTTTCTAGTCAAGTTGTCCTTAAAAGTTAATGCTAGATACATTCTTCTCCCTACTTCCTTACCATTTGCATTAAAAAGACCTGGAAAGGTGGTTTATGACCTTTCTGTGACACAAATCTCTCAATTGACAGCCCAAAACTTCAATTCAAGATACGTAGAGGCAACCAGTTTAGCCCAATGAGGACACACATATGGAGGATAACCTCTCTTCCCCTGCACAGATGAAACCTCAAATTGAAGGATTGGGAAGGCTTGATTATGTTCAGTTATGTGCCGAATTAACCTTGTAATAGAAGCTTACAGTAAGGCTTACATTGTGCATGGTATCTAGCATTGTCATATGTACCAAAACTACTGACTACTGTAAACTTAAGGTTAATAAAGCTTCTACTTGATATTCCAGTTTTTCCTAAAGGTTTTTCCACTCTAATAATTCTCACAATTAAACTTGGTTTTATTAATCGAAATATTCGAAGTAAAATTTTCACCAATATTAAATCTGTGTATCACAACAATATCTACAAGTAGTTAGATACTTAGTTTATAAAATTGTGGCCCTCCTATTAATAATCTGAAACAAAACTAAATGAGTACAAAACTGCCACTTAATGTTATGTAGTTGTTCAGTTTGTTCACTTTATTTAACAATAGGACCTCCTGTGATAAATAGAACCTAGGTTGGTAATAAAACTAGATGATGCACATGATCAGTCTAGCTGCAAACATAACATATTTTAAGCATTTAAGCACCCAGAGTTTAGGATTCCCTCCACCCCCACCACTTTGCAAATGATTCGCCAAAGAGCCAGTTTTCGGAAAAATTCAACACGGCATCACCATCACTTCCATTCACATGGCTACAAGCAAGAGTCTACAGGCACCATAACTTAAAAGTATTTTTCTAGTAGACAAGACAGCACTAGATATGCAACTCATGGAATGCACCTTAATATCGAATAGCTAGTAATTCATAAAAGCAAACGCGTAAATTAAATGAAAGAGCAAATCAAATGAAAAATATCTAACCAGATGAGCTCCTTGTGTGCCGTTCATACGAGTCCTTAGACATTGCAGAAAGCAGAACAACAAGACCCTTTTAAAGTTAATGTATAATTAGCACTCCCCAACAATCCTCAAACTAATTAATGCAGAATGTATCGTCGAATTCCGCCTTTCCTCTTATATGCATCAATTATTTCATACCAACAATGATTCCACTGCTGCATCACAGCCTTTAGAAATCTTCAACATCATGCTAGAAACCCAGCAAACTAGTTTGACACTGACAATTCATAACAAAATATTCACCTGCAATACCAAAATTTCAATTTCTAGCTAACTTGATAATCATAAACCCAAATTAAAACAGAATTAAATCGTTGAACTAGAAACCACAATACAAATTAACACCACAAAATCACTCAATTACAAATTTAACTAAAATACAACAATAGATTACTTTAACTACTTCTACAAATTCCGTAAACTAGCAATCAAATTAACATAAACCCTAATCGACGAAATCAGATCAATGAACCCCAAAATTACAGATTTGAAACCCTCAAAACTCAATTATTACAAATTTTTACAATAAACAATAGAATTCATGACTAGAAAAGTAGAAAAACTTACGAAATTGAGTGAATTGACAATGCAATGGTATCAAAAAACTTGGATTTGCAAGCATAATGGGTGAGTTATTCTCTCTCCTATTCCAGCAAATACTGGTGGTATTTCCACTTCTACCTTTTTGGCGTTTTCTTTGTTTTTAACTTTCTAATAATTCTATTCTTTTTCTTTTTTTTTTTTTTTTCCTTTTGTTTTGTTCTTTGTCTTTCTGTTTAAGTGTTTATCTACCACTTTTCGACATGTCAATAAGATGACAATAGATGAACTAGACTACGTCTTGTTGTTTGTTTGGTAGATGGTAATAATGTAATGAATTGAAATGAATTTACGTTGTTTGTTTGTTACGGAGTAGGTTATTTCATGCTATAATTGTTGATTATAGTGAAATTATACACATAGTAATTACGGAATTTTTCTTAATTTTATGTAAGATAAGTTAAGTTAATGGTTAATAAGGGGTGTTCATGTTTGTATTAGACCTATAATGAATTCATAATAGATTTATATGTTTGTGTGGGTGTTTTATGATTTAAAAAAGATGTGTGATAACTACTTTAAAGGCACCAAGTAAGAATTAACGGCTTTTTAGGTATTTTAGATGGACACTGTGTTTTGTCAAAAGTTGGCTTATACTACAAGGATTAGGTTAAATAACTTTTATCTATGAGGTTCAAGTGGTGAGATTTTTCTAATCCTTAAGCAAATGGATACTCTTCTTGATCGTGCATAAATGTTCATTACCACTAATCTCTCCATTGTGATTGATAATAAATCGCAATGGGAATTTGAGGAAAAAATTAATGCCCTAACACCAAAATGTGTCTTTACAAAATAAAGTGTGACGATACTAACGACAAGACAATATTTATTGCCTAATCTAATCTAGCCTGCTTCACATGAACCATTTTCTTAACCTACCTTCACCAAACATCAAATTACAACTCATCTGGAGCATAAACATCTTTGTCCCAAAATAATTAATACATTCAAACTTGACATAATATATGTACATGTTAACGTATTACTTTGACTATGTATAAAAAAAATAACCGAGTATATTGTAAAAATTGGTATTATGATTTATGAAATTATGAGACTTTATATTGATACTCATACAGTCATACCATTTGACAGCAATGTCATGACAAATTTTGTAAATTACTCCGTATAATCAAAGTGAATATATAAGTGATGAAAAAAGATTTAACATGTCAATTATAACATGACAGAGAGTGTTTAACATGAACTGATGAACCTCTCCATATATACTCCATGGATAATTAAAGATTGTTGGATATTAAACAGACCATTATACTTTTGCAAATTAATTGTAATACCATTAATGGGAAAAGAGTTCAATTATTTATGCTTTTGATAACCTATGCATTGCAATTAGTATAAGATGGGGTCTCCAACACTTTAACACAATAAATGTGTTCAATAACACATTAAATTATAGTTGGGGATTGGATGAAAAGTTGGTTAATAGAATTCCAACCTAATTTCATGTCAAATTGAACCTACCCTTTATTTTAATCAAATCAATTAAAATTTGAAAAGTAACGCATCAAAAAATTTGTTGTGTTCTCCCTCTTAGTAACACTTTAAAGTTGGCTAATCAACTAATCAATAATCATGTATTACTTTTGTTAGTAAAAAATGATTGATAAACACAACTATTAAGTCACCTCAATTGACGCTACCACAACACTAACCTAGCAACCCAAGGGTACGCTGAAGGACTTAATTAATTAATCAAAGGTGTTGGACTTGGTTTTAATTTATTTTTTATCAAGTTAATGAATAATATGTAATCCCTAAATTAATAGAGCACAACCAAACTACTTGGTTAGCCTATGGGGCGTATGGGCTAAATGCGAATGGAAATAAGTATGTACAAGGAGTGACTTTAATTGAGTTAAGAGTACAATTAGGTATTCAATTCTTCAATTTTTCACCTTTTAGGTACTCAATTTTTTTTGTTCACCTTTTAGGTACTCTAACTTATTTTCAGGCTAATTAATTCACCACTAACCATACCTAATTAAAAAATTAATTTAATCAAAATGATGATGTCTAATCTTGAATTCCAATGTGAGAATTACAAATGCTACAATGGATATCTTATCATATAGTTTGATTTGGTTGTTTGAGAATGTTATTTTAATGTTAAGGTTTGATTTGAATTTTTACAAAGTAGGGAGAGGATGCACAAAGAAGATGAGTTTGATGGAGGTGGCTACTCTTTTCGAAAATTATGATAAAACTGGTGCATTAGTCCTTGATCTTCAAGGAAGGCTAATGGCTGAAGTTGAATGGCTTCCTTTGTCACTTGTGAAATTGTCAAATTTAACTGAAATTGACTTATTGAAGAACGAAATTATGGCTCTTCCATTAGATGTTGGTGAGCTCAAGGCATTGAAGAAGTTTGACATCCACTCGAATCAACTAAAAAACCTTTGGAGATCAATTGGAGAGCTTACAAGTCTGACTGACCTTGATCTTCGTGGGAATAGGCTGAAATCTTTGCCAGCTCCCTTTGAGAAGTTAGTAGGTTTAGTCAATCTTGATTTGAGCTCTAAATTCTTTACCCAATTGCCTGATTCAATTGGCAACCTGAGCTCATTGGAGAAGTTGAATCTTGACAAAAATGAACTCGAAGAGCTCCCTAAGCTAGTGCAATTGGCTCGTGTATGTCTCTGGTGGTGTTGCAAGTAAATTTCAATCGGTTGAATTCTCTTCCTGAGGCGATTGGGAACCTTGCGAATTTGGAGATTTTGACAGTCCGCTATAATAGAGTGAAGAATCTGCCGGAAAGAATAAGAAAAGGGGAAAAAAATCCGACCCGTGCTTTTTTTATTCGGCTGGGCCCCACGTTGAGTTAACCCAAGGTACTCAATTGTTAACCTTGGGTACTCAATTGTTGGTGGAAATTAATTTTTTTTGCTGGGAATTGGTACTCAGTACCCAAACGGTGAAAAATTGTAGAATTGAGTACCTAAATTAATAAATTTGTGCTTAACTCACTTTAATTTGATTAGAAATTGCGCATTACCTTTACAAATTTTATGTTAACAATTTCATTCATCATGGGTCAATGACATCAAACATGATCCTATGCTGAGATAATACTTGAGTTAATGACCATTGAAACACCACCATTTCAAGTTTTCAAACCAAGCAACACAGCAACGTATATTAGCTCACGATTGAAATATTTGGCACACATACGACGACTAAGAACTTAAGAAGCAAATCGGGTAATACATGTGCTAGCAAAGGTCGGCGATTTAATTTAAATGTAATTTACTTATAGAGAAAGTTGTGAAAAAAGGACCTTTTAAATTGTCGACTTTTTAAAAAAGCACCTTTTAAATGAAAACTTTTGAAAAGGGACCTTTTAAGTTGTATTTTGTTTGTACGGGTACTTGGGTGAGCTTGCGAGGTGGTCAACGCCGGAGCTCCAGCGTTTTGTTGCGAGTAAATTGAATCGGAGGTAGTATTTTTTTGGAGCGAAGGAAGTAGTTCAACGTGTAAAACATACATTTATAATATTTACTAACCGTTTAAAATAATAAACTTCACAATCTAATAGAATTTTATTACTATGTAGACTTGTCAATTAGGGTCGGGTCATGAGTTATCTCGGATTGGATCACTCCAGGTTACGAGTCAAGATATGTTCAACCCTTGCCCAAAGTTTTGGGTTCGGGTCAACCCAACGGGCTTTTGAACATTTTTTTATTTAATTTATTTTTTGTTTATTTTTTATTTTTTAAATGTATTAAATCGAACATTTCCCACCAACATTATTATAGTCATTACATGTCTACTAGATAGCTAATCGTCACAAAAGCACATCAATTTATTGGAGCTGAACTGAACTGAATATTTTATGAGAGAAGGAAATTAAAAACTAAACTGAAATAACAATGCAGTGCAACGCCCGTGCTATACACTAGTTTTTAGATGGAATCCCGTTAGTAGACCCACTACGTACACGTACCACTAATCCATTGGTTTACAAAAAAATCAAAAGAAAAAGAAAAGTAAAAAAACCCTAAACTCTAACCCAACAACCACCCCAAAACACATATCCGCCATACACAGCAACCCACCTGCCGTAGCTTATAAGTCATCCACCATATTACCATAATTTAATCAGTACGAGTAGTGTTTAATTACGTACGATGGCTGATGGTTTAACCCAAAGATCATTATACGATGATCTACTTATAACTTTTGATTATGGATAACTCTTGTCAAAAGGCCATTAAATTATTCACAATATTATCCACTTAAGCAACAAGATTACTTGTCAAATCTAAGTACAATCATCAGCAATTATCTGTCTTTATATAAACCATGTAACAATTTTCTAAGTTCATATGTTTACGTTCCACTAACATTATGTCATCAAACTATAGTGTGGGACTTTATAGCATATCAAAAAGTTGCATTATTTAATATAATGTTGATCCTTAATTCACTGCTGAGAAGTGAGGGCTTGGTTTTTTTTTTTTTCATTAATTGGTTTTTCCATTTCTTTTATTTTAAAGAACATGTTGGCATCATTGTTAGTAGCCTTTTTATATTCGTTTTGAGATACTCACAAGTCACAATTTCACTCATCTTACTGGGTCAAATTATCAAACACAAGGCTACGTAGAGGCTTCGAGGGTAAGTTTGACTGCATACAAGTTTATCAGATTTTATTAATGTATAGATGCAGTAATTAGCCTCAACTCAAATTTGTGTTATTCTTGTACAATTAATAGTATATTTGTTCTTTAAAGATGCTCTTACATTGAATGTATTTTGTTTTGTCTTTATTGTACAATTTTCATCATAAATATCATTAGTTTCATATTAACAAAAATATAATTATTATACTTAGGGCATGTTCATATTTACTAAACTGAATTGAACTAAACTGATTGAAACTAAATTGAACTGATTGGAGCTGAACTGAATTGAATTGAGCTGAGCTGAAATTTTTTAATAAGAGAAGGAAATTAGGAGCTGAACTGAATTGAATTGAACTGATTGAAGTTGAACTGAACTGAACTGAATTGAAATTAAGCTGAAGCGAACAGAACCTTAATATCAATATAATATGAAAATACATGTCTATTAAAAAAAATTATGAAAATACGTATTGAAACGAATTTAACAACCAACATGATAAAAGTTTATTTATAATTTACTCCGTATATAAGGCAATCAAAACTTTTAAAGCTGGCCATTTTAGCATAAATTACCACATGTAGACATAATTTTCTGGGAAAAAAACATTATGGAGCAGGATAAAAGATCTTTTCTTTTTTTTACACCATAACAAGAAATGGAGATTTTATTGGGACACTTGAAAAAAATGACATGAAAAGTATAGTGGAGCAAAGGGAGTAACTTTTTGATAAAATCAAAGTTCACAACTATAATAAAGGATCTTTTGCTAAATATGGTTAAATTACCAAAAATGTTTATTAAGGGCTTGTTTGACATCATTTTTGGTTTTCAGTTTCCTTTTTATTAGAACCAAAAACCAAACACAGAAAACGAGAAAAGGTTTTTCCACTTTTCTGTTGTCAGTTTTCAAAATTATCAATTTTAATAAGTTAAAATAATTTTTGATTCACTACGTGATATATATCATATACTTTTAAAAAAACAAAAAACCAAAAAACAGAAAACCACAGCAATGCCAAACGAACCCTAAAATAGCTACTTTAATTTCAAATTCTTATTCTTATAACTTGGTACTTATCATCTAATTCTTCGATCCTCTTTGTTATGCCTATATAGAATCTTGGCATTATTTATAAGTTTGAGAAAAAATCTTCTAAATTACTCTCATCATTGTATGAAAACATATAGTCACGTATTGTCTTGTATAATTCGTGTTATAGTTTATTAATATTCAACTAGTTTTTAGGCCTCGAGCAATGCCCCGAGTTACTACATTAATTTCATGATTAAAATCCTTAATCATATTTAATTTTAATAACATGACATATAATATGGTATAGCTTAGTGGCTAACAATATAGTTTTGAAACTTGAGGTCTTGAGTTCAAACCTTGTCCATTCCATATTTTTAATTAAATATTTGATTAATTGAGGAAGGTGATTTATTTTTACAAACTAGTTAATGACCCGCTTGATGCCCCGGATTATATTTTTTAAATGATTGTGGATAAAGAGTGATTGAAACTTATAGCTTTTAATATTATTACTCCGTATTACACAAATTAAAAGAATCAATAAATTGAATTGACCACAAATATCAATTTCACAATGTTTTTCTCGAGATTATTTGATAGTTTAAAAAGTCATTTTTTTTTTTTTGTAAATCATAGATTACCTTTACCTAAAAAACTATACCGTTTGTACTCTATCCTACTATACCAACGTTTTTTTCACTCCCTATAAAGAATCCAATGTACGTAGTATATTTCATTTTTTTCTTGTCATATCTCTTCGTAAAGTGTCAACCAAAATTAGTCAGTTGAACAATACTGCAAATAACTAACACACACACACACACAAAAAAAAAAAAAAAAAAAAAAAAACACACACACACATATAATTACGTAGTAATAGAAAACTAAGAGGAAAGACCATTAATCACATAATGTAAGCTATATTTCAACAAATGATCAACTTGTGTAAGAAGACATATTAACACTACACACCTTTTTTGATTGATATGATAGAAAATTAAACGGTAACAAATCTTATTAGTAGTATATAAAAACTATTGGGGAAGGTAGATTACAATTTTTATAGTACAACCTATACAATAGTTATAAATCTACAGATAAGCATGTTATTTTATTTTATTTTATTTTGAAAGGAGATAAGTATAGCATATAGATTTAAACAAATACTATACAAACTAATGATATACAAAAAAGATGCTAAGAAAGTCATGCCACTTCAGAATTACCTTTCTTTACTCGAACAATACTATAGAAATTTATGCACTACTATTTTACTAAGAGCGGATGAACGATTATTGTAACAAATCTTTGGTATTTCTAACCACACAACCACAATAGCAAAGTGTTTTATTTTATAATGATGGGGTAAGTGTCAAAGTACTAATATCAAAGTTTAATTTGATTATAATATTAAAAAAAAGTGTAATTTAGCCATTAATTTCATAATAAAGTCATTAAATATTTAACAGTAATAATATGAGGCAATTCAACAGTTTTTTGTAAGTACTATTTTAATGATTCCAATACTTCAATTGAGTCCAAGGGGGTGTTTGGAAACTAGCTTTTCAGCTGGTTTTTGGCTTCTTCAAGTTGGTCAAACAGCCAAAAAACATGTTTGGTTAGTGGCTTTTTTAACTAGCTGAAAAGCTGGCTTTTAAGCCAAAAGCTAGTTGGAGCAACTTTTGGCTTATGGCTTTTGGCTTGTTGACATAATTAACTTTTGATTAATAATAATTAATAATTAATAATTAATAATTACAAATTAATAATTAGTAATTAGTAATTAGTAATTAGTAATTAGTAATTAATAATTAGTAATTAGTAATTAGTAATCAATAATTAATAATCAATAATTAATAATTAATAATTAATAATTAATAATTAATAATTAATAATTAATAATTAATAATTAATAATTAATAATTAATAATTAATAATTAATAATTAATAATTAATAATTAATAATTAATAATTAATAATTAATAATTAATAATTAATAATTAATAATTAATAATTAATAATTAATAATTAATAATTAATAATTAATAATTAATAATTAATAATTAATAATTAATAATTAATAATTAATAATTAATAATTAATAATTAATAATTAATAATTAATAATTAATAATTAATAATTAATAATTAATAATTAATTATTTATAATTATTTATAATTATTTATAATTATTAATTAATAATTAATATTTTTTTGAAACATAAATTATTAATTAATAATTAATAATTATTTATAATTATTAATTAATAATTAATATTTTTTTGAAACATAAATTATTAGTATTTAATAATTAGTTTTTAATAATTACTATTTAATAATTAATAATTAATTATTATCATTGAATAATTAGTTTTTAATAATTAGTATTAAAATGGAGTAATATACAATTATTAGTAATTTCTAACCAATAATTAATTAATTAATTTAAATTATAATTAATTATTATTAAATTATTGTAACCTTATTGTAAATAATTAATAATTAATTTACAATTATAATTACCAATAATTTATTATCTTAATTAATATTAAAGTACTATATTAGTTCATTAGTGTTAATATAGTTTAACAACAGCTAACACCCAACAGCCAATTTACCAAACACTACAACTCTAGTCAAAAAGTCAACTCAAAAGCCAATCTAAACAGCCAGTCAAACTAGCCAACTAAAACAGCCGACAGCCAACAGCCAACAGCCAATTGCCAAACAGGGCCCAAATAATTAGAATAGTAGTTCCAAAAAAAAAAAAAAACCTTTGAATTGCCTCATTTTATAACTGCTAAGTAAATGTTTTAATGTTGAATATATAAATCACTACAATTGACAATTATGGTAGCATTAATAATGTCGGTTACAAACTTTATGGGAGGATTTTTTTTTTTTTTTGGTTATTGGGTTCGAATGACATGGCGAAATGTAACAAAAAAATGACACATGGCGGATTGACACTCTTACATTTGAGTTTTAATAATAACTAGCCTTCTAGCCCGTGCAATGCACGGGTTATTCATATAATTTTTTTTTTTTTTTTTTTTTTGACAAATATAAAATTGTATTGAGAGATAAGTGAGGAAATATCAGTAAGTCATTATAGGGTATAATATGTAATCGGAAACATGATTAAAAAAATTAAAATTTTGAAACTTTAATGGAAAAAGAGGCTTAAATAGAAGGTGGAAGGGCTAAAATTAAAGAGAGAATAGCAAAAGGTTGAATTAAAAGAGAGAGATGAAGATGAAGAAATGAAGTGTGTATGAAAGATGAAGTATAAGTTTAATGAAAGAATTTTAAAAAAAAATGGTGTAATAAAAAATTAATAGTGTAAGATGACATGTGGCAGTATTATAATTTTTAAATACTAAGTATAGATATAGATATTGATATACGGCTATAGATATTTATGGTCAAAGTACGGAGTAATATACAGTGTTAACAAACATATAATCAAAATGAGAAAAACATTTAAGATCGGACGGAGTAAAAACGTAGGATAGTGACTTAGGGAGTTGATTGCATATTATCTTTTTTATACGTTGAAGCAACTAACATGTACTCTGTGGGGGTGGTTTTTTTTAGGGGAGGGGGGGTTCACTTCTTTTCATAATTTTTCTTGGCTCTTGAGTGTGTGAGTAGCTGAAAAAACACTTCTACCTTCATTGTCTATTTTCCATTTCTGTCTTACTCTTAGCCCATTCACATTTAATTCTCTATTTGCCCATCAATTCATATAATTAAATCACCATTTAATAAAATTCAAGCTTTATTTTCATCTAATTCTAAATTTAAGTGTAGTATTCAAATGTCAAAGCAATCATCAAATTGGTATGACCACAACTAGACTGACCAGACCCAAATACCTGATTCGAGGCTTGATTTGGACTCAAAACTACTATACAACCTGAAACCCTAAGTGACCCAAACCGGATTTATATGAGAATTCATGTGTACGACAATTAACTTCAAATAAACTCAAATTTGAGTTATTCTTCGGCTAAACTCTTTTTCTTTTAATACAAAAATAAACTTAGCTTAAAATTAATATACACCTATACTCATAAGTTGATTGTTTCAATAACAATACTTTTTATAAAAATAAAACTAGATTTTGTGCCCAGACAATGTCTCGAGTTATTGCATTAATGGCATGATTGAAATCCTTATTTTTATTAAAATTTGAAAAATAATATGTATTTCGTATTATAATAATAATAGTTTAGTGGTTAACATTTAAGTTTTTAAACTTGTAAATTATTTAGAAACGTCTTTTAATATATAGTATAGATAGATTAATAGAAAATTACAACTCGAAACAATCTATAACTATAACTAAAATAGAAACCGCTGACATCATCCTTCTCTAAAACTGTATACGTGTCACTTTTTTATGAAATTTTTTCCCGTTTGACATCATCATATATATTTTTTTATTTTTTATTTTAAAGCTAAGCTACTTCCTTAAATTTCTTTGAAAATTGGATTATAAATAATGACTACAACTATTTATAAAAAAAAAAAATTATAATTGTACAAATTTACTAATCATTCTACAGACTATTGTATAATTGTACAAATTTACTAATCATAGGAAATCAGGCATTTTTTTTTCTAAATAAACAGAAAAAATTGATTGTCGACTAAAGATGATATATTCATCGTTATATACTTTGATTAACTAAAGACCCCTTGCCCATATCATTAAGTAACGATAATGGTCGATGGATGCAACATTACATGGATAATGTTGGAAGTCATATTCAGTTGGGCCTCAAAACCTTTGTTTGGTCGTGGTTTGATGCAACAATTTCCACATAATTTAGGCAATGTGATAAAAATGGGGATTGCTTATTTATTACTCTTCCCACCGTCTTGTTTGTAATCAGCAAGTTCGTCTAATTCATCCTTATAGCTTCTCAGCACCCCAAACCCCAAAAGATGGTTTTGAATAACTCAAAACTATACCAAGTAATCTAATTGACATCCACACATGTTATGATTTTCACATAAAAATTAACAAACAAATGACATGTTATTTTGATTTAACCTAACTGTTGAATTAAATTTATTATGGAGTTTTAAACACTTCCTCTAATGCAAGTTACTTCTTCGCGCGTATTAAATTTATAGTTTCAAATATATATTGAGATTATCGGCATTATCCCAAATAACCAAAGTAATTTTTTTTTTTTTTTTTTTTTTTTTTTTTTTTGTGAGAATTAAAACATGTTTAAAGTTAATAGGTATTTATATAAAACAGCAAAATGCTACATCTAGTGAAAAAGGATAAAGTTAGTGTTATTTGTAAATTTTTAAGGTAAACATTGTATTGATTTTTAAAATATACTTTTCACTTTATTCTTTTTAAAATTCAAGTCGGATCAATCTATAGTCAACATGTTACGAATCAAAGTAAAAATAGTATATTTTATGTTAATCAATTCAAGTTGTTAAGTTTATTTATGTGTAAAGTTATTGAAGGACAAAATGAATTCTTTTGAATAAAGGTCGAGAAATTGTCTCGGTAGAAAAAACTTAGATAATTTAAAGCATTGCAATATGTTCATATTCCTATACCGAAGCACAAGCTTGGCTTTTAGGTATTTAATTTACAAATTCTTAAATGAGCCTGATGATATATAACTAGAGTTACTTAGCAGAGTGTCGAAAGTATTGTTTATTTACGGAGTATTTGAAGCTCTTCGATCAATTGATTACAAAAATATACTCTGTACTCCTTTATATGTATCTAGGTGTAAGTATGCCCAAATTCAAATACTTAATGAAGGTCTTAACGTTGGATTACAACATGACAATAACACTTAACAATGTTTTAACAATGGTATTAATGCTGGATTACTACGTGACAACTTTTGCTTTATTTTTGGCGGTGTATAAATAGAAAAACAAGTGCCCATGTTTAACTTCCACTCTAACCCATATATTAATGAAAAAGACAACATGAAATACGAAATTATGACAACTCAATATAGTTATTACGGAGTATGAACCATGAATAAGACGAGCACTAATCTAGTAAAAACAAAAATCACTTTCATGTTTGTAATTTTATTTTTTGGGTTAAATTCAAACCAGAAAAAAACTATGAAATATCCCTATATCAACTATAGAAATCTTGTTTTAATGAGTAAAGCTAAATTTTTATTTTTTTAACCGTTCTTATAAGATCACATGCAAGGGAGTACAAAATTACATTTGTTGTTGGATCAATATAAAAATCAAAATTAATCGAGTCTGTATCACAACTATATGTTTGATAAATTAAAAGATTTGATTAAAACTAAAATGATAGATTGAGAATTATGGATTAATTACAAAAAATACACCTCCACATATATTTACTTTTTTATATCATGCACGCTTTTGAGATCAAATATCTAAATAATACTTCCTAATAATAATAATAATAATAATAATAATAATAATAATAACATAGCTTTCACATGTAATGTAAACATCTCTTGGTTTGAATGGTCCTAAATTTGTGTGGGATCCAAATGATGAAAATAAAGGTAGCATGACTTATCAACCATAATATAACGTTGTGTCATATATAAGCTACATACCAGCACAACAACACCTTGTGGCTTGTGACCCTCGACCTTTTTCTAGAGGCAAATTTTCTTCTTTGTTGTTCTCCTACAACATCAGTGTCGTGCGATATTAAGCAGTGACATACGCAAATGATCAAAGTCTAGTGACACGTGACATCCAAATTTACACCGTAGTCAGAGTAAAAAGATTCAAAGATGGCAATGTCTCGTTACGCTAATCAATTAACTTAGTTGTTAAAGTTTAAGAAGACGTATATCCATGCATGTATGTAAGAACTAAGCTTTGCTTCTAAATTAGTTATTCTAGATGAGTCTTAGTACGCCTCTATACACCTATATATAGAAATTTGGTCCTAACCTCTCTTAGATATAGTTTCAATGAATTTCCTAATTAACAAGTTAATGTTCTTGACATATAGTTTCAATGGTTTTTCTAACAAGCTATTGTTGTACCAAATATCCGTATGAAAGTGCAAAATTGTCATATCTTCTCTACAATGATCGTGAATTTTTTAGTAAGTATTAATCCAATTGATTATATGTATTTACCTTTATTTCAGAAAGAAAATATATAATTTTGACTTTTGGCACTATTCACAAATTTTATTTTAACCGACACAGTTTAATTTAAAAATTATACTTATGTATGTACTTTTTTTCGGATTATTTGTTTCAACATATATTTAATTTTCAGATAGTTCCAATTTATTGTAATATTAACAAATAAGTAATTAGAGATAATTTGGGTCAAAGGTGTACATACATTGACAAGCAAAACAATGTAAAGGATGTTGAATTTATTAGTCTATGACTTCTGTTGAAGATGTTATATTATTATTTCAAATTAATGAATTATATTTAGCTTACAGAAAGTATCGACCATTCTTATTGAGTAAACAATTATCTTTTTATGTACAACAAGCTATCGAGAGGGTTGACAATGTGTTTATCATTCAAATAAACTTGTTCACAAGGTAACTAGCTAGCTAATATATATTATGTCTAACATAATCAATCAATCTAATAATATTATCGTTACTTAATACGTGTAATAGCTTTTAATTTGCTCCAAAAGCTCAATGCTTCATTTCATAGCATTCCTTGTAGAAATTCATATACATTGCTCTTTGGAAATATAATTCAAATCAAATCTAAGCAATTACATCATTAATTACTTTTAGCGGACAGATGTTATTAATCTTAGCTAATACTCGTAAATTTGTAGAATAAGACCCAAAACATGTTATCGGGTCTCATTTTTATCACTGTCTTATATTGTTTATTACTAGCTTAGGCCCCGTGCCATGCACGGTAAGACTAATTTATTAAATAAAAAAAATGATTATATCTAACAATTAAAATTTGATAAAATATACACATCAAATGTATAGAAATTATGTTATTGTTGTAATCTGTATCAAAAGGTAGTAATCCGTATTAAAAGGCAAAGAAACAGTATGATATATAATCTCATGTCTTTTTAAAAAAACATCAATATATTAATCAAACAACAGACTTACTCTTTAGTAAAACTATTAATTAGCACAACAAAAGTGTTAACATATTAATTACAAACAATAAATCATTTTTTTTAACGGATAATACATCATATTTATATCTAACAAAATCATTTCAGTGGAAATAAATTAAAGTGATAGATGTTTTAAAGTAATTTATTTAATATCAATTTGTTTAAATCAATTTTACCTTTTTTTTTTAAAAAAAGAGTGGGAGTTTTGGAGGAAAAAAATAGCACCAGGATGTGACATGTGTCACTTCCGGTGTCTGTTTTATTATTAAGACTAGGTTAGAACCCGTGCGATGCACAGTTTATATAAAACCTATTTTTAATTTGTATATTTTAAAAATAAATCGTTATTATACATGAATATAAATAAGAATTAAGTATATTTTATAATTTTTATTTTTATCAAAATTATGATACAATATTTGTTCAACATTGTCTAATTCATAGTTCAATGCAGAAGGTCATTTATTAGTGTGCTATTTAAAATTAAATATTTTCTTAGATAAATTGATAGGTTTTAGTTGTAATGTAGAAACTTCCAATATTTAAATTTCAGAAATGATAACTCTACCACAAAAAAAAAAATGACATCATCATTGTATTTAGGCGGGAAATTTTTTATTGAGAAAGCGACACGTGGGCAATGATGAGGTCAACAACTTCTGTTTTAGTAATAGTTAATAGATTATTGATTGATGCTATAAACCAAAATACAAATTAGATTCTTTAAAGAAATTTTTTACCAATAATGTAATTAATGGATACTCCAAATAAATCATAATCTCTACTAAATGACAAAATCTAAGCATTTATAATTTTTTTCCCTATAAATATAATATTTTTATTTTCTAGATAGTAGCTTTTTAATTTCTCCAAAAGTCCAATGCTTCATTTGAGTGCATTTCTCTAGAAACTTCTTCGTTGTACCATTAATTTAATTTTATTTTTGAAATCTTTTTTTTTTACAAGATATTTTTGAAATCCAAATACCTCATGTAGTCTATATTAAGTTTATTCTCAAAAAAAAAAAAAAAAAAAAAAAAAAAAAAGTCTACAATAATAAAAATAAAATAAAACATGTTGGTATCTCCATCAAATGAAATACGACAACAACTTTACATACATTAGGCAATTTTTTTTTCTAAAAATTAATTTGAACTGTAAGAAGTGAGAAATTCATAATGTCAAAAGTCAAATACTAGTACGTACAAATCCAGCAATGTAAGGCCCCGTTCACCTCTCCTTATTTTTACTGAACCGAAATTAATTTTACTGAATTAAACTTAACTTATTTTTACTGAATAATATTTTTAAAGGCGAACTGAACAGGGCCTAAGTGTTTAACTTTCACAATTTTAGTCACAATAATCTTACAAAAAATTTACTATTAAACCTAAAAGAACGAAAATATAACTTATATTCTTAGATATAGGGGAGTAAAGCTCATCAACAATTTAAATATGAGAATTGTTAAGAGTTCCACACATAAAAACCCACACCCTATCGATTATATTCTTTCTTCGACTGTAAAGTCATACAAGTTTTTTTTCTTTTAAGGAAAAATTATATATGATCTTGTATCATTTTTCAACGGTAAGAAAAATGATTTCATTAATACAAGATAGTCATCAAACGACACTTACAAATAATTCCTAAGATTTTAAAATTCCAACACAAGTACAAATACTTTAATTTAATTTAGAACGAACTAACTAATCACGCACATCGCCGATTTGATTGACAATCGCCTTAAAAAAAACTTTATCTAAAACAATAGTATATGTGAGTTAGCACAGATTGGCTTCAAATCCATTGATGCATAGTCGTTGGGAGAAAATTACTCATGTGGTCCTCTAGATAATTAAGGAGTTTATAAAACCCTAAATCTTCAACCATCACCAGACGGACAAACAAAGAATTTAAACAAAATAGAGCTATAACCACCATCTCAAATATAAGATACTTCCTCCGTTAATGGTTATTTGCAACAAAGGGGTATTATTTGTGAGATATAAAATATTCCTTTGTTGCAAATCTATATTATAATTGCAGAGTCGTTTTAATGAGAGCCCTCCAAATCACCCATGCTCAACTCTCATGCATTTGAGTTTTTTTTTTTTTTTTTGTTTTTTTAAAAAAAAAACAATTTTTTAAAAGGAGAATATAACTACCAATCCCATTACTTTATTTTTTTTTTTTATCATTTTTTTAAAAAAAATCCAATAACTACACATTCACTATTTTTATTTTTATTTTTTTTATGGGACTACTACTAACATTTCACTTTATTTGTGTGTTTTTTTTTTTTGGTACGTAGTATAACATATGACATACATTAGCACGAGTATATAGATCCTTTATATACAATTCACTATATCACTCAAATTCCCCAACATTTCAAGTTTTTTTTAAACATGACGTACTAACATTTCACTTTGTTTTAAGAGTACTTTTTTTGGTACATAGTATAATATATGTCATGCATTAGCACAAGTATACAATTTCTTTATCAACATTTCACTACAGTACTCTAAATCCCCAACCCTTCAATTATATGCATATTTTTCAGGACTACCCTCCACACATTTTCCACTTCTTTAATCATCAAAAACAAAAAAAAATGTACAACACGTTTTTGTGCAACTGGCTTCAGCGAATAACTACTTGCAACAGAACAAATTAATTAACTCCTAGAGCAAGACACTAACCCATATGACACTAACTGAGTAACACGAGTAATCCCTATAACACTGAACGGTTAACCTCTATAGCTTTGAAAAAGTAAACCCCATAATAGCATTGCGTGGCCATCGACATAAAAGAGTAAGACCTTGTTTTTTTAGCTTCTAAGCAAAGCACAGAAATATCATATTTCAGCATAGCGCATCAGGTGTCAGCACATTATTAATACGATTATTATTAATACTCAGTACAACAGAGCTAATTACGGTTCAACAAAACCGACCAGTCCAAAACCAAATTACAACATCAAGTTCAGCTTTCCACATTTTAAATATATTTTTTTCTTATATATCTCGTGCATTTTGCACGGATACACTCTAGTAACCATTAACGGAGGAAGTATGTTTATTGAAAGCTATTAACAAGTTTTTGGGGCTTACTACCGGTAAGAACAAAAGCCCCTACAATGATTCATAACTGAGATTAGGAAGAAAAGAGATAAAAGAGAAGAATATACGTAGTATATAAAGAAGAAGAATAGGAAACCTTTTTTTAGGAAAAAAAAAATAACAAATAATCCCTTATAATGGAGGTTAGAAAAACTTCCCAACACCAAAAAAAAAACCGTTCCAATGGAGAATTATATCTTGCAACAATTATTAGACACAAACCCATCCAATTAAATAAGACAAGAAAATTTTGCATCAATCTATCTCCACCAAACAAAAAGGAAATTAAATTCAACAAAAGAATCCAAAAAACTTGACAACAATTTCCTTTCCATCAACCAAATCAAAATCTCCCTTGAACCACAAAGTTGAAGCAAATAATCTTCCCAAAACATACACATACACACAAAAAATTTGTATCCTCTAATCCATACGTACACTAGTTCCTCATTTCAATCTAAATATTTGACATTTTTAACATTGTCGGGCGGGGTTTACAATTAAATTGTAATAAAAATCATGTGTGATAGTGTAAAAATCGTCTCACATCAATAATGTATATATCAACATGCTATGTTAACACATTGCTCGCATAATTTTTACAGATGATACTTTCTTACACTAAACATATTTATAGTTAAATTTATGTATAGACAATTAAGAGAAATGTCATAAAATAAATAACCAAACAACAACACATAGAAAGTACATAATGTGTAACACATATGCAAAATGTTTATTTTTCTTTAATTAATTTCCACTAAAACTTATAGAAATAAGGTGTTATTATCCCTACGGTAAAACCGTAAAATGCATAAATTAGCAGAATGATTATAATTTGAATAAATGGATTTATTATTAGGTGTATGATTGCAATGGAAATTATATTTAATTAAATTTTTAATAATATTTTAAGCAAAGAGCATGAATAATATTCAACATAAATATTCAACATAAATCCCATGAAAAAAATTGCAATATTCCGGCGTTGCATGCCACCTCCCCTATCGTAGCCACTATCTCCACTAACTCGGCCGTCATTGCTCCTAGTCCAACACCTTTTCTCCCATGCACCGCCATAAATTTAAAAAGAATATTTTTAATAAATAAAATAAGATAATTTTGATAAATAATAATAAGACTCAAAGTATATACTGAGATGTTAAAATATAAAATTAATTAATGTTATGTTGTTATGAACTTATGATATGATTATTATGATATTAGGAACTTACCAAGATATGTTTAAGAAATATGTGAATGTCTAGGCACGTGATGAGTTTCGTTAGAGTGCCTAGCTCATAAAGGATTAGTTATGTGATTGAGATTTATAACTATGTGATAAAGATTCTTAATGAGAATGGTACGGTGTGACCAATATTGTGATGTAAAGACTAGAATAGACCCGGTCTACAATAACTTATTGTAGACCCAACCTTCTAGTATAACATACGAATGTGATTATATCATACGAAATATGATTATATTACTACAAAAGTGATTATATCATCCTGAAACTGTTATGTAAATGTATCACTCAAAAAGTAAATTTATCATTATAAAAAGTATCAAATAGTAAATTACATCATTCAAAAGATGATTTTTAAATTTTATTATCCTAAAGATAATTATATAATCTCATTAAATGGTTTAATATGAGATTATATAATTCAAAATATGACTCACAAAAAGATAATTATATCGTCTAAGAAAGTGATTATATCATCCAGAATGTGATTATATTATTTGAAAGTGTCAAATTTTGGGTCTACAATAATTTATTGTAGACCGGGTCCATACAAGACTAATTGATATTGTGATTTTAATAGTTGTCAGAGCAAGACCAATTGATCGAAAAAATTTAATACAATAATAAGCACGAGGTGAAGTGGGAAAGGGTTAGTTGTCAGAAATATTAATAATTGAGAGATTTAATACAATATCAAGCACGGGTGATTGGGTGAAGCGGGAAATTGAAGGGGATTTGAACCATAAACCTCAAGCAAGCGTGAGAGTTCAATTCGTAAGAGAGAATATAGCTATAAACACAAAGCACGCAAGCTCTTAAATGAGAGATTAAGTAAAAAATATAAACAAATAAAACTAAGAATTCTCGAGGCCTGTGGGGCGAGATTGAGATACAGAACCTCGATGAAAGCTCATAAAGTATGTCATTGAGGTGTCAAAATCTGACTCTATTGATCCAGAACAGAAAAATAAATAAAATAAAATAAAAAACCTGACTCTAATTTAACTCATATAATAATATTATAAAAATTGATATTATAATATGACACAAATTTTTTAAAAAAGCCGGTGTTCATTAATTTAATGAATGGCGAAATTTTCGGACAAGCAATGTAGTGGGTATTCACGTGCGTGTAATGATTGCTAAAATTGAATAAAGAAATAAAAGTTTCTCTCTCCTCGTTTTTCTCTTTCATTCAAACCGCTGTTGCTTTCTCTCTCCTCGTTTTTCTCTCTCTAAAACCAGTGAACTTGCGATTGCGATCGTTTTCTCTCTCCTCCATTGTTGCTTTTCGAGCTTTTTCTCTCTTTTCTTTCACTTGTGAAGTTGTTTATCGCTTAATTCTGGTTAGTTTACTTATTTTTTTGAGATTTTTGTTAGTTTAAATTGTTTTGGTTCTTCGATTTTTAGGTTTTTTGATTTTGATTTTGATTTTGTTTTCGTTTTTTGTAGTGTTAGTTTCAGCAATGATGAAGAAGAAGATTACAAAGAAGGTTGTAGATGCTGAAGAAGGTGTGTTTAATTAAATTTTTCATCATTTTTTCGAATTTTCAATTGAATTTTCGCTTATATATGTCGAATTAGTAGTGCATGTTATTTTTTATTGTTTTCTGTTGATTTATAATGCATATTATGATAATTGAATATCAATTTTGAAGTTATTATGTTTAATTTTGCTTTATTTTATTGTTCATTGTGATAATTGGTTCAAAATTTGATATATATGTGTTGTGGTGTTGTTACATGTTAAACAAATTTTGCATGTTTGTTTTCAGAAGTTTTATTCATTATTCTTCAAATTTTGATGTTAGGTTTTAGTTAGATTATGAGAATAGTATGCATATCTGCATTGTGTTTGTGTATATGTGTTTGAGTACCAGTAATATGTGCATTGTGCATTGTGTGTGAGTAATATATACATATGTTATTTATATGCATGACAAAGGTTATTTTATGCTTTGAAAAGGGTCACTTTATGCTGTGAAAAGGGTCACTTTATTCCGTCAAAAGGGTCACGTTTGTATTTAAAGTGTTACTTGTTGTAGTTTAAAGTGTGACTTTATGCAGTGAAAAGGGTCACTTTATATAGTTAAAAGGGTCACTTTATGCTTGTTAAAGGGTTACTTTTTTGTTAAAAGGGTTACTTGTTGTATTTTAAGGGTGACTTTATGCAGTAAAAAGGGTCACTTTATTCTTTTAAAAGGGTCACTTTTTGCATTTAAAAGGATTTTTATGCATATATTCTAAATTTTCCCCTGAGTAATTTGTGAATTTGTAATTTATAGTTATCCTCTGTATTAATTAGATATAGGTGGTTCAATAGGTGGATATCGTTATAAATCGCCTTCAAGGGGAAAAGGAATGGGTAAAGAGCCTGCTAAAAAGAACAAGACAGCTCCTGAGAAGGACAAAACAGAGTCTAAAACTGTGAAGTCTAACACTGTGAAGGCTAAAACTGTGAAGGCTAAAACTGTTCCTAAGAAAGCCAAAGCAGAGTCTCAGAAGGTTAAAGCAGCTCCTAAGAAGTCTAAAATTGTATCTAAGAAGGCCAAAGCAGATGCTGAATTGCAAGTAGTTTCTGATTCTGATTCTGATACTGTTGTGTAAGTATAAATGTTTTTTGTTTTGTATTTTTTTAATCATATATATCATGATTCTGATTCTGATTCTGATATTGTTTTACTTATATTATTATTATTTAGGGAAAAAAGACCCTTGATTGCAAGGTGCAGACCACACACATTGGAATTAATGATGAGTAATTTTAGTCCTAATCAACAAAAAGCTGTTGAAGAAATAGGTTTTGGTGGTTTATTACATCTGAAATTGAAAACTTTGAATCGTCAAATGCTACATTGGCTGGTTGAACACTTTAATGGAGGTAGCTGCATGTTCACTATTGCTGCTGGTAAAGAGTTTGTAGTTACTAAAAATGATATATGTGATGTCTTTCGCTTGCCTATGAGTGAGATTGTTGTTCCTGAACTTCAGAAGAATCCTGAAGAAGGTAGTGTAGATAAACGTATCATTCAGTCATGGAGACATGATTATGGTCTTACTGAGAAGCAACCTCTACATTTGTCAAAAGTGGAGTCTAGGATGGTTGATTTGGATGATGGTGGTGAAGAATTCAAGAGATGTTTTGTGCTACATGCTATGTCTAGCTTCTTAGCTCCTACTACTAATAGGACTGTTTCATTGAAGTTGCTGAAGGCTGTAGAAAATGTTGATGAAATCAAAACATTTGATTGGTGTTCATATGTTTTGAAAAAATTAAAGAAGGCTGTTGTGAATTATAAGAATGATGAAAATGCTCAAAATGTAAGTGGTTGTTTGCTAGCTTTGCAAATTATGTATTTTCATCGATTAAATTTCCAAGGAGAAAAGGAAAGTAGTACCCTTCCTTTGATTCAACATTGGACTGATGCGAAGATTAAGAAGCGGGTTTGGAGATTAAAGCTGGTGATTTTGGGCAGGGACCATTGGATACCCTTACATATCCTGTTTCACAGCCTGAAGTTAGGGATCCTGTAACTCCTGTTGTTAAGCAAACTTGTGGTCAAGGGGCTTCTACAAGTGGTAGAAGTGGCCGCATTCTTGCGTTTGATCTTCCAGAAAGTGTGATGACTGATGATGAAATTAAAGAAATTTCAACTGATGTAAGTGCTCTTTTTTTTTTTTTTTTATTTAGTTATTATCTCTTTATATGCACTAAAGTTACCCTTTTTGTGCACTAAAGTTACCCTTTTTGTGCACTAAAGTTACCCTTTTTGTGCACTAAAGTTACCCTAAATATTCAGTTATAAGGGTTACTTTATGCATTTTAAAGGGTAACGTTATGCATAATAAAGGGTAACTTTATGTATTTAAAAGGGTAACTTTATGCATATATCATGAATTTTCATTTGTTTTTTATTTTTATTTTTTACATTTGTATAGTTTCTTATTGGTTCATATGTTTGCAGGCTGTTCATGAAACATTTCTTTTGGTCAAAAGAAATATGGATGTATTATTGTTGGTTCAATCACAGGGTTTTCAAACCTTGAGTGATATGATTGCTTCTCGCAGAACTGAATCATTATCCTCTGATGATCCTGTTGTATTTTCTCAAACACAACAGTTACTTTCTGATCCTCATTACCTGAAGCTTTTAGATGGTTTAATTGAGGAGTGTAACAAGATGAAGTCTATTCATGAAATGTTTCGTGATTTTTATGAACCTGAAGGTCATAACAATGATGATCCTGATAATGAACCTGCAGAAGATTTGAATTTGAATAGGTCTGAGGATGATGTCAATGGTAAAGGAAAAAGTGTTTTGATGAATAGGTCTGAGGATGATGCTGGGCCTTCTGTAGGAAATGCTTCTAGACGTATCGTCAGAGGCAATAAATCTTTTTGCTCACTCGACTGTGGGCCAGTAGGTGTGGATGTTCCTTTTCTTACTCTGTTTTTGAGGTCTAATGCTCGGATTTTCAAGAAATTGCCCAAGTTACATCAGGAAATTCTTGATTATTGTTTACTGAAGGATGATTCAATGATGAGGAAGTTAAATGTCATTTTTTATAATAATTATATTTTATATGTTTTTTTTCCTTTATTTTTTTGTTTAATGCTTATCTTATTTTTTATTGTTGCAGTGAGAATCTTGTTACTATTGGGATGAATTTTTTAATTCCAAGAGAAGACATGGTATCCCTGGTAGCTCCACTTAGAATTAGATGGTGCATCATTGATTGCTACTGTCTGTATTTGAACGAGAAGGCATGTTTTGATTCTGGTCCTCGAAAATTCTTCTTTGGTGTGAGGCAAAGTGTAAGTAATTTGATTTTTTTTTTTTATTTTTTATATGCACTAAAGTTACCCTTTATGTGCACTAAAGTTACCCTTTATGTGCACTAAAGTTATTATCTTTTTATATAAACAAGTTCTCATACTTTTAATAGTTTGCATTCTTGCATGTTTGTGAAAACATTGGCAAAGGTGAAGTTTCACAAGCTGTTAATGATTTGCACGGTTTATGGGAAGGTTGGGTGAGCTATGAGAATCCTGAATGTGATATTATGGATGCTGAACTGGTATATTTCATGATAAATTACTATCAAAACTTTAAAAAAGTTCTGCTTTGTGTTAATCTGTCTAAATCAGTGTTTTAATTTTTTCTGTTTCAGATATATTTTCCTGTTCTTATTGAGAATCACTACATTTTGTTTGTTATTGATCATACAAAAGAGGTGGTATATTATCTTGACAATATCATCTGGCGTGATGATGCTCTTGAATATACCAAAGAATTGTCTTCACACTTGGTATGTTTATGTTGATTTCATTGTTATGTTTCTGTTTACTTATTGTTTCCATTTAAATTTTTTTTTCTTTTTTCTTGTTTTATTTTATTCTAAACTTTTATATTTTATGTCAGTGTGATCAAATGGGTGTTTTTCTCGGAAAAAGAAATCATCCAAAGAGTGTTCAGCTACCTTCTTATAGGTTTCAAATTGTTGAGTTGGAATGGAGAAAAGAAAAAGTTGACAATTTGGACTGTGGGGTGTTTGTTATGTATCACATGCTCCATTTTGTTGGCGAATCGTTCAAATTAAATGAACTCAAAACAGTAATTATTCATCTATTTTGTATGTAGTTTTTCCCTTTCTAATGCTTTTATTAATTACATATTGATAAGTTTTTTTTTTTTTCTGTTGTGAGATTATTGGGAGAAAATTTCTGCGAGGTGAGATCTGTACGACACTGGTGCTGTGTGATTTGAATGAATCTAGGAATGATGTGTTGTCAGAATTAGAGAAGTTCAATGAGAAGAAGAAAGATCCTGCTTATTGCCAAGAAATTGAAATGAGAAGAAAGGATGCAATTGCTGCAAAGAAGAAGAAAGATAATGAAGAAAGAATAATGGCAGCTGAAGTAGAAGCAAAGGCAGAGGCAGACGAAGAGAATCCCAAAGGAAAAAGGGCAAAAAAGAAGACAGACAAGTACACTCCTTCTAAAGGGTGAAATGACTGTTAGAAGCAAAGGTTGATTAGGTCTAGGAGCATTTTTTGAACAATGAAAAAACTTAATGTTTGTGCATATACATCAAGTTAAATGATGTAATTAAACTTAGTGGTTAGTTTTTTGTTCTTTTGGAATACTGATGTATGTGCATACATTAAGTAATTTGAAAGGTTCTTGTGTATGTTTTTTGGGGTCACTTTTGTGCATAAAAAGGGTTACTTTGTGGCATAAAAAGGGTTACTTTTTATATTTGATAAGGTATACTTTTTTGGGTAGATAGGGTAACTTTTATGCATGAAAAGGGTAACTTTTATTGACAAAAGGGGTAACTTTTATTACTTGAAAGGGTAACTATTAACAAAGAAAAGGTTAATTTAGTGGATAGAAAGGATAAGGTATACTTTTTTTGGATAGATAGGGTAACTTTTATGCGTGAAAAGGGTAACTTTTATTGACAAAAGGGATAACTTTTATTACCAGAAAGCGTAACTTTTAGTGGATATAAAGGATAACGTTTATGCATGAAAAGGGTCACTTTAATTCATGAAAAGGGTTACTTTTATACGTTAAAAGGGTAACATAAGTTGATGTTTCCAAGAATTAAATATCTGCTAATAAAAGTGTCAATCACATTTTCATTAAACTTGTCATAGAGTAAAAAAACAAAAGAAAAATAGTTTAACAATACAAGGTATATTAATTTCAAAAAAAAAAATGTTCAAAAAAAGATCTTAAAAGAGTCGTAAGTTAGGTGTTTTTGATCCAAATTCTGAATTTGGAGGTGGCAGTGCTGGTTTTCTTTTTCACTTGCTTTTTTCAAGTCCTCCTTTTGCTCTCTTGCTTCTTCCTTTTGTTACAGCCGTTTTAGGATCAAGTATTTGTGGTACACTTGTGCTTGTACTCGATGCTGAAGAAACATCAGTATTGCTTTGAGTGCTGTCTGCCACATCAGGAATGTTTCTGAAGCAGCTTCTGTACTTTCTTTCTGAGCAACAATAGCAAGTAAGTCTTCCACCATTTTAAGACTGTTTCTGAAGCTTAACAATACAAGGTATATTAATTTCGAAAAAAAAAATGTTCAAAAAAAGATCTTAAAAGAGTCGTAAGTTAGGTGTTTTTGATCCAAATTCTGAATTTGGAGGTGGCAGTGCTGGTTTTCTTTTTCTCTTGCTTTTTTCAAGTCCTCCTTTTGCTCTCTTGCTTCTTCCTTTTGTTACAGCCGTTTTAGGATCAAGTATTTGTGGTACACTTGTGCTTGTACTCGATGCTGAAGAAACGTCAGTATTGCTTTGAGTGCTGTCTGCCACATCAGGAATGTTAGAAGCAGCTTCTGCACTTTCTTTCTGAGCAGCAATAGCAAGTAAGTCTTCCACCATTTTAAGACTGTTTCTGAAGCTTTCTTCCATAAATGCTCTTGTGTCTTCATTTTCTTGACTTTTTAAGATTAGATTGTAGTATTTCCTCATCATTGTTTGCCTCCATGGAATATATCGCTGTTTAGGATCCTGATTCTTCAACCTATCCCATGCCTCTGTTTTTGCAAACTTAGTCCATCTTTTTGAAACATACTTATCTGGTATTCTTGTTACTGAATGCAAATGTAGAATTCTGATGCAATGATAACATAACCATCCAGATGCTTCAAAATTTTTGCAAGTGCACCATACAGTTTGGCTCTCATGTATATAGTTTACTTGATGTGCAGACCATGGCTTGTCTTCTAGTGTTACTTGATAAAGTAGGCATTCTTCATTACTGCCTAACATCTGAACAGTTGTTGCCATAGAGTATCCAAACTCCTCTTCAAAATCTCTAAAGAGTGATAAAGTGAAAACCTGTACATCAAAATCATGTAGGTTCATTTAAATTGCCATATATTAGGTGTAATTTATGTAGTTGTCAGTTAACTTTTTACCTGTGCAGCATGCTTTAGCATTCCAGAGAGAGGCAATGAAGTGAATGCTATTGACTTGCTACAGGTAAACTCATCATATTTCTCTGTGCTTCTCCAACGATTGGTTGTCTTCTTAAATATGGTATAAAATTCTGTCAAAGTAGTTGTTTTACTTGCTCTGAATCCTATAGCATGATTAGTGCTTTCACTCCTTTGTGACGATAAGATTCCTGCTGAAAAGAAATCTCTACTAAGGGCAGGACACCATTTGTCTTTCAACTCATACACTCTTTTGTACCAAGAGTGTTCTGTCAACTCATATTTCTGCAACATTGCCTGCCACTTTTCTTCGAATTCTTGTTCTGTCACACACATCTTTAAGCACTGGTTGAATGCAAATTTGAATTCTTTGTCTTTTTTAAGAGCTCCAAATCTGGTTATGGCATTTTGCTCCAAATGCCATATACAAAGTCTATGCCTTGTATTTGGAATCACCTGCATTGAAAATAAAGGGGTCACTTTATGCTGTTAAAAGGGTTACTTTATGCACTAAAAAGGATAACTTTATGCAGATAAAAGGGTAACTTTTATGTGAAAAGAAAAACTTTATTGTCAGATCTCAAATCTGTAAGATGTCAATATAAATCTTTTACCTCCAGAATTGCATTTGCCATTGCTTGGTCCTGGTCAGTGAATATTGAAGTTGGTTTTCTATCCTCCATAGCTTTGAAGAAGGTTTGTAATAACCACACAAATGAATCTGTTGTTTCATCCCTAATAAAAGCACATGCAAACATACAATTATGCCAGTGGTTATTTATGCCAACAAATGGAGCACATATAAGATTTATCTGTTGGTTCTGTATGTTGTATCAAAGACAAGAACATCTCCATATATCCTATAGTCTTCTAGCATCATTGAATCTCTCCAAAAGATATTGCAAATTCTTCCTTCTTTGTCAAACTTCACTCTAAAAAAGAAGTTTGGATCCTCTGATTGTTCTTGACTTAAAATGTTCACTAAAGTTTGAGCATCTCCAGCCTCAATTTGTTCCATTCTTAACCTTGAGCAGAAATTCAGGTGATCTACAACACTATGGCCTACATTCTGTTCTCCTCCAGCCTCTGTAGCCATGTAATAGTAAGTGTCCATTGTAGTTAAACCTGAAGATTTCATTGTTTTGATTGCTTCAGTTTTTTCCTCTGTCATTTTTCTTTCAGAACGATGCAAATAATGCCACTGTGGCTTTGTTAGCTCGTGGTTATGCTGAATAACATGAGACACCACCTCAAACTGTCCTTCTTTATTCACTTTTGCTCTTATGCATGTCTTGCAATTTGATCTTGTAATGGCTACTTGTCTTGGCTTTCTTGCTTTTACATTTACATCCTCTTCATCAACCATTTCAACTAACTTTGTTTTCTTCTGACCTGAATGTCTCTTTCCCTCAGCAGAACACACATAGTTTTTCTCAGTTACTATTTTTGTGTGTTGTTTGAATCTAGTTGTATGTTTTCTTATTGAAAATCCCAGTATAGCAGCATGTTTTTCATACAATTCCAAAATTTCTTCAAAAGTTTCTCTTACCACACCAACAAATGATCCTCTAAGATCTAAACCAGAAGCATCAATTGGATTTGTATCTGTTATTTAATACAAACAAATCAGATAATAACCACAGCCAGCATAAAAAAGGGTAACATTCGTGTGAAAATAGGGTAACGTTTATGCATGAAAAAGGTAACATTTAGGCATTCAAAGGGATACTTTCTGCATACAACTTGAATTTTCAGCATACAATTTGAGTGTAACATTTGTGCATAAATAGGGTCACTTTTAAGCATGAAAAGGGTAACATTTAGACATTCAAAGGGTTACTTTTTGCATACAATCTGAGTGTAACATTTGTGCATAAATAGGGTCACTTTTAAGCATGAAAAGGGTAACATTTAGGCAATCAAAGGGTTACTTTTTGCATGCAATCTCAAAAGTTCTGCATTCAATCTGAGGGTAACATTTAGGCATAAATAGGGTCACGTTTATGCATAAAAAGGGTAACAATTATGTATTCAAAGGGTTCTTTTTAGCATACAATCTCAAAAATTTATAGAAATTACCTTCAGTTGCATTTGTTTTGGTTGTTTGTGCTGAATTTGAATCAATTGATTTATCAGGAACCACTTGATTTTCAGCATTGTGTATTGCGTCTTCTGCATTATCAATTGCTTCTGCATTGTCTGGATGGTTGAATATTGGTACGAATTCATCTCCAAAACAATAAGTTTCTTCTTCTTCTATAATCGATCGATTTAAATCGATTTCAAATTCAGTCTCAACTTGCCTCTGTTTTTGTAGCAATTCGTGAATGAGATTGCTGCATTTTGTTGTATCGAAAGTCGAATTCTCCATTGATGATCGATTTCTGCAATTTGTAAGTTTTCTCACCTTTTTTCTCCTCGATTGATGATCGAATTCTTCTATTTGTGCGTTTTCTCACCTTTTTTCTCCTTTATTGATGATCGATTTCTGCAATTTTTGCGTTTTCTAACCTTTTTTCTCCTCGATTGATGATCGTTTTTTGCAATTTTTGTGATTTCTCACTTTCTCTCTCCTCAATGGATGATCGAGAGCTGCGTTTTCTCACTTTCTCTCTCCTCCATTGTTCTGCGTTTTTTTTATTTAGGTATAAAATTCCGTGATTTTAAATTCCGCTATTTTTTTAAAAAAAAAAAAAAACAATAAAGAAGTTGCACGTGAGAAAAACCCGATGTACAGTAAAAATACTGTACACCGGGTACATGCAAATGGAGTTGATAATATGAATACCTATATAATATTTAACAATATATATTATGATAATTTTTTTATATTTTATTAAAAAACAATGGTCAAAATATATACTTCCTCCGTTCTTTTTTACTCGACCCGCTTTAACTTTTACACTATTCATTATCCCTTCTTTGACTGTCTTTTGTGAATAATATTCAAGGGAAAACATATTCATGTAAGATCTATTTGAATTCGTCTTAATAACTAATATCATAAAATGTAAATTTTACATTTTTTACTCATGAAGAATAAAAGTTAATGATCGATAAAGTTTTACATTGGCAAGTGTGATAAAAGAAACAGGTCAAGTATAAAATAACAGAGGAAGTATATAAATACTGAAAAAAAAAATCAATTATTTAGGAAAGAAGAGAGACCAAGAAGAAGGCTTTAGCCCACCCTTATCCCTAAAGGCCTAGAATGGTGTGGATTTGTGGCGCGTACAACCTGAAAACCCAGGTCACATCCATCCCATCACTCATGGCAAGTATGACTTTCATTCTCATTCTTGTCCCAACCACTACAACTTTGGACCCATGGGCGGATCTAGGGGGGGTTCATTGAACCCACAGATTTTTTGGAAAAAAATTACCAGTTTTATTTATTTTCTAAAAAAAAATATTAAAAAAAAGGGTTAAAACCATTTTTGTGAGGTTAATTATTTGTTAAGTATGTTTGGCGCATTGGTAAGGAGCTGTCTATTAGAGCAGTGTGTTCCTCGAAGTCTTGGGTTCGAATTTTACTGCCCCCATTTTTTGTTTTGTTTTTTTCTTTTTTTTTTATCCACCTTACATTCATATTTCTAAATAACATTCAAAACCAAAATATGGACATTTCTTATTTAGTGATAATTAGATTAGATTAATTACTGATTTGTTTAATTGGCTTTGATATATTGTTGAATACTTGAATTGTTGACAAATTGAATTGTAGAAACTTAGAATTTTAAATTTTTTACTTGGTCTTTTAATTGATAATTAGAAGAAGTTTTTATCGTCAAATATATGTTTATTGGGGATTTGGGATTTTTATTTTATGTGTAATATAATTTTTTTCAATAGAATTATACTTTAAAAGTAGTAGATTTATAGAAGCAAGTAGTAATGTTGTAACTAGTATAAACTTTAAAAATTGAAATAACAATTATTAGATTGTTTAGATAATTAATTGTTTATTTTGTGTATTATTGTAGATTGTAGAGCTTTTGTTACCAACTTACCATGAGTTTAGATTCTTTTTGAAAACGTGCCGGGAAGTCGCAAAAGTCCGCTACTTGTTCTTCACCTAGTTCAAGCTAAGGAATCCTTCAATAGAAAAATATATTGTGTTTATTCGCAAAATTTAAACTTATGTATTGAATATTTTATTGATATATGATCATCTTTTTTTTTTTTTTTTTTTAAGATTTCGAACCCACGGTTTGGAATTCCTAGATACGCCACTGTTTGGACCCATATCAGCCATGTTTATTTACTTGTATATTTTTTTACGTACCTTCTACTAAGATCTCTTGTAGAAAAAAAATAAACAATTATTTAAGAAACATGAATTTTATTTGGTTACACTTCATATCACATGTTTATGATTTCATTCATCAGTTTTCATGACACGCGAATTTTTAACTCTAAAATAATACTTGTATATTCTAATCTCTTCTATCATATTGTCACATTATTTTTTAGAGTTTTATTTCAAAAAAAATATATGATTTGTTGAGAAACGTGTTAATCAAATATTGTACTAAGCTACAACCGTTTCACTTAAAAAAGCAAAGGGGTGGTTACAAACTTACCATCTAATTCATGCATGAAAACATTGAAAAGCAAAGGGGTTACATGTAGCATGCATGTTTATGCAATATTGCTTGATTGATCACACATTCCCACCTATAGCATGTTTTAATGTTTTATTTAATAAGGAGTAATAAAAATAAGATAAAATGCAGATGACTATTTCAAACTCTTCCCTAAGGTGTGGAATGGAATTCCTCAAAGTCCTCAATAGCTTACAAAAATTCCAAAAAAAAAAAAAAAACAAGTAAACTAAGGGCCTGTTCACATTTACTGAACTAAGCTGAACTGAACTGATTGGAGCTGAACTGAACTGAACTGAACTGAACTGATTGGAACTGAACTGAACTGAACTGAACTGAGCTGAAATGAATATTTTATGAGAGAGGAAAATTAAGAGCTGAACTGAACTGAACTGAACTGATTGGAACTGAACTGAACTGAACTGATTGGAGCTGAACTTTACTGAACTGAACTGAAATTAAGTAAATATGAACAGGCCCTAAATAAACAATCAACTACAGATAGAATCATAGAATTACTGTAAAAAATAATGAGTACTAGTTTGTTTGATTACCAAATATAGACGATGTTAATACAATGAGTATATATAATCAAAATGAACTATCCACCAATTACTTATATTAAAACAAATTTCATTACTTGTCCATCTTGAATTTTAAATTATTGCAACGACTATACTTTATATTATACTTACTTTTGTCTATGCACATTTTTTACCATTAATATTAGAGAAAAGAATTGTGTAAAAATATTTGATTTGAAATTACAATGATTCAATCTAAAATTTCGATGATCTAATCAGATTCAAAAATGCATAAAGTTAATGTTTTTGATAAATACATGGTGCAAAGTATCAATTATTTCAAGATGAAACTAACAAGATACGGAATACAATTTTTCTAATGTATGTATACTCCCAATATTTAAAATAAATGCTCATTTTGACTTTTATACTATTCACCTACACCAATTTGACTAATGTTTGTGCTTAATGTATAAGATTAAAAACAATTACTGTTAGAATCATCTTAATATTTTAAGAAAATCAACTTTTTATCATATAGGATGGTTAAGAATAATTAAATGATGTTACTGATTAAAGTTTTACGCTGACAAATACTACATTTGTTTTAACAGGGACGGCTAATACGCCTCATAATTAACTAGCTGACCATGTCTAGAGACCTACCTCTTTTAGTTTGACCTTATATCACAAATTTGATTGTCGGCAAATTAGGGTATATATGACCACACACTCAGCCCCGGCCCTGAGGGTAGGCGGGGAGTGCCATGGCCTAGGGCCCATGGCCAGTGGGGGCCCAAAAAAAATATTACCCCGGCTTTCATAAAATTAAATGAGTAAAAAAAATAAATAAAAATAAAAAAAAGAAGACAACAGTCTTTAATTCTTCCCCGTTAATTCTTTATAGCTTCACTTCAAAATTGTTGCAATTCCCACTTTCCAATTCTCTCAGCATTAAATACAAGTAAAAAACTTCATTTCCCACCAAGTAAATTAATGGGTTCTTGCCTTTCACTTTTATCAATTCCCCAAATATTTTGATAGTGTAAATAAAATTATGAAAATGTTATAAGCACTTAAAAATATGGTTAATTAAAAGACTACACCAGTCATTAGCTTCAATTATACTAGTATATTTTAATTATCCTACTATGAATAAAAATAACAAAATTATTTATTTAATCATCTCATCGAGTTGTTTGCGTGTATTTGTGTCCACTAATTGTGTTTATTCTCTTTCACATTCATGTAAAGTTTCTCTCTCCTTTCTCTGTTTTTATCCATGGATAATTATTGGGAATTAGTGTTTAATTTAGATACTCTAGTTTTAACTTTTAAATTAACAAAATTATGATAAAGTATTCAACCTTATTGAAGAATATTTCGATTGTTGATACTCTTAAAATATACTACATAGTATAGCAGGTAGATCATAGTTACAATGAAACATTGTTCTTATTTACTTCGTAGTACACAGAACTAAGTCTAGATTAATAGCTAAGTGTTTGAAAATATTACGGAGTAATATGGAGTATGCAGTATATTGTATATATTGTACTAGAGACAAATTATATGTTACATTATTTTAGAATGCGTTTTTTTTTTTTTTTTTCTAAGGGCCCTTGTTTATGATTTTGCCTAGGGCCCATAAAATGTCAGGAACGGACCTGCACACACTCTTCTTAGTTGTTATAGAAAATGAAGCAATAATTATCATAAGAAAAAAGAGACAAGTGTTATCTCAAAATTTCTAAAGAAGATAGGGCAACATAGGGAGTAAATCACAAAAGAATGAAAGATAGCTACAAGTGAGGTGTCAAAATTAAACATCCTCGACCCAAAAAAAAAAAAAAAAAAGTATCGACTTGCTTGTTTGAACATAATAATTTACCATAATAAAAAATCTCAACTTTAAAAATTGGATCAAACAACCCGACTCAACTTTCATATGTGGCAGGTAACACCGTGTGGCCAGTCACAAATTTTTTTTTTGAAAGAATAGGTCACTTGGTCAGAATTTATTCGATTTGTCAGGGGTTACTGGTGTGTCAGCCGGTCACACACAAAAGTTACTGATACTTAGGGCATGTTCTCTTTAGCTTAATTTTAGTTCAGTTCAGCTCCAATCAGTTTAATTCTATTCAGTTTAGTTTAGTTACTAATTTTCTTCTCTCATAAACAATTTATTTAGTTTAGCTCAATTCAGTAAATCAGAACAAGCCCTTATTGGCCTTATACGAATTATTTAAAAAGGTAAAAGTGAAAAAAAAAAAAAAAAAAAGGAGCAGTTGTATAATCGAAAAGGTCAATCCACGTAACCAATCTTGTGAGTCGTGACAACTCCCTTTTCTCTCTCCCTCGATTATGTTAAATAGCAGAATCTTGACACCCCATTTTTATACGCCACTCCCTCAATTTTTCTTCCAACTCCCTAAAACAAAAAACATACGAAGTACTTCTATTTCCAATTTTACATATTTATACACAAATCTGTTAATTATTTTCCCAACCCAATAAAATTAAAATTCAAGGTGCCACAAATTTCCCCTCTATTTTTTCCTCTGCAATTTTCTCTCACCATTAAAACAGAGCAAAAACAGAGGAGAGAGAAAAGTAGATGGTGAGAGAGGTAGAGGAAGAAAGAGGGGGTGATATTAAGGGAATGCGATTGGGTAAATACCAGCTTGGTCGACTTTTGGGTGAAGGAAATTTTGGCAAGGTTAAATTTGCTACAAATATTGAAACTGGAAATTCTTTTGCTGTTAAAATTTTGGAGAAGAAGAAGATTCTTAATCTCAAGATCACAGATCAGGTTTAATTAATTTTTCAATTGATTCAATACCCTTGTTTTATTTTGATGTTAATTTTAATGGGTATTTGTTTTTTTGTTGGTTGAGTTTGGTTTTTTATGTTAATTTTTGGGAAATTTGTAACCTCATTTTTTGGGAATTTTTGGTTGATTTTGGTATAGATTAAAAGAGAAATTGCTACTTTGAAGCTTCTGAGACATCCCAATATTGTCAGATTATACGAGGTAAATTACTAAATTTCTCGAATCCCCAAATTTTTTTTTACTATAGTATACCAAATTTGATTAAATTTTTGTATAAAATTCATATAAAGTGGTAGTTTATGGTAAATGGGTTAGTTCAACATGGTTACATGGATAAAGAAAGTGTTTTTTTTTAGGGGTCATTTGATCCTTTACTTGCTCTTGTCACATCTTTAGTATCAACAACATTAAAGAATAAACTTTGTTATATACTTTAGAGATACTCTAATTCTCACTTTATATTTCGTTAAACTTAATTTTAAGTATTGTGATTGCGATTAAAAGTAATAATATTAAACATCTAATGACATTAAATTTTGTCTCATTTTATCACCAAACCTCAATTTGATACTTTTCTTAATGAAAAATTTGATACTTACTTTTCCGTGTATAAATACCGGATTATGATCCGTCCTATTGCTCTTTTCGTATTATTTGAACACCTAATGACCTAAACTATATTAAAAAGTAAATTCAACATAGTCGGTTTATGTTTTTTGCTTCTCAAGCAATTAAGGAATGTTTAAGATTTGGATTATCCGTCCTTAGATTATAAAATGTCATGTTCATTTTTAAGGATTATCTTATCAAGGACAATTAATGTGCAAGGCATAAATGTTAGTGTTGTTGAAGTTTGAGCTATGAGGAAACCCAAAATATCCTGATTTATTTCAAGTAAAAAAATAAATTATGCATTTGGTTAGATTTATATTTTATGAGATCAACTTTTATTGTAAAAAATTACATTGTTATTAAATTTGCAAATATTTGATTGCTTGTGAACCATAAACTTTAACTTTGTTTAACGTAATTATCATTAGGAGGTTGAAATACTTATTAGGTTCCCCCACCATGTGTTTGCCCTTGCTTGTTGGAAACTCTAAAAACCACACCTAAAGTTTAGATTAAAATAAAAAATTACTCAAATAATTCTTTCTTAGGTTATGACTAATAAAAAGTCTTGATTAGAGTTTGATGATGAATATGTCGTTTTCCTTAGAGTAGTTTCTTCCTTAATTAATTATTTTAATGTAGGAGTTTCTTTTATACTAAGTATAATTAATTAATTAAACAGTTAAATAATCCAAAGATATGTTTTCTGTCATTTTTTGTGGTTGGTATAATTATACAAGACTATTTAAACGAAAAAAAAGACTAAAATTGAGAATTACAAAAATCACTTTCCAAAATTGTTGGATATATTGTTTCCACAATACCTTAAAACTACAAAGTCAAATTGACGCTTTCATTATTTCATAATGGTCTCTTTTTTCTTTGGTATCACTTGTCATTATATGATTTTTTTCTTCAAACAACATAAACATGTTCTAAATTCCTAATATAAGTACACCAAGAGTAAAGACCTATGCCTCTATAGGTGGGGCGAATTTTTTTAGTGCTACACGTTCTCATCACTCATACGTTGTATCCATTGAAAAAATAGCATCGTTGTTAATTTCACTTTTTAATTTTTCAGTAGGTATCCAAAACTTACGATCAAATGAAATTTGTTTTTAAGCGGTATATAAGCAAATTAAATCTTTTTAGATTCTAAACTTACTTATGTTTGTCTAACCACTATGGAGTTGTTGGAAATTAGTATTAGTATGGAGACACATATTCACGTTTTCCACATTTTACTCTCATAAAAGTTCAACCTTTTTTGTTGTAAGACTTGTAACTCGTTAACTTTGCCGTCCATTCAGTATTTTTTTTTCTAAAAAAGTTTTTGTCTTTTTAATAACAGAAGAAATTCTTACTCGGCTATTATCAAGTCACGTGGGAAATTCTCATTTGCCGTTTTGGGGCCATTAAATTTAATCTAATTCAAAATTTGACCATAATTTGCTACTCTTATCACTTTATGGATAGATACATTTTTTTAATTAAAAAGTGCTTGTACACACCATTATATTAAAGTAATTGATGATTGTAAAAGGAAGAAGACATGGATTTTCCGGGGTATATTCTTTTTTTTTTTATATTTTTATTTATTGTGTACCATAATTTAATGTAACAAATCATTTATAATAGACTTATAACCACTTTTAAAGATCTTTGCTGTATTGTTAAAGTGGTGTTTTCCGGTAGAGTTGACTATTTGACATGAACTACTCTCATTATTTTTCCCTAATTAGAGCATCTTATTTAGGTATTGAGCCAACCCATTTGATTAAAATTTAACCACAATTATTTAGAGTTTTGATGTTTCGTAATGAACTTGCTTCTTATATAAGGCCGGTTTCAAGTTGATATTACAACCAATTTTGAGATATGAGTAATCCGTGGACAATGAAATTTAACAATACTATATTTATAGATTTCTCCTTGGATTGTTATTTTATTAACAAGTCTCTTGTACTCTTTCAAATAATCTTCTCACGTAGAGAAATACTATAGAGATCATGTTATATCAAAACAATTTTTTAAAAACAACTTAGAATGAAAAACGAGACAATCTTATATGACAGAGGGAGTACTCGTAATATCGGAGTTGCTTAAATTTGGTGATAATATATAAATATAGAATATTTGTTTGTTAATAAAATTAGGAAATTCGAAGTTGTTTCTTGTAGTGGACCCACACCTTAGAGGCTTAGACGGACGCCAGGAGCCGTTTTGTTAAAAAAAATGAGAGAGAGCAAAAATTGAGGGTGCAAATCCTGGATCTCTGCTGGAAGAGTTTTATTGGTGAATATGTCGTTTTATATGACGCAAGTTGGTATGGTAGATGTGAAATATCCTGGTTATGGCAGACCAATCAATTATTAAAATTATTTAGCAAAGATACATTACCATCATTAAAATATGAGAAAATTTGTTCATCTTTCCAACTCAATTCTATCCATTTCAACATGACATAATTTACCATATAAACCATTTTGTAATTTTTTATTCCATGGTACTTCTTGCTACGAAATTAAAATCAAGAATTAGTGATAAATTATCGAGGTTAAGTTGTGTCTATAAGTCAATAGTATTCGGGCTCCCATTTATTTAAAAAAAAAATATGTGAAAGTATTGAGATTAAAACTCAGTAATACGTACTCCCTCCGTTACTTTTTGACATTAATGTAGTGGAAGTGTGTAATACATAGAAAGATAAAGCACCGAATTATAAATGTGAAATTAAATTGTCCAATAATGAAGATTTCTCATGAAAAATGAAGGTGGTGGAACCATAAGAAGTGGATATTGCATGTGCTATGATGGACCCATGGTGGGTCCAATAAAAATAAATGGCAAAAGCAATCATCCAATTGTGGTGCTTATCATGCACGATATGGCTCCACTGGAACTTGGTTGTTTCTTGAGGTTGAATGGTTGATGGGGATTTGCTGAAAATAGATGCTGTGTGATTTTTTTTTTTTTTAACAGACAGAAATTCATTACATTGTTTTTATATGGAAAGTTTTTGTTGTCTATGAATTGATTTCTGCATATTATAATTTCATTCATTATATGGCATACGGGTCCAAGGTCTTCAATACAATGCGTTTTACACTTTTACGGAGTAGATATTTAGTACAGTACTTCATTCTATATTAATTGCTACATTTAAAGGTTTATAATAGTTTATATTTCATACATAATCATTCTTAATAATGTGTTATCACTATATTTTTCCATGACTCACATTGTCATGGTTCCACTTTTATGTATTTTACTTGCATGATCTCTTTAATACTTTGATGTGTGTTTCGCTTGCATGTAGGAAATGCAGAGTAAGTCTCTAGTATAAATCTTTTTGAAGTTCAAGAGAACAAGTTCAAAGTTATCACTTACAAGTTAGATTTGATAAATTGATATGTTTTTTTTAAAATATTTGAATTGTAATTAATTTTAATTGAACTTCAATGGTTACATTGACAAGTCAATAAAATTTCTTGTAAGAAATTTGTCAAAAAATAGACTTTACAAAAAAAAGGAAAAGATTTTGTCCATTCAAAAACAGAAATACCACGGGGTGAGTACTAGTCCACAGAAATCTGGGGGTCCACTCATAAAAGACATAGCTATCTCAAATAGTGTTTGAACTCTTATATGGTGCAAATTGTTTTGTTCTACCTGGGGAAGCTTTATATGGTCTGGCTAACATCCAATTCAATTATTTGGGAGCATCCAAAAAACAGAATTATAACAGGAAAACTAAATAAAATAGTGGCTTGAGTTATTTCATGGGGTCCATTGTTTTTATAATTTACAAACTGCCATTTTTAGAATCGCTTGTATAATACTTACAATATTAAATACGGTGTAAAATTTTACCCCGTAATATGAATATCTTCTTTATTCACTTAAGTGTTGCTTACATTAGCACAGGTTGAGTTGACTTGTGCAAGGTTTTGACGTGGTAGGGCCTTCTCTTTATTTGTAAAAAAAATTAACATTTAATTTTACTATTTTTGGGTTTGGTTTTGCAACTTTTGTTTTGTTTTGTTTTTGTTTTTGCTTGGGGTTAGCAACAGATGGGCTGATAGTATCTAAGTTTATGCAATATAGCTAGGCTCGTTCATGAATCATTATATGGTGCTCCTACGAGTTAAATAGGCATGAATCCTTGTCCATTGTGAATAGTTCATACATTATGAATATATACATGCTCATTTTCAGTGAACTCAGTCTAACTATTTTTAAAAATGGATTAGAATCAGCATTGTGCTCTTAGATGTAACATATAATTTTACATGCCCATGTCAAAATGGACAAAATCAGACTGAGCTAAGCTTATATGGTGGTATGATGCAGGTCTTGGCAAGCAAAACAAAGATATATATGGTCCTAGAGTATGTGCATGGTGGAGAACTGTTTGATAAAATCGTAAGTGATTTCTTTGATCATTTATCAAAGCATTCTAGCTTATACTAGCATCCTAATATATTTCTACGTTGAGCTTTTTTTTATTTTTTTTTTCTTTTTCTTTGCTACTCCTTAACGGCTCATGATTTTGTAGGCATCCCGAGGAAAACTCCCAGAAAAGGAAGGACGAAGGCTCTTTCAACAACTTATTGATGGTGTCAGTTATTGTCATGACAGGGGTGTCTTTCACAGAGACCTTAAGGTTAGATTGCTGGATAATTGTTGTTGACGCCAAATTGTTCTTTCATTTTGATGAGAAATATCACTTCATCTGCTTAAACATGTATGTCACAGTTGCGTTTTTCCACAACATGTGATCATTTGACATTGCAACTTGCTTTTTTGTCACTTCACTTTGTTTGCTAGAAAATTAAGGTCCAAAATTGTAGAAAATAGACATCTATGAAGATTTTTATTGGAGCATGATTATGACATCACCATTAGGCCTTCTGATAGTTTGTTTTGACATTGCAACTTGCTTATTTGTCAATTTCACTTTGTTTTGCAGCTAGAGAACATCCTCATAGACGGTAAAGGGAACTTGAAAGTATCAGACTTTGGCCTTAGTGCATTACCACAACACTTCGGGGTAAGTAGCAATAATGATCGATACTAGCTGTGAAATTCACTAATACCTCTCTTCAGCTCCTAAATCTCTGGTAGCCTTTTCCATTCTTTTTTTTTTTTTATTATTATTTATTTATTTATTTATTTATTTATTTTTTTATAGAGTGACGGCTTGCTACATACAACCTGTGGGAGCCCAAATTACGTTGCTCCTGAAATTCTAGCTAATAGAGGATATAGTGGTGCTACCGCGGATGTTTGGTCTTGTGGTGTCATCCTCTATGTCATTCTCACAGGCTATCTTCCTTTTGATGACAGGAATCTCGCTGTCCTTTATCAAAAGGTATATCCCTTAATAGCCATCATCTGACTCTAATTTATCTTTGGTTTTACTTGTAGTTTATAATGTTATGTATCATTGATGTTACAGATCACAAGAGGAGATGTTCAGATACCAAAATGGCTCTCTTCTGGAGCACAAAAGATGATAAAGAGGATTCTTGACCCGAACCCTGCCACCCGAATAACATTGGCTGAGATCAAAGCAGATCAATGGTTTAAGCAAGGGTATGTTCCTTCAAATCCCGACGATGAAGAAGATGATGTATATGTAGATGAGGAAGCCTTCTCGATTAATGTTGATGTAATGACTGATATCCCTTTCTTTCATTTGCTTTCCCATAAAATGTTACATTCCCATAAAAGATGCTAATAGCTTGCAATTTTAACTTGTATAAATCAGTCTGATGGAGAGAAAAGTCCTGGCCTTCCTAAACACATCAATGCGTTTCAGCTTATTGGAATGTCATCATTCCTTGACCTTTCAGGATTTTTTGAGAAAGAGGTGAGAACACTGATGAATCTCTAAGCTTAATTCTAACTCTAATGTGAAGACAGTAAAAAATTAGTAAGTAGGAGCTAATGGTTGCTTGTTTTATGTTTGCAGAATGTTTCCGAAAGGAAGATCAGATTCACTTCCAATCTTTCGCACATAGAGTTGCTTGAAAGAATTGAGGATATCGTAACAGGAATGGGATACTCAGTTCAGAAAAAAAATAGGAGGGTAAGTTCTAACGACAAAATTTGACCCCTCAAATTCCTTTCGCTAACAGAATGACCACACATGTGGTCTTTTGGTTAAATTTATTTTACAAGTATTTTTGCTGAGTTTCGAATTTATTTGTTTCAGCTAAAAGTGGTGCAAGGAAAAAGTGATCACAGAGCTCCAGGAAGCCTTTCAGTAGCAGCAGAAGTAAGTATAATTGTTGCTTACTGGACAAATTGATTCTGTCAAGCATATGAACAAGTAAACAAATCTTCCAACAATCCCTGCTCACTTTCTTTCCATGATGTTGCAGGTTTTTGAGATTAGTCCATCGCTATTTGTCGTTGAATTGAGAAAAACTTGTGGAGATTCTTTAATTTATCGTCAGGTTAATGTCTATCTCCCTATATATCATCAATTTATATCTGCGTGATTGTTTCCATGTTATAGAACTAACAAAATCTCTCTGTTTGTGCAGTTATGTAACAAATTATCAAACGACCTCGGTGCCTCAAGGAGCCAAGAGTTGTTAAGTGCAGCCATATTGAGTGCAGAAACTGTACCAGAGGTTTGCTAGTCAACATTGATAGATGCATCTTTAGTGTCATTTTTCAGAAAAGAGCTAGAGTCCTCTAAGTTTCAATATTTCAGTAAATTGTAATTATGTAGTGTGTATTGTTTTTTATACTTTGGACTACCAATTCCTTGCAAAAAGAAAAAAAAAAGAAAAAGAAAAAGAAATTCAATGAAAATTAGCTTCGATTATTATATGAAGCTGTACATAGTTCATCCAGTTCATCTTCCATTTTCCTTCTATCTGCAAACAATGGCTAAACTAACAACGGTTTCTAAGTAATTTAGAGAACCCGCTTTGCTTGAGCAAAAAATACGCCAGCAACACTTCAACTTACTTAAAAAACCAAGTTTTCTCTTAATTCCTCTGGCTCCCCATACAGCAGCCTGAACCACTATAAGAAATCATGCGACTGCCCTATCGCAATCAGAAGCAAAGATCTCCAATCTACTGATGTCTGAAACTACTCTAAACTTACTTGGACTTAAAAAAGAGCATTTAACAAGTTTTTTTTTTTACTAATACTAATAGTATTTTTCTCCAAACAATGGCTTGAATTCAACTTCACATGAGCACATGGGAGTAACGTACATACTCTGGCTCAAGCTAACTAGAAATCTTACGTATCTCCTCTGCATACGTCTCCCATTCAGGTATTATCAATTTATCATAGACAGCTTATACAAAGCGTACACGTAAGTCACATTTCTCAATAATCCACAAAGGATTTACTTCGTCTGTCTGGAATAATAGTGTAATTTGAACTAGTAATATGAAAGCCGACCATGTCCTTCACCATCCACGAGAAAGCCTTGGGTTAACTATAAGAACTAGAAGAATTACTGGTATATTTTTTTACAATCACCTTATTTCCAAGTAAGGCTTTAGGCTTTAGTATATGAAAGAAATTTGAATGAAAAATATTTGAATCCAGTACTAGAACTAGTCTCACATCCTACACCCCTCTCTCTGTTTGATGGCCATAATTTCAACCACTTGTGAGACTAGTCCCATACCGATCATCTATGTACATCATCGATAATTGCATGTCATAAGCTTACTTTTTTCAAAAAGAGCCCTAATTGAATAACTAACAAGTAACAATCATGCTTTGATAAGCAAGCCGTGAGAAACATTATCATTAAAATTAAATTGGTCATTGTACCAATAATCATATATTCACAAATTCTTATATATGTCTGGTAACACGGGGTTATTTTGTTAGTATTATTGGGGTTCATGGGTTACTTGGTCAGCCGCACACAAGCCGTTACATATATTTGTGAGTTTATTATTTACCATCCTTCTACAAATTAAAATTGGGCTCAAAGTGCACCCAAAAATAAAAAATTTTGGCCCCCCAAGTTTAGGTCATAAAATTAGACTAATATATAGCAAACTTCTTCACTTCCCAACATTCATAAAAAGATATCATCAACAAAAGAAAAAACAATGCAAATTTTTGTTAAAACCCTAACAGGAACAACCATAACCCTAGACGTCGAACCAAATAACACCATACACGACCTAAAATCAAAGATTGAAGATCATGAAGGAGTTCCAATACCCGAACAACGCCTTCTTTTTGGTAACAAAGAATTACATGAAGATGACAATGAAGAAAGTGAAGAAGGAGGCCACACTCTAACGTATTATAACATTAAGAAGGGCTCAACCCTACACCTTACGTCGAGGCTAGGTGGTGGTGCTGGCATATATTGTTTCTATTTTCATTTAGTACCAAGACATTTGGCGGCTTTGGCCTACCGTAGTAAGCTTAAGAAGTAGGGGTGAGCAAATCGGGTACCCGGTCAAAATTTTAGGACCCGGACTTGGAATTGGTTGGAACCGGGTCCTAAAATTCGGAACCGGAATTGGAATTGGTTTAACCGGGTCCTAAAGTTTAGGAATTGGAATTGGAACCACCGGGTACCGGTTCCGGGTACCCACTTATGTATGTAATTGTTAAAATAAAATACAAATTACAATTCTTATTTTAATTAGGTTCATTTTTAGCGTTTAATATTTATATTTATGTATGCATTAAGCTATTTGTATTTATGTTAGGTATTAACAATACTTTGTTATTTTACAAATTATATGCATTCAACATATTTTAATTATTTAAAATTTATTTAGTTTATAATATATTGGGTAACCGGGTACCCAACTGGTTCCGGTTCCAAAAAGTTGAGAATTGGAATTGGAATTGGTTATAACCGGTCCTTAATTTACTACCCGGAATTGGAACCACCGGGTCTAATTTTAGTTCCGGACCCGCCAGTTCCTAACCGATTCCAATTCCAATTCTGGGTACCCGGAATTTTTGCTCACCCCTATTAAGAAGAAGGTATGTTGCAAGTGTTATGCCCGGCTTTCGCCTAATGCGACCAATTGCCGTAAGAAGAAGTGTGGTCATAGCAACCAATTGCGCACTAAACATGTTTGGGGGATCTTTCGTAATCTAGGATGTTAAATTGTCTCTTGAATTGATACATATATGCATGCATGCTACACTTATGGTTCACCTTCTTTTGGAGATTTTGTAATTTGTTTGAAGTTTAATTATATACTCTATCAAATCATATATGACCTAATATGACCTAATTAATGAGAGTGAGGGATAGCTCAAGTGGTTAGAGCTCCCTCCCGGTTCCAGGAGATCCTGGGATCGATTCTCACCCCCGCCCTTGTGGCTCTCTAAACACCAAAAAAAAAAATATGACCTAATTAATGAAATATATCTGTACACAATACTAATATGTAGGGGTGTTCAAAAATACCCGATCCGAATTATCCGATCCGAAATTTCGGATATTCGATCCGGTTTTTAAGGTTTCGGATTTTTCGGATCAGATATCCGAAAAAAAATTCGGATTTTTGAATCGGATACGGATCGAAATTTGTCCGAGAATTTTAACTACCCGATCTGAAAACCCGGTGATCCGATCCGAAAACCCGACTATCCGATCTGAAAATCCAATCCGATCCGAACATTTCGGATCGGATTCGGATCGTAATTTCTCCGATCCGAAAATTTGGGATATCCGAATTTTCGGATTGGATCGGATCGGATTGAACAACCCTACTAATATGTAAGGCTAAATGATTTAATGCATGAAACCTATCACTCAAACCAAACGAACACTTAGTAATTTTGATATGATTACTATTACCAACTTTACTCATTTTCCACGAATTTCGCTTGAACATGATGTCATCAATCATCATACATCGTTAGTTAGGAATGGCAACGGATCGGATTCGGGTCGGATGTAGCTAAATCCGAATCCGATCCGTTTAGTAAACGGACCCTGGACTCGGATCCCGATCCGAGTCCGAATCCGAATCCGATTCGTAATTTTCGGATCCGAATCCGCTCCGTTTATATGGACCTCCGAAATGACCCAAATTTTTTTTTTTATTAATATTATTTTTTGTAATGTCATATACCTATAATTGTTTGTATTGTCATACCAATTAAACTATAAACATAACATATTTAGATTATGAACTTAGTTACATAACAAAATTTTGTTACAAACAAGCAAACAATATTGTCCCAAGTTATAAAGCATATGCTCATACTCTCGGATTCGGACTTGGATTGGATTCCATCGGACTTTGCGTAGGGTCCAAGTCCGATCCGCCTCCTATTCGGATTCAAATCTATTTTATCGGATTCGGATTCGGACTAATTTTAAACGGATTCAAATCTGATTTTTTTCCATCGGATCGAATTCGAATTGAACTCGGATTAAATTGCCTTCCCTATACATCGTTTCTCATTTGATTAGTGACTTTTTTTTTTTTGAAGCCTGTAACTAGTGGCTTTGTAATATATAAAATTAATTTTAAAGAAAACCCTTATTAAACCCATCCTCTATCTACTTTGCTTGCATGTTCAACATCACTAAGCTTACAAAATCATCTTTCAACATTGGAGGAGAAGTAATAACTCTATTTCATCAACATTCTTCAATTATCATTAAATTAGGGCAGAAAAATTGAAATAATGCATTAACAATGAAGCATGAAGATCTTAGAAAAAAAAAAAAAAAATCAAAGCCCACGTCATTCCACTACAACCACCACAACTAGTGTGTCGCTGCCACAATAAATCAAAAGCCGGGTTTGTTTGGCATTGTTTTTTGTTTTAAAAACAAGAAACAAGAAAAAGATGTTTCCATTTTTTTAAGTCAGTTTTTATAAATATCATGATTTTAATAAGTTTGGCTAATTTTTATTCATTATATGATATACATCATATGATTTTGAAAAATAAAAAACCAAAAAACAGAAAACTATAACGATGCCAAACAAACCCTTAATTTTTTACTTCTCTCAACCTTTTCATATCAACTTTGTAATACCCCGTATTTTCATACGTATTTTCCTAATTATTAATTAGGAATTATTTTATAAAAAGGGTATTTTAGTAAATTTATTATTTGGAGCCAAAATAATATTTGAATTTTGGCGCCAAAAGCATTTTGAAAACTAATCATTATTTTGGATAAGATTTATTATCCATTTATCTTATTTTAATAACCGGATTATTTACATATTTCGGATATTTTAATTTAAGAAAAATAATATTTTATAAATTAATTATTATGGCCGAAAATTCCCATTTATTTAGCTAGGAAATTTGGATTTTCTATGTATAGAAAATATGATTTTCTTAGTTAATTATTGGTGAATAATTGGTATTTTAATTAATTAATTATTTATTTAGTTATTCTATATTATTTATACAATTATTTTTATTCCTTAAACCGAGCAAAATCTTCCTGAATACTAGTAAGGGAATCTCCTATTTTTCCTTAATTCTAATTCTCCATCTTTTTAGTATCCAATCATCATATTCTCTTGCCTTTTGTTCCTCTTGATTATTCCCCAAGTAATTCTAATTTCCTTATTATTTTTCATGACATACATACCTTCCATATTCAAGTATACACAATCACCTTAATATCCAAACTTTCCTTAATTCTTTATTCACTTCTCCAAGTCATCTCTTAAACCCTAATTCCCATAATTCTTCCTACATTTTCCTACCATAATTCATGCTCATACTAGCCTATAAATACCCCTTCATACCTCTCACATTCTTCACACAAATTCTCTTCTTTTCTTCTCTTCAATTTTACACAAATCATCCCGTCCATCTTTGAAGCCAATTTTCGGGAACTTCTGGTCAGTTTTTGGGGTAGTGACGTTTCACAGAAGATTGTTCCTCTCGAAAAATCCTTGAGGTTAGGCTCAAGAATCACCCAATTCGGAGTTATATCAAAGGAGTTATAGCCTCTGCAAGTTCTGCCTATTATTTCCTACGAAATTCCAATTCTTCTCTTTTCCTTGGTTTCTTATCTTTTCTTCTTCTCTTCTTTTATTCAATTATTGTTATTATTATTATGGGACATTAATATAAAATTATTATGAGTATTTTTAATTATATAAAATCATATTTTAATGATGTTTATGAGAAATTAATTAAAAGGTTCATGTACATATAGTTGGGGGTTTTTAATTATTTGTTAACCTTATATTGATCAAGGTTATATATTTATTTGTAGGGTGTGTTTTATCAAGATTCTTGAGGTTCTTTTGGTGTGTTTGCTAAGCAAGGATCAAGGTACGTTAGGTGGCTAGATACCTTTGAAAGTGATTGGATTGAATAACATGTTTTATATGATTTGATTGGTGATTGAATTAAATTGATTTGAATTGTGATTTTGAAATAAATTATGTTTGGAGGTATTAATAAAAGTATTTTGAATGATTGATTTTTAAATCATGTTTTGAATGGTTTGATCGAATTACTTATCATGTTTAAAGGAATTGATTTGAAAAGTTTATTGAATTAAATAAAAGGATTTCAAGGAAGAGTTATTGATTTTGAAAAGTATTAATATGAGATTTTATTCTCAAGTATTTATTTAAAAGGTTTTGATTTTGAAAGCATGTGGAAGGAGTTTGAATTATATTAAAATTATTGGATATTAAAAGGATTTATTATTGAACCATTGAAATATTATTATTAATGCTTTATAAGCATGTTGGTAATCCCACTATGCGGATTTGGTTTATTGATAAGACTATGGACTTTGTATGACCTAGTCTTTCCTCAAGAATAGCCTTGTAATATAAGGAGACTAGCTTGGGGGGTGTGCACACTTGGGTGAGGAATTGGATTTAAAGAAATTGGTTCAAAAAGGAATTGGATTTTTAAAGGAATTGGTTTATCAATTATTTTGAATGTTGAATCATTGGAATTGGTTTTGAATCATGAGTTTTGGAATTATTGGATTATTTACTGGAATTGGTTTTAAAAGCATGTTTGCAAATAAATTGAGTTTACATTATCTTGTACTTATCGTACACAGCATATTTTGCTAATCCGTATTTCCTATTTGTTTTGGTTCGCCCTGTTTACCGTAATGGTAAGCAGTGTTGACTATTTTCAGGTGGAGTCATGAATGAGCATATGGGAGTCCCGGGATTTGCTTCACCTAGTTTAGGAATGTTGGTCTTGTGTTTATTTAGAGTACTCATAACAGTGTTACTATTTTCATAAGTATTAATAAAAGAAAGTTGAGTTTCCGCTGCAAAGTATTGGTTTTATTTAGTAAGTTTGAGTAGCCTTGCGTAATCACGCGACGGTAACACGCCCAAGTCTATCTCTACGACATAATTATACGTATTATATTAGTATTTCCGTAGAGGGAGATTTGGGGGTGTTACAAACTTACTCACTTTTATTTACTTCAAGATCGAAACCTTGAGAATGCAACTTAAATGACCAATGAGTTTTCTTTAATCTCCATACTTTTTCTTTTCTTCTTCTTTTTTTTTTTCTTCTTTTTATTTTTTTTATAATTTTTTTAGAAGTAAGATACAATGAGGAGTTTAGGTACGTCTTCTCAAAAGGGTCGATATCTTGATGAGTTGGAGTCGAGTAGTCGAGAGAGGCAACATAGGCTACTATCCGGTTTCCTTCCCGAAAGATGTGGCTTGACTGTTTTAATAAACCTTCATACCTTCTCTCGTTGTATTCCAATTTTAAATTTTCCAAATCATTTTTGATAAATAAAGTTATAAACAATGGTTCTTGTATATCTATTTGGGTACTATAAATGACTTATATTTGGCCTAATAATACCTTAACACTTCTGGGCCTTTAATTTCACATGCCAATTAGATTAAGCAAGCTTGGCCTAATTAGCTTACTACAACTTATAAGACCCCTATATCATCCATGCCATCTTGGGCCATCTTCTAACTATTGCAAGAATAGATAAGCCTCTAAAGAAGACTCCCAATTCCAAAGTTATCTAGCATTTAGCATTTTTGCACTCGCACTCTTAAGCCAACATCCTTCATTGTATTTTCCCCAAGCTAACTTAGACATCAAAGATGTTTTTTTGGACACACCCTCAAAGCTGTCTTACATGCTTATTTGTGTAAGAATGATGCTTAACTCAATAAACGTAAGCTCTTTGGAGTTTTCACCCACTTTAGAAGTAAACATCATATCATTCGAGGTGATTGTTTTCATATCGAATACTCTAATTATCGAAGCTTAATGCCTCCATATTGAAGGAATTATGTCTTCGATAAGTGCAATTACTAGATATATCAAGGATCACTATTATGGAGATAATAAGTTCATTCTATTGGGGCGTCATCCTCTGTTGCTAGACTATGAGAGATGATCTTTGGGCTAGTCGGCCCAAAGCCCTTTAGAATGGATCCTATATTGGTCACACACAAGGGTATTGGGTTAAGCAAGTAAGAGGCCCATTAATGGGCCTCATGAGCAATTAATTAGTCATAAGCAAGAGTGGGCTAAGTATAGTTTAAGTGGGATTAGGAATTGGGCTTGGATTTGGACTTGGACTATTATTTAGAGATGCGATCTATAAATAATAGCCTTGCCTAGGGTTGCATAGATAAGTCACAATTGACATACAGTGAATTGTGAATCAAGCAACCATCATCCAAAAGCCCTCACTCTCTCCCTCTCGCACGCACACCCCTCTCGCTCCCCTCTCACCCACGGCCGGCCACCCCTAGTGGCCACGTGGTGTTGCGCGGTGGTTCTTGGCTAGTTGATCGTTCGTTCATCTCCGTAGAAGGTCGATCGAAGTGTTCTTTCGCGACTAACTAGCATTAGTGGAGGTCTTAATCTGTGCCCGTGGACCAAGTAGAGGAATCACGCTTGGGGTTCTTTATCTCCCTTTGTTCTTGCTCGATCGCACGTGGAATCACGCTTCAAAGGTATAATTATTTGTGCTTTATGTG